>NC_138539.1:14250768-15670858 GCF_964234715.1 Podarcis melisellensis | reverse complement strand
ACAGCGATAGCTCAGACAGCTCAGTTGTCACAGTCATTGAGAGGAAGTCTCACACAATGACTAGACCCTCAGAAGAGGAGGACGAACCACTGATTAAGCTTAGTACTGGTTCTCCAGAGAGTTCAGAGGCTGAACCAGAAAGCAATGAAGAGCAACACCTCTTACGTAGGTCTGAGAGAGCAACGAAGGGTGTACCACCCAAGAGGTATTCACAAGAGTTTGCTTACTTAGCTGTTGCTGTTGTAAATGACCAAGGTCAGATTGAAGCTGTGTCTGAGTCAGAGACAAAGGCACAACAGAGAGCTGTTAACCAAGGTAATGAAGAAGCACTCATTCCTTGGAAGTCACACAACCAGAGAGGTACATTGGTAAAACCAGTGGCGGGTAGTTCCAAGGGTGGAACTGAAACAACAGGGGAATGTTATAAATATAACAACTGTTTGTTTTCTTCTCTGGATGACGCTTTGCTCGCAGCACGCATTGATACTTTAGGGGGAGGATGTTATTCTAAAGCACCAAGGCTGCAGCAAGCAAAGGCAGCACCGTCTGCTGCTTGTGGCTGGAAAGCCAAACAGGATGTTTGTGACTGTTGCCATGGGAACAAAGGGGCAGTCCATTCTGTACTGAGCACCGGATGTTAGCTCAGTGGGTTTGTCATATGACCTGTACAGGATGTACATGGGTTGAGTTTTCTCTCTGTATGTTGAAGAGAGCAGACATGTTTTACTGGATGACTGCTAAAAGACACAAATAAAAGGACATGTAGATACGTTACTGTCTGTGTCTGATTCCCCTCCCTGGGGATATGCAGGGAGGAGGAGAGAAGGAGAAGCAGTTGGTGTGTTTTCCTCACAGCCTGAGGAAAATCGCCGGAACGGACCTCGTGTTGTTTATCCTGCCGGGAGTCGCCGGAGGGAGGTCTAAGGAATTCAGCCGGTGCCTGATCAAATAGGCACATACCGATGACCGGGTAGCAGAATTCCAACAGTTTCTGTGTGCTGCTCTGAAGCAGCTTAGTCATGCTGGCCACATGATCCGGAAGCTGTACGCCAGCTCCCTCGGCTAATAAAGCGAGATGAGCGCCGCAACCCCAGAGTCGTCCACGACTGGGCCTAATGGTCAGGGGTCCCTTTACCTTTACTAGTACTGTCTACTCTGATTGGCAGCAGCTCCACAGGGTTTCAGGCAGCAGGCTTGCCAAACACCCATGGTCAGGTGAGAACTTAACTTGAGGCTACAGGCACATAAGCAGCGAGCTGAGACTTCATGACCCAAACACCTACAGTAACATCTAATGTAGGGATGCCAGAGAATTCCAGTAGGAAACAGAAGCACAAATTGACCATCCCAGGTCTAGAAAGGAAATTAATCCAGTGAATATGATCGGTATCAATCCAGCTAATACAATTTGTATTTGTTGAAAACCATGGTTTTTTTAAAGCCCGCGGACGATACACAATGAATGACTTTTTTCTACTTTGTTTTGATGCTTCCTTCACATTGAAATGAACAGTGTGCAAATAATTACAGAACTGATTATGCTAAATTTGTAAGTTGCAAAAGTGACACTAAACAGCAGGCAGCAACGTGAAAAGAAACGTGTTGGGTGGAAACCGAACTTTGGCAAAACAGAAACAGCACCAGTTGTGATGAAGAAAGAGCAGGAGGGAAATGGCAGCCTTCTTACAACCCAAATCCAATGTTAGAGTCATTGAAAATAGTGGGCATACCTACTTTAGATCCATTAATTTAAATGGGTCTCCTACGAGTATAACTTGGTTGGATACAACCACCACAGTTTGGGCTCTGAGAGTTTGTCATCTGCAATTGACTGCAGTGAATTGTAGACTGTTTGCTTAATTTCTTCCACCAGAATCTTTAAGATTGGGGAGCTGAGGGTGGAAAGAAATTGTGTTAACACAATGCTGAGATGACTTCCATTTCCCAAAGATCCAAATTCCAAGTTGAAACTCTTTTTTCTTCTTCACTTTTTAAAAACAGAGATGTCAATTCTTTCAATGGAGTACTAGCAAAATATTTACTTGGAAAAGAGGTTTTTTTTTCCCATTCCCAAAGGGATGGGATAAAGGGACTGTGTTCAGAGAATTAAGGCATTAAGTTGGTGCATGTTATCCAGAAAAGTTATAAAAATCTGTTAGCAGCAACAAAACAGTGGAAATCATGATGAGCTTTCTTCCACACCCATGAACGGTCCTATTTAGGAGGCTTTATGATGATCTGATCAGCATCCTCTTGACCAAGTTCCATGTTAGTAGCATTGTAAATGCTCAGCCCATAATTAGAAGCCACAAGAGTGTGTGCTTAGCAAATACTTACTGTGAGATTAGCAACGATGGCTTTTGGATCATCTGTTGGAGAAAGGGGGGGGGAGAGAGAAATCAACTGAACCTTGAGCTAGAGAAAAAGTTTTCAGAACAAAAATTAGCTTTCATATTAAAAATGCTTTTATTTTGCATTCTGGCATGGATCCAAACCATGCATTTAGATGTGTGGAAGGGGTCTCCTGCTTGTGGAAGAAACATTGATGCTTTGTGCTAGAGCACTGCGCAAGAATAGTGAAACAAAGAAGGCAGGATGATGTTCTACTTGTGTAAGGATAACTACCGTATTTTTCGCTCTATAAGACGCACCAGACCACAAGACGCACCTAGTTTTTGGAGGAGGAAAACAAGAAAAAAAATATCCTGAATCTCAGAAGCCAAAAATGCAAGAGGGATCACTGCGCAGTGAAAGCAGCAATCCCTCTTGCTGTTCTGGCTTCTGGGATAGCTGCGCAGCCTGCATTCGCTCCATAAGATGCACACACATTTCCCCTTACTTTTTAGGAGGGGAAAAGTGAGTCTTATAGAGCAAAAAATATGGTACTCTAAAACTTACTGGTTTATAGTGTTGTGGGGACTATTGCCTATTTGCAGAATAATGCCAGCTGCTCCCGACACTTCTACTCTCAGCTCCATAGATCCAACCCACTGGATGAAATATTATAATGACCTGTTAGGACAGGTATAGAGAGCCTGTGACTCTCCAAATGTTGCTCAACTACAACAACCAATGACTGATGTAGAGCATGAGGATCTCGATATCAGGGCCGTAGGTTCGAGCCCCACATTGGACAAAGGATTCCTGCACTGCAGGGGGTTGGGTGACATGAACCTTGTGGTCCTTTCCAACTCTGATTCTATCAGCTCTGACCAGCACAGCTACCATTGTTCAGCCCAGACACTGAGGTCCAGCGCCGACGGCCTTCTGGCGGTTCCCTCCCTGCAAGAAGTGAGGTTGCAGGGAACCAGGCAGAGGGCCTTCTTGGTAGTGGCACCTGCCCTGTAGAACACCCTCAAGGAAATAAACAACTACCTGACGTTTAGAAGACATCTGAAGGCAGCCCTGTTTAGGGAAGTTTTTAATGTTTGTTTAATGTCTTTAATATTCTATTAAGAACCTCCCAGAGTGGCTGGGGAAACCCAGTCAGAAGGGCGGGGTATAAATAATAAATTATATTATATATGAAAGTTGTAGCTCAGCAGCACCTGTTAGACTATAGGTTCCCCATTCCTTGTCAAACAACAGACAGCAGGTTATGATCTGAAGGCACTCAAGGCTTGCTACAACTAAGCAAGTCTGGTTCTGGTCAGTACTGGGATTGGCAATCATCCGAGAAATAAATGTGTGCCCCCTTGTGTTCCATGGAGAAAGTAAAGTGGAAGATAAATGCAAGAAAATAAATAGGGAATTTGTCATTCCTAAACATCACCGGTAGGACACAGGAGGCGCTGTGGGTTGAACCACAGAGTCTAGGACTTGCCAATCAGAAGGTCAGCGGTTCAAATCCCTGCGACGGGGTGAGCTCCCGTTGCTCGGTCCCTGCTCCTGCCAACCTAGCAGTTCGAAAGCACGCCAAAGTGCAAGTAGATAAATAGGTACCACTCTGGCAGGAAGGTAAATGGCATTTCTGTGCACTGCTCTGGTTCGCCAGAAGCGGCTTAGTCATGCTGGCCACATGACCCGGAAGCTGTACACTGGCTCCCTCAGCCAATAAAGTGAGATGAGTGCCGCAACCCCAGAGTCGGTCACGACTGAACCTAATGGTCAGGGGTCACTTTACCTTTACCTTTAAACATCACCGGTATCTCAAAATCCCTGAGTTAGGAAGTGTCTCTTAAAACAAGATCGCTCTCAGCAAGAGTGTTACCTTCATACTAACATCATTTCTGGCAGCAGGAAAAGTATATATATATCGGGACACATGCAAAGGTGCAAGGTGAACACTGCTAAGATCAACTTACATCTGACGTTGCTGTTAGCTTTGGCACGAATGCGCCCCAGTGTTCCTGGTATCAGAATTATGTCATCCACATTAGACAGGTAGTTGTTTAAATATTCAGTTCTTTCACAAGCGGCATCCTCCATCCCTGTACCAAGAAACATGATTTAGAAGGGGGTAGGGAGACTCCAGCATCAATATTTGTTACCTGAGAGCAAACTGATGGAGAGGTTAAGACTCTGGGAGCCCTTAACAGTTTACTTCTTTAACTTCACAGCATTGTCCAATGGCAACCTCCCTGAGAACACCCCTAGTCATAAATAAGACCACTGAGAAGTGTCTAAGATTTTGCCAAGACGGTGATGGCAGTGAAGATAAAGGCATAAAATTGGGCTTAGAAATAAACCGCAGTTAGAATATCAAAGAACTATGACAAGCACAGTAAACCTCTGCTAAGGAATTCAAGCAAATTTAAGAACAGAGACTTGCAGCCTAATCTTCAGCATGTTTACTCAGAACTTAGGTTCCACTGACTTGCATGATTCTTCTCTCTAGAACGTATACTTAAGGCTGCAACCTGAACACTGAAAATACTAATGCATTGGCTTTTAAAAGTAAAATGGCCCTACAAAACACCTGTTAGCGATAAGAGGTGGCTTAATACACCTGAGGTTCATGACTAAATTATCAACCTTGTCAAGGTTACTGTAGTTACAGTTGTAGCTTCTTGGTGTTATTCTTGTCTGTCTTTATACTTGTCATACTCTTTCTTAGAAATGATTGATTGCACATTACCCTGGCCAGACTTCAGTAAAAAGAATTCACAAACACACACACACACACACACACCAAAACTTAAAGAATCAAAAAGTTGTATGAGGTCATCCTATCTGCCTAGAATAAGTTCAAACAGGTTTTGACATTCACTTCTGGGGGCTGCAGCCCTGACCCATCAACAACCTATGCTCAAATAAGGAATTAGATAGCCATCATCTCTGTCCTAGACTGAACTCGTATTGTGTGGGCTTGTTTCAAAAGTTGTTCCAGCAGCACAAGGAGAATCTCAGTTCTTATGACTAAATTAATAGGTTTGCGAGACAAGCAGTGAACACTTCAGGCGGGTGACATCTGAACTATCCTTCTTCGGTCGGATTGTTTTGTTGTTGCTTTTAACCTTTCAGTAGTTCATCTCTCAGCAAACTGTTTAACACATTAGTGATAAATGTAATAAAGTCAAATGCAAATCTCCAAATGAGACTAGACTTCAGAAGGCCTGAAGTGGGAACAAACCACTGCAAGACAACACCTCATCCTCTTCCTTCCTTTAGATATTTGTGTTTGCACTCATTTCACATGTTTCTCCCTATTCTCCACTGAAGACATGACAATATGTGTATGTCTTAAAAACATGAGGACACACGCTGGAATTCGAATGACTCCTGAAGAAGCAGCTCTCTCATTTACCAACACTCCCTCGACATCTTTTGCTAACTGGATACCTTTAGATATTCAGGAAAAAAAATAGCTGAGACTTTTGCATAAAGTTTGAAAAATAAAATAAAATAAATAATTACCATGATCACCAACGAAGATAATGTTGACACATCGGTGCAGGTTCAACTGCTTCAGCCCATCCATTAGTTGTCCCAGGATCTTGTCAATCTCTCTTAGCGGATGCAACATCTAAATATGCATATATTTACACAAAGGGTGAAAATCAGCTCTTTCCCACCCAACTCTCACACTTTGGTTCATTTTCCAGCTCAATTTTACACAGCCAAACCCCCAGCTTTAGACTTGGGGCATTATCACCATACCTTCAAATGTATAGTGACAGTAAAATAAAGTCCAGAAAGATAAAGAACATAGTCTAATCTGGTGTTGCAGCAGACCAATGGACTAGCAAGCCCAACATCCCATTTTCCATATGTTTAGTAGTCACTGATAAGGCTTATGGTGCAATCCTACACATATCTACTAAAAAGTAAGCCCCATTGAGTTCAATGGGACTTACTTCCAGATAAGTGTGTATAGGACTATAAACTTTATCTCCACTAATTTGCACTCTCCATGATGTTATCCTTCCATGTTTTCCACATGAGCGTTATCATATTTGACATTCAAAGTGATAGTAAGATTTTCTGCGAAATCCCTCAATCGGTGGTGAAGGTTGAGCCCCTGTATGGAAATGACTGATCTAAGAAACTGAGATGATCATATGGAAATACCAACCAGCTTGTGAAGTATGCTAGAACGCAGGTCTTTTGTAGACTCGTATTCTTAAGTAACATAACAGAAGACTTCAAATTTTAAGTGATCCCCTAGTCCACTTGCTTAAACTGTTTAAAAAGGCCTTGGCTAAAGATATTAAAGATGCCTGAAATCCATACTTTTAAACAATAGACATATACAATCAAAATATTCAAGCACCACACAATGCACTACCAAGACCTAGCATGGAGGTTTTTTGCCAATACCTACCTTTCTCTAAACAAATACAATGCCTGTATTTAATAACATATACTTCCCTCAGATTCCTCGTGGGACAATGCAATCAGAGGACTGCATAGCCTTCATGTTTGACCATCTAACAAATCACTGTATTTTTCGCTCTATAAGACGCACCTTTTCCCTCCTAAAAAGTAAGGGAAAATGTGTGTGCGTCTTATGCAGGATGTGCAGCTATCCCAGAAGCCAGAACAGCAAGAGGGATTGTTGCTTTCACTGCGCAGCGATCCCTCTTGCTGTTCTGGCTTCTGGGATTCAGAATATTTTTTTTCTTGTTTTCCTCCTCCAAAAACTAGGTGCGTCTTGTGGTCTGGTGCATCTTATAGAGTGAAAAATACGGTAGTTTTAGAGCAAAGTTGAGCGGCTGTCTGTTTAAGAATGAAAGCTACTGGGCAAATGCTTCTTTTCCTACACAACACTGCATTTTGCCTATTTATTAGTGAACCACAGAAACAGCCCCCCCTTTCTAATGCACAAGTCTTAAACGTGGGAGTTCGGACTTGAAGGAACTCATGAATTTCAAATAAGCGGCTTGGGGTGGGTTTTGCTTGTTTGCTTTTGCCGGAATATTTGCCTCTGAGGAAACCTGAAGCAGTGGCATTGGCAAGATGAAAAAGACAACCAGTCACATACATTTACGTCCTACGTCCAGATTGACCGAAATAATCCAAAGCTAGGCATTTTTAATATTGTAAAATAAAGCACACACAAACATCAACTTCAGTCTACTTCTGCAGGTTCAAAAGTTAGGGAACCTTCGGCAAGCCTCCACAATGTCAAACCAAGCCATTTCTACGACCTATGAAGAACCTAAAGCTTTAGTGAAGACATCCCACAGATGTCCAAGTGCAGATTGCTAATCCTGGGTTGTGATTGCTCAAACAAACAGATGCCCCAATATCACTTGCCAATTTTCACCGCCTCAAAACATTTCTGAAGTTCTGAGGAGGCATTTTAGTCCTCCAAAACAAATGGCTGACATCAAATATTAAGCTGATGGCCATGAAATTGAAAAGATTTTACAGACCAATTCTTGTGACCTAGCTTTTCCTTTGATGCCCTGTTGTAAGGGGGATGCTAAAAGCAGCCTTGTGCCATGCTAAGAAAGGAAGTAAACTGGTTAATATTTCCTCAGTAACCCTCAGGCACTACTGGTAAGACTATTCCAGATGGAAATACACCCATTTCAAGAAATGATTTTTAGCCGAAAAGGATGATATGAAGTCTGGCAAAAAGCTTGACTCTAAGGGCTTGTCTAGACATTTCCATCTGTGGACAGAGAACTTTGGATGAACTTTTTTCCAGCAGGATTTATTTGCTGGTGTGCCCTGTCTGTACCACTTATATACATATTTTTAAACAGTTAAGATGATCGGGCTAGTACAAGGAGAACACAAGTCCAAAAAAGAGGGAGACGAGACAGACTACCGTTGCTGATTAAACAGTAGCAGTCTGTTGACATATTTTCAAGATGGTCACAATGGAAGTTCCACTCTGAAGAAGAGCATTCCAAAGTTGGAAAAAAGAGAGAATCAAACAAGAGCTTCAGAATTTGGTGTGTGTCAATTTTGTAAACTTACTTTGTTCCGACGGGATTCCGCAGAGTATTGTTCTGCTCTTGGCGCTTTTCTTCTTTTCTTGGAAGAATCAACACGTCTTTTCTGTCTCCTCTTAGGAGTGATCTTTCTCTTAGGTCTTTTAGATGGAGTAAGAGGTGAGCCAAAACTACTCTCCTGTACTGGCGGAGAGAGATGCCTGGACTCAGAAAAAGCTCATCTCGGCTAACACCAGATGGTTAAAACTACCTGTGCCAGCAGCAGATTTAGGAATCAGTACAGCAAGTCTTGGTTAAGGCCACCAGAGGTAGTTCAGAGGTCAAGTCAGGGCAAAGTTACTTCAGTCAGTTACTTATAAGAATAGAACTAGAGCTCGACAGAAACAACAATTCCCTGAAGCAGAGGTTTATTTTCTAGTGGGAAAAGGGCTGTGGCTCAGTGGTAGTGGATCTGCTTTGAAGGCAGAAGGTTCCAAGTTCAATCCCTGGCATGAAAAGACTCCTGTCCTGTCTGAAACTCTGGAGAGCCACTTTCAGTCAGTGTAGAGCTATAGTCTCAGTAAACAGCCTTCTGTGTTCATAAAGGGCCCCATTTTATGCTCTAAAATTTGATTTCATCAGATTTCTAATGCATTTATGCCTTAAAATATTGATAATCCACAAAATGGGAGCCAAATGCATAAGAGGCCACAAAAACGATTCACATTTTATTTCCATGTGGCCAGCATGCTAGTCTGTATCTATCTGTTCCATGCGCCAAGAGGCATGCCCAATTCTTATTGTTATTATTTGTTAAAAAAACAACCACCAGAAGGCACAATATTCTTGGCAGGAAGTAGCACTACACTATTGATATTTTCTGTAAATATTGATATTTTCTGTTAAAAAAAAACAACCAACCCCACACATATTTCTGAATGAGGCGTAATCCCACAGTTGCCACCTGTAGGGTACCATTTTGTTTTTAGCCAGGTAGTTTTCACCAACATTGGACATATTTTTGTTGCTGGGCAAAATCGCCGTGGCACCTGTTGGGAAAGGGCCTAAAGATAGATGTCGGAGACAGGAGGTCCATTGCGTTAAGAAGAGGGAGAAAACCATTTGGGGAAAAGAAGAGCCTCAGAGGCAAGCAATGCGCAGTTGTCCAAGACGACTTTAAATTGATCTTTAAAAGAAGCCACATGGCATGCAACTCCAATTGACTACTCCAATGAGAGTTTCTGGCATCTTTTAGGATCAGCTTCTCAGAAGAGTGCAAGATGACACATAGAGGGAGATAGTGCAGTGCAGCTCATTTAAAAAATAAAAAAAAGATGAAGAAAGGAAACGCAGCGAAGGAGGTTCAGACTCGGCAGTGATTTACAACGCCGTTTGTTCCTATCCGCTTAGCCATCCACCGTCTTTGTTGTTTCAGTCGCAGACCCACATTCTTGGTAGGAAAAACAGTGTTACCATCTGCCATGCTGTTTCATTGCTTCCCAGGCAAGCAGCTGGAAGGGAGATGCTAATCCAATTCCATTTGTCTCTCTCCAAAAAGCAGCTTCAGAGTTTCTTTTTAAAAAAAATACATATAGAAGAGGAGGAAGAGTTCAAGCTTCGTGCAGTCTTGATGAGGAGAGGAGCAGAGGAGGGAGGAAAGGAAGGATTCTCATAGTTTACTCGCTCTTTCTAAAAGAAGCACAGCCAGAGCTCTAAACTGGGCCACCAAGTGGTTCTAAATAAATCAGAATTGCCATCCCAGGGTAGCATGTTAGAGGGGCAGCAGAACAGTCCGTAAGCACATGAGTTTGTTGTCCGGTTCGCAGCTCACCTAGTAGACCACGCATTTTGTACATACATTTGCAAAGTGATAGCTTCTCTTTCCAAAGAAGTTAGAGCTAGGAAGAAAGCCAAGTCTCTATTAACCAGCCAGGGCATCACTTCAAAAGAGGAAGAAGAAGGGCTATCAGTACAAAGGGGGAAAGATGGATGCATAAGATCTCTAGCTTTGTAATTAAGAGTTATAGGATCACACGCACAAAGGAGGCAGAATCTGGCCAGCCAAGGGTCTACCTCAAAGGATAACTTCCCACAACAGTAGACAACATTATGGCTATGTTACCCGTCCCACCTCCTCCTGCTAGATAGCCAGAACATCAACTTCTGGCAGCTTAGTTTCACTTTCCATGAATCTTGGCTCTGGTTTACAACAAGCTCTGGTTAGTTAAACGAACCCGCTTCATAAACCATGGTTTGCCGATGAATTGTTTGAAAGCTGGTCAGAATTAGTTTTAAGCCACTCTGCCAAAGTCCTCCGCTTGGATACATGCAAGGAGAACATGGTCAGAAGTGTGCTAGCTCAAGGTCCACGGCAGCTCCTTCCCATCTGTGTGTGTAACACTAAACCACGGTTTAGTGTTACATGCAAATATGACGGTTGTGATGGAAAAGGCAAGAACATGGTTTGGGGATGCTTCTCAGATGATGGAGGGTTTTTTAGGGGTACAGCTAAGCAAACAAAAGAGATCTGGGACCAGATCTCTCAACATTTCCCCTCACTGGGGTCTCAGTTCAGATCAATTGCTTAAAAAAAATACTCTGGAAGAACCGGTCGTGCGTCCTCTGCATCACTTCTGTTTCTGGCACACTAATTCATTGGGCCTTGTCATCTACAAGCCATGTGGCAACTGGCAACCCAGTACTGATGGCTGGGGTCCAGCAGGATCACTAGGGGCAATGCAGAACCCAGCCTGGAGTTCTAGGACAAAGATACCACTTCCTCGCATCCCCAAGCCTTACCTCTTGGAGTACCAGTGAACTCGACCACAAGGGAGGAATTTACTCTCTGCATGCTGCTATTCTAGAGAGCTGTCAGAGTCCTCACGCCTCCTTCCCAAAGCCCAGCGCCTTGCTTTCTGGGCATCGAGACTGCACCCCCTCAACTCAGCGCCTAGTGTGCACCATTCACACAGCCCTAAATCTGCCCCTTCAAGCACTCTGAACTTGAGCTCAGAAATTCACAGAGTGTCGATGACTCTGGTTTAGCACTAGTGAGATATGATCCCGCCACAGTTTTAAAGCCAAGCAGTTTGGATCTTCCTATGAGTAAAATCTGTACTGGAAAGCCAGTATCTTAATGAAGGCATCAGTCTTAAGCAGCTATTGCACTGATTACTAGAACCGTAGAGTTGGGACGGACCACGGGTTTCATATACTCCAACCCCCTGCAATGGAGGAGTATTCTGCCCCACGTGAAGCTCAAACCCATGACCCTGATATCAAGGGTCTCATGCTTTACCCACTGAGCTATCTCCTTGAGCCGAGCAACAAGAATCTCTTGGAGCCCAGTGTGATTCATGTATCGATGAAGGATAACTGCTTTCCGTCTGAATATGGAGACAAACAGACCTAATTCACACCTTCCAGACTGCAGCACACACAGATCAGAATGTATTGATGCTACAGACTTCACACTTCTCCAGTGCAGTTCTCTGCTGAAGAAAGTCCCCCAAAAAATGTGCATGCAGAAATAAGTTTAAAATGTGTGTCTCTCAACCCATGCATTTCTAAACTTAAACAAAACAAAAACCAGCGATTAATGCCAAAATGGTCAAAACATAATCATGAAATGAACACATGCAAGAATGAAATGGGTCAGAAATAGATTAATTGCCCCAACTCTACTTTTATGTGTTTCCCAAACTCAAAGCTCCCTAGTGGCATTGTCATGCTCAATTGGGAGAGCATGAGACTTAATTTCAGGGCTGTGGGTTCAAGCCCCACATGGAGCAAAATATTCCTGCATTGCAGGGGGTAGGACTAGATGATCCTCATGGTCCCTTCCAACTCTATGATCAATGATCTACTATATTATCTGTTCTGCACAGCCACACACAACCCCAATATCTTAAATAAATTATGTAAATATACAGGAGCAACACTGGGGTCGAATACATACTGAAATTTCACCAGCTTCTTATATAACTGCAGCAAGAACACAATGCAGCTATTGTGTTAACTGTTTTCACTAGGCACGAGAGATCCTTTACTTTACAGCCAATATATTGGATGCAACAGTTTCCACCTGCAATCACTTAAAGTGGGGTCTAATGTACCCCCCAATACCTCTCGCACACAATGAGTCAGAGGCTGAAACGTCACAGAACAGCTGGATCCTTTATTAAGCAGAGAATACACGAGGTGTCACTTGGTTAGGTGGGTTTCCTCCAAGCTGGGGCCTTGTCCAGCTGTTTTGTACTCTAGCTCCCACTCCAGCCAGCACAGGGATAAAGTGAATAGGAGTCAAATAGGACCCGGAGCACAATAGGTTGGGAAATGTTGGATTAGGAGGAAAAGTTTTACATAATTGTTTGAGTCTCTCTTTACGATTACCCCGAATCCGTAGGTGGGTTAAAAGCCGAACACATGATTCCCATCCCTCTAACGTTTGCCTCCAAGCTCTAATGTGCTGCTCAAATACCATATGGACAGAAAAGGCCCAGATCTGTTCCAAATGTTTAAAGAGCAGCCAGCTCTGTACAAAGGAAGCGTTGGGGGTGGGGAGAAAGCGGTTTGCATGCAATAGCCAACCTACTATGATTGCTAAGCAAGCAACCCTGAGGGGTCCCCAATGAGGTCTTCCTCCCAGCTGATTTATGAGACATTCACAACTCTTAAAAAAAGAAAAATCTGAAAAAGGAGAAACATTAAATGCTTCCTATCCCTTTTGTAAAAGAAAAAAAAAAACATCCATCCTGCCCCTAGTAAATCTTGACATCTGTGCAGCATGCACAGCTGTACTGACTTCTTGAAATATTCATTTAGAAAATTCAGGCCAAACTTAGAGCGATATGGGAGATCTGGGTACCTGTCTTCCTTCTCTCTCTCTCTCTCTCTCTCTCTCTCTCTCTCTCTCTCTCTCTCTCTCACACACACACACACACACACACACACACACACACCAAGGAAAGTAGCAGCATGGGTTTTTTTGGGGGGTGATTAAATGGGGGGGTGGAAACATGTGAAAGGTTAAACCCCTCTCTCAATATGAAGCCCTCACAATCTTTGCTTGTAAATACAGGCAACTCCTCATTTAAGCGTGTTCAATATGTGCGCAAACACGCACAAACGCATCACACCGAACCCGGAAGTGATCCAAAAGCATCACAAAAAGGGGTGGTGCAGGGGCACGACGGGGTGTTTGCAGGCTTTTCCAATGGTGTTTCAAATATACACAATTTCACTTAAATGTGTGGTGCCTTGAAAAACAACCCCCACATAAATGGGAGGCTGC
The DNA here is from genome assembly GCF_964234715.1 of Podarcis melisellensis. Lineage (NCBI taxonomy): Eukaryota > Metazoa > Chordata > Lepidosauria > Squamata > Lacertidae > Podarcis > Podarcis melisellensis. The sequence continues at coordinate 15,657,241 of NC_138539.1, read as the reverse complement.
CTGTAAATGAAAAATGAAGGGGGGCATTTCCATGACAGATCTCTAGCGTCACTTCTAGGTTTGACCCTCTGCTACTTTAATTGCCTGTAAAGATAAAGGTAAAGGGACCCCTGACCATTAGGTCCAGTCTGGGCTTGCGGCGCTCATCTCACTTTACTGGCCGAGGGAGCCGGCGTACAGCTTCTGGGGCATGTAGCCAGCATGACTAAGCCACATCTGGCAAACCAGAGCAGCACACAGAAACGGCGTTTACCTTCCCGCCAGAGCGGTACCTATTTATCTACTTGCACTTGACGTGCTTTCGAACTGCTAGGTTGACAGGAGCAGGGACCGAGCAACGGGAGCTCACCCCGTTGCGGGGATTTGTACCGCTGACCTTCTGATCGGCAAGTCCTAGGCTCTGTGGTTTAACCCACAGCGCCAACCGTGGGCTGATATATGCAAGGTTCCACACATTTTGGTTGGAGTTGGTGTCACCCAATCGAGATTGTGCATTAGTCAGGACACCACCCATCTCCTGAGAGCATACTTCAGAACAAGGCTCTCATCCCCTGAAACTCACACCCACAGGAAAACAGGAAGCTATCTTATTCTACTGGTCTATCTAATCCAACACTGTCTGCTGTGTCTGCCAGGATCCCTCTATTGTCTTAGGCAGAGAAGGTCCGTCTCCCGTCCCCCACCAACCTGCTAGGTGATCCTATCTTAATTTGGCACTTCCAGAGTGGTAAATTGTGGTGGCAGTGTACAAATTTGCCACCCTTATCATTCTGCCACCTGGAGCAAAACTCTCACTGCGACTAGCAGTGAGAAAATTGATTCAAAGCACTGTAGGAAACAGTGAGTGTCGTTATCGTTTAACGTGACCCTGTTATATCAAAGCACTTGTGAAACTCCTCCAAATTTCACAAGCGATTAGACATGCAAAGGAAGGCAGTCATTCGAAACACACAAAAACCCATCGCTGGAGCTAGCTGAGTGGTTCTGACTGCGGTCAGAGAGGGGGTTTTCAGAAACACAATCTAAAAGAGGGTTGCGTTGCATTTTTAAACATCTAGTTGCTCATCAGGAGGACCAATATTTCTGGCCAACTTACTGATTCTATATATTGATCGTTATCAACAATTAAAAAGGGCCTGATTATTAGGTACACATCCACCAAACACAAAAATTGAAGCAAAGCCATTTCCTGAAAAACGAAAAGGAGGGAACCTCAGAGAGCTGCTATAGCATTAACTGCTATAGTTATTATATAGCAGAAAACATAACCTAAGCACAAGAAATGCTGTTTTCCACATACTGCTCTTTAAAACTGTTTAACTTTGAATATATCCAAGAGGTGGCCTGTCAGTGATAAATTTTGCTCCTGCCTAAAGCCACACGTCTATGATTTTATGACACTCCAGGAGGGGCTTCTTAGCTTTGGATGTTTTCGGGATTGTTTTCCTGCCCTTTTACATATATATCTTTTCTGTTTTCCACAGACTCTCCTCTCATTGGATGCTTACCGATGTGCAGATTAAACCATCAGCTTCCAACACACACAATTCAGTCAAAGGTTAGCCTTTCGCTGTAATGCAAATTGTAAGGAAGTTGCGACCCTCCAGATGTTCATGGCCTCCAACTATCCAATGACCAAGGAGGATGGAGTGTAGCAACATCTGGAGAGCAACAGGCTCCCCCAACTCTGGAGTATTGGCAAAGCACTGGGCTCAGAGCCATGCTATTTACGGAAGAGGAACTATACTAACCTCAGAGCTAAAGGGGCCATATCTGTGGCCAGCGATATCTGGTTGCTCAGAGTAGAACGCATAAGCATAAGGCCTGAAAAGAAAAGAAAAATGTTTTTAAAAACCAGAAGCTTTCTTATTGGGTATTATAGGAGTGGACCTATCAAAATCACAAAAGAACTTGTTTATGTATGCAACAACGGCTGCACGGACCTTACTAGCACAACATTGGGAAGAAGAAGGTGTCCCATCAAAAGAAGATTGGCAAGTTAAATTAATGGAATATGCTGAGATGGCAAAATTGACCATGAAAATAAGAGGAAGAGGCAACAACAAATTTAAGGAAGAATGGAAGATGTTTATTGCATATTTACAATGTACACAGGTTAATACATTCGCAAGGTTTTAAGAGTACTTGTAATTTTGTTATGAATGGATAGGTTAAAATTTAACAATAGACATGCAGTATGTTGATAAATAATAGAACCAAGGAAGGGATTAGAGGGAAGTCAATTTGTTTCGTTTTTGTATTGTTGTTTTTATTTTTGGAAAATCAATAAAATGTTATTAAAAGAATAGAAAAAGAAAATTGTTGTCTGAACAGTTTTCCCATAGCAGGTTAGCTCACATCAACCCTTTCAAACAAAGCTTGCCTTCAGAAGGGGAGAAACAAGAGGACTGCAACTCTGTCGCAAGTTTTCCACAGTCCGATTAAGCCCTTCCTTGTACCGCAACTTCATTAAAAATATTAGAAGGGATGCTGAGAGGTGCTGAGCAAAGACTCAGGAAGAAACATTCCATAGTTGTGTAACGGAGGTCAGGAGAAAAGGACAACAACAACAACAGCCAAAGTCTGTGCCCGTTGGCAGGGTCTAGAGCCGTGTGTACTCAGCGACACAATTAAAAATCTTGACACCGGCCCAAATCACAGGGTGCAACACTCATTAAGCCACATTAGACGAAACAGCATTTCAAACACACAGACACTCTGTGCCAACTGACCCTAGCCCGTGTCATAAATAACAAGAGCGTCCACGTCCACAATAACAGGGCATTCACGTCATGAGCTGGTCAACAAGGAGCAGGACAGTGGATCAAAGCTTGCGATCTACAGAGAATATTGGCAACACTGGCATTCAGCCACACTTAGAAAAGAAAAGAAAATATGACTTACCTTTCATTGTCTGGCAGGGTTAGCCATTGCAGGATTGTTAATATTCTGCGCTCGTGAGGGATCATACTAGAACAGAACAGAGCAAAGTGAGTAAGAAACAGCGGCACAATTTTATTTTATTTTTTGGCCTGTATTCACACGCAAGACCGTCACAAGGCATGGGTGTGCTATGCTAGAGTTCTATACTGTGGTTCACGTTGAGAACAAGTAGACACTGCTGCTAATAATCATGGCTATGGTTCTCCCATAACAAAGCCTGTTAAATGATAGAATAGGCTTAGTGTTGCTTAGGGGGTGGCTCCCATTTGCTGCCCAGTGCAGCTTGGGACTGAGAATTTGGGAAGGAGGGGTCCATGCTTGGCCTCTTCGTCCAGCCACATGAATCTGGGCCACCCTCTTGGCCAATCAGGAGGGAGCTGGGGGGGTGGGCAAAGGGCAGAGGCCGGGGCAGTAAAAGGGAGTGGTGCCCAGTGCCCAGCATGTACCTGACTGTCGGTGGGTCACCTGCCCTCCCACCCATGTTATCATGCGCATGTGTTTCAGCCCAATGGTGAATGGGCTGAGGTGGTATGGACCTTGCTATGGATTACTTGGTCACCCTATTGAGAGCCAAAGAGCAGGGCCGTCTTTACCCAGGGGTGCAAGGGGTGCAGGGCACCCAGGCGCCGAATTCTGGGGGGGCGCCAGGCAGACACTGCTGAAGCCGCCTAATCTCTTAACTATCTACCTGTTATGAAATAATACATAATTTTGATCAAGCTAGAAAAACAATATATATATACCTAGGCGTTATCGAAATGTATACAGTCATAGCTCATGTTACGTTTGCTTCATGTTACCTTCTTTCAGGTTACGTCCCGTGGTGACCCGGAAGTACCGGAAAGGGTTACTTCTGGGTTTCGCCGCTCGCGCATGCTCAGACACACAAAGTGACGTCACGCACATGCGCAGAAGCGGCGAATCGCAACCCGCGTGTGTGCAGATGCACTGCTCTGGGTTGCGCTCTTTTCACGTTGTGAACGGGCCTCCGGAACGGATCCCGTTCGCAACCAGAGGTACCACTGTACCTACTGTTTCACTAAAGAACTTTCGACTTTCTGCGCTCATTTACCAAAGACGTGCCGTGCCAGTGGCGGCGCTTGTCATTCACAACAGGGGCGCTGGGCGGATCTTTGCACCCCAGTGGCGTATATGCCAAAGACAGCACTGCCAGGGGAAAATATTTCCTGCAGACAAATGGGCCCTTCTGCAGCTTTTCGCCTGCCTCAGAGCAAACGTCAAGACTTGGCAATTAAGGCAGCCTTTAAACAGCTGGGTACCCCGTTAAAAGGGTCCTGGAAGGGGTAGAACTGTCTGGGTGCCTACACCAAGGCCAATGGGCCATAGCACCGGACAACACTGTCAGGGACGCCCCACTTGATCCATGCCTAGGGATAGCCATCATGCCAGGTCCAACTCACCCTGGGTGCAACCAGCAGGCAGGCTGGTTGAGGGCAGATGCTTGCCCAATGCCTTATGCCAACTGGCTTACACCTGTCGTCAATATAATTGCATCCTATTTTAACCCATCCAATGGTCTCCTGTGTTGTATTTACACTGCCATATCCTCACCAGCCAGCAGTGCACCTTATGCGCCTTGGCCATGCAGATGGGGCACCTGCAGCTCTCCAGATGTTGCTGGAACTCCCATCAGCCTTAGCTAGCATGACCAATGGTCAGGGCTGAAGGCAGCTATAGCTCAGTAAATGCCTGGAGGACCCCAGGCTCCCCTGCCCATGTTAAAACCACCTAGGAAGCATTAAGCTAGAAACAGACATTTGCTGTTAAAGTTAAAATAATAAATGTGACTTTTCTATCTGTTCTGACCCAATTTCATCAGGTTCCTTTCATCCCACTTTAATGCTATTCTGTACACCAAGTTGCTAAGGAAAAGCACGATAACTTTTGGGGTTATCATTGATGGGTTTAGTCCCACAGATAGAGCCTCCACCATCTAATCCAGTTTACCAGTAATTTCTGGAGTGTCAATGGTGTAAAGCAGGAGTAGGCAATAGGTTTTCCAGATATGGCAGGCTACAATGTCCATAATGCCTGACCACTGCAGTGCAACATCTGGAAGGCCACGCATTGCTTCCCCTTCCTCACTTCATTTTTTACTTCATTTTTACAGTGTATCCTCTACATTGGTTCTTAGTTAATAGTTACTTATACAGTGCTTTTCCAAAACACTTCATCACATGTAGCCACTGTGATCCATGCAACAGTCACCTCCAGACTGGATTATTGTAACTCACTCTACGTGCGGCTGCCCTTGAGACTGACCCAGAAACTCCAGCGGGTGCAGAATGCCGCAGCGAGACTCCTTACGGGGTCCTCGCTGCGAGATCACATTCACCCGGTGCTATACCAGCTGCACTGGCTCCCAGTGGAGTACAGGATCAGGTTTAAGGTGCTGGTTTTAACCTTTAAAGCCCTATACGGCCTAGGACCCTTGTACCTATGGGACCGCCTCTCCTGGTATGTCCCACAGAGGAACTTACGATCTTCAAACAAAAACATCTTGGAGGTCCCGGGCCACAGACAAGTTAGGCTGGCCTCAACCAGAGCCAGGGCTTTTTCGGCTGTGGCTCCGATCTGGTGGAAGGCTCTGCAACAAGAGATTAGGGCCCTGCGGGATTTGAGATCTTTCCGCAGGGCCTGCAAGACAGAGCTGTCCCACCAAGCCTTTGGCCAGGGCACAGCCTGACTCCCTCCTTTGGCAATCTTCACAGAACTCTACCCCAATGGTTGCCATCAATTTGATTTGAATTAATTTTATAATGAAATGATTTTAGAATGTTGTACTATTATATTGTTGTTAGCCGCCCTGAGCCTGGCTTCAGCTGGGGAGGGCGGGATATAAATAAAAAATTATTATTATTATTAATTATTATTATTATTATTATTATTATTATTATTATTATTAGTGGTGGTGGGCAAATTGGAAAAGAGATGTTGCCTTAATTGAAAGCTCTCAGGAGATGAAGCCAGGGACATTTTCCAGCCCGATTCTATCCTTCTTTAGAAATTAAGACCTGTTGATTTCTGTGGCATTTGCTTCCCAGTTCTTGTTTATTGCGGTTAAGTTACCAATTCTGTCTTGTGCGGGTATACTTACGTAGACCAAAAGAATGAACCAGCTCTCACCCCTTGCTTGGCAGCCGTAATCCATATCTAATTAGGAAAATACAAGGCGATTATAAAGAGCGGCAGGCCGTCGGCTACATGACGGTACATTTATTAAAACAAAATGTCATAAATAAAACCTTCCCCAACCCTCAGCCCCAAACATTGGCTTACAGTTCTACAGATTAGAATTTGAGCATTTGCATCCAACCAGGCTAGCAGCAGAAATCTGAATAGTTTCCTTGATTAACAGGTGAGAGAATCAGGGTCATGGTTATTTAATAACTGGAAAAAAATTAAAAGGAGAACCAGAGCTAAAATCCTGATTGTGCAAGCTGGTGCCTTTTTCCGGATGCTGAAAATTTCAATCTCTGAAGTCACCAGTATAATGTTCACACACACACACACACACACACACACACACACACACACACATCTGAAGTACAGTGGTACCTCGGGTTACATATGCTTCAGGTTACATTCGCTTCAGGTTACAGACTCCACTAACCCAGAAATAGTGCTTCAGGTTAAGAACTTTGCTTCAGGATGAGAACAGAAACCGTGTTCCAGTGACGCGGCAGTAGCAAGAGGCCCCATTAGCTAAAGTGGTGCTTCAGGTTAAGAACAGTTTCAGGTTAAGTACGGACCTCCAGAACGAATTAAATACTTAACCTGAGGTACCACTGTTCAATGTTAGCTCCCAGTCTCACAACAGCAACCCGATTGCATATGCGACTATTAACTGTCATGCAAAGAATTCAGCTTTTAACACAGGTTGTGAAATGACATTTTCATCACTGGGCACAAGTTAAGATCACCACACAGGCCAAGGACCACCACATGAAGGCTCTACACCATCTCATGTTCTGAATTATCATGTGACCAGACTCTGCAAGAGATTTGAAGGCTTGGTCTGGGTCAAATACTGTACAGCCCTTAACACCCACATGCCACCTACGCAGGGATGAAAAACATAGAGGAAAAAATATCTCTTGCAGTGGAACAAAATTATAGGACAGAGGTGTTGCACTGGGCTGCTCACAATGGTTGAGACTATCATCAACCATTTATCCTCCGTGATCTACCCATTAGCAGTTGCTGCCCGGTACAAACACCCAGCTTGCAATTCTAAGTTAGAAGGTTCAGCTTCAAAGCATCTTAAGGACCCCTCTTGGGAGTTTGGCAAAAAACACAGCACATCCAGCCACAGCCAGGACAGTGGTAATTCGGGTTAAGAACTTAATTCGTTCTGGAGGTCCATTCTTCACCTGAAACTGTTCTTAACCTGAGGTACCACTTTAGCTAATGGAGCCTCCCGCTGCTGCCGTGCCGCCGCCACGCGATTTCTGTTCTCATCCTGAAGCAAAGTTCTTAACCCGAGGTACTATTTCTGGGTTAGCAGAGTCTGTAACCTGAAGCATCTGTAACCTGCAGCGTCTGTAACTCGAGGTACCACTGTATTTTGCTGCTGAAGGCCAAGGATACAATGACTCCACATCCCACATACAGAAGCCAATCAGAATTGCAGTTGAATTTTTCTGCTGCCTGACTTTTGCCTAACAGTAGGGCTGGGCCATGGGAGCAATCAAATCAAAGACTCAACAGGAGCTCAATGCCATCTCTGGGAACACTGCACAAGAAAAATGCTTCATTTTGCCTTATTGCCTGTAGGAGCACCATGTTCCTTTTGGACACTGTACTAACAAGAACCATAGATCAATCTCCCCAGGTGAACGGGTTCCTTGCATTTGCTTTCACTTCTTGAAAGTGTAAAACACCTTTTTTGATGTTCCTAATAAGACTCTGTTTACACGAGCAGGATACTGCCATGGTGGTGTCTTAAATTATTCAAAAACCTTTTGACCCATAACACTCTTGGCATTGCCAAGTGGAATTGGCAATAGAAGGGTTGTAACCAGCTGCTTCTGTCCGAGTTCTATTGTTAAGTGCTAAAATGAAGGTGGGTGGGGACTGCATTTTATAGCTGCAGTAACACACTGCCACAGGGATACAGTCATTCCTCGGGTTACAGACAATGCAGGTTGCGTATTTTCGGGCTGCGGACCAACGAAACCCAGAAGTACTGGGACAGGTTACTTCCGGGTTTCGCGGTTGTGCGTGTGCAGAAGCATTAAATCACACTTTGCGCATAAGTGCCGAATCGCAACCTGCACATGCACAGATACGCCACTGCAGGTTGCGGACGCTGTGGGTTGCAAACGTGCTTTCTGCATGGATCACGTTCGCAACCCGAGCGTCCACTGTATATCTAAAAATAATTAAAGAGAATTTAAACCAAATTTTAAACCAGAGTATCATTATGACGGGCATCCCAGTCTTTTGCTAAAGCTATATTCAGCAGTGAAGGGACGTGGGTGGTGCTGTGGGTTAAACCACAGAGCCTAGGGCTTGCTGATCCGAAGGTCGGCGGTTTGAATCCCCGTGATGGAGTGAGCTCCCGTTGCTCGGTCCCTGCTCCTGCCAACCTAGCAGTTCGAAAGCACGTCAAAGTGCAAGTAGATAAATACCAGTAGGTACTGCTCTGGCGGGAAGGTAAATGGCATTTCTGTGCGCTGCTCTGGTTCGCCAGAAGCAGCTTAGTGATGCTGGCCACATGACCCGGAAGCTGTACGCAGGCTCCCTCGGCCAATAAAGCGAGATGAGCACCGCAACCCCATAGTCGTCCGTACTGGACCTAATGGTCAGGGGCCCCTTTACCTTTACCTTTATATTTAGCAGTATCAGAACCAATTTTCAGCAAGGACTTCCCTTAATAGGCTTTTCTGCATAACCAATCCAGCAATCCTGATCTGGCTAAAAGTTAGCCATGACAAAATCTCACTCAAAACCAATGGAGTAAAAGTGACATTATCCCCGACTCCTACTGGAGCCGAGTCATGACTAATTTTTGACATAGCTGCCCCCAATCATGCCAACATAAAAGCCAGAAGATTTAATACCACACACACACATTATTTTTATTGATTCACTTTCACTAAGGCAAACAGAACAGAAACTTACCGGCTGACCTCCCCACCACCTGTGATTGAATTTTTCTCGGCCTCTGAGGCTGAAAGCAGCATCAAATACAGGATCGTACATTGAATTGCCAATGATTCCATGGGATTCAGGATAGAGGCCCTTCGTGTTGGAAATGTTGGAAAAATAAAACAGATTATTAACTATTCAATATGACTTTATAACGAAAAAAAATAGCAGTTTCAGTGGAAATCATAGTACGTGGGAAGACTTCTATTTTTTTGTTGAAGTGCTAAGAACTTGTCTTCCAAGTTAAGGCCTCCATCTCACTATGCTAATCTGCTGACTAATCTTGTGCAATACAGTACAATCACATCTTACATGGGGGTTATATTTCTGAGGATGACACATTTATGCAAAATGTATATACTCGAATACAGTGTGAGCATCTCTAGCCTTCCAGAGCTGGCATGCCAAGGGGGCCTTGCCTCCCAAGCAAGGCAGAGAACTTAAAAGCTCTCTTCTGTTGGGTTTCCCCAACACTAGTGCTTTCCCCATCACTGATTATATGGGTATACACCAGTGTAAGCAACACAGGAATCAGGACATGGCCCAAGAGTTAAGAAAGAGCAGGAGAGATAATGCAGTTAATGGTTACATATTGCCAGGTGTATCCCTAACTGACTTTCAGCCAGTCTAGAATGGAAGTCTTGTAATACCATTTGAAGCTGGCCGTGGATCCCTCCAACCCTTTCCTTCCTACGTGCAAAAGAGTAATGGAGTAGGGCGAGTTGTATCCTGAACAAGAATGCTTTGGAGGCAAGATTAACGTCATGGCATGCCTCCTCCACAGTCATAATCTTGCCTCCAGAATACTATTAACTAAAATGCTCCCCCAATTTCATTGCTCCCCTTTAAAAGAAATGGGCTCCTTTAACAATCCATGGCTCAACTGTAGACTTCCATTTCCAGACTCACACTTTTTCAGAACCCAGTTCCTCCAGACCCCATTTTACACCTCCTCTTCCCTAGTATGGAAGAAGAGCCTGCTGCTCATAGCAAACTCTACTCAACATTTAAGCATAACTGTAGTTGAGAAGTAGCCTGGCCTTGCCCCCCACCCCACCCCCCAAAATGGAGCAAAGAGTGGAGTTTTGGTTCGGAGTCCAAGGTGATTCCTGAAGTTCCTTCTACAGACAATAAGATTAGTTACCCTAATCTCTTTCTTTACTCTCAGTGATCCGAAGGACTGAAATCAAACAGATCCTGGAAGTTGACAGAGAGCTGGAGTGTTGTTTTTTTCAGTGTGGGTGTGAAATTTCTCCTTTTAAATTTAGCAACACCTATGGCGGGTACCAATGAGTCCAAGTATGTAGAAGGGCATGAACCCAATTCACTTCCAAACTGATAGCAAATACGGATGGTCAAATGCCTGCTAGAGGGGAGGATAGCTCAGGTCAAAAGTTTTTTATACTCTCACAAAGCTCAACAGGTTAAATGCCAGCTTTTCACCTGAGCCCTTCCATGGTCTTTTTCACATGACACAGGTATATGCAAATTTGCCCTTAGGCTCGGTGACCATTCCCTTCCCCGCATCAAAGCAGGACAAAAACATATCTCAGAGGCTTTCCTCATCACCAACCACCACTCATTTGATATCTACAGAAAAGCAGGTGGTTTCCTATATACTCATAAAACCAGCAGCAAAACTTACCGTCGCCAGGGTATACAAGTTAGGGAAGGTTTTTGTAGGGTAGACAGGCCTCATATATGGTGCATGTGTCCCACAGGACCCTGAAAATGAAGTTTGTGGTGTGGTTTTAATATAGATCGGTACAGTGATATTTACATACAGCAGATGCCATTAAAGTCAATCATGAAACATGGTGTTTCGCTGCACTAACTGTGCAATCCTGTACATGCTTATAATAATAATATTAATTTATTATTTATACCCCGCCCATCTGGCTGGGCTTCCCCAGTCACTCTGGGTGGCTTCCAACAAAATATTAAAATACAGCAATGCATCACACATTAAAAGCTTCCCTAAACAGGGCTGCCTTCAGGTGTCGTCTAAAAGTCTGGTAGTTGTTATTCTCTTTGACATCTGGTGGGAGGGTGTTCCACAGGACAGGCACCACTACCTAGAAGGCCCTCTGCCTGATTCCCTATAACTTGGCTTCTCGCAATGAGGGAATCGCCAGAAGGCCCTCGGTGCTGGACCTCAGTGTCTGGGCAGAATGATGGGGGTGGAGACACTCCATCAGATATACAGGACCGAGGCCATGTAGGGCTTTAAAGGTCAGCACCAACACTTTGAATTGTGCTCGGAAACGTACTGGGAGCCAATGTAGGTCTTTCAAGACCGGTGTTATGTGGTCTTGGCAGCCGCTCCCAGTCACCAGTCTCCAGCTTATCTCTGTTCAGTAGGGCTTACTAAATACATTTTAAATTGCAGTTTAGGAAGGGACAAAGACAAAAAAGGGCTTTTGTCCCAATAAAGCACATGCACTTACTTAGTTTTTCAATGTTGCGCATCACTTTGTCGCCTTTCTTCATGTACGATGCACGGAAGCCATCGACCGAAAAGATTATCAATGGGGGGCGAACAAAACTGTGGGAGGCAAAGCATGTTACTAATGAACTTCAAAGCTGGAGTAAAGATGTGGCAAAACAAATTGGGAAAGAAAGCCTCTTCTCTGTGGTTTCAGGACAACTTCACCTTGTGTCAAAGTGACCTAGGACAACTTTTATGCCTGAGCAGAGCCAAAAATCCCGGGCACACATGCCCTTCACTCATTTGAGTTATATAAATAAATAAGGCATCACCTTATAAGTATTTTTAAAATTTATTTGTTACCTTTGTGTTTCCATGCAGATAGGTTATCTTTTGTTAAAAATCCACAGGGAAACTTAGTCCCATTGCCATCAGAAAATGGTGTTGTTATAAGTTTATAATACATGGGTAGTATTCACTGCTGGTCCTACTCAGAGCCAACACATTGAGGTTAATAAACAGGACTTAGATTCATTATTTTTATTTATTAAATTTCTATACTGCCCTTCACCTGAAGATCACAGGGCAGTTCTACAGTGTAAAACAGTAATTTCAGAGGGTCTACTTCTAGTAGGACTTAAATGAATACAACCCTATATTTTGATATTTTTACATTTCTCTTGGGAAGACAGGCAAACTAATGCCAGTGCGCTGGAAGAAGCAAAGATCACCAGTGTTGAAGCAATATTCTTCAACATCAGCTTCATTGGACTGGTCATGTTGTTCGGATGCCTGAATATCGTCTTCCAAAGCAACTACTATACTCTATTCCAAACATTAAAATGGAAAGTGTAATGCTGGTGGCAAAAACAAAAGAGGTTTAAAGACTCTCTCAAGGCAAATAAAGAAAATGTAGCATAAACACCAACAACTGGGAAACACTGGCCTGTGAGTGCTCCAGCTGGAGAGCAGCCTTTACCAAAGGTGTCATGGGCTTTGAAAATACTCGGACTGAGGACTTAAGGGAGAAACATGCTAAGAGGAAGGCATGCTTGGCAAACCTTCACCGTGATCAACTCCCATCCAGAACTCAATGTCCCCAGTGTGGAAGGACGTGTGGATCCAGAATTGGCCTCCACAGTCACTTACGGACTCACTGTTAAGACCGTGTTCATGGAAAGGCATGGAGAGGGAGAGATCCAATGCAATGTTAGCACCATGTTGTGCGAGAGTCTGTGCTGTTGAGCAGCACAAAGCTAGATTGACAAAGAGTATAATAGTAGCTGCTGCACTATGGTCTGAATAATGCATTCTGCAAGCGAAAGACATCCATTCGATTTGGCTATTGTATATAATCGTAAATAAGTGCTCTCACTAGCAGAATGGCTGCTCTGCAAATGGGCTGCTGCAACTGGATATTGTCCAGAAAATGCATACAGTACGATGGTTCTCCTTTCTTTAGATGCTTGCAACAAGCCTCAGTTTTCCCAACAGGACACAAAAACGAACCGCTTAGTTGATCTGACCACCAGTGGCAGCCGACACTTAATAGATCTCCGACACGTGATAAAAATAAGCACATAAAACAAAGCACTTACTTTGCTGGGCATTCTGGTGTCCGTGTATCCTCACATTCATCCGCAACCCAGTGAGTCTCTCCTAAAGAGGGATGATAATAAGAACCATTTTGTACACGACCTATACAGTTGCAAGTTCCATTTACAGCAAAGGTGAGGCAGGCAACCAGATCCTATATGTTTCTGTAGGAGTCAGTCCTACTGATCACCAGGGCTTGTTCTCGAGTAAAGAGCACATCAGATTGCAGCTGCACTGCCATGTTTGTTTTCATGAATCCTTGAATGATCATAGCCAATCTTAGTATCTTTTATTGTATACAGATGTGTAGGGTGCAGGTTTGCCAAACTGTGTGTGTGTTTTAACTCAACACTTCTTTCTGGCTGCGTGTTCATTGTCCAGTGTGTGCTCACTGCAACTTTGGATGCTTAATCTCATGGTGACAAAATCCTGAAAAGAATTATTTCACCGTTTCACAATCCAAGGCTGCTTTTTTAACAGTTAAAATTTCATCACCATCTTTCACAACAATATACTCTGCCTGACTAGTATGGCTGGAAGCATATATAAACAATGCGCCTCTGTTGCTATTTCAGATGAGATTCAATCACACCCCAGCAAATTCAGGTTGTGCAATTATAAAGTGTGTTTGGAGCAATCAAAATAAAGTGTGGTGGGATTTTTTTTTTTGCAAGATGGAAAGTGGTGGGAAAATGCCCCGGAAACTGTTGGGTAGCATTTGCTGCATACCCATCATCTAACCCACAAACAAATCAGGATGGATGCTCAACAAACAGGTCATCAAGTCATAGAAACCTTTTGCTACTGGCTGTTCACAAGGAGAAAGATGGGAGGCCACTTGGAAGATCCTATTTCACCTATAGAACAGCATGACTATCACTGTTGTTGTTGTTATTCTGTCACTAAGTACAAAAATATCTGAACTGTCTCATTAAAAAAAAGAACTTCTCAACTAGTTTCTACATGGGCACACACCTACGAAGTGGTGTCTTTAATTGGGCTTTTAAAAAAACCGCTCTCAATATTATTTGTGCCCACAAATGTTTTGGGGTGGCCTTGGTGCAAGTTCTGTAACTTCCTGCTGAAACCCATAACTAGTAACACCAAAAACGGCCCAGAAGTTTTCTCCCACTTTTGTCGCACTATAGCCTCTCCAGATAGCAGTGCGCTAACTTAGGGGAAGCATCGCAGAACGTATGAAACATCAGTCAGCTTGGACAAGGTGACTCACATCTCCCTTCCAAAACATCCTTAGGAGGAGCATGATCCGGAACGCTTACATTCCTTTAGCAGATAGAAGAACGAAAACAAGTACCTTTACAAACAACTTGGTAGTTAGTACAACAGTCCCCTCTGGATAAGCAGTCTTCAGAACAGTGACAGGCATGATCTTCATTCCTCGTCTCTCCACATCGCTCTTTCGTACATTCCCAGCCTCCAGCTAACATTATCACAAAAACAAAAAAACATGAAGACAGTGGTTTCTTAAAGACAACTATGCACATGTGCCCCACACCTTTGGGGCAAAACAATTCCACAGCAATTTTCACCGTATTGGATGTTTTCATTTTGAACCTGGAGTGGCTGCAGTCCAACAATGTCTGGAGGGTTCAAGTTTAGCCACTGATGCTTTAGTTGCGCTCAAAAGGTAGCAGGGTCCAGGACATAGGAGTTACCGGTATCTACACTACATTGCTGTTGTCTTTTTTCCAGCTGAAACGCCATGGTCTTATCCCCCAAAATCCTGGGGGGGGGGGGGGTTCAGTTTTTTAGATACACGCTATTCATGCCCCACAGAAGGGCTCACTGTTGAACCAGTTTAAATATGTACTTTTAAATGTGTCCAGAGAGTCAGAACTTTGAGAGAGCTATTTGAATCCCAGCTCAGCCATGCTCATTGAGAAGACTGACACTTCCTCCAATCTATAAAATGTTATATTAGAAGAAGCAATGGAGTAAAGACTGTAAAAGCATTCCATACTTGCACTTCTTTTCTTTCACAAGGACATGTTTGAGTAGTTCTATCAAGTAGTTGGGTATATTATGTACACTGGCTGCATCTGGCTACAACAAACATCAAACCATGGTTTAGTGTTACAAATGAGGCCAGGCTAGCCATGGACTCACATATCTTCCCCTCACTTCTCTAGCACATCCATACAAAGAGATGGGAAGCTTCAGCTAAACACTAAACTCTGGTTAATCTGTTATTAAACTATGGTACATAGGTGTCAGCTCCCTGGGGCCGGGAGCACCCACCCAATTCCTGGTGCAAGGCCCTGGAGCCAAAATTTGTGGGTGCCCGGCCA
This sequence comes from Podarcis melisellensis, assembly GCF_964234715.1. NCBI lineage: Eukaryota > Metazoa > Chordata > Lepidosauria > Squamata > Lacertidae > Podarcis > Podarcis melisellensis. Next base: position 15,641,791 of record NC_138539.1, on the reverse strand, counting down.
CTGCATGACACCCATGGCCCTGGGCACCCACGGTTGCAGGGCCAAGCTGGCCCTCCTGCTATGGTTAGTAACAGCAAACCAGTTTTATGGGCTGGAATTTGGCTCGTTTCCACTAACCATCGTTAAGATGACATGGTGGTCTAAAACAGAAGTGAATGCTTCTGAATTCCACCTGGCGATTATGCCACAGGAGGAGTGGCTGTGCAAGAATGGTGCTCGCTTTGACTTGTTTTTGCAATGCTGGATTGTAGTTTAGCATTATGTCCACGCCAAGGCTCCCTCCTCAACATGTGGGATGGAGTGAAGAAGAATTGCCCCAAACCTTTCCAAGCTTTGGACAGTTTCACCTCCCCTCCCCTCCCCTTATGCCTCATTCAATGATTGTTCAGGAGGGAGCCACCTTTTCATCCAAAGAAGGTGTGTGTGTGTGTGTGTGTGTGTGTGTGTGTGTGTGTGTGTGTTGTTTTTTGAAGAGGCAGTCAACCGAAGGGGTTGGTAAGGGAAATGGGGTAATTTGCCTCCTGTGAACTTCCCTCTGTTCACGTACAATCCAATCCATGTTGTAGCATAACTCCAGGAAAACACACAAAAGGAAAAAAAGATGGAAGAGATTGCTTATATTATGCTTACATACAATTCTTAACACACATATACACACACACACAGAATCACTGTCCTACTACAAGTTGGTTATTAAGTTATTATGAACCCATCCTGCAACCGGAGTGTAAGGTCAAGTAGATCGGTATGCACTGAATGCCAAACAAGGACACAATTCAAGCAACTTCAAGGACCTTCAACAAGAGAGGCTTAAAGGCGACACATGTTTAATTCTTTCCCCCACTGAAATCTAGGATCGTGCTCATATGAAATAGTTGCAAAAATGAGTCCTAAGATTTCAACAAGCTGCATTTCCCACTGTGTTAAAAGATGCTCAGATCTGGGAGACGTGGACAGAAGCAATGGTTGAGCTCTCACCGAGGTGCTGAAACTGTACCTGAACTGTACCACCTCAGATTACAGACAGGTGCTCTTTTGACTCTTTGGATAGGAGCCTAACTGAAAGCAGGTCAGAAGACATGGGCTGGGATGCAAGATTGTAGTTAGAGACTGGAGGTAATCGAGAGTAGGTAACCCTTTCCTTCAGGATGCTAAACGTGTGTTGTCAAGTGTTTTGGTTTTAGTGCTGGGAATCTTTTCCCAGACATAAAAAGGTCTGGAGATGTACTTCCCACTGTTAGTGCTCTGGGTCCTATTTCTGAGGAAACTTACGTTAAATTTCCCAAACTGTTATGGAGAAGAATCCACGACCATGCATTTGAGAAGTCTTAAAAGCGTGTCAGCGCACATGGAGAGGCAGAAAAGGCTACGATAACTCTCATCAGCAGTAGCGATTTGTACAAAGCAGGCACTTAAGAGCTCTCCTACCTGTCTTTAAACACAGTTCGTCAAAGTCTGCACAACAACTGAAGTAGCTCTTGCACAAGTTGTCGCAGCGGCAACCTGGAGGCTCTGCCTCGTCAAGTTCAAAGCACCTGTTTTTGCAGGATCCAGAAGGACTGGTCCAAGAGGAATCGGATAAGACTGTGTTGGGGGCAAAAAAAGAGAAAGAGGAAACCATGAGTCAAGCAACCAGTAGCTGGCTAAAGATAACTACTTACTGCCAATCTGAGCTAACAGGCCCACTGCATTGCCCAATAAAAGAGAGGAGAAAAGAGACTGTTTAAGTCTCGTCAAACAATCTAAGAGCTGGTATGTTCTCCAGTGATGTTTTCTTATCCTGGATTAACCTGCAATGAATCAAAGCTGTATGGATTTTGTGCCAAACCAAAAATCCAAGTTTTGCATTGAAACCCCCCACACTTTCACCAAACTTATGGTAACTGGAAACTCTGGATACTGGACATAAAACAAACTGTCAAAGACCTGAGAATTATTTCGCAAAGGCAGGAGGAATGGAAGGCGAGAATAGCATGGAGGTGGGGACCTAGTTGTAGACAGGAGAACAGGCAAGGACCTGGAAGGCGTCAAGGCTCAAACCCTCTAGAGGTCTTGGCCAGACAGTCACATGGACCATCTATGAGGAAGGTAGGATGCAAGTTTACAGCACAGCAAAACCAACCCTGGCTGCTTGTAGCAAGTTTCAGTGGTGGTGTGAGGGACAGGGAGGGAGATGATGGGCAATGTGAGTTGGAGACAAGGAAGAAGCATGTTAAATGGCTCATAGCATAAAGCATTGAAAATTGGGTATTCGAGCAAAAGAGTCAGTCAAGTTAAACCAAGAGCAGAAGCATTCAGCTGAAGTCATTCTTGACTTGCCATGAATAAAATGAACAGGGAAAGTAATCTAGCTCATTTATACCATGTGCTGGCTAAGAAACATTGCTCTTTACTTTCAGGTTGTCCTGCACAGGGGTTGATAACGTGCACCTCTCCGACATTTTGGACAACAACTCATCAGCCTTAGCCCAAACAGTGTCACTACCATGATCTAAAGGCACAGCTTCGCAGTTGTCCGTTAGGCTAAATTTGTTTTTCAAAAATGATTTGAGAATCCCGCAGCTACTGGTTTATGTAGCATATAATCCAACAACTTTTGTTACATATTCCCAAGGAAGCATCCTACCAGTTACACAGAAATCAATTGCTAAGCTTAGCATCACCTTCCCTAATCTGGATGGTACCACAATAGACAAAATAACACCAGAACCAAAATGGAAGTGGGTGCTCCATCACTTGGATCCCTTAGGTTACCCTTTGGCTTTTAGTTTTCCTTGCATCATCTCCTGCCAAATTACAGTGTGACATTTCACAAGACGATGACACGGTGTGCCATTTCGCTGTCTTTCAAGGATTTGTTCAATGGTTTCATTTATCCATTTCATTTGGCTTACTGGCAAACCTTGAGCAGCAGAGGTCTTTGCACTTGGAACCCAGCCAGCCTGATTTTACAGCTAAGAACAGCTCAAACACCCTCGCCTTTTTGGGGGGGGTCTGTTGAAATCCATGCACAATCGTTTATCTTAGGAAGCAAAACTCAGCAAGCGTTATTGCATTTCACATAAGCGACAGCCTTGTTGCTTGTGACACTCACACAAACTAGCTACGTGAGAAGAATGGTTTCTAACATTTTCCATGTCAGAAATATTGTGCAGCCAACACATCGGACAGCTGTGCATCCACTTGATAAAGGATTAAAAAACCCAGTGAGAAAAAGCAGTTGTGGTCTGTAGGTTCCCAGTGTTTGCTACGTGGATGTACCATGAAAAGCACAATACCACGGGAGGAATCCCAGCAAAGTGGCTGGTCTGGATAGGGTGCTGGGGAAAGTGGTAAAAAACTGCGCTGATCAACTAGCAGGGGTCCTGACAAGGATTTTTAACATCTCCCTGCAGACTGCTTGTGCACCATCATGTTTGAAAGCAGCCACCATTGTTCCAGTCCCAAAGAAAACAGCAATTAACTGCCTAAATGACTACAGACCCATTGCATTAACATCTGTAGTGATGAAATGCTTTGAGAGATGGTTCATCAACACCTTAGGACATGTTTTCCACCGGATTTTGATGAACACCACTTCGCTTACAGGAGAAAAAGGTCAATAGACGATGCCATAGCCACAGCTTTTCACCTTGCAGTGAGTCATCTGGAGAGACCGGGGAATTATGTCAGATTGCTGTTTATTGATTATAGCTCAGCTTTTAATACCATCCTTCCGGACATTCTTATTAAAAAGCTGGTGGACCTCTACCTTTCCCCCACCATCTGTGATTGGATTAAAGACTTTCTGAGGGATCACACACAAATAGTGAGGATTGGGCCTGTTACATCTACCTCTCTAAAGGTCAGCACTGGCACCCCACAGGGGTGTATACATATATACTCATTTCATTTCGTTGTATACATATGACTGCATTTCATCTGGTCGATCCACTGCAATTATTAAGTTTGCAGATGATATCACCATAATGGGTCTAATTACAGGTGGAGATGAATCAGCGTATAGGGAAGAGGTTCAAAAAGTCTCTACATGGTGCCTAGAGAACAACTTGCACCTAAATATCAGCAAGACAAAGGAGATGGTGTTGGACTTTCAGAGGGAGAGAGGGGAACTAGCCCCGTTGTATATCAGGGGTGTGTGTGTGGAGAGAGTCTCTTCCTTTAAATTCCTGGGAGTTCACCTTAGTGAAGACCTCACCTGGAAAATCAATACAACCCAGATGGTTAGGAAGGCCCAACAGAGACTCCATTTCCTTAGGGTCTTGCATAAGAACAACGTCAAACAAAAAATGATGACCTCCTTGTACTAGGCCACAATAGAAAGTGTCGTTTCATACTGTATAAGAGTGTGGTACGCTGGTTTGACAGCCACGGACAGGAAGTCCCTACAGAGGGTGGCGAATACAGCACATGACATCATGGGTTGTCCTCAGAGTTCGCTAGATGACATCGTGGGTACCACTTTAGCTAATGGGGCCTCCTACTGCCGCCGCACAATTTCTGTTCTCATCCAGAAGCAAAGTTCTTAACCCTAGATACTATTTCTGGGTTATGGGAGTCTGTAACCTGAAACATCCGTAACCTGAAGCGTCTGTAACCCGGGGTACCACTGTACTTCTGTAAGGGAGTAGGGTCTGTGGCAACAGCAGCAGCAGTCATGAAGGTAACATATGAATTGAGCCCAACATACATGGGTTCGGTAAAAGAAAAGTGCTATTCATTCTTAACAAACGTTCTTAACAGCTCAAGTTCTCTAGTACATGCAACGGTCTATACCAAGGCTCTGGGTGAGCCAAAAGATTTTGCAAGATCTAGACTGCCCATGCTGCTAAATGGCAATACAGTGGTGCCTCGCAAGACGAAATTAATTCGTTCCGCAAGTCTTTTCGTCTTGCGAGTTTTTCGTCTTGCGAAGCACGGTTTCCCATAGGAATGCATTAAAAATCAATTAATGTGTTCCTATGGAAACCGCCTTCAGACCAGGTCCGGGGACAGTCTGTCCCCCAACCTCTTCTGAAGGCTGGCGGGGGGCAAAAGTCTTTGCTTCCCCCCCCCCCGCCTGCCTTCCCGGGACAGCGGAAAACGCAGCGCTGCCTTCCCGCTCTCCCGGAAAGGCAGGCAGGGGGGACAAAAGTCTTTCCAGGACCTCTTCCGAAGGCGGGCGGGGGGCAAAAGTCTTTGCTCCCCCCCGCCTGCCTTCAAAAGCCGTCCGGGATAGCGGGAAGCGCTTCCCTGCTATCCCGGACCGCTTTTAAAATGCTGGCGGTTGGGAGCAAAGCCTTTTGCCCCCGCCGGCCTTCCTGGACCTCTTCTGAAGTCCCGAGGGGGGAAAAAAGGCTTTGCTCCCCACCGCCAGCATTTAAAAGAGGTCCCCGGAGATTTCCCTATGGGCTTTCGTCTTGCGAAGCAAGCCCATAGGGAAAATCGTCTAGCGAAGCATCGCAAAAACCGAAAAACCCTTTCGTCTTGCGGGTTTTTCGTCTTGCGAGGCATTCGTCTTGCGGGGCACCACTGTATTCTGCAGGCAGAGAAAACCCAAGCCCCACTCCTGCAAGTCTCATCAAAAATAATATAATAATAATATCTTTATTGTCATTGCCCCCTCTCGGGGACAACGAAATTACTTGGCTGCTCCATCCACCCAGGTAGGGCACTCCACACAAAATCAAAACAACTATAAAAACACTAATTAAAACAATACAGTATAATACAGCAAGGAAGATTAGATGACTTTCAAAGTCCAGGCTTCCCATTTAGGGCCGAGATCGCTCTGGAGAAGAAGCTGTTCTTAAGACGGCTCGTTCTTGTCGTCATAGTCCTGTATCTCCGTCCTGACGGCAGGAGCTCAAAGAGACAGTGACCAGGATGCGATGGATCTTTTACTATGTCCAGTGCCTTCCTATGGCACCTTGTGGCATAAATCTGCTCTAAGGTGGAGAATGGGCAGCCAACAATGCTCTCTGCTGCCTTAACAACTCTGCACAACCCCATCCTGTCCTGGGTAGTACAGCTTCCGTACGACACACATAAGCCGTAAGTGAGCATGCTCTCAATGGCACAGTGATAGAAGGCAATGCAAAGTGGTTTAATGATACAAATCAATCCTTTTAATAATGCCTCCTTGGTTTTATGGTAGGGAGGGGGCTGAAGCAATAAGAATCACTCCTTTTAATAACAGCTACTTGCTTTTTACTGACAAACGGGCTCTGCGAGCAGGGGGTCCTGGTTCAATCTCCAGTTTAAAGGCTGGGAGATGCCTGCTCCCAAGACCTTGGAGAGCTGCAGTCAGTCTGCAAAGACAAAATACGAGGCTAGATGGACCCAAGGGGCTGACTATATACCGTAGCTACATAAGCTTTAAATAGCATTGCTTGGTCTCCTTCTCCCACCTAGGGCGATTGCGTAATATCGGTTTACCTTACAGGACTAGGGCACAAGAAATCAACTGCTATGCACAAACATCCACAGTACGAATACTGCTGAACGTTACAGTCTCCTGTATCACCACAGAGGGAAAAGTCAAGGGCAAAACTACGGCTGGTTTCACAAACGTATAGATCAGCAGTTTCCTATCTGCAAAAATGCAGTAAAAAAAGACAGGTAAGGTCATGATGCATGGCATTAAAAAAAACACCACTATAATTTGCATACAGATAATAATGCAGCACCAGTAAGGCACATACTTTCAAGCAGCAGAGATTACTATTTTGCTCCAAAGCACGCAGGAGAGGCACAAAGATCCAGGTTCACTTTGGTGTTTAAAACTTCCCAGTACTTAAGAATATGTTTCGAGGTGCTAACCACAATAAAACTACTCATCTGGTGGCCATGAAAATGTAGGTTTAACAGCCAATATAATGCCTATATCTAAATGAGTGACTTTAAAGGGAGAGAGAGTCAAAAAGGCTGTTCGGTCGCATTGTCCTTTACCAGTAAATGTAACAGACAAACGAGAAACTTGAAAATCTCACCCACAACATGTGTGGGAAAACTGCTCAAGGTATATTGCAAGCCATGCCAAGCTGCCACAGTCGAGCTCCACAACCTTTCAGCACACATTTCACACAGCTCAGACTTTGTTAGCAAAGAGAGTAGCAAAATGCAGCCGGGGGTACTGTTTAAAAGCCCCTTTATGAAAGGTGGTTAGCATCCAGAGAGCAGTAACCTTCCAATGTCAGCTGGGCTGTTTTAATAACTCTGGCCATATGCTTGGGTGTTTTGTGTGTGTATGTGTTGCAAGCACTTTATCCAGCACCTGCAAGGACGGTGCAGGCTATCTTCTGCAACAGCTGGAGAAAACATTTTCCATGTTAGCTTAGAAAACAGATGGATCAGACAACAGAATTTGGTCAAAAGGGATGTTAAGCACTTAAATGCACAAGCCAACTCAGCAGAGGTGCAGGAGGCCTCTTGCCGCAAACGTCCAACTTGCCGTTTATAAGAGGCTCTGCCCCATCTGCAACTTCCATTACTAATAATAGGAATCATATGTGCTTATCAGAGCCTGAAGAAGGCTCCTTTGATCAGAGCATTTGTTACCAGTTAGACGCAAGTCATCCAGCAGAACAGCACGCCCTCCTTTTCACAGACCATCGTTCAGTTCTCCCATTTATGACGCTGGAACACAAGGCTTTCTGATCTCGGGTTTTCTACATCCTGCTTCCATTACTTTGATACGTTAGAAACAACTTTGGCAAGGAAAGCGCACAAACCTACACTTACACACCACTGCAATATAAACAGCAACTTGGCTGCAGTTTCTGCTTCTCAAATGCAAACAGGTTTGGGGTAGTTTAAAAGACGAAAGAGGATGCTGCAGCCGAAACGAGGGCATGTTTGTGTCCACCGGAAAGGTCCACAAGGGAACATTTAAGATCTAAAGACACTATAGACATTTGTAATCACATTGGTAGTTGACAGCCAGAAAGTTCCCCCACAAAACTTTTTATGGATGAAACAATCCATCTTCAGCTTCTTTGATTATTAACACTTGCCACTCTAAATAACAGCGAATTCTCTGAAACTTAAGGTCACTTTCAGGTAATATACTCAAAAGTTAAAGGTATGAGTTTAACATGTTACAGAAAATGACAGCAGTATGGAGTCAACAGTTCTGAAAAATACTGAGAACTGCAGATCTGAAAGGATGGGAACACGGGACTAGAACACGGGACTGTGTGTTGTGAGCTGGTCTCACACCCAAGAGACCAGAATTTAAATCCCCATTCAGTTATGAAGCCCATCTCTCAGCCTACCGTACATCTCACAGGATTGATGCAAGGATAAAATTCAGGAGGAGAACCACGAATGCCACCTTGGGCTCCTTGAAGGAAGGGCAGATATGTAATCTTAGAACCTTAGAAATGTAGAATTGGAAGGGACAGCGAGGGTCATCTAGAGGGTCATTTTTGCCCAATGTGAGACTCAAACCCACAACCCTGAGATTAAGAGTCTCATGCTCTACTGACTGAGCCATGTGGGCATAAAGATCTGAAATCTAGGAGGAAACGTAGGCTGAGCTTCTAACAGTAGTCAACAAAAGCCTCTCGGAAGCTGATAAGCATAAGCTTCCATGTACCCCCAAATACCAGCTGCTGGGGTCAGACAAAAGGGTTCCCCAATGACATCTGACTAGCCATCATTAGAAACAAGATAACAAGTTTGATAGGTCCTTGGTCTGACCAGGTCCTTAAGGCAACAGCCCTCCCTGCCTCATGTTTCCCCTAGCAAAAACGATATTCAGCAGTACGCTGCTTTTAACCATGGAGATTCTATTTGATTGCCATGCTAGAAGCCACCTCCCATTGTGTTTTCTAGTACAGCTTTTAGCTAAAACAGCAAACACCCTTTTAAATCAGTGTGGACAGGCTACTGGAAACACAGAGTATTCAGCATCCAGCAACGAGAGCCATTAGCAATATGTAACAGGGGAGGGCAATGATCAAGGTATTGCCAAGATAGTGCAGATTCGATCCCTGTGTATAGGAAAGCTACATATTCCTCCATTGCATGGGGTTGGACTAGATGATCCTTGGGGTCCCTTCCAATGCTGCAATTTTATGAGATTGAGGGAAGTGCTTACAAACACCCCGTTTTCATTTGCTGGAGGGTATGTAGAATACAATCCGATGTACAGTTACCTGGGAATAAGCCTCACTGTACACACCAGGCCCTACTTCCAATTAAACATGCACATGGCTGCAGTCACAGCACAGATAAGGCAAAGCACACCCACTCCCCCATTTTCCAAATCTGAAATATGTATCACGTGCATCCTAACACGGTTGAGGTCCCAACATACCACCATTTTTTTTATCCCTCTTGAAATTTAACACCATGCAACTTTAAACGAAAACCTAACCATTAGAGAACATCTGTTTCATGCAGCACCTGTTTTCCTCAGTCCCCCTTCCTCTCCCCCACCCCGGCCTCCCAAAATTTCCCCTGCTAGTTCAGAAGTCAGCACGATTAGCTGATAATAGGAAATCTCTTTCCATCAGTAAACACAAACTGGTCCCAATCAAACAAGAATTGCAGCGCCAGAGGGGTAGACGGCGCATATCTTTAAATAAACCACCCCTCTTAACTTTTATTTTCTGCTGCAGTCGGTGTGTGTATAATTTTTTTTTTGTTAAGTGACAGAATGCATTGTTCCATGTAACCACACACACAAAACCCTATATCACCCCGAACCATAATTAAATGTGGTCTCATTCTCTCTCTCTCTCTCTATGTCACACACGCAGAGAGAGAAGTAAATAGGTTACCTATAAGCAAGAATGTCAACAGACTCAGGCTTTTTCACATAACCTTTGCTATAATCCAGAACGGGAGTGGGGGGGGCACACAGGAAAACTACATTTTGGAGCCATTTGCTCCTCCACCCCGAGACATCAAGGCGTTGCAAAACGGGCAAATTAAATCATCATTGTACCTGGAAATGGAAACTCTTCCCCTTCGCCAGATCTCCGGACTCTATTGGCCGTAAATCCAATGCACACGTTCACCCCAACAGCAAAAGTGAAGAAGGATATTACCTGGGAACAAGGCGAGAGAGAGAGAGAGAGCTGGAGTTAATAAACCAGCCAGGAGCCAATCTGTTTTTTTAAAAAGACATTTACAATTAAAATAGACTAAGCCAGCAGTTTCAACATATTCCCCTTTGCCCACAATTCCTAACTGCTGGAAAAGCAAACTGACCGAGTCTGAAACTTCAGAATATTAACCATCTCGGACTTCCCTGTGTGCGTTTTCTTTTCGCGCAAGGTTTCCCCCACCAGCACCCTCGAGAGAGAGAGAGAGATCGCTTTACTCCTCCTTAAAGAAAACCCGCTCCTACCTGATGTATCTGGAGACCGTTTTTCTTAGCCATGCTCAAGAGGATTCTTGAAAAGCCTCCACAGTGGGTTCTCTTTTTCTTTAAAACTGAGCGCAGGACTCTGTTTGCTCAGTCTATTAGCTGCAGCTAATCCCACCTGGAGAGGCTGACAGCCTCGATGTGATTTGTCCAGGGGGAGATTTCATCATGTTCCACGCACAAATCGCAGCTCTCCAGTGCAAGGAGCTCAAGTCATCCTCCTTCTCGATTCCCCACCCCCCCTCGCTCCCCAAACACACACACAGTCACACACACACAGTCACACACACAAACACACACACACACACACACTCTTTCATGTGGCCTCTTCTGGCAACGCACGGATTTCTTATGTTACTGTAGCCAATAAACCCATATTCATTTTATTCTTCTCACTAATATATGGGTTGAGAGAGAGACCGTGTGTGTGTGTGTGTGTGTGTGTGTGTGTGTGTCTATCCTGGCCAAACTGCAGAGAGAAAAACCTCTTGCACTACAACTTTAATAATATAATTACAATACAACAAACGTTTTTTAAAGTTTGCCCACAGTGCAACCCAAAAGCATGTTTTCTCAGAGGTGAGTCTTGGAGTGAGCCCCGTTGAAGATATTGTGCATTGGATTGCACTCTCATGCACTTTTTATTTGTAGAATTGGAGAGTCGGAAGGGACCTCAAAAAGTCATCTAGTCGAACCCCCCGCAAGGCAGAAATCTCAGCTGAAGCATCCATGACTGGTGGCCATCCGACCTCTGCTTAAAAACCTCGAAGGAAGAAGAGTCTACAATCTTCCAAGTGTAAACGTTTTCTGTATGTTTAGTCGGAATCTCCCTTCTTGTAACACCTACAACTTTCTCATACCCTCCAGCGAATGAACATGGAGTGTTACAAGCATTTCCCTAATTCTCATATCAAAAGGTCATCACTGCCTTCCCTGTTACATGTTGCTGAAGACCCCTTGCTAAATATCAGCTACTGTCACGTGTTTACAAGAGCTTATCCACACTTGATTTAAAGCCAAGGGGTGTTTATTCTTTTTGCTAAAAGCCACACTACAAACACATACAGTGGTACCTGGGTGAAGAACTTAATTTGTTCTGGAGGTCCGTTCTTAACCTGAAACTGTTCTTAACCTGAGGTACCACTTTAGCTAATGGGGCCCCTCGCTGCCGCCACACGATTTCTGTTCTCATCCTGAAGCAAAGTTCTTAACCAGAGGTACTATTTCTGGGTTAGCGGAGTCTGTAACTTGAAGCGTCTGTAACCCTAGGTACCACTGTTCTGTTCTCCACATGAGACATTTCCTACAACATGTTATCAAACCTACCTTGGTACCTGCAATACACGAGCAAGGTGTGCACTGCTTGGTGAGGTAATGGTGGACTAGAACCTGGTAGATCTGGTTCAAGCCCCTGCTCAGCCATGAAGATCTCTCAACTTAACCTCTCGCTGGGTTGTGAGGAGAAGAACCATGTTTGCCACCTTGACCTTCATTAGAGGTCAATCTAACAATTAACAAAGAAAAATGTGTGCTTGTCTCTAGCATCTATCCTAAATTGCTGAAGACCACAATACCTCAAAGACCGCCTCTCTCCATATGAACCAACCCAGAACCTGTGATGATCATCTGAGGGTCTTCTTTGTATGCCCCCTTCATGAGAGGGTGACAACAGGAGAACTATCCTTTTCTGTTGTGGCTCCCCATTTGTAGATTGCTCTCTCCAGGGTGGCTTGCCTGGCACCTTCATTAATAATAAATAATAATAATAAATAATAATAATTTATTATTTATACTCTGCCCATTTGGCTCGGTTTCCCCAGCCACTCAGTGAGGCTTCCAACAGAACAAAACTTCAAACATGAAAAACTTCCCTAAACAGGGCTGCCTTCAGATGTCTTCTAAAAGCCAGATAGTTGTTTATTTCCTTGATATCTGATGGGAGCGTGTTTCAAAGGGCCGGCGCCACTACCGAGAAGGCCCTCTCTTGCATATATTTAGGTGTCAGGCAGAAACATTCCTCTTCTCTCAGGCTTTTGGCTGATTAATAATAATAATAATAATAATAATAATAATAATAATAATAATTGTTATTATTTATACCCTGCTCTTCCCGGTTCAGGAAACCAGGCTTAGGGTGGCTAACAACAAATTTAAAACACTTAATTGATGCTACAAAAAAAACCAGCATAAACAATCTATGGCGTTTTAAACTGGAGCAGGGCTATTGTTAGTTTTGTTTGTAGTTTGTAGTAAGTATTTTTCATGAATCCTACGATCCTCGAATGAAGAGTGGCATGTAACTTTAATAGATAAAATAATGAAATCAAATAAATATTTGAAGTACTACACCACTTTAATGATGATGATGATGATGATGATGATGTCACCCATCTGATCTTGGGTTGCCCCAGCCACTCCAGACAGTTCCCAACAAAATATTAAAAACACAGTAAGACATCAACCATTAAAAACTTCCCTGGCAGGTATAGTTTGTTAATGGTGCAGTGAGTTGTTAGGAGAGCTACAGTAAGCGAGTTGGTGTGATAGTCAATAGGAATCTACTAACAACTCTCAGCACCCCTGACAAACTACACAGCACACCAGATTCTTTGTGGGAAGCATTTGTGAATGGAGTCCTGTTGCACATCTCAACCCTGACAAATGGCAAACTGAACAACTCTCCCCAGCAGATATTCCATAGCAAGGTGGCCTGCTGGATCGGAATCGCAATGCCGCACGCAACCGTGTATTAAAAGAAATGGATTTTGTGAGAGAGTATCCCATGCTTTCAAAACACTGCTATTCATTCCTAAAGAAAGAAAGAAAACCTGCTTTTGATAAGCAATCCTATGTACAAAGCTGATCATCACTGCGGACACAGTTGCTGCCCAAACGGTCAGTTATGGAATTTATTTGCTCAGGCAAATTTACCAAGGTAGTGGCAGCTTTTTCTTCCCAGCCTGATGAAAACATCTTTCACTAAACTGTTTACCAACAACCACACTTAGGAAGGGACAGACTTGTGATTGTCGAGCCTGCAGGGAGGGGTGGAGGAAAGGCTACTTTCCCAGATTATTTAATAATAATTATCAGGCGTAGAGCTTGTGCTAGTCAACCCGGTACAATCGGCTTGTGTGCTTTCAATTGAAGTCAATTGCAGCTTCTGCAATGTATAGGCAGGCACCCAGTCTGGCCCACCAAAGTCAAAGGGAGCTTTGATAATGATTGCAACGAGCCCAAGGTCAAGATCAAACCATGCAGCTCCATTAACCGGATGCCTGGTAGCCCACGATATTTCAAAGACTCGCCACTACCTCCAACCCTGAACCGAACACACTCGTGCAACCCTGCCAAACTCAGGACGCCTGTGACTTTCAGAGCAGGCACTGGCAGTAGCCATCTGCTGGGTTCTTCCAAACGGCAATTAACAGAAGCTGCTCCTGCTTGACAAGTCATTTCCCTCCCTTCCCCAGGCAGCTCTTAGTGTATACGTATATATTTTATACACACACAAATCCACATTGTGCAGCTGTGCCTTTGCCCTGTGGTTTATGTGGCAGAGCAATTACAATTCAGCAGAGGCCAAGATTTCTCGCTCAAATGATATGTTGCGTTCTACAAAGAGATGCCCAGTTTATTCTAAACCATTCGTATTTGCTTATACTGGATGGCACGGCCTAAAAACACATATAGTTAAAGCAGCACGAGGCTCTGCAGAGGCTCAGCAAGGCATAAACCTTTTTCTCACATCGTAGAAGAGCCTCTGTACCCAGGATGAGGAACCTGTGCCCTCAAGGCACTGAGGCTGAAGGGAGTTAGGAACCCAACAGCAATCAGATGATGGAGGGCAACAAGAATCCCAAGCCTGCTTTTTATCTCCTTCACACTGTGTATGTCTATGTTTTAGGGCAGAAGGGAGCCATTTTGAAAAATATTCACCCTTGGCATCGAATCATACAGAACAACTGGTGTCAACTGGCTTGCCAGGGAAAGAGACCAGCTATAGGTGGTCCAGGCCGTTTGATATTACACCCTCCAACATTTCTCCACTGAAAATAGGGGCATCCTTTTTAATAATAATAATAATAATAATAATAATAATAATAATAATCTTATTATTTATACCCTACCTATCTGATTGGGTTGCCCCAGCCACTCTGGACAGCTTCCAATATGCTCAGTTGTTTAGAGTGTGGTGCCAAGGTTGCAGGTTCGATCCCCGTATGGGACAGCTGCATAGTCCTGCATTACAGGGGCTTGGACCAGATGATCCTCAGCGCCCCTTAATTCTAAAATTCTATGATTCTATGATATAAAAACACAACAAAACATTTTTTTGAAAAACCTTTCCTATACAGTGGTGCCTCAGGTTACAGACGCTTCAGGTTACAGACTCCGTTAACTCAGAAATAGTACCTCGAGTTAAGAACTTTGCTTGAGGGTGAGAACAGAAATCGCACAGCAGGAGGAGGCCCCATTAGCTAAAGTTTCAGGTTAAGAATGGATCTCCGGAACGAATTAAGTTCTTAACCCGAGGTACCACTGTACAGGACTGCCTTCAGTCATCTTCCCTGGCTCAGGAGTAGCACAACTCAACACCCTCTCACATTTCTCTGATGGAAATAGGGTCGTCCTAAGTAAAAGTGAGGCATTCTGGGATCAAACCAGGAACCAGGACGGCTTCTGTAAATCCAGGGCTGTCTCTGAAAGCAGGGGCACTTGGAGGGTCTGTGATATCAGAAGTCCTCCTCCGGCTCCATGAATTATGACAATGCCTCTGGCTTGTCTGGGTAGTGGATGGGGAAGAATGTGTGAGTGCATATAGAGATTAGCCTACTGCTGTAACTGCATAAAGCTTACACTATGGCTCCACCCACTTTTGCCTCTGACCCCATCCGTCAGTGAAATGTGGCCCCCAGGAGATTTCCCAGAAATGAATGTGGCCCTCGGGTTCTTCGCCCCTGCTCAGACGGTATTGCAGAATCTCCCAGCTAAGCGAGAGCATCTCAAATGCTGGCTTTAGAAAAGACCACCTGTCCGCCTGGCTGTTGTTGCATTTAACAAACTGAAAGTACTCTGGGTATATTCTGAGTTATCCCAACAAGAACCCTGCGAGGTAGATCACTATGACTAGCACAAAGAAAGTGGGAATTTGCTATAAGGTGCATATGTCGGCAAGAAGAAATTTGAAGCAGGGACAGCTGATAGCTGCTTTCTGCTGGGCTCTTATATGGGAATGCGCTGAAAACAGGGAGACCCATTCTCTTTGGCAAGCTGATCCTAAATGGCACGTTGGCAGAAAATGCTGTTTACTTTCAGATGACCCGTTTGCAGGAGCTCTCATGTTAAACAATGTGGCTCTTGATGTTTCATAGGCGAGAACGGACTCCTTAATAGAAGTGGAGTGGCCTGCTAAGGTCTATCCAATCACAAAAACTACAATCCCTTGGGGGCAGTCATGTGTTCATTGCAGGAAGAAAAGGACCTCCTGGGGGGGGGCGTAACTGTCCCAGTTGCTGTTCAGCCACCGCAGGACCCATAGCAGCATAAACACCATACATTTAAAGCACATGCAGAGAGAGAGAGAGAGTGAGAGAGCTTGAAGAATCCTGGGAACTGTAGCTTCTCCCTACAGAGCTACAATTCCCAGCACCCTTAACAAACTACAGTTCTCAGGGTTCTTGGGGGTTAGGAGGCATGTACAGTGGACACTCGGGTTGCAAACGTGATCCGTGCGGGAGGCACGTTCGCAACCTGCAGCGTTCGCAACCTGCAGCGTTCGCAACCTGCAGCACCGCGTCTGCGCATGGGCAGGTTGCAAACCGGCGATTCGGCGCTTCTGCGCATGCGCGACCGCCAAAACCTGGAAGTAACCCGTTCCAGTACTTCTGGCTTTCAGCACGTCCATAACCCAAAAAAAAAAACGCAACCTGAAGCATCTGTAACCCGAGGTATGGCTGTACTTTAAATCCACAGTGTGTAGGCAGCCCGTGTCAACACAAATACAGTGCCAAGATTCACTTTGAGCAAGATTATGTGCCAGACGTGTAAAAGGTGATTCATAAATTGACGAATAAACAACTTCTCATTTTGCTTCCCCCACCTGAGAAAAAGGCAACATTGACCCAGGCCAGGGCGTACTGCTCAAAGGGTGGGCTCCTAGTCCTAGCAATATATAGATGTTGGCTTATACCAGGTTGGGCCACTAGCCCATTTATCTCAGTACTGTACTGTCAACTCTGGCCGGCAGCTCATCTCCAGGGTCTCAGATGCCAGGGATTGAATTTAGGACCTTTTAAATGCAAGTGTGTGCTCTTCAGCAGTGCTCAGCCCTGACCTAGCCTTCTTAGGTTTTTATAGTGCCTAAAATTTGCTGTGCATCTTCTTCTGCAGTGGCCTTCTTGTTTCTGCTAATTCTAAAACATAAATTAAGCTGAGAAAAAATCGGCATCCGAAAGCATGGTCTTCTTTCCTCCCTGAAGTAAAACAAAAATGCTCTCACTTATATCCAGCTGTGAAGGTGGCAGTGGAAATGGTTGAGGCTAGTTTTCCGAGGGCTGCTTTTAGATAAGACGCCACCATTCGATGCATTTGTGTGATTTAAAGAGCATTTGATACCTCTTTGGACTTGGATAGCAGTTTCAGGATCTATAACTGCACATGGCCTGAAACAAGGGTCAGCAAACTTTTTCAATAGGGGGGCGGTCCACTGTCCCTCAGACCTTGTGGGGGGCCGGACCAAATTGGGGGTGGTGGTGAATGAATTCCTATGCCCCACAAATAACCCAGAGATGCATTTTAAATAAAAGGACACATTCTACTCATGTAAAAACATGCTGATTCCCAGACCGTCCATGGACTGGATTTAGAAGGTGATTGGGTCGGATCCAGCCCCCAGACCTCAGTTTGCCTACCCATGGCCTGAAACCACAATGGGGAAGGGAACTACCCCTAAATGGTGCATCAACTGCCCTCTTACCTCACAGTATTATGATTTCAGGATTCAGAAAACCGGATTAGAACCAAAGTGCTGGAAGGTGCATTGTAGGCCATTTCTTCCGATTCCCTGCCTGCTTCCAGAGTCCTGGAGTTAAAGCTTTTCCGAGAGATGGTTGTTCAGCCTCTGCTTGCAAAAAAGACCCCAGCGAGCAACTGAGTCCATTGCTCAACTGCTCTTGCTTAAGGATCCCAACCACATTATCCATTTAATGCAGTATCATACATTTATAAACAATCATGGCTTCCTCCCTGAAGAATCCTAGAAACTGGGGTTTGTTAAGGGCGCTGGGAGTTGTTTGGAGAACCCTATTTCTCCCACAATTTTCAGAATTCAGAATTAAACCACTCTGGAAGGCCTCGCTGAGGTCACATCCATACCATACATTTAGAGTGCATTTATTACACTTTAACAGTCCTGGCTTCCACTGCAAAAATCCTGGTAACTGTGGCAATGAGACTGTCATCCTTCTCCTTAATCTTGGGTCGCATCCACAGCAAATGTTTAAAGAACATGACTTCACCCAAAGTAGTGAACTGTAGTTTGTTACGTGTTCTTGGGTTGTACCTCTATTAGGTGTCATCTACAGAGCCTAGGGCTTGCCGATCAGAAGGTTGGTGGTTCGAGCTCCCGTTGCTCAGTCCCAGCTCCTGCCAACCTAGCAGTTTGAAAGCATGTCAAAGTGCAAGTAGATAAATAGGTACCACTCTGGCAGGAAGGTAAACGGCGCTGCTCTGGTTCGCCAGAAGTGGCTTAGTCATGCTGGCCACATGACCCGGAAGCTGTATGCCGGCTCCCTCGGCCAATAAAGCGAGATGAGCGCCGCAACCCCAGAGTCGGCCACGACTGGGCCTAACGGTCAGGGGTCCCTTTACCTTTATCTTTACAGTTCTCGGGATTCATTAGGGCGAAGCCATGTGCTTTAATTGTATGGTGTGCAAACATGGCGAGTGAAACAAGCGCAGCAGTTCCAAATGCCTGGTGTGAAAGTACCCTTGCTCTCCTCAAAGGTACGGAATAGCATGATTTGTGCTTTAGAAGGCCTCTGTGGATACCGCTGAAGACATCTCAGCAATACAGAAGGAATTCATTAAACACGAGTCTGACTGGTGCTAATTCTTATGTAAGCAGACTTTTACTGCAGGGGGTTGCATTACTAATGAACTGGCCCTTTACTGGAAGCAGGGAATGATTTCACTTTCCAAATCATTCATAGCAATCCAAAACTTTTTCGTTTGTTGTCATTTCGCATAGATGATGAATTGGCCAACATTGTTTAAATGGAAGCTCTTGTTTCGTTGAATAATCAGTAAGAATGTATATTTTATTGTATTTATCGACATCATCTGTGCTCTATAATAAATGTTTCCTGTCATCTGCACTGACCTTCTCCCCCCGCCCACTGGCGCCCTCCAGATATTTTGGACAATGGCCATCATACCCAACCATTAGCCATGCTGGCTCAGATGATGGAAGTTTCACTTTAAAACATCTGGACAGCACCAGATTGGAGAACGCTGGTTAAAAATTATATTTGTGAAAAGTGCAATTTGAGTAAGAGGCAGGGATAGAGTGGGGGGGGGGGAGAGAAGCTGTCTTCCAGCTCTTGGGTTACCTTTCTGTAGGATCTCTCCTCCAAAATGAAACCAAACCTAACAGAGGTTGTGGGAGAGCTTAGTGCAGTGTTCAGCAACCTTTTTCAGCCGTGGGCCGGTCGACCGTCCCTCAGACCATGTGGGGGGCCGGACTATATTTTGAGGGGGGAAATGAACGAAATCCTATGCCCCACAAATAACCCAGAGATGCATTTTAAATAAAAGCACACATTTTACTCATGGTAAAAACACCAGGCAGGCCCCACAAATAACCCAGAGATGCATTTTTTTTTTTTTAAAAGGACACATTCTACTCATGTAAAAACATGCTGATTCCCGGACCGTCCGTGGGCCGGATTTAGAAGGTGATTAGGCTGCATCTGGCCCACGGGCCTTAGGTTGCCTACCCCTGGCTTAGTGGGTAGAGCATGAGATGGTTAGTATTAGTATTTGCATTTGCATTGTAAATAATTTCACAAAGAATAAAGGGTACTGGGGAAAGGGTATGGCAGTTGGCAGTTGGCAGCTGGTTATTCTGTTAGTTTATTCTTTGACTGAGAACATGGAAGCGTGGTGACTTCAAGCAGACGCTGTCCGGAGGAGTTTGTGAGGACAAGCAAGGTATGGATTAATAACTCGGGCACTGCTATCAAGGACTTTTGAAAACAAAAAGGATTAAATCCTCTCTTCGGCTCAAAAGAAAGAAACGCATTGTATTCACACACACACACACACACGAATAATACTTGTTGTTAAAAGATATCTGAAGGCAGCCCTGTTCAGGGAAGTTTCTAGTACAGTTGTACCTCGGGTTACATATGCTTCAGGTTACAGACTCTGCTAATCCAGAAATAGTACCTTGGGTTAAGAACTTTGCTTCAGGATGAGAACAAAAATCAAGCAGCAGCAGCGGGAGGCCCCATTAGCTAAAGTGGTGCTTCAGGTTAAGAACGGACCTCCGGAACGAATTAAGTATGTAACCAGAGGTACCACTGTATATGTGTTGTATTGTGTTTTTACTATTTCTTTTGTTGGAAGCTGCCAACAAGAGTGGCTGGGGAACCCTGTCAGATGGGTGGTATAGAAATAATATATTATTAGTATTGTCATCGTTGTCATCAACTTTTGCCAACCTGACAAGATATATCTTCAAGTCCTGTGTAGGGTGTCTATTTTATCACAAATAGCTAGCACCAATGCCAATAGGGATTTTGGCAAATCACAGAACAAGCAGAAGAAAACAAAGGACAATTGGAAGTGTGGCCTTGTCCTCACCCAAAAACATTGCCAGCCCTACCATTCCACAAGATGAAGATTTTTGCTGTGTGCCTTTGAGCCCCTATCAGTGCAACGCTTCTGGTGACGGGACCAACAACTCTTCTTGTATTGAACTTGCTGACCCTGGATTCTCCATACAGTCCTGCTGCAGCTGTTGCGTAACTGTGAACACAAAACTCCCGTTTCCCCTATAATTTCTGCAACATCTGATGAAAGGTTGCACATGTAGCAGCTTCAGAAGCAAAGCCTTGCAAAGTGGGGCACTGCTAGGGAGCTCATTCCTAAAAAGCCCCACAACCGCCAGAAACCTCGCTCAAGGTCACGGGGAAATCTGTAATTTTTGTGCCACTTCTGCCGCAATAAGAAACTTGAAGGAAGGGATAAAACTGAAACTTTGTTTTGAAAGAGGGGAGTAAAAGTAACATTAAAAAGTGTGCTAAGAACTAGCATTGGTTTTGAATGCAATAAATTGCCCTTTGTCTAAACATCTCACAGTGTTGATGCAGATTGCTTACCGCACTGCACTTATGTGTTATCATCTGCTGATTTTTTTCTTTATTGTAAAACAAAAAAAACCCATAACATAACAAAAGCAAATACCTTAAACAAAGATTGATCACAGTACAACTGTGACAACCTAAAATTCCTTTCAATTCCTCACATAGCCCTTGTTCTTAAAAGATCTAATGTAAAAGAAATACGTATAATTTTGACTCCCCTCCACCTATGTGTGACTTCAATCTTTCGTTTTTATCTTGCTTGTTGTGTTCTCAGCCTCAATTTTCCTTTATGTCTCTTGTATCCATTTCTTCCTTCTCTTAACCCTGCAAGCACCACTCCTTGCGTATCAATATGTTTACCCCAGAACATTGTTTTTTCTTCACATACTCTTTTACACAATCCCATTCTTTTTTAAATTTTTGATTTAATTGTCCTCTTAGTGCTGCTGTTAATCTTGCCAAATCTATATATTCACAATTTGCCATTCTCTTATTGGTGGTTTATTTGGTCTATTAAAACAAGTCTCTTCGTAGAATGGCCCTGGAACCTGGTGGTCCTTCCTTAGCACAGAATAGGGTTTCCTAAACTTGGATCTTGGACTACAGTTCCCATCATCCCTGACCACTGGTCCTGCTAGCTAGGGATGATGGGAGTTGTAGTCCAACAACAGCTGGAAACCCTGGCATAGACCTTGGTTGGAAAACCTGCAGCCCTCCAAGGTGCTGTTGGACTCCAGCTTCCATCAACCCCAGCCCCACCCACCATGGCCAGTGATAGAGGTTGATGGGAGTTGTCATTGAGGCATCTAAAGGGCTTCACATTCCCTAGGCAATCAGACACAGCAATCCCCTATCAAAAGCTTCCTTTCTTTCTGGGACAAGCAGACTCTATGGAAGAACCTAAATGACTCTCAGAAGCTTATCTACAAGTGTGCATTGGTTTTATACTATGGCATGATCTGAAGGCATGTGAGGCTACCATGTTGCTGAAGCTAAACACATCTGGACTTGTTCAGTGCTTGGATGTGGAAGATCAACTGAAGCCCCAGATAGACAAAATCAGGTTCCATAGTGGGATATAAATAAACACCTGTTATGTTCACCCCTCACCTGTATCTAAGAATCCTAGAATCTCTAACTTGGTAAAGGTGCTAAGAGTGCTATTAAGAAATTCCTAACCTGTCCTCCACATCCAAAATTTAGTTCCCATTAAAGAGGGGCCGACTATTAAACAAAATTTCAAAGGATGGCTGTGTTTCAGTTCATATGTAATTTCAGAAACTAAGAATTGGATAGGTTCACCTTCACAGCATAAACTGAACTGAATTCCCCTGGCCTGTCCCCATAGCTGTCAAGTGTCCCTTATTTGGTGGGACAGTCCCTTATCCCAGCGCCATGTCCCGCTGCGGTCCCTTATTGATGAGGCTTCATTTGGCTGCTGGCTGGCCTTTCTGCCTTTGGCTCAGAGGGGCTCAGCAGTTGAACATACCTGTGCCCAGAAAATCCCTTATTTTGGTTGCTGATCCCTTAGTTTCGAGGCTGCTGGTCCCTTATTTTCAAATCTGTAAGTTGACAGCTATGCCCATCCCTAAAGCAGAAGGATCGCTCTTTACAAACATCACAGTCACCATGACTCAGTTTATCTTTGTGTTATATATGTGGGGTTTGTTTTTTCCCCAATTACTGCAAAGCTTAGAAGAGCATGCCTCTTGCTGGTTAGAACAATACTTTTTGTTTTCCCCGAGAAAGAAAAATAACTGAAACATTGTTGGCAAAAACAATAGATAATGTTTCCTTATATGGTTTTTAAAATAATTTGTAACAGAGAATCTACTCAATTGTATTCCATATCCCGAAGAAGAGATGGTGCACACATGGAAGTAACTAAGAGACAAGCTGTGTGGTTTTTATTGTATCCCAGCAAGTCCCCAGAATTTACATCCAAGGACACCAGAGCTTCTTATAACTGCATACTGCCAAGATGAAGAATGGCAGGGTGCCTGCAGATGTTATTCTATTAAATAAAAAGAAACAAAAGTGACACCTTTTCGGTCCTCGTTTAAGAGCTGAGCCATTTGGTCACTGAAACAGTTGATTTTAATGTTGTGTACGAACCATACATTTAAAGAACATTGTCACCTCCAAATAATCATGGGAACTGCAGTTTGCTAATCACAGTGCTACAGTTCTCAATAAACTACAGTTTCCAGTATTCTTTTTTGGGGGGGTTGGGGTTGGGGAGGTGCTGTAAATGTCCACAGCCCAAGATTGGGTGCCCAGTTAAGCAAACACACACACACACACAGACATATATATATGTGTGCAGAACAAAACAAATGGAAGTGTTTCTTTACATAATTGACCTGGGATTCTACCATTGGCTGGTTTTGGGAACCAAATGTGTTTGTTTTTAAAGACACACAATAGAGCAGTTGTGCCATATCTCCTATTGTCATAGGAGAAACTGAGAAATTGAAAGAGAAATCTAGAACAGTGTGTCAATAGGGTGCAAGAATAATTAAAGAGACTGTACTGTTTTATAGAACCATAGAATTGTAGTGTTGGAAGGGACCCCAACAGTAATTATTATTATTATTATTATTATTATTATTATTATTATTATTTATACCCCGCCCATCTGGCTGGGTTTCTCCAGCCACTCTGGGTGGCTTCCAACGGAATATTAAACCACAATAACCCATTAAACATTAAAAGCTTCCCTAAACAGGGCTGCCTTCTTCAAAAAATCTAGTCTAGTCCAACCCCCTGCAATGCAGACATCTCAACTAAAGCATCCATGACAGATGGCCATCCAACCTCTGCTTAAAAACCTCCAAGGAAGGAGAATCCACAACCTCCAAAGAGAGACCATTCCACTGTTGAGCAGCTCTTGCTGTCATAAAGTTCTTCCTGATGTTGGGTAAGAACCTCCTTTCTTCTAACTTGAAGCCATTGCCATGAGTCCTACCCTCCAGAGCAGGAGAAAACATCTTCCATGTGGCAGCCCTTAAGATATTTGAAGATGGCTCTCCTATCTCCACTCAGTTTCGCTCTTTTGCAAGCTAAACATATGCAGCTCCTTCAACCTTTTTTTATTTCACAAATAAATAAAAGCAAAGCGTTTTAAAAACTTCAGTTTTCCTGGGGAAAATTCCGAAATCTCTCACCCGATTCTGCCCCCACACAGATGGCTGTTTCTTGGCACAACTGAGCCTTCCCCGTGCTGGTGTCCTCCAGATGTTTTAGACTACAACTTCCATCAGCCCCAGCCAGCAGAGTTATGGAACGGGTCGGGGAACGCTGGCGTAAACAAACACGTGTCGCTTTCCTCCACATCAGCAGATAGCGTTCCAAGCCCATCTGCACCAGGCATTTAAAGCACCACTTTAACAGTGTTGGCTTTCCCCAACAGACCTTGCAAACTGTGGTTTGTGAAGAGTGCTTAGAGTTCTTAAAGGTAAAGGGACCCCTGACCGTTAGATCCAGTCATGGATGACTCTGGTGTTGCAGCACTCATCTCGCTTTATTGGCCAAGGGAGCCGGTGTCATGTGGCCAGCATGACTAAGCCATTTCTGGCAAACCAGAGCAGCACATGCAAATGCCGTTTACCTTCCCGCCAGAGCGGTACCTATTTATCTACTTGCATTTTGACGTGTTTTCGAACTGCTAGGTGGGCAGGAGCTGGGACCGAGCAACGGGAGCTCACCCCGTTGTGGGGATTCGAACCGCTGACCTTCTGTTCGGCAAGTTTAGACCACAGTGCCACCTGCATCCCATTGCTTAGAGTTCTTAAGAGACCCCTATTCTCTTCCTTGGGGAGCTCTAGGAATAGTGGTTTCTGTAAGGGAAATATACAGATACCACACAACACTTAGGGTCCAAAAAAGGTTTTCTATTAGGAGTTTTTACTTAAGCCTTTTTGCAGCATGGGGGTGATTCTGGAGGGGGGAGATGACAGCACCTAGAGATGCTGCAGGCTGGATGGAGAGGCAGCATGGGCTGCATATAACCTGTGGGCTACTGGTTCCCCGCCCCCCCGGCTCTAAACGGTGCCTCCACTAACCACAACCCCCTAACGGAGGTCAGCTCCCACCAGGCATGCAATGGAGAGCACAGACACCTTTGTTGGTAAGTCCTGAACACTCCTATTGGCACCAAACTCTCACGGCTCGCTCTTCCTTCCAGGATCAAAGCCAGTGGACAAAGCAGAAAGAAAGAAAAACCATCTGGCGGCAACAGCTCGAATATTACTGTTTCTCTTGGATAAACAAGCATTATCTTCATGATGTCATTACTTCCACCAACATGGACATCAGAGGAGGCTGGGCTGGGACACGCAGGATGGCAAAAGAACCTGGGTGATGTCATCCTCTCTCAATTCCTCATTCAGCTGGTTCGCGATCACATGCACTTGCAGCTGTTAGCCATTGTGCTTCACACAATCCTCATGTTTCTCCTGCCCTGCTCCAGCAACTAGGCAGGCATCCAATGCTAACAGGCCAAAAGATGCCCCACAAAGACAGCATCATGCAACCCACAAGCAAGGCCTATGGCAGAACCAGTTCTGCCGCAGGGCTGCCACTATTTCCTCCTGTGCATTTCAAAAAGGTGCAAGTCAGATGAGGACGTTAGCGGAAACAGGGAGACTTGGTATGGAAGTTCAGTAGTGATGAAGTGGGCTTGCCATACGTCCAGAATTTCCCCGGCAAAATTAGTGGAAGAACAGAACAGAGTGGGGAGGAAGCTGGCGACCCAATTCCTGTGTGATGCTGTCAGAACCCATTCTACGCTTCACTCCCTCTTCAATAAAAACCACCTCCCTTCTTCCACCGGTTAGCACAGCCTTCCCAAATCACGACACCCTCTAGATCAGCCTTTCTCAGCCTGTGGGTCCCCAGATCTTGTTGAACTACAACTCCCATCACCCCTAGCTAGCAAGGCCAGAGCTCTGGGATGATGGGAGTTGTAGTCCAACAACATCTGGGGACCCACAGGTTGAGAACCGCTGCTCTAGATGTTGCAAATTACAATGCCCATCATCCCTAAGCATTGGCCATGCTGGCTGAGGCTGACGGGAGTTGCATTTCAACAACATCTAGAAGGCAACAAGCTGGAGAGGCTGGTATAGCAGATATCTTCATGGTGCTGCAGCAGGAGGAGAAGTGGGTTCACTACACAACCTAACACCAGCGCAGAACATCTGCATCTTGCCCATAAGAGATTCCTCCTGTTCTATTCCTTTATTGCTCAGATGTTCACATAAATAGAAAGTGGGAGGCAGGTGAAGAAAACCTCTGAGCCTACTCCAGACGTCCATTTACACCAGGGGTAGGCAACCTAAGGCCCGTGGGCCACAAGCAGCCCATGGGGGCCGTTTAACCGCACCACGAGCCGCCCTCAAACCGAGCTGCCCACTCGGCAAGTACCCGTGCACTGTGCTAAACCGGTGCAGCGTGGCACGGGGACTCGCTTCCACGGTGCCGGAAATCGCGTCTGCGCAGACCCAGAAGCCAGAAATCGCGGCCGTGCATGTTCACGTGCACTCACGATCCAGCCCACGAAGGGATCTCCTCTGGAGTGCACCAGCCCAGGAGAGGTAAACCTTGCCAACCCCTTATTTACACCCATCCCCCAGCTGCCCTGTGGAAAATATCCCAGTACTGAAAACATCAAGAGAGACCTGCTGGGGCAAGCCAGAGACCCAACTAGTCCAGCTTCCTGTTCTCACAGTCAGATGCCCCTGGGCAGAAGCATATCTAGGCTCCCTTGAACCCTCAGCAAGAGCTTTACTGGCTCCTTCAAAGCCGGGAGGGACCATGAACCAGTCTCCTTCTTGATGCCTTTCCTGCTCTGCCATTGCTCCACCTTCCTTTCTTCCTCCACCTCCTTTGGCCCATCTGTCCGAGTGCACAGGCGGATGGGCTCCTAACCCACTCCTAGCTACACCCTGCTTTTGGGAAGTCTGCAAGCAGGACCTGAGTGCAACAGCACTCTCCTTTCTTGTGACTTCCAGCAACTGGTATTCAGAGGCAGGAGGGCAGAGATGCCAAGCCCAGCTGGACTGGCCCCTGGCACACATGGGGTCACCAACTGTTCTGTGGGGAGGATACAAAACCCCTTTTTATATATGTGGAAACTATATTTTTTTCCGTGGCTTTAAAGAATGCATTTTGAAGTTACTCAGCCTGCCTTAAAAGGATTGGTATCCTGAAAGGAGAGATATAAATAACTCAGATTAATTCCTCCTTAGTGATGTATGGAAGTGAGAGCTGGACCATAAAGAAGGCTGATCGCCAAAGAATTTATGCTTTTGAATTATGGTGCTGGAGGAGACTCTTGAGTGTCCCATGGATTGCAAGAAGATCAAACCTATCCATTCTGAAGGAAATCAGCCCTGAGTGCTCACTGGAAGGACAGATCCTGAAGCTGAGGCTCAAATACTTTGGCCACCTCATGAGAAGAGAAGACTCCCTGGAAAAGACCCTGATGTTGGGAAAGATTGAAGGAGAAGGGGACGACAGAGGACAAGATGGTTGGATAGTGTCTTCAAAGCTACCTGCATGAGTTTGACCAAACTGTGGGAGGCAGTGGAAGACAGGAGTGCCTGGCGTGCTCTGGTCCATGGGGTCACAAAGAGTCGGATATGACTAAACAACAACAACAATTCCTCCTCTTTGAACTCTCCTGCACACCATTCCTCAGGAACACCAGTTTGGGAATTTCAAAACCAGGTCCAAAATTGGGGCATGGACAGCTTTCAGCTCCTTTGCATCTTTTACAACCCCCTCTACTTTTCCTTTAAAAAAAAAAAACCATTCCAGTTGGCTACAGCACTGTACCGTCTCGACTGTGTGCAGCTTTCGCAGGCACCTTCTCCTTAGAGACCAACCCTAGAAGTTGAGCCTGGAGCCACCCATACCTACGCCATCTTGGAAGCTGTCCTAATGAACCACAGTGCCGCCTAGGGCTACTTCACTACTGGGCTTTATGGCTGAGAACCATTGGTTTCTACCTTAAACAAAGTCAGCCCATCAGTCTAGCTCAGGATCAAAGAATCCCAGGAGCTGCCAAGAGCGCATGTGCTGCAGCACAACCAGATGCCTTCATTTGCCCCAGCTGCAACAAAACATCTCTCTCCTGTATCGGTCTCGACAGCCACAGCAGGCGCCGTAACCTTCCAACAGTTTGACTTCACTCCTCCTTCAAGGATCCTGAGATTACATTAAGGGTAGCCAAATTCTGTGCGATTTCCGTAAAACTTAGGGAACAAGCTGTGCTATTGTAATGATTAAGGCCTTAAATGATAATTTTAGGTTATATGTTAGTGACTAAGTTTTAATTTATATATATTTTTAACTGTTGCTATATCTGTATTGTCCATGTTATACCTAATTGCAAATTCAAATGTATCCCTATCGTGTTTTATGACTTCCTTGATATTATATGTGGGCTGGAACTGGTCTATGACCGGAATGATAAAATTCATTTATTCACTCCTCCTTTGCCTACTGAAACAGGATAGCTCAGCTGGTTGGAGCCAAGGCTGCAGGTCTGATCCCCGTATGGAACACCAGCATATTCCTGCATTGCTGGGGGTTGGACTAGATGATCGCCAGGGTACCTTCCAACTCTAGAATTTGATGGTTCTAGGAAAAAGATGAATGCTAACTGCTTCTCTTTGGCCTACTGTTACTGGATGGTTACAGCATTGCTCTCTCTAGCATGGCAGGCTTTTGGTTCCTTTCAGTCTAGAACACCAAGGCCCCATCTGCCCCAATCTGCCACATCACCCCCCTTTAAGCAGTCATGGCTTCCCTAAAGATTCCTGGGATCTGTAGTTTGTCAAGAGTAAAGGCAAAGGTAAAAGGACCCCTGACCATTAGGATCAGTCACGGGCAACTCTGGGGTTGCGGTGCTCATCTCGCTTTCTTGGCCGAGGGAGCCGGTGTACAGCTTCCGGGTCATGTGGCCAGCATGACTAAGCTGCTTCTGGCGAACCAGAGCAGTGCATGGAAACGCTGTTCCTGCCTGAGTGGTACCTATTTATCTACTTGCACTTTGACGTGCTTTCGAACTGCTAGGATGTCAGGAGAGTTTGTCAAGAGTGCTGAGATTTATTAGGAGATCCAGATTCCCCTCCCAGAGCTACAATTCCCAGAGTTCTCTGGGAAGAGAATAGTGGTCTCCTAACAACTCACCTTAACAATGAATCTGAATATTCATTCTTATTCAACATCTTTATCAACGACTTGGATGATGGACTCAAGGGCATCCTGATCAAATTTGCAGATGACACCAAACTGGGAGGGGTGGCTAACACCCCAGAGGACAGGATCACACTTCAAAACGACCTTGACAGATTAGAGAACTGGGCCAAAACAAAGAAGATGAATTTTAACAGGGAGAAATGTAAAGTATTGCACTTGGGCAAAAAAAAATGAGAGGCACAAATACAAGATGGGTGACACCTGGCTTGAGAGCAGTACATGTGAAAAGGATCTAGGAGTCTTGGTTGACCACAAACTTGACATGAGCCAACAATGTGACACGGCAGCTAAAAAAGCCAATGCAATTCTGGGCTGCATCAATAGGAGTATAGCATCTAGATCAAGGGAAGTAATAGTGCCACTGTATTCTGCTCTGGTCAGACCTCACCTGGAGTACTGTGTCCAGTTCTGGGCACCGCAGTTCAAGAAGGACACTGACAAACTGGAACGTGTCCAGAGGAAGGCAACCAAAATGGTCAAAGGCCTGGAAACGATGCCTTATGAGGAACAGCTAAGGGAGCTGGGCATGTTTAGCCTGGAGAAGAGGAGGTTAAGGGGTGATATGATAGCCATGTTCAAATATATAAAAGGATGTCACATAGAGGAGGGAGAAAGGTTGTTTTCTGCTGCTCCAGAGAAGCGGACACGGAGCAATGGATCCAAACTACAAGAAAGAAGATTCCACCTAAACATTAGGAAGAACTTCCTGACAGTAAGAGCTGACAGTGTGGTGGAGTATCCTTCTTTGGAGGTCTTTAAGCAGAGGCTTGACAACCATATGTCAGGAGTGCTCTGATGGTGTTTCCTGCTTGGCAGGGGGTTGGACTCAATGGCCCTTGTGGTCTCTTCCAACTCTATGATTCTATGATTCTATGATTCTATGAATATTAACTGGGGGGAACACAGCTGTTTAAAGTGGTATGGTACTGTTTGAAATGTATAGTACGGATGGTCCTTAGTTACAGGATTCTCTGAAGCTTGCCTTTACATCGAGGAAGCTACCTCAAGGCTACCCAGCTGTGTGACCACTGGTGTTGTGGTCAGCTCTGATGTACAGTATAGGCAATATTTTGTGACTGCCCCCATAGCTACAACCCTCCACAGAGAGTCCAAGAAATGCAGCTGTGTTGATCCATTGCGTAGCCACTCACATCAAAGCACAGAAACACATAGCATAGTACCCAATTTATTAGAATAAGCTGACAGTCCTGGAATAGTATAAAATTTGTTGCACTGTACAACAGCACAGGATTGTTGGCCAGGTTGTGAGAAGAGAGGGACTTTTTTCCACTTATGGTGGGAATGTCCCCTGGTTTCATCATTTTGGTCTGATTTCTATCAGGAAATATAATCAAATCAAGACTCTCCTTTGCTGAACATGTGGGATGATCAAATGCAAGTTTCTCCATCTAAAGAACTTCCGGCAGGGTGTTGGGCTGCAGCCAGAGTTTCCATAGCTCAACAATGGAAAGCACTACCAAATGTACACCTTTCGTTATGGTTCAAAAACTTGTGGGGTTTGGCTAATGCAGAAAAAAGGCCCCCAAACCATAAGCTGCAGGTCTGAAGAGGGATGGAAATCCCAGAATGTTTATATGACTTTATTTCCTGTTTTGCATTCAGATGCACAACGCTCACTATCTGTACCATCTTAGGAAATATGGCTTTCTTGAGTTATTCTTGTGTGTACCTATGGTACTAGATGTCCTGCGCTTCTAATGTAATTTAATTTTCCAGTATGGTTTATTTGTATTTGTTGCTATATGTCAATATATAAACATGGTTGCACTATGTCGACAGATTTTTAATGGCGCAAACCCAAATTTCCTCTATGCACTCCTGCAAAATAGTGACAGTCTGGAGGCAGAATTGTTGTGCTATTTAAGGATGCTTGTAAGTCCCTCTAGTGTTAAAACGACACCTGTGCACTTCACCTGTGCATTCCCCTCCAAGCTCACCTTGGAGACTTAATAGACAGGTAGGTTAAGACAGGTAGGTTATCCTACTCTCCAGGATACACATTGGTGGAACCAGCCATATGCTCAAGTGCCGTGATGTCACCCAGTTAATATCACCCCCTTTTCACTTTTCGGGGATAAGTTAACCAATGAGCTCATGCATAGCTGTGAGGTGGTGGCTCAGCCTTGCCATTTGGGTGGTATGACCTTTAAAATTCAAAAAATGTGTGGGTTCTGCTTATAAAACAAGTATGGTCAAAGGACTAAGTAATTTGCTCACCTGGTGAGGGACTCCCTGGGTAAATGAGTGCAGCTATCCATTTGCAATGAGTAAACTGTGTTATATTCCACTTGGCCAAGCCAAGAAAAGAATATATCTTCTTTTGAAGTAAATAGTTGCTTCTTCTTTTTTGCATTTTCACTTTATAACAATTGTCAGGTTCAGATTGTTCCTACGGCCTTGTCACCTCCCAGTTTACCCCTTTTTTATTATCTCTCATTGGTTTTATTAAAGTTTTCTGCACATTCCAGTGTTTTGTATTGTAAAGAACTATCCTACCTGTCGTTTTACTTGGTTGCATGGGGCTGAAACAGAACTAACCTTTGTTTGAAGTCTACATTGTTATGTTGTTCTGACATTTTTAGGGATGTGCTGGGCGGCTCAGCTAATTAGGCGTTAGAAGCACACTTGAACTGGAGAAAGTGGGGCGCCTAACCAGGCCAGAAGCACCCACACAACCACTTGACACCCCCCTTTTTCTTCACACACTGCTACTTCCCTCTGAGTTACTAAGCTGGGTCCATATTTTCTCCTATGCCCATGTGCTTGTAATGCGCTTTCCTCCTTGCCCATGTGGCTCCCATCCCTCTCTCCCTTCCATGCGAGTGGATGTATTTGAACCACAGTGGGACTTCCACTGCTGTCAGAGATGTCTGTAGTTGTTCAACTTTGTGTGCACTGTACCTTTAGAACACCTTTAGGACTCTGGCTTCTGTAGTTTACCTGTTGCACAGCTACAGTACCCAGCAACTCTTAAACTAGAGTGCCCAGAGTTCTTTGAAGGAAATAAAAAAGGTAAAGGGACCCCTGACCATTAGGTTCAGTCGTGACCGACTCTGGGGTTGCAGCTCTCATCTCACTTTATTGGCCGAGGGAGCCGGTGTACAGCTTCCGGGTCATGTGGCCAGCATGACTAAGCCGCTTCTGGCGAACCAGAGCAGCACACGGAAATGCCATTTACCTTCCCACTGGAGCGGCACCTATTTATCTACTTGCACTTTGATGTGCTTTCGAACTGCTAGGTTGGCAGGAGCAGGGACCGAGCAACAGGAGCTCACCCCACCACGGGGTTTTGAACCGCCCACCTTCTGATCAGCAGGTCCTAGGCTCCGTGGTTTAACCCACAGTGCCACCCGCGTCCCTTGAAGGAAATAAGGGATTCAAATGCTTTGAAATTAAAATGTGTATAGAGCCTATGCTGGGGTATCTCAGTGGGCGCAATGTAGGCTCTTAGCTCAGTGGTAAAGCACCTGCTTTGCATGCAGGTCCCAGGTTCAATCCCCAGTCATCTTCAGGTACGAGAGAGAAGGCCCCATACCTGAAACCTTGGAGGCCACTGCCAATGAGTGTAAACAATGCTGAGCTAGAGAGAACCAGCGGTCTTACTCAGATTAAGGCAGTTTCCTACATTCCTCTTCCTGGCAGCATACTTCTGGACCAGTGTTTCTCAAACATGGGTCCCCAGCAGGGCCAGTGGTCCAGGATGATGGGAGTTGTAGTCCAACAACAGCTGGGGGACCCAAGTTTGAGAAACATTGCATGGACTGTGTGGGAGAGGTATGGATGAAACAGGAACTCCAACATCTCCACAGATTTCCTGCCCTCACCATGTACAGTGGTACCTCGGGTTAAGTACTTAATTCGTTCCGGAGGTCCGTACTTAACCTGAAACTGTTCTTAACCTGAAGCACCACTTTAGCTAATGGGGCCTCCTGCTGCTGCCGCGCCGCCAGAGCACAATTTCTGTTCTCATCCTGAAGCAAAGTTCTTAACCTGAAGCAATATTTCTGGGTTAACGGAGTCTGTAACCTGAAGCGTATGCAGCCCAAGGTACCACTGTATTGACTAGTGCACCCTCAGCAAGTGCTATTGTGATCGGTGGATGCCCTTTTCAGTGTTGCCCTTTTCAGCCTACACTGGAAACTGTGGCTATTGTGCTTTCACATAGCTGCTAGAGCAGCACGGGAAGCAGCATTTCTTGCTAGCCCAAGCTCTGGTATAATAGCAGTCTTCCGAGCTGAAAGGCTGCATGCCGTTTTGGGAACAAGTCCCACTGAATTCCTAAAAAAATAAGCATGCGAAGAATCACTCATACTGTACGATTCCTTTATGAGAGTAATAAATATTTTAAAGGCCCAGTTCCACTAAGAACTAAGTTAGACTTGCTGAAACTAATCTACCTAATGTAGATGTGCCTGTTAATTTTAACGGGTCTACTCTGAGTATAATTGCTGTTTTGGGCTCAGGTTTTCCTTCTCTCCCATGCCATGTGGTTATATCTGGTAGCAAAAAGTCATGACAAATTAGGCCACTTATTATTTAGCTGCTGAGGAAAGAAATAATCAGGTAAAGTCCTCACACCCCAAAAAATCCATCCATAAAAAACATACAGCACCCCTAGAGTTGGGAGTTTTTAAAAAATTACTCTTTGCGGATCAAACCCATGTTTATTGTGAAACACAATCTACTTCTGAGGGTAACTAGGAGTTTCCCAGATATGATTCATAGCTTTTAACCGAAGTGCTGCATTGCATCTTTCGGGACAAGGGACAAGAGAACAACGGAAAAGGCATTATTTAAGAACTGGTCCCTTAGCAAGAAGCAATTTGGAGTTCCCCTTCGTAAGGAATTTTCCTATGATGGAAAATAACAAGGGAGTAGTAGACACTATGTCAGCACAGCTTACCAGTGAGGTACCCACCCAGACAGGGGCAGCTCCTGGATGTTGTGCTGCTGGAGGCAAAATGCCTTGCTGCTGCCTCCTGCCCCCTCCTCCATCGCCACAAGCTTGCCCTGCCAAAGCCATGCCACCGCTGCCACCGCCCACAGCAAAGGAGGCGGCGGCGGCAGTGAGCAGTGTGCTCCTCAGGCCCAGATCTGCCCCCTGAAGCAACTGCCTCAACTCGCCTCATGGGTGGGCCGGTGCTACACCCAGTGATGGGCCACGAAAATGGGTGGTTAAGAACTCTGCAGCGACTTCACTGAGATTGAAAAATCGGCATGTTTAAATCAGAGAAAAGTCACAGTTAACGTTTGTTAAAGATTGGAAACCTCTCATAGACTTTTTGCGTGGAAAAATGGAAATAATGATATCTGGATTTGAGGAGTGGAGATCATGTTTGTTTATAGGAAGTGCCTTTGTTGGCTGTTGCAATGGATTGGATGAAGTCATTTTTTTATTTTTTTAAATAGTGGACCGATGAAGAATCAGAAGTTCTTTGTTTTTTTAACCTCTTTTCTACACTTTTTAAAAATTTCTTTCTTTTTCTATTTCCCACCACTGGCTTTATCAGCTTCTGATAAATAGCTTTTGAAGCTATCCTTGGCCTTCTCCTGTAATGAAAGGAGGGGACACACATCACCACTGCTAATTACTTAAGCAGTGTGTTGGCCAGAAACCATAATTTAAGGACAGAAGCAAATGTTGACAGTTTGATTGCTAGGAAATGCAGGAATCATTATTCTAAAGTTTTTTTCACATAGGTACCCACGTAGGGAGAATCTGAGAAGCACGATATTATGGTAGGATTGGGTCTCGTTTTTACAAAGTTAGCCAGCCCAAGATATCATCTCCATAAAAGATCTCATTAGGAAATACATAAAATGATCTGTAAGGTATTTTATCACCATGCTGCTCTAAACAGCAGTTCCTATTTTGTAAGCACCAGGAAAGAGGCTTAACTGCTGTTTGAAGGCATTATCACTTTGGGAAGGAAGTCCGCACACATTTCTCTGATAAAATAAGCTTAACTACAAGGGATCACCGACTCAGCGCTTGGGCAAATTAAACTCTCCAACATCAGACATAGCAGATATAGGCCGACCACCTTTAAAGCAATTTTACTCCAGAACAATGCCTCCAAATTCTTTATGCTCTGCAAGAAAGTTGTTTTGAAGCCAGTCACATAAATCTAAAAGTCACAATCAACTCGGAAAAGATTAATTTCTCTCCAATAGTTTAGACTCCGTCCCTAATAAGCCTACTTAGGCTTGCGACATTCACTGTATCCAGCATGGAATGCTTTTCTGACTACTGTTCTTAATACTACGCTACAATTAGATGTGGCTTGCCTTAAATTCTCCACATATTCGTGATGCAATAAGCAAGCCCCACAATTGTAAATGCTTCCTGCCTTGCCTCTTAGCCTAAAGCCATTTCTGCCTATGCAGAGGTCTGCTTGCAAGCCACCTAACATTTCCTCAAAAGTAAATCCCAAAGTAGGGGTGTAAGAAGAGAGCAGCTTCAAAGCAGTAAAACAGACAATATCCCCCCCCCCCCAGCATCACATATTCATGGTGTAGCAATTAAACGAAAAACAGAACAAGGCAAAAGACATATGTGTGTCTTACCAGTTTGCTTTTCTTATCCATGGGTTGAACAAAAGGCTGATCAGGCCGATTTTCTCTTTCCGGTGGTCTCCAAAAGCTTTCCCTCTCCTCGTGTGAGATGCGGCCACCCTGAGTCTGGCTTGTGTTGTTTTGTCCAGTGTATCGTTTGCGTTTGAGACTGGTAAAGTCCGGTGCAGATGAACACAGGGTGCCAGCTGTCCCCGAAGGACAATGGTTCAATGGGAAGATGTCTTTCAAACAAAGGAGCTGCTTCCAGGACTGATTCACTCGCTCTCCCCAGACCCACACCACACACAACCTTTGCCTGAAATGACTCCGTGGAAAAAAGTGTCATCGCTTCCCACCCCCCACAGAGGCCGGCTTTTGAAAGCATAAGCTGGCTAGGCAAGTTTAATGAGTTTGACCACCAGCAGCAACAGCAGCAGCAGCAGAAAATTCAAGGGAGGGTCTCTTATCCAGAGGTAACAATGCATAGCTAGCCGGATTCCACTGGAATAGTTTCACGGGATGACCTTTGGTAGAATTGCTCAAAGCCTTTTTTTTTGTGGTAAAATGTCCTCAACTTATCAACAGCCCAGACTGAAAAATGCAAAGACTGCTTTATAGCAGACCCTCCCTGTAGAGGGAACCAAAAGTACCTGAACAGCACGATCCTATATGTGTTTACTCAGGCCACGCACACACCATACATTT
This sequence comes from Podarcis melisellensis, assembly GCF_964234715.1. Taxonomy (NCBI): domain Eukaryota; kingdom Metazoa; phylum Chordata; class Lepidosauria; order Squamata; family Lacertidae; genus Podarcis; species Podarcis melisellensis. Next base: position 15,605,515 of record NC_138539.1, on the reverse strand, counting down.
AGAGCATCCCCTCCCTTCAAAAAAAACCCCCAAACACACTGGGGTACTGTAGCACGGTGAGGGGTAAACTGCAGTTCCCTTCATTTTCGCAGCAGGCAACCTGGTTTAAACATAGGGTGTGCACTCTTTAAGTTAAGTTGCACTCTATTCAGTGGTATTTACTACCAGGTAAGGCTTAAGGCTACAACCCTATGCACACAGAAATGTGATGAGGCAGATCTGATAATGCCCCTAGGATTGCAAGCGTTTTATAACAGCCACCTGTCCCTGGGTCTTAGTAGCAGTTGGACCTGCACCTGCAAGAAAATAAGCAGGTGATGCTTTTTGCTGGTGCAGAGATGGATTTTTTCCCTACCCCCTTACCACCTGGCTTTCTGCCTGCCAAGCTGTTCTTAAATGCATAGGAGCTGGACCTGTATAGAAAAGGGGGAAGGATGAGAGGAGATGCTTCATGCATTCAACTCTTGATGCGTTAGCAAGTACTAGACAGAAACTAAAAGTGTGGGTGAAGTTAACTTTAGGGACAGACTAGGCTCAGGAAACATTTTGTTGTGCTTTTGTGATGCTTCAGTGGCACCGTTTTCTTCTAGCTGCATAACCAATAGGTAGAGAAACAACCGTGAGAGAGATGGACAGACAAGAGGTAGAGAGGAAAGAATGCAGGCAAATGCCAATCCACGTACAGGAAGGAGCTGTTTTGTTGTTGTTGTTTAGTCATTTAGTCATGTCCAACTCTTCATGACCCCATGGACCAGAGCACGCCAGGCACTCCTGTCTTCCACTGCCTCCCGCAGCTTGGTCAAACTCATGCTGGTAGCTTTGAGAACATCTCATCCTCTGTCATCCCCTTCTCCTTGTGCCCTCAATCTTTCCCAACATCAGGGTCTTTTCCAGGGAGTCTTCTCTTCTCATGAGGTGGCCAAAGTATTGGAGTCTCAGCTTCAGGATCTGTCCTTCCAGTGAGCATTCAGGGCTGATTTCCTTCAGAATGGATATGTTTGATCTTCTTGCAGTCCATGGGACTCTCAAGAGTCTCATAGATAGATAGATGATAGATAGATGATAGATCGATCGATAGATCGATAGATCGATAGATAGATGATAGATAGATAGATAGATAGATAGATAGATAGATAGATAGATAGATGATAGATAGATGATAGATAGATGATAGATAGATAGATAGATGATAGATGATAGATAGATAGATAGATAGATAGATAGATGATAGATAGATAGATAGATAGATAGATAGATAGATAGATAGATAGATAGATATAGAGAGATAGATGATAGATATAGATAGATGATAGATAGATGATAGATAGATGATAGATAGATAGATAGATAGATAGATAGATAGATAGATAGATAGATAGATAGAGATAGATAGATATAGATAGATAGATAGATAGATAGATAGATAGATAGATAGATAGATAGATAGTTGATAGATAGATATAGATAGATAGATGATAGATAGATAGATAGATAGATAGATAGATAGATAGATAGATAGATAGATAGATAGATGATAGATAGATAGATAGATGATGATAGATAGATAGATAGATGATAGATAGATAGATAGATGATAGATAGATAGATAGATAGATAGATAGATGATAGATAGATAGATAGATAGATAGATAGATAGATAGATAGATAGATAGATATAGATAGATAGATAGATAGATGATAGATAGATAGATAGATAGATGATAGATAGATAGATAGATAGATAGATAGATAGATAGATAGATAGATAGATAGATAGATGATAGATAGATATAGATAGATATAGATTAAATTTATATCCCACCCTTCCTTCCCAAAAGAAACCAATTCTGCACAATCCCGGTTCTGCAGAGAAGTTGGAATTCTGCAAGCTGCATAAATTAGGCAAATGGAAGGGGTTTGTTTGCAATTTATGGATAGAGGCAAGCAGCCATGTATGGCATCGAAGCCCTAATCCCTGGAAACCTCGTTAGTCCATGCCTCTCTGGCTTCTGAGGTTTCAACAGGAACTACTAGCTTTGCAAACATGAGAGCTAGAAACTTGCAATCTTAAAAAAGGAAAAACATGAAAGCTGAATTAACATCGCATTTGTCCCCAGTTTCAGTACATGGTAACTGCAGGTTTTCCAGGGACTTGTGAGTTAAACGTGGAACTAAATTCCAACCCCTGCCTTATCTTGTTTTTATTTATGAGTCACCAACTCATTGTGATATTTTGAGAAGCAGAGCAGAATATACTCAGAGCTGCATATTTGGAGAAGGCATCACAAGGTCACAGTTTCTTTCTGAAAACTGCTTACATGTGAAATATGAGCGGCGTGGATGTCTTTCCACAGAAGTCATTTAACAGCCAATCCCTCTTCCCGAGAAACTCTGGGAATTGTAGTTCTGTTAGGGGAATGGGGGTCTCCTAACATCTCCCAGCACTCTTAGCATACTGGGAGATGCTTTTGGGGAAGCCATAAAGTGGCATGATCCTGCTTTCATTCTATAGTGCAGATGGGGCCCAAGTTATCCCTTCAACTTGTGAAGAGTGACCGGGATGGCAACACTGGGTGAAGCTAGGACGCTCATCCTCTCCCTTTGAGGTACCTAGGATGCCTGAATGGGGTTATAGAATCATTTAGAAGACATCTGAAGTCAGCCCTGTTTAGGGAAGTTTTTAATAATTCAAAGTTTTATCGTATTTTTAATATTATGTTGGGAGCCACCCAGAGTGGCTGGGAAAACCCCGTCAGATGTGCAGCATACAAATAAAATTATTGTTATTATTAATTTTTAGAGCTGGAAGGGGCTGCAGCAATATTGTAACTCGAATCCAAATGTTTATTAGGAAGCCTTATACAGACTTGGGAATATAGTAGTTGTGGTCTGCAAAACCGTGAAAAGCAAACAAAGAGTCAAGCCTCAAGTTGGTGCTTGAAAGTTGCCATTTGTTTTGTTAATTGGTCATACTGCACTGGACAATTTTCACATAAAAGTATCACCCCATTGCTTTTGTCACCCCCCCCCCCCATGTTTATGCTCATGTATTTATAACACAGGCCTTGGAAATGCCTTCTGCCTCTCGAATATTTAATTCAAAAAATGAATTAACAGGGCTGGTCCTACCATTTGGCAGAGCGAAGCATCTGCCTCAGGCGGCAGACGGTGGGAGGTGACAGGCCACTTGCCCTAAGTTAGCCTGCTCTGCATCTCCTAAGCTAGCCTACTGTCTCAGGTGAGGTGGAAATGGCTGCCCCATCACCAGTGTCGAAATACAGTAAAATTCAATTGCCGGTCTAGTCAGATTCTGTAGGAGGTTGTGAATTTATTCTGTATGTTTCTTCTCCTTTGCCTCAGGCAGCAAAATATCACAGTGGGGCCTTACTTCCCAAAGTACAGTGGTACCTCGGGTTAGGTACTTAATTCGTTCCGGAGGTCCGTTCTTAACCTGAAACTGTTCTTAACCTGAAGCACCACTTTAGCTAATGGGGCCTCCCACTGCCGCCGTGCTGCCACTGCACAATTTCTGTTCTCATCCTGAAGCAAAGTTCTTAACCCAAGGTACTATTTCTGGGTTAGCGGAGTCTGTAACCTGAAGGGTATGTAACCCGAAGCGTATGTAACCCGAGGTACCACTATAGTGGAGTAAACCAAGCCTGTCTCTTACAGTCAATGCATATTCTTCCAGTGTTATGGAACAATTCCGTATTCAATCTTCCAGTGTGAATCATCGTTCAAATATATTCATATTATGTTGTTAAGTCCACCCATAAACATGCCCTCAGTGTGCCAAAATTGCACAGCCGCTCATTTTACAGTAAACAAATCCTTCCTTGAAACTGATCTTTCCCACAAAGCCTTTGGTTTAACACTTTTTGACTTTGTCCCATCCCAGGAATGAAATCGTAAATACTTTTAACTGCAATTGCACACATCCAATCTCTCTCTGTGCTTCCATTCTTTCCCTACTTTCATGGTCTTCCTGGAATGTATACTGTAAACGTATTGGGGCATCTATCTCCTTTTGCCCCACTTACTTTTTAAAAATGCCATGTGGACTGATGACACTATATAAACAAACAACCTCATTTTATAGATATTTTGGATTATCCCTCCTAGTAGGAAACTGTTCTGCTACTATCGTGGCAGCAAGACCCTTTATCCAAAGATCCCAGGGCGGTGGACAACATTAAAAACACATTACAGAACATCAATGATAAAAACATAATAAAAAGCATACTGACAAACAGCCTTATAATATAATACTTTTGTGTGTGTGTAATTGCACAGTGTGCCCTAATATGTGTACAAAATTCAGAGAAGGGCAAATTTTGAAGGATGGCCGAGTTTCGGTTTGCATATTGTTTGAGAGAGTGCAAATTTGGTAGATCCATTTTTAAAAATGCGACCTGAATTCAAGTTCTTCCCTATCCCTACTCATGAGTAACCAACCCCTTCTACTTCCTCAGTGTCAGCAGCTGTGGTTAGGTTGTGGTTTAGGTCGCCCACTTGTGTCTCCTAGATGTTGGAAGCGATGCAGGTCCCTGGCTCGTAGTTCCTGATGCTACTCCCCCTGCCTTGCTATGTTGTACCTTGCCTGAACTCCCTGCGATATTGACCTTGGACGGTTGCCTGGCTGCCTTGGGATCACGTTGGGACATAGATGGATTCTCTGTGCTTGGCCTTGGTTTGTTTGGAGGGTGCTGCCTCTGTAACCTGATTGGTGAGTGGACACATACATCTTCTGCAACTGGGACCCTACTCCCTGTATCTGTCAGGGATTGGCTGGATGAGGAAGAGTGGTGGGAGCCACCAGCCCAAGAGCTCCCCAGGGAGGGCTCAGAAGACGACGCCTTAAAGCCTGGTGCCTGGTGGTGGGAAACTGAAGACCATTCTGAAGAAGGGATGAGCTGGGAACTGCTAGAAGCAGGGGGATTGAGCGATCAAGGGGCATCAGGAGAAGGAGGGCCTTCCAGAACAGAGTTACAGGCCATTAGCCATGGTGTGAGTGCAGACAGTCCCAGTCCTGTTGACTCCCCACCCCTCCCACTTGAGGAGAGTCATGCACATTGCTGAGCAACAGGCCAAACAGGCCCAGAGGAGGAGCTCACTCCCGTGACACAGTCTTTGTCCGCTTGGGAGGGATGCAGAATGAAAGGCTCTGTTTCAGCAACGTCTCAGCTATCTTAAGACAAACCGACAGACTCTGCTGTGTTGTTATTTTCTGCCCCACGGAGGACCTTAAGGTCCATAAATAGCAACACCCTAGAGGTCCCGGTCCCTAAGGAAGTCAGATTAGCCTCAACCAGAGCCAGGGCCTTTTCAACACTGGCTCCAGCCTGGTGGAACACTCTGCCTCATGAGACCAGGGCCCTGCAGGATCTGATTTCTTTCCACAGGGCCTGTAAGACAGAGTTGTTCCACCTGGCCTTTGGCTTGGAATCAACTTGATCCCCTCCCCCTCTTTCTTTTTTCCTTCTTCCTTCTGTGACGGAACTCCTACTTGGGCTTTTTCTGGCCCACGTAGGATCAGTCTGGATAGTTAGCCTTGGTGAAGACTTGACGTTTTCATCCCCCCAAAAGTTTTTGAGTTTCTGCTGAAATGAGGCTGCATTTTAATGTTGTATTTATCTTGTTTTTTAAGTTCTGCCCTGTGGTTGACCTGGCTCCTTGACAGCTCCTTGACAATATCTCCTGCAGCATTACAGAAGGTTCCTTTGGCTGGTAGTCAACAGCTGATTGCTGTAACCACCTTGGTTGGGGCCCAGAAGTGTTGACCCCTGAGGTGGGCCCTTCCAACATTGATCAATTATTTCTATCCCTGGTTTCCCAAGCAAGGCCCCATCTAATGTTCTGTGCCCTCGGACACTGGGAGGTAGAGGTGCTTACTTAAATGCAAGAGATTTGCTTTTCCATGTATGCACAGTCAACCTCTGAAATCCCTCCTGGAGGACAGCCAACTATCCCCAGCCAACTCGCCAACGCTGCCAGCCTCCTGTGACTCAACTGATAGTTGCAACCCATCATTTGGCAATTGCTGCCTTAGATGAATGTGGCTTGAACTGGACAGCAGTACTGTGGTGCCCACTGAAGCCCAAAGGTTCAATTAGCAGAAAAAGTTTACTCTGAGATGGTATTTGAGAGGGTCGGCCTTGTGTCGCATCCCGCAATCAGAATGTATGCTTTTGGGCTGCATCTATAATTTAGCTTTTCTGGCATAGCTTCGCCGAGTTCACTTTCAAGGGGGGTGGGGAGAAAGAGGAGGAGCTTTCGTTACTGCGCTTTGATCGTCGGCTCGGCAATGTCCTGCATTTTCCAAGGGATTTATTGGTAAACAAAACAAAAAAAACCCATGCAAGACAGCGAATGCAAAACAGAAAAGAAGCTTGCTAACTAACTCATTATCCTTAATTAAAGAGATTGGCAGTCCAGTTCCCTGCAGAGTTAAGGAAGCTTACCGAGGCAAAACGGTTTGAGCATATTACACCGATCCTAGCCCAATTGCACTGGCTGCCAATTAGTTTCTGGGCCCAATTCAAAGTGCTGGTGGTTTTGACCTATAAAGCTTTAGACATCTCAGGACCACAATACCCTAAAGGACTGCTTCTCCCCATATGAACCTACCCAGACCCTGCAATTATTCTCTGAGGCCCTTCTTCATGTGCCTCCTCCATGAGAGATCCAGAGGGTGGCCAAAGATTAAGGGGCCTTTTCTCTGGTGGCTCCCTGTTTGTGGAATGCTCTCCCCAGGGAGATTCGCCTAGTGCCTTCATTATCCACTTTTAGGCGCCAAGCGAAATGTTCCTCTTCCATCAAGCTTTTAACATCCTATAAATGTGTTTGAGGCAAGAGGAGAGGCTATTGTTTTGTTATTGTTTCTATTATGTCTTTTGTGTTTTTATCTTGTGTTTTTATGCTGAAATGAAGGGCAGTACAAAAATGTAATAAATAGAAAATAAATACAGAAGGTTACAGCTATAAATCTCAGGTATGTAGGCCTGGCTGGAGCTCTGTGCATGCTTAAGAAAAAGCACACTGTAATGGAGCTCACTTTGACTTTCTCTCAAATAAACATGCATATAACCAGGGTGCAAACTTCACTGAGTAACAGACTTCCGGGTCGGCGCCATCGCCGAATGGCGGGCTCCCTCCGAGCTCCGGAGGGAGCCTGCTCGGCAGGGGCTGGGTCCTACCGCACCGGCGATGCGGGGACCCTCAAAAACCACGGCCAGAGTGAGGCCGTGGACATGGAGACTCGGCTGGCACCGTTAGCGCCCTCCCGGCTCGTGAAGGAGCCTTTTTAAAGGCTACGGATCGGGCGCCGGGGAGAAGCGTGGTGCTTTGAGTTCTCTGCTATCCCTGCCGAGCGCAGCCGCATGCCATCCGGCGGAGAGCGCTGACTTCTTCTATTGAAAATTTGGACCTAAAAGAAGAACCCGTGAGTAATTGGATTATGGATTAAAAAAGAGGGATAAATTTTTAAAATCTGGAGCGAACGGGGGAGGTGGAAAAAAGGAAGTCAGCCTACCCCTTAATTGTAGAAGAGCCAAAACAAAGGACTTAACGACTAAGATCGAGCGTATCTCTATCTTCATGAATTAGCAACTTTGCGAGGGAAAATTATAAGACTGTGCTGGAGGAGAAAAGTGGAATTTGTATTAAAAAAACAACCCCCCCCCCCCCCCGGAATCCCTGGAGTGATCCGCGAAACTACCTGGGGAAGAGCATCGGGAGTTTTGACAGCTGTCAAAGGCTGTCAAAACGGAAGAATAAAGCAGGGACTTTGCTTTGAGGACTTTGCCGGTTACATTTGTTTTAAATTGTATACAAATTGTTTCAAATAAGGATTTACAAACTATTTGGATTAATGGATTTGATCTGGAAGGGAACTTAGTTACTGCGATCCACCTAGAGGAGCTGAGTGACATTGCATGTGTTTTTCTTAGGAAACCTGAACAGTTGTAATTTTTAATCTCTTGGGAACTGCAGAAATGGAACATTGTTTTGTCTACAGAGGGCTACAAACTACAGGAAACAATGGAATCTTTAGTTGGAAAACGAAAGGGACATGACATAATGTTTTGCTTCTGAATAACAAGCCTCTGCAGAAAATAAGAAGGTCATGGAAAAAGAACATTTTTGCGGGAAAACAGGGAAACAGAAGGAGGAGAGAGAATGACAAGAATATGGAAACATCATGAACTGGACAGAATTGGGAACATTTGGGACATCCAGATTTGACAAGCTTATGGAAATTAAATGGGAGTTTCTTACTCCTGGATATAAAAATCTGGATAGAAAAAATGGGCCCCTTTTTGAGACAGACTCCTTCCAAGATTGGACATTTGTAATTAAATATGACTGGCAAACTACTAGAGGGATATGGATTAAGTGGGTAGGAACTTCAGGAAGACATTAGGATGAAGGGATAGAAGGAACACAACAGAGAAAGGGGGGAGGGAAATTTGGAATCCAAAGGTTGTAAAATTATTTTTTTATCTTTATATCTTTTTTTCTTTTTTTATAAAATTTTGAAAGGGGGAACTCGTGGAAGGGAAAAAATCGATCTTAGGGGATGGGAATTTGGAAAAATTGGGTTATTGATGTTAAGTGAGTCATGGGATAAAAACTTGTTGAATTTAATTGCTTATTCGGAAGATTTGGAACGCAATTGGGGGCGGGAAGGGGAAGTCCTGGCTTTGGTTTTGGAAGAAAGTGTATGAATTGGATCTAATTTGTTTTTAATTTGGAAAATCTTAATAAAAATTATATTAAAAAAAAAAAAACAAACTTCACTGAGTAACAGCCTCCAGCCTGTGCACTGTGATTTAGGCTTATAAGTGCACATGTTAAGGTTTGTTTACAGGCGTATGTGATCTTGTGATCCTTAAGCAAACTCTCCCTGTCAGGGTGCAAAGAGAAGAGCTCAAATTTCCCAGGGAATCCAATGGGAATCTCTTATTTTATTCTCTTGCTGCCGATAATTATGCTGTTTTAAATGTGTATTTTTATAGTTGACTTCCCTTAGCAATGTTTTCTTTTGTAAGATTTAAGATTTTAAAAAATATTGCTAACTGTTATTGGCAGCATTAAATGTGCATCCTGCAGTTGTCCTCCTTGGTAATGTTTTCTTTCGACATCTTTATGACGATATGTTGGTTTCCTGTTAATTATGTTGCTTTGAACCCATACTTTGACTTTCTTCAGGATTGTTTTATTTGGGATTGTTTTATTTGCTGTTTTAATGTAGGTTGTACACAGCTTTGAGATCCTTCTTCAAAATATAAAGCAGTATAGAAATGAAAATAATAATAATAATAATAATAATAATAATAATAATAATAATATCACACTGTATTTTTGTATCAGATCTATGATCACAGGTCACCTTGGTCAAAGAACCAAGCTATTTTGTAGACAAGCAGGATTTTGAACCATCCACATGTATCGGAAAGACAATAGCCTATCCTTGCATATGTGAGCAGCTCTTTTATCCTCTCTCGTGTGTGATCTTGTAACATGCAATTGCACATAGAAAAATAAACATGAACCAGTGTGAGCATGTGCAGTGCACAAGCATGTATGCACATATGTGCAAAGAGAGATGGCCATTGCCATTAAAAGTATACCTGCAGGAAAGAGTCAAAGCTGAGTGATAGAGCAACAGGTATTTTTGCATGCTGAAGATCTCAGGTTCAGTCCTTAGTGCAGGTATGGGGAACCGAACACCCTCTCTATGTGGCTCTTGGAACTTTTATCAGGCCATGCCCCTCACTGGCCCTGATTCCTGCCTAACTGGGCATGTGCTCTTGAACTCTGATAATGGGGTTTGAATATGTGTAGAAGGGGAATATTTACATTTGTTGCTGTGTGAGCAATTTGCCTTAGGCCCTATCACCTACCCGTACCCCAGACCATAAGATGCACCTAGTTTTTGGAGGAGGAAAACAAGAAAAAAAATATTCTGAATCTCAGAAGCCAGAACAACAAGAGGGATCGCTGCGCAGTGAAAGCAGCGATCCCTCTTGCTGTTCTGGCTTCTGGGATAGCTGCGCAGCCTGCATTTGCTCCATAAGACGCACACACATTTCCCCTTACTTTTTAGGAGGGAAAAAGTGAGTCTTATAGAGCAAAAAATACGGTACATGCGGCCCTCAAAAGGTTGCCCAGAAGCTAATGTGGCTCTCGGACTGAAAAAGGCTTCCCGCCGCTGTCCTAGGGTCTTCCCATCTCAGATAGCAGAGGTAGGAAAGATCTCTGCAAAACAGTATGGAGAGATAGTCAGATAATACTGAGCTCAGGCAGACCAATGGTCTGATGTGTTTTGAGACCGTTTCATTGATAGGAGCCATATAGCTATTACCCAGATGGCCTGTGCACTATGGCTCTCTCCTGTATATTTGCTGAGCATTAATGCTGGGGCCGTGGCGCGATTTGCTGTTGGTGAAATTGTATTTTGCAGTCGTTGCATATCCCTCTCTGGGATTGTTGGAAACAATGAGGAGCAGGTAACAAGTGCTTTAAATAAATAAAGATTTTTTAAAAATACTGGTCTAGTAATGCTGACAGGGCAATGCTGACATGAGAAGGGATTACATCAGTTTGCCCCACCCATGTGAGAGCTCTCCTTCAAATGTTATTGGCAGCAAGCCCTTTGCGGTGATTCTTGTTCTGTTCAGGTATTAAAGACTCTGTAATACAGGCCGGTAATCACAGGTCACAACTGGCATCTTAAATAAAGAACCAAGCATGTAATTTTTATGGATTGTTCCTGTTCAGCGAGCCCTTTTCCATAAGGACCAAACTTTCAATGAGCAACAAGCTTTGCACCAAGGACGAATCTCGGTCCAGTATATCTGAAAGAGCATCTCCACCCCCATTGTTCTACCTGGACACTGAGGTCCAGCACCGAGGGCCTTCTGGCGGTTCCCTCACTGCGAGAAGCCAAGATACAGGGAACCAGGCACAAGGCCTTCTCGGTAGTGGCGCCCTCCCTGTGGAACGCCCTCCCACCAGATGTCAAAGAGAACAACAACTACCAGACTTTCAGAAGACATCTGAAGGCAGCCCTGTTTAGGGAAGCTTTTAATGTTTGATGTATTACAGTATTTTAATGCTTTTTTGGAAGCCTCCCAGAGTGGCTAGGGAAACCCAGCCAGCAGATGGGCGAGGTATAAATAATAAATTATTATTATTATTATTATTATTATTATCATTTGGAAACCTGCGGCCACCAGTTGCTGTTGACTGCATTCCCGGTCAGTTGCAACCTTCCCTCACAGATCACCCAAACCTTTTAAAGGAGAGGCGAGGCACTTTGGAGAACGGTTTGCCACAAGCGCAGCTCAGTCGCCTGCCTGTTTCTGTTGTCATATTGGAGTTGGTGTGGTCACCTATTGGCAGCCACGTGAACTGCAGCATGGCAACAGCCTTACATTTTTATATACAGGCAACTCCACATTCAAGCATGTTCGAGGTGCGCGCACATTGCTGCAAACCTGGAAGTGGCACGGGAAGAGACAAAAATAGCCCTAAAAGTGTGTGGAAATGACAAAAATGGCACAAAAACAGCATCTAGCAATCCCAGGAGCCTTTGCAAGTGCAATCCCAGAAGCCCTTGCTTTGGCCCTTTGAGGCCAATGAAGAGTTGGACTTTGAGCAAGGAGGTTTGGCGAGAGTGATTGTGGGTGGATCTTGTATGTGCTGCTGGTTTTTCAAGGGTTCCCAGAGGTTTAGAGGGTGTTTGCAAGCTTTTTCAATGGTGTTCCCAATATACGAAATTTCGCTTAAATGTGTGGTGCCTGGGAATGTTTATGGGGAGGATCGCCTCTCCTGGTATGTCCCACGGAGGACCTTATGGTCTTCAAACAAAAACATCTTGGAGGTCCTGGGCCACAGGAAGGTTAGGCTGGCCTCAACCAGAGCCAGGGCTTTTTCGGCTGTGGCCCCGATCTGGTGGAACGCTCTATCACAAGAGACTAGGGCCCAGTGGGACTTGACATCTTTCCGCAGGGCCTGCAAGACAGAGCTGTTCCACCAGGCCTTTAGCCAAGGCACAGTCTGACCCCCTCCTCTGGTAATGCTCACAGAACTCTAGCCCAATGGTTGCCATTAATTTGATTTTGAATTGATTTTAAAATTAATTGATTTTCGAATGCTGTGTTACTTTTGTTCTTGTTAGCTGCTCTGAGCCCGGCCTCAGCTGGGGAGGGCGGGATATAAATAAATTATTATTATTATTACTACTATTATTATTATAAAGATGAGAGTGCTGTTTCACCTACGGGCATCTACTGGTTGCCCACTGTGAGAACAGGATGCTGGAACAGATGGTCCTTTGGCCAAATTCAGCCGGGCTCTTCTTACATTCATACCAGGTATAAATTGCTTTACTTTGTTTATTTTAAGCTGCTAAGGGAACCTTGCGTTTTGGGACAGTTCAAAAATGCTGCAAAGCAATAAATGGGAGCAATAAATGGGGATTGTCCAAGGTATCCTGGAGCTTGGTGTGCCCTGTATTGTGCAGCGTTTCACCCTCGATGTTCTAGGTCAGGAAGCGGGTCAGAAGAGACAGCGTCAGTCCACAGCATCTCTGAGAGAGTGGAATAGTACTGGGATCTGATAAGCTCCGGGATGCTCAATGCACCCAAATCCAGGCCTACTTTTATCTAATCTTTCCCCACTCTCATCCGCTAATCCATATTATACCCCTAGATTCAGAAGGGGGCCTCCCAGTCAAAACATAAACCCTTATCTCCAATGCTAAGTCAAAACCTTTAGCTCAGTGGCACCTTCCCAAGCACTGCCACCCCCCCCCCTCAGCACCCATCCAACTTGTTCCCCCCAGCAATTCGCAATCAGTCGCAGGCTTGAGCAAACACAAGACCACGCTTTGCCACAAATTCTCATTCTTGGACATTGTGTACAAGTTTCCTGAAGGAGATAATGCCCTTCCTTGCCTGAGAACCGTAGCTAGGGGATCCTGTAAACAAAACAGTCAACTTGAGCTTTCGCATGGAGAACGGTGCCAAAACAGCCACGTCACAAACTCCAAGGTTGCGTGTTATCGGGAGCGGTGAAGCCAGCATTAAAGGAACATTTGTAACTGCTGTGTGACAACAGTAATTGCCATCTTTCTATGTCCGAGAACAGCTGAGGGGAAAACAAAGGCAATACAGAGCCGAGATGTAGCCACATGACTAGACGTCTGTTGGCGAAGGCTGGTTGAAAAGGCCCAAAATGAAGTGGACACATCCACAGAAGAATTTCTCCTGCTTTCATTGGAAGGCTTTAATCGTGAACTGCCCTCTCCTTCTTCTTTTTGCCACTGGTTTCCCTCTTATTTAGGTTTTGTGAAAGTGGGCAGCCTAGAATAACCTGGTATCTCAGAAACTGGGTCTCTGCTGGCACAGACGTGGGTCACATCTGCACAATACATGGGAGCATAAGGTTGAGGACCACTGGCGTAAATAAACTTGCTTCCATTGGAGATTGCAAGTGGTCCCCTCCTCCAAACCAGCAAATACTATTCCAAGTAAGGGCACTTTCACAGTCATGATTTTGTGGAAAGAATCCTGGGAACTGCTGTTTGTTAAGAGTCTCTTAGCACCCTTAACAAACTATCGTTCCCAGAATGTTGGAGAGAGGGTGGAGATCAGATCTATTAAAGTGGCATAAGAGTGCTTTAAATATCTGGTGTGGATGTGAGCTTTCAACTGCAATTTCCATCTTAGACCTAGTGACTTTAACAACCACCCTAATTTTTCTACTTTTTTGCTGTCCCCCCCTCCCTCATTCAGCAACCTCTTGCTTTGTGAAACATCTTTGCCCAAAGAAGAGTTCTGGAGACCCTGAAAGCTTGCCACATTTTTGTGACTTTTGGGTTGGTCTTAATAAAATCATTGCCCAACTTACTTTCTTTTACAATTACCAATGTTCCCTTAAGGCAAAGAAATGACTGGTAATTATTGTTTTTTAATGATGTCCTAGCAGAATTTCAAGGAAAACATATGCACACTTTAAACCAGGATTGCTTTACATACACAGCACAAATTTAAAGCACATTTAGAACACATTGCTTTCCCTGAAGACACCTGGGGAACTGTAGTACACTCTTCACAAAGCTACAAATCCCAGCACCCTTAACAATCTCACTCCTCACACAGCATCCTTTGGGGCAAGTCATGCACTTTAAATGTATGATATGTACACAACCCTGGTCTTAACATGTGCTGTGCTATGAAACAGAAAAAGTGTACCTTGGTTACAGTAAGCCTGCAACTTATGGGGATTGCATCTAAAGCCAAAATTGTGTATAGTGAAAACACATTGGGTTCAATGGCAGGCGCGGTTGCAAAAGTCATTGCTCCCAGAATCCCCACCCCTTTTTTATCCCCCCCCCTCTTTTTGCCATGCATGTAAAGCTGAATGCACACAAGTCAAATGTGCTTAAGTTGTGGGCTTACTGAGCTTAATATTCTAGATGTGGTGGAAATGCAATGGAAGGGAGATGGCAAACTTTCCTAGACTCGGTGAAAACAAACATGTGAGGGCTTTCATGAGCATTTGCACATCCAGTTGACAAGTCACGTTAAAAGTAAACTTGCCTGCTCTTTCTCATCATCCTTTCTCCACCATGATACAAAACAGGAATTAGTATGCTTGCTCTGACACCTCTAGGGTCAGTTGAGTAGCACAAAAGGTTCCCAAACACTTTCGTAGCAAGTGAAGTCACAAGGAACCTTGTGGGCTTCCTTCCTCTCAGCATATGTGTCTCCTCAGTTTATTTTATTACTCCTTTTAAATCGCCTCCCCTTTCCTTGTCAAGTTGTATGTGCTTCTGGAGAGTTAGGAAGATTATGGTTTTGTTCTCTAAAAAATAAAGAGAGAGAATGCTGTTTGGATGGGTAACCATCGAAACTAGAGTGGAGACCAAAATTCCCCTTCAAGCCAAATTCACAGGAGTTGTCCTGAGGTAAAAATTCTGAGGGAAGCCAGCCGTGTTTTAAAAATAAAGATTATTAACAGTCCTCAGGGCAGGGCAGGGGAGAGCAGAGATTGCTCTCAACTGTAAAGTTAACCACTAGATTTTGCCTCAGGCAAAGTTCACAGCAACTAACTTCAAGGACGCTGGACTGGAGAACAAATTTTCCAGGTGGCCTAGTGACATAGAATCTCTCAGGGCCAAAATGGACACAGCATGGGCTAAAGACCATATCAGCAATTTCCATGCACGTTTAGATGCGGTTACCCAGCTGGGTTACCAACGCGGGTGGCGCTGTGGGTAAAACCTCAGTGCCTAGGACTTGCTGATCATAAGGTTGGCGGTTCGAATCCCGCGGCGGGGTGAGCTCCCATCGTTCGGTCCCAGCTCCTGCCCACCTAGCAGTTTGAAAGCACCCCTAAGTGCAAGTAGATAAATAGGTACCGCTTTATAGCGGGAAGGTAAACGGCGTTTCCGTGTGCTGCGCTGGTGCTGGCTCGCCAGTTGCAGCTTCGTCACGCTGGCCCCATGACCCGGAAGTGTCTTTGGACGGCGCCGGCTCCCGGCCTCTTGAGCGAGATGAGCGCGCAACCCTAGAGTCGGTCACGACTGGCCCGTACGGGCAGGGGTACCTTTACCTTTACCCAGCTGGGCATGATGTTCACACAAAAATGGCATGTGGCTGAGAGGAGGGGCAGATTTAGGGTTGTGCGAGTGGGCATGTATGCTTTGGGAAGGAAGCGTGAGGCTCTGAGAAAGTCCTAAAGTCCTCCCGCCTCCTTCCCCAAACCTGGTTAGCGTATTCCCAGCTTTGGCTCTAGGACCCAACCATAACCCTTATGCCTTCTTCCCAAAGCTGGTCACCTCCTTTCCCCTTTGGGAAAGCAGCATGAGGGTATGGGGTGGGGGGCCAAATTTTGGCCTTGCGCAGGGCACCATAGTGCCCAAGTCCGCCGCTGCTGAGAGGATAGGTCCATCAATGACAGCTGTGGTAACTTTTTACTGCATCCATTGTTGGAGGTAGTTTGCCTCTGAATACCAGTGAGGAGAGTGCTATAGTACTCCTGTTAAAGCTTGCAGGCTTCCTCGTGGAGCTGTTTTCGGGTTTCCCCTCCCTTAGGATTCCTTTTCTAAATACAGTGGTACCTTGGGTTAAGTACTTAATTCTTTCTGGAGGTCCGTTCTTAACCTGAAACTGTTCTTAACCTGAAGCACCACTTTAGCTAATGGGGCCTCCTGCTGCCATAGCACGATTTCTGTTCTCATCCTGAAGCAAAGTTTTTAACCCGAGGTACTATTTCTGGGTTAGCGGAGTCTGTAACCTAAAGCGTCTGAAACATGAAGCGTATGTAACCCAAGGTACCACTGTATTTTTTGTGGATTTCTGCAAAACATAAAAATTAGGGTTCCCGCCAAGCCTGCTAATATCTACTCCTTGTGCATGAATGATTGTTTTGGCTACATGACCATCTCCACTTGGGAAGCTTCCTTTTACAGTCATAACCTCGGGTTACAGATGCTTCAGGCTGTTTTTTTGAGTTGCGGACCGCCGAAACCCAGAAGTACTGGAACAGGTTACTTCCAGGTTTTGGTGGTCGCGCATGTGCAAAAGTGCCAAATCGCAACCCATGCGTGCACAGACGCACCGCTGCAGGTTGCGAAAGTGCATCCCGCACATATCACGTTCGTAACCCAAGCGTCCACTGTACCGAGTCAGACTCTTGGTCCATGTAGCCCCATATCGTCTGCACTGACGTGCAGTGGCTATCCAGGGTTTCAGGCAGGGGTCTCCCAACCTGGAGATGTTGCGGATTGAACTTTGTGCCTTCTGCTTGCAAAGTAGATGTTCTGCCACTGAACCATGGCCCCATTCTGCACTCGCAGCCTGAACATTAGAAACAGAGGGAATGAATTTGCACCCTGCTGTGTGTTTGTTATAGATAGTGTTTGTGATGTGTGGATGCTGCAAAGATTGACTTTTAGGGTTAGGGGTTAGCAGGGTCAGAGTTGGTGTTGAGAGATGAACACCAAAATAAAATAAATGTGAAGCCTTGTGATGTTCTTATCGTGGGGGTTGCTGTTGAACTGCAAAGTCCACAGAAAGCGTTGCCTCGAGTGAACTAAAGGAGTTTCACTTGTTGGCTGCTTTTCTACCCGTGACATTATTGCTCTGTCAACTAGGGCCCAAAATACGCAGCAATTTGTTTCCCACATTGTTTATCAGGAAATGGACCCGGAACAGGAAGAACAGGTCTAAGGTCAGCATTAGGACGAACGGGAAAACTTCATACATCAACAAACATTTTCTGCCTCTCTTTTTATATAAAAGAAGTCAAGAACTCTTGGGGAAAAGGAAGTGCCATTTTTTTTAAAAAAAAATCCCACTGCTTTTCCATCTTATAAATTACTTTGCCATTTTTTTTCCTGCTGCATATTGACTAAATGCTTCATCAAATGTTTAGAGGTAGAAAGAAGAAATAGGACCGAAATGTATTGTGAGAGTTTCCCAGTTGCTCATTTAGAGGCATAAAGAGGACTGGCACGTTTTCTTTTTTCTTCCAAATGTTAAATGTGTGGCACTTACTGTAAAAGCTTCATGGGGGAGTACCGGTACTGTTGTTTTTTTTCTAAAACAAAAAAGCACATCTGACGCTCAGATGAACATAGTGCCTAGGATACTAGAGGGAGTACATAGGCATTATAACTAGTAGACACTTATGGCCTTCTTATTAATCCTCCTCCTTTTTCTCTCCTTCTGCAGTGTCCCACATCCCTGTTTGATATACCATATATTAGATGCCTCTTCAAGTTTTCTCCATATTTCTATGCAATCACATAAGCTTGGCTGTAAGTTTTGGATCGTCCAGCCATCATGCAATGGGTAGTAGACCCCTTGGTCTTTTGAAATCGCAGGGTCTCCATACCAACAGCTTTATTCCATCTGTCTGAATCACCTCTTGTCAAATGTCCTGCGT
The DNA here is from genome assembly GCF_964234715.1 of Podarcis melisellensis. Classification (NCBI taxonomy): domain Eukaryota; kingdom Metazoa; phylum Chordata; class Lepidosauria; order Squamata; family Lacertidae; genus Podarcis; species Podarcis melisellensis. Next base: position 15,587,554 of record NC_138539.1, on the reverse strand, counting down.
ATGTCCATTTTATAACCTTATCTTCCATGAATATATCTAATCGCATGGCAGCAAATACTGTGGTGGCATTTATGAGCCGACATTTAAATACAGTGGTACCTCGGGTTAAGTACTTAATTCGTTCCGGAGGTCCGTTCTTAACCTGAAACTGTTCTTAACCTAAAGCACCACTTTAGCTTAATGGGGCCTCCTGCTGCTGCTGCGCCGCCAGAGCACGATTTCTGTTCTCATCCTGAAGCAAAGTTCTTAACCCGAGGTACTATTTCTGGGTTAGCGGAGTCTGTAACCTGAAGCGTATGTAATCCGAGGTACCACTGTATCTGATACTGAGGTTTTAAAAGGCAATGTGTAGATTTAGCTAAGAAAAACAGATTGCAACTTTACGCCTATGTTAAATATCAATCGAAATCATTCAACCCCCATTGCAAACCAGGTTTCATTACCAAAATTTACAGACTTTCAGCTGTTTGCAGTGAGCAAATCAGACAAAAGCAATAGAAATAGTTCAACACAACCGATGCTTCAAGTGATTCCCCCAAATTCAGCTGAAAATGCAGGTGACAACCAATGTACATATCTGAAGATATGAAATACAACTAATGTTAAAGGTTTTACATTAAGCTAGTACAGGAAAATGTAAAGCTTTATATAATAATAGGTGTATATTGTATATTATATATTGTATATATATTGCATTGTATATGTATATGTGTTGCATTATATTCTTACTAATATTCGGATTATCCTGACTGTGTATGACATGTGTAATAAACACAAACACACACCACAGTGGTACCTCCAGTTACAGATGGGATCTCTTCTGAAGCTCCAGTCGGATCCCGAGGTTTCTGCAATCAGAGGAACTGCTTCTGCGCATGCGCGTGGCACAGTAAAGTGCTTCTGCGCATGCAGCAAAACCCGGAAAAGATACTTCCTGGTTTGCCGCATTTGCATCCTGATGGATACAAAACTGGAGGTGTGTGTATCTAGAGTTACCACTGTATCGTGGTAGTACATGTAAAGAATTTTTCCGTCCTGAATTTCTAATTATTCACCTTCACTGGATGGAGTCATTGGGGGTTTGTAATATGATAGAAGGAAAAGAACTTCTCCTCTTTCTCCACACTGTGCAAAAAAAATTTCACCTCTGCAACATTCTCTTTTACTAAAACCCTGAATGTTGTAACCTTTCCTCATGGGGAGTTGCTTGACGGAAGGCTTCAGCATTTGGGAGTCTTTAGTTCCGCTTAATCCGAGCCACACACACTGAATAACGCGAAACAATAAATAAAGAGGGGTGAAGGGAGGGTTTGGCTGTCATTTTAACACAGTTTGGCTCAGGGACTCCCAGAGAAGCAAATAAACACGCCTCAAGAGAGAGGCAAGAGACTACAGTCCATTTGGAAAAAAGGAACTACTAAGATATAAGGAGCAATAAATCATAAGCGCATAAACTGCAGTAAATGTCTACAGGACAAAGGTCTGTCTGCACTACATTTGCAGTTTCCAGTTTGTTTCCGAGATCGTATCAGAGCTTTAAAAAGTGCTAAACAGCTTTAGACCAGGGCTGCCCTCATTCCTTCATATGAGCCTGCCCAAGTATTAAATTGTGGTGATAATTATTATTATTATTATTATTATTATTATTATTATTATTATTATTATTTATTATTATTATTTATACCCCGCCCATCTGGCTGGGCTTCCCCAGCCACTCTGGGCGGCTTCCAGCAAAATATTAAAATACAGTAATGCACCAAACATTAAAAGTTTCCCTAAACAGGTAGCCTACATTGTGCCCTCCAGATCACAGATTACAGGAATTTCAACTAAAGCATCCAGGACAGATGGCCATCCAACCTCTGCTCAAAAACTTCCAGCGAAGGAGAGTTCACCACTTCTCGTAGGAGTCTGTTCCACTGCTCTTACTGTCAGAAGGTTTTCCGAATGTTTAGTCAGAATCTCCTTTTTTGTGACCTGAAGCCAATGGTTTGAGTCCTACCCTCCAGAATAGGCTGGTGTGGAAGACGGCTTTCCCTTTTTATGTTTCATTTAGCGGGGCCCTGTAAGAAAATCCTGCAGTTTGCAGTGCTTCTGTTCAAGGAGCCAGGTCTTCCCCTCTCCCATTTGGTCCCCAACAACATCTTACACTCACTGAGCATTCTTGTGAGCCCCTCTGCCCCCCCATTTTGACAGGGGCATAGGATAGATTGCCTCTTGTTTTATGCTGATTATTATACACAGGAAGAATATACAATACACAACAGCAGATTGTATAAAAGCATTTTTTTTTATTAACTAATTACCTTCTCATTTTAAAAAAATCCTTATTGGGTCCCTCTCATTAAGTATCTTCTCACGGATCAGACATGTCTCTTTCCACTATCAATAAGCTATGTAACTAAAAGTATCTATGAGCACAATTTGTTGTTGTCTTTTTAAAGGAATCTTAACCTAAAGACTGATAGGGAAACAACTCAAAATATTACGGGAAACTGGGGGAAGAAGGGAAGCACCGACAAAACATAGAAATTAAATAAAAATGTTTTTAAAAAGCAGTCCCATTTCACATAATTAAGCTCAGCAATGCAATACTTGGATATTATTGTTTTATGCAATAAAGCAACCTGTCACAGTTTCATGTTTGTGTTCACTCACTGTACATTTAAAAATACTTTTTAAAAAAATCAGAGTTTTCTAAACAATTTTACTAGAAATCAGAAGAGGTCAAGAAGTTTTGCAACAACTATTTCACCCCAAGGAGTGTTTCTAATTAAGATTCTATGGGGGAAAGTAAACTTTCCCACTTTTTAAGGGTTTGCTTTTGCACGAACTTCATTATACACAATTCTGATTAGAGGGCACAGTGACATGTGTACACAGTGGCGTTCTTCCCTTGCAAAGAACAGTTAAGGAAAAGGATTGCTGAATGTTCCGCTCAAACGTGTTTTTAAAATGCCAGACATCTTAAAATAAAAAAATGAAGCTTTTAACTGAGTATGCTTTAAAAAAACACAGAGAGCGACAACTGCAATGGTTAAATATGTGGAAAAGAGATTGTACAAAAGCCTCAGGAAGTCTTACATTATGTTATAGAACACTGTACAGTGAACCCCAGCTTTTCCAAGTTTGGCAGTCAGCTTATGTTTAACACACACTTCACTTCACGACAGCTATCAAACATTTAAAATATACTTCGTTCTGGCAAGATACATGGATAGCCACTGCCGGGCTGTGGATAGGCGACATTTGCATCTGAAATGAGTTGCTTCGCTCTTTGCAAAGGTATTGTAAGGCAGGTGCACAGTGAACGATCACGGGGTTCCTGCATGGCTGCGGCTGGACACCAGATACCACGGAATTTCGATCTGAATGCGCCTTCTGAGCCACTGCAGTGACATGCGCTTAACCATAAAGCAATGGCAGCATGCACACTGCTTCCATACGCTCTAACAACTCTGGAGTGGCTTGCTTCAGTCTGAGAGGGATGGCGAGCGAATGGAACGTCCGCTGGCAGGGCTGTTGGAGAAGGTGAAAGGCTCTTTCTCTTTCTCTTTGGTGTCGTGCTTGTGCTTGTGCTTGTGTTTGTGTTTGTGCTTCTTCTTCTTCTTCTTGTGGTGGTGGTGGTGCTCGCTGTGCTTGGAAGAGCTGGACTCTTTTGTAAAACCAGGCAGCGTGGGCACCGGAATCGGCAGCATGCTTAGCTCTTGCGATGACTGTTCTTTGCCTGAAACAGAAAGGCAGACGTTCCATTGCAGAACAACACAACACACAGAATTTGCCATTCGGAGGCCCTGGGGGAACCACGTGCATTATTATATCCAAGCTTTGCAGGTTTTCCCACTACAGGCTTCTTTATCTGTGGTGCTGTTGAGATGGCAAAATATTTGAGAACATTTTTGCAAGAGATGCTACAGCATCCCTGAAATTATAAGGGTCGCTTTGAAATCACATCTATGTAGCTTTCTAAATGCTACAGCTGATTTGCCAACCTTAGACAATTCAAAATAATAAGTAGCATGGGGGTGGGCCTATCGCTTGTCAACAGAGTGCATCCAGAGTATGTGGATGATATCAGGCCTAAACGATAGCATCTTGAGTAAAGGACTCTAGAAAGCAAGGCTGATAAGCACCTTTGACTCATAACCTGAATAATTGCTATCCACCAAAAGGTACACGTTACTGGGCTAGAGAAATCAGTCGCTAAAGGAAAGGTATGTAAACTGGTTTCTTTTGGAAAATACACCCCTTTTTTACAGATGGGAACCTGAGGTCGGCAATAGCCCGAATCTTCCAGAGTCCAACATCCTGTTTACTGTCTCACACCAACTCTCTGAGCCAAAGATGATCCAAGGAACTATAGCCAAAGCACCCACACAGCGTCTGAATATACAGAGAGAGCCTGGAGCAGTGGCTTTTGAACGACAGTCTGAATGGAAAAGGAAACTTAAACACCATTCAAGATTTGGTGCGCGGGACGTTGACAGGGGAAAGAAAATTTCTTTCCACTGTTGAGAACTGCAACACGCTAAACAGGAAAATGGGTGGCAACAGTTCCCTCACGAAATGGGGCCAATAATTATTTTGGAAGAATAAATATCTGAACAGGACAAAAGAGGGGAAGGGGCAGAAAGATGGGACACAGGAAGGCGCTGAAACTACATCCATGAAGGTCACAGTCTTTGGCCCATTTATGCCCAGTCTGCCTCAGTACAGATATCGTTGGGACTACTCTAGAACAAATCGATTGTGGCCTAAATCCCACACACCAGAAGATAACTTATCTCTCACTGAGATAAACAGGAGTCATACAAAAGATTGCAGGGATCTACTGTTCTAAAATTTGCCCCCAGCCTGCACAGCTTAGTAATTGATCCTTCTTCCTCACATGAGTTCAGTATCTTCATTTATGCTTCCAACACAAATATCATTTGTCCTCTTGACCCTGGACTAATGAATCACACCAGCTCTTTTCTTTTACAGCAACAGCGCATGCTGCTGATTATGTACAAACTTTCTGAGCGTCTAATCCAAGTTAAGAAAGTGTTTGCTTAACCCAAAGAGGACCTCCCTAAACCAGAGGTGGCCAAGCTTTCTCGGTCTGAGGGCCACACTGAGAGTTGGCCAACCATTTGGAGGCCACTTGCCAAAGTATACTCAAGTCACTCACGCATGTACACACGCTCAACACGTTCAGATCACACACATACATACCACAAATGCATTGCACACACACAAACCACAGTTTCCAGACGTTCAGGTGGACAGGCACACAGAGTCCACTTCCTCTTCTGACAATCAGCAAAGGAATGGGGTGGGTGGGTGTCCACCCAACAACAATTTTTGTCCCGTTCCCACCCCCCACCCCCCGGCAGTGGCTGTGTTAGGAGATATTTATTGCACTGCCATGGGGTGCAAAAAATAGAGAGAAAAGCCCTCTTCAAAAAACGCCTCTTCTCCCTCTGGCACCCCACCATTGTAAGAAAAACTCAAGAAACAGAAGGAAGTGCTCCGAGAGGCTCAGGAAGCAAAGGGAAATGAGACACTACTTTTCCAAGGTGAGAGGAGCTCAATCTGCAGGTTGGATCTGGCCTGCAGGCTCGCCACCCCTGCCTTGAACTACAGGTCACAATTCTGCAAAGTTATTAAAAACAACTGCTCCAAATACCCCTTTACCTTCCCTGTGCATCCCAGGGAAGGACAACATGTGGACCTCATTCAGCTCCCGACCACAGACTCATCTGGTACAGATTTTGGGGGCTTCAGAGGTTCCTAACTATTTTCCTTCTATGCATAGCAGAAATGATGGCTCTCTCCGTGGTGGTACCCCATGTGTGGAACCTGTTTTAGGGCAGGAGCTGCCTTACCCCTGATTTTTATAAGCTGCTCTGGGAGTCTTCTGGGCTAAAGGGTGGTGTATATCTGCTTCAAACAAAACAAAAAATAGTGGATGTTGGCATTTTGGGGAGATAAAGTTGTTATACCGGATTGGAGGAAAACTATTCTTGACATTTAACAGTAATAGTAACTGGAGAGTCCCATTAGACTTTTTGTGTGGAAAGGAAAATGAAGGGACTTGAGATGCCTGGGATCAAAGATTGGGAAAACATTGCTAAGCAGATCAAGGAACAGCTGGATACCATCCTGGAGTGAACACTCTGAATAATCTTTATACAGACGTACCTTGGAAGTCGAACGGAATCCATTCCAGAAGTCCGTTCAACTTCCAAAACGTTCGACTTCCAAGGCACTACTTCTGATTGGCTGCAGGAAGCTCCTGCAGCCAATGGGAAGCTGCGGTAGCCCCGCTGGACATTCGGTTTCCAAAAGAATGTTCGAAAACCGGAACAATCACTTCCAGTTTTCGATCGTTTGGGAGCCAAAACGTTCAGCAACTAAGCTGTTTGAATTCCAAGGTACAACTGTATACATAATTGACAGACAGAGAATCTGAAGTCCTCTTTACCTTTTACCTTTCTATGCACAGGAAGGTGATGAATGAAATAACCTGTGTGTGGGAGAGGGGAAAGGAAGATCTCCCAGGGTGGGAGGCTGGGAGAAGAAAGGGAAGCTCTCAGGTGAGAGCTGGGAGGGTTCATCCACTTCTGTGTGAGACAAGGGTTAATATCTACCTTTGAGAAAGAGCTTTGTGTTTTTTCTTTTATCTTTCTTTGGTTTTTTTCTTTTTCTTTTTACTTAGATTTGATTGTTTTTTATTTTATTATATGAAGAAAAGTTTCAAAAAAATTCTTTACACAAAAAAAAAACTTAGCAAAAGTCTCCCTAGGAATCTCAACTATATTGTCTCTTCAACATTACCATCTCTTTAATGTGCTGGATTTCTTGACTTGTTCTATTCCCAGACAAGCCTCTGACCACATAATTACAGCTTCTGCATTACAGGCTTACGTTGTAACTATGAAACTGTCATCCACAATTCATTGCGTGAACATAAAAAGTGCACCCCTGATGATTTGGGTACACACATCTAACACACTCTAAACCATACCAGATTTCAGAGTCATTTCAAAACACAAGTTTTAGAAACCAAATGCAGAAGTACAAAATGAACGTTGCAGCCTATCAAAAGGAAATAACACAATGGGGACTATGAGAGAGCGGGCAAACCCAGGGATATACTGAAGTTTAAACTAAGACCTCCAAGTTGCCACAATCATAAAGAAACTCTTGTTTTTTTAAGTTCCTAAACAATCATGCAACTTTTCACAGAAGTAGCTTATAATGTGTTCAGTGGGTCTTATTCCCAGGAAAGCCAGTTTAGGACTGCAACCTAACTAACTTGTACAAAGCACTTCTATGTCACCTCTCAAAACCCTCTTCCATATTAAAAAGAAAGGTGAACCCCAGGTCTGCAACTTTGCAGTTTTTGCCTCGAGGAAACACAATACCGTAAGCTTCAGAGTTGAAAACTGGGGCTGAAATTCTCGGTTACTACCATGGTTTTAAATCTTCCACTAATGAATGCATCAGATTTCAAATGATGCCACAGTACGTGTGCATTTAATAGAGGAACAAAATACATACGCTGCAAATAAAAATAAACTTGTTTAAAACATTATCCCTCTTTGTTAATTCCAGGGATTGAAAAGCAGCCAGCTCAGATGTTTTGTACTACAACATTGGCACAAAAGGTTCCCCACTGCACAGAGCTGATTTCCACAAGATGGAAAGCAACTGAAACAGTGATAGGCTTATCCTTTCTGCTCCCCCTCACCTCTTTATTAACACCACATCTAAAAAAATAAATTTAGAAAAATACGTGGAGCAGAACGCAAAATAGATATAGGAACTGCCTTACTCTGAGTCAGACCATTTGCACATCTAGTACTGTCTACACTGGCTGGCAGCAGATCTCCAGAGTTTCAGATGGAACCAGGACAATCCCGGTCCTACCAGGAGATGTTATGGACTGAACCTGGGACCTTCTGCTTGCAGAGGAGATAGATGCTCTGCCACTGAGCTACAGCCCTTCCACAACAGACATGTGTGAGATGAAAGGTTCGCAGCTGATGCCCACTTCAACCCAGAACTGCTCAAGATACATAAATCATCAGTATTGAAGTCTCACTAGGATGTGAGCAAGGGACGCGGGTGGTGCTGTGGGTTAAACAACAGAGTCTAGGACTTGCCGATCAGAAGGTCGAATCCCCGCGACGGGGTGAGCTCCCGTTGCTCAGTCCCTGCTCCTGCCAAGCTAGCAGTTCGAAAGCACGTCAAAGTGCAAGTAGATAAATACCTTCCGGCGGGAAGGTAAACGGCGTTTCCGTGTGCTGCTCTGGTTCGCCAGAAGCGGCTTAGTCATGCTGGCCACATGACTCAGAAGCTGTACGCAGGCTCCCTAGGCCTAGGCCATTAAAGCGAGATGAGTGCCGAAACCCCAGAGTCGACCATGACTGGACCTAATGGTCAGGGGTCCCTTTACCTTTACCTAGGATGTGAGCATTCACCACCCATAAAGTTTGATCCCTTTTATTTTGAAGTTCCGTTAACCCACTGAGGATGCAGCTATCGTCAGAAAAATGAACATGCCCATCAGACAGAGATAGCACCCATCTCCTTATGCTTCTACTCCCACGTCTGCCTCAAATGTATTTCCAAGGTTGCTTATAAACCCTGGGCCTTGGCATCCTGCTTCACAACATGCATAAAACGGTTCCACTTTATCACCCACCATTCACTGTGATTAATCGCAACTTGTGCCTTCGTATTGTTCTGGAGAGAAAGCACTGGCAGTGCATGCCCTGCTGTCCGCAAGGGTACTCTGCTCTCCTTACGGCTCGAGGGACTGAATCAGGCTCTCTCAGTAACTGGCTGAACCAACCGCAGAGGGGTGAGGTCCTTCTGAGTTTGCTTTTGAAGTGATTACTAATATTTCTTGGAAGAGAACATGCATTATACTAGCCTATTCACTTGGCACCTTCCTCTGGTTTTGGATGTTCAGAGGCCAACGTAATTATTAGTTTCACTGTGAAACAGATGTTTAGAATCAGAGAGGGACGGCTCTCCCTGGGGATAAGGCCAAGTGCCTCCCATAGACCTGACACTGTAAGCCACTACACACACAAAAATAAAAATAAAAGTGGAGAAGGGGCACCCTGTAGGATTTACCACCATTTCCCTTAATTCGGGGGCTGGCTGAGGACTGTTGCTGGTGGTGCTTACACTGACCCTGCAAACCAAGCGATCACATTTTAGCATTACTGCAACAGCTGGAATGCTTTTCCATAGCAACCTAAGTAATAAATCAATCCTGAAGATAGTGTGGATTCAGACATCCTAATGCACCAGGAAGTAGATCGAGGTGTGCGCTTGCTTGTACGTCAAGGCTCTTAAGTTTCCTTGCAATGCACACTGTCTGAAGCCAAGTGCAAATAGTCTGAACTTCACCCGCCATATGGTTTACCCTCATTCCCAACTGGAAGTTTTCAGTACAGGCAACTTCCAATTTACGCGGGGGTTACGTTCCAAGGCACCGCATGTTTAAGTGAAATCACATATATCTGACGCACCACTGAAAATGCCTGCAAAAAAACCACACCCCCATTCTTCCCTTTTTGCGACATTTTTGTCTCACTTCCGGGTTCGGTGTGCAGTCATGCACATATTGGATGTGCCAGCTATGGTTTTCCCAGTAGTGATGTATGGAAGTGAGAGCTGGACCATAAAGAAGGCTGATCGCCGAAGAATTGATGCTTTCGAATTATGGTGCTGGAGGAGACTCTTGAGAGTCCCATGGACTGCAAGAAGATCAAACATGTCCATTCTTAAGGAAATCAGCCCTGAGTGCTCGCTGGAAGGACAGATCGTGAAGCTGAGGCTCCAATACTTTAGCCACCTCATGAGAAGAGAAGACTCCCTGGAAAAGACCCTGATGTTGAGAAAGATGGAGGGCACAAGGAGAAGGGGACGACAGAGGACGAGATGGTTGGATAGTGTTCTCGAAGCTACCAGCTTGAGTTTGACTAAACTGCGGGAGGCAGTGGAAGACAGAAGTGCCTAGCGTGCTGTGGTCCATGGGGTCACGAAGAGTCGGACATGACTAAGCGACTAAACAACAACAAAACAGCTCCTTCCTGTACGTGGATTGGCATTTGCCTGCATTCTTTCCTCTCTACCTCTTGTCTGTCCCTCTCTCTCACGGTTGTTTCTCTACCTTCCATTTCAGATAGCAACATCCTCGCCCTCAGGGACTCTCAACGTGCCAACACAGCTCATACAGCACCATGCGGACTGGTGGCACAATAGAATATTATTTAGATTGGTGCAATCAACAGGGTTTGGGGTTTAATCGGAGACACCTGTCTTCAAACCCCTAAGCTCAACAGAGGATGGTGCTTTAGTTATTCTCAGGCTAGCCTGCCTCACAAGGCAATTGTGGGGATAAATGGGAAGGTGTGGGGAGTCACAAACCATGTATGCTGTCCTGTGTCCTTGGACAAAGGCCAGGATAAAGATAAATTCCTAAGTATGAAAAGGATAAATTCTTAAATAATGCTAAGTCTTCCAAGTTAACGGTGCTCAGACATGAGCTATGAGACGCATGCAATCCTACAATTTGCAACATGACCTAAAAGCTGGAGCTCTCAATTAAGATGAGAATACAGCCTGGCCTTTGGGTTCTTTTGATCCCTGCAAGGCAGAGGGTGGAACACTCCCTACTGTTTTTGAAGATTTAATAGCAAATAAAATCTGCTTTTCATATTAGAAGTCAGATCCCGGATGACATCAGAGACTTTAAAAGGTCTTGTTCTGATGCCTTCAAAGCTACTGCGCTTAGAGCAGAGTTATAATTAACGGGCCAACATCAGAGTGGACAGACAGACAACAAGGGGCATTTTTTCTTTGCTTTTTGAAGAATCCTGGGTTTCTTTTGTAAAAGGGGGGAAAAATGTTACAAGCTTGTAAAAAAACTTCTTCATTAATAAGAATTAGGAACTCTACCATTGGCTCTTTGCCTAAAGCTACAGTATCCATTTTCCATGAAGTGATGACAGAACAGAAACAGCTTGAAAACGAATTAACATGGACCAAAAAAGAAGAGAGGGAGGGAACACCCCACCCAGCCTTTCTTAAAGCCACAATTAAGACTTGATATAAAACAAGATTTATTTATAAGTGTTGAAACACTTACCACTATCATTGTTGTTTGGTTTTTAGGCTAAGGCTCATCGCCTGATAAAACAACTCTTAGCTGGTCAACTGAGTTTTTTTGTCAATTGATTTCAGCTATCTGCAAGGATGTTTATTATTTACATGCGGATAAAAACAGTGGCTCTAAAGCAAGAAGCATGCTTTTTTTAAAAGGTAATGTCCACATGTGCCATAATAGGCATCTTTTCATAAGAGACATTCCTTAGAAGAGAAAATGCCTTCTTTAAGTTAGTGTTTGCCACCGGCAGTTTTCAATGAGTACCTGTGAATTTGTGTCTATCGGTCCAGCTTCTATCTGAATAATCAGGATTAGACACTGAATCGATTAAGAGATTTATTAAAAAACAGGCCACAATGTTCAGTCATCTGAGCTCTTGCTCTTCCCCTTAAATTATATTTCTCTCTCTCTCTCTAAATATATATATATATTCACACACCTTTTTGCAACTCAGGGCTGAACTCCCAAGAGAAACCAATTACACACTAAGTGCAAGAACGGCTTTGTGAAAATCAACAGCAGGTGCAGGGGGGCTTATCTGGTCCCACTCTGGACCAACCCCAAAAGCTCCCTCTGGCCCAGTCCTATGAATCAGCTTGATGATAGGGTACACACACACACAACCCACACTCTCAGAAATACGGAGACAGAACATTTCAGAGAAACAGAGGCAGCTCTCCTCTAATCACAGTAGTGTGATGGGAAAGAGAGCTTTCACAGAACCATCTTTTACACGATCCGCAAGGTTTTCTGAGTCTGCGCATTCCCCAGTCAAAGATGCTAGAAACTCCCCAAAACACCCTCTGCTGTCTTCCTTCAGTGAAGACTTGGGTAGAAAAGTACTCAAGAATTGGGAAGTTCTGCCCTCCTTGATTCCGTGTCCCCTCAGTACCTACTATTAGGAGACTGAGAACAGGAAGACAAAGGTTTCCAAGCACTCCTGAACTGCTCTATAATATGGAAGCAGCAGAAAGCTCACCAGATGTAGCTTTGCTGTTGCTTACAACTCTAGGACAAACATCACTGAATCACAGCATTGCAGCAGGGGATCGGGGGGGGGGGACACCTGCGGGAGCGCTCTCTCTCTCTCTCTCTCTCTCTCTCTCTCTCTCTCTCTCTTTCTTTCTTTCGACAGTTTGCAAGGGAGAGCACAAAAAGCCTTGGGGGGCTGCATATGTCCCATAGGCTAGAATCTTATACAGGCAAGAAAGCACTGTTTCAGACATAGACACTACAGCCAGCTGCCTCTGTATTCCTCTAGCACTGAAGCCGTCAGTGTAAATGACATACAATCTTATGAACGCAGAAGCTTCAGCTCCGAGTCTTCAAAAAACGTTCTCAAATCCTAAACCCTTCTGGAAAGAGCAGCACACTGTTGCTTAAAAGAAGAAGTTAGAAGTGGGTAGAACATATTTCAGGGTCTATCAGTGGATCCGAGTAATTAGCCGGAGATAAGCAAGGACTCAAACCATCAGCCTTTTTTTTAGCACCAGCATCAACAAAAAGCTTTACTCCCCCTTCTAACTTAGGCTGCTGAGATGAAGAAAGTTGGTTGGGGTGAATTAAACTGTATGCGGAGCTGTGTGTAGCAGGACTGTGAGCTCAGTTCTGGTACTGAGAACAAATTCCTGGGCTGTGCCTTAATCCTGCAAGCTTGTCCCTACCCCATTATCTTACACATGGCTCCAGTTGGTAAGCCTTCGGGTTCTAAATAAAAAATAAGTAGATTCTGAAAATCTGGAATATACTCTCATCTGAGACCAGGGAAAAGAGACGGCGGAAGAAGATTGGAAGAAATTTAAGGATTATCTTAAGAAACATTGCAAGATTATTGAATGTTAGAACGATGTTGATTTAGAAATTAAGGGGTTTCCAGATGTAATGATTATGTAACTAAGACAAGAAAGATCAAAAATTAAACAGAAATTAGGGGAAGGATTTGCTGAATTGGCTTGATTAGAGATTGGAATACAGAGAGGGGAGGTATGAGGAGGTCGAGAAAGTAAGTTATATGACTATAAGGGATTGAAATTATACTTGTTATTGTATTTGTTTTGTATGTATGTTTGCTTTATTGTTATTTTTGTTTTTTGTTTTTGTTTTTTGTTTTTACTCTATATAATTACTTGAAAACTTTAATAAATATCTTTTTTTTAAAAATGGAATATACTCTCATCTTTAAAGGAGAGTCAGAATAGGTTCGCTTTGACAGGTAAGAAGTTGCCTTGCAGTGCTTGGTGGTCATCCAGCGCACATGTGAATCCTAAAAATAGCTTCCTTGCCTGATGCAGATTTTATATGCATACTGGCCAGAACTCCAGATACTGAACCGCACCCACTAACATCCCAGCATATTTGACGCAGAACGATCCAGAGTGTGCAGCTGCTGATACAAGGGTCCCTTAAGAAACATCTGTTAACTTCCTGGCACCATTATCCAGAATTTCTTGTTTATAACTTTATACCCCCCCGTTAGGGTGTATAATAATAGCACAAAACCAGTATTACGAAATGCTAGGGAAGAGCTATAAATATGGACTTCATAGGCTTGTTTCGTTGTTGGAAACCTCTTTATATTATTATCACACGGAGAAGTAATTGCTGTTTTTAATTATATAATATTTAAATTAGAACTCCTGTGATCCTATCGGCTCATGTTTACAGTGGTGCCTCGCAAGACGAAATTAATTCGTTCCGCAAGTCTCTTCGTCTTGCGGTTTTTTCGTCTTGCGATGCACGGTTTCCCATAGGAATGCATTGAAAATCAATTAATGCGTTCCTAGGGAAACCGCCTTCAGACCAGGTCCGGGGACAGTCTGTCCCCGGACCTCTTCTGAAGGCTGGGGGGCGCGGGCTTCGCAGCAGCGCTACGAAGCCCGGCGGCTGGGGCAGGTGTTCCCGCCCCCCCACCCCGCTTCGGAGCAGCGTTCTCCCCGCAGCCGCTTGCTTCAAAAGAGGTCCGGGATCTCTTTTGAAGCAAGCGGCTGCGAAGAGACGCGATCTCCCCGCAGCCGCTTGCTTCAAAAGAGGTCCGGGGGCAGCGTGAAGAGCTGCCCCCGGACCTCTTTTGAAGCAAGGGGCGGTGGGGAGAAGCGATCTCCCCGCCGCCCCTTGCTTCAAAAGAGAAGACCCGCTGTCCCCGGGGCAAGCTTCGTTTTGCGAAGCAAGCCCATAGGGAAATTCGTCTTGCGAGACAACTCGAAAACGAAAAAACCTTTCGTTTTGCGAGTTTTTCGTCTCGCGAGGCGTTCGTCTTGCGGGGTACCACTGTATTGGATATTTGATTTAAAACCTTAGCACATGGTACTACTATTATTTTTAGGAACACCTAGTGTGTGCAATGCTATACCAAATGTAAAGGGGGGTGGAACTAGTAATGACCAGTACTGTATGGTTGTTGTTGTTGTGGGTTTTTTAATTATTATTATTATCATTATTATTATTATTATTATTATTATTAAAAAGTATGTTTTCTGAATTTCCCAGATATAATCAGAATCTGTGTTGCAGCCTATTCACTGAAATGAACTTCGGAACTCACCACCTCAAGATAGGAGTGCGGCCTGGATCAGATGGCAAGTCTCACTTAGCACAGTGTGGACAGCGGGTCACAGGGATTAGCCACCGGAAAACAAATTTCAAATCCTCTCCCCCCCCCCCAGCTACCAAAGAGCAAGTCACATTCCCAGCAAAACCAGCCTCACAGGACCGTTTTGAGGATTGTTGAGCTATATTAGAACATGCCCTCAGTTCTCTGGGATAAGCCAGAAAATAAACCCTAGTAACAGATTCAAAACACATCATGGGGTAAAGTGCACAGGCAACTTCACTTAAAAATTAAAAAAATGCATTGTTAGGCATGAAGAACCACCTTGAGCACATGCTGCCTGGACTCTTGCCACATCTGTTGGGACCACTCCCATGCTACAAGACAGCAACATCCCCATTTGTATCCATAAGGATAAGAAATGAACATGGAAACTGGCAATACAGCTCCATCAGTAAGGCTTCAATAAGGACTACATGGGTTGCCCTGTTACGCTATAGTTTAAATATCTGAACACTAACACTCTTTCACAAGACTCACAACATTCAAACCCTGTCACTTATTTGACATTCCACTTTCGGGGAACAATCTGGGTGTGTCTGGAAATCTCCCCTCAGTTTTGGATTTTGGTTCTGATGCATCTCTTAAGAACTTTTAAGATACGGACACCATGCCTTCTCTGCAACCTTGAGATGATCAGAAGCTTCAAGTAAAAATCACAGAGGCCGCACGTAGCTTGAAAGTTACAATGGTCCACTATGTTATAAGGGCCTGGGGGAAAGCCAGTCAATATGTGGCCACAAAGCATCAGAGATAAAGGAAGCTCTGTCAATGTAGGAAACTGTGTTTAAGACTTCCCAGAATGAAATGTGCTAAGTATTCTTAGCAAAATAAAACAATCATTATTATTATTTTTTAAAAAGAACCCAATGGAAACAGTACAAGAGTGTGCTAGAAAACTGGCTTAAGAACAGGAAAAACACTAGTCATAGCTGGAAAGTTGTCAAATCTGGAAAGTCATAAGCATCCCAGAGGCCACTTTTGGGTCTTCGTGACAAAAACTCGATTCATTTGCAGATCGTTCAGGTGAGGTGAATAAGGTGACCTTTTGTCACTTGACAAATTAGGAAATGGAATTAGCAAGATACTTGTATTAAAGACGCACCTTTGAATCCAAGCAGTGCTGGACATTTAACCCAGGAGACAGCTGTCAAAGCTCTGCTCCTTGCCACATGTTCTAACCTCCCAGAGAGTAGGAATAGGAAGCTGGGTTGTATTAGATGAGTGGGTAATACTGGGAATGCAGTAATTGCAACCACATACAATCCATTCACACCTTCTGCATGAGAAATCATATCAAATTCTCAGCTTTAACTTAACTAAGTTAGAAGACTGCATGACCTAAAGGGCAATGGGACTGTTGAGAGCCATACCCATGAGGAACATGGCGCTTATAAACTGCAAACTATCTAAGCCTTGCCATGAGTTTAACTGACCTGGCGTTGATGGTCTTTCCAGCATATTCAAATGATGGTAGATAAACGCTTGGCTGTCATGAACCGTATCCATATCGATCTCTTCTTCCTCCTGAGAGTTTGAGAACTGTGACAATGGGAAAACAAACAAAACTAAGAGTTAGGGAATGCTAAAGGATCTTTCTCTCTATCTCGCCTCTGAAGCATGAACAATTTTTACTATTAGAAAACAATTCGAAAGAAAACACACATGAAAAACCACCACTGTATATTAACAGCCAGATCCTACCCAGGTTTAGGCACCCCTAGTTAGGCAGAATAAAAACCGAAGAGGAGCAGCTTATGTCATTTCTTAAGATGTGATTGCTAAAAAGAACGTAATAGACAGTGGGCAGCCAGGTGTGGGATACTCATTCACAACCAGCGGGTTCTGTTGATTCCCCATCACTGTGATGCAGAGAACTGGATTAGCACCAAATGCCAGGGTTTACTTTGTTGCTCTGTCCCTTTTGCAAAACATGTTCCAAAGGTATGGGATTCCTCGGCCACAGGGATGGGCTGGTAGTATCAGCAGGTGCTTAAGGGTGGAGCTGACTGGCTACTTCCGCCTTTCTCGCCTTTGCAGGGAGAGTCCCATCACACCATGGAAGACTTTCAGTCACTGTCTCTCCAAGACACTCTTGGGCCCGAGGAAAGCGAAGTGTAATCTCTCCTCCAACTGCCTATAATTCACTCACTCTTATTTTGAGTTTGACTTTGCTGTCTTCATTCTTCTCGAGTATCTGGCCTGGTTCTAGAGGGGACCCAAGAGGCGTGTCGGCCTTCCTCTTCAACCCCTGCTGATGAGGTAGGGGGATAACTGCTGCTTCCTTGGCAAGGTGATCATCGTCCTAAAGAAACAATTTTAAAAACCTGATTTAAAATCTTTACATCCAAAAGAGAAAAGAAAAAGATGTTATAATCACAGGAACATAAACAGCAATAATTACCGTATTTTCCCGTCTATAAGACGCCCCCATGTATAAGACGTCCCCTATTTTGGGGGACTCCTATTTAAGAAAATGGGGGGGTGGCCTAGAGTATAAGACGCCCCTTAATTTTTGACATTATTTTTAAGGGGGGAAAACCTATTCTTATACACTGAAAAATACGGTATTCTTTTGGGAACCCAAAAAACATATCATATAGTATCCTTTGTCGTATCAGCAGCTGGTGTCGCTGCTGAGAATACAGGAGCTCTCATTTCTTCTTATCAAATACAGTGAAAAAGGCTGCTGCCCTCCAGACCTGCCATATAACCAATATGTTTCAAAACAATGATTTATATTTGTTGCAGACCGAGGTTTGGGATATTAAATCCCTGCCTGAGCAAGCATAAGGGTAGGTGGGATTGGGTGGGAGTATATTTTTAATGCTGCATTGTGACTTGAAAGTAGGATAGGTTCAGGCTTGAATACCTTTGCACAATCCAACAAGTAGCATAGCCTTTTCTGAGAGGCGAATTTTTCATCTGCCGTATAAAAATGTCAATTTAAAAGGCTACAGCCCCACTCCTTTAGGACAATCTCCATCACTCATCTATGAGGCAAAATTCACCCCACAAGCAGACACCACTGAAATCTGTGTCGCTGGCTGAGATTTCCCCCACCTAACAAAATAGTATTACATATTTTAGGAGAGAGAGGCAGGCAAAATTAAACTCTGAGAAATATGAATGTGGAACTGCCTGTGGCTTCATGAATCAGTGGGGATGGGGAGGAGGCATATACTACTTCAAGACAAATATTCCCAGCAAGTGGAAGCAGATCAGATTTGCAGTACGAGGTCAAGGATAGAAGCATGAGACTAGGCTAGAGAGCAAGGCCTGAAAACTGGTTGCATTGTGTTACAACTCCACTACTGTGAGTCATGGGGAGGCTGTGAAAGAATAAGGAAATTGCTTACAGTGCTTTGGAAGCCAACTATTTGACCCAGATTGTTTGGATTGTTAGGCGGTTCTGGACCACTTGCCCCTGCCTCAGGAATGATGGTAGGATTCAGCACAGCTTTCTTTTCTTTTAGGTTAAGGACAAGCCCAAGTTCTGGCAGCGGCAAGCAGGAAGGCCTGCTGAGGCCAAACAGCGTGAAGTACAGGTCGACAGCCCCACAGCGCAGCCTCCAGTCGTGGGATGTACCTATGGAGTAAGGGAAAAAGCAACCATCTTCTCACACTGTCTGTGTGCCTTTTGAAGCAGGTTCTACTGCAAACTGTAGGAAATGAAGCAATTCTTCCTGTACCTGCCGGCTGCTTTGCATCAACAGGAGCACAACCCCTAACAGAGACCAATAGGAGATGCCTCATCACTCCGTAATAACAGCATGCATTCTGCTAGCAATTTTTAATCGCCACCACCACCATTTCAGCAAAGACAAATTAAGTGTACCGTCATGCCTTCCAGTGGACCAACCTGGGATTTAAAAACTAGGTCAACTCCCAAATAAAGGGAATTGCACGGAACAGGATGACATAAATCTATATACACGGGCCTACAACAAAATGCAGCGCTTGTTCCAGCACAGTTAGTATCAGGGGAGAAAAGTCTGCCCTGCTGGAGAAGAATAAGCTTAGAAATATTATTAGCAACAACCTACGCCTTGCCAAATTCTATCCTGAGCCAGCTGCTTGTGTTCCATAGTACAAATAGCCATTTATAATTCTGAAGTTGTTAAATCAAGCTGGACCAAGCAACAGTTTCACCACCTGGCTATTCCACAGCTATTCTACAGAAAACGCAGTGCATTAAGTCGACAGTATCTTTTCCCCCTCCTCAGCAGAGAAGGGTAATGTTTGCCCCCCCAAAATCCCAAATCACCTTTGTGCAAGAGACAGGCTTTTCTAAAAAAACACCAGCAGCCAGCACTCATCTTAGGCCATTTTTCCCCCAGCCACCAAGAAAATAAGATGTTGGACTAGGTGGGCCTTTGCTCTGAACCAGTATGGCTCTTCCGAGCTCCTGACATTCAGCCTATCCAATGCCAAAGCCTTGTCCCAGATGTTCTCTAAGATCCCCAAAACTCAAAAACATATTGAAAGTCACAAGCGTTAGTCAAAAAACAAAAACCCAATGCAAGAGAGTTTGCTGGACTGACACCTCTGTAAGTATTTTTATGTCATAGAACGGGGTCTCTTTTATGTACAGTGGTGCCCCGCTAGACGAATGCCTCGCAAGACGAAAAACCCGCAAGACGAAAGGGTTTTTCGGTTTTTGCGACGCTTCGCTAGACGATTTTCCCTATGGGCTTGCATCGCAAGACGAAAGCCCATAGGGAAATCTCGGGGACCTTTTTTTAAATGCTGGCGGTGGGGAGCAAAGCCTTTTCCCCCCCTCCGGACTTCAGAAGAGGTCCAGGAAGGCCGGCGGGGGCGAAAGGCTTTGCTCCCCACCGCCAGCATTTTAAAAGCGTCCGGGATAGCAGGGAAGCGCTTCCCGCTATCCCGGACGGCTTTTGAAGGCAGGCAGGGGGGGCAAAGACTTTTGCCCCCCCTGCCTGCCTAACCGGGGGCTTTTAAATCGCCCCGGGACTGTCCGGGGCGATTTAAAAGCCCCCGGACGGCTTTTGAAGCCTCCCCCCGCCGCCCGGCTTCGGGGCATCGTCCCAATGCCGGGCGGTGGGGCAGGAACGCCTCCCCCAGCCGCCCGGCATCGGAACGATGTCCCGAAGCCGGGCGGCCGGGCGGGAAAGCCTCCCCCCGCCGCCCGGCTTCGGGGCATCGTCCCGATGCCGGGCGGTGGGGCAGGAAAGCCTCCCCCAGCCGCCCGGCATCGGAACGATGTCCCGAAGCCGGGCGGCCGGGCGGGAAAGCCTCCCCCAGCCGCCCGGCTTCGGGGCATCGTTCCGATGCCGGGCGGCTGGGGGAGGCTTTCCTGCCCCACCGCCCGGCATCGGGACGATGTCCCGAAGCCGGGCGGCCGGGCGGGAAAGCCTCCCCCCCCCCCGCCCGGCTTCGGGGCATCATCCCGATGCCGGGCGGCTGGGGGAGGCTTTCCTGCCCCACCGCCCGGCATCGGGACGATGTCCCGAAGCCGGGCGGCCGGGCGGGAAAGCCTCCCCCCCCGCCCGGCTTCGGGGCATCATCCCGATGCCGGGCGGCGGGGCAGGAACGCCTCCCCCAGCCGCCCAGCTTCGGGGCATCGTCCCGATGCCGGGCGGTGGGGCAGGAACGCCTCCCCCAGCCGCCCGGCTTCGGGGCATCGTCCCAATGCCGGGCGGTGGGGCAGGAAAGCCTCCCCCAGCCGCCCGGCTTCGGGGCATCTTCCCGATGCCGGGCGGTGGGGCAGGAACGCCTCCCCCAGCCGCCCGGCTTCGGGGCATCGTCCCGATGCCGGGCGGTGGGGCAGGAACGCCTCCCCCAGCCGCCCGGCTTCGGGGCATCGTCCCGATGCCGGGCGGTGGGGCAGGAACGCCTCCCCCAGCCGCCCGGCTTCGGGGCATCGTCCCGATGCCCGGCGGTGGGGCAGGAACGCCTCCCCCAGCCGCCCGGCATCGGAACGATGTCCCGAAGCCGGGCGGCCGGGCGGGAAAGCCTTTGTCCCCCCTGCCTGCCTTCCCAGGGGCTTTTAAATCGCCCCGGACAGCGGAGAAGTCCTCCGGTGTCCCGGGCGATTTTAAAATGCCGCCCGCCAGAAGAGGTCGGGGGAAGGCTTTTTCCATAGGAACGCATTAATTGATTTTCAATGCATTCCTATGGAAAACCGTGCATCGCAAGACGAAAAACTCGCAAGACGAAGAGACTTGCGGAACGAATTAATTTCGTCTTGCGAGGCACCACTGTATAAGATTGTCAGTATCACAATAAGCACAATATGGTACTCCCATTGAAACAAAAAAGCCTAGTTTCTACTGCGTTCTCATTCCAAATACAGCATTGCCATTAATCTTGATAAATGTTTTAGTTCCTGTACACAGATGACTTTAATGAGAAACAGTTTTAACAAGTCATAACTGAGTAGAAATCCGGATTATTACACTGGCAACTGAGGACCACACCTCTGGTCCACAACAGCTTATGCCAGGAGAACAAATGTGTTAATCTTTAAGGTCTCACAAGACAAAATGATGCTTTTCTTGTAGGCAGGCAGAGTTGCAGTGCACACCGTCACTGCAATGCACCACCGTCAACATCCAGCCACTGCCACTAAAGACTCACCAGCGAGCCTCTTCGCCACTTCCTTGAGCCTCCAGTTCCAGTCTCTCTGCACCAGCCTGAAATGCAGCTGTGCTCCCAAAGGGAGCACAAACAGTGAGACTAGCAGCGAAGTCCTCAGCTTGCAGACAGCAAGGCAGGCAGCTGAGGTAGAACTGGGCTGCCCCGGTGCTTACGCTTTCCCTGAACCCAATTCCACTGTGAGCACAACAACTAAGCCACACAGTCGGGCTGGTTTGCCACACTATCCTCTATGCCACCTCAAGCTGCCCAGAACAACTAACTGGTTTTTTCGCCAGCACGACAGACAGCCTGCATTTGAACATGCCCATTAGGGCTGGGCGATATCAGGTTTTCAACATTGTGATATATCACCGGCTAAACATCACAATATACTGATGTGTCATGATGTCTGAAATAAGGATGGAGCTATGTAGAGACATTGACTGACTTCACGGTTTTTCAAGAATTGTGTTTTTTGCTGGTGCATGTTCTTGTGATTTGTTGCCCCCTGCATGAGGCAGCGGAGAGCTGAGCTGGCAGAGTTAACAGGGACTGAAGGAATCAAGAGATACACAGTGGGCTGGCTTCATGGCTTTCCCCACATTGTGATTTTTGCATAGCGCGTGCAAACACACACATGCATCATGATTTGTGATCTATTGCCAGGTCAAAAATTATGAAACTGACATAATGATATTGACTTCAAACTGGTTTTGGAAAATATATTGATATATCGCCCAGCCCTAATGCCCACAATGCCAAACAAAGGCAGTCATATTCACACCCACACCCACACCCATTTGAACTGTTTTAGAACAAATGGTTTTTTTTAAAAAAAAAAGATCTGTTAGGACATATGTTTGTTTTCTCTGTCATAACAGGCTTGTGTTTTTAAAGGGTAATTAAGAGAGAAGGACTATATCACTCAAACAGCCTATAAATAATTTTCTAAATGAAATAAACAAAATAAAATCTCCAGTTGGTAATGGATGCCTAATCAGTTTGCGAGCTTCAATGAAAATCACAAACAATGGTGCTGAATCTTAAGTCACAGATAACTAGGCAAACGGAAGGTCGCACAATTTGCCAGTGAACAGCAGCAGCACCCCACAAGCTGATCTGTTTACTGCATGAGGAGCTAAAATGGGACAGATTTTGGTCATCTGAAAGCACGTGACTCCAGTAAGTTTACAGAGTAGGCGATTTCCAGAAAGGAAAAAGATGTTAAGTAGCAAACAAAGCAAAAGGCACATGTCTCAAAGAAAACTGAGCAAATAGGAAAATTACAAGACAAGATTCCCATGGATACAACTGTCACGAGGGCCCACAGTATATGATACCCAGGGTTGCCTACGGAGATGCAGACCCCTTTGCCCTGATAAGACTTTTCGGAATAGCTGGGAAAACACAATGAAACAAAAGCCCAGCTGTTCATGTCATCCAAACTTGAACAAGTCTTACAGGAGATAAGAAACTAGGGATTTCCCCACCACCCCCATTTTATTTCACAAATTATGTCATCACTAAATATACATTGGTTTCTACAGCACCTGGAAAATAACAAAATCTTACTAAAGAATTAAGTTGTTCATTTGCAAAGGCAGTTTTCTATCTGAAGAAGTGTGCATGCACACAAAAGCTTATACCCAGAACAAACTTAGTTGGTCTCTAAGGTGCTACTGGACAATTTTTTTTATTTCGACTGCGTCAGACCAACACAGCTACCTACCTGAATCTAGAAACTAGCACTGTTATCTTAACTTAAAGACTGATCAGTGAAGATCTGAACTGTTACTGAAACAAATATTAATTATTTTTAAAAAATTCAAACTTAAGTATAGTTGAATATCATCTCTCATTTTAAAAAGGTTTGGAATTCTCTATCTTTAGCTTTCTAGAGTCTGGCATTTCACTCTTTCTCTCCAAAAAGCAACAAAAACATTTGTTCTCCTTTATGGGCTTATAGGCATCAGCAAGTTTCAAATCATTAAACCTGAATGGGTGGTTTACCCTAAGAAATATTCTTACTGGCACTCTTGAGATTTTGTAATTGCTCTTTACAGAAAGTACATTTTGAGTAGAGCATTCACATGATTTGCACAGAGATTTATGCCGTTAACACTCCCCCCCCAAAAAAAAAAATAGAGAAGGGAACATATCTCCTATTATGACTCCTTTTGTTACAACAAGGTCAATGAGTTAAAGACTAGCTTTGTACACTCAATTCTCTCGAGGAAAAGAAAAGGGAACATGAACTCCCCGGTGGGTAGATGTAAACTGTTTACTTCCTGAGTATGACATCTGGTTAAATCTTTCCAAAAAATTAAGTAAGGCGGATCCCATTCCCCCCCAGGTTGCTTCAGCCCCTAGTGGAGCTGAAAGCTTCCAGGCTCTAAAAATAATGATGCATAGAGAGCACACAGCCATTAATGTCCCCTAGAAGAATACAAATAAAAGTTTGTATGTAAGCACTGTAAGCAACATGCCAGATTTTGAAGACAGTGCTGGATAAGGCTGATCTGCTAAATGAAAACAGATTAATAGCAATTGGATGTTGATTCTTGGGTATCTTCCCCCGCCCCACATGAAGGAATAAGCAATGGGTTGGGAACGTGTAGAACCTTTGGAAAAGGCACATGAATATTCTGCTCAATGACTTTCCCCTGCAAAATTCACACAGATTTAAAGAACTAACAAACGTAAGGTTTTTCTGTATGGCCCAATTCAGATATAACAATGAATCACAGTTTGTTATAAGCAGGAGCATTGGTACCAAACATCAGCTACATAAGACAAACTAGCAACCAGGTACTAGGGTAGGTGGGATGCAGGTGGTGCTGTGGGTTAAACCACAGAGCCTAGGACTTGCCGATCAGAAGGTTGGCGGTTCGAATCCCCGCAACGGGGTGAGCTCCTGTTGCTCAGTCCCTGCTCCTGCCAACCTACCAGTTCGAAAGCACGTCAAAGTGCAAGTAGATAAATAGGTACTGCTCCGGCGGGAAGGTAAACGGCGTTTCCATGTGCTGCTCTGGTTCGCCAGAAGCAGCTTAGTCATGCTGGCCACATGACCAGGAAGCTGTATGCTGGCTCCCTCAGTCAATAAAGCAAGATGAGCGCCGCAACCCCTGAGTCGGTCACGACTGGACCTAATGGTCAGGGGTCCCTTTACCTTTACCTTACTAGGGTAGGTGGGTTTGGGGGGGGGGGGCTCCTGTTAATGTATACAGCATTTGGGTTGATCTAGTCCTGACCAAAACGAAAGCCTGGACGTTAGGGAAATGCTCCCAATAAAATGCAACATACAAAGAATTTCAAGTTGCATGCCTTCATCTGCAATCCAGTGCAATATGTCTTGAAGGCATGCAGGATATAGCAACCATGATCGAAACTGCATAGGTTTGGCTTTGGGGAGTGCCTGGATGGAAAACTGCTTGGGAATCATGTATGCTGCCTTGAGAACTATGTAAGAAAGGTAGGATATAAATGAAGAATTAATTAAATAACCCCTTCTCTAATCAGGGCGACTTATTTTCAAGCAAACATGCATACAGCCAGGCTGATTTGTGTTGTTAGAATTTTTTTGAAAAAATAAGTAGCAAGACTAATACTAAATAAATTATAATAGTAATAATAATATTTAACCTGAATTCATAAGTTTCCAGAGCTGATCCACCAGCGCTTCATTGCACAAAGGAGATTCCATGTTCTTGGTAAAGGGAGGGTTCTTTGTCAACATATTCAATATCTTATGTCTAAAAAAAAAGGACAACAGTCAGCTCCTAACCCATATACAATCTGGCCTCCCAGTTATTAGGCTTTGCATCTTCGCCAATCTTTTTTTGGCTCCATAGTTTTACATCATGATTACAAGGGTTGAACGTAAACTCAAAACATGTCCCCTGGTGCTCGCCTCATCGCAGGAAATCAAGATCAATGACCTTACACAGGGTTCTAAAAATGTATCAAACAGCCATTTTTGTGAAAAGGCCTGGGGGCAGTAACAGTCAGTGGAAATAGCAGGAAAAGAAACCGAGAGGGGGAGACCTGAAAAGAGGCTGCAGTGTTCAAAGCTGTCACTATCTAGGTCACCAGGGGAACTGACTTGTACTGGCAAAGTCTAACCTAAAGCAAACAGGCAAAAAGTTCAATGACAAATGTATCATTTATAATCTTTGTCCCTCAGCTACAAACAAGAAACCAATTTATATTTTCTTTGGTATCTAAACATAACAAAGCCCGGCTCTACTCTCAATACACTGAGCCCCAGTGTGGATTTTATTTTATTTTTAAAGAAAGATGTAAAGAAAGATCCTGCTTCTATGGCCAAGAATTGAAAAGTACAGTGGTACCTCGGGTTACATACGCTTCAGGTTAAAGATGCTTCAGGTTACAGACTCCACGAACCCAGAAATAGTATCTCGGGTTAAGAACTTTGATTCAGGATGAGAACAGAAATTGTGCTCCGGCAGCACGGCAGCAGCAGGAGGCCCCATTCGCTAAAGTGGTGCTTCAGGTTAAGAACAGTTTCAGGTTAAGAACGGACCTCCGGAATGAATTAAGTACTTAACCCGAGGTACCACTGTAGATGCAAGGCCTTTATAAAGAAGTATGAACGAGTGCAAGGAAAAGCACAAGACCTTCCCCTTGACCTCTAAGGGCTTTGCCATGAATAATTCTCATCTCTAAAGGAAGTGGGAGAGTGCTGCCCTCTTGCTTAATAGCCACAGATTACCCTTTGCTCCAGAATGCAACCAGTCTCTTGATTCAGGCAGAAACAAAGTTCTGGTGAGAAGGATCGCCATTCTAACCTGTAGCCACTGAGATGTTGTTCCACCACAACTCTCATCAGTGACAGCCAGCACAGCCAATGCTCAGAGATGGTGCAACTCAACTGAAGTGTCGCAAGTGCCTCGCATATTTCCATCATCTGAAGCTGAGGGTCAACTGTTACCTGAAAACCCCATGCATGCTTCTCAGAAGAAAAGCAACATAGCAATAGGTGATTTTAAATCCTTCCCACCGGAATATACAGCACAAGATGGTTTGAAATCTATAACCTAAATGAAACACCTTTCAAGTCGCCAGCAAGGAAGACTAACCTGACATAAGGCACAGGGTCATTCTGGACCATATTGAGCAGCCACTGTAGTTCCTCGTAACTTCTGTCAACTATGAAGACAAAATGAATCTCTTTTTAAGTAAGATGTTGGAACTGCACCAACTAGAAGTCAGAAGTTATTAGAAAAAATATCGTCAAAAATACATATAGCCTTTAAGAAATAGAATGGAGCTGATGCATTATAATGTGTCACTATTAGGTAGGATGAATGGACTCTACAAATCTTGCTCTTTGTGACACACGATTTCCCACTTTCCCTCAATTCTTCTCTCTTGTATTTGGATGCAGTTGCTTAAACTTCTGGAATTTAGCTGTGAAACCTGTTCCCCCCCCCCTCCATTTTGGGTCCCACACTATAGGAGTCCACCCTGTGCATAACAGCTCATTTGGGATGCTGACTATTCCCTCCTAGCAAAGTGCATATATTCTATATATACTCCCAACACTTTGCGTGTACAGCAGAGTACAAAACATTTCTCATTGCAAATCAATTGCCTACACACAAAACCCTCCTGCTACAAGATGGCATCATACTCAAGAAATTGAGCGGTCAAATGAATTTTGCCCAATCCAGACAGTGATGAGGTTTCCCAGCTCCTACTACATTTGTTTTCAAACTAAATTTCATGGCAGATTGTCTTCCATGGAAGCTCATCAGATTCCTCAATGAGAAGATCAGTAATGGCAAACAAGTTTCCTTGAAAGAGAGCCCACAAAACACTACTTGTCTGCCCCAAAGATTCAGAGCTTAACGAAGTGGCCGTGGTCTAGGGTGCACAGGTCTAGATATTAAAGGCCAAATAACTGTTCAGCGCAACAACTTTTCTTCACCTTTTGTGTAATCAACCACTGCCTCCAGAGCTGCTATTCGGATATCCACAAAGTGCCCATATTCCGCATAGGACTTAAAGACAGCAGGATCACTTGGGACGTGCCCGTTCTTCTGTAGTATGCGAATGGCATTCAAGCAACTAGGCACATAGAGAAGGGGGAAGGAAGAAAAATCTGTTATAAAACCTGCATTCCAGTCACTGGAATAAAAACTTACTTTAGCATTATCACAGCAAGTTCTTGATGAATTTCACAAACTGAATTATGCCAAATTAATGTGAATTCTTTTTTTTTAGGAGCCTGTTAAAAAATTTTACAAAACAGCAACACCAATAAAATATCATTCTTGACTTCCAAAGAGTTCTAAAGAAACCTGAGCTGAAAGGAGAGTCCTAAAGAAGCTATTTTCTTTCTTCTGTTGGATATTTCACCCAACACAACATACACTAGTAGAGAATTTCAAACCCGTAAGAGCAGGGGCAGGGAACCTTTTCCAGCACAAGGGCCACATTCCCTTCTTGGCAATGTTCTAGGGGCCACGTGTGCCAGTGATGGGTGGGGGCAGAAGCAAAAGCGAGTGGAGTAAGAAATGTAAATGTTAAAGGTAACGGTAAAGGGATCTCTGACCATTAGGTCTAGTCGTGGCCGACTCTGGGGTTGCGGCGCTCATCTCGCTTTATCGGCCAAGGGAGCCGGCGTACAGCTTCCGGGTCATGTGGCCAGCATGACTAAGCCGCTTCTGGCGAACCAGAGCAGTGCACGGAAACACTATTTACCTTCCCGCCAGAGCGGTACCTATTTATCTACTTGCACTTTGACGTGCTTTCGAACTGCTAGGTGGGCAGGAGCAGGAACCGAGCAAGGGGAGCTCACCCCGTCGCAGGGATTCGAACCAGCGACCTTCTGATCAGCAAGTCCTAGGCTCTGTGGTTTAACCCACAGCGCCACCCACATCCCTAATGTAAATGTTACCTTTGCACAATAGATTTGTTTCTGCGCACACCCCTCTATCCGGGCAAACAAAAGGCATTTTATTAGTCAGAGGGAGGATTTCAACATCATGTTCTTCTGACAGTTCCGTCATGCAAGCATTTCTGCTTGCAGACGGAATGATCCCCCTTCTCTTCTCCCTGCATGCTGTTCTGAGGATTCAGAGGGGATTTGTGGGAGTCATGGCAGGGGAAGCCCTTACACTAGCTTCTGCGAATGCAATGGGTTCACAAGTGAATCTGGCCCAGAGGGCACACTTCAGACAGACAAAAATGCTTAAGGGGCTCTTTGTAAATACTGGCTACAGGTAACGAATCATAAGTCTATGATGTTACAGCAAACCTAACATGCCTCACTTTATCATGTCTGAATGGTACAAGACTGTCTCGGCTTGCTTATTTGTTGTCGCTGGCATCCTTTTGTAACGAGAGACAATGGAGTGTGCCGTCGGGGGTGAGGTCAAACCACTGTGTGAGCGGCACCAAAGTGGCGTCCCTGAGGAGCAAGCCTGGGCAGTGTGTATGGAAGTCCTGGGCTGCCCAGATGACAGGACCTCCCTCTCCGCCTTGCTAATACTTCTCCTAGATGGGCTACCTTCCCATCTGCTCCTATTATCTGCATTTTCTTTATAAAAGCCCAAGAAGTAGTTATACAATAAAGGAGGGTACAAAGCAAGGCTGGTGAGTGGCATGAATTGGGTGAGAATCCCGAGGGCCAAGCAGAGAGGCCCAGAGGGACATATTTTGTCTCCAGGCCTGAGTTCCCCCACTCCTGCATAAGACACCAAGACTAGCAGGTAAGTAAGAGGACGCGGGTGGCGCTGTGGGTTAAACCACAGAGCCTAGGACTTGCTGATCAGAAAGTCGGCGCTTCGAATCCCTGCCACGGGTTGAGCTCCCGTTGCTCGGTCCCTGCTCCTGCCAACCTAGCAGTTCGAAAGCACGTAGATAAATAGGAACCGCTCCGGAGGGATGGTAAACAGCATTTCTGTGCGCTGCTCTGGTTTGCCAGAAGCGGCTTAGTCGTGCTGGCCACATGACCCGGAAGCTGTACGCCGGCTCCCTCGGCCAATAAAGCAAGATGAGCGCCACAACCCCAGAGATGGCCATGGCTGGACCTAATGGTCAGGGGTCCCTTTACCTTTTAAGAGGACAGTCCAGATACGTTATCAGAAAAATCTAGCCCCTTGCAGCATCCTTCCCAAGTGCATGGCTCCTTGTTTAGGATTCCCCTACTGCTGACCAGCATCAACCCGCTCTGGAGATCTGTGCTCATGAAGAGGCTGAACATGTGCATTGCCTTGAACATAGACATGTGATACGCAAAACACACTTAACTCAGTGTTACGCCACCATAAACAGTAGATTTTATCTTCCCTTTGTTGCATAAGATCAAAAGAAAAGGAGAAAGCTGTGGTTTCAAGTCCTACAAACATTCTGTTTTTAGAAGAGTATTTTCTCTTAAGGTCTTTGCACAATTTGCAAAAGGACTTTCTCGGCACCCGTTAAATCTCCCCACTGTCTCCCTCGTGTGTTTATTGAACACAGTGAGAATATTATGAAGAGCTACATTGTGCAAGAACAGAACGAGTGCATCAGGATTAACAGCAAAGTAGGAAGAAGTGAAAAAAGATGGGAGTGTACTGTGCTTTTTAGATTTGTATTTGCAGGAATTAAATACATTAAAAAAAAAAAAAACATACCTGACCGTAATGGTGTGCCTATAGCTGGGCAGTAGCTTTTCCATGTTTAAGAACCTGGTAATTTCTTCAAGAATGAGGCGAACATCAGGATTTAAGTTATCAAGCGTCCGGGCTTCATTGTTCACACTGACAGCAGGAGTTACAGAGTTTGCTAGCGCATCTATCAGCTCTGCACGGTAATAGTTGTCTGAAAACTAAAGCCAAAGACCGAAATAGGAGATAACAAGCATTACCAAAAAATAAATAAAATTGAGAAGAAGAGCACTGCTCTTTTAGACAAACTCAAGTCTAAAAATGAATAGAAGAGGGTAAGAGTATTCCACATCACAACATTTAGCTGCAGGTCCTGTTCCTATTACAAGTAGTACTTAAAGTAGTTCTCTGCACATCGAAAGTGTAGGGTCATGGATAGAAAACTGCAATGTTTTGAGTCAACTTTTTTTACCTTGTTTTTTCTATTGTCGTTGTACTTGATCAGATCTAAAATGAACGTCAAAACCTCTTTAGGACATAGATTATGGACATCTCTCAGCAAGGCCATTGCGACAGGCATCGTCTGCAAAAAAAAAGGACCAAGATTAAACGAGCAACTGCTTTCGTTTAAATATTAAATCAGAATCGACAGCTTTTGCTTTGCCATATGATGTTCTGCCGTCTACCAGTCCGGATTTCCTCCACTCCATAATTCAGGAGGTAGAAGCATGAAAATCAACATAAGAACATGCTAGCTAGCTGGTAATAAAACCAAGTTTATGAAGTTATCAGGTGCTTTTTAAAGTCATTTGGGCAGGTGGTCATCACGATAGGTCACAGCAATGAACTCCCTTAACTTGTGTGCTATTGTAAAGGCAGGATTCCTTTTGTCAGTCCCAAACCTCTCTCTGCCTCATTTCATTAAACGGCCTTCAGCTCTAATAATTTCACAAATAGAAAGGATATTGCCTTCTATTCAATATTCCGCACGCATAATTTTATACGTCTCCCCACCCCCCAATTTCTCCCCTCCTGATTTCTTTAGCTTCTCTTCGTAGGGAAAATACTTCTGTACTTTCATTTCTTTTGAGGCAGATGGGACTTAGGACATCTATCTCCAAAAGGGTGCTGCCACTCTTCAGGCGAATACATCCAATACCTACAACCATTTCTCTTTTGCATCCACCACTGTAGACCAGCCTTGAACAAGCTGTAAGAGAAGCTGCTACGTTTAGAAAAAGCTAAATTAGGCAGCAATTGGCCTTTTACCTTCTGCAGAAAGTAGCTCTGGTAGTTCATGAAGTTATTGGTTTTCACAATGTTTGGGCAACTTTTGCAACAGAACATCCGGGTGAAGAGCGACTTCATGGCTGGTGGTCCTGTCCACGTGCTCACCATGAAATTTGCAATCTACATAATTAGGGAGCAAGAGAGAAGCTACATTATTAGCAAGAATGTGAGGTTTGATCTGTTGCCCTCTCCCAAACCCCGACTCCTCTCTTTCTTACTTTCATTTCCAAAGGACTGAGGAGAAGAGAAGCTGTATTAAGTGAACAAGATCCGTAACTGTTTAACAGATAGAAACTTTCAATCAGCACTCCCCCCCCAAAAAAAACCTTTCCTATCCCTGAGTTGCCTCTTAAGGTGCTTTTGTGGAATTACTGTGTTGCAGAAGATACTGAAACCTATCTTAGGACCTGGATCCCCAATGTGGTGCCCATGGGCACCACGATGCCCTCAGACAACGCCATAATACCTATCCAGCTCCCCTGCCTCTTGTCTTTTTAAAAAAGAATGAAAGGGTTTGACGGAGGGTGATTGGGTAGGTGGGGGAGTTATCTAGGGTTTTTTTGGGGGGGCTGCTTTTTCTCTGATGTTTTGGGACATATGCAGGTATTTTGCCTGTTTTTGTGTTTGGGGTGGGGGGAATGGTTTTGAGCAAGACTTTTATTCTTATTCATGAGACTTTCTTAGATTTCTCAATGGACTCTTAGGCCCAAAAGGGTTGGGAATCCCTGTCCCAGGACATGCAATCAATGGTGTGTAGGGTAAAAGCCATGTTTCTGTGCCCTAGAATACAACCAATACCATCGTACAGCTGGGGAGAGCAAGGAAAGGTTCCCAGCAGTGACTTAACAGCTGTCAGGCAGCTTCTTTGCCATTATCAATCTGGTTAATTCAGGAATGCTGATGAGCTTGCAAGGAATCCCGTGGTTCGAACACAGTTTGAAAACCAAATATACTACCTAAAACCAGACAGTCTCTCACCACCATTGCTTCTATAAACTGGAAGTATGGAAATGGTTTTTACAGGTCATCTGCAACTAATTATCTTCCCACAATCGTGATCTGGTTTTAATTGTTTTAATTGTTTTCCTCCCATTTACATTTCAGACAGTCTCCCCCACCCTAGTTACTAAAGCCACATATTCATTCAGTCTCTGCAGAAGACAGTCATGGAAGTGGCCTGAGCACTACCAGTTTTCTCAATTTACCATGCCAATAACCTCAATGCAGATTTCAAACATGCCTTAGCCGCCCTGGGAGTACGAGACCACCTGAAGAGAAACAGACAATTCTGAACCCTGTCTAGCTTTTAAGATACGGTTGGACAGCTGAAATCAAGTTAACAATCAGTATAACAAGGGAAAGTTTGCTCAGCTCCCCCAATGCACAAGCCTATTTTGCTCTAGCTAGCTTTCTCATCAGTTTCTGATACAATGTACCATGGTATCCTCCTGGACCGTCTATAGGAGATGGGTTTCAAGGGTTCTATAGGGGTTACGTCTAATCTCTAGGGATGGTTCCAGAAAGTAGAGTTGGAGCACTGCTTCTCAGCCCCCTTTGAGCTACAAAATGCCAGAGCACTATACTGTCTCCAGTGCATTTAACATCTACACAAAACCATTAGGAGTGGTCATTCAGGGATATTGGGCAATGTTTCACCAGCATGCTAATGATACCCAGTTCTATTTCTCTACAAGATCTGAATTGGGAATGGCTGAGAAGACCCTGGGTGCAGTAGTGAGCTGGATGAAGACTAATGAATTGAGTATGAATCCTGGCAAGATGGAGGCTCTGTGAGACAGTGGATCTGACAACTAATGAGGCCAGCAGATTGTTAAGCTTGGAGTGAAAATTTCACCACTCCTCTAGATTTCTAAGGCGCCAAAAGAGCTTCAAAGAAAAACCTAACATACACTTTGGCAGTCTTTAAATATGTTAGAACAGCAAACTTCCTTTAGGCCTGAGGATTAATGCAAAAATAAAACTGTTGGTTCAAATGTCTCGTCTCTTCTTCAACAATTGTTATGAAACGTTTTTCTAGTTTCCTTTTACAGACAAAAACTTAAGTTGCTTTGTTTTGACATCAGTCACTTAAAAACACTTGATAAATATTTCCATAAGGCTGGACGCCAGACCGGTTTAGGAGACGTGGTGAAGTTTTAACTCTTACTCAACTGTGTGAAAATATGTAAAAGAGACTGATATTTGGCAAAACCACTTAAAACTAGAAAAGACACATTCACCAAACTTCATAGAAATTGCACCCATTTAGCCTGCCCCCCCCCCGACAGTGAACATCAAGCTATACAGGGCTGAACCCTGAAACATCTGCCACTCTATTCAATATGACAATTCAACACCTGGTCAGATCAAAGAGTGGGGGACCACTGTGGGGTCACATAGTTTCACAAACACAGGGGAGGAATTGCTACACAGGTAAATAAGTATAGGAACTCGAGCCCATGGGAGGAGATAGAGCTTTTTTTGGATAGGGTAAGTCCTCTTTGCTATAGAGTTTTCAAGTAACCAGGGGCGGAAAACTACATGCATTTTTCTCCTATTGTTCAAGTTTAGATTCTCTGCGAGCTGCCCAATTTAGATGTCACAAATGCTACTGTGCAGATTTCCAGCAATGACAAACCTAGACAGCATCTTAAAAAGCAGAGCCATCACCTTGCCGACAAAGGTCCGTATAGTTAAAGCTATGGTTTTCCCAGTAGTGATGTATGGAAGAGAGAGCTGGACCATAAGAAGGCTGATCGCCGAAGAATTGATGCTTTTGAATTATGGTGCTGGAGGAGACTCTTGAGAGTCCCATGGACTGCAAGAAGATCAAACCTATCCATTCTTAAGGAAATCAGCACTGAGTGCTCACTGGAAGGACAGATCCTGAAGCTGAGGCTCCAATACTTTGGCCACCTCATGAGAAGAGAAGACTCCCTGGAAAAGACCTTGATGTTGGGAAAGATGGAGGGCACAAGGAGAAGGGGACAGAGGACGAAATGGTTGGACAGTGTCCTTCGAAGCTACCAGCATGAGTTTGACCAAACAGCGGGAGGCAGTGGAAGACAGGAGTGCCTGGCGTGCTCTGGTCCATGGGGTCACAAAGAGTCGGACATGACTAAACAACAACAACAACAACAAATTTCCAGAACCTTTGATTGCATCTGTCCAAATTATCTCATGAAGTTTGTCTGGCATGGCCCATTCCTACCTTTGCAAGGCAGAAGCATGCCATTATCCTCACTCGGTAGAAGCACTGCTCTTGTTCAAGTATATCAGTCAGCGCCAGTCGTGAAGCTGGAGTAGGGAACTTCTGGAGGGCCAAAATGGATTCTTCCTGTGCAACCACATCTCTCTCGTATCGGAGCTGGTACTGCCACATGAAGTCAGCCTGTTCGAATTCTACCTTCCTCAGTACAGACATATCTGGGTCTATTCTGATCCAGAGTAAGGGAGAATCAGCACTGAAAGAGAGGACCAGATTTTGTATCAGCACTTAAAATACAGCAAATGTGTGCAGACATTTTAACATGGGACTGCTAAAACATGGCACCTTAAAAAGAAACCGGACTCTTGTTTACTTCTTTTTGCACAAAACCAACAGTTCTCGCTTAATACTGTCTGAACAATCATGAAGCTGCTGACAACCTGATAATATCAATCTGAACAAGCTTGATGACAGCTTTGCACTTTATAAATTTCCCAGTGGAAGGGGCTTCAGTGTAGAAACAATGAACAACGGGCATCTCTGAAATTAAATCTTTCCCTGGTTTCCTTGCCTCCACTTCCAATTGCTGCACTTCAAGAACTTGCCCTACATTCCCCTGCATGTTCAGCACTGTCATAAAGAGACTGTGGCTCATATGGACAGTGTGGGAAGAAAGGCAGCATCTCCTAAAAGGGCAGATATGTGAAACTAAGCTTCTGCATTCATAGTGCTGCTATTGGGACTGGGGCCAGTATGATTCTGTGTGTCTGGAACAATACTATATAAGAGCTTCAGGGAAAGCAACAGCCACACTTTACTTTTCTAAATTAACTTACTCCATGGCAGAAAGATCCATGTCAACTTCCTCACCATTCATCAGAGGAATCTTTTTCTTCTTATTTCTGCATTTCAAAAAAAGAAGATGTCTATTAAAATAATTTTCTCGTTTTCTTATTGCGCAAAAATGTATCAAATGATGTTTAAATACAAGCACGTTAACAAGGCCACAAAGTAAATCCTCGATGATGATATTATGAATATCTTCATTTAATCATATAAACTGTCCCCAAATATTTTGCCCATCCCCACTTCAGAGGTTTATCCTTATCCTAAACTTCATACTTTCTATGCCCTGGAGACAGAATAATGCATCCTGAATACCTCTTTTTGGGGGGGAGGGGGAATAATGCTTACCTGTTTATATTTTTCAATCACCAAGGGAAATCTATCACTAGAGTGGCTGAACAGTAGCAGAATGGTGGATTATTACAACACACCTTTATCCCTGAAGGATTCAAGGTCATATTAGTGACTAAGGGTTGTCTCCAACTCTGTTGCTTGGATCACAAAGCAGCTTTCCACTCACACACTGAAGCTTCCCCTCCTCTCCTCCACAGACCCCTGCATATCCTGCAAATCTGCTCCGGAGAGTTGGGGGAGTTGCTCTGGAGCAGCCTTTGGGGATACACAGGCAAAGGAAGGAAGTCCCATGCTGGACTGGATACAACTGTCAGATCTTCTTACAAATATGATTCTTGCATTAAAACAGTGGCCACAACAACACTAATCACCCCCAACCTGTCGGCGCGATTTTAGAAGCCACGATCCACATGGGAAGGAACCCACACAGCACTACCTATATCTGGAGAATGAAACTGGCACTGGGAGAAGCCAGAGGGTGGGTTCTTGCCATAGGACCTAAGGACCCCCCTGGTGGCTTGTAAGTTGTACAACTGACAATAAAGTATTTCAATTCAATTTGGGCATGTGTAGCACAGTAGCGGGACAGAGTGACGCTGTGAATTAAACCACAGAGCCTAGGACTTGCTGATCAGAAGGTCGCTGGTTCGAATCCCCATGATGGGGTGAGCTCCTGTTGCTCATTCCTTGCTCCTTCCAACCTAGCAGTTCGAAAGACGTCAAAGTGCAAGTAGATAAATAGATACCGCTCTGGCGGGAAGGTAAACGGCGTTTCCGTGCGCTGCTCTGGTTCGCCAGAAGCGGCTTAGTCATGCTGGCCACATGACCCGGAAGCTGTACGCCGGCTCCCTCAGCCAATAAAGCGAGATGAGCACCACAACCCCAGAGTCAGCCACGACTGGACCTAATGGTCAGGGGTTCATTACCTTTACCTAGCACAGTAGCAGCTACCATACTGCCTACGTTAACAAAAGGAGTAAGCTACAGAATATGAAAAACAAGAAAGCAGTAGTTATTTCAGGTACATGTTTCACAGGGGAAGTCTACAAATAGTCTAAACCCTACCGTCTGCTTTTCGAGTGGCAGGGTATGTCGTGTTTAAGGCTGTTTTCTTCTATCTGAAGCGTGTGGTTGAAAGATCCATCCAGCTCTTGCACCGTCACTTTCAAGGGGCCCTTAGGGAGGAAATGTATTGTATTACCAGAACAAATGTTGAAAAAGGCTGACAGTAGCAATAATTTAACCCAAAGGAACATCTCCACTCCCATCGTTCAGCCCAGACACTGTGGTCCAGCCTCTACAATTCTATGATTCTATGAAAGTAGGTTTCTAGATCTCAAAGAATATGCTTGCCATCTCATTTTAAAATGTAGTTCTGTAGTGAACAATAGGAAACAACGAAGTCAGGAGTTCACTGAATATTGTGTCTAAATGCCAGTTGATTCAAAGTTTACTTTAGATGAACACTGCAGATGAGTAAGTTAAAAGCCTCACTATAATTTATATTGATTCACAATAATCTAATAATAAACATGATGCCCAGCTACAGAAATTACATGCAAATTTCTGTATTTGCCATAGGCAACTATCTTTCTACCAGATATGGTTCAGAGCTCCGAGCAAGTTGCCCACCAAAGGTTGACGGTACAAATATGTACAGTAAAAAGTAAAAGTCACAGAAAATATGTAGCAATTTTGACAATTTTCAGGAAAAAGAGAAAAACTCACTCACCACATATTTCTGTGTCCCAGGAGATGTATAGTCTTGCTTTATTTCTAACTCTAGCACATTTCGTTTTCTATTAAATGCAAAGCTGCCATAAAACTTTACCACACCACTCTGATCTCTGTGAGACTGAATAGGATAATAACAGATAGGTTTAGAAATATGCAAAAACTAAATTCCTCAAGTTTACAGAATTGCAACAGTACACCCAAAACAAGCATGACGGTCTTGCTTCAATCAGACTTGTGACGGAAATTCTAATGGACTGTCTCCATAATTTGCAATTTGATGTATAACATAAATGCAGATTTTGAAAATACTGCACAATTCCTTCAATTCCGACGCTAATGGCTAAAAGGAGATCATTCAACTTCTGAGCTTTCCCTCCCTTTATGCATTTCAAAGCTCATAGCTTGCTGCTCTTGGGGGCAGGGGACACGTGTCTGCTCTCACTTCCCCACCTAAAGCCCTGACACATTCTTGTATTTTGAAGAAATTCCATGGCGTTTTCATTAATTAGGGTTTTATGTATCTCACCAGGACTTTTACTTAAAGCATTTGGTCTAACACAAAAAGAAGAGGGCATTTTAGTAGCAAAAGAGTGATTTTGTGAAAGTCAAATAATGAACATTTGGAAGCAAAAGCTTTGCTTTGATTAGCAAAGTCTTCAGTGTATCCTAACTCCTAAAAGAGAATCATGAATCCATACTACACTGAACTGCTTATTTGTCTCTGTGTATTTACTACAAAAGACTCCCTTTTCCAGGGTGCTTCTGTCCACCATACAGGACTTTGTGGAAACTTGGAAACTGACTTCCAGATGCACAATTCTCCTTGTGAAAAAAATCTACTACCGTATACAAAGTGTGTCAGAACAGCAGGTGAAATCCACAGTTCTGAATGAGCCCCTATAGAAATACCAGACACTAACTGCATTTGTTTCTGTGAACTTCACTCCATATAACTCTATTTTGCCTTTATCAAGGTGGACTGAAATATTATTGAAAGCACCAGATCAGTATTGCCAGGCAGCTTTGCAACTGCCAACTGAGTTCCGCACCAGCCAATCTCTCTGCTATTCATTTGGGTGATTTAAACTACTTGTACATAGACCCAAGTGTTTTGCCAGGGTGAAATTTTTGGAATTCACTTCTAAGAATGCACCAGACGGTGGCATTTTCCATATCTGCCTTAAGAATGTTTTTGAAAATCCTCTGGATCCTTGCTGTGTAGCTT
Organism: Podarcis melisellensis; assembly: GCF_964234715.1. NCBI lineage: Eukaryota > Metazoa > Chordata > Lepidosauria > Squamata > Lacertidae > Podarcis > Podarcis melisellensis. Next base: position 15,548,899 of record NC_138539.1, on the reverse strand, counting down.
GGCTCTGTGGTTTGTCTTTCAGAACAGCGCACACTGGTACGAAATGCTGCATTTCTCCTCCGACAGTAGCATCTTGAAAACTAAACAATCAGCCACAACAAGATGCAATTCAAAAGGAACAACAGCAATCTGAGCTAAATCTTAAACTTCACTATTTGAAACTCTCTAGACAAATTTAAGGCTGCTTCTTATGTCCCGGTGTATTCATTTAACGGGCCAAAGAACAGCTATTTTTCATCTCCTTTGTTACTAGCCTGGAGCTAGAACGAAAAAGGATACACCCATTGCTTTATTAACGGTTGAATGTCTTTGCCAGAGACATTGGAGATGGATTTCAAAAATCCAGATGTGGAAACCAGCATCTGACTCCACATATGAGACTGGAACTTCTGAGATGAGGCAGTGCTGGCCAGGCTCAAGAGCTTGTTGAAAACCTATGGTGAAATTAGCCTCGGTTAGTAATCAAACAGGCCCAGCGATCATAAACTTTTAAGAAATATCAGTGATGGTAATATCATAGGTACAGTTCATTGGAAACAAAATCAGGTAGGACCCAAGGTGATTCAGACATTACGTTCAAACTGTGCACTGCTAGATGGGCAGAGGATTTCAAACCACATCTCTATCAAAGGGGATGGTCGCATTTCCTGCAACTATTTTGAAATGAAGATGTGACAGAAAAGATGTCAGCTCTAGGATGAGGGTTTTTTTTTGCAAGCTGATGTGGTGCCTCGTTGGATAAACCCATGTCCCATATTATACAGCATCCTACTTTCAAAAACAACCAGCCAATGCCTCTGGAAGCTGGAAAGAGGACCATAAGTTGGTGGCCTCTTCTGATGGGACCTGTGGCCCTCCAGATCTTGAGAGTTCAAATCTCTCAAACCTCAGCTAGTATGGCCAATGGTCAGGGATTATGAGAGACGCAGCCCAACAGCATCCAAAGGGTCACAGGATCCTCAGCTCTGTCTTATTGCTTGCATTGTCTTATTGCATTTACTAGCACTGTCTCTATACTGGAAATCACATTCAGCTGTGAAGGTTCATAACTTTTGATATAGTCACTGTCTGCAAGTGGCTTCCTTTACCATATGCAGAAATTAAGCTGCTGAAAGTGTTTACCTAAAATGTTTCCATTGAACAAAACAGTTCTCTGCAGGAAACAGATTGAATCATTTAAGTAAATGGTGAGTACCCTAGTTTTTGTAAGCCGCGGCCTGATTTCCATGACATGTGATCCATGACACAAAGAGGAAACCTCGCTTCCCGGGTGTGGTTATAAATCGGCCCAAACCACACCAATCAATTATACAAACAGCTAACCACGCTGAGAGGTGCCCGTGCAGTCTGGGCTGCAGAGAAAGTGAGGTTAAGGCAATATGATGCAGCTATAATGCTGAAGTGGAGCAGATGCAGGCCTCTAACACTATCTGACAACTTCGTATGTGATGCTCTGACATAGGGCTCAAATATAACAAATAAATGCAAATTGTTTAGGGCACCAAAAACAGAATGCTGGCTCTCCCTTAACCATGGTTAGGTAGATAACCAAGGGCAGTCAGTGGGATCACACACTCTGTGGAGAAAATTTCCACCTTCCTGCAGTGACATGAAAAGCAATGCATTCCTACACATGCCTATACAGAAGTAAGTCTCAGTGAGTCCATTGTGGCTTACTCTCAAGGTTAAGTATGCATGGGATTGAAGCTTAATGGATAGCTCATGACCAATGTCAGCTTTGGTTAAAGGCTAAACCTCTTAACTAGGTTTTGTTAACCATGTTCTTGTTTACAAACCCTGGTTAAGCAAGTCAGAGGTAGCTGCAACATAAAATATATTCAAAGCTTGCTTTGATGCCATGTGGATGACAGTATACAAGATTTAACACCTGTACATGTATTTATCTTAGATGACAACACTTTGGTCATTAAAAAAAATCAATAAAGTTTGTTTTAAAAAAGGAGAGAAGGGGAAGAGGTTGCTAACCCATGATTCTCTAGATGTTGCAGGACTCCTCCCACAATCCCTGACTTTTGGTCATACTGGCTAGGGCTGATGGGAACTGTAGTCCAAAAACCTGGAGTGCCAAATCTTAGTCACCCCTGTTGAAAGCCATTAATTGAAGATGGTGCTGATGTCAGTACAGACATTAATTAGGCGGGGGGAAGGGAGGGAGTCTGCTCTAGAAAGAGAGCCCACAATTATGGTTGGCATAAAACTTATGTGGCCAAGAGGAAGTTCATGGTCTGAGGGCACCATCCAGTTGTGTATTAACGGTAATAAGCTTCATAGTCTGCTTTTAGGGTCACATTTTTTATGGAAGGCACTGAAATTCAAGTATTTTTTTATTTTTTTTAAAAAGGAATTATAAATAGGAAATTTTAAAAATGTCCAAACACTTACTTGTAACATGAACTCCATGCTTATTCTGTTTTCTATGAGTCTCATGACTAGGTGGGCTTTGCACTGGAACATAGTGTAGTACTCCCATGATAATGTGTGAGGATGCTTTATAGAAAAATGCAGGTGTGATGCAGGGCTGGAAAATGAAAATCAATATCATTTCAGGAATATTTAATTTTGCATTTTAAGGGTAAGTCCCACATACAGCAGAAAGTTCAAAAGTAAAAATTCAAAGAGTCAGACAGGATTCTCCTAATTCAACAATTGAAAACTAATTAATTAAAACTCTGATTATATTAAGAACAGAGGCTCAAGAAGTACGCTCACAAATTTTACTCAGTGTTTTTAAAAAAATATTCTCAGGTAAACTTTGGGTAAAACTAAAACTATATGGGTAAATTGCAAAATATTAAACATTCAACATCAGCAGTTTACTTCTGCCTGTAACAATCTATGAACAGTTCAGACAGGAGCACAGAAGGGAGGAAAGAGGAGAAATAATGACTATCCTATATTCTCTTTCATTGAGTACTTTAAAAAAGATATGAGCAGACCCTTTCCGCTAAGTAAGTCAGCAGTAATTACAATGGGGTGGTACTCAATTAAGTTTACTCAGAGTAAAGGTAAAGGGACCCCTGACCATTAGGTCTAGTCGTGGCCGACTCTGGGGTTGTGGCGCTCATCTGGCTTTATTGGCTGAGGGAGCTGGCTACAGCTTCTGGGTCACGTGGCCAGCCTGACTAAGCCGCTTCTGGCGAACCAGAGCAGCGCACGGAAACGCCATTTACCTTCCCGTCGGAGTGGTACCTATTTCTCTACTTGCACTTTGACATGCTTTCGAACTGCTAGGTTGGCAGGAGCAGGGACCGAGCAACAGGAGCTCACCCCGTCGCAGGGATTCGAACCACCGACCTTCTGATCAGCAAGTCCTAGGATCTGTGATTTAACCCACAGTGCCACCCGTGTCCCTCCTTACTCAGAGCAGACACAATTAAATTAATGGACCTATCTTAGATACGTTCATTAATATCAATGGGTCTACTCTGAATAGCACGTGTTACTCCTGAACCTCTCCTTTGAGCCACCAAAAGCCGTCATCTCGCTGCTGGACCTTAGCCATTCTTAGCCATCACTAGCCACCTCCAAACTGCCTAGCCAGCAGTGCTTCAAGCAGCAAACCAGTGGTAAGGAGCCAGTGAAAAGGATCTATAACATATTGGAGAAGAGGTATTTAAGCGGCCTTTTGCTTTCAATTAAAGCCTCTTTAATAAAACTATTCTCGGACATCTGAATTAGGCAACTCAAGTTGAACAACTGTTCCCTTTCATCTCATATTGCTTATAAATCCATGTTGCCATCCCAATATAACCAGTTTAAGACTCTGGATGTAGTATTTCAGCACCATTTAATGAGCAATAAAGTCACCTCCCTCCATATGGCTACATAGAATGAGGTTCGTCAGCCATATGCTCTAATATTTTTTTAAAAAAAACTGCAGTATGCTCAAAGCTGATGTGCATCAGTCATTAGAAGGACTCTAGTGCTTGTAAAAATAGCAGAACGTGTGTTTTAAAGAGATTTTCACACCTGTAGCAAAATAGTTTCCCTTTCCTTTGAAAGGTTTTTACTCTACTTAGCATATATTTTGTTAATATACTTCCATTCTGTAATTCAAAGAAGGCAAATGTTTACCAAGGATGTCCTTTATGGGACCATTAGGTAGCTGAGGTAATGAAGCCTTTGGCCAAATGTCTCATTACTCACCTGAAGAGTGTGTGTGTGTGTGTGTGTGTGTGTGTTCGTTCGTGTGTGTATTATTGGCCCTATAAATCTCCTAAACATACTTGTCCTTTTCTTTTCCTCCACCAAAGATTGGATGAAGTAAGACTCCACCGGTCTTCAGTTCATACACAACTATTTTGTCCAGTTCCTGAAATGCAAATAATAATAACAATATTGCAAAGGTGTATTTGGCTACAAAGAGAAGACAAGCTATACATGGTCTTGTTGAAGCATATTAAAATTATGAGCATATTCAATTTGGTTTCCATCATTTCCCCTCCTTACAAATGTACCCATCAGGGGAATACTGTGCATTCAGATCACAAACCCTTCCCCTTTTAACTCAACTTCCACTACTTCATATCAAAGATAAGCAGGCACAAACATTATCTGCAAAGAGCAGAACTGCACACCACTGTGGTTTTTCAAGTGCATTTCAGATAATCCTGGGGTGCCCAAGAGACAGCTTGGGCACCACTATTAGTTGCCCCTGCAATGTGTGATTGCCAGAGAGCACTGAATGAATTATAACACACACACACACACACACATTTTCTACACAACCCTTGAAAAGAGAGGCAGTTTGCCTTCCTTTCCATCTGCTGCTTGGTACCTTACTCTCAGTGAACTGTTACTGAAAAATTGGGTGGGTTTTTTTGGGCGGGGCAGATCTGTAAAAAAACCCAGTGCAATATTCCGACGACAACATATGAGGCTGTTTAAAAGGGGAAATGAAGACAGGGTGCAGGGTTAGAAAATTAAATCAAGATCACTTGAAAGCTTTTTATGGCAAAACCCATCACACTTGTTGACAGATATAATAAAGACACGCAAGGAAAAGAGGCAGATGGTCTGGACTAATTCATAAACCATGCACTTGGCAGAAGGGTGTAGGACCCCCTAAAACAGAGGCCTAATTCTCACTAAGGTAGAAAACCAGTATCTGGGCTGTTCTTTCCTCAGACAGCAAGTCAGGGCTCACATGATTGGATGCTCGTCTGCAGGGGTGGGGAAAGAACTGCTGGGTCCTACCTGAATGGCTGTTCTGTCGCTACAGCAGGGCATCACTGAGGGGGTTTAGTGCCACCCTGTGGCTTGCAAGGGTGGGTAATTACCTTTGACCCAAGGGTGGCATGGTGGGTTGCTAACACACTTCCAGAGAGAGAAAAACCTGATCTGTTAATGCTTATGTAGCCAACCCAATATAACATAATGCTTCCTCAAACAGAGGAACACATTGAGGTTGAATTTTGACAAGACAGAAGTGCAGGCAAAAGTCCTATTCTCGGCCCTTGCCCGTCCCCTCAGGCACAAGACACAGAAGGTTAACCCTTCACTACACCCAACAGGAAGTATTGTTTTTGGGGGACAGGAGATGGGCAGGTGTGGAGGACTCCCTGGTCCTGAATGGGGTAACTGTGCCCCTGAAGGACCAGGTGCACAGCCTGAGAGTCATTTTGGACTCACAGCAGTCAATGGAGGCGCAGGTCAATTCTGTGTCCAGGGCAGCTGTCTACTAGCTCCATCTGGTACGCAGGCTGAGACCCTATCTGCCCACAGACTGTCTCGCCAGAGTGGTGCATGCTCTAGTTATCTGCTTAGACTACTGCAATGTGCTCTATGTGGGGCTACATTCGAAGGTGACCCAGAAATGACAACTAATCCAGAATGTGGCAGCTAGACTGGTGACTGGGAGCGGCTGCCGAGACCACATAACACCGGTCTTGAAAGACCTACCTTGGCTCCCAGTACGTTTCCGAGCATTCAAAGTGTTGGTGCTGACCTTTAAAGCCCTAAATGGCCTTGGTCCAGTCTACCTGAAGGAGTATCTCCACTCCCATCATTCTGCCCAGACATTGAGGTCCAGCGCTGAGGGCTTTCTGGCGGTTCCCTTACTGAGAGAAGTGAAGTTACAGGGAACCAGGCAGAGGGCCTTCTCAGTAGTGGCGCCCACCCTGTGGACGCCCCCCCCATCAGATGTCAAAGAAATAAACAACTATCTGACGTTTGGAAGATATCTGAAGGCAGCCCTGTTTAGGGAAGTTTTTAACGACTGATGTTTTAATGTATTTCTAATCTTTTGTTGGAAGCCGCCCAGAGTGGCCAGGGAAACCCAGCCAGATGGGCGGGGTATAAATACTAAATTATTATTAATAATTATGATGATGTCACCCAAAGCAGCTTCACTGGTCAGTTACCCAGGGAACACTGTTTTGCCAAATATTTCTAGAACTGCACACATAGGTATTGTGTAATCTCCCACTTAATTGTGACAGCTTCACCTTAAAATGCGTCAATGGAAAGGATAGCTCCATTCGTGCATCCCCTTGTGTATCTGTGTAAAAGGATAAAGATGCTTTCAAAATCCATCGGGGTTCATTACCTCCTTGATCCAGTGCCGATACTCATTTACACCAAAGGTTTTCTTCATCCAGAGGCCATAAATATAGCCAGAGATTCCTTTCAACACCCACTCATCTGACCTGTAAGCGAAGAAGCAACGCAAGAAAAAACCCTCTTGATTTACAGAATCTCCATGCTGAATGCACTCTTAGTGAAAATACTTTAAAAGCTAACAACTCTAACCATCTAAATAAATAAAGGACTAATGAACCAAGAACAGATGTATATATCCTGGCAGTAAGTGACTCAAGAAAGCCTTAACTGTAATTAAAATCTAGGCAACTACATCTTTTGGTATCTTTATTTAAAATATTCTCTAGCATACAGAAACTTAAAAAATCTATGTAAGTAAATAGACATTAAGAGCTTGTAGGTTATCTTGCAAATTTAAGAAACCCCAAATGTGCTATGATTGCTGTGATAGCTATAGAATTTATCTGCATTTATGCCTTTTTATAATGATTAACATACCCATAGCCAAAATTCGACGTGGGAGTTATCTATTTTAAGATGTACTCACCAAGACATTCTAGATATGAAACAGCCAAAAAACTGCTGGGCCAGAGCCTGAGCCAAACATCTCCTGGTCAGCGGGGTCTCATCTATTATCATTGCACTGTGCAAAAGGTTTGTGCTAAAGGAAAAACACAAACAAGCATATGCACAACGGTGGCAAACAAAATCTTCAGGAGAGACAAAACCCTCCACCTCAGTTTAATCAAGTAAACATGAACAAATAATAGCAGAATTTTAACAAGCGAAGTATAAAACAGCTTTCTTAAGTCTTATATGGCTCAGCTTCACATGCAACATGAAGCCAAACAATCACTAAGTGTGAACCAACAGGTGTGTGTACTCAGAGTAAAAATCACGGCTGCATCCCTCCTTTGCCAAATGCACTTTGGACTATGGTCACAAAATTAAAATTGGGAACATTTTAAAACACCCTATGCTTCTAAAACTAGCTGTTAGTGGCACCCGCCCTGTGGAATGCCCTCCCACCAGATGTCAAAGAGAAAACTTTTAGAAAACATCTTAAGGCAGCCCTGTTTAGGGAAGCTTTTAATGTTTAATAGGCTATTATATTTTAATATTTTGTTGGAAGCCTCCCAGAGTGGCTGGGGAAACCCAGCCAGATGGGCGGGTTATAAATAATAAATTGTTGTTGTTGTTACTATTATTAGTGTTATTACTATGCATTGGATTGAAGTCAATCCGGCAATAATAATAAATGTCACAGGCATTTAACGTTTTGGTGCTGCCATGTTATTTACAATTCTTATCTCATCAGTCGATTCTATGACAACCTTTGGCATCATTTTATAAGCTGGAAACTGAATTGAAATGTGGAGCTAGCTCAAAGGCATCCCCTGCAAGTACGGAGCTGAGTTTCAGCCAAAAGCCCAGGTCCCAGTATAATGTTATCCTTGGTCCTATGAACATAAATGATGGCACTGAGTTTCCTTTAAAAAGACAAAACAGCAAACACAAAAAACCTCTAGTGATTTGGACTGAAGTATCTCTCTGCCAGCATGAGATACGATTAAGTGTGATGGATATCTGTGCATTTCTCAAATCACTTCATTTTAGTTGGGTTAGTTTTGAGTAAAGGTAAAGGTCCAGTCGCAGACAACTCTGGAGTTGCGGCGCTCATCTTGCTTTATTGGCCGAGGGAGCCGGCATTTGTCCGCAAACAGCTTCCGGGTCATGTGGCCAGCATGACTAAGCTGCTTCTGGTGAATCAGAGCAGTGCACGGAAACACTGTTTACCTTCCCGCTGGAGCGGTACCTATTTATCTACTTGCACTTTGATGTGCTTTCGTACTGCTAGGTGGGCAGGAGCTTGGACCGAACAACGGGAGCTCACCCCATCGCGGGGATTCAAACTGCTGACCTTCTGATTGGCAAGCCCTAGGCTCTGTGGTTTAACCCAGAGCGCCACCTGTGTCCCAGCTAGTTATAAGTACTTACCTAAAAATGCTCATGGAAGCGTAAGCAGCTACTTCAACGTAGGCCTCGTCTACGAAAACTGTCTTGAAACAGGAGTAAGGATAGCGGCACGTAAGTATCTCTTCATAGAATTCAAATACTTCATGGAGATAAGATGTGGTGTGTTTGAGCAGCGGGAGAAGCTGGGGTAAACAGAAATGAGTCACCTACAACAACAACAGAGGAGAAAACCTTTTTAAAAAACAAAACCAAATTCAAGTCAGCAAATAGCTAAAAGTGAACATTAGAAAACGCTGCCAATGGAAAATATAAAGATTAGCAAGTTTGACCCTGAGGTCACCATCACTGCATGCATATAGCTTAGAGATGCAGAACATGAGGTGGTGAACTGGCTATGCAGCTTTGCTAGTCCTCCACAGCTTTCCAGAGATCCAGGAAAACAGTTACCGTGAGGCACAGCCTGAGGCTACGTACAGCAGCCTATCTGCAGTATGAAGTGTCATAAAGTAGCAGCTTTCAAGGAGTGAACTTCCAGCAATTGGAATCGACTGCAAGTTACAGCAAGAATTGGTACTTCCCAAAGATAAGGCAACAGACTTACGACAACACACAAAACTTTTATAAAGCAATAGTGAGGGGAAATAGTAATATAAATAAAGCGATAAATTTATATTCCGACTTGGAATATAAATAAGTTGCGATAAATTTATATTCCGACTTGGAATATAAATAGGTTGAGAACTTATTTTAGCTGTTATTCTATCTCTGGGCATTCAGGACAGGGAACATGATTTCTTAAGAACTAAGAAATATAACAGGACAAATTAAAAAATCACTGAAAAATCCTATATGACCAATAGTGCAAGAGTAAAACCCTAATCAATAACCACCCAAGAACCTCACACCAGGACAAATCACGTGGAATAGGATAACAACAACAACAACAATTTATTTATTATGTATAATAAATAATCTGGCTGAGTTTCCCCAGCCACTCTGGGCGGCTTCCAATTGAGTGTTAAAAACAATACAGCATTAAATATTTAAAACGTCCCTAAACAGGGCAGCCTTCAGATGTCTTTTAAAGATAAGATAGCTACTTATTTCCTTCACATCTGAAGGGAGGGCGTTCCACAGGGTGGGCGCCACTACCGAGAAGGCCCTCTGCCTGGTTCCCTGTAACCTCACTTCTCGCAATGAGGGAACCGCCAGAAGGCCCTCAGCGCTGGATCTCAGAGTCCGGGCAGAACGATGGGGGTGGAGACGCTCCTTCAGGTATACAGGACCAAGACCGAGAAGTGCCACACAGAGGCTGCCTATGAAAAGAATTACCTCATGCATGTAGGGATCAACAAGGATTTCAAATGGTCCAATGGCCAAGGAGATGTTAGATGCTGCAGTTGGAATTGTCAGCATATAATGGAAGGTCTTTTTCCTCATATCATGAGTATACACTGTTTCCACCAGGTCTCCATTTGAGACAGCCACCATTGTGGCATCCACAGTATATTCCAGTTTCCATGTGCATAGTTCAGAGTATGAATCAACACAAGGAAACCAAAACCTGGAGAGAAAGTGAAGTCATTAAAAATCATAATCATCTTCCCAATCCAAGACAAATGTTGCAGTACTGTGGTGCCTCGCAAGACGAAATTAATCCGTTCCGTGAGGCTCTTCATATAGCGGTTTTTTCGTCTTGCGAAGCAAGCCCATTGACAGCTTAGCGGGATTAGCGCTACAGCTGTCAAGCGGCTTCCAGCGATCAGCTGTTAAGCGGCTTAGCAGCGGAACAGCTGATAAGCGGCTTAGCAGCTTAAGAAAAGGGCGGAAAAAGCGGAAAAAAACCGCGGGGGGATGCAAGATTTTTTTCGTCTTGCGAAGCAACCCCATAGGGGAATTTGTTTTACGAAGCGCCTCCAAAACGGAAAACCCTTTCGTCTAGCGGGTTTTTCGTCTTGCGAGGCGTTCGTCTTGCGGGGCACCACTGTACTTGATGTGTAGGCATCTGGGGCCTTGGCTTTACTAAAACAGTACAATCCTGAAAGCAGCTGACCCTTCCCAAATCTTTGATAACTGCATTCTGTCAATGCATAAACACAGAGAACTACAAAAAGCTAGCCAGTTTAGGACTCCCGTGAGGCTACTACTCCATGATAAGAATCTCACTTCTACAATACTGAAAGACTGATTAGTCTGGGGAGGCTTCGAAAGTTGCCCTTCAGAAAAGTACACTGCAAGGCACACTTGAAATATGTTTGCACCTTGGCAAGACAGCTCCCGGGGTCCAACAGTGATGTCTTCAGTCCTTTGTTTTTTGTTCTTCTTGTTGTTGATGATACAGGGAATGTACAGATTAATTCCTCCACCACAACCACCACCCCCAAAAAACCCCAGGGGTGGGGATGGGGAATTTATTCCAGTTATCTTGAAGTGGCATAACATATAAAAAATGGAAAGCTAAACAGGTAAAACGCTAAAATTTGTCCTTTTCTATTCGGACAGACCGCCAGTCTTAGGTGCTTTCTCATTCATTTTAACAATGATAAATCAGACTCTGATAGCTCTGGAAATTAAATATACATTATTCAAAAGAGAAGAAAGGGAGGGTAATGAAGCCACCACAGGTCAACTGACCCTATATTTACTGAGCAGCACGTACAATATCTATTTTTCTGAATGACCATCAATTGAAAAGCTGCCCATTGGCAATGGGTGCACACATGGGTTATTTGTTTTCTTCCATGTAAGGAAAATGCCATGTCTCAATGGTCTTAAAATATTCTGAAATGACCGTAAAGCAAAACAGGACCTGATTTCCAACTTTCACAGCACTCTTCGATTTCAAGGCCCATGGGAAATGGGAGCATAAGACTCTGCAACTCTCACCTTGTAGAATTTTGATACCCGCAAGAGAAGACATGGGCCCCCCTCTCTGCTAAGCTTCCTTCCACGTTGGGTACCACAAAATGAAGGCCTCCTTTTGGCTGGTCCAGAGAAAAGTTGATATGTACCTTCAAGACTTTTAATTCTGCAGCAGGAAAAGAGCAGCCACGTAATAAAATATGTATTAATCTGGCATTTCTGGAAGAAACGTGGCAAACCCACCATTAACTATTCATTAACTTGCAAAACCACTTTGTACTCAGAACCTCATGGAACTAAGCAAGAGAAAAAGATGAAAGAATGAAGGTGAGATCTTTGACGATGACCCAGGACTCTCAAAGCGAAACAGAATTTTCTATTATAAAACACATTTTATTGAAAATATGCGCGGGAGATTATTTATTTTGGTATATATTTTTCTGTACACAGAAGCTAGTCTATGAGGGTTGAAGTAACTCTTAAGAACTTGCCGTAATTCACATAATCAAACAGCTTGCCTGATCTACGCCTCAAAATCAAAAGCGCTCCACCAGCATTGCAGGGCCATTGAAGCCCTGCCAAAGTGCAGCAAGGCCTGGAAAACTATTCTAGATCGCTAGCAAGTCTGTAGCACTTTCATTTTAAGGGTTTCTGGTCTTTACCATCGACGTGCTTCCAAAGGTCTGACGGCACCTTGATGCACAGCTCTCCATTTCCAGCATCCGGGTCCACAGCACTGACTGCAGCAGCATACGCATTGGAAAAGTAGTTGAGATTTCTCCTGCAACACAAAGGACTCAGAGTTCAAATTCAAAAAAGGATTTGGGGTCAAGGGACTTCACATGCTGCAAGAAAGCAGATGAAAAACGCCCACAACAGAAGTGCTTAAAATTGTCACCTCTAACAGTAACCACTTAGAAATGCCACCTCAACACTCATGGGCAGATTGTACACCCTCTTTGAAATGTCACAAGAAAAGCTTAACTGAGAAAGTCATTTGATTAGCTTGAGACAATTGCAGTGAAAATCCTCTCCATCGCTCCACTTATCATGACTTCATGTGGCAAGGGCACACGGAGCAGGGTCTGCCCTACACAATGGAACTGGAGACTTAAGCACATATGGAGAGAGGGAGTCTCCTAAATATGTCAGTCCCAGGCCACAAAAGACGTCGAAAGGGTAGGATCCAGCACCATCAATTGGGCCAGGAAGCCAAATCAGCAGCCAGCATGATTGCCAGAAAGTAGGCTGAGTATTATTCTGCCTCCTCACATTTGACAAAATAATGGTCTGAATAACTATAGCAGGGGTTGGCAAACTATGGCCCCCGGGGTCCTAAATCCGGCCATTTAAGAACCTGCTGCGAAGCCGAGACTCCCGGCGATGACGGTGGGAGGAAGAGGCTGAGCGGCGGCGGCTCTGCCAATCACAACGCCGTGCATGGTTTACCTCAGCGCGGTGCAGGGACTTCTCTGCCAATCAAATGCCGCGCCTGGTTTACCTCAGTGGCATTTGATTGGCAAAGATAAACCAGGTGTGGCATTTGATTGGGAGAGCCGCCGCCACTCGGCCTCTTCCTCCCGTTTCCGACCTGGTGCTCCTATGGGCCAAAGGGTGGAGCGGAGGAGCTCGCTTTGCCTACAAGAAGCAGCAGCGGCGGTTGTGGTGGTGGCGGCAGTCCCTGGGAAGGTAAGAGCAGTGCCCTATTTCTCTAGGTGGGGTGGAAGCCTTTTTCGTGCCACCACCGCCAGCCCTTCGGCAAATGAGGCAGGCGGCAAACTGAGAAGGTGGCTGGGGCTGGGGGTTGCGTGGGGAGGAAGACTACTTGCCCCCTTTGCCTCTTCTTCTAGCCCTGCCCCCCCTGGTGCCGCTTCTCCGGAGCCGCCACCCCTCCTTTGCCTCGGCCGTTCTCTGCATATTGAACTTGCCACCCTTTTCTCCGTGGGGCAATTGTGGGTCTGTGTGTGTGTGTTTTGGGGGGTGGCTGAAGGATGAGCAGCATGGTGGTGGGTGAGCTTGTCTGTTGAGGAGCCTTCCCCACACTGCTTTAATGCACACCATTTTATTTTATTTTACTTTACTTTACTTGTTTTATTATGCCTGCCCTTTCCCTGCCCCATTCTTCCCAGTGTGCATAGGAATTCGTTCATTCCCCTCCCCCCAAAAATATAGTCCATCCCCCACAAGGTCTGAGGGACAGCGGACTGCCCCCTGCTGAAAAAGTTTGCTGACCCCTGAACTACGGACTAGCCTGGGAGATACCGTATTTTTCGCTCTATAACACGCACCTGACCATAACACGCACATCGTTTTTAGAGGAGGAAAACAAGGGAAAAAACATTCTGAATGAAACAGTGGATGTATCATTTTTGTGCTTCATGCTGTGGCCACAGACATGTGATCTGATGATGAATTTGGGGTGACCCAAAGCAAAGATCCTGAGGATCCATGTGGATCCATGCTTTTTAACCACATTTTTGCACCATTGCAGCCCCAGGCAACAGTGGGTGCGTGATTTGGGGGGGCAGGCTGTAGCCATGGACATGCTATGTGATCTGTTGGTGAATTTGGGGTGACCCAATGCAAAGATCCTGAGGATCCATGTGGATCCATGCTTTTTAACCACATTTTTGCACCATTGCAGCCCCAGGCAACAGTGGATGCGTGATTTTTGGGGGGCAGGCTGTAGCCATGGACATGCTATGTGATCTGTTGGTGAATTTGGGGTGACCCAATGCAAAGATCCTGAGGATCCATGTGGATCCATGGTTTTTAACCACATTTTAAGTGGGGAGGGAAGGAAAAACACAGAACGGACAAGGAGCACGAGAGGGGTGTGCAGAGAAGCAGCTGGCTAAGAATGCAGGAGAGGGGTATAACGGCAGGGAGGAAAGGAAGGCAAAAGTTTTCCCTCACCTACCCACCCAAGCCAGCCAGCTCACGCACGCTCTCTCTCTCTCTCTCTCTCCCTCCTGCATGTTTTCAGCAGCACTCTGCTTTCCCCTCTGCTTGCCTGGAGGGGAGGGGCTTTCCCTGCTCTTTGTTCCGTTTGAGCAAACACAGCAAAGAAACAGAGGAGGGTAGGCAGTAAGACCCTGAGGCAGAATGCAGGAAAGCAGCCGCTTCCTCTTTTCAGGTTTCCCTTCTCCGACACGCGGTTTGAATTTTGCCTGATTTTTCGGCTCCAGGGACCACACATTCGCTCTATAACACGCACAGACATTTCCCCTTCCTTTTTAGAAGAAAAAATCTGCGTGTTATAGAGGGAAAAATACGGTATATTGATATATTGCCCAGGACCAGCATGAGGAGCAGATCACGATGTCGGTTTCACTCAGCGGTATATCGCTGATGAAACCGACATGCTTCCGTGTCCCTCCACTAGCAGCACCCCCTGGATGAAGTTGCCCTGCCAGCCGAGGGACTCAGGAGCACGGCGGTTTCATCAGCGATATACCACTGAGTGAAACCGACATCGTGGTCTGCCCTCAAACCACTGCAGAAGGAGAAACAAACTGCATCAGTGAGTGCCGATACAGCTTATTTCTCCCTCCGCATCTTTAAACTGCTTGGCTGAGGGGCACCCAGTTGCCGCTCCCTTCAGCCAAGCATTTAATGTAGCCCCCAGTCCGGCAATGGCAGTAGGATGGGGGCTCCATGAAACTGCCCACTCATCTGAGAGACCCTGATGTCTCAGCAGCATTTGATCGCTCAGCTGGGGTGGGAGGGGGGATGCTTCTTCTATGCCACAGCTGCGCGAAACCCAATGCTGCTGTGGCATCAGATGGTTCAGATGGGGGGTGGAAGAAGCCTCCCCACAGCCCCATATGAGCGATCCGATGCTGCTGAGGCTGGCTGCGGCCAATGCAGCTTGTTTCAACATTGCGGTATGTCGCCAAACTGTAATGTCTGGCTGGTGATACATTGTGATGTTGAAAATTTAACATCACCCATCACTACTATAAAGGTAAAGGGACCCCTGACCATTAGGTCCAGTCGCGGACAACTCTGGGGATGCAGCGCTCATCTCGTTTTATTGGCCAAGGGAGCCGGGTACAGTTTCCGGGTCATGTTGACAGCATGGCAAACCAGAGCAGAACACGAAAATGCCATTTAGCTTCTTGCCGGAGTGGTACCTATTTATCAACTTGCACTTCAATGTGCTTTCGAACTGCTAGGTTGGCAGGAGCAGGGACCGAGCAATGGGAGCTCACCCTGTCGCAGGGATTCGAACCGCCAACCTTCTGATCGGCAAGCCCCAGGCTATGTGGTTTAGACCACAGCGCCACCCGCTGTCTACTACAGACTGCCTTATATTACTGAAACCATTCTTATTGTGGTGCTGATCTTTTCCTAAATGGATGATAATATACAATGTGCGAGCTGTATGTTCAGTTTTAACATTTTGCATATTACGTTTCAGGCCGCAAATGCATGGAAACTCAGAGTTAAAAAAGCAACCTTCCAAAACCAAGCCACAACGAATCCCATTCATTACCGCCAACTCATCTACATCCTGTTGCACTCTAATGGTGGTGATTTCACAGTCAATTGAGCTCCTTGGCTGGGTGGCTTTGCACCATACCCTTAACAGTCTTTTAAAGGCTGATCTAATGAAGAACAGAGAATATCTTTCTTAGTTGGAGTCCTACAGCAAGTTCTTCACAGAACTAGTTTTACAAATATGTAGCATTGCTTTCTTTCCTCAATGAGCTCAAGTTCATCTGCTAAGAGATACTTTTCAAAACTAGCAATATCATGCCTGAAACAAGTCAATAAAATTCAGCGACTAAAAGGAGGGAATAAAACTGCCCTTTCCCCATTTGACTTAAAGGTTTATTAGTTGCTCCACTATAGCTTACTTTTTTACAATATGCCCAACATGAGCACTATCCACAAGGTTCGAACACAAAAAAGAAGTCACAATACTTTCTTTCCCACACCAACTCATCTTCCACAGAAAAGGAGGGTTATGTACAATAAAAGGGTTTGAGCCAAATTAAAACCTCTCAAAAATCAGACATGACCTCATTTCAAAGCTTTCCTTCCACCTCATTCCGTACCCACCACATACTGAGTAAACTTCATTTTGAATTTTTGAAATCTAACTTGGAAAACTCAAAAGGCTAAACTGATTATTCATGAATATCCCAGAGGTTATTCATGCATAGTCCAGAGGATGTAAACACCTCGGTCCTGAAGGACAAACCAGAAAGAATTTTTGACCATTTATTAAGAAAACATGTTAGCTCAGTTTTTAGCCTTTGATAATACTATGGCTGCTGCACAAATGGTGACTTGCATGTATAAATAAGCAATTCCAGCTCAAACATCACAGGCAGAACTTTCACTACCATCTCATGCCTTCATAAAACATGATACTCTTCCATGGAGTCAATTCATACACTCAGAAAGGAGTCATAGAATGAGATGATCAACAACAATCAATGTTCATGGTGTGCAAATTAGCCCTAGCTTTCCAATCTTGCTTTTTTAGTTGTTGAAATCTATCCGAATCTGAAGGCTTGGAGCATGTTACTACCAGCTAAGTAGCAAGAGGAACAACAAGAAGATACCCACTACAGTGGTACCTCGGTTTTTGAACAGCTTAGTTCCCAAACAACTCAGTACCCGAACACTGCAAACCCGGAAGTAGGTGTTTTGGTTTTCAAACTTTGACTTGGAAGCCAAACGTGCTCATGAGCTTCCATTTTTACCGTTGTGCAGCTCATTTGAGTCCCCCACATAGTAATTAAGGCTTTTTTCATCTTGTTTTACCCTTGCACAGCAAATTTAAGTCCCCCCCCATCATAATAAACGTTTTTTCATCCCATTTGTAACCTTGAGCAGCTAATTGAAGGCCCCCCCATCATAATTAAAGCCTTCCATTTCTGATTGCAGTGTTCTGAGGAGATATTTGGTGCTTTTGTTTTTTCTATTTTTTGTGTTATTGTTTGTGTGGCTTTTTCATTTTTGTGGCTGTGGCTTGTTTTTCATTTTATGAGTGATTGATTGATGTGTGACTGCAAAAATGGATAAAAGCCCCCCATCCAAACAATGACTATCATCAGTGCAGGTAAGAAAAAAAAATAATCATCTACAATACTGCCTTATTTATTTTATCGTACAGAAAATTGATCACTGCTTTCATTTTATGGATCAATGGTCTTGTTAGATAGTAAAATTCATGTTCAATTGCTGTTTTAGGGGTTGTTTTTAAAAGTCTGGAACGGATTAATCCATTTTGCATTACTTTCTATGGGAAAGTGCGCCTTGGTTTGGGAACGCTTTGGTTTTGGAACAGACTTCCGGAACCAATTAAGTTTGAGATCCAAGGTACCACTATATTTCAAGTCAGAACTACCACATGCTAACTTATCACTTTACACTTTACATTTGCTATTTTACTGCCACTTTGGAGAGGTCCTGTTGAAGCTCCCTGCAATCCTTTTTATTTTATTTTGTTTTACCATCTTTAACAAATCGTATGCTATGCCAGTAAATGCAGTCTATCTGTACACTTAATTCTTTCCAGAATCAGATGCAAGCCCAGCAAAAATAAACCATCCGTAAAGCGATTCTTAATTTGTACCTTGCCCTAATGGCATTTTCATATTTTAAATCTTTTAGTGATTATCACACATAATAAGCACCAGAAATAATAAACAACACAAGTCTCAACTTCAATATGAATTTCAGGGATATTCAAATCAACTTACTTTAAAGTAAATATGATACAGGAATATTCTGCCTCTAATTATCACCAAGGGACAGCTTTCCGAAATGTCTGTATCTAGAGGGAACTTGTGGTTAGATACTAAATACCAGTGGGTTCACAGACAGAAATGGGCCATATTTTATGTAATGAGAGGTAGACTCCTTGGAACAGAGGCTAGTATTTCACAGAAACCATTATTTATTTTGTTCTCTTTTTCACATGTGCATTGGTCCTGTTCAAATATGTGACTCATTGTAGAGGAATCTATTTAGAGGACCATTATGGTGGAGGGGGTGTCTTATGGGTATGCTTACTTTCCATACAAATGGTAGTAGCTGAGAAGTGGCGATCTGGATTGACATCCTTTCACTATATATTCATTTGTATTTAACACTAAATCTTCGTGGCACTTACTGATACTGAAGGCCCAAGTCTCAACTTAAAACCAGTGCAAGCCAGTTAGAAGCTTCTTACATACTGCTGAAAATGGAATTTGTTAGGCACATGTAGTCTTTTATTAAAAATAAAAATGTATCAAAAATAAAGATATACTTTGGCCAGGGGTACTGTTTTGCTAAGAGAGATTCTGGCCTTTGTTGTGACAAAACAAAAAACCTTTCTCTGGGTTGTACATCTGTCACAGATTTATTTGGCAAGATGCATAGTTAATCTAGACTATTCCAGCAAATTATTATTTCAGCTAGTTAAACTAGTTGGGGCCTCTTTCACCACACCCTTAATATATAAAGATACTACATAGAAGAAATCTTTTTTAGGTGTCTTACTCAAAAATACACATACAGTATTTGTAAATTGTGGGTGTAAGAGTTGATTGTTTCCTGTTGGCTCAGATATGCAACATTACTATGTACAGTGGTACCTCGGGTTAAGTACTTAATTCGTTCCGGAGGTCCGTTCTTAACCTGAAACTGTTTTTAACCTGAAGCACCACTTCAGGTAATGGGGCCTCCCACTGCCGCCGTGCCACCGGAGCACGATTTCTGTTCTCATCCTGAAGCAAAGTTCTTAACCTGAAGCACTATTTCTGGGTTAGCGGAGTCTGTAACCTGAAGCGTATGTAACCCAAGGTACCACTGTATCCAGAATGGCAATTCTAGCTATCACAAACCAGGATAGTTGGTAGACCACAAGACTCTTAATCTCGGTTGTGGGTTCATGCCCCATGTTGGGCCAAAGATTCCTGGATTGTAGTGGGTTGAACTAAATGATCCTGGTGGTCCATTCCAACTCCACAGTTCTATGATTTGGTGGGGAAGCACTGTCTTCCTCCACAAAGACATGTCTTAAATAAATCCAGCAAAGCTTTATTTGTACCACCCAGAGTCTCTGCTTGCACGTGCATCCTTTTTATACAAGAGGGTATGGTGTCATTGGGAGTCAGGTAGGCAGCAGGAACCTAAAGTGTAAGAATGTGCCATCATTTCCCAACAATGTCCACTAAAAGAAATACTTAGCATCACTGTAACATTTTCCCTAAATAGTCAAAGCACTTCCCATACTTTATCTCAATAATCTTTCCAACCATCCTGCAAGACAGGCCAATGCTATCGTTCTCATCAGTGCTATTTTTCTGGAAAATGAGGTGCTAGAACTCACTATGAATACCTCCTTCATTCTCTCAGAATGACAATGGCGCACAGTTGAGAGGTGCCAGAACTGAGTTCCAATGAGTTCCGCCCGAAGAAAAGCCCTAGTTATCATATTTCAGAGCGAGGCTGTAATCTGAAACATGCTTCTTTGGAACCATTCCATTGAAATCCATGTCATATCATTTTGGGTCAGTATGGTTAGGATCAGCCCATGAGACAGTAGGATCTAGCCACTAGGTTGAATTCAAACCATGGGCCCCTTTGACAGCTGGGTAAGGCTGCCCAATCGTTGATAATCAGCATTATCAAGATGTCAAGCGCAGCATTTTCTTTTGCCTGTGCATTGTCTGAAAGTAAGCAATGCAGGCCGCTGTGAGAACAGGATGCTAGACTAGATGGATTTTTGGCTTGATCCCGGACTCTTCGTATGTTCTATATTATTTCAAAAACTTCAGATTTGTGAAATACTAAGACTTCCCATCATTACTTCACTTTTGACACCTATTAAATGTGTTGATCAATCTTGTTCTTCAAGAACACTCATGACTCAAAGCCCACTTCATACCCTATCAAAAAAAGATATTGATCACTATTCCAGAGACGGTAGCAACTATGAACTATTTACTTACTGTTTTGACTCATGGTGACAAACCTCCAGCGTGGGGTCATTATAAATAAAAGCCGCTTCCAGATCGTTGACTCTCACTCTGTATATCCTACATTGTTTACTGTTCAGCTTGATTCTATTCAGATTCGCAACTGTGGGAAATATTGTCAGCTCCACGTAACCCTGCACAGATTTAAAAGAACAACGTTTACACTCCAAAGCAATCTAGCTTTATAAATACTATTATAACGTCAAAATGAGTTTTCTTTTGCATCAACTGAAAGGTTTAAAAGCGCACCAGCTCTCACCAGATTGCTTCTCATACTGCTTGTTAAGGACACACTCTGTGTCAGAAGTGAGAAAGTAACAAGAGGAGTGCAATGTTCCCTTCAATCAACAAAGAATGTCCTATGTACTGTACAGCTAGGCTGACCAGATGCAAATGAGGACAGGGCTCTTGCATCTTTAGCAGCTGTGCAGAAGGAGGAATTTCACCAGCTGCAGCTTGTCATTGTTGCAACTATTAAAGCAGAGGTGGGAAGCCTGTAGTCTTCCAGATGTCCTTGGACTCTAGCCCCCATCAGTCCCAGCTAGCATAGCCAATGCTCAGGGAAGATGGGAGCTACAGTCCAACATCTGAAGTCACCAGCACCTCTTGCCTATATTAAAGGTACAGGAGCCCTGTTTGTGTGTTTGTTTTTTGGCCACCCTACATCCAGCATGAGGCGCCATGATTCTCCTTCACAGGAGAACTCTCCTTCACAGAAACTAGGGGGCACATTCCTACACTTTTCAAAACTTGTGATACTGCCTTGGGTCACATAGCTTGTGATACTGCCATGGCTCACAGAAATACATTAGTGCTTTCAACCAGCCACTGTAAATTAACGGAGCACACCTTATGACTTGGGACAAGACTTTAAAATGCTGCTTGTCCTGAGACACAACCAGACCTTTTGGTCTCTGGTTCTCCCCTTCCTATTTGTTCACACTTTTAACTCCAAGCTCACAGCAGCATTTATGAGAGCCTCCCGATTTTCCCCACAACTACCCTGTGAGTTAGGTGCCTGGCCCAACGTCACCGAGCGAGTTTCATAACTGAGAAAGGAATTGAAGCCACATCTCCTTGATCCAA
This sequence comes from Podarcis melisellensis, assembly GCF_964234715.1. NCBI lineage: Eukaryota > Metazoa > Chordata > Lepidosauria > Squamata > Lacertidae > Podarcis > Podarcis melisellensis. The sequence continues at coordinate 15,527,429 of NC_138539.1, read as the reverse complement.
TTCCAGTGAAATCTATCACACCGTATCAATTCTCCCTGTGCCATGGTCCCTGCATCTTTTATTTTAATCCTGTTTCCTTGCTAAACCAGAAATGTTGTCATGGGCATACAGCACTGTGAGAAAATGTGGCCAATGAAAATGGGGACAGCGGGCACCAGGTCCTTAGAATAATGGATTAGGGAAGGTGTGGAGAACCTTTTACCAACCAAATGTCACTGAACTACACCCCCACCCCTTCAGCCCCAGCTACCATGGCAGGTAGCCAGGGATGATGGGAGTTGCAGTTCACCTGGAGGGCCAATGGTGGCTGACCTAACCTGCCTGATAATTTAACTGATAGGCAAAGCAATCCAAAGTAAACATGGAAATGCATGGAATTGTGGTGTTGCGAAGGAGGGAAGCAGCGGGTTCACAGATGCATTCCAAACCCTGCCAACAGAGAAGGTTGGGGTGGCAAGTTTTGTTTTTATTGCTACATCAGCTTCAGCCTGGTAGAGCTGAGGGGATCCACAGAGCTTCTGATCCAGCAGACCCCAGGGGACCAGGGCTCTCCCCCACCCAAAAAGGCCCCTTTCAAGGGCCTTCTGCCCACCTGACTGTAGCAGGGGCCACCACTGCAGAACCTTACCCACAGACAGTGCTCCTCTCTACCAACAGCCTAACTGCCTCCAGCCACCAATGGTTTATGTGTGTGCAGGGTGGGGAAGGACTGAGCTCTTGCATAGCTCAACATGATTACATCTGTACATGTAGAATAATTTGGGCGTTTTAGAGGGACTTTTAAGTATATACTTTTACATCACACTGTGAAGATTTGTCCACTAAAATTTCATCCGTGTTCCCAGAGAAGCTACTCAGATACTAAACCCAACCACAGCTCCTTCACAGTACATGTAAAGGTATAGCAACAAACAACTGGAGGCAGGATCACAATCCCATCAAAGCCTTCTTCACTTTGACCTAAAAAACAAAACCCCACCCTAACATAACTATTCAGTTCTCCCCCATGAAACCGAGGAAACAAGAGACACAACTTGGTTGGTGGCACTCATTCATCTGCAGCCCGGGGGGTAAGCACATAAAAACAGAGCATGTGGAATATATTACGGGTTCCTGGGAACACAAAAGCTCATGAAAAATGAAAGAATTTTGCACTGAAATACATCGATCTCTATCAACACAAGGATGTTGTGCTAGACCCTCCAAACAAGAATTCAGTCATTCATGTTTTATTTGCTCGATAACTCATTTCAGGAGACAGGAATTTTCTTCCCTCTATTTGTAAACATCGGGATTGACTACTGCAATGTGCTCTTTGGGACTGCTCATAAACGGCTTTCAGCACACAGCAACCTACCCTGTCAAGTGTGGAACAGTACTTATATGTTGATATCGTTCCACATTTTTTATGTAAATATCAATAAAAATAAGCCTATATAAAAAGGTGTGGAACAGTATCGACATATAAAACCTGAATAAAACTGCATCCTCTGCCTTTTAGCTTTTCAGTGTGATGGCACTGACTTTTAACACTATTTATAAACTACCATATCTACAATTTGTAGATGAAGTGGGATCATCACCCTGCCCCCCCCCAATAAAGAATTATGCAATGGCTTTAATGTTGCATATCTCAGGCAATACTTTTCCTGTTAAGAGCCAATCTGGCTATTAAGATCAAACACAAAAATCCTGTCAAAAACCAGCCACCTCAATATCAATTATACCAGAAAGTGGAACAAGTTTTTCTCCATAATGGTTTTGGAGTTGTGGAATTCCCTTCCAACAGAAACATACCTGAGCCTCCCTGTGGCAGCTTTTGGAAAAGACCACAATATTTTCTCTTTTAAGAGGGCATTGCATGTTAAGTGAATTTTATTATTGTCTTTTTATGATGTGTTTTGAAGATTTTATTTTCAGAAATAAATTTTGCTGTTTATTAACCTGGGCCCATCTTAAGCAAATAAATAACCAATGGGGAAATGCAAAGTTCATCTGGCTTTAATATTTGAATGGTTTATGCCTAATCTATCCCTGAGGTCTTGGCAGTGAAGCTGATCCTTCACACTTCTTAGGCGTGGCTTTTTTGGCTCCATAAACAATTCCCTGCTGTTGTGATTGCAATCATTTTAACAGGTTTCAGTTCAGGATAAACTCTCACTAAAGTCAATTGAGGTAGCATGAAATTTTAGAGCACTTCTACAAGCAAGCTGTAAAATAGTCAGTGGCAGTTGAAGGCCAGCTTGATGGTAAAGAACAAAAGGATGGGCTAGGCACCTAAAGAAAAGGATAAAACTCCTCTAGAATAACCTCTCTGACTACTGGTATTTTGTAAATATTACAGCAGAAATGTGAGGTTGTTTGTTGCCACAAACTGGGATGCATGGCATACATAGCATGAAGAAAACACAATTAACCAAGTATAAAAGTGAATCCCTTAATAGCCAGAAGATTAGAGGCTTAAGACGTAGACTTTCACTACGTTAATTAAATAGGAACATGGGGAGCTGGCTTATACCAGGTCACGCTATTTGTCCAACTAGTTCAGGACTGCCTGGTCCAACTAGCAGTGGCTTTCTAGGGTCTTGGACAGAAAGTATTTCCCATCACCTGGTACCTGGTTCTTTTTGTTGGAGATTCCAGGGACTGTGCCTGGGACCTCCTGTACACAAAACATATACTCTTCCTTCGAGCTCTATAGTCCCTTCCCCTCAATACAGTGGTACCTTGGGTTAAGAACTTAATTCATTTTGGAGGTCCATTCTTAACCTGAAACTGTTCTTAACCTGAGGTACCACTTTAGCTAATGGGGCCTCCCGCTGCCGCTGTGCCCCCGCCACACAATTTCTGCTCTTATCCTGAAGCAAAGTTCTTAACCTGAGGTACTATTTCTGGGTTAGCGGAGTCTGTAACCTGAAGCATCTGTAACCTGAAGCGTCTGTAACCTGAGGTACCACTGTATACTTACAACAACAGATTTTCTCTGGAAATTTATGTTGTTGATACAGACCACCTGGTGGGTTGTGCTGGGGAAAGGAAGAAAAAATTCAAAATAAAGATCTTGATGTGTATAACCTTGCAGAGAACTAGAAAATAAGTTATCAGACCATCTGTCTGCCTGCACTCATGTGTCACATAACAGATTTTAGACACAAGCCATCCTGGGCACTTCATCATAAAGAATTATTGCACCCTCCATAAGTGGCCAAGTATCAAGCTGATATCAAGTAAACAACGCCTATATTGTATGTGTGAGTATGCACCACATTTAACACTGCAACAAATAGAGAAGATTCCTTCTATATATACTGAGAAAATATTATAAATTGTTTTCTATTAATGCAGATAACATCAGTTGTGGGTTCAAAAATATCAGTAAATTTTCTAATATTCCATTATATACTCAAGCAGCTAGACATGTACAACTGAAGCTTCTCTCCTGGGTGGGATTCTAGTTAAAACACATCCACCCCAGCAATTCCAACCCAAAGCAGCCAACTACGATCATGCATTAGTTTTAGCACCCTTTTTCCTCTATAGTTCTCAGATTGTTTGGCACTTCACATCACAATTAGCCATCACCAGAAACAAATGTAGATAATTCCCAGTATTTCCTGTATCTAAAGTACAGTATTCTGAAGTCAATGCAATAGCATAACATGAGACGTTAAGCTGAGATACGGAAATATATTCTTAAATAGCCTCAAACCAATAGGAATAATAGACAGTGGCTGAGGCAACCCAGGCCGATGGAAGACGTATTTCATTGTTGTTGCTGTTGTTGTTATTACATAAAAATATTTCAGTTCAACTTGCTTGTGGATCATTCATGGTACTTTCATGTTCCAAGCAAATTTTGATGCCTAAGGAACTAAGGTCACAAGTCTAATTCTATGTATCTGAAAGTAGGCCTCACTGAATTCAACAAGACTTACCGTACTTTCAAGTTGAAATAGTTAGGAGTGCACTGTACATAATTACATGTATCAGGGAAAAACCAAAAATGCAGTTTCCCACATTTTAATGGAATTGATTTATATTACCAAACTAGTTGCTGAAATGCAACTTCAATTTCTCTCCAGTTTCCTCATCACAATGTAGTTTTTTTAAACAACCTGCAGCTTTCTGGACTCCAAAGGCCTATTGCGTCAGTTTAAAAACATCAACCTATGGTCATAAGAAAAGAAACAGTAGCAGATACTTATAATTTATAAGGTCTTGGGCTCTCAAACCCCTTGTCTCCTTTCTTCCTGTTCATCATAAATAGTAGTACTGAACCTTGATGAAAATCAAATACACATCACAAGCCTCATTAGCAGTCTTTTCAAAGGTAACTTTAATTCTTCCTTTCTTGGCTGATTTCTTCCCATTAAAGATCTTTCACCAGAAAATTTTAGAATAGTCCAAAGAAATGTCCAAAGAGGCAACATTCCCCATAAAGCATTTTCGGAGTGTGAATACTTCAGATTTCGGGAGACCTAACCTACTAATACTGACCTCTTAAATTAGGGAGAATTATATATGTATCAAACTTAGTATCTGTTGTGCAACTTACTGACATTTAATAAGGGAAGGGGATCCTTCCTAGAAAGAGAACTTCTCCCACCCCAGGTTAAAAGATGACGACTTCTGAATCCTCTAAAGACCTACCAAAGCAAACTAGATACATCTCTCTTTTTTGTGTAGGCATTTAGCTATTTACAACTGCAAAAAAAGAGAGATCTCTTGTCTTGTAGTCTATTTACTAAAGAAGCGACAGCAGTTTCCAGTGATTCCTGGCTAACTTGATAGGCGCACTTTTAGACCAAAAACTGATCACTGACTAGGTTTCTATCTGGGAGAAAAAATCCCAACATAATGCAGTATGCAACCTTCCTGATTTGTGGGGGCAGCATCTGGACCTAGGAGTGGGCGAAGCTGCTGCTGAGCTGCCCCCAAACTATCCTATGGGTTTGTAGTTACCCTTCCTTGAGCCAGGGCTGGGTACAGCCTTTCTCTACAAAGGCGATGCCAACAAGGGGACTCCTGATCTGAGAGGTCGCATCTGGTTTAAGCAGGTGCGTTGGCAGCTGTCAAGGTCTAGAGATATCTAGCCAGCATGGAGCCCGCTTCCTTTTGGAGCTTGTCTAGGAAGGGGGCGCTTTTCCTGTGGGTCTCCCAGGAGGATTCTTGTTTCACGGCAGGGATGTGTCGCTAGAAATGAGGTGGGCATGAGGGCTACTGAAGCTCCGGCTAGGAATTTGGGGCGCGGAGGGAGAGCTTGTTCCGAGGCGAGGAGCTGCCGCAACTTCAACTCCCGATTCTTCAGCGGGCGCGGCTGCCTTGTTGAGGGGACCCTCGCTAGTCCTCATGAAAAGCGAGTTGCTTTAGGGAGGCGGTGGGTGTCCTGTGAGGAAGAATGACGTCCGAGGGAGGCAACGGCTGCAGCTCGGAGGCCTCCTCTTAGAAGGGTCCCGCCGGGGCCTGAGAGCGAAGTCTGGGCGGACGGCGGCTCTCAGGAGGCGAGGCGTCTCTCTCCACGACCGGCGGCTCCCCTTAGGCCCGCTTCCAAGTACACAATCAGCGGCTCGCTTCTGGCGAGGCGGCCGCCATTTTGCTCGCAACCTTTGACCTCACGTTAAAGTGGGCGGGAAGGTCGTCGACGCAGTAGGTTTGTTAAACCCCCACCTCTCCCCTCGCGCTCCCGTTTCAGATTCGTCAGCGGGCCAATCAAGAGGCCGCGTCTCACGCATACGCACGAAAGCGAAGAATGCTCATGCGGAGCGAAACGAAGCCGCCTATTGGTGGACACCGTTACCACGGCGACCTGGATTTGCTTTGGGGAAGTAGCTCGCGCCCGTTGGGAAGCTTGAAGGTGGTTTGAGGGAAGAGTTTCGCGCTCGCGCGCAGGCGCAGTGATTCCTCCCTCAGGCTGCCCTAAGCAAGGGCGGAGGAGCCAGTTGGGAAATAATTCTCATTTTCAGAGCTTTTTTTAGTGGCTCTCCCTTAAGTTAGATGGAGCATGCCTAGGTTTTGTAACTTTCTGGCATAGGCGTCTTCGTTTTGCACCTCAGGCTGTGTCCCCTTTGGAAACAAAATTAATATTTTTGTTTGTATTTGGAAACACAATAAAATATAGCAGTAGCGCCTCCTAGAGAAGCATTCTTTGATCTGATTTGCAGATGTGCTTCTGAGCAGACTGTGCCTCTTTCCTTTTCATAGAGGAAATCTTCCCATTGACAGTTCATAACAATAAACCATCCATGCAAACGCCAAGAGTCCTGCTGGATCAGACTGTTGCTGTTTGCATCCTCTGGAGAGACAATGGAGTGCGCCTCTGGGGATGAAGTTACCAGCACCAGTGACCTTCCCGGGGTGCAAGCCTGGGCAGTGTGTCTGGAGGTCCTAGGCTGCCCCGACTACAAGACCCTCCTCCCTTGGCCTCACTGATGTGATCCAAAGGAAAACACAGCAATACTGTTTTGGCATCTGCTTGGCTGCAGGAGTTGCACAAAGCACCATCCAGCCATCTAAGGGACTCCACACTGGATTTGTGTAGGGTTTACTCCTGAGCCTTTTCTTCTCCCAGTGGTTTAGGATCAGAGTTTTCCTTCTCCTAGATGGCCTCCCTTTCCTGGTTGATGAGCCCCATCTGCTCTTCATTTCCCTCTGCAGCACATGCAGAAACCGCCTGCTTGAACGTTGGACCCCACTATTGGTCTCTTCCACTCAATCTGCCTGCCTGCGTCGCATGAAGGGTCAAACTAAAGGCCCATCAAATTCAGCATCCTGTTTCCCACAGAGGCTGATCATTCCCATAAGGGAATGAAGGAAATAGCCCTCTCCCATCATTGCTCCCTGAAACAGTAACAAGTTGCACCTGAATCTGTAATTGTCATACTGCTATCATTGTAACACACGTATTGAGGCATGGATAAAGTTACCCATGTAAGCATATCAACACCCTGTCGTGTTCAAATGCGAATCGACATTACCTGTAGCATGCTGCCACAGTGCAAAGTGTATTTAAAATGTGACAGGGCATGAGTGACGTGCTGCTACACAGGAGCATTTTAGCTGTGACTCACATCCAATGACTTTCATCCACAGCAAGGAGTCTACAAATAGGGCAAGACCTGTTTAGATATCATTGGCCAAGTCCAAAGAGATAGCATGGTGACTTGTTTCCCATCCCACCCCAGACCTGTATCACAAGCAGGTTTTAAAATTTGATTTTAATATGCCTTCTGAGACTGAGATGGGTTGCAATACCATGGGCAAGAAATATATAAACACCCCACATGTACACATATCTCAATTTCCTTCTTTCAGTGGGTTTTGTTACTGGCCCCTCTACATATTACAATATGATACTACTATATGCTTTATTATACATCAGTCCAAGAGATTTTTACCTCTGAGATTCCAACACAGCTTTATGAATAAGGTTTTAATAATAGACAGTTGCAGAACGTTTAAAGAAAGTATTTGTACACTGCATTTTTAGCTTTTCAAAACACTTCAGTTTTATCTATAAAATAATTCCAATGCTGGATTTCAGCATTGTTACATGATTAACAGAAAATCCCTAGGATTTTAACTATTGCTGCAAAAATCCCAACAACCCCATTCCAAATTTGAGCCACCAGTCTTTATGTTCTCTTCAGTCATTACTTCTTATGAAACGGGTCTTCTAGAATTATAAACTTTAAGTCCATTCTGCACTGAAGAACGAGCATATTTTGTCAGCAACGCACCAATCGTTTGCTTCTCTGAACATAAGTCCCTGCAAAAGAATACAAGCACTATTCATGCAACTTCAAAGACCACACAGAAGGACCATTTGCTTCAGTTACTTTTAAAACACTCCAATTCAAATTATGGATTTATCCCTAGTATTACAGTGCATCATATCAAATGCCACACACTCTTAACTGAAGAACAGCAGTGGAAACAAAGAACAAAGTAACAGGAAAAGGTGCAGAAGGAAATAAGAAAGTTGGGTTGTGAACAGCTTCAAAAGCAAGGAGACCTAAGTTTATTCTGCAAAAAGTGAAGCCATTCCATTAAAAGATATGAAGATGTTTGTGGTGAATTGTGCCCCGTGAAACAAAAAATGAGGTATGTTTGTGATTCTGTAACATTCAGTATTTTTATTACTTACTGTATATATGGAGCTATATCAGCTTCTGTCCATTTCTCCCTAATAGCGAATAAACTGTTAAATCTTTCCTGGTTATCTTCTGGTAAGTCTTCAACATTTAGGAAGGAAATGGTTTCTGGTCTGGAAGATTTGTCCACAAGAGCCAACCCCTTGAAATAAGAAGATATAGAAAACAGAATCATTGCATTTTGTCCTGCTCCTACTTTGAAGAGATCAGGGTTGGTGAACCCAGCCCTCACATTTCCTCATCCTCAAAAAGACCATAAAAGGTGGGTTTTGAACTCTGGCCTGATCCACTCCAACATACTGAGTCTCCTCCTGCAGAGCAGTTTTATTTTCTTCTGCCTTGAGAGCACCAGTTCTACACCTGACACACGACATTTCCATGGATGTAAACTGCTGGCTTTATTTTACCTTTAACTGGTCCTGTCTAGTCGTCATTCCTTCAGGGACGCTCTGCTGCCATACTTCTTGGAATTCTGCAAGACTGAATTTGACTGCGTTTTGTAAGAGCATCTGTGCCGTTGCTCTGCATATCTTCTCTTCATTCATTTCAAAGTAAGTCTCGCCTAGGAATGAGTATTAAGAACACAATAAATTATGGGTGGGGGTCAACTAAATTTTACTCACAGCAGACCCACTGAGATAAAGGAACATGACTAAATTAGGTTCATTAATTTCAGTGGGTCCACTCTCAGTAAAACATAATTAAATACCATCCTTTATCTGAATTCTTAAAAAAAAGCAGTCACTTTAAAAGTATGCAGTTTGGGCAAATTTGGATATATCGTAAGTGTGCCCTAACAATGTATATTTACCAGGGAGTATGCTGTCAGTTTTAGAGTAAAAAGACTCCACAAGTTAGGGAACCAACCACTGTCACTCTCCTTCTCCCTCACCCTGTGCCCTTTTCTCCTTGACTGAAGCTTGGCTGCAAGCAAAGCATGTGGCACAAACCTGGATTTAAACTGGATGATACAATGACCTATGCAGTGTGCATGAGAAGGTTTAAACTTCTAGGCAAGAATTTTAGACAGCAGCTGTGTTTCACAGCATAGGTATAAACAAACAGGTTGTCTCTATTACAGCTAATTTGGCAATAATGCTGCTGCTACTCACATTTGACCAGATACACTGTCTTCACTTTTGTCAACCCCTGCCTACAACTATTTAATCAGGTGCTTTAACATTATTACTTTTTTAAAAAAACATGCACTCATGGAACTAACTTACCTTCATCAATGCATCTCTTTCCATAACTCACAAGAATGTGTTCTATCATTTCCCTGGAACAAATGTTTTGTCTACTTTTAGTATATGAACAAAAATTATACTACCATATGTTACAGAATTTGGCCATCTCAGTTGATCCTCATATTTCTTCAGGTTTGAGGGAAAAAACAAAAACACCTGTACTTAAATTTGTAAATAGCAACTGGGTTTTCCCCATTCTCCTACTGTTTTCCAGAAACTGTGCCTATATTCCATTCGTTATGGTGCCAATGGGAACTCTTTTTGTTTGTTTGGGGATCATAGCTGCATAACTGGGGGTAGGGTTAAGCAAATCCCATGTGTTGATGTTCCACTCATAGCTGTCAACCTTCCCTTTTTTTGCGGGAAATTCCCTTATTCCAGCGCCATTTCCTGCTGCTATCCCGGATTGTTAGATATTCCGTAGACTGTCCCTGGGACAGGTGAGGCTGCTGATCCCTTATTTTTGAGGCTGCTGATCCCTTATTTTCAAATCTGAAAGTTGACAGCTATGGTTCCACTGAACATCCCCTCCAGCACCTGCTGATATTTTATGTATCTGAAGTGGTCCAGAGGATGGAGCTGTTATAACCAACAGAACAAGAGCAACTTCTGAATGACAAATGAAGGTGAGGGTGGGCCCTTCTATTCTGGACTAAAATTCTGGACCTTACATTTTTATGCAAGGGCTAACAAAAGAACTTACTTGGGCTCTAAAGGTCCGAGTTCTTGAAGACATATGCTTAAAGGGACCTTGCTGAATGGCCAGGACTCGGTATATATCAATTGTGTCACATGATTCAACAATTTCATCTCATAATCAAAGTCTAGAATCCGCCAACAACCTGCCAAGCAGAGAAGCAAGGTCATAATCAAAAAACAGCAGAAATGGTAAAACTTCTTCTATGAAAGTAGACTATGATCTTCCACATCTTTTTAAAGAAGAGGCACTCTAGCCAAGTACCCATTGTTATGATACCGGGGACAATTCATACACTGCAGAAATGTTTTGCATAGTTGTCCAAAAAAGAGTTCTCTTCTATGCACGCACGCACGCACACACACACGTGTGCTCCTCTACATGCACACCCAAATGGTGTTCAAGATTACAGCCTGTTACTTTGTCTCATTTGAAAATGGAACCCAATCTTATCTGCACAGCCTCTGTCCTGAAAAATGGAGTGCCACACAAACAACACAAAAACTGGCTTTTAATAAAAACTGAGGAAAGCCAGCTAGAGTAGGAATAAGAAAATGCTGTGCTACTTTTCTGGAAAAGAGAGCTTCCTACGGTCACCATAGCCACCATGGTCAGTCAAAATAAGATACGCCCATAATTATCCATCAAAATCCTTGCAAGTAATTTTAATCCACTCCTTTTCTTGTTACAATATAGTAGAATCAAGTAAATCAACCTTTAAAGCTCAGAAACCTTTAGATAAGAAGGAATTCTAAGAGACAGGGAGAAAACAATGCAAATAGACCCCCCCACACACACACATTAAAAATATGAGCTCCAGATTATCTCCAAATACCTTCAATTTGGCATGCTTTTAGAACCTTCAGTTGATCCATTATTTCTTCCTCACTTGCTTGGACTTGATCTAGTAACTCTTCTGTTGTGTACTGTAAAAGACACACAAAAGTATTAAGCCAATATTTATTCTCATACTAGACTTTATGACTATCTGTCTGTAAGGGTTATAGCCAATGAATTTATACTGTTAGCATGCAATGGGACTACTTCTCCTCTCCCTGTGACCACCCCCTTCTCTTTTATTAGGTTGGGGGAACCCCAGAATATATTGAGAGGGATGTGGGGAAAGTGAAAGTACTTGCACTAATGGGACAACTACATTTCCTTGGATACAACCCTGAATCTCCATTGACATTGATAATGCTACATCCCACAGTGGGAACGGGGTGTAGGAAAGAGAGATAATGTATATTACTCTCAAACTGGACAAGCATACACTGCACCAATCCCAAGTCCTTGCAGCATGCAAGTCCTATCTCAGCACATGCCTCACTTATCATAATGACAGATACTTAAGTAACAATGTCAAAAAGAGGAAACAAAAAACAGCAACCCCATCAACTTATTTTTAAGATTTGTGAAGTAATTCAAACTCTTTAAAATATAATTTTTCTGGCAACCTTAATTGTTTTGAATTATGTGTTAAATAGAAGTAGATTCCCATCTTCTTGAACACCATATCCACTAATCTGTTGGTTATAGATAAGCCAAAAGGAATGAACCTTCTGGTACTCTTGGAGCTAGCTTTATGTTTTGAAACATAATCCTTTGATAAGTAGCATTGGGTAACAGAGGTGAAACAGAGGATTCAAAGTTCATCTCTGCTGTGAGCTCGTTAGGTGACCTTAGCCAAGTCTCTCTCTCTCCTTTCCTACTCAGCTCACTTCCACCAACAGGGAGAGAATAATACACACTTTTACCTTACAGGATTGGTGTAAGGTAGGGCAGTGTTTAATACCACTTGATATTCACCAGTTACACTCATTACCTTGCAATCATTTAATAGCTTCATTTCTATTCTTTCACAAGAGCAATCTAAACTATGCATTTTTTAAAAGCTGATGCCCAAGAAGCTTTTCCACCAACGCCTCTCCCATTTTTACCTTTGATTTAGTTGAACTTCTCTCGTTTTCACTGTCTGGTCCTTCATAAGGATTTTCCATCAGAAGTTTCTTGAGTTTCTTTAACTTAGGTCGGCATCTTCTTAGTTCCCAGTAATTATTGGAGAAGCCTGCAATCTATAGCAATAGCCTTAATTGGAATTTGCCATTACTAATATTTAAATCTGTCAGTCGCAGACAGAGATCCCCTGATCAGCATCAGACCTTGTAATGAAAATATCAGGATTCCCCTCTGTTTGGCATATTAGATGCTCCTTCGGAGGGCACCTTTCCAGTTTCCAACAGAAGGTAGCCATTGAGGTGGTGAGAAGAAGAATGAATGCAAAAAGGAGAAACGTGTTCCCAAAAGCACCAATGAAGAAAATTTATAAGCTCAATGTGTTGCAGAACACAAGATCCATCTGTGGGATCAATCTTAAAAATTCAAAATGTTGTAGAACAGCTGAAGCTGCTTGCACAAACATTGCTGCCTAGCTGGCACTGTAGGGAAGACCCTTTTGCAGAACACATTTCTCCTTTTTCCGTTATTTATGGTTCTGTGCCTCCCTCCTGTTCTTTTTGTATTTGGGTGGTGCGCCAATGAAAGACAAATAGGACTTGCCCTATGGACGTGCAGGGCCAGAATAACTCCTGTATCTGCTTCATGGTCTTCTTGCCACCAAAATGGCAACTTTCAAATAGGAAAAGAATTCATGCTAGTGTTCTGTCACATACACTTTTTCTTTAAGAGAAATAAGATGCTTGTAAATCATGTAGCTAGAAATGGGGAAAAATAATAATGCTATGTATGGCACCTGATTTGAAACTGGGTCATCCAACCACCAAAACCAGCTCTGTGTTCTAATTCCTGTTCAGCCATTAATATTTTTAGGTTATCTTGGATCAATCCTTCTTATTCTGCTAACCCAAATCATAGAATTGCACTAAGCATAAGATAGGACCACCCCTTATAAACCACTTTGAATGCCATGGAAGGAAGGAAGGATATAAACGTGATATTTTTTAAAAGAGTATATAAATGGGAATGGGTTAGAACCTACATTTTCAAAGATAGTTAGCCATTTGCAGTTGGCTTCAGAAAAGTCTCTCACTCACACACAAAATACCTGAGTGTAAAGTATATTAGAAGCTGTCTTGTTTATACCAAGCTGCTCTGGAGTTTCACAGCCAGGTATGAAAAGCAATGTATTAGAGGTATCTGCAATTTTCATGTCATAGGTTTTATCTTTACTGCACAACACAGCATGTTCATCGCGGTCTCCACGGATCACCAGGCTGCAAAACAAAACAAAACAAAACAAGGCAATTAAATACAGAGTTACTGCAGCAATGGTTTGTTTGGGTTTTTAAAGCAGCATTTACTTCTGAATAGCAAACTTTTAAAATAATGAAAGGATGCTAGGTATCAATTGTTACAAACGATACTATATATCAGCATATTATGTATAAAAACAATGAATTTGATTTGCTCAATGTTAAAAACAAACAAGCAAAAAACCAGCCAAACTCTAACTTCATTCTCCCCATTTGATTCACAACATTTGGGCCCTAGTTCAACACATGCGTCACTGTGTTGTTATTTTTAACAACCCAGAAGTGCAGACAATAAGGCAGGCCACAAGTCTTTGCTATTTCAGTACACTTTGTTGTGCATAGACTGTACAAATATGTCATGCAAGTCTAAAGCTGCATCACTCTGCGATCTACTAAGGTGTAACCATAAGTATAAATGCTTACAATCCTGCATACAGGATGCATCCAATTGAAGTCACTAACCATCAGGACTTATTGAATAGCAATCTGATAAAACACGAATGCATTGCAACCCACAATTTCTAAATGTTGATCATCCTGCCTTGACATAAAGGCGAGTAAGGCAGTTCTCTTTTTTCCTCTGTAGTCCAGCCTTGAATCCCACCAGGGGGAAAAGGCTGGGTAAAATTAATGCATAATAATAATAAAATAAGTTTAATAACACTTTAAAATATATTTTTTTAAAAAAAACTGGCTGACACTTAAAGCGGGGCACACTTTCAAAGCGGTCTTTTCAAGTGGAAAATGTTAATTGCTCCAAAATCTGAAAAGCCAGTCATCCTGGTAAGGAAGGGGTGTCAATGGACTTGTACTGTATATAAAAACCGTGAGGAGCTCTCCACGTGGGAACTACCTAGGACATGCTATTAACCCTCCGGGCCGCCTGGGGTCGCCGTAGCCTAGAGCCACGCCCCACCACAGAGCCGAGTGCTAGAAAGTACCGTTTTACCCGCTCCCCCCCCCCGCAGCGTGCGCATGCGTACCTCCGCCCCGCTTCCAACTCGGCGCAAAGCTCCGGCTCCAGCTGCAAGAGGCGGCACTCCCCGGCGTCCGCCGCCTGGAGGCTGAAGCTGAGGCACTGCGCCGCGGGGAGCAGCTCCGCCGGGTCCAACTTGGCGACGTGCAGGGTGGCGTCTACTTCCTCGCGGCTCCTCATCCTCGTGGCGGGGGTGTGTGCGGCCCGTAACGGAAATAACGGCCTCCTCCCACGTCTCCTAGCAACGGCGCGCGGAGGAAAAGCGGCCCGCTCCAAAAGCGCGCCAAAAACCGCTCGGAGTGGGCGGGGCCTGGCGCTAGATGTTTCTCATTGGTAGGTGGGAGGGGACTTAAAGCGGCAAGGCTGTGATTGGGCGCGAGGGTGAAAAATCGCTGGTGTACTGAGCGCGCGGCTTTTACTTAAGGGTTGATCTTATGGTTCTTGTGCATGTTCGGTGAAATAGAAGGTGGGAGGGAGGGAAGATTATTATTTTTTAAATCCCTGTAAATTTTTAAGAAGTTAAAGCTTCTGTGTTCTCTGTTTTAAAAAATTACTCCTAATCCAGAATTATTTCACTAGTGTTTAGTTGAGATTCCTGCATTGCAGGATTACATAAGCCCTATGGTAGCCTCCAGCTGTACAATTCTATGAGTCTGTGTTGGATTATTTGCAATTAACTTTCCTATTTATACAGTATTCAAAACACAATGCTCTTCGCAGTTTACAGTATCTTTAACTATTTGCACCACACAAGCAAAAAAAAAAAAAAGCATGGAAGGGTTTTTGGTTTTTTTAAAAAGCAAAAGTTAAGGTTTTCCCATCTAGACCTACGCATATTTATGCAAATGTTAATCCAGTGAATTCAGTGGAGTTTACATATAAACAAGATTGCCAGCTGCCCATGAACCGGGCTTGGTGACTTAGCAGCTGCCAATGCAGTATCTTTAGGATTGGAATGGCATGATCCTGTCTGGCTGCAGCCAATAACCGTGTTGCAGCTTCCAGACCATTTTTCCAGGGAAGACACATGTAGGGCACATTGCAGTATATATTACCTCTAAATGGGTCAACACCAGACTGCCTCTCCTTTTGAGTTTGGGAGCAGATTAAAGGCTGTATAAAGAATGGTGTTTTGCTCTTCGTGCGGCTTCCCCCTGTGGTGAGCCACAGAGGTGCAGATTGGATCGTCTTCCTGGGCAGTGTGGAACAGTATTCCTAGGCTCTGGACCAGCCTCACCAAACTCAAGCTAGCCCCATGGTCCTCCTAAATGGAGGTTTTGTGTTTCGGCTGGAACTTTGGAGCACTTGTTTCTGGCACAAATCAGCTTTGTTTCTGGCACAAATCCTGGCAGGTGCTCTTGACAGGTGCTCACAGCTCTTGCGCCAAAGATTGTGGGTGCCCACAACGAAGGGCTTCAACTTTGCCCATTGACTTTGTGGGGCCTCATCCCCACAAATATATTATGGTGTTGTTGTTTAGTCATTTATTCCTGTCTGACTCTTCATGACCCCATGGACCAGAGCACACCATACGCTCTCTTCCACTGCCTCCCGCAGTTTGGTCAAACTCATGCTGGTAGGTTCAAGAACACTATCCAATCATCTCGTCCTCTGTCGTCCCCTTCTCCTTGTGCCCTCCATCTTTCCCAACATCAGGGTCTTTTCCAAGGAGTCTTCTCTTCTCATGAGGTGGCCAAAGTAGTCCCAGCTTCAGGATCTGCCCTTGTAGTGAGCACTCAGGGCTGATTTCCTTAAGAATGGATAGGTTTGATCTTCTTGCAGCCCATGGGACTCTCAAGAGTCTCCTCCAGCACCATAATTCAAACGCATCAATTCTTTGGCGATCAGCCTTCTTTATGGTCCAGCTCTCACTTCCATACATCACTGCTGGGAAAACCATAGCTTTAACTATACGGACTTTTGTTGGCAAGGTGATGTCTCTGCATAGTGGGTGCCAAAGCACCCATGGTCTCCAGTGCTCACAGCTTAGCCTTGTGGGGTGGTCACACAGATATGAAAGCAACAAGGGAAGCCTTGGGAATGGGCAGAAGTGTCTTGCTTTTCCTTTGTTGCTGCCCACTTGCAGATTGCTGTGCCCTTCCTAGCCACACGGTTGAGGCAAATAGCAACTGCCTGACCGTTGGTGACCAACTTGGCAACCCTTTGTTTATCATTGAAGATCTTCTGTTTCTCAAGGGGAGACTGTTATAGTGCAGGGATAGGTTATCTTTGGCCTTCCAGTTGCTATTGAACCCTCAGTTCTTACTTTTCCCAGCCAGGATTGCTAATGGGAAGGAATAGAGTGGTCTGAGAACATCTGTAAGACCACACATTCCCCACACCTATGAAAGGCACTCCTCAGTCTCATTCTATGCCCAAATAAAGCCACATGGGGGCAGACTGTTACAGCACACACAAAGTGAAACCTGTTGCATTGACAAACGTGAAACACAACTAGAAATCTACTCCAGAAAGCTCAGCAGATACTGACTGTTCATTTCCTGCTTGCTTTCACTGCTGGAGAAAGTTTGTGGCATGTACCTCCTCATAAAAACAGCAGCTGGATTCATTCTTGCAAATGGAGCACATTACAGTGGTGCCCCGCAAGACAAAAAACTCGCAAGACGAAAAACTCGCAAGACGAAAAGACTTGCGGAACGAATTAATTTCGTCTTGCGAGGCACCACTGTATTTGGGAATGGGATCACACACTGGCTTGTGGTCTTCAGCATGTGATTGTGTCACTGTCTTAATTCATCTTTTTGCAGAACTATAACTGTGAGCACTGACTTACCTATTGCAGAAGGGTGTGGGAAGGATAAGTAATGGCAAATACTTGTGCTGTCTGTCCATGTTTCAAGAGCTACTATTGCTTGGGTTTGCAGGATCACATTGGGTACACAGCTCCTTGCATGTACTTTTGGCATACTGTGATGCAGATGGTGCAGAATACTTTGAAGGGTAAGCATGACTTAACGTGTAGCATGTTTGTGGACTGCTGTAAAATGTACATATAGATTTTTGGTTTGGATTTGGTTAGCAGCCTCCAAAATGAAAGAAGCAACTTTAATAATAATTTTCAGACTTTTAAAAGGCTTGGTGATGATATAAAAAACAGAGGATTTTTGCCTCCTCTTTTGGTTTCTCGTGAGCCTCTGATCATATCAGTCAAGGCTGTTTGTGGCAAAAATGGAAGATGACTAGCACAGATAACCGTCATAAATTGAGGCAATTATAATGGGGCCGATTGACTTCTAGAGAAAGGAGGTGCTGGAAATTGCCCACAAACATATTGTGGGTTTGTCAATTGCCTAGTGTAGCTTGGCCTAAAAAGCTAGTTGTGATTGTTCTTTTAACCACAGGATGTCTCTTGTTTAGGTGTGACGAGTTTGTGAATTGTGTGTGACGTTCAACGTGTTTTGGAAATAGAGCAGAGTGGACACAACCAGTGTGGTGGTCCTTGGTATTAGTAAGTATTGATGTGTATAGAATTAAAATTCTAAATTTCTAGAGCAGCACAAAACCGTTAGATAAGATATCCTCTTAAATAGCAATATAAACCACAAGCTATCCTCTTCAATAGCAATATAAACTACAACAACTTAACGTATGGGGACCATAATATCTACGGAGCAGATCCGAAATGCAGCAGAGACAACCAGCCCCACCCATCCAATATACAAGTGTGTATTTGTAGATAGCAACTGAAGTGAGAATGCTTCCGCTATCCCCCCAACTTAAGATCACATTAGAAGGTAACTAAGGTTTATTTGCACATAATTGCAGGCTGAGGGTATGACGGAAGGCTCACAGCATTAGCACTCCCAACAGATCCTGCAACCTTAATTAGATTTCTAGTGGGACCACCAAAGCCATAGATTTGTATTTTGCACAGAGTAAGTCGCACTTTTGTCTCATGCAGACCTAGTTCAAGATTGCCAATCTCTTTTGTTGTCGGAGACTGGCTGGACGAAAATTATATTTCTGTTTTCCTAAACGTACATCATAAAATGGCCTAGTCTGCACATAATGCTAAGCCATGGGTTGTAAAATTACTGCTCTGAATACATTATTTGTTGTTGGTTTATAATCCTTGGTTTGTTTTAGCTATTGTGGCTTGGAGTTATGTCCCATCTGAGCATCTTTTCTTGATTTGTTTGGCCATTCCTTAGATCTTTACAAAGGAACAAGGCAAGAGCAGCTGGAAAACAAAACAAAAAAATGGAGATAAAGCTGTGGTTTATTTGGTCATCTGAGGGACAACTTGTGGTTAACTCATGGTCTTTAAAAGAAACCATGGCTGGACATTAAGTGTGAATCAGGCCAGTGAAGTGACACTGTAACAACCAAATTAGGTAGTTGCAAAGTTGTGATTATCTCCCTCGCCCCCAAATTACTCTTCCTAGGAGATAATCTCACATGCACAAGGTTTGTTGTTTTGTAATAGGCAGAATAAAATAAAAGCTAAACATAATTGAAACTGGGGGAAAATCAAGTTCTGGTTGCACCTGATCAAAATGAAGACTAAACATTACATTTGATAGACTTCACTAAAAGCAAAACTAGAGAACTGACATGATTTCATTAGATAAATGGAAGCAAAGCAAATAAACACATGGCAGAGAGTCTTATTTCTTTTGCTGAGCTGTCGTGCAATTACTTGCAACTGGTAAGTTTTTGAAGCGTTGGCACCAGCTTAATACATTTTGCTGCATGTTGATAAGGGTGATTTCTCCCAACCCAATCCAAAAACTGATTGAGTGGCAGTTGAATCTTGCTTCCTTGCTATTGATGGACCACCATCTTCCATGGCACTTGGAGGTAGTCAGCTTGCTTAGGTAATGTAAGGTAGTCCACAGGGCCAGGGCAGGGAAGAGACCACTTGCCTCCACATTACCCTTCTTCGGCTCCCTGGGACAGTCACTCTATTTTGACTGACGGTAGAGTTACTCAGGGATGTTACATTGGGCCAGGAAATAAGGCAGAAATAAGCAATGGGTTTTGGCTGCAGAATAGTGAAGCCACGGAAGGAAGGAAGGGAGTAAACTGTGAACATTTTGAGCAGCAACAAAAAGAAAAGGACATATGACAATACTCAGGGGGGAAATCAAATTATTTCTCATTAGTACAGGAAGTTTGAAACCGGTTGGTGGATTCCCAAAATACAACCCTTCTGGATCTCGATTTGTCAAGAAATTTGTCACTTCCCCACCTCAGTTTGTCTGAAGCTGGAAATGTACCCACACACTACAGAGAGATGGTGTCCCATTCATCATTAGCTGCCAGGGGAATTATTACCAGACACTGGAAAGATTTAAATGGGGCTACCCTCTTAACCTGGTACAACAATCTGTGGGAGATAGCCTTATTGGGAAAAATGCACTTTAAGAGTAGCAAGAGGGCAAAACAAATTATTTGTAATATGGTATGATGTTATTAATTATGTAAAGGATGACTTGCACAATTTTAACCTGTGACCAGCATTCAGATCCATGGTTGCTCTAAGATGACAATCTTCCCTCCCAATATGCTGTCTATATACATCAATGCCTAAATCCAAGACCAGACTTTCTGTTTTCTGTTTATTGTTAAGAAATGCATAAATAAACTCCTAATCTGTACCCTTCCTACCTCTGTATCCTGAATTTTTCTTTGTTTATTGCATATTTCTGTATTATTTCTTGAACTAAGTGCCTTCCACATTGTATGGTTATTCTGAATCTTTGTATTCCTTAAAATCAATAAAACAGCTCTTACTGTCAGAAAGGTGGTATCCAGTTATTTCCTCCGCTCAAGTAAGACACATTGAAATTAATGCGCCTAAATTAGTCCTAATCATTCATTTCACTAGGACTACTGTGGGACACAAGCCCTAGTATTTAAGGTGCTGCAAGGTCTGTGTTGTTTGGTTCTATTCGGTGTGGTTATTTTCTCACAACGGTGTGCAGTGTGGCACAAGCGTACCAGGATGAGTGGAAATGCATGCTGTCACTCAGAAGTCTACCTCAGCCTATGGACCTGTGTAATGCAGAGAGAATTAAAAGAAGCAGAGATAAAGGCAAGACTATGGTGCTGTGGGTTAAACCACAGAGCCTAGGACTTGCCAATCAGAAGGTCGGCAGTTCAAATCCCCACAACGGGGTGAGCTCCCGTTGCTCAGTCCCTGCTCCTGCCAACCTAGCAGTTCAAAAGCACATCAAAGTGCAAGTAGATAAATAGGTACTGCTCTGGCGGGAAGGTAAACGGCGTTTCCGTGTGCTGCTCTGGTTCACCAGAAGCGGCTTAGTCATGCTGGCCACATGATCCGGAAGCTGTACGTCGGCTGCCTCGGCCAATAAAGTGAGATGAGCGCCAGAACCCCAGAGTTGGTCATGACTGGACCTAATGGTCAGGGGTCCCTTTACCTTTTATGCAGTGAAGCAGACCATGTAATCACAGGATACCTCTGACACATCTGAAATTAGAGGGCAGGAGCCTTCAGAGCAGAGGTTGGTTCAAAAGTTTATATACTGTATATCAGGCATGTCCAAGGGACTGTGATCTACTCCCAGTATAAAAAAAAAACTGGTAGTGATTTACCCATTGTCATTGGAGGGAGGAGGAGCATGCGTGGGGTGGGTGGGTGGAAGGGGAGCGTTGCCAAGAAGAGTTTGGATTTGATACCCCGCTTTATCACTACCCGAAGGAGTCTCAAAGCAGCTAACAATCTCCTTTCCCTTCCTCCCCCACAACAAACACTCTGTGAGGTGAGTGGGGCTGAGAGACTTCAGAGAAGTGTGACTAGCCCAAGGTCACCCAGCAGCTGCATGTGGAGGAGCGGAGACACGAACCCGGTTCACCAGATTACGAGTCCACCGCTCTTAACCACTACACCACACTGACTCTGCCAAGGGTTGCTGAGCTTTTTGGGGGGAGAACAGAGTTGTTGACCTTTTTTTGAGATGATCCTGCAATCTACCAGGGATCTACCGGTAGATCGTGATCTACTGGTTGGACATGCTTGCTGTATATATTACTGATGTACACACCCCAATCTCCAAGCAGTGTGAGATTCCAGATGCCCTCTGTTTCCTTGGAATGAGGGGCATATATATTTCATGATAAATGGTTTACATATAAACAACCTGAGCTTATGGAGGAGGCACTCACAGCATGAAGGTCTTGCTTGCAAAGTAGGCATTGGTCTATGGGGCTCCACAACAACTAATCTTTTTTTTTTTAAGAATATTTATTGAGCTTTTACATAGACATAAGTTTACAAAATACAGAAAAAGGAACAAAGTATATAAAAATAAAAAAATAAAAAGGAAAACATACAAAAATACATAAAAGAAAAGAAAAAAGTACCAATACAAAATACAAAAAACAAATAGTTAAGAAAAAATTAAAAACAAATCCATTTGTTATGACTTTGAGCTCATTAGCTTGTTTCCTTGACCTCCTCACACCTCCACTTTTTGTATTCCCATTTACATAATCAGATCAGCAAATCCTTACCCTTTTTCATTTATCTTAACTCTATATCTTAACATATTCTAGCTCCTTATTTTCCTCCATTATCAATTCATTTTTGCATACTCTTATTAACTTTTGTTGCTAATGCCACTTATTTTCAATCCAACATCATTTTAACATTCATTAATTTTACAATGTTTCTGTAGATAGTCTTTAAATTTCTTCCAATCTTCTTCCACCAACTCTTCTCCCAGGTCTCGGATTCTGCCAGTCATTTCCGCTAATTCCATGTAGTCCATCACCTTCATCTGCCACTCTTCCAAAGTGGGTAGATCTTGTGTCTTCCAATACTTTGCAATAAGTATTCTTGCTGCTGTTGTTGCATACATAAAGAAAGCTCTATCCTTCTTTGACACCAATTGGCCGACTCACAACAACTGATCAAAGTAATATTGATTTGATCTTGAAAGAAAATTATAAAAATGTATTAGGAGATAATTTGTGAGGGCCCCCAAGATTTTGACTGCCCTCTGCAGGGTTTACTCTGGCACTGTTCCTCTTCCCAGCCCCTCCAAGTGTCCCTATTTTCCAGGGACAGTCCCCGATTTACAGTTTCTGATTTGATCCTGGAATGTCCTGCTTTTCCATCGGATGTCCCTATTTTCATCGGAGAAATTTTGGAGGCTATGTGACCCCTAGCCAAAGAGATAAATAACTATAAAACCTTTAGAAGACATCTGAAGGCAGCCCTGTACAGGGAGTCTTTTTTAATGTTTAATGTTTTTATATATGTTAGAAGCTGCCCAGAGTGGCTGGGGCAACCCAGTCAGGTGGGCAGGGTACAAATAATAAAATTATTGTGGAATAGCAGGTCCCTATTTTCATCAGAGAAATGTCCTCCCCCTTTTGCTCCACAACAGCCCTGCGAGGTAGAGGCAGATAAGCGTATGGCCCACGGTCACCCGGCGAGAGCTGAACCTGGACCACAGCTGTCAGCTTTCAGATTTGAAAATAAGGGATCAGCAGCCTCGAAAATAAGGGATCAGCAGCCTCATCTGTCCCGGGGACAGTCTAAGGGATATCTAACAATCCGGGATAGCAGCGGGAAACGGCGCTGGAATAAGGGAATTTCCCGCAAAAAAAGGGAAGGTTGACAGCTATGACCTGGACCTTTCCAGCTCATGATCTCCCATTTTGCACCACCGCACTTGGCTTGGCTGGCGGAGCCCCGACTGCCTTTCTGTTACTTATTCTTAGGAAGAAGAAACGCAGCGCAGCTTCTTAATCGACCACGATCCCCCTTTGACCCATTTTTCTCTCCTCCTCTCCCCCCCCCCCAGCTGTTGTGGAAGGAAGAAGAACAGGAAGAACTCAGTTAAGTCGAGGGGGGAAGGGGAGGGGGGACCCAAGCAGCTGGAGTTGCTTCCCTGTTCAGCAAGCAGGCAGGCGCGCAAAAAGAAGCGCCGCCTCTCCATTTCGCTAGCTCGCTCTGCAATCTTGTGAAAGGTCGCTGGTGGTAAATGAAGAGGTGAGCCCTTCCTCCCTCTCCCCACCTCCCCTTTCAAGCCTTCCCAGCCCCCCTCCGCCGCCGCCCTTGCCCTGAACTGGATCATCCTGCGCCGCAGCTGACATTGAGCGCACGCTTTGCGCAAGCAGCGCCTGTGCCCAGCCAGTGCCGGACGGAGGGGGTCGCTGGTGCCTCGGCTGGATCGCCTCTGCTGCAACCACGTGTCTCCCTCGCCAGCTGTCTGTCACACACCACAACAAGAAAGCCAGCGGGGGGATCTTTTTTGATCGCCTGCAGAAGGAACGCACGACTTTCCCCCAGCCCAGGTGAGTGGAAAGCCCGGGGTGGGTGGTGGTAGTTTCTGTTTGAGCTTGGAGAGCCTCCGGTGGCTTTTCCTCCCGTGACTGATGATGCAAGAATGCAATTCTCCGGGGACACAGAGAATCTGCTTTTATATTTCTCCCTGCGGCAGGATTGGAGGGGAGAAGGGCTGCGTTCCCTTCGACCCGTCCGCAGCTAACATTCCCAAACTGCCGCATGCAAAATTATTGCAACGTGAAATGAAGGTGGGAGAAGGGGGTGGGAGGAATCTGCCCAAGAGCGCTTGAATGCAAGGCTTGCAGGACGGATCGGAGCGAGGCAGCTCCTCGGTTCCTGCAAAGAAGAGAGGAGCGCGCGAGGAGAAAAGGGAAACTTGTGAAAGCGAGGAATAAAACGCCTTTGCGCGTTGCCAGTTGCGAAAGAGCTCAAGGGCAGGAGGTGAAACAGAGATGCAGCGAGCCAACGGGCGAAAGAAGTTTTAATTGAAGCGGGGCAGAAATGGTCTCTGGAGAGCGCAAAGCTTAGAGTGGAAGATGCCACCGTGAGGGACGGATGGGAGGGGTTAGGCACAGAATTGGGCTGCTGGAGGGGGGCTCAGGGTGATGTTGAGGTTTCTCAGAGTTGAAAGGGACCCTGAGAACATTTAGTCCAACCCCCTGCAATGCAGGTATATAAAGGTGGCCCATGTGGGGATCAAACCCACGGCCTTGACGTTATCAGCACCACGCCCTAGCCAACTGAGCAAACTGGTGTTTGGGAGGTTAGATTGCAAAGCGGCAGCTTTGAGCACTGGAGAGGCTGAGGAAGGAATCCAATTCTGCTCCCTGTTAACCTTCTGGCTCTTGTGTGCAGCTGGCCAGGTTAGTGCCGAGATGGAAGAAAGCAGCCTGGGCACCATGCAGCAGAGAGCGACCGAGCTGGAGCACATGGCCGAGGTCCTGCTTACAGGGGAGCAGTTACGGTAGGAGAACTGGACTTTTCCCATTGCACAAATGTCGTGAAAGTGAACTGGGGAGTGGGAGATCTTTTTGCTGATGGGGACAGGCGGGAGGAACCACTACTGGGGGGCCTGGAACTCTACCATGGGCAATGTGAGGGGTCTGCAGCGGGTGCTAGGGAGAGTTGCATGTGCCACTGCCCTGGTCTTCCTAACCTCAGATGCACTGGACAGGGCTGGGCCAGGTGCTCAGATGCAGTGGAAGAGGCTGCACAGAGACATTTTGGCCCCTGAGGTGCCGTCCCCTTCCCATCAGGAAAGACAGGGTGGGTGAAGATATACAGTGGGACCTCGGGTTACATACGCTTCAGGTTACATACACTTCAGGTTACAGATTCCACTAACCCAGAAATATTACCTCGGGTTAAGAACTTTGCTTCAGGGTTAGGGTTAGGGAACAGAAATCGTGCTCCAGCGGTGTGGCAGCAGCGGGAGGCCCCATTAGCTAAAATGGTGCTTCAGGTTAAGAACACTTTCAGGTTAAGAACGGACCTCCAGAACGAATTAAGTACTTAACCCGAGGTACCACTGTACATCAGGAACAGGGTGAGGAAAGATTGACATCAGGATATGCTGGCCCTGGGGACCCTGCCACCTGAGGCGGTCACCTCCCTTGGCCTCATGGGTGGGCCGGCCCTGAGGCTGCATTGAAATTTGAAAACAAGAAGAAGAAAAACCTGCGCCTTTGAGAATACAGTGGTACCTGCGGTCCGTTCTTAACCTGAAACTGTTCTTAACCTGAAGCACCACTTTAGCTAATGGGGCCTCCTGCTGCTGCTGCGCCGCTGGAACACGATTTCTGTTCTCATCCTGAAGCAAAGTTCTTAACCCAAGGTACTATATCTGGGTTAGCAGAGTCTGTAACCTGAAGCGTCTGTAACCTGAAGCGTATGTAACCCGAGGTACCACTGTACTGTCCTGCTGCTTATGTCTTTTTATAAGGTTTACAGAGAAAATGAACACTCTCGTGCACCTAGTTTCATATGTGCATTCTTCAATGGCATGAATCACCATAGGCAAAACTTTTCAGGGTAGAGAAATGTCTTGCCGCGTCCTGCAGTATCTGTAATCTACTGTAATTTTGTGCAATTTTCAGTTCAGTCCAGTGAATTATTGCTGTGTGGGTTATTTGACAGCGGGTCAGCCAACGAATTTAAAAAGGCAAAGGGAGGAGGAGGAGGTGGAGTAAGAAAGGAAAGATAGTGACTGCATTCTTTGTATGCCATGAGTGTTTAGCATGGGCAGCTTCTTATATCAGACCAAACCTGTTAATCATGCTGAGCTCCCTTCAGGCTGCATAAAGTCCAGGTCATAAGATAAGACAGGAAAGTGGGGGAAGTGAGTAATCAGAATGCAGGTCTTAGCATCTCTTGGGCATTAAATTCATTATGGAAACTCTATTCATCTTTCATGCGGTCCCAAATTAATTAATTCCCCCAAAGAATGAATGGAAAAGTGCCAATACCACAGCAGTACATTTAATTTTGGAAGATTGCTCCCTTAAACCCAATCCTGAACATGTTTCCTGAAAAGTAAATTCTGTTGATCTCAGTAGGATTTACTTCCAAGGAAGAAGGATCACGTCTTAAGCAGAATGACAGTGTTTTCCCCCCATACATTTCCTTCCCTATTTTTAAGAACTAGCGTGTAACGGTGGTGGTGGTGGGATTCTGCAGGTGCAGAAGTCATTATGATACAACTTTCTAATATCTGGTGCGAGGGGAAATGATTGTGTGTTTCTATGAATTAGGGGGAAAGCACATATCCAGACTCCCGTTATCTGTATAATAATGTGTGGTTTGGGGCCTTTCCATATATTTATAAAAATTGCACTTCTCTTTTAGCAATTAAATACTGATCCTTTCTCTCTTAGCAATGTAAATCTCCTTAGGAGAGCCCTCCTGGATCAGACCAAAGGCCCATCTAGTCCAGCATCCTAATTTCTCAGTCGCCAATCAGATGCCTACAGAAAGCTTGCAAGCAGGACAGGAATGCAACAACACTCTTCCCACTTGAACTCCCCAGAAACTGGGTGTTCAAAGAAGAGGCATACTGGAACTCATTCTTGGCCAGAAGCCATTATCCTCCATGAATTTGCCAAATTCATCTTAAAGCGGTCTTGGTTGGTGGCCGACCATCACTACCTCTTGCGGCAGTGACTAGAATAGAATAGAATTTATTATTTTTACCCCGTCCATCTGGCTGGGTTTCCCCAGCCACTCTGCGTGGCTTCCAACAGAGTATTAAAATACAGTGGTCTATTAAACCTTAAAAGCTTCCCTAAACAGGGCTGCCTTCAGATGTCTTCTAAAAGTCTGGTAGTTGTTCTTCTCTTTGACATCTGATGGGTGGGTGTCACCACCGAGAAGGCCCTCTGCCTGGTTCCCTGTAACTTGGCTTCTCGCAGTGAGGGAACCACCAGAAGGCCCTCAGCGCTGGACCTCAGTGTCTGGGCTGAACGATGGGGGTGGAGACGCTCCTTCAGGTATTCTATTCCATAGCTTAAGTATTATATGAAGAAGTAATTTGTTTTGTCTGCCCTGAATTAAGTTTCAGCATTCAGCTTCGTTGGATGGACCCCAGTTCTAGTATCATGATAGAGAGGTTTTTACTTTCTCCAACCTCAGTGAATATCCTTTTAGAAAATACTTGGGTAAATACGGGCGCTTTGCCAGTAGCCTGTACAGATAATAGATGGAGAGAAATCCATTTGTTGCCTTTCATTTTCCGAAGGAAGAGGTATGTGCTACAGTATGGAGAAGGACACAGCCTAAAAATAAATACACATAACATACACATCTAAAGAGCAAAAGCTCCACAAAATGGCAAGGGACCAGAAATAGCCTTTGTTGGGGAGGGAATCAAAAGCTCTGAATATTTATAGGAGTCGGCAGAAGAAGAACCGAAAGTTCACAAAATGGCAAAGGGAAGGAATTGTGTTATCACGAGCAAAAGCCGATAGGTGTCTCTGACACTTACCTGCCATTTTCCCAGCAATAATAAAAAAAAGAATAACCATGTAAGAAAAAGTAGCATATCTATTGCTATGTCTTCTAGTTCCTGAGAAATGAAGGTATAAACTTTATAAGCTAAATTAGCAGCTTCTAGAGATTATCATAAAGAAACCGTTGCAGGAAGAACTTTGTAACACTACTAAATTTTGCACCCATTGCAAGGAAATATGCTTGGGGATGGTTGAGGAATTTGATTGTTGCAGATTTTAATATGAACTGTACTTTCTTGTTTAATGCGTGGTTACAAAATACTGTGATAACAGGATGAAACAGATTTATAAATAAATCTATGAGAAACTGACCTGGGCCTGAAATAGTCTGGTCTGTCCATCCCTAAATTTATTTTAAAACTCTGTGGTGCATACGTTGAATTTTATAAAAAAAAAGATTCAAGGGCAGCTTGTTGACATGCTGTAGTGAGGCAGGTTGACTGATGTCTATAACTGGTTAAAAATGTTTTAACCAGTGTTGCATTTTTAATATGAGTGGCATGGTGGAATAAGCAATGGAACTGGGTAGGGCAGAACAGGTGCACAATTGGCCTTGGGCATCAGCGGCCACAAGGTAGAATAGTTTCTGCTAGTAAACTTCTGGCTGATCGAAAGGCAAGGATTTCGGACTCCCAGTCATTGAACAGTAGTAAATACAGCTCTTTTTAAAAATTCTCTGGAGTGGTTAATCTTTTGCTAACCGTTTATTTCTGAGGTTCAGGGCTGGCACAAGAGATTGTGCCGCAGACTCCTCTTTGCAGCAATAGCAGCAACACGGCTATTCTCTTCCTTCCATCCCATTTCTTCTCCACCTCTCTCCCCCCCCATCCCACTTTCCCCTCCCCATTTTTGGGGTGGAGAGCTATTCCATTATCTGTAGCAGCACAGGTGTCTTCTCTGCCACCTTATCTTCCTTGCCTCTCGATGAGAAATGGGGTCCAGGTGATCTGGGCGATGTTTTAAAAATGAATCTAAAAGCTTTAAAAAGATTCTAAGTTTGAAACGCGGGTGGTGCTGTGGGTTAAACCACAGAGCCTAGGACTTGCCGATCAGAAGGTCGGCGGTTCGAATCCCCATGACGGGGTGAGCTCCCGTTGCTCGGTCCCTGCTCCTGCCAACCTAGCAGTTCAAAAGCACATCAAAGTGCAAGTAGATAAATAGGTACTGCTCTGGCGGGAAGGTAAACGGCATTTCCGTGAGCTGCTGTGGTTCGCCAGAAGCGGCTTAGTCATGCTGGCCACATGACCCAGAAGCTGTACGCCGGCGCCCTCAGCCAATAAAGCAAGATGAGCACCGCAACCCCAGAGTCGGCCACGACTGGAGCTAATGGTCAGGGGTCCCTTTACCTTTACTAAGTTTGAAAAAGTCACAGCAGTGCCACAGGTATTCTCTCGGCCACCTCGCCCAGAATGCCTGTATCCAAAGAAGGAACCCACCC
Source organism: Podarcis melisellensis (assembly GCF_964234715.1). Taxonomy (NCBI): domain Eukaryota; kingdom Metazoa; phylum Chordata; class Lepidosauria; order Squamata; family Lacertidae; genus Podarcis; species Podarcis melisellensis. Next base: position 15,498,365 of record NC_138539.1, on the reverse strand, counting down.
CCCTTTAAATCTTGTTTTGCTTTGTTATGGAAACTGTACATCTTTGGAAAGAGGAACATGGGAAGAAGAGAGGAAGTGTCGAAGACCAGCCACTCAAGCATATCAATAATCAGTGGAGATTTTTATACTGAAGTCAAAAAATTGTCTGCATCAGGATTCTATACCCTTCAACAGGACACCACTAACATTCCAACCCCATAGGGAATTGTTTGGAAGTAAAGTCCACCCCAAAGTATTTAAAAACAGATCATAGTGTGCATAGTCAGCAATTGAAATAAATGCAAACATGCAGAATTAGCATATTTTGAGTGTCAAAGTGCTTCATAAACTCCTTTATTTGAAGGAGTTTTCTATCTGAAGGGTCAAGGCCAAGTCTGGTTTAACAACAACAACAAAAGAACCATAAAAAGGGAGCGAAGAAGCTTTGAGTTTCCCCATCTACAGTGATCACCTGTTTGTCGGACTGAGGAGGCTCACAGCTCACCTGGTCACAGGTGATTCCACCGTGGTCTTTCCATTTATATTTGAGCAATTGTTTCTAACTTTTCATCTGTGCATTTTAATTAGCACATACAAATTATGTGCAACTGTTTTGTCATCTTGGTGGGGGTTTTTTTGGGTGGATCATTTCCACTTTCCCCCCTCTTTAGCATATTTTGAGGTGTCGGTAGGTGCACAAGTTCACATGGAACCAGCGACTGCCATTTTGCCAATTTGTTTGGGCTCATTTCAAAGGCTTTCAAGGGGGTGGGAGGCTCCTTCACAGTTCGCCTATTGTTTGATCTCTGCCAGACTGATATTGTGGTGGAGAAATATATTCAAATGGGGTTGTGTGGTGCTGTTTTATCAGCGGTCTCCATCTGTAGGGTAAGAGTGAAATTCTTTAAGAATGAGGTGATAGTGTTATCGTTGTATTTTAAAAGCACTTGGCTCTACAAGCATAGCCACATGCCTGTGGACCTCCCAATAATTAAAAAAAACCCAGGCATTTGCGAGTAATCGATAAAATTCTTGACTGAGCTTAACAAATCATTTTTGAGGAAAGGGTGGCTATTAGAAACCTGCTCCTTAATTGCAAGAAATCTACTACCTAATCAGAAGAGTTAACGGCAAGAATCTCCTCTTCAATATGTTGAAAAACCACATTCCACATAGCATTTATAATCCCAATTGACATGCAACCAGCCCTCGTTTACAACAGGTTTTATTACAACTAGATTTATACTTCACCTTAAATTGAATTGAATTTTGCTGGCAAGCAACACGGGGTCAAGTTTGTTCTAATGAAGGTCTTGTAAAATGGCTGCCATTAAGCTTCTCTCCCCCCCCCCTCTCTCTGTGTGTGTGTGTGTGTGTGTGTGTGTGCGCGCGCATGTGTGTCTGTCTGTCTAACATAAGAATGAGTGGGTGCATATGTGAATTTCACTGCTCCCTGCTCATTTCTTCCCATCCTCATACAGCATGGGGTTTTGCCCCATCTCGTTCTCATGCAGGTGGGTGTGGAGGACTCCCTGGTCCTGAATGGGGTAACTGTGCCCCTGAAGGACTAGATATGCAGCCTGGGAGTCATTTTGGACTCACAGCTGTCCATGCAGGCACAGTTCAATTCTGTGTCCAGGACGGCTGTCCTACCTGCCCACGGACTGTCTTGCCAGAGTGGTGCATGCTCTAGTTATCTCCCGCTTAGACTACCGCAATGCACTCTACGTGGGGCTACCTTTGAAGGTGACGCGGACACTACAATTAATCCAGAATACGGCAGCTAGACTGGTGACTGGGAGAAACCGCCGGGACCATATAACACCGGTCCTGAAAGAGCTAATTTGGCTTCCAGTTCGTTTCCGAGCACAATTCAAAGTGTCGGTGCTGACCTTTAAAGCCCTAAACGGCCTCAGTTCTGTATACCTGAAGGACCGTCTCCACTCGCATTGTTCAGCCTGGACACTGAGGGTCTTCTGGCCTTTTCCTCACTGCGAGTGAGGTTTCAGAGAACCAGGCAGAGGGCCTTCTCGGTAGTGGCGCCTGCCCTGTGGAACGCCCTCCCATCAGATGTCAAGGCAATAAACAAACATCACTTTCTACTGCTATCTAACCAACTTTGGAAAGGTGCTAAATTCTTTGCCGTCATGTTTTCCTCACAGCAAGGAGTTCCATGGCTCAGCTTTCCTCAAATTTGTTCCGAAGGTATTGTGACTCAGCTGGCCCGTTTTAGGCAGAATTTGCTGAGCCAGGTATTCTGAGTGGAGAAGACTTGGATATATATTTTTTCCCCTTGCTATCCCTTGAAGTATTTTACCCATCTCCTGTCATTTCTTCTCCCATTCCCCTTTCGTACCCAAATTGTACCTTATTCCCACCCTCCAAATGGCCAATTTCATCCCTCCTCCTTGGTCCAATTTCTTCCTATAAAAGTTTCCCTCTGTTTATTTCTCCCTCCTTTCTCTAGCCTGTTTGCTTGGTGATTAAATATTAACTTTTATTTCACTTTCTGATTTCCTTCCACTTCTCCTTTGGCCCTTTCCCCTCCAGGGAAGGAGGGAGAACTTCCTTTCCACCTCCCTCCTTGAGCATCTGTCTCCCAGCCACCTTTGCACAGCATATAAGGAGCTGCTGGTATTGACATTCATCAGAAGACACTGAGTCAGTGGTGGCACTGAAGCTCATCTGGAAGCAGCTCAAGGCTCACCTGCGGTGGGTCCTGGCTCACTGTTTGAGGAACACAGAGTATCTCCATGGCTGAGACTCAGCTAGAAAGAGGAACGTGGTGTGAGAAAGCATCAAACACCAGCTGCAGTCAGCTGCCAGAACTATGTAACTAGTTTTTCCTAAGCAAGGAGCATTGTGTCTTTGAGATGCCTCCTCCTAAAGCTCCTAGACTGTGTGTTTTCTGCCAGCTGGCTTTTGTGTGTCAAATAAAAGGCCACACAAAATCTGGGATGCCATCTTCCCGTTTTTCGTTGTGAGAGCACAGCAGCCGTTTTGGTTGCTGCGATTTCATGACATGGTCGTCCCCCCCCCCAAAAAAACCCCCACACTTTTTCAGGCACAGCACCCTAAAACACACAATCAGGTAAAAAGCATGTTGCAAAATTGTGGCAACCAAAATGGCTGACGTATTCTTGCGATAAAAAACGGGATGCCCCGGTTTTCCTGGGACACTTGCGGGGTATATTAAAACTTTGTCACTGGAAATATATTGGGACTTATGGGCTAAGGGTTTGCCATACCTCTTCTAACACAATTCAGTTAATATCGTAGCTCAAAACCAAAATGGCTGCACTGCTTCATATGTGAAATAACTTAAAAGCAAACTTCTTCCAAATAACCTAAGTGCTTTCTGGTGTCACTTTGCTCTTCTGTGAACAGTTAGGAACACATGAAGCATCTTCTTCTGAGTCAGAACATTGGTTCATCTATCTGTGCAGGATTTTGGACAGGTGACTTTCTCAACTCCCCACTTTGAGATGCCAGGGATATTGAAACTTGGACCTTCTCTGCAACTCAGCCAAAGCCCTTCTTCAAATTATCTAAGCATTACCCAGTCTTGCTTTATTTTAAAATACATTTTCTAGAACACCTATTTCAAGGCCTAGGCTGAAATCCTATCTCTTTCCCTACAGCCAAAAGTGCTAAAAAAAGCTGCAAAGAACCATGTACCAAGCCTCTTGCCTTTTGTACGCAAAAATAGACGTGGAAACATTTATACGGTGTCCATACAGTCTGCTTAGCACCAGATCTAATTTTAATGTGTCAATTCCTGGTTTGGGTCCAAACTGACAGTGATCTAACTGCATGCAACATGCTGGTCACATAGCAAGTGACACTCATGAGAACTATATTCTCATTGTCTCTTCCTCAGAAGCCAGTTATGGCTTGGAATAATAGGAAGTTCCAGTCATGGTCGTGGGATATGTAGCTAGAAGCCTGAGCTATATATACTGTACATAGTGACAGTTCAGATCCCGGTTGCTCTTCAGAAAATGTTGCTAGAGAGCAGAGGGTCAACTTGGATTCCCTAGTCAGGAGTGAGTGAATGTCACGGACTGGCTGGAAGCAGAGGAGTGGTGGAAGGCAACAGCTGGGGAACCCCCTAGGGAACCCCAAAGTGAAGAAGAATCAAAGCCAGGGTGTTGGTGGTGGGACAACAATGAGTGGTCAGAGGGAGAAGAGGGGGCAGATGGGGAGGAGGAGGTGTCGGAAGCTGAAGAGGCAACAGGGTTTAGTGAGCAGGAAGAGGCTGTGGCAGAGAGCAGTCCAGACTCAGAGGCAGGAGAGGAGAAGGGCCAGAAGACGGAGATGGTATGGCCTGCAATATGAGCAGGCCTGCAATGCTCTGGGGCAGCCTTGTAGCTGCCACGAAGTCCTGATGTGCTGGTCCCGGGGGCTAACTGAGAGGCGAGGTCCGATTCCAGTCCAAGGTCGATGGTGCGGTATAGAGGCTGTCCGTCAAAGCTGTAGCTGGGTCCAAGGTGGGGAGTCAGGTGGGGTCAGGAACTCTGGCAGAAGAGCAGGACAGGGTGCAGGCAGGAACAGGCTAGCAACAACATTGCTCCCGCAACCTGAGACTGGGGCTGACTGGCTTTTATCTGGCATAGGGCGGCCCCGGTCCACAGGTGACTCGCCTCTCCTGGCCTGGAGGTGAGCACTCCTCCTGTGAGAACTTAGTTCCCTCCGCCTCTCTGCCCTGAGCCTCTGCAGCTCAGGAGAGGCTGGAGGGTTACCGGACCCAGAGGCAACCTCCTGTTCCCCTGACGGGGCTGAGAGTGGAGCACCTGAAGGCAATGGGTCCTCCATCACCTCAGGGGCCAGAGCAGACTCAGCTGGTGCCTGCACCTGAGGATCCAGCACAGGTGAGGACCCTTCAGGCTCAGGCCTCAGCCCCGGCTCAGCTGGTTCTGGAGGCGGGGAGTCCTGTGCAGGCTGGGATTCTTCAGGTTCAGCCTCTGAGTCCAAATCCCAGGCCATCACACCTGAGCCCAGTCCTGATGTAACGCTGCAATCCCCCAATAAAATAGCATGAGGGTGCTCCACCATGTTCAAGACCTCCTCCACCAGCTTAGGCAGGAAAACTATAGCGCAACTACAATGTAGTTCAATCAAATATTGAGGGGAAGGCCTTTTGAGTTCCTCACTGTAGTTCTCAGGCTATGAAGCATATTTGGCAGCAGAGGAAAATCCCAGGCCAGGAAGCTTATACCAACAGATCCTGAAGAGCCCTCAGCATTCATCCTCATGATTGCCCATGCTTGCTTGGGCCGGTGGCAATTGTACTTCGGCAACATCTGCAGGGCCAAAGGTTCCCCAGCCTTGCTAGAAATATACAGGGACAGTACAAAAAAAGTCTTAGATACCAGTCACCACATTTGCACCTCAGTCTAATGTTTGAACCTCCTGCTATACTTACCTGTGCATGTATATATTACAGCATACATCCACAATGTTTTCCTGTAGCTCTGGATGTCGTTAACGTGACTTTTGGCAGCTGGGTATCACAAATAATGTGGTAATGAGAAGCTTGTTAACACTTATGTGGAAGAATTATTCCTGGCTGCTGCCGACATTCAAACTCGTTTAATAGACACGCTGGAGTGTGTTTATTTGTTTTAACATATGGCACTGGAAAACTGATTCCGTGTTTCCTCGTGTTTTTATTTTCCGTCAGGCCAAGAACCAGTCTCACCATCTGCCAGGCCTACAACAGTCTTTAAGTACTTCGAGTGTGTCTCTGTTGGAGAGTTCAACTTGTGTAACCATCATCTCCCCTTTGCAAGTAACTCCGGTCATTTTAGTTCTGTGAGGGGACCTAGAGATCTCTAGCAGATGATACATCGGCTGAAGCAAGGACAGTTAAGCTGGAATAAAATCAAAATTCTAGGGGCATTCACACTCAGTATGTGTGTACCATCATACCTTGGGTTACGGACTGCTGAAACCCGGAAGTACTGGAACGGGTTACTTCCGGGTTTCGGCGGTCGTGCATGCGCAGAAGCGCCGAATCAAAACCCATGCGAGCACATACGTGCTGCTGCGGGTTGCGAACATTGCGGGTTGCGAATGTGCATCGCGCACATATCACGTTCGCAACCCGAGCCACTGTACCTGAATACTTGAGCTGAAATGCTTGTATAGTTATTCACATGAGCGTACACTCTGAGTACCTGTGTACACAGTACGCGAGCTTTGCAAACCAACAAGTGTGCGTTCTTTCACGCAAACACCTGTACATGGGTAGAGACAACTGTGTTCAGTGTGCTGTGTGAACAAGCCTATTGTCTGCCCTCCTTTTTCCATTCTCAGACTGTCCTTGTGTTTTCTTTTTTAAATTTTCCTATTCATTTCTATATTTGCTGCTGCTTCCATGATCTCCAGACACCAGAAAGCGAGCTACTTTTTAAATGAAAGGGGGAAAGGGGGGAACAGGGCCTAGAAATTCTCCGAAAGAAGACCTCCACCACATCTGGCCTCCCTGTGGCTCCCGTCTTGTGTATAATTGTGTTTTCCTAGTAGTGTCAGGGGAAGCGGGGACATTGCTCACTTTCCAAAAGAGATGCCAAGAAGGCTCAGGCCTATGTGGGAGTCTTGCCATCTTCCCTGGATGGAAGCCTGATTGCTTCTTAATTCTAAATGCTTCCAATTCTTAGTTGTTGCTTTTTTAAGGCTAGCGTATTTCAAATGGAAAGATGCTCCTTCTGGAACCGCCTTTCCAACGTTGCTCCCCATGCATTGCTAGACCTCTGTGGTTATTTGATGGGCAGGCACTTCCTCATGCAAATTATAACTGAACCATAAGGTGGAAATCAAAATAAGGGCCGGCCCTATTATTAGGCAACTGATTTTGTGTGTCGTGAAAGAGCAGGACATTTTTAGTTGTAATAAAATAATAATAATAATATTGTTATATTTTTACTGACAGGGCATGGGAAAAACACTGGTGGGATGTCCTGCCTCAGGTGCCAAAATAACTTGACTATTTTGCTGCCTTGGATATTCCATACCTTGACTTTGCCTCAGGCGACAATGTCTCTTGAGCCAGCCCTGAATCCAAAGCATGCTTACCTGTAAGTTTAACTCCATCCGAATCTATAGGACTTATCAGAAGTGAGGATACAAGGCCAGCGATACCTTCAAAAGATGTTTATTATTATTATTTAGCTGACACCACTGCTTGCAACTCTGATACGAGCTTTTTCTTTCCAGCTTGTAATGTTGAGGCAGATGCCATGCAAAGATTTCTCACGGCGTGATATTGTTTGGTTCACAGGCTCAGACTGCATGAAGAAAAGATAATTAAAGATCGGAGACATCACTTGAAGACGTATCCAAACTGCTTTGTTGCCAAAGAACTGATAGACTGGCTGATTGATCACAAGGAGGCCTCTGACAGGGAGACTGCAATTAAACTGGTGCAAAAATTACTGGATCGTAGCATCATTCACCACGGTGAGTGGGAAGAATTAGCACATCCGAGCCCATAGCCAGAAACTATAGTTAAGGGTGCAGGCAGGTCCGACCTGGTGATCGTCGTGTGTTGTTAGTCAATATGAAAGAACAAAAACCTAAATAAGGATTGTGAAGATTGCTTAACTATTATAATAGCATTTATATTTGGAGTGTTTAGCATGCGTTATTTTAGGGCCAAACCAAACATTGCATTATTCACATTTTTTTTAAAAAAAATAAAAGTCCTGTTTATTTTGAAGAAAAAGCAGCTGGATTAAATCATCATTTATTTATTTTTAAATTTTATGTTATTTATTGAAAAAGTATAAAATTATAAGTGAACAAGGTAAAATAAGGCAAGACGTGACAAGCATAATAAAGATAAAATAAACCCATGTAGAAAATATTTTTAAAAGAAACATTACATGATTGTTATTGTAGTTACCTTAAACACACATTATAAAACACACATTATAAAAATGAATTCCGAAAATCATTAAATTTGTCCATGACAAGCCTACGTTTGTACATGACTTGTTCATGTGTTGCAAGTTTGTGCATATTTTCTTTCCATTTGTTGAAGGGAATTTATGTATGTGTACACACACACACACACACACACAGGGCTAGCCAATGTTTTCCCCTCCAGATGATGTTGGACTACAACTCCCATCAGCCTCAGCTAACATTTTCAGGGGTCAGAAATTATGGCAGTAGAAGTCCAACAACATATGGTAAGCCACATGTTGGACACTATCGGACCCCGTGCACAGATTAAATCCATAGGTCTCTCTTACCCACAGTCTCAAGATCGGAATAAAAATAAGAGACTGAACACTAGGTTGGTAGGAGTACAAGAAAGCAAAAAAGAAAATTTGCAGAAAATTAAAATAAGATGTGTTAATTAACCTAACGTCAAGAAAAGGAGCAAAGGGAGCAAAGCAGAGAAAAACAAAAAAAGGGGTCATAAGAAATGATGGAAAACATGGAATTGCAAAAGGGAGTTTAGTGAAGGAAGATAAGAAGGGGTAGAACTCTGAAGATAGTTGAAACTTATAAGACGTTTTGAATAAATATTGGACAATGGAGGGAACTGTTAAAGAGAAATATATAGAGATTTAAGTGCATAAAAGAGAATGAAATAAGTGGACAAAGGAACTGAGAACAGAGATAGGCTGAAGCTGAGAGACAAAAAGACCAGTAATTGATTGGCCGTGTTCACATGTAACAATAAACTGGGGTTTGTAGCTTACGATAAATGAAGATCTAGCCACTTGCTTTGACTTCACACCTACCCTGGTGTAAGCAGGATAAATAAACTGGGGATTGTGGTTTGTTGCTTCTGAACAAAATGCCATTGGTAAGTCGGCAACAAACTATGGTTTTAGGTTGGCCAGCGATCATGCCTCTCTAGATAGCAATGATTCAGGATCTCATCTTTGAACGTAAGGGGAGAAGCCAAGTTTTCCTGGTTTGTTTAGCCTGCGCACACCAAAGGAGGGTCAAAGTGGGAGCGACTGGGCAAATTGCTTATTCATCATAAACCACAATAAGCCAGAAACCTATCATTACCTGTGAACACGGCCATTGATCACAAGATAGAAAGAGAGTTTTGGTAAGTGGTACAAACCTAAGGCGGGGCCCTGTTTGTGGATTGCCCTCCCTTCTAAGAAATGGCCGGTGCTGATTCTTATTAGTTCACAATGCAAGCTGAAGGTCCACTTGTTCACTTAGGCTTTTGTTTGGTGTTGCAGTATAAAACAGGAATGAGTGTGACGTTCACATATATGAGTGCTGGAGGTGAAGTAGTTAAACAAGTTACCCAATCAGAACCCAGGGGGGTGGAGTCAGAGGGACTATAAAACCAGCTCTGGGAGGGGTGAAGGGGGGAGTTCGTTGGGAGTTGGGTGGTTGGTTGGAGTGTGAGTGAATTGGGATAGAGTCTGTGGGTAGGTTGAATTAGTGTAGCAAAATAAGCTGAGTCAGAAACAATTAGGAGCTAGGAATACAAATAAATATCTGAGAGGTGGTTTAGTGAGTGAGAGCAGGTAGCGGAAGTTATAGGTCTGGATAGGCACCCCATGGTTGTAATTGACTGATACCGTTTATGAAACCACATGCTTATGAAACTGCAATAAATAAACAGAAGTTTATGTTACAATTTAACCCTGACTGGACTCGGTATTTTACCAGGTAGGGCCTGGGTGGTGGCAGCGAGAAATAAAGTGGTGGCACAGGGATCAATAGACGGTGAAACGTCCGGAGACCCTGTGTGATCGCCACAATGAGGATTAGATGTTATTCTGTTTCCGTGTTACGCTGGTTTTAATATGTGTTATTTATTTATTTATTTATTTATTGTTGTATGCTGCTTTGAGTTACTTTTGTGGGGGGAAAGTGACTTATAGGTTTAATAAATAAATAAAGTGGAATAAAACTGGAATTCTTCTCTTCTCTTTCAGCCTGTAAACTTTGCACAAATTACTATTTGTGTGTTACTGGAGTCAGTGTAGTGGTTAGAGGATCAGGGAGACTTAAACTTAAGTCCCCACTCAACTACAAAGCTCTGTTATCCTCCAGCTTAACTTATCACACAGGGCACTATGAAGATAAAATGGTGGGGGACACAGAACAATGAAACACCACCCCACGCTCCTTAGAGGAAGGGTGGGGTAAAAATGCAATAAACTATAATCAACAGATTTTTTTTAAAAAGATCAGTAATTCCCCCCACCTATAAATGGCTGCTGATAATACAATAAAGTGGGAATACGTGTAGAGCTTCACAAACTAAGTTTTTTTTTAACGAAGTACAATAAAAGGTCAGTTGCTTTTGTGGTTTATCTGAAGCCTGGTTTTTTTTGTAAAGGAAAACAATGATTTAGTATCTGCATTGCTTCCAGATTCATAATGATAATTGCTTCAAGTTCTTGATGTGGTGTTTACTATTTCTTCTTCTTCTGGGTTCTGCACTTCAGTTTGCGATGAGCATAAGGAATTCAAGGACCTCAAACTTTTCTACCGCTTTCGGAAAGATGATGGAACGTTCCCACTTGACAACGAAGTGAAGGCCTTCATGAGAGGACAGAGGCTCTATGAAAAGTAGGTTGCACACAGAACGTTGACACTGTTAGCTGCTCTTTATCGGCTTTCGTTAACAACTAGAAAAATGGTCTTACATTTGTAGGTTCTTGCTGAAATGCATTACCCTTTGTTAAGAACGCCATCTTCCATCTCCTCAGTTTTCCCAAGAGAAAGGTTATACTGACAGAGATGAGTCCTGAGCATATAATTAAGATTTGAAACAGATGGTTGCATGGAGATTCTGAATATCCTGTCAGATTATATGGGTCAAATAACAGAGGAGTTTGCCACCTGCGACGAGGTCCGTGTCATATTTGCTCAGACTGAAGGGGTTGTTTGCAGCATGCCTGATTTAGGCGCAAGTAGCAACAAGTACAACATGTGAGCTGACATTTACTGGAAATGGATATGCAAAAGGTGAACAGATTGGTCAATTCATGAGGGGTGTTTTGGTACAACACTAGCATTCATGAGCAGCGCACGTGGTTCTTTCAGGTGCAAGAAACAGAGTGAAATGTGTTTTTATTTGTCTGATTGCAGCTAAGGATGGACCAACGTGTCAGCTTTGTTTCCTCTCATTTTCTCGTTTCCACAAACTTAAGTTCTGTCCCCTGTATTACTCTGCAATTTTCCTAAGTCCTCAAGACCACACACCAGCATTTTAGTGTGAATTTCTCATTAACATGCACGTTTGTATGGAATTTTGCCTAGTATATGCACTTCTGCAAAACAATTTCCCCTGAAAAAAAGCATTTTTTCTGTGTTACTCTTACCAATAAACCAAATATACCTCAGTTCCCAAACGCCATATATAACCAACTTAAAGGTAAAGGTACCCCTGACCCTTAGGTCCAGTCGTGGACAACTCTGGGGTTGTGTCCGACTCTTCGTGACCCCCTGGACCAGAGCATGCCAGGCACTCCTCTCTTCCACTGCCTCCCGCAGCTTGGTCAAACTAGCTGGTAGCTTCTAGAACACAGTCCAACCGTCTCATCCTCTGTCGTCCCCTTCTCCTTCTGCCCTCCATCTTTCCCAACATCAGGGTCTTTTCCAGGGAGTCTTCTCTTCTCATGAGGTGGCCAAAGTATTGGAGCCTCAGCTTCACGATCTGTCCTTCCAGTGAGCACTCAGGGCTGATTTCCTTAAGAATGGATACGTTTGATCTTCTTGCAGTCCATGGGACTCTCAAGAGTCTCCTCCAGCACCAGAATTCAAAAGCATCCATTCTTCGGCGATCAGCCTTCTTTATGGTCCAGCTCTCACTTCCATACATCACTACTGGGTGATAGTCACCAAATAGGGGATTGTAAATCTTTAGGCACAGAGACAGAAAACAAGTACGGTAGGTCAATTGTTATTCATCTGGTCACCAGCGGTAAGTAAACAGGCCACCATGATCAATTGGATGTAAGCTGGCTGTCAGGTCTAGCGTTTCTCCCACACAAGACATGGTATATAAATTCAATGAATAATATAAGAAGAAGAACACGAGGAAACTGTGATAATGGTTCCTCAGTCCAAGTAGGATAGATTTGCTTTTTGTTTGTTTGTTTGTTTTAAATTTCCCTTCTTTTTGTGTTTCCCTTCTTGTTCCGTTTGTTTGCAGTAGCCAGTGAAACAAATTTCCCTTGCTTTTCAAATGTCAAACACAGCAAATGGAAGGACATGCTGTGTTTTCAATACACTTCCCTAATGCCATAGAAGAATGTTTTCATAAACAGAGGGAAATTGCAAGGCTTAATGGCTGTGGTTAAAGTTAGATGTTCCAACTTGGAACTTAGCCTAAAAGAGATGGGAAAGATGCTCTCTGCCCTAGTGCTAAAAGGCAGAAAGATCCTTCAGATTCTCCCTTCCGCACCTACTTCAAATAACAGTGTTCTAAATAGTACATGGCAACCACAGAAATTTTTAATGTAAAGGAAGGCCTGTGTGTTCTCAATAGGTTTTAAGACAAGCCAAATTCTACAGCAAGGAAACATGTTTTCTGCGCTCAGAATAAATACACACATGTTATGCTAGCATTCATTTCATTCATATGAACTAATATTGAATTCATATTCAATAAACTACTATTAACTAATATTTAAATAAACGAATATTTGTTTCAATGTGAATTAACTGAGCCCAACCACTGATTTTTCTAGCCCATTAACTGGTATCCCAAGGTCTAAGTAAGAGGTTTTTCCTATGCTATGTGGGCCCTTTTTAAAAAGGAGATCGAACTTTGTTGTTGTTTAGTCGTTTAGTCATGTCCAACTCTTTGTGACCCCATGGACCAGAGCACGCCAGGCACTCCTGTCTTCCATTGCCTCCCGCAGTTTGGTCAAACTCATAAGATTGAACCTACAACCTTGCATATGTTGTAAACTGCCCTGTGGTCTTTCTTTTTTGAAGGGCAGTCCTGTTTACGAACGATTCGGTTTACGAACTCTGCAAAACCGAAAGTAGTGTCCCGGTTTGAGAACTTTACTTTGGTCTAAGAACGGAATCCGAACAGTGGAAGGGCACCGGTGGTGGGAGGTCTCATTAGGGAAAGTGTGCCTCGGTTTAAGAACAGTTTCGATTTAAGAACGGACTTCCGAAACGGATTAAGTTCGTAAACCGAGGTACCCCTGTATATGCATTTTAAAGTAGAGTAAATAATAATAAAATAGTGGAAAACCATCTCAGGTTAAGTCTTTGAGTGCCAGTAAATACTGTGATAGTGTGTGTCTTTAATATAATTTTCTGTTTCAGTTAGTTTATTCCCTTTCCATGTTGTTCTATGCCCTATCTGGTGTTGTGAGGCTTTAAAGTCTACATTGGATGACACAGTCATTAGGAAATAACTGTGTGTTTAAAGGGGAAGTAGACAGGATGACTTAACAGGCTTTTCATTTCCATTTGAAAGATTCCCATGATGCTGTTTTATCATCTGAGACTGTACAAAATCTGCTTACTAACAGCACTTTTAAATCCACTTTGTCAGGCTACCTGCAATCACTTTGTCAAGGCAGATGAAGCAGAGCTGTCTAACACACAAAAATCCCATGTATCTCCTGTTATACGTTAGAGCTGTGGCTGCAGGTGGCCTTTAGCCCTTGCAGGGGGTCAGTTCCGTTCAGGTTTGTGTGAGCTATGCGGTCAGCACCCATTAATGCCACTCTCCACCACTGCATGTGACCCCCAAGCAAACTTTTGATGTGGGTCAAGAGTGCTTCATAACAAGAAGGTTTCTCACTCCTGCTCTAGAATGACCAAAAATTAAAAGCGGAATGGAGATGGGATTCTGCTTGATTTTTAATTATTGAGCTCACTGGGAGGTAGGAACAGGTTTTGTGCGGTACTGAAACATACACTGACGGTCTCCAAGTGTATACCTCTTGACTTCCTACAAAAGTCTTAACTAGGTCTCAACTAGGGCCAGGGCCTTTTCAGTACTGGCCCCGACTTGGTGGAATGCTCTGTCACAAGAGACTGCGGGACTTGACATCTTTCTGCAGGGCCTGCAAGACAGAGCTGTTCTGCCTGGCCTTTGGGCTGGACTCGGTCTGACCCTTATGTTTTCCCTCCTCTTACTGTTTTAATCCATGGGCTACTTTTAAAATGAGGCTGCATTTTAACCTGTATTTTAGATTGTCCCCCCCCATTATGTTTTTATTGTAATTTTACTGGTGTTAGCCACCCTGAGCCTGGCTCTGTCCAGGGAGGGAGGGGGTAATAATAATAATAATAATAATAATAATAATAATAATAATAATAAGTGATTTATTGCCATTCACCCCTATGTGCATGAAATGTGAGATGAAAAGCACTGCATTTGGGGGGCCAATTTAATGGTAAGGGCAAACCTGCCCCCCTCTCTGCCCCATACTGACACTTACAAGAGTTCCCATGGGAAATGCAACAGGTCTGTCTGTGCTCCAAGCACAACACAATGCCCATTCAGCCTTACAGACGCAAGCCCTCCCTACCCACCCACCCCTGCAAAACTAAACATAAAAGAGAGTGTGTGTTCTAACATTGCACCTATCTCTTAAAACTGCTTATAGAACCTGTTAGGTGGTCTGCTCAGGATCAAGATCAAGGCAGGCGGAGAGGGGGAACTGAAGCCTTTCCTTCTTCTATTCCACTTTCAGTGAGAGTCAACACTCAAAAACTGATGTTGCTGTGAATACCAGTGGGATGTGTTTAACATTGTTTATAGTTTGATAGACACACACATGTGAACACAAACACACACACATGTTTACCATGATGGGTATATTTCTACCAATTTTAATTACAGGGCTCATTTGCACAGTGGGCTTGTGTCTGGACAATAAAATCTCCCTGTTGCACCTTGTTTTTGAGTTCCTGTTACCATGGTGAGACCATGCATGCTTGAGTAGCTAAAAATTAAACTCTGTTTAAACTCTTTGTCCGCTGTTTGGATGTGTCCCCTGTGTGGATAAAACACAGTCAAAACAAGATAGCTTTTGATAATGTTTATTGGATTTACACATCACTCTCCAGTTTGCCCCCTGGCAAGATCCTTGTTTTTCCTCCCCTCTTTTCTAAAACCCAGAACATTTTGTCCCTGCCAAAAATTAAGGAGGCATTAGCTATCATCGCATGCAGATGCGTAGCTTCCGAGAGTTTGTGTCTGTGTGCGAAGTACATGAATTACATGGGGTAAACAACCTGGATACATGATGCAAGCAGCTAACTAGATTTGCTCAGTAAAGAGGTTTCAAATCACAATTGATTGTGCTAGCTTTCTGGCCTCAGTTTAGCTTCTCCCCTGAACAGGGACTGTTGAAAGGTGTAATTATCAGACCCCAGCTTCCTCCTGCTGATGGAATAAGAAGGAGAACCGGGGAATCTTGAGGTTACAAAATCAGATAGCAAGCAGGGTCACGTCCATAGGGGGAAGGTAGCTAGTTGTAAGGAGGCCTTAAAGGTAAAGGGACCCCTGACCATTAGGTCCAGTCGTGACCGACTCTGGGGTTGTGGTGCTCATCTCGCTTTACTGGCCGAGGGTGCCGGCGTACAGCGTAGAGGTCATGTGGCCAGCATGACCAAGCCGCTTCTAGCAAACCAGAGCAGTGCACGGAAACACCGTTTACTTTCCCGCCGGAGCGGTACCTATTTATCTACTTGCACTTTGACATGCTTTCGAATTTCTAGGTTGGCAGGAGCAGGGACCGAGCAATGGGAGCTCACCCCATCGCGGGGATTCAAACTGCTGACCTTCTGATCGGCAAGTCCTAGGCTCTGTGGTTTAACCCACAGCGCCACCCGCGTCCCCTAAGGAGACCTTACCACCCTCAAATAACAACATGGCAGGCATAAGGGGAGTGTAGCTGCCGAAAGCCTTCTGGACCATTTGGGCTCCATTTCAGGATCTAGAGCCTTTTCACCAAATGAAACCAATCCCCTAAAATCAGCTGTGATACACATGGCAAGATTGACAATAATGAATAAAGTTAAACTAATTTATGTCCAGAAAAATCCTTTGGTTAAGAGTATTAAAACCAAGACACACAATATATTTTAGGAGATTCTCTCTCCCTCTCCCTCTCCCTCTCCCTCTCCCTCTCCCTCTCCCTCTCCCTCTTCCTCTGTGTTGGAAGGGATTCATACTACAGTATATGAGACTTTATAGGTCAAAAACAGAACTTTTGTTTTCCTCAAAATTTCCCCAATCAGCAGATTCCTTTAAAATATTGCTATTCATTTATGTTTGGATTATCCTTTATTTCTAGCCGCTGTTTTGAGGACTAAATTAAAAGGAATCATTCCCATTGCATCCTATAGACTGAAAGTTAATAAGACGCAATCCCAAGAAATGAGAACTTATATTTTTGTTGGAAGGAAGGATGGGGTTTTTCTCCCCAAAAATAACCTCAGACATTTCTGAGGTTCAGTTTCAGATCAATTATTTATTCTTTCTGCTGTAATCTTTCTAGCAATGCATATACACATGTTTTTGATATTAAACTCCCAGGATTAGTGTATAATCCAGTATCCTACTGTTTCCACTCAAATGGGCATGAAATCAGCAATTTTATATTACGAGGGATCATATAAGTACCATCTTCAGTTTTGCATTTCATTGCTGAGATATTTTTTTAATGTACTGTATATGTGGATTCTTAGCCTATAATGAATTTCCATAGATTTTGAACAAAACCTTCTTCATTGCACAAATTTATATTACTCTAGATACTGAGAACTGATAGAGACCAACTGCTATGTCCATTCAAATATAGGGGGTTGGACTAAAAGTCCTTTTCGGTCCCTTCCAACTCAACAATTCTCTGATTTTATGGAATGTTCTGCTGCCACTACATGCAGCTGAAACTGGTGCAGTCCACAGGAAGGTTTGATTCTAGTGCCTCTATAAACTGGCTCACTGAAAATTTCTGCCCCGTGTGTATGGTGATTTAACTATTACACTGATATGAGAAAAGAATATTTTCATGTCTGGGGTTTATCAGGTTCGTTTTGATACACATCTCTAGTGTTGCAACACAACTGGCTCAAGCTATTCCTTGTCGCCAACTTTGGCATTTCATTGATGATCTTGCACAGGTCCGTGGAGCACAGGTCCGTGGAGAGCCAGTGTGGTGTAGTGATTAAGAGTGTTAGTCTTGTAATCTGGTGAACTGGGTTCGCTTCCCCGCTCCTTCACATGCAGCTGCTGGGTGACCTTGGGCTAGTCACACTTCTCTGAAGTCTCTCAGCCCCACTCACCTCACAGAGTGTTTGTTGTGGGGGAGGAAGGGAAAGGAGAATGTTAGCCGGTTTGAGACTCCTTCGGGTAGTGATAAAGTGGGATATCAAATCCAAACTCCTCCTCCTCCTCCTCCTCCTCCTCCTCCTCCTCCTCCTCCTCCTCCTCTTCTTCTTCTTCTTCTTCTTCTTCTTCTTCTTCTTCTTCTTCTTCTTCTTCACAACAGACATGACTGCAGAAGTGTCCTCTGGGAATATGCCTTATCTGATCTGTCAAAATTCATGCCCTACTTATATGTATACCAGTCAGGATTGTTAGGGTAAATCCCCGCTGCAGTCGTAGCATTTGCCCACACTTCCACTTGTTCTGCCACTTTCCCCCGGGAAAAGCCACTGTTTACAGCTGAATCGATTTTTTTCTGCCATTGGATGTTTGTTCTGATTCGGCACTAGACAGGTTTTCCAGGGGAAAGCAGCCAAAAAACCATTCAGATCCATGCCTAGAAAGCATGGGGCAAGCGGAAAACCTCCCGGACCTGTCTTTTCAGGCTTGGGACAAGGCAAAATTGTGTACGAGCTCTTAAACAGCTTCATTCCCATTTCATTTGTTTTGTTTTGAGTTTTATTTATTTATTAACATTCTTATGTTACATCGGTAAACATTGTCATATTACTTCACAAGGCTTATTATAATATAATTTTCAGCATGTATACAAAGTTTATATACCTAAAGAAAAGAAACAAGGACAAAAAACTATTCCAAAATCATATACGGTATGTACCAACACTTTGGACTTCCTGTCTATCCCGTTGTATATTCCTTTTTTACAAATGAATGTACTCTTCTTATTGTATATTTCTTTACATTTTATCTAATACATTCCTATATCAAGATGTACCCTTGATCTTATTTCTCAGCTCAGTCTCTCTCCAACGTCAATCGAATGCTAGCATAGATAGCGCACCGTTACTATATTTTTGAACATATATCTACCCCACTTTTCCATGAATTTTTGTTTTGAATTGCCTCTCAGGCTGTTTGTCAACTGCGCCATTTCAGCAAATTCTTGTAGCTTGTTATGCCAATCCATTATTGTCATTTGAAGTTGTCTGCAAGTGGCAGTTGTCCAGCAAGCCCATGAACAATTTTTCGGAAGACGTCCAGGTGGTTAAAGTGGCATAAAACCAGCATAGGTCTGGGGTTCCAGAGTCTTTGTTCCGTCCTTCCTGCTCTTTAGCTGATCTCTTCTGGATTCCTGAAGTGGAAGTCCTGAAAGGTCCCTGCTGCCACCAACAATCCCCACTTGGCAGTTTTCCAGATTCCTTTCATGCGCTTGTCTACTGCAGCCATTAGCATCTCTTTTGTTCTTCCTGGCCACACCAAGCAGCCGGGCATGTTATTTATAGACTCCTCAAAGAACCATTAACAAAGAATTCCCACTCAGAGTCTACAAAACCTGGATGAGAGCTGCTTAGAAAAAGCCTTAGCTTAATGTCTATTGGCTTTAGAGAGAACAGGATGTGATCAAAGGTATCATCTCTAAAATGTTGTCCGTACCATTTCTATTATTCTGAATCAGCAGTCAAGAACTAACGTCTTGCATTTGAACGGAAAGGGGCTTGTCAAATGATTATTGCATCTGATTCGCTTTTTATTGATGCAGTCAGGGAAGTATTTTAGCTCAAGCTTCGTTTTCTCCTGATAAATTCTATTAAAATAAAAACACTTGGTACCATTAGGTAAAGGGACCCCTGACTATTAGGTCCAGTCGTGACCGACTCTGGGGTTGCGGCGCTCATCTCGCTTTATTGGCCGAGGGAGCCGGCATACAGCTTCTGGGTCATGTGGCCAACATGACTAAGCTGCTTCTGGCGAACCAGAGCAGCGCACAGAAACGCCGTTTACCTTCCCGCCAGAGCGGCACCTATTTATCTACTTGCACTTTGATGTGCTTTCAAACTGCTAGGTTGGCAGGAGCAGGGACCGAGCAACGGGAGCTCACTCCGTCATAGGGATTCGAACCGCCAACCTTCTGATCGGCAAGTCCTAGGCTCTGTGGTTTAACCCACAGTGCCACCCGCAACTCTCTTGGTACCATTAGAATTATAAAAATGCCTACAGCAGAGCTTGTTCCATTCACAGGATTTCGCCCCTTTCACAAACAGAAGAAGTACTTCTGTTTAGCCATTAGTGGACCTGAAAGGAATCTGGAAAATCGTCAAGTGTGAATGGTGCAAGCCTGTTATTTCATGTTGTAGGCCAGGAAGAGAAGAACTCAGGAGAAGGAACAAGTGAACTTATTCTACAGTTCACGTAACACGAAGTTTCGGATGAGTTCATTGCCCTATTACTTGGTTAACAAAACCGTCAGTTCCCACCCCCCACTGAAACAACTGACATAGGTCTAATTTTAGCTTTCACTGTGGAATTAATATGTTGCAAGCTTTCTCCACTAAGTTCCTGGTCATATATTTCATAAGGAAGTTGGGTAGATAAGCCTGATTTATCAAACCTGCAAGGCAGTTAAGAGGAACATTTTTAAGGAGACTGTAGCAATACAGTTATAGATCAACTATTTAATGTGATGGATGTGCTGTCTCATGTCTTCCACCACCAATATGCCACAGACCACCTGTATGAATCTTGCATAGCACTGGCGTCTTTCCGAGCCCTACAGAGAGATCCTGGGGATTGATCCTGGAAGGTTTCAAATGCAAAGCAGATAGATGCTTTGGTTTGGATGATGAGGGGCCCTTGCAGGGAAGAACTGGGAGCTGTGTTTGGATAAAAACATCCTTGTTTCATTACTATATGGCTCAGTCTGCTCAGATGCTGTTGATTTTATGCAGGACCTTTTGCTTACAAAGCATGTCCTCACCCTCTGATCTATGTGTAAAAATGTAAAGGGACCCCTGACCATTAGGTCCAGTCATGACCGACTCTGGGGTTGCGGCGCTCATCTCGCTTTATTGGCCGAGGGAGCCAGCGCCCAGCTTCCGGGTCATGTGGCCAGCATGACTAAGCCGCTTCTGGCAAACCAGAGCAGTGCACGGGTGGCGCTGTGGGTTAAACCACAGAGCCTAGGACTTGCCGATCAGAAGGTCGGCGGTTTGAATCCCCGCGACGGGGTGAGCTCCCGTTGTTCGGTCCCTGCTCCTGCCAACCTAGCAGCTCGAAAGCACGTCAAAGTGCAAGTAGATAAATAGGTACCACTCTGGCGGGAAGGTAAACGGTGTTTCTGTGCGCTGCTCTGGTTCGCCAGAAGCAGCTTAGTCATGCTGGCCACATGACCCAGAAGCTGTACGCCGGCTCCTTTCTTAAATTCTCCCAACTGGAAGCAACCACTTGTGTTACTTACAATGTCCTTGCACCATCCTTGGGTAAACCCGGACCAAGGTGGAATTAGAACACATTTCTGCAGTTTAACCTTCACATGCTCACGTTTCCTCTCCCTCCCTTCTTTCGTTGCAGGCTGATGAATACCGAAAATGCACTTTTACAAGCCAGGGAAGAGGAAGGAATAAAATATGAACGCACTTTCATGGCATCTCAGCTGATTGACTGGTTGATCCAGGAAGGAGAGGCCACCACAAGGTCTGAAGCTGAACAACTTGGTCGCAGACTGCTGGAGCACGGAATTATACAGCATGGTGAGAAATGTTCACTGCTTTAGTAAGCTCTGTCTAGATGCGAAGAATCTCATAAGGTGATTGCATGTTTTAACATGGACTGCTTAACCCTACATATTTTAAGTGGTGGGCATATATATACTGTGAATGCTCCTCACTTTTGGAATCCCAGACAGGCAGCAAAACAGAAAGTTATATTAAGTAACTATACTTAGTAGTTAGTGGTCAGCTTGGTGGGTCACAATTTGTGTAGATCTGGCATCATTAGATTGGTCATTTTGACCCATGTCCTATTGAGCGGCTTATATTTCCTTTTCTGAGAAGGGTATATCCTTCTTTCTTTTTTCAGCTGTACCCAAGAAGGGTTTGGTTGTGGTGGTTTCTCCTCCTTGTGGAAAACCTGTGATTCAGAGTTCAGCACAAGCTGCCAACTGTGAGAGCCCAAAGTTGGAAAAGTTAGTTGCGACCTGAGTCCAGTTTAAAACATCAACATAGGATTTGGGCTGTGTACACATCGCCAGCTCAGAACACAGCAAGGTTTTCCTTTTTCTATATATTGATTGAAGCTGAGCAAGCCCATCATAACGCAGTATTTCATAAGGAGTGACAGGGCAGATACAGGGCAGATAGGGATTGTGGCTGATGTCAGGTGTGCACTGCTTTCCAAACCAGTGGCGGGAGTGCACTGAATGCAGAATAAGCAGGAGTGTGTATGCAGCCTTAGTTCTGATGCACACTCTGCATTTGCTGTGCATAGGAAGCAGGGGTCCGAGCAGTTTTCCCCTTGCCCTGCTCCTTTCCAAGGAAGAACCCACTCTTTAGTGATAGATCGGAACAAATGCCAATCCAGGGGGAAACCCAAGTTGCTGTTTGGTCTGATTGAGCACTAAAGAGTGATTTTCTCCAGGGGAAAGCAGCAGGACAAGACAAACTGTGGATAAGCCCTTAGTCTTGACTATCTTTTAAGTCCAGTTGATTTTAAAAGCTGCAAACTGTTGGTCACATCTTAAGCAAACTGTTAGTTACAATCCAGCAAAAGTTAGTTACATCTTAAGTCCAATTATGCCTGGTTGTTGCCAGCAGAAGGTAATTTTCAGGCGAGATTTGGGTAGTGTAGGGCTTGGGCCACATCATCCATCATTTCTTATTGTCCTGTATTTACTTGTAGTGATCTGCTCACTCCTTCTTGTCCCTTGGCAATGCCAACCCTCAAAGGGATTGAATTACAACTGGCTCTGAGGCTTTTCGCTTTGGTTTTTTAATCTTACTGCTCTTCAACTTGGGCTGGAAATAACGCAACGAATGACTTTTCGCCAGCTTACATCATAGTTGTGCAATTAATCTTGCTGCCCGAGAGAAATTTATAGGGTGCCAGCTGCTAAGGGCACAGCCCACAAGTAAAGTGTACTCCCTTGGCCTCTGAAGTGGCAAGAACATGCTATAGGTAAGGACTGGGAGGTAAAAGGGAGAGGTAGAACAGGGTGAAGATAAGATAATGCCGGGAGAGAGAGAGAGAGAGGGAGAGAGGCGCCACTGCAGGTTCTTAATCTGCACATCACACAGACAGATATGCCTCACATTCGATACTGGTTCCACCATCAGCCTTGGCCTCTTCAGGTCCCCATCTGCTTCAGGCGGGCTGTCCATCTTTTAAAAAATGAAAGTATCACAGCACCACTTTTACCAGCTTTCTCTAGACAGTAGATTCTCCTCATTCTAACGGGATTCTGCAGACCCTCCTGCCACCTTTGCTAAGAACTTGCACTAGGGCTTTGTGGGGGGGGGAGTATGTGGCTGATGTTCAGTTAGGTTCCACTCAGACCTACTGAAATGAATGGACCTAGCTTAGTTGGGCTTATTGATTTTAATGGGCCTACCCTTGAGTAAAACGTAGTTGAATATCACCCAGAGCCTTTACGCAGCAGTGAAACTGTCTCTTCCTCTCAGAATGGTACAGTCCCAGGGACCTACAAACCTGACCACTATATTGAACCTCTCTTCCCTCTCTAAATTGCCTTGAAATTGCCCAGACAAACTCCAGCCCTTCACTTCTTCCTGGAAGAAAGTGAGTTGATTGCTCCTGGCCTTGTACCAGTAGTATAGTGGATTAGGAAGGGGAATTGAAACACAGCTCCAATACTCTCCCCGCTAGAGCGGGAGCGATAATATCAACTGCTGGCATGCCAGGGTGTTGGGAGACCCACGTTGGTGTGGCAAGTGAATGAGGGGATAGCAAGGCTTTCAAGTTTTGCTATGGTTTGTGGTGGAATGTATACACAAAGAGAGGCTGGATGCTTCTTTCCTTTCACAGGGTTGCTATCTCATGCACAAGATAGCTCAGCTAGTAGAGCATGAGACTCTTAATCTCAGGGGGTTGTGAGCTCGAGCCCCACATTGGGCAAAAGATTTCTGCATTGCAGGGGGTTGGACTAGATGACCCTTGTGGCCACTTCCAGCTCTCCATTTCTATGATTCTAAGTAGTTGTTGTTGTTTAGTCATTTAGTCGTGTCCGACTCTTCGTGACCCCATGACCAGAGCACGCCAGGCACTCCTGTCTTCCACTGCCTCCCGCAGTTTGGTCAGGCTCATGTTTGTAGCTTCGAGAACACTGTCCAACCATCTCGTCCTCTGTCGTCCCCTTCTCCTTCTGCCCTCCATCTTTCCCAACATCAGGGTCTTTTCCAAGGAGTCTTCTCTTCTCATGAGGTGGCCAAAGTATTGGAGCCTCAGCTTCACGATCTGTCCTTCCAGTGAGCACTCAGGGCTGATTTCCTTAAGAATGGATAGGTTTGATCTTCTTGCAGTCCATGGGACTCTCAAGAGTCTCCTCCAGCACCAGAATTCAAAAGCATCAATTCTTCGGCGACCAGCCTTCTTTATGGTCCAGCTCTCACTTCCATACATCACTACCGGGAAAACCATAGCTTTAACTATATGGACCTTTGTTGGCAAGGTGATGTCTCTGCTTTTTAAGATGCTGTCTAGGTTTGTCATTGCTTTTCTCCCAAGAAGCAGGCGTCTTTTAATTTCGTGACTACTGCATTTGTCATTAAAAAGCTAAAGCAGGCCGAAGATCTTTTGTTAAAGTTCAAAGTGTGTTATGAGTTATACCATCCTCTGCAGTCAGAAGAAAGCACCTCTGAGTTCAGTGGAACTGCTGCCCAGCTAATTCTGAGCAGGACTGAGCCAGGAGTGTCTCTTCCAATATCTGCTAGCCCTGTTTGTCCTGTCAACAAGCCGTCTCTTTTTCTGCCAGATTCTCTGTGTCAGTTGAAGGCATACCTTTTCCATTGGGCCTTTGAGAGGTCGAGGATGTGTGAAGCCCAATTTAGTCTTCTGTCTGCTGCTGTGCTGTAATTGTTATGGCTGAAATTTCAATACTTTATCAAAGGGGTTTTTTTAAAAAAGATTTTAATAATTGCACAATTGCATGTTGTGTTTTATTCGAATACTTTATGTGGATGACCTGGAATCCTATGGGATGAAGGTGATTAAAAATTAAAACAAGCAAACAAACAAAAAATAGAACAAGGCTGCAACCCAGGTTTCCCCGATCAAATCAAAACATGCTAATGCACCACCTGAAAACAAGCAACTTCCTCCCACTGGCAACTATAATTTTTGGCCGGCTACCAAGGGCTAATCCGACAGTGTTCTGACCCAGTCATGCAAGATTTCCCCTGGGGAACTGAAACACATTGGAATTGCAGACAGAGGAAATGTATGCAACTTCCTTGTTCCTGTTTAATGTTAGAAATGGAGTGTTCTTATTGACTTTCCAAGAACTTAGGATGAAAAGGACTGGTGTAAAATCTGATTAAAGCCCAGAGAGGCTAAGCTCTTTATTTATAATACTTTGCCAGTAGGAGATTTGGTTTAGAGACTTAGTTTCTATAGATTTCATTGTGTTTCACCCGAGTTAGAAACGATATTGGTTACACTCAGCTGAGATGGAATGATTATGGATTTTAGCTGTAGCAAACAAAAATAACATCTGTTTTGACTGCATCTGTACTTATACTGAAACTAGCATAGCTAAAGAATTAGAAATCTTCCCTTCTCACCTCCCCCCCATCCTGTTTCCAAATTGCAAGCTAACTTTGAAATAACAACAGCTGCCTGCTTTTCACTCCGTTGTCTGTTTATTGCAATCTTTATAGAGTCTGCTCAGTTTGCAAGTAAATACCATGGATCCGCTGGCAAGTCTCCTCTGCTCTCCAAGGGCCGAGCCATTCTTTGTGACTTACATGTCAGCATTGTCAATACAGTTTCAATTAACACTAATTGGCATTCTGCTGTAGCCTGGCAAGAGCTGAATGAGATATTTGGCTGACGACTGAGTGTAGGATAAAATACCTTTGTGCCTCATTGGTTGTCTTTATAAACTGCTGTCACAGTTTATAATAGAGCTCGACTACCCTTATTGCTGAATAAGCACAAAGAATAATGACATGCAGTTTCCTTCTCTAGTTAATTTATTGTCATAGAAAAGGGCCTGACTGTCAACTTTAGTTCAAATCCTAGCATTGAGGCAAGAGCTTTCATATCAAAATGCCTGTCTGAATAATAATAAATGTTTTGTGTTTCTATAACGCTTTTGAGTGTGTATAGCATTTCATGCACATTAATTTGTCATAACCTTTACAACAACCCTTGCAGTACTATTATCCCAGTTTTGCAGGTACAGTAGGTGAAACTGAGGGGACAGACATCTGTGGAGTTGATGGCAGAGACAAGGTTCCAACCAGAATTTTAGGTTAACCACTATGTTACACCAGCTCCCTCTCTAACCAGAACCTTCTGTTTCCTCTTGAATGTCTATCTGAAAATGCCACCCCTTTCTGGCAATGCTCTGTGCCTTAAGTTGGTCCTGGTCTTTCCCAATTTGGTAAACTTGAGATGTATGCATACCATGTACTGAATGACTGCAGCATGCAGAGCTTGGCTGCAGGAATTGTTGGAAGGAAACGTGCAAGGCACCATCCAATGGTCTTAGGGACTCCACTCTGGATTTGTGTAGGCCTTTTCTTCTCCCAAAGATCTCCTGCAAGGCAGCAGAGGTTTAGGACCAGAGTTTCCCTTCTTGTAGATGGGCTACCCTCCCAGGTTGATGAGCCCCATCAGCTCCTCACTTCCCTCTGCAGCCCATGCAGAAACTTCCTTCTTGACCATTGGACCCACTACTGGTCTTGTCCACTCAATGCAGGGGAAATCTCTAACTCACCAAAGGTTTGAGACCCATTGGCTGCCCTCACTTGGTTTAGCTTGGCCAGTGAAAGCTATTCCCGGGGTGTAGCCGCTGTCTCATGCTGACAACCCCACTATAAAGGTAAAGGGACCCCTGACCATTAGGTCCAGTCGTGATCAACTCTGGGGTTGCAGCGCTCATCTCGCTCTATAGGCTGAGGGAGCCAGTGTTTGACTGCAGACAGCTTCCGGGTCATGTGGCCAGCATGACTAAGCCACTTCTGGTGAACTAGAGCAGCGCACGGAAATGCTGTTTACCTTCCCGCCGGAGCAGTACCTATTTATTTACTTGCACTTTGATGTGCTTTCGAACTGCTAGGTTGGCAGGAGCAGGGACCGAACAACGGGAGCTCACCCCGTTGCAGGGATTCAAACCGCCGACCTTCTGATCAGCAAGCCCTCGGCTCTGTGGTTTAACCCATAGCGCCACCCACGTCCCTCCTATACATCTGCATATAACCCCACCCTGGGATCTATATCTTGGTATGACACTAGACTGTTATGGAATGCAGCACAAGCATTTTAGAAATGTAGACTAGCTAAAGATCTGTCACCTTTGCTGAGACTGGGTAGCGATGCCCCTTTCCCTAATATTTCAGCTACCTTCAGAAGGGAGAGGAGTGGTACAGGCTGTGTCTCTCCCATGGTGGAATGGATGGCAAAAGTAAAAGGATCTGTAGACACAGTTGCAGTTGGGACAAACTGTTCCTTGACTTTAGAGATCAAACTGTCCTCTGTCAAAAGTAATCTATTCTAACTGCCTGCCTCTACAGGAAGTTCGACAAACACCGGCTCCCTCAGCCTGAAAGTGAGATGAGCGCCACAACCTCATAGCCTTTGACTGGACTTAACCATCCAAGGGTCCTTTACCTTTTCACCTTTAAAGCATAGATGATAGATGGCCGTTCACACTTTGCTTAAAATAATCTAACAAAGAGTAGTCCACCACCTTCCAAGGTGGCCCATTCCATTGCTGAACCACTTATATCTTCAGAAAGCTCTTCCTAATGTTTCGTCTAGATCCTTTTTCTTGTAATTTGAACCCATTGGTTTAAGTCCAACCCCCTGGAACAACCAAAAGTCTCTTTTCTTGAGCCCAGTAAAACATGATGAAATGTTAGGAGAGCGGGATATAATATTGGGAATTGGCTTGGATAGAAAGATAGATGAACACCAGTAACTGAACGTCTGGATTTTTAATGACAGGGTAGATGTTCTGAATTGATGCTACCATTAAAGCACATTTACAGATGCCAGATTAGCTCTGAAGACCAAAAAGCCTTTGGAAGGAATAGGGGGAAAGCTCTCTGCAATATCATATGTTTTTGTCTTGTGGTATTTATTCTCCACTGGGAGGAAAACTGGAAGGGAAGCCCTTCTGCTATTGTACTTAGTGGGTCAGTGTGTGACACATCAGGGTTATGCAGAGATGAAAGCTGCACATTTAACGTGAAAATCAGGTCATCAATCTCTAGGAAATATGGGCAGGGCAGAAAAACACAAGATTTTGCAAATGCAAAAGAAATGAGTAATTTTTTTATTTTTAAAAAATTGGTCACTATCCTAAAGCATTTATAGAAGATTCATGTGCCAAATGTTCAAAGGATGAGGAATTAAAGATTTGGAAATCTGTGGTGCTTTCCATAATGACAGTGATTTCTTCAAAATCTTTTTTATTCAGTTCTTGGAAGATTCTTGGAAGGAAAATAAAGTGGACTTTATTCAGATATTTTCTTTGTGAGCTGGGCCAAGCTTGAAAATAATGTAGCTGGCGAAAGTGGATATTCAGTGTACGTGGTGGGTGGGGGGAATCAGACTTAGGAGACAGCTAGCCTTATGTTCTCTACCACTGAGTTTGGTTTTTACTTACAGTGCTCAAGCTCTGTTTCACTCTCACCCACTCACCCCCACAGTTATCACTGCATATGTTTAAAACCATGAGATCACCTGCTTTCTACATAATGAAGTCAGACACCATCCATGGTGTAATTAGAATCTAGGAACCAGGAAATGAATTGCTACAAAATGTAACATCCTCTGCAATTTTAATTTTAAAACTATTCAGCTTAATGAAGGCCTTGGGGGGGAATTGGAAAGCACACCTGGTGGGGCAAGCCAATAAAGTTGCCACTGAAATAAACCAGAAAGCTGAAATAAAGCAGGCTGAGATGGAATCTCTTTAATAACAATAATTGCAAGCGGCAGTTGAAGAAGCGAATGGCAGGAAGCGCAGCAATTTGTCTTTTTGTCAGCGCTTGGAATAATGAAATTTTGGCTCCCTTAAAGAGGGCATGTATTGCGGTGAGACCTGGAAAACTGACACCCAGTGTTGTAGGTGGGTACGATGGTCAGCCACAACACCCGATTGGTAGGTCCCTCGAAGCTGGGTGCAATCTGGCCAATGGGATGCAGCCCAAACAGTTCGAGGGACCTATTTATACCCATGCATGTGACCCAGAGCTTCCTCTTTTGGTGCGTGCATTCGGAATACCCACCCACCTCTCCCTACTTTTAGGACTTGTGCGCTTGACCTTGCTATGCCATCATGTGTCATTTGTCATTGGGACAGAGGCATGGCAGGAATTTTCCCCACTTGGCTGATTGGCTGTTGCCATTTGGGTTTTGCCTGCCGCATAGCAAATCGTCACAACTTGTAAGGCTGCGGGTAGGCACTGGTTCAGGTGACAGGCATGGGAGAACACTTTCACCATCCCTATGTGAAGGGTATTCCGTTAAAGGAATCCAGGGACTCAGTGGTTTGGTCAACCCCTGAGAGGGGGTTGTGCCTGTGTCGGAGTCCAGGGGGACATTTGGGTGGCGGAGATAGCCTGTTCCCAGCTTTCCGCTTATCCAGGTGTTCACCCTTGGCTGACCTATGCTGGTACCCTGGGTCAGCGCTACCTGCATGGCAGGGAGCTAGTCGAACCAGAGCCTATGCAACCACTCACTTTCTGTAATCAATAACGTTGTGGCTTAAATTCCTCTAAAAACCAAACCAAAATTTGAGTCAAGTGTGAATTTATTTAGGGGGGAAGTTTCTGGGTCTGAACACGCAATTGCAAGCGGCAGTTGAAGAAGCAAATTACAGGGAGCACAGCAATTTGGAATAATGAAATTTTGGCAGCTCCAATCTTTGTCTTCCTTAACTTCCATATCATCTCAATTGTCCAAGAAGATAGCTTTAGATGTCCTGATCTCCTCCTTGCTGTTATCCCCATCACTAGTTCAGCCACTGCGGGGCTGGGGGATCAGGATCACAATCCACATGGAAGTGTGCAGTGCATAAATGCCACACTGCATGTTACCTGCTATTTCTCTCTCTTCTAGTGTCGTGCTACATACAAAATTGAGGTTATAGGAAGTTGCCGTGTGGTCATTATCTTAGGGCCACCTTAGACTTTATGAATCGATTTCATGGAAGGAAATTCCATGTGGCTAATCATTAAAAATCTACACCTAGACTGGACTGTGTGATGATTCCACTGTTCCAATAATGCTCCAGCTTTAAAATCCATGTTAGTATATGTCCTTATAGTTAGGTAACTTTTTTGGTATCTATTCCTCACC
Source organism: Podarcis melisellensis (assembly GCF_964234715.1). Classification (NCBI taxonomy): domain Eukaryota; kingdom Metazoa; phylum Chordata; class Lepidosauria; order Squamata; family Lacertidae; genus Podarcis; species Podarcis melisellensis. The sequence continues at coordinate 15,468,700 of NC_138539.1, read as the reverse complement.
CTCCATAGTCTGAAGGGTGCTTCAGACAACCAGTAGTGACCCATCAGTTTGAGTCCGAGAACATGTGAATGGCCTAATCATCTGTAGTATTGGAGCTGTAGGCTAATGAAGGATGTCAGCTGTCTTCCATGAAGAAGACATGAGTTTGTGTGAATTTATTGCTCTGATGCAACCCGGCACAAGCTATTATTTGCAATAAGTGAAATGGTGGCTAACCAATGTCCAGCCAGTACAGTACTTGGTTTATTCCACTTTTCTAAGCAGGAGAGAAATGCTTGAATTCTAATCTTTTACGTCAGCATCATAAATTTGAGGAAACATCAGACCATCTTAAACGAATCACTAAAGAAAACTTTAACACAATATGGGGTTGCAGTTTACCATTTTAACTATCTCCTTCAAGCAGTATTGTTAGGAGTTAAACAACACCCTTATTATTAATATTTGATTTGATACCTCCTCTATGCTTGCAAGTCGTCACTCGATGTTTGAGTCATCAAGCAAAGAGCATGCGGGAGCATAGCCATAGAGTCTTTTTAAAATGGAGTGGTGTGATGGAATGGTAGGCGATGTTTCTACATTCAGTAATTTCATAAGAATGAAAATATACTCTGGATAATGATTCACTGTGAAAGTACCAAATAGGTAATATTCAAAATGATATATTTAATGCTGATGTTGTAGTTGTTGTCCAAAATTTGGTGAATTGTGGATGTTCAGGTTACATTATCGAATTACTATGCACTAAGGGACGTGGGCAGCACTGTAGGTTAAACCACAGAGCCTAGGACTTGCCGATCAGAAGGTCGGCGGTTTGAATCCCTGCAACGGGGTGAGCTCCCGTTGTTCGGTCCCTGCTCCTGCCAACTTAGCAGCTTGAAAGCACGTCAAAGTGCAAGTAGATAAATAGGTAGCACTCCGGTGGGAAGGTAAACGGCATTTCCGTGGGCTGCTCTGGTTTGCCAGAAGCGGCTTAGTCATGTTGGCCACATAACCCGGAAGATGTATACCGGCTGCCTCAGCCAATAAAACAAGATAAGCGCCACAACCCCAGAGTTGGTCATGACTCAACCTAATGGTCAGGGGTCCCTTTACCTTTTTAAGGTACATTCTTACGAGCATTTTTTATTCATTACTTTTGATTTTTATCTGCTTTTCATGCTTTTGCTTATGAAATGTTTTGTTTTGCATAGCATTTTGCAATATTGTGTACAAAACTTCTATTTGAAAAATTGACATCACGCACAGATACTGTGAAGGAATCTTGACAACCCCAAGAAAACTAATAAATGTCCAAAAACATACAGATGTGAATGCTGACAGTAACCTAAATGTGACTTTCAGTGTTCTTTGGTGCATGTCCAATGAGAAGTGAGGAACAGGTATCTTTAGACAGTCACAAATTTCATCTAGGATGGTTAGCATTCACATGAGTCTCAATATTCAGCAGTTTTGGACATTCCTTGCAATAGAAATGAACCCCACTCTGTATTCTTTCTTCAAGTCCATCATTCACTCATATATATATATATATGCGCGAATGTCCAACACATTTATTTCCATTATTAATTGCAATGCTTTTAGGAAATGGAAGCTTATCCTCCCTGCTGCCTAAGGTATTCAGGGACTGCAGCTTTTAAGAACTAGTGGTTCTGGACAATTACTGCTGCAATAATAACGTAGATGCATTTATTACACTGCAGCTACTTCTGGGTGCAGAGTTGAGCCTGGCATTCTTATTCAACATCAAAGCATGTTGTGTAAAGTTTTGCAAAAAGTAAAGAGATCATTGCTGCCCTGGGCAACTTGGGGAGGAAAGATGGGATATAAATTCAGTCCGTCTTGGCACCAAACATGTTCTCAAACCTGGCATAGACCTTTTCAGAAGTTATAACAGCAGATAGGTAGGAAACACACCTGGTTGTGAGTAGCTCTTGCTGCCTTAAGGGCGAGGAGTGAGAATGAACTGATGTCTCTGTTGAGAGAGTGCATGTTGAAAAATGTAATATAGCAAAGCCTGTCCTGACTTATCAAGGCTGATCTAAATAATAAACACCAGGTTTTGTGGTCCTGGGCCCCTGTTAGCACAGAGACATACTATGAGTGTGTACAGGAGGAGAGATTGGTATTACCAAGGAGTTCCAGAAGCCAGACGTTCAGAGCTTCATGTGGAATGGGAAGTCCAAAACTCAGGTTGGCTGGCCAAGCTCAAAAGGAAAGCATCTGTCTAAATGGAGTGGGAGATAGGAAGGTTGTGAGTTAGATAGGTATCACTAACACTTACCTGGAAATATTTAAAGGCATATCAGTACATAGAGACTCAATCTGTTCTCTGGCGGATGGCACCACTTTGTAGCCTAAAGACAAACAATGTTGATCTTTCCTCCATTCATTCTATAGCCTCCAATGGCCAACAAAGGCATTACAGTAGTATGCAATCCAAAAAACACCCAGTTCGGGTCTTGGTTCATCTTGATATATCCATAATGGCAAACATAACAGGTTTTTTTTTTAAAGTTTCCCCACTCCAATTAGGTAAGTTCTAATATACGGCTTGGAAGACTCTGTAGAGAGCAATGAAATCTGAGTCTGTGGCCTGTCCAGATGACCTGTTTATTGAGCATTCATCCTTTCCTTGCACAAAGCTTACATGGAGGTTATATTATATCTTGTCTTCACTGATCATCCATTCTGATTTGTTTGTGGGGCACCTGTACACCAAAGCGTGTTCTCCATAATAGAGAGCACGTATTGCGGTGGGGGGCCAAAAAGGCCACCCCACTGTTGTTGGGCAAACTGGCCTCATGCTGTGATTGGGCAAGGAGTGTTGCTGGGGAGAATAAAGGAATCCAGGGGCTTGCCATCCCTTTCATCCTAGTCTCTGGCATCGGATTTGGGCCGTGCAAGCCCCAGGGGGCATGAGGGTGAGAGATGGGGGACTGATGTCCAGCTTCATTTCTCCCCAATATCGTTCTCCCTGACTGGCTTCCGCTGGAATCCGGAGGTCAGTACTGTCCCTGGGGCAAGGACAGATAGTCGTAACCAATGCCTAAGCAACCACTCACGTGTGTGTATTTAAATAAAGTTGTGGCCAAATTCATGCCAAAAACCTTAAACAAAAATTGATGTGTGAAGTGTGAGTTATTGGGGTGGCTTGGGGGACCTCGACGCGCAATAAGCGTTTCTCTTGCGTTCATCCCAATCTGCTTGCGTCTTCCCATTTTTGCTGATGTCTTCTCCACCCCAGTTCAAGTAGCTTACTGCAAGCATTGTCCCCTTATTCCTGACACATTCTGTATTCTCTATCCCACTAAAAAGGCCTTTCCACTTCTCTCTCCCTCTCACCTATTTTCCTTCCCAGTGTGCAACAAACACCATTTTATAGACAGCAATCTGCTGTTCCAGTTCCGAATGAATTTCCGCCGGAGGAGGAGATTGATGGAGCTGCTCGCTGAGAAGTCCCGCTTGATGCCGGAGAGTCACGACAGTCCCTTTTGTCTACGAAAGCAGAACCATGACAATAAAAAGCACACCAGTTTTCTCTCAGGTATTTGAGTACCAAGGCAGAAGGAAGTCTTCGTGGTATTAGTAGGAAAAAAATAGTAGTTTATCAATTTCCAGTGGCATAGCGTGGGGGGTGCAGGGGGGGCCGGCCGCACCGGGCGCAACATCTGGGGGTTAGGGTTAGGGGGCGCAAATCCACGGGTTAGGGGGCGCAAATTACTTGCCTTGCCCCGGGTGCTGACAACCCACGCTACGCCACTGTCAATTTCTATAGTACTTTCAACCAAGATTCAACAAGATTCACTTCAGCTCACTCACAGAACCTGGAATATGTGCCTCTGAGCACTTGCAGACTGCTTTGAGGGGAGTGAAGAGTATGCATTAAATGCTGTTTGAAAAGGAAGGGTTAAAGTGATAGAGTTCTAGAGAGGAGAGGAATAAATGGTTAGAGCACAATCTAACCAAATGCAAGTCATTGCCACCTTGGATTAGCTGTGTGCTAGGTCATCTATCCCTGAGGAAATTGTTCAGCTGTTCCATTTTTTCCAAAAGTTGGGTTTTCTGTGCTCTGGAAAAAATCCAGAAGCCGAAAAGGGGAAGTATGGGAGGAGAATGTTTCAATCATTACATTATGCAGGTGCCCTGTAAACAATCTAGTACAAGATGACAGCTTCCCATATTGAAGTTGATCCTCTTTTGTGCTATTTATGAAAGCATAAATCTTTTCTTAATTTAGAAGAGAAAGCAGAAGAAAAACGTTAGTAATGTGAGCGAGCATTCTGGCCAGTTTAGTCTTTATATTGTGCAACTGACTCATAGCACAATCCTATACATATCTAGCCCAAAGTTAGTCCCGTTGGGTTCATACGACATTGCAGCCTGAAGCATAAAACAAAACAAAAAACTACTTGTGTATGGAAGTACCCTACATCTTTCTAAGATGTAGCTGTTCATGAATGGGCAACACAAGTTTTAGAAATTTAGGTGACCGCCGGATATAAAATCAAAGCAGTGGCATTTCTGATATAATAATATATAGGTGAAATGGACTTAGAAGGCCATCCCAAAAAACTCAAATGCTTTGCTTATTTGTTTTGAAAAGCACCATTGTACTAGAGGAGCAGTTTGTCATCAAAGTGATGGAACTATTGAAGGTGACAAGATGCACTAGAACAGGCACCCCCAAACTCGGCCCTCCAGATGTTTTGGGACTACAACTCCCATCTTCCCTAGCGAACAGGACCAGTGGTCAGGGATGGTGGGAATTGTAGTCCCAAAACATCTGGAGGGCCGAGTTTGGGGATGCCTGCACTAGAAACTTCTGAAGTTATGAATCATGGGAAGGCAAACTAAGATCCAGGGGCCAGATCTGGCTCAATCGCCTTCTCAATCTGGCCTGTGGACAGTCTAGGAATCAGTGTATTTTTATATGAGTAGAATGTGTCCTTTTATTTAAAATGCATCTCTGGGTTATTTGTGGGGCCTGCCTGGTGTTTTTACATGAAGAAGAAGAAGAAGAGTTTGGATTTGATATCCCGCCTTTCACTCCCCTTCAGGAGTCTCAAAGCGGCTAACATTCTCCTTTCCCTTCCTCCCCCACAACAAGGTGAGTGGGGCTGAGAGACTTCAGAGAAGTGTGACTGGCCCAAGGTCACCCAGCAGCTGCATGTGGAGGAGCGGGGAATCGAACCCAGTTCACCAGATTACGAGTCTATCACTCTTAACCACTACAACACACTGGCTCTCTAGAGTAGAATGTGTCCTTTTATTTAAAATGCATATGGGTTATTTGTGGAGCATAGGATTTTGTTCATTCCCCCCCCCCAATATAGTCTGGCCCCCCACAAGGTGTGAGGGACAGTGGACAGGCCCCCTGCTGAATAGTTTGCTGACCCCTGTTATGAATGTTGGTAAAGAGAATTGTAAGAGAGAGAGAAATTAATTTATGTCCTCCTGCCTATTTCCCTTCCTCCTCCTCCTCTGCTTGGGAAAGTGAGCCCCACCAAGGAGATAAAGATTGTCTCAGCAGTGAGACGGAGCAGTATGAGTAGCTGTAGCAGCAGCGGGTACTTCAGCAGCAGCCCAACGATCAGCGGCAGTCCTCCAGTTCTGTGCAACCCCAAATCTGGTAAGGATCGCTAAGACTTGTTTGCATTGGTGAATGTTGGATGCACTTTTTTAGATGCACCTTCGCATCATACATGCATGCTTAAAAAACAAAACAAACCAGAAATAGCAACTGCTGATATGATAATGGGAATGACTGTAAAGGGATGGGGCTGCAGTCTGGGTGGCGCTTGCTCCTCCAAAGCTGCTATTAGCTCTCCCACCAATGCGAATAGCAGCTTTCGAGGGGGAAGAAATGATTAAACACCCCCCCCCCCGTCAGCCTTCTGTAATTCCCTACCCTTAGCACCTGCTAGTAGTATTTTTGTAAATCCAAATATGCATTTAAATCCAGATATACTTTACCCCTTAGAAGACATCCAGGCAATTTAGCTTTGAGATAGCAGGAGTGTATTTGTTTTTAATGAAGGGGCATGTCTTTGCAAAACCAAACACCCATTATTTCCCTCACAGAATTCTGGGCACCATTGTTTCTTATGGGTTGCCCGAAACTGTAATTCTCTAAGGGGTTAACTGCAGTGCCCAGAATGCTCTGAGGGAAATAATGTGCTTTGAATGTGCTTTAAATGTACAATGTGTATATGGCCAAAACCAATTTACATTTAAGGAGGGGAGGACTAAGCGTTTGCATGTTCCCTCATCTTTAAAAATAAATATATATTTTTTGTACATTGAAAACTAAGGAAAGGCTAGACCAGAGTTCTAATGGGCTATGTTTGAATATACGGGAGTTTAACACATGAAAGCGTTATCTTCAAAGCTTAACCTGAATTGGTCTAGCCCAGCAACAGACCTCTCAAAATCTGTTCAGGTTTTCCTGGACTCTGATTCCTAATTCTTCAGCTTTTCTGTGCATGACTCAGGTTTTAATCAATGGCGTATAGTTTTATTCCATTTTTATTCCAAGTTTTGAAAGCTTCAGTTTGATTGTTGTTGCGCTTTGTGAATTTCCTCCAAATTACCTCTTATGTAAACTGCTCAGATGGGATGCGGATGGCGCTACGAGTTAAACCACAGAGCCTAGGACTTGCCGATCAGAAGGTCGGCAGTTCGAATCCCCGCGACGGGGTGAGCTCCCATTGCTCAGTCCCTGCTCCTGCCAACCTAGCAGTTCAAAAGCACGTCAAAGTGCAAGTAGATAAATAGGTACCACTCCGGCGGGAAGGTAAACGGTGTTTCCGTGCGCTGCTCTGGTTCGCCAGAAGAGGCTTAGTCATGCTGGCCACATGACCCGGAAGCTGTACGCCAGCCAATAAAGCGAGATGAGCGCCACAACCCCAGAGTCGGCCACAACTGGACCTAATGGTCAGGGGTCCCTTTACCTTTACTAAACTGCTCAGAGATTTCTTTTTATATTAAGCAGTTTCTAAATTATATACGTAAATAAATCAGGCCAGTTCCCTTAAAAAAAATAATACAGTGGTGCCCCGCAAGACGAATGCCTCGCAAGCCGAAAAACCCGCAAGACGAAAGGGTTTTTCGGTTTTTGCGACGCTTCGCTAGACGATTTTCCCTATGGGCTTGCATCGCAAGACGAAAGCCCATAGGGAAATCTCGGGGACCTTTTTTTAAATGCTGGCGGTGGGGAGCAAAGCCTTCCCCCCCCTCCGGACTTCAGAAGAGGTCCAGGAAGGCCGGCAGGGGCGAAAGGCTTTGCTCCCCACCGCCAGCATTTTAAAAGCGGTCCGGGATAGCAGGGAAGCGCTTCCCGCTATCCCGGACGGCTTTTGAAGGCAGGCAGGGGGGGCAAAGACTTTTGCCCCCCCTGCCTGCCTAACCGGGGGCTTTTAAATCGCCCCGGGACTGTCCGGGGCGATTTAAAAGCCCCCGGACGGCTTTTGAAGCCTCCCCCCGCCGCCCGGCTTCGGGGCATCGTCCCGATGCCGGGCGGTGGGGCAGGAACGCCTCCCCCCCGCCGCCCGGCATCGGGGCATTGTCCCGATGCCGGGCGGTGGGGCAGGAACGCCTCCCCCAGCCGCCCGGCATCGGAACGATGTCCCGAAGCCGGGCGGCCGGGCGGGAAAGCCTCCCCCCGCCGCCCGGCTTCGGGGCATCGTCCCGATGCCGGGCGGTGGGGCAGGAACGCCTCCCCCAGCCGCCCGGCATCGGAACGATGTCCCGAAGCCGGGCGGCCGGGCGGGAAAGCCTCCCCCCGCCGCCCGGCTTCGGGGCATCGTCCCGATGCCGGGAAGTGGGGCAGGAACGCCTCCCCCAGCCGCCCGGCTTCGGGGCATCGTCCCGATGCCGGGCGGTGGGGCAGGAACGCCTCCCCCCGCCGCCCGGCATCGGGGCATCGTCCCGATGCCGGGCGGTGGGGCAGGAACGCCTCCCCCAGCCGCCCGGCATCGGAACGATGTCCCGAAGCCGGGCGGCCGGGCGGGAAAGCCTCCCCCCGCCGCCCGGCTTCGGGGCATCGTCCCGATGCCGGGAAGTGGGGCAGGAACGCCTCCCCCAGCCGCCCGGCTTCGGGGCATCGTCCCGATGCCGGGCGGTGGGGCAGGAACGCCTCCCCCCGCCGCCCGGCATCGGGGCATCGTCCCGATGCCGGGCGGTGGGGCAGGAACGCCTCCCCCAGCCGCCCGGCATCGGAACGATGTCCCGAAGCCGGGCGGCCGGGCGGGAAAGCCTCCCCCCGCCGCCCGGCTTCGGGGCATCGTCCCGATGCCGGGAAGTGGGGCAGGAACGCCTCCCCCAGCCGCCCGGCTTCGGGGCATCGTCCCGATGCCGGGCGGTGGGGCAGGAACGCCTCCCCCAGCCGCCCGGCTTCGGGGCATCGTCCCGATGCCGGGCGGTGGGGCAGGAACGCCTCCCCCAGCCGCCCGGCTTCGGGGCATCGTCCCGATGCCGGGCGGTGGGGCAGGAACGCCTCCCCCAGCCGCCCGGCTTCGGGGCATCGTTCCGATGCCGGGCGGTGGGGCAGGAACGCCTCCCCCCACCGCCCGGCATCGGAACGATGTCCCGAAGCCGGGCGGCCGGGCGGGAAAGCCTTTGTCCCCCCTGCCTGCCTTCCCAGGGGCTTTTAAATCGCCCCGGACAGCGGAGAAGTCCTCCGCTGTCCCGGGCGATTTTAAAATGCCGCCCGCCAGAAGAGGTCGGGGGAAGGCGTTTTCCATAGGAACGCATTAATTGATTTTCAATGCATTCCTATGGAAAACCGTGCATCGCAAGACGAAAAACTCGCAAGACGAAGAGACTTGCGGAACGAATTAATTTCGTCTTGCGAGGCACCACTGTAAATGGATGGAATATTTGCGTATTCCTTAGACCTAATATAGCCAGAATTCAGCAACCAGCTAAAAGTAAACGCGGAATGGAATTAGGTACGTTGTCATCTTAGGCATATGACACCAGCTGCTCCACCGAGCGCTTTCACACCCCCACTGGTTGTGGCAACCAGCCCTAAATCGGCTGACAATCCAAGTTTTCTGACCCGCTTAGCAACAGTTTATAGATCAATCTGTCATTCTTCTCCATTACGCAGAGAGAACAGTGACAGCAGTGGCCGGCATGTGAAGACATTTACTTTATTCGAGCCATTAATGAATGAGGTCAGCACAGGAAAGGGGATAGCAACGATGCGATCATGCTGTTTGCTAAGAGGAATTAGGAATACTTCAGCAATCGGTTCATTTTCAACAAGCCCCTCTATGATAAGATGAAAACTCTCAGCTTCCAAGATTGTTTTCTTTCTAAGCTATTTCCTGTGCCTCTAGAAAGACGAAACATCCCCCCTTTGTGCTCTTCCGACTGATATTAAAAGGCGGAGGAGGGCAGTAAAGAAATATGCATTTTCCCATCCACACTGTTATCTGCTTCAAAGGGAGAACAGAATGTCAAAGGGAATTCTCACACTCTCCTTTCTCACTTCAGTCTTCCCTTCAGTTACGTATAAATATACTGGCGTGTTCTGAAGATGATTTCAGTAGCTCTGCAAAGGCATTAACCTGCGAATATGAGGGCTCCAACTCAAGTGACTTGCCCTGTGTACAACACGGTGCAGGCGTGTCTCCGGCAACTATAGGAGACACTCATGATTAATAGTGCAATTCCCTCTCCTTTCCCCCTTGTCGTGGTTTTATTTAAAATTTATTTATCTGCGTTCTTTAGAATCTGGGCACGTCCTGGCTGCACAGTTAAGTGTGGGAGTGAACACACTGGCCTCTGAAAAGTGAGCAAAAATCAGAAACTGTACCTGTCAGCGATGCTCTGCTGTTTTATATCTTGTGGCGGGGAAGTGCACCTAAAAGGAACACAAAAACACATATTATTTATTTAGCAGTAAGCAGTCGTTCCTTTATTGCCCACTACTATCTACCCTTGTGCCAAGAAACAAGGGTGTAGCATTCATTTTAGATCCAAAGATTAGATTGCAAGTGTTTAATTGAGGGAAAAGATTTTTGTGCAGATAGATAGATAGGTAAGAGAGCTGAAAATAACGCCGACAAATTTTGCAACTGACAAGCCCTGTGCCCCTTTGGTTCCATATAGTACATGAGTTAAAGGTAAAGGAACCCCTGACTGTTAGGTCCAGTTGCGGACGACTCTGGGGTTGTGGCGCTCATCTCACTTTATTGGCCGAGGGAGCCGGCGTACAGCTTCCGGGTCATGTGGCCAGCATGACTAAGCCGCTTCTGGCGAACCAGAGCAGCGCACTGAAACGCCGTTTACCTTCCTGCTAGAGCAGTACCTATTTATCTACTTGCACTTTGATGTGCTTTCGAACTGCTAGGTTGGCAGGAGCAGGGACCGAGCAATGGGAGCTCACCCCATCACGGGGATTCAAACCGCCAACCTTCTGATCGGCAAGCCCTAGGCTCTGTGGTTTAACCCACAGCGCCACCCGCATAGGCGAGTCTAAAAAGCCTGGGACACAAATTGTCACAGCCATCTAGCAGCTGGGGAGGCTCATTTACCAGAAATAATGTATTTAGCATTAACTCTGGAAGTGTGTACTTGATTCTGACCAAACTAAGCCTCCCTGATGTATATTGTGTTCTAGGAGGCTTAAACCCAAAGCAAGCATTGGTTGCCAGGTTTGTTGGTGTGTTTTTCCAGCTCTCCTACCCCACCAATATTGCAACAATAGTTTTTCATTTCAGCAGTATTTTGCTAAGATTGTAGTGTTCCGTTGCTAATTAGAAGATTGGTTTTTGTTTCTTAATGTGGAAGCGACATAGGAGAATCACAGCTGGATGACAATGTCGTTGACAACCTGAGTAAAGGAGACATGGTGATTCCAGACTAAGCAATCCCAGCTCTTGTGAAAGTCTTTACTTAACATCCTCCTTGTGTATTTGCAGTATTGAAGAGACCAGTGACTCCTGATGAACTTCTGATGCCTGGGGCACCATATGCCAGGAGAACCTTCACAGTATGTCTCCAATTACCTCAATTATCTTCTGTTGTGACATTTTGATCCATTATTCAGACATAATAATGGATGCAAAAAATAGATAAAGGAATATTTTCATTCGCATTTTGGTACAATTTTGAGCCCAGGGTGTTTAATCACAAAATCTGAAGGACTATGAAAACTGTGTTCCTATTAGTCCAGGAAGTGTGTGAATCAGGCCAGCTTTCTTAAAATTGTGGCTTGGTTTGCCTAAAATCCCTGAGCGACCCTAGAATCTGGTGAATCACAGTGGATTCACAAGAATATGCTTGTGTTGTTTTGGCTTGCTACCAAAACAGCAACAAAGAGAATTGCTAAAGCATTCTTGTTCCCTCTCAAGATTGTAGGCGATGCCGTCGGGTGGGGATTTGTGGTGCGTGGGAACAAGCCTTGCCACGTCCAAGCTGTGGATCCCAGCGGCCCAGCAGCTGCAGCAGGAATGAAGGTAATTTTAACGAATGCAGGTTAAGTACTTTAAAAAGGGGAGAGGGGATGTGTTGACATGAAGTCAGGACTACTTCAGATGTGACACCACGCAACACAACTCTATACACCTGGTGTGGGGACATACCTTCCAGCGTTCCTCTGATGAGAATCAGGACGCATGTCTTTTGCTGACATGCTCTTGTGGGAGCCAGCTGATTCGTGTGAAAGCACAGCATCACAGCAAGCACCATCTTGCCCTCTTCCCTGAGCTTGGCAGCCACACTGGAGAGGGAAACAGGCGGAGGAAGGAGGGGGCAGTGGGGGCGGACTGTGCACCCGGGTGTCTTCGCTGAGGGGAGTGACATTTGGCACGCTGCCCGCCCGTGACTCCTAAGCCTACCCCAAGCCGTCAGGGGAAGGGGGAGCTGCGCCACTTTGCCAGCGGCATTCCCCCCTTCATTTTGACAGCTGGGGGAGGCTTGGGAGTCGTGGGTGGGCGGTGCGCCGAATGTCTGCCATGGGCGGCTCGCTCCACCCCTGGCTGCAGGGCGCGTGCGCCACTCCATGCACCCAAGCGGCTATCCCATGCCTGGGAGCGCACCCTCCACACCCTGCCCCCCTTGGGAGCGTGCCCACCGTGGGCAGCGTGGACATATGCTCCGCCACTGGTGGGAAACGAGATTCTGGGATCAAATCAGGAACTGGGATGGTTTCTGTAATTCCAGGATTGTCCTGGGGAAATTGGCACACTTGAAGCATATGTAAGGATTTCCATGAGTAATTAGGTAAAGGTAAAGGGACCCCTGCCCATTAGGTCCAGTCGTGGCCGACTCTGGGGTTGGGGCGCTCATCTCGCTTTATTGGCTGAGGGAGCCAGCGTACAGCTTCCGGGCCATGTGGCCAGCATGACTAAGCCGCTTCTGGCAAACCAGAGCAGTGCACAGAAATGCCATTTACCTTCCCGCCGGAGCGGTACCTATTTATCTATTTGCACTTTGACGTGCTTTCGAACTGCTAGGTTGGCAGGAGCAGGGACCGAGCAACGGGAGCTCACCCCGTCGCGGGGATTCGAAGGGCCGACATTCTGATCAGCAAGTCTGAGGCTCTGTGGTTTAACCCACAGCGCCACCCGTGTCCCCCACAGCGCCACCCAAGTAAATACATATGAACTATATACAGTGGTACCTCTGGTTGCGAACGGGATCCGTTCCGGTGCCCTGTTTGCAACATGAAAGGACGCAACCCATGTCTGCGCATATGCGCATGCACGGGTCATGATTTGCCGCTTCTGCGCGTGTGCATGACGTCGTTTTGCGCATGCGTGAGTGGCGAAACCTGGAAGTAACCCTTTCTGGTACTTCCGGGTCGCTGCGGGACACAACCTGAAAAAACGTATCATGAAGCAAACGTAACAAGAGGTATGACTGTAATTACATATTGCCACACAGGACACTGCTTTATGCTTACTCAGACCATTAGACTATCTCGCTCAGTGCTTCCTGTACTGCCTGACAACAGCTCACAGGGTCTTTTCTCAGCCCTGCCTTAAGGGTGTTGGGGACTCAACCTTCTGCATGCAATGCAGATATTTTCCCACTGAGCTACAGCCCTTCCCCACCATCGCATGCCACTATCTACATGGGATCTTCACACTCCTTCCTGGCAGAAATGTATTCCTGTAGGAGTTTTAAGCTGGCCTAGGACATTGCCAGGTTTGCGTCTTCCTTTCCTGACGCGAGTCTCCTTTAGGCTTCTTTATGCTCAGCGCAACAGTAATAAGAGCTGGCAGCGAAGAAGAATCCGTCCTGCTCTAAGAAGCTTTGTCTGCCAGAATTGCTTGGAGCAACCAACCAAAAGAGACCAGACCAAGAAAACTTGGCAAAGAGGGAAAGGGCAAGAATTTGAAGAGCAGCCAAAGCTCAGCGTTTTGCTTTCTAGAATTGTCCTTGGCACCGAGGCAGCACCCTCTTCCCTGCCTTGTTGAGATGCACCCAGAAGTCTACACATTTCTGGACGTTGGCTGCATGCTGTGGTTGTTTAGAAAACTTGCAGTCTTCCTTCCCTCCACGCTCCGCATGTTATGCTTCTCTCCTTTGCACTGTGTGGTGCAAACTCCTGGGGCAGGACTTTTGGCCCGCCGCTCCCCATGTGCACTCGAAGGCCTTTTGTTCCAGAAAGCTGTAAGGAAGATATACTTACAAAGCCAGCGCTGTGTGTCTTGCATTCCATAAGACGACTTATTCAAAAGCCATCAATCTCAGTGGATTCCAAAGAGAGAGGCCTGAACCAAGCCTTTGTAGCGGCGAGGAAAATTGCCAGGATTTTAATTTCAAGAAAAATGAGTCTTGGGTCTGTCTGGAAGGCCTTCATTTATGGTGTGTGCACGACTCTGTAGTAGCCTAGTGGTGATAGAAATGTGCTCTGTACTTTCTCGGTGGGGTGGCTTTTCATAAGGATGAGAGCAAGTCTTTGGCATTGAAAGCAGATTCTGGATCCTTTAGCAATCGCTGGCATTGCTCCTGCATAGCCCATCCATTCTGAGGGCTGCTCATGGGCTATATGGCCAGAGGAGTGAAAAAACCATGGCAGAAGGACAGCATCTGCCTTCTGCTGTTGGCAATGGAGTGAATCTACTGCTTTTTGCAGAAAGAAGTTCAGAGGAGGTAGGGCAGGTCTGGAAAGGCTCTTTGGCTGTCTTCCCACCAGGTCCTTGCAAGCTCTTTGAAAATAAGTCTGGTGAGAAGTGGAAAACTCTCTTTGTTTTCCTCGTTCACTTTACAGGGTTGGGCGTTACATCACAAGACTGAAACTGAAGTGGGGTAAATATCGACACAGCGATAACATTGTGATTGCAGCAAACACCAGCAACTCACTCCCTATGTTAAAGACACACCATGTAAAGATTGCACAGAAATAGACACGATAAGGCCTGCCCTCTGTTTCCAGCACGAAAACTGTGAAACCACCTGCTCAGGGTTTAGTTTGGGGCTATTTTAATCTCATTGTGTTGCTAAATATGGCGAATATGCTAGCTGTACAATGAAAAACCGCGCTGGTTCTTACTTTGGAGACAGAGCAGATAGTGTAAGCTGGGCAACACATCTCTCCTACTTTTTTGTTGTTGTCTGGGAGTTTGAACAAACATCAGCTGTTTTCCGATACGGTTTTACTCGATGGCTTTTCTTTAAATAATACGACAGATGAAACAGAACTGGCATTGGTCTAGTATATAGCTGTCAACTTACAGATTTGAAAATAAGGGACCAGCAGCCAAAATAAGGGACCTGCAGCCTCACCTGTTCCAGGCACTCCAGTCTTCCTGTCCTCCTGCAGTTTGGTCAAACTGATGCTGGTAGCTTTGAGAACACTGTCCAACCAACTTTGTAACCAGAGGTTCAACTGACTAGAATCTGAATCACATGCACCACAAGGCCTATGCAGCCTCAACTTAAGATGGCTCCCCGGCCTGGCTTTGCACTGCAAAGTTTGCAGCAGCACGTGCAACAAAATGGCATCCAGCATTCAAAAACCCCTTCAGCTTGCATTAACTAGCAACACACAAGGCATGCAAGCTCCACCCCCCAGTCGTTCTTGGACTTCTTATTGGGTGAGCAACACAGCCAAACAACACAGTTGGAGCCTCCCTCCTCCCTGGCCGGCAGGGAGGGAGAAGAGCTGCTTCCTTTGAAATTTAAGGGACATCCTTTAAGGGACATCCATCAATAAGGGACAGCAGCGGGACCCGGCGCTAGAATAAGGGACTGTCCCTTCAAATAAGGGACACTTGACAGCTATGGTCTAGTAGCACTTTTGCAGCTGGTTTGAGGACCAAAGTGGAGCTTTGGCAGAAGTTCTGAGTCTGCGAATCGTATACACACCCCACACATTTAAGAATCTCCAAAGAATCCTGCATCAGAGACAGAAACATCTGCTGAAGGGAAGTGCAGGTGGACTGTGGAAGATGGAAGAAGGATTGCTCACTTCATTTCTCCACTGCCGCTTCCCCTTTCTAAATGGCACCCTCCCTCCATCACTTTTTTGATAATTAATGTCTCCAGATTTCTGCTGACTGTACAGTTTGGCTCTGAATTTCTTCTATTGGTTGTATTCTCTGCCAAGAGTATAATAGATTTCACCTGCTGTTACACTAGAGAATGAGCATAGCCGAAGAATCTTTATAAGTGTTCTTTGATATATAGCTATTAATCAGCAAAGTGCTACTGAGTCATGTCCTTCCTTTGGTGACATCATATTATTGCAAAGAAGCTGGGAAAAGGTGGGCTGGACGAGGTAACTCTTAGGTGGATTTGCAGCTGGTTAATGGACCGAACCCAAACTGTACTCACTAATGATTCCTTGTCATCCTTGAAAAAATTACAAGTGGAGTGTTGCAGGGTTCTGTCCTGGGCTGTTGTTGTTTGTCTTTATAAACAACTTGGATGAAGGAATTGAGGGGATGCTCATCAGATTTGCAAACTGGGAGGGGTAGCTAATGTCACCTCGTATTTATGGGACTGCCTCTCCTGGTATGCCCCGCAGAGGACCTTAAAGTCCATGAATAATCACAGTTTAGAGGTCCCGGGCCCTAAGGAAGTCAGATTATCCTCCACCAGGGCCGGGGCCTTCTCAGTGATGGCCCCCGACCTGGTGGAATGCTCTATCCCATGAGACCAGGGCCCTGCAGGATTAAACTTCCTTCCGCTTTCAGTTTGACCCTAGCCTGATCTTTTATTCCCCTTCCTTCCCTCCCCCTCCCCTTTGTATGAAGATTACCCGCTCAGGGATCCCACAGCTAATTCTCCCCTGGTCTCCTCGCTGGCCCAAATAGGACTAATTTAGCCAGCTAGCCCTGGTGACCATCTAATGTTTATTGGATGGATCTTCCCCCTAAATTGATTTTTGAATTCTGAATTTATTGTTATTCACGTTTTATACTGTATTTTATGCTGTTTTTTTTGTTGCATCAATTAAGTGTTTTAAATTTGTTGTTAGCTGCCCTGAGCCCGGTTTCTGAACCGGGAAGGTCGGGGTATAAATAAAAAATTATTATTATTTTATTATGAAGTCGGGGGCATGGGGGGGTTGCGGCTCTCCCCAGGTGTCATCTCTGAGGGGGTGACCAAATGGCACACTGTGGGGGGCAGCACTTACCGTGGGGCCTGGCCTGCAGCTCGCCTGAGCCACGCATCTCTCCTGGAAGTAAGGCGATGGCTTGGGGGCCCCCGCTGCCCAAAACAGCAGCGTGGGGCTTGCGTCTGCCATGTAGACACTATGGGCAGCTTTCTGCGGCACCCCCGGGTGTGGATCACAGTGGCGCCCCCCCTTTTTAAAGAGCCAGTGTGGTGTAGTGGTTAAGAGTGGTAGTCTTGCAATCTGGTGAACCGGGTTCGTGTCTCCGCTCCTCCACATTCAGCTGCTGGGTGACCTTGGGCTAGTCACACTTCTCTGAAGTCTCTCAGCCCCACTCACCTCACAGAGTGTTTGTTGTGGGGGAGGAAGGGAAAGGAGATTGTTAGCCGCTTTGAGACTCCTTAAAGGGAGTGAAAGGCGGGATATCAAATCCAAACTCCTCCTCCTTTTCTTCTTCTTCTTCTTCTTCTTCTTCTTCTTCTTCTTCTTCTTCTAAAAGAAAACAACCTTAAAAAACCCAACAATTCTGATAAACCCACCATTTTGGCTTGCTTTTGTCAAACCAACAGGACTGTTACTAGCCACTTATCTTTTTCAAATTAGTTTTAAACAAGGACAATCTCGAGGCTACAGTACTTTTTCTAAAAGTTTTTGTAAGAAGATGCTTGCAGGGCCATTTAGATTAGGAATGCATAAGATACGAAGGCATGTCGGGCTCTTTGTCATCATGAGTTCTGGGAGCCGCAACAGCCGTACCTATTCAAATTGCGGTGAAGCCGCTCCGAGTGCATATGCCAGCGCAGAAACAGTGCTGCGCTTATGTGTTAATTGAGCTCGTAAATTCCTGCCTGGGCCGCAGCCCAATTACAGATGCATCATGTTGCCAGACTGCACAGCTGAGACCTTTTGCCCTTTCGGAGCATTTGCTGACTACTTAAAATAGCCCTTGGCCAACAGCTTTTGCTGCAACGGTGAAAACCGTTGGTGGAGTTCGAGTGTGGATTTCATGCTCTTTATTCAGCTCATAGTAGTGAGGAATGGAAGTTTTCCCGAACTGTCTGCTTTATATACATTATTTACACAATGGGCTCCACGTGATTGGCTAATTCTGGGATTCTCCTGTAGGCCAATCAGGTTGCAGATTCACATCCACCTGAAGTTGGATTGGGTGGCTCCTGCAGACCAGTCAGACTGCTGCATTCTGAATCCTATTGTTCTAGGACCAATCAGACTGCTGCAATTTGGATCCTATTCAACTCAGTACATAACAAACAGGAAGACAATTTGGACACTGGAAGTTTGGGAAGAGTGCAGAAACTTAATAGCGTTGTAGACAACCCCGGTTTCTTTGGCCCTGCTGTTGCTGTCCTTGAGTTAAGGTTGCCACCTCTTGTTTCCTGAAGCACCGCTGTGCCAGGCAAAAATTCTACTGGTATAGCTTTACCCACCATGTAGATGGGGAGAATTTCACCTGTTCCCTTTCTACATGAAGAGTTTGGATTTGATATCCCGCTTTATCACTACCCGAAGGAGTCTCAAAGCGGCTAACATTCTCCTTTCCCTTCCTCCCCCACAACAAACACTCTGTGAGGTGAGTGGGGCTGAGAGACTTCAAAGAAGTGTGACTGGCCCAAGGTCACCCAGCAGCTGCATGTGGAGGAGCGGAGACTCGAACCCGGTTCCCCAGATTACGAGACTACCGCTCTTAACCACTACACCACACATGCAGGTGTTCAGCCCTCTGGAGAACCAGCAATACAAAGGTTGATACAGCCTTCTCCTCTGTGCCACATCATGATGTGCTGCATGTAATGGTGGCTCTGAACTGATGGTGGCGAAGCAGAATCATAGCGTTGGAAGGGACCTCAAGGCCATCTAGCCCAGCCCCCCTGCAGTGCAGATCTTGAGGTTGGAGCAAATAACTCAATGAGAATAGCAACACAGTGTGAATCGGCTATGAAGCAAAAGGGAAATTACCTGCTGCAGCTTATTAAAAAGGAACCTGAAGCTTAATTATTTATTACAATTATTTCAGGGTTAGTCTTATCATAAACTATGGGTGCTCTTAATGTCCGCTGGAAAACAGAAATGAACTAGTTTGCGTGAAATGGATGCTGTGATCCATTTGGGTCTCTCCCCCCCCCCACTTCATTCACATGTGCAGGAAATGAAAACAACAATTCTTGTTGTCATTTCTCTGAAACACCCCCCCCCCCAAAGACTAACCATTACGCCGTCAAATTTACAACCTGTGCATTAAATTAGGTCAACAAGTTTACGGCTCATGTTCTGCTTAGCTGACATATTTACTTCCCCAAATTGTTAACTTGGAAATCAATGTCGGTGAACTTAAAAGAGCCTCATTAGCCTTACTGTTCTGATCTGAAAAACTCTGGTTTGGCGTCATATCAATTAACTAAACAATAGTATTAACAAAATTGTTTGATCTTTAAAGTAGAAAGTGCCAGGCTTACCTCTGCTTAGAACTGGTGTCCTCTGACCTGTAAATCTTCCCTTATAATCCCAGATGTGTGGGTCCTGTTGTGATTGTTCAGTGTGTGGAGGGAGGCATTTTTCACATGCTTAAAGGCACCCTTGCCATTAGGATTAGGCAATTAGGCTTTTTACATTGCACTAGTTACCCGCAATATCCAGGAAGGAAGATGAAGCAGTGAGCTTTTCAACAGGTTACAGTGGTACCTCGGGTTACAGACACTTCAGGTTACAGGTGCTTCAGGTTACAGAATCCGCTAACCTAGAAATAGTACCTCAGGTTAAGAACTTTGCTTCAGGATGAGAACAGAAATCGTGCTCCGGCGGTGCAGTGGCAGCAGGAGGCCCCATCAGCTAAAGTGGTACCTCAGGTTAAGAACAGTTTCAGGTTAAGAACGGACCTCCAGAACGAATTAAGTTCTTAACCCAAGGTACGACTGTAGTTGAATCTTTCCCTCAGCTGAAGGAGTGGCAAACCTCAGGAGGAGGGGGCAGATGCTAGGCTGATAGGGTAAGAGCAACTATTACAATGGGAGCGTGTGAAATCCTCAGTGCAGGATATCTTGATCCTGGGAGCTCAGGTAAAGTCATCAGATCCTTTGAAGTCTATGCATTGAGTAAGGACATTCCTGAGTTATCTTCCGAATCTACTCCTCCAGGAGAAACAGTTGGTTCTGTCTGGTATGTATGTGATCTCCCAGATGCTTGATGCTCTGGGAGGGAGAGAGGCAGCAGTTCTGGAGATTTATCAGAAAGCCGTGACTCATGGCACATGGTGGCTAGGTCCCAAGGCGCCCTGCAAAGAATGGTGCTCAGATAGGCGTAGTAACCAACCCCTGCAGAAGAAGAGGGACTACTTCTCTGAATGGCTGGTACTCCAGCTAATGAATGGCCAGTGCAGCATTCTAGGATAGCCACCTGTCATGTGCTTCCGATGAAGCTTTGTTTAAAGGTAAAGGTACCCCCTGACCGTTAGGTCCAGTTGCGGACGAATCTGGGGTTGCCTGCTCATCTTGCTCTATAGGCTGAGTGAGCCAACGTTTGTCCGCAAACAGCTTCTGGGTCATGTGGCCAACATGACTAAGCCACTTCTGGCGAACCAGAGCAGCGCACGGAAACACCGTATACCTTCCCGCTGGAGTGGTACCTATTTATCTACATGCACTGGTGTGCTTTCGAACTACTAGGTTGGCAGAAGTTGGGACCGAACAGCAGGAGCTCACCCTATCACAGAGATTCGAACCACCGACCATCCGATCGGCAAGCCCTAGGCTCAGTGGTTTAGACCACAGTGTCACCCGCATCCCACCTGAAGCTTCGTTTAGGCGAGTTCTAAACATCCTCCCCTACCCACCCTATACAGGTGGCTGAATATGGACTTGACGTCCAGCGTTTGGTTTGTGCCACATTTGTTCAGAGGGATTACTTCTTCCTCGCTTCTTTCTTAGGCTGTCTTCTTGCCTTTGTCCACCTGTACTTCTCTGCCTGCTCTGTCTCTGGCTCAGATATGGTCAGAACAGGAGGCGGAAAGTCAGGCCAGTGGGGGTGTTGTCCCACAGTTTATTGGATGTTTCCTCCATGCTCCTGTCGAGAATGTTCATGGTAAATAACCATTGTTTTGTTCTAGCCTGTCTATGCATATTCCCTCCCCATTTGGCACTCCAACATTGCCTTGACTCAGCAAACTGGATGCAAACTGTAGACGCTTTAGCTCTCAGCGCAGCTTTCCTACAAACAGGCTGCTTTCTCTCTCCTTTTGCCAAAGCAGTAAGCACTCAGCGATGGGTTTTATCTGAATGAAAATAGCACCTCGGGACAGAAGGAGTAATAATACAGGAGTTTGTTTATTTCTCCTTAGACAAAGTTGTTTTTTCTCACCTCCACAAATTGAAACCTGGTTTGCAGCAAGCGTTCTGCAGAAAGTCTCGAACATGACACTAGGCATGTTTTGAGCCTTAAAGGCGGAAAGCGAATGCCAGTTCTCTGGACATGCAATCTTGTGTTTATGCAAGAGCTGGATTGCTGCCTGCACCCACACCGCCCACTCTTTTTAGCCAATGGCGCACTAGCTAGACATACTCACATACACAGTAAAATGTAGTATGCAGAAAAAGATTCCTCCCAAGGGTGGATGTTAAAGGAATGGGGAGCAAAATATGTTACTGGTGTAGAGCATGGAAAATGAGCCCCTGTCTGCAGAAAGTTTCACTCTGAAGATGAGGAAGAAGGAAGGAGTTCTCTGCAGACTAATCAGATTAGACCTTTGGCACACACGAAAAAGGTTTATACGATGCTTTAGACAAGCATATAAGCCCCTTTCACATATTACTTGCAAGAGAGTGGGGCCATGCTCCTGCCCCACTCATTTATTTATTGCTTTAGGATCCACACTTTGAGAACTATGGTCAACAAAGTGGTATCACAACAGATATAAAATGTAATTGAGATTCAAATGGGCTCTAGTAATTTTAAAACAGCCATTTCCTGACATTAAAAGCCTAACAACCCACACAGAAAGGCAAAGGCCTTAGGGAAGAGAGAGGCCTTCAAGGCCTAGGCAGCTATGGATGAGCCCTGTGGGGCCACCACCAAAAAGGCCCTGTTAGCAGTGCCACCCTCCCACAGTCACATCTCTTCTTCACTGGCAGACATTTCAATGTCACTTCATGTCAATCTCAGAGTCCTAGCAGACTGACACAGGGAAGATCATGTTAGTATTTCATGCAGCCGATGCTGCAAATGTGACTGGTGTGAATCACATGCCTGTCTGAGAAGACTGTGGGAATGGAAGACAGCCTTATCTGTATTCCGCTGTGTGTACTTTGTAACATACTTTCACTTTTTTTTGTTTTTTCAGAGCTGAGGAGAATGGTGAACATTATGCTGTAGTCTGTATATAGTGTGTAAATAAATAGTCGTTTAGATCTACGGTGTCTCTTCTTGCTGTTATGCCAGAAAATTAGTGTGCATATATCAAGCTGATACAGTGGTACCTCGGGTTACATACGCTTCAGGTTACAGACTCCGCTAACCCAGAAATAGTACCTCGGGTTAAGAACTTTGCTTCAGGATGAGAACAGAAATCGTGCGGCGGCAGCGGGAGGCCCCATTAGCTAAAGTGGTGCTTCTGGTTAAGAACAGTTTCAGGTTAAGAACGGACTTCTGGAACGAATTAAGTACTTAACCCGAGGTACCACTGTATATGATGCTGAGCTTCCTGGAGAAGAAGGGAGATGCCTTTTCCAGTGCTGCTCACATTGGAGGACGCTTGAAGTTCTGGCCGTTTGCAGGCAACCCCAGGGTGTTTCCCAACAGATCACGTCCAGCACTTTGAATTGAGCCCAGGAACATATCTGCAATGAGCACAAAGAGGTGCAAATTGGTGTAATATGTTCCAACTGCCTGGCGTCCAGAGTGGAGTCCCTACGGTGGTTGGATGGTGCCTTGCATGCCTCCTTCTGGAAACTCCTGCTAAAGGGGTGCCCAATGTATTGTTCTGCTTTCCTTTGCACCACGTCGGCAAGGCCAAGAGTGGGGCCTTGTCATCTGGACAGCCCAGGACCTACATACACACTGCACAGCTTTGCACCAACAAAAACGTGGGAGGCAGCATTCACGAATTGCCGATCTCTGCAGCCACAGCAGGCGCTGTGATTCTCCAGCATTCTGACTTCACCCCTGGAAGCACACTCCATTGTATTTCAAGACAGATGGGTACCAACAACAAACTGGCATCAATTAGCAGCCAATATTTTTCTCCAGTTGATGTTTCTGGGCAACCCTTGTCAGTCACACCGCCTGATCTTGCCTCCAGAGAACCACAAATTAGTGTGTTTATTTGTGAAATAGCCGTGGTGTGCCCTGTTTCTCCATCCGTCCCCTTTCCCCACTCACTGTAACAGTAATTTTTTAATATAAATTGAGTAAATAAAATAAGGAGTCAGATTTTTAACAAGTTGGAGGAAGGGCGGGCAAGGGGACCAGTGGAAGAGCAGGGCAGGAGAAGCTGCAGTACTTAAAATTTACAGAACTAATAACCTTGATATTTTGTGAGATGCTGGTATATAAATACATTTAGTTATTCATTCATTCATTCATTCATTAATGAACCTTTGATAGGAAATGCACAGCACCCCAGATTTGCAAGCTGACCATTGTGTTGGAGAGGAAGATGTTAAAAATAATATATTTTTTGTTGGCCTTGAGGTTTTCTACAGCCTGTTCTAATAAGAGCCCCCCCCCCCCCGGGAATAACCAAGGCGGTGGTGGGAATTGCTTCCTTGTTGCATGTAATGGGAAATCAGCGTCAGGTTTACAGAGGTTTGTTCAGGTTCCACAGTCAGTATCTTTGAAGCTTCTCCGACGGAAGTGCTGGCGTTCTGCTGAATTGTAATAAGGTTGTGTCCGATTCCTCCCTTTCTCCAGCTGACTTGCTGTACAAGAAAACAACCAGGTGCCCTTGTTGACAGTAGTTCATGCTGACATTGGTGACTATCGGTTGGCTCACTGTAATGATTTATTATTATTATTAATAATAATAATAATAATAATAATAATAATAACTTATACCCTGCCCATCTGGCTAGGTTTCCCCAGCCACTCTGGGCGGCTCCCAACCAAATATTAAAAAGATATGGGTTAAGATTTGCCCAAAAGCTTTGTAAAATGAAGTGCTTTGGGTTTGTTCCAGTTAAATGATGCAATGCTGCAGCCTTGCCCTTGCCAAACCCTTCCTCGTTCCTAGCCTTTGTTTTGTTTCATTTTATTGCCATTATAAACTTTCATGCTTAGCACATTGAGCTTATTAACAATTTCCAGAGGGGTAGCCCATGGCAGCAGAAAGAATCTTGCGACACTATGTAGACTAACAAATTTATTACAGAAGCATAAGCTTTCTTTTTTAAAAAACAGGGTTCTTTGAGTAAGCAGTGTATCAGATGAAATGGCATGTAATGTTAATGGGTTTTGAAATATACTCGGAGTCGAGAGTGGATTTCATGCTCTTTATTCAGCTCATAGTGGTGAGGAGGAATGGAAGTTCCCCCATAATGTCTGCTTTATATACATTATTTACACAATGGTTCCCACATGATTGGCAAATTCCGGGATTCTCCTGTAGGCCAATCAGGTTGCGGATTCACTTCCACCCGGAGGTGTATTGGGTGGCTCCTGTGGACCAATCAGACTGCTGCATTCTGAATCCTATTGTTCTAGGACCAATCAGACTGCTGCATTCTGGATCCTATTCAACTCGGTACATAACAGGTTTAAAATGGCCAGAAGTGCTTGGGATTTAAGATTACGGCAGACGTTTTGCTGACATGGTTCATCCCGCATTGTCTGTGAGTTTCGAAGTGTTTTCTGCTGCATATGGTGTTGGGCCTCTGGAGCAGAATGTGTTGCCTTCGCCCAACACTATGAGCATCCTTGCCTCTTTCTCCCCCATTTCTTTTAGGTCTGCCAGTTTGTGGTTTCGGTGAATGGGCTGAACGTCCTCCATGCAGACTACAGGACAGTGAGCAACCTCATCCTGACTGGTCCTCGAACCATCGTCATGGAAGTGATGGAGGAGATAGAGCCTTGAGGAGGACACTTTGAGATGAGGACACCTTGTCCAAGACAATTATCCTGCCTTCAAAGTACTTTCCTCCCTCCCCTCCACCCCCAGTTTACCAGTAATAAATACTTGGGTGGATACGCTCTTCAGCCAATCTTTGTACCCATGGTACTGATGTGCAGACTCACCTGCGCTATGCTGTGGGCCAACTGCATATCCGAGATGTAGCCAGCTCAGGTGGCCTGCATTACAGATGGCTGTGGTACCAACAGAAGGGTCAGAATCATGTCAAGAATCGCATCCTTGCAGGTTTCCCCAATGCTATGCCGCTCCTCTTTTCCTTCACAATTTTATTTCTGCAATGGAGCCGCCGCTGAGATCATCCGAAGGACTTTCACCTTGGGAATTGGGCAGCATCGTATATTTTCATTCGCACTTGTTATCGGAACTGTAATGTGCCAATTGGAAGCATTGCCAGGTGGTGTGTGTGCATTACTTCAGGAAGCTGTAGCAGAACATCAAATTCTAATAAATTAAAAGGAGGTGTAAAAGTAAAGGGACCCATTAGGTCCAGTCGTGGCTGACTCTGGGGTTGTGGCGCTCATCTCGCTTTATTGGCTGAGGGAGCCGGCGTACAGCTTCCGGGTCATGTGGCCAGCATGACTAAGTCACTTCTGGTGAACCAGAGCAGCGCACGAAAATGCCGTTTACCTTCCCGCCAGAGCAGTACCTATTTATCTACTTGCACTGGTATGCTTTCGAGCTGCTAGGTTGGCAGGAGCAGGGACCGAGCAACGGGAGCTCACCCGTCGCGGGGATTCGAACCGCCAACCTTCTGATCGGCAAGTCCTAGGCTCTGTGGTTTAACCCACAGCGCCATACAGCAAATGTGGCCTAAGTGAACAATTTGGATACACCCCGTGCATTTTTCTGGCACTGTTAAGTCTTAAGTTGCAGAATTGTCGAGTTTGAAGGGACCCAAGGGTGATCTAGTCCAACAACCTACAATGCAGGAATCGTTTGCCCAATGTGGGGCCTTGAATCCACGTCCCTGAGACCAAGAGTCCCACGCTCTATCCACTGACCATTGTTCAGTGACTGAGCACATGCTTTGCATGTAGAAGGTCCCAGACTCCACACTTGGCAGCTACAGCCAAGCAAGTAGCGATGAGAAAAGCTTTTGGCAGAGACCCTGGAGATCCACTGCGAGGATCTGGGTTTGCATCTCTCCTCAAGCTTCCTGGGCGAGTCACTATCTCTCATCCTAGCCCATGTCAGAGCATCATTGTGTGGCTAAAATGGGATAGCTCCCTTGCGTGTTACCCTGAGCTCTGGAGAAATGCCAGGATGTACATATGAGAAATAAAATATTTCTCAGTCTCAATGCCGCATCTTAATGAGGACAATAATGATCTACCTCCCGGGATATTGTGGTGAATGTAAAAATCCTTCAAACTCGTGCATTAACTGAGCTTTCACAGGCCATATAGTTCCTTGAAAAGCGTGGCTTTAATAGCACAGCGATAACTAA
Source organism: Podarcis melisellensis (assembly GCF_964234715.1). Lineage (NCBI taxonomy): Eukaryota > Metazoa > Chordata > Lepidosauria > Squamata > Lacertidae > Podarcis > Podarcis melisellensis. Next base: position 15,442,540 of record NC_138539.1, on the reverse strand, counting down.
CAGTATGATGCTCAGTGGCTTAAAAGAACCTATTACGTATACAGTTTGGGTGGAATGACTGGATCTGGGAGGCTTTGTTTAGCCTCGTTTTCAAAACGCTAAAAATAGAGGAAGCTGCAGCCATACCTGCATTAAAATGTGCTTCTCTCACTGTTGAGTAATACGCGCTTGCTTTTAAAAGAGCAGAGCTTTCACTTTTTGTAAACTCACATCTGAATCATTGTTTTGTAGAATGCTGAATGAACTACGGAGCCAATCCTACCTTAGAGCCAAAATATTAAGTGGGTTAGGCAACAGGATTTGGGGGTTGTTGTTTTTTCAGGTTGTTGAAGGTAGTTGGGGGGGGGGGGAAATGAATTATTTCTTATAATGTGGACACTCAATTCACTTCTGCTGCAATAAGCAGGTTTTTTCACATTAGGTCCAAATCCAAAATATTGTCTATTTTCAGCATAAATTTAGATTCGCAGACCATGATGAAGCCCCTAGATTGAAATGTCTGAATCCCCCTTTTAAAACCCAATTCCTGGTTGAAGCTTTTAGAAAGCGGTGTGTGTGAGTGTGTGTGTGTTTAAAATTTGGCAGCATATCTTCAATAGCAAAATTCAAACACTTAATACTTGTAATTGACCCTTTCAAATGTGACTTTAGAGAAATTCACTCCTGTTTGTGCAGGGAAAATGCACATTTGGATATAGGCTTGCTTTGAGCTACGGTAAAATGTGATAAATTTCGAAAGAGGGGGAAATATTTGTGCCAGCTTTGTAATTTCTCGCTCCGATGAGGAAAGGTGTGCCATAATTTTTTTGAATGTATACATATTTATATGTTTTCCACAAGACCGTGTAAGCTATACATAGCAGAGGTATTCTGGTACTGTTCGATTTATATATGTCAGTTGAGTTTTTGAATAAACCTTTTTAAAAACGGGATTTGTTTGTGGCCACGTGTAAAAGAAAACGTTACTATCTCGGTGTTCTTCTCCAGTAAAGGAGATCTTTGACTCATGGGCCAAACTTGGCACATCGGGGCGTCGGGGGCAAGCCACACCCTTTGCAAGCCACACCCTGTGGGGCAGGATTTGGCCAAAACGGGTTTTGCAGACACCAGTTGTCAGGAGCCTCTGAAGCATTGTGCAAAGCAGGGTTGAGCATGCATTGGCTGGTGTGTGTGGAGGTTCAATCCTGTTCAGTTTGGGTGCACAAGAATTGTGCATGAATTTTTCTGCTTGTCAAATTTGGCCTGATTCTGATAAGCCAGAAGGCTTCTCCACCCTCAGTCACACAACAGCTTTATTGTGTATATGTGCAAAGGGTGAACGCAAAGTAGTAGTTAAAATGCCATGTTGATACATGGCCATGTTCATCAATAATTTTTTAACAAGGCCCATCTTTTTGTAATAAGTAAGAGCTCAAGGTTAAAGTGGCCTTAACTTCACCCACTGTTCTGCTCACATATAAGCAAAGATCTCTTGTATATTCATATCGCTGCGACCAAGAAGCTTTTGCAAGAGTGCTCTGTATAAACACTGACCCCCTCTTATTGAGGAGTGCGGGTGGTCCGTGTTGTGGCAGGCTGTGGCAGTGCTTGAGTGACAGGCGTATTGTGTGACAGGAGACCTTGCGCCTGAATGCGTATCGCAGCGCAAATGGGCATGGACTCCTGACCCACTCGTTTTATTTATTTATTTAAGCGGTAAGTGATCCCAGAGAAGGTTTCGATAAAAAACACTTTTTTAAAAATGGAACCATTTCATCTAAATATCAGAAAGCAAGGTCATCGGTAGCTGGCAGCAACCAGAGCAACAATAAAACCAAATATAAATAAATGAATAAATAGCCAAATAAAAATAAATAAATCAGAAAACAACCCAACACTCTTAACCAGGAAAATGCCTGTATGAATGAAACTGTTTTCAGCTGGTAACTAATGTTCATAAGAATCAGTGATAGCGCCTCTTTGAGGTTTGGTAGTCGTGTTTTTACAATCATTTGCAGTTTTGTATTTGTTTCTTCCTACATGTTTTTGTTCTTTGTTTTCTTTCCTTGTTTTTCTTTTTCCCCTGTATCACTTTTTTTTCTTTATAATCAAAATGCTTTTGATAAAACATTAATACCAAATTGAAAATGAAAATAAATAAAATCAAGCAGTATAGAAATTTTATGAAATTGGTTTTTTAAAAAAGGAGAAATAATGTATTTGCCTGCTGCTGAAAGGCAAGTGAGCCTGTCTGGGTCCTCATTCTACTCTTGGTGCCAGCACTGAGAAGGCCCTCTCTATAGTAGCCATCTGCTGCCCCTCCCATAGGATGTCTTCCCATGGGTGAGGAATTATTATTTCATTATTTACTATATTTATTAGTCACTTTTTTTTCCAGAAAAGCAAAGCACAAAGCCACTAAAAAATATGAAGATTAAAAACAAGGATAGACAACACACACAGAGAGAGACACACACAATCCAACCCAATCCCATCCCACTAAAATGTAATAAAAGAAAATCAGATTCAAATACCTGACAGAACAATCATGTTTTTGCCTGCCCCCCCAAAAAACATATACTGATGGCACCAGATGTAAAGGTAAAAAGGACCCCAGTCAAAGGTGATTATGGGGTTGCGGCGCTCATCTCGCTTTCAGACCGAGGGAGCCGGCGTTTGTCTGCAGACAGCTTTCGGCATCATGTGGCCGGCATGACTAAACCACTTCTGGCTCAACAGGACATCGTGACGGAAACCAGAGCGCATGGAAACAGCGTCGACCTATTTGTCTACTTGCACTGGCATTCTTTCGAACTGCTAGGTTGGCAGGAGCTGGGATGGAGCAACAGGAGCTCACCCCATCACGGGGATTCGAGCCGCTGACCTTCCAATCAGCAAGCCTAAGAGACTCAGTGGTCCTGATATACTTATGAGGTACATATCAGGCCACTCAAGACATTTGGGCACCTGAGGTGGACTCCAAAACGGTGCCTCTCTCAGTGCCAGGGAAGGAGGGGTGAGGGAAGATCTATGTAAGGAACTAGGGTGGAAGGAGATTGACATTGGGATCTGCTGCCCCAGTGGATCCCACCGCCTGAGGCAGTTGCCTAATGGGTGGGTCGGCCCTGGGTTACATAGAAGGGATAATAAGATAAAATGACAGGAAGTATTTGAAACCCGCGGAACCAGAGATTTACAGAAGATTGGAAGAAATATACAAACTATTTGAAGAGCAACTGTAATCAGCGAATTACGCTAGTAGGACTACAAGAGGTTTTGTAAGGAGAAATGTATGAAGCTGTCAGGGAACTGCCATCGGAAAGAGAGATGGTGCAGAGGCTCCAGCAGACTCGGAGAGATTCTGCAGCGGAGGAGGGAACCAGCAGGGGGAGAGCAGAAGCTCCGGCAGAAGGGGAGTCGGAGGAGGGAGGGCTCTGGGATACTTCTAGTGAGAATAGTGCAGAGGTAACAAGACCCCCGTTGGCAACTCCCACCCTTCGCCGGAAGCTGTCACGCAGAGAGTCACGAAGGCGCATGTCCGTGAAACAACTTTTATGTTGGCGTAAATTTCGTAGACGCCCACTGTCAGATTCTACCAGCGACTAACGGAGTCACGCCTTGGGAGGCTCCGTTAGTGCCTCGGTTTGGTTGACCAGCCAAACACCAGAGGGATCAAGCTTTTACGCACAAGCAGCTCATTATCCCATCACAGCAATCTGACAGTCTTTGAAAGCAGCTTGTGCAAGCAGAGGGCATCATGAGCGAACCAGCCGGAACTGCAGGAGCTGGAGCTGGAGCAGGTCCAAGCCTGGAGGAAAGGTACAGGGCGATGGAGGTCCAGCTCGCGCTGCAAACGGCGAGGCTTGAGGAGAGGAGGGCTCAAGATGCGGATAAGGGGAAAACCGCCCCACTTGCCAGAAAGGTGCCTGGATTGGTGCAGAGATTTGGGGGGGATCCCAGGAACTATCAAGCCTTTAGAACGGAGATGCAATATGCTCTCAATCTACTGTTTGATGACTTCACCGATGAGAACTCTAGAGTGGCGTACGTAATTAGCCATCTAGAGGGAGGGGCGAGGGACTGGGTTCGACCCCTGATGGCAGCCAATAATGATATCTTAAAGGACACGAGGAAGTTTTTTCGCGCCATGGACTTGATGTTTTCCAGCGAGATTGAGCAGGGGGTGGTGCGGAGGCAGTTGATGGCGTGCAAACAGGGGAGCCGATCTGTACGTGAGTACTGGACTGAGTTCACTATGCTTACTCATAGACTGGGGTGGGATCTAGCAAGTGAACCTATTCAAATGTTATTTGAAGAAGGGCTCTCTCCGACCGTGAAAGATGAACTTTCCCGGGCGCCCAGGGCGGAGTCTATGGATCAGCTGACTAAATCTGCACTGTCCATAGGAGCGCGCCAAGAAGCAAGAGCTTTGGAAAAGCGGGAAGGAAAGGGGGAACGTTGGAAGGACTTCCGCATTCCAGAGATTCCGGAGCAGTCTTTCCCGCCCGCAGAGCCGATGGAACTGGGAACAGCGCGCGCGCGCGCAGTTTCAAACACCAGTGAAGGGCGGAAGAAGGAGGGAAAGAGTGCCAAGAGATGTTATCTCTGCCAACAGCCAGGGCACTTTGCCAGAGTTTGTCCGCAAAGGAAGGAATGGCAGGGCATGGCGGGAACTGTTGGGGGAAAGGAGGAAGGAGAAATAGAGGAGCAAGTAAAAGCCAACGCCTGGTTGCCAACATCAGGGCACAGCAGCCAGGCCAGGGAGTAGTGAATGTGCCCACGCCGGAACCTCCAAGACCAGCGCTTGTGATAGAGGTGTTGCTGGAACTGTCAAACGGACACCCACTAAAGATAAAAGCGCTATTGGATTCAGGCAGCTCCTGTAATTTCATGAGTAAGGAGTTTGCTGCTGAACACCAGATACAAACTCTCCCATTAAGTAAGCCTTTGCAAGTAACCACGATTGATGGGAGGGAACTGTTGGGGGGAGAAGTGAGCCAACAGACTGTACCAATGATTATGAGGGTGGCAAGACACACAGAACTGATAGCGTTTAATGTAGCCACCTTGGGAGGAGCTCCCATCATTCTGGGAATGAGCTGGCTGGCACTACACGATCCGCTAGTAGGCTGGCATCAGAGGGTGGTTTCCTTTGGTTCAGCACATTGCCTAGAACACTGCAAGGAGGGAGAGGGTCAGGCAGGGGCCAGAGCCACTCTAGCAGGGATGGAAGTGACTGACAAGGGGAAGGTGCCACCACAATACGCTGATTTGATTGACGTCTTCAGTGAAAAGGAAGCAGATAAACTGCCCCCGCACAGACCCTTTGACTGTCAAATCACCTTACTCCCAGGAGCACAATTGCCAGTGGGCAAGCTGTATGCCATGTCAGACCGTGAGATGCAGGAGTTAAGGGAGTTCATTGACAAGAACCTCAAGCGAGGTTTCATCAGAGAGTCACGAGCGGTGGGGGGCAGCCCAGTGTTCTTTGTGGACAAAAAAAACACGGGCAAACCCAGGCTTGTGTGTGATTTCAGGGCCCTAAATGCTGTGTCAGAACCAGTGACTTTCCCTATGCCCAGAATTGATGACATTCTGACACGGGTGAGAAAAGGGAAGATTTTTACCAAGCTGGACCTTAGGGGGGCATATAACGTGATACGTGTGAGGAAGGGGGATGAGTGGAAGACCACTATGTTCACCCCCTTGGGGGCGTTTGAGTACCTAGTTATGCCTTTTGGATTACAAGGGGGCTCCGCCTGCTTTCAATCATTCATGAATCACGTCCTGGGGCCATTGCTTTACAAGAACTGCGTGGCGTTCTTAGATGACGTCCTGGTGTACTCAGAGAATGAGGAGCAGCATGTGCGAGATGTTAGAGAAGTACTGAGCAAACTGCGAGAAAATCGGCTGTGGGTGAAACTGGAGAAATGCCAGTTTCATAGCAGGGAGGTGGAATTCCTGGGGTACCGGTTGTCTGACAAGGGGTTGGCTATGGATCCCAGCAAGGTTCAAGCGGTACTGGAATGGAAAACACCAAAGACCAAGAAGGACGTGCAAAGGTTCCTGGGCTTCGGAAACTTCTATAGGAAGTTCATCAAGAACTTTGCCCATTTAACAGCGCCCATCACGGATTGTCTTAGCAGCAAGAAAAAATTTGCTTGGACGGAAGAAGCGCAAGGGGCATTCGAACGCTTAAAGGCAGCGTTTGCGTCGGAGGAGCAACTTTTGCACGTGGATCTACGGCAACCAATGCGAGTGGAGACTGACGCGTCAGACCGAGCGGTAGGGGCCGTGCTTCTCCAGCCGGGGAAAGATGCGTCTGAATGGAGACCGTGTGCATTCTTCTCGCGGAAGTTGAACAAATCCGAGAGGAACTACACAGTATACGACCGAGAACTGCTCGCCATTCATGAAGCATTCCGGAGATGGCGGCACTTGCTGATTGGGGCGCAGCACAAGGTTCAAGTCCGGACTGACCACAAAAATCTGGAGTACTGGAGAACAGCCCGAGTGCTGAACCAGAGACAAGTGAGATGGGCCCAGGAGTTCTCCAAATTCAATTTTGAGATTCGTTACGTGCCAGGGTCCGAGAACGTAAGGGCGGACGCTCTTTCCAGAAAGCCTGAGTACTTAGAGGGGGAGGGCGCGCCGGAAGCAAGGCACGTAATCCCTGAAGACCGCTGGGTGTGTGGGGCGGCTTTGGTGGGGCAGAAAGAACTGTTAGAGGGTACGGAGAACGACGAATACGCCCAAGAGAAACTCAGAGAACTCAGGAGGACAGAGGAGAACACAGGGGGGTTTGAAGAAAAGAGTGGGGCGTTGTATTACAAAGGGGCACTGTACATACCCGATGGGGAACTGAGGGGCAGAGTACTCAAGCAGTTGCATGATAGCCCCACAGCGGGGCATTTTGGACAGCACAAAACCATGTGGTTGGTTACCAGGGAGTTTTGGTGGCCCAAGGTGAGGGAGGATGTACGGGAATATGTCAGGGGTTGCGACAGGTGCCAGCGAGCGAAAGGGGAGAGGGTGGCGCCAGCGGGGCTCTTACAACCCTTACCCACACCAGAAAGGCCATGGGAGGCAGTCTCCATAGATTTTATGACGGACCTGCCAAAATCCAAGGGCAAAACGGCGGTCATGGTAGTGGTAGATCTATTAACTAAGATGTGTCATTTTATAGCCTGTTCACATGCGTTCACAGCGGAGGAAACCGCCAAGTTGTTCGTAGAGCATATTTTCCGGTTGCATGGCGCCCCCTTGAGGGTGGTCAGCGACAGAGGGAAACAGTTTACTTCCAGGTTCTGGAGGAAACTTATGAGCTTACTGCACGTGGAAATCAATTTTTCCACTGCCCGGCACCCGGAAACAAATGAGCAAGCGGAAAGGGCAAACGGGATTTTACAACAATACCTGAGGTGTTATGTAAAGGACTGAGAAAATGATTGGGTAGATAAGTTACCTCTGGCAGAATTTGCCTACAACAACGCTGAGAACGTGTCCACAGGGCTGAGTCCCTTTCTGGCAAATTATGGGTGTCATCCCAGGGCATTTCCAGGAGAAGGAGGGGAGAGGTGGAGTGTGCCGGCGGCGGAACATTTTGTTGAAGAGATGGAAGCCATCCACCGTCAGCTACAACTTAACTTAGAGAGAGCCAAGGAAGAATATAAAAAGCAAGCAGACAAAAATAGGAGGGAAGGTGAAACTATAAGGGTGGGAGACCGGGTGTGGCTATCCACCCAGGGACTACCTTTCAAGGGGGGTTGTAAGAAACTGAAACCCAAAAGATTGGGACCCTTTGAGGTCATACAGCAGGTGAACCCAGTAGCATTCAAACTCAGACTGCCCAGTCACATGAAATTGCACCCAGTATTTCACAGGTCATTACTGTCGCCGTACCGAGAGGGACGTGAATGGGGGGGGGGGGAGCGTGAGAGAGAGGTCTCCCGAACGCCCGTGATAGAAAAGAGAGAACGCGACATGAACGTGGCAGGAATCATTGATTCCAGGTGGAAGGGGGATCAGGTGGAATATCTGGTAGAATGGGAGGGGGAAGTAGAGTCGGAAAACACTTGGGTACCCGCTGAGGTAGTCAATGACGAGGTTTTAATAGAAACATTTCATCGGCGTTTCCCAAAAAAACCGCAACCCGTGGCACGATTTAGAAGGGAACACTTTGGGACCACCGATGAGGAAGGAGAGTTTGGAGGGTTCCCAGAGTCAGGGGTGGGTGAGAAAGCCGACTCCGACGAAGAAGAGGAAGACGGGGAGAGAGACGGTAAGCCATGGTTAGAAGTGTTTGAATCCTCGGACGACGAGGAGAGTTCCTTTAGGGGCTTTCCGCCCTCACCGCCAGTGGGAGAGGAAGCGGGGGGTGAAGGGGGCCCTGAGGGGGAGGTGGATGTCAGGGAACTGCCATCGGAAAGAGAGATGGTGCAGAGGCTCCAGCAGACTCGGAGAGATTCTGCAGCGGAGGAGGGAACCAGCAGGGGGAGAGCAGAAGCTCCGGCAGAAGGGGAGTCGGAGGAGGGAGGGCTCTGGGATACTTCTAGTGAGAATAGTGCAGAGGTAACAAGACCCCCGTTGGCAACTCCCACCCTTCGCCGGAAGCTGTCACGCAGAGAGTCACGAAGGCGCATGTCCGTGAAACAACTTTTATGTTGGCGTAAATTTCGTAGACGCCCACTGTCAGATTCTACCAGCGACTAACGGAGTCACGCCTTGGGAGGCTCCGTTAGTGCCTCGGTTTGGTTGACCAGCCAAACACCAGAGGGATCAAGCTTTTACGCACAAGCAGCTCATTATCCCATCACAGAAGCAGTGCAAAGCAGAGAAACCATAGAGATATTAGTTATGAGTTAAATGTAATTGTGGAAGTAAGAAATGTATATTTAGTGAATAGACTGGAAAATTTTCAGATGTGGTTGATGGAAGTAAAAAAAATGGTATAAGATATGAAAGTATGTTTAATTATTGTTGAAAATGATACGTTGAAAACTAATAAAAATTTATATATGTAAAAAAAAAAACCCACCATAGAAGGGATAATAACACAGTTAAGCCCATGGAGGTTGGTGCGTGTGAAAATGAAGTGACCGATTCTTCAGCTATTTGACTGATTTCCTCTGCAATTGCACACGTCCTGAACAATTTATGATTTTATTTAATTTACTGGATTTCTATACCGCCCTATACCCGGAAGTCTCAGGGAGGTTCACAGAACAGATCACAATATATGAAATCAAACTAAAAACAATAACCCAATAACACACAAACACACCCTGCCAAAAATAAGAGCCACTGAAAGAGGTGGATGCAACCATTTCTCTGCTGCTCAAGCCAGTGGCAAAATCTGCAACGGTTTCAGGAAACGGCATTCTCTGTGACACAACGAAGCGTCGCTCTTTGCATTGCAAAGGAATCCATCCCAGCGCTGTCACAGCAACTGAAACAGTTTGATGTGTGCAGCACCTTCTTCCAAGCACATTTTACGGCTTAAAAAGAGCTTAAGCAAAGGGGCTTTCACAGAGTCAGCTGCCTGATGTTTGATGCCTATGTGAGATGACATCTTTATGAAGTATTTAGGGGCTGGGACTGTTCCCACTGCATTCCATTAAGGGAAACGGCACAGTGCAGAGGCAAGGATAATGCTTATCTCAGCATATTCTTTTGAGAGTCTCTTAATTTATTCTCCGGCATAAAATCTGCTGGCTTTCTTTGTTCCCGAGACAATCTAGTGTTTTCCTCCAACTCTCAGTTTGGCTCTTGTATTTATTTATTTCTTTTTAGGTGATATCATCCTGTGACTTACTTAATAATCTCTTGCCATTTCCCCTCCCCCTCTGCTGCTTAGGGAAAATGGGTCACAATTTAGCTCTGCAGTGCCATACAGTGAGGGTGAGTGAATTTGTGCATGTTATTATAGGTCCCTCTGAGAATTATCTGCTTGCCTGCTGATTCATGTTATACTCTACCTCGTTCTGTGTTCTCAGACAGGGCAAAAATTAAACTTTCTTTGCATTTTAACGAGAAACTATTTAATCCACATTTTTCCCCCAAACACAGCCAGCCTTTGAAATTCACACACCTACGAATTTTGCAGTGCAGTTCTCCAGTCAAGAACTGTGTACAAACATGCATATTCTATGCTACGGTGTGCATAATAATGCACATATTAGTGATCATAATATATAAAATTTCATTACATGTGGGCCCTCCAAAATGTAAGCCTCCAAAAATGCAAATAAAGCAAACTGCATATAAAATGTGTTTATTTGGAAAAATTCATACTAAAATGCTGACAAATTTTCATAATTTACAATATAAATTTGAAAATGGTCTCTCATATAAAGTTGGGCTATGCAGGTGTTGGCTGAGGAGTAAAGTTATGTAGAAGCAGAGAAGTAAATGTGCATAATCATTTTTTTTTTCAGTTGTCGGAGGTAAAATGGAGGCTAAAACTCCCTACTTACAGCTTCAGTCTCACCTGCCTGAGGTTAAAGACAGACTGGGGAAAGTATATGGGAAAAACGTTTGCAGGATCAAAGCCACTCCTGCCGATAGTGCTAATAAAAGCAGATGGTTATTTTGCAAGGAAATCCACATCGAAAGAAGCAATGCAATAAGTAAGTAAATAATAATCATATAGTAGAGTGAAATCTACACATAAATATGCACATGCAAGTGAAAATAACATACCCAAATGCATTATGCTAGTGGAAATTGCTTTGCAAAAATGTCACGATAGGGCATGGTTGGCCAACTGGTGCTAAAGAAGGACAGGACTTTTTTCATGTACGCTACCACAGCAGCAAGAATTCTTCTGGCAAAGTATTGGAAGATGCAAGAACTACCTACTCTGGAAGAATGGCAGACAAAGGTGACAGACTTCATGGGACTAGCAGAGATGACCGGCAGAATCCGAGACCAGGGGAAAGAGACAGTGGAAGAGGACTGGAAGAAATTCCAAACATATCTTAAAAACTGTTGTAAAATTGAGGAGTGTTAAGATGTCAAGGGGTAAGAAGTAGAAAATTACAGCTGTAACTAATAAGTTTAAGGAAATCTAATGAAAGGGAACTAATAGACAAATCGACTAAAGGGTTGCTAAAGAACTGCAAAATAAGGATGCAGCGAAAGGGAGGTATGGGGAAGTCGGAGAAAGAAGGTGTACGAAATTAAGGATATGAAATCATACATGTTTAATGTTTTGTATGTTTTTGTTTTGTGTTGTGTTTGTTTTTTATTATGTGTTTGAAAAATGAATAAAAATTATTTTTTTAAAAAAACAAAAATGTCACGATAGGCCAAATTGCAAAGAAGAAGAAGAAGAAGAAGAAGAAGAAGAAGAAGAAGAAGAGGAGGAGGAGGAGGAGTTTGGATTTGATATCCCGCCTTTCACTCCCCTTCAGGAGTCTCAAAGCGGCTAACATTCTCCTTTCCCTTCCTCCCCCACAACAAACACTCTGTGAGGTGAGTGGGGCTGAGAGACTTCAGAGAAGTGTGACTGGCCCAAGGTCACCCAGCAGCTGCAGGTGGAGGAGCGGAGATGCGAACCCAGTTCCCCAGATTATGAGACTACCGCTCTTAACCACTACACCACACTGGCCAAATAGTGAAATTTTTACCAAAATGCTGCTGAATTGTCACAAGGGCTGTGCTAAATTCACAAACAGATGTGGCAATGTGAGGAAGTGAACACGGGAACTGAGGAATTAGAAAGTGAGAGAAACAATCATTGACAGGTGCACCCCTCCCTGTGTGAAATCACACACACAAAGGTGTGTTTCTTTGCATGACTTAAAAAGGAATGGGGAGGCACAGAATCTCCCACGCAACATGGGACTGGCTCTCTGTTACAGAGAGAACACTGTGAGATTTAAAGAGAAGAAAGGGCACTGCTTTCTTATTCCGGTAGATCCCTGGTTGTGATTGTGCCTTCATTCGCTGGTCTTCCAGCATTGCTTCACCAGCTGTAAAAGGTTAGATCTAGCGTGGGTGGCAGGCAGGCCACATCGCTAAACAGAAGATCACTTGGATCAGCCAACCATAAGAACTGCTGACTTTTCGGGATTCAACTTCACAGTGCCACAAGACAACAGCACTGTGACCCATAAATAACCCTACTTTTTCAACAATGTTTTTCTTCAGCCAAACCCTGTTTCTTTAGACAATGGCAGCTATTTACAAGCTCTGAATCTGAATGCGTGAACAAACTCCTTTTTTCAAAAAAACACCCTCACAATTACGATAGATTGTCGAGATGTGACTTTTTATAAACGAAACACTCCTCCTTTCTGTTTACACAAAGTGCAAGTAACCCTCTCTTATTTGCACTAGTGCTATTTGCAAATGTGTGACTTGCAATTTGCCTTTGTGGTAAATGCATGGTTTCATAAGAGCTGGTTTCACTACATAGACTCCATGGCCTGTTTTCTAGGCAGTTGCATTTTATTTGTTCTCATCCCAAAGAGCATCTGATCAGCAGTGAGATGTTTATCTTGCCTTAGACACATGGCCTTCCAGGATAGGCCCCAGACTCCAGAAATGTGTAATAAACAAAAATCTGCCCTTATTCCCTTATGGGGAACACAAGAGCCCTTATAGAGTCCTTTGTAGGTTCTCCATCGGTCGGAGAAAATAACAGGGGCCAGCCAGAGAATATTGAGAAGCAAAGCAGCTAGTAAGCCTGATCTTTATTGAACTGTTGCAATAGGGTGCTCCCCTCACATGCAGGAGAAAGGAGGAGGACCCAGAACCAAGGTGTGTCCGCCCTTATATAGACATTTTAAATTGCCCGCCCTGGAGTCCAAGAAACATCATGCCTACATCACAGAAAGGGTGTAGCTCAAGACCACCCCCCAGATACATCATACCTACATCACAGAAAGGGTGGTCTACAACAGAAATCTGAGTGCATTGTTTATCTCCTGTCTGGCAGACCTGTTAATGGTCACTTGATTGGATACCCTGGGGAGCCTGGCCAGTCTTTTGTAATGACAAATAGTTCCTGAGCCAGGTCACAGGCTCACCCTATTCATACACAGATATACCCTTAAGACAGGATTTGTGGAGGAGGAGGAACACAGAGAGAAAAAATGCCACGGTACATCTGTAACAGTGAAACTGGATGCCTCCATCTGCCCCAGCTACAATAAAACAGGTGTCTCCTGTATTGGTCTCTACAGCCACAGCAGGTGCTGTAACTCTCCAACAGTTTGACTTCACCTGCAAAGGCACATTCTTCCATTGTCTTCTGAGACAAACAAATGCCAACAAAAGACATGGCACTCCAGAATGAACCCTGAACTCCAGAGATGCAATTCCCCTCTTCTCCCTTCCTCAGAATGTGGGCTTTGAACCAAAACTGAGGGTGGGAGGACAAAGCAATGTCCCACATTTCTCAACAACCTTTGCTGTACTGTGCAGACTTTCAACAAATCAAACACCCCAGCCAGCAATTGCAGGGCAAATATGGGTTTTCGTGAGTCTAAGCTCATAGGGTGCATCCAGACTGCTGCTATTTTGGGGTTGGAATCAATTGCATATTTGCAAATTCAGATTGCGCGGGAGGTCTTGCACCACAAACCCGCTTCCCTAAAAGATCAGAGTTTTGGTAACCCGAAAAGTGATGGGTTGCTTTGATGCAACCACCATCTAACCTCCCTGCAAACAAATCAATAAACAGGTTGTCTGAAAGCACCTATTGCCTTCAACATTTACCCATGGGAACTGAGTACAATAACCACGCACCCTGCTTTAAAGAGGACACTCTTCTATTTCAAAGACTGTCAGAGAACAGTCCTCTTCTGTTTGAAGGGCCATCTAGACCAAGTCTGGTTTAAAGACGAAGAACCATCAGAAGGCGGGCCCACACCGAAAAGGCCCTGTTCGTGTTAGTTGCTAACCTAGCGTCTCTTGCCAACAAAGCAGAGAGCAGGGTCTCAGTCAATGACCGTAAAGCCCAGGTTTTCAAAACTGGGTAAATATAAGGACAATCTTTACCAGCGAGAGGCAAGTCCTGAGTCCTGATAGGGACCATCGGAGCATAGACCTCACATCACCCATTTCTCAAGCTATTTTATAACTCATGCAACTTTCTACTTTATATCACTTGTTTTCAACTGATGTACCAAAGCATGTACTGAACTGGCTCTTGACCTGGTTGTTATCCAAGCTATGGTCCTTTTCTGCTTACAGAGACGCAATCTAAAATAAACATTGCAGGGTAACCCCAATGGCCTCAAATGTATTTTCAGCGGATCAGCTCTGAAACCTGATAACCCCAGTTGCTTTCACCCGAGCCAAGCTGCTTCCACAACACTTCAGCCTGGCTTGCCAAATGTTCAGAAAAATCAGCCCCTAAGCTGCTCCAGAAACTTTCAAAGCAGTAATCCATACGCGACTCCCCCCTGCCCCCCGTCACCTGCTAATGTCAGCAGACTGAGCTGGGAAAAAGACTGGCAATCTTCACTTCTAGCAATAATGTGATTAATATGTTTTAAATTGAAGGCCAGGAGTCACGACTGGTTGTTAGAACTCATACACGTTGCATGTCCAAGGTTCCCAGCTCAAAAATCTCAGGAGACAGAACTTCAAAAAGACCTTTTGCCAGCCAGAACAGACAGCACTGTGCCAGGTAGGCAAAAGGCTATACAAGAGATAGTTTTCATGTAAAATATGGGGAGATCTGCTACGTTTGAAAATCCTGGTTTCTCCTGCACCCCATTTTTTTCTTGCTTGTTCCGCTCCAGATACAGATCAATGGAGATGCCAGGGATCAAAGTAAAGGCCTTCTACATGCAAGAAGGTAAACGGCATTTCCGTGCGCTGCTCTGGTTTGCCAGAAGCGGCTTAGTCATGCTGGGCACATGACCCGGAAGCTGTACCCCGGCTCCCTCGGCCAGTAAAGTGAGATGAGCGCCACAACCCCAGAGTCGGCCATGACTAGACCTAATTGTCAGGGGTCCCTTTAACAAACAATTGTGCTTTCACCAATCAGAAAAGCTCCCTACTAATCAACAGATCGATTAAAGGGGATTACTTGATTCATCTACTAAAGTTTGCAGCCCCATATATTAGATCTGCTTTTATTGAATTGCTAAGGATACTTTTTACAATTATGCATTGTGGTTGTTGTTTTTTTAAGTACACCACTTTCTAGAGGAATCCATTCCACTGTGAAGTAGCTCTTACTGTCCGAAAGTTCTTCCTAATGTTTAGTAGGAATGTCCTTCCTTGTCATTTGGAATCTATTGGTTTGGCTCCTAGCCATGGGAGAAGAAGAAAACATCTTGCTCTATCCTCCATGTGACAACCCTATAGATATTTGAAGATGGCTATCATATTTACCTTGCTGGGACGCAGCTGGTGCTGTGGGTTAAACCACAGAGCCTAGGACATGCCGATCAGAAGGTCGGCGGTTCGAATCTCCACGACGGGCTGAGCTCCCATTGCTCAGTCCCTGCTCCTGCCAACCTAGTAGTTTGAAAGCACCTCAAAGTGCAAGTAGATAAATAGGTACCGCTCCAGCGTGAAGGTAAACGGCGTGTGCTGCTGCTCTGGGTCTCCAGAAGTGGCTTTGTCATGCTGGCCACATGACCCAGAAGTTGTACGCTGGCTCCCTCGGCCTATAGAGCGAGATGAGCGCCGCAACTCCAGAGTTGGTCACAACTGGACCTAATGGTCAGGGGTCCGTTTACCCATTTACCTTTATCATATTTACCTTAACCTTTTGCCTGTCCAGTGGAAAGCAAAGAGCTTCTCTCTCTTTTTTTAATTTGAAAAATTACTTTGCAGAATCTTGTTGCATATTCTCAGCACAGAACTTTAACAATGAAGTTAGAGCCCTTGGGTGGGTGTTACCCTTATATACATTTACCTCACTGAGCTTAGTGAGCCTTATAGGACTGCATTGTTAATAACCTGAATATCAGATTTTACACAATGCTGCCCTCTGCTGCTTTAAAATGCTTCTGAACCTTTACGAATGCAATGACTTTTCAAAAGCGTAGAGCCAAGCCACACTATCGCATGACCTACATTTTAATCGTGTTGCGTACCAATTAATTTCTCTGGGTCCACAAGCTTTTATTGCTGTTCTAAGCCTTGCCTTGAGAAAACCCAATCTTACCTGCTGAACTGAAGCTTGGTTAAGCAAAAAGCTCTCTTCAGATTTTCCAAGCATCTGATAATATCCGATTGAGCGGATAAGATCGGATTTCTGCAAGATGCAACTGTGGAACAATGAGAAAAGCTCTTCAAAATTAATTGGTACATAATAATCAAGATCAGGGTAAAGAGGAAGTGTGGACAAATGCTTTGTTTTGTAAACAGCCTTTAGGTAAAGGCAAAGGGATCCCTGACCATTAGGTCCAGTCGTGGCCGACTCTAGGGTTGCAGCTCTCATCTCGCTTTATTGGCCGAGGGAGCCGGCGTACAGATTCCGGGTCATGTGACCAGCATGACTAAGCCGCTTCTGGCGAACCAGAGCAGGGCACGGAAACGTCGTTTACCTTCCCACTGGAGTGGTACCTACTTGTACTTTGACGTGCTTTCGAACTGCTAGGTTGGAAGGAACTGGGACTGAGCAACGGGAGCTCACCCCGTCGTGGGGATTTGAACCGCCGACCTTCTGATCGGCAAGTCCTAGGCTCTGTGGTATAACCCACAGTACCACCCGCGTCCCAAACAGCCTTTAGTTTTTCTGCCGGCCCTACCATTAGGCAGAGCCAAGTGGCCATTTCAAGCATCAGGTGATGGGATGTTTGGGAAGGCAATAGTGGCAAGACACACATGCATACCAGTTTCTCCTGATAGGAAAGGGGGAGAAATTTTCAACTCAATTCGCATCTTCCAAAACAATATGCAAACTGAAACACAGTGATCTATCAAAATGTGCACATCTCTGAATTTTGCAACACAATGTTCCAGTCAAGTGAAGGAATACTATTCAGCTACCACATCCCTAGATGGTTGGTGGAAAGACCCTGAGTGAGAGGCGGGGAAGGGAAGATCTCCTGGGATGAGGGACTGGGAGAAGAAAGGAAAGCTCCCCAGTTAGAGCTGGGAGGGCTCACGTCTTTCTGTGGGTTACAAGGGTTAAGAAAGCAAACCTTTTCAGCAGGGGGCTGGTCCACTGTCCCTGAGACCTTGGGGGGGGGAGACTATATTTTCTTTGGGGGGGGGAATGAACGAATTCCTATGCCCCACAAATAACCCAGAGATGCATTTTAAATAAAATCACCCATTCTACTAATGTAAAAACACCAGGCAGGCCCCACAAATAACCCAGAGTTGCATTTTGAATAAAAGGACACATTCTACTCATGTAATAACAGGCTGATTCCCGGACCATCCACGGGCCGGATTTAGAAGGCGATTGGGCTGGATCCAGCCCCTGGGCCTTAGTTTGCCTACCCATGGGTTAAGAGCTAACTTTGAGAGAGGGCTCTGCCTTTTCTTTTCTTTTCTTTTCTCTTTCTCTGCATTTGTTTTTAATTAAATTAGCTTCTTTTACAGTACAGTAGTACCTCGGGTTACAGACTCCGCTAACTCAGAAATAGTACCTTGGGTTAAGAACTTTGCTTCAGGATGAGAACAGAAATTGTGTGACGGCGGCGCGGCAGCAGCAGGAGGCCCTATTAGCTAAAGTGGTATCTCAGGTTAAGAACAGTTTCAGGTTAAGAATGGACCTCCGGAACGAATTAAGTTCTTAACCCAAGGTACCACTGTACTGCATCATGAAAAAGTTTTAATAAAATCTTAAGGGGGGGATTCCACGTCCCATCAATGCAAAAATTTCAGCTTGCGCAGTGGGGGGGGGGACTCCACCTCATGTGTGCTACATACCCTCCCCAAATCTGCTCCCCCTTTTTTCCAGGGAAAATCTGAAGTGACAAAGGAATCTCTTGCATATGATGAACCAGATATATGCAAACCAGATATACGAGGCTCAGGAGCAAAAGCCTTTCCCTCTTAAAAGTAATTATACATGTAATTATTGCTTGATAACATTATGACGGCTATATATTTAAATGTAACAAGCGTGCCAAACAGGATAA
Source organism: Podarcis melisellensis (assembly GCF_964234715.1). NCBI lineage: Eukaryota > Metazoa > Chordata > Lepidosauria > Squamata > Lacertidae > Podarcis > Podarcis melisellensis. Next base: position 15,424,496 of record NC_138539.1, on the reverse strand, counting down.
TAATATATGCTTAATTGGTAGGGTAAGTTTATGTTTTATAAGGAAGTGTTGCAGGTTTTAATTTTTCCTCCCACCAGCATTTCAACCTGTCTGTGGTTGAAACTGAGCTTTCTGTCGGTGACTTCAGCGTGTTCTAATCCTTCTAACCTCCTTTGGGGTAGGTTTGCAGGTATGGCAGAAGGAGATAGGGTCTGCCCGTGCGATGCCCACCTGGTGGAAACTCTAGCTCACTTGGCCCTTAAATGTAAAACGTATGATGATCTCCACCAACAATTTCTAGACCATCTATGTATTCCAACATGGAAACTAGAGACAGAGGTTATACACTTCTTATTACAGGGGAGAGACCAGGAGCTCCTCAAGAGAGTAGCTAAGTTCCTCTATTTGACTTTTTTGTCACCAAAGTACGCTACAGGATCCTGCCCTTGCTGGAAACCCACAGAGATGATACAGATTGCTTGCCTCTTCTTCTGTTTGGCAAATGACTGTACTGTTGAAATGGCGACGAGATCGCACTGGCCTATTTATTCTGAATGTATTCTGAATGTTCAGATGTGATGCCAATAAAGGTTACTTGACTTGACTATAAAAAGGGCTTAGCCTGAGGTTTAGAGAGTGAGTTGGTTGGTTAGTTGGTTGGTTGGGAAAAGGTAGTTGGGAAAGCAGTTGGCAGACAGATGGAAACCGAGAGACACTTAGTGCAGCTGGTTATTGTGTGAGGGGAGGTAGAAGAGTTAGAGGCAGAAGAAAATGCATTTCAAATGCATTTAAATGCATTTATTTGTGATTGCGGGGACGCGGGTGGCGCTGTGGGTAAAAGCCTCAGCGCCTAGGGCTTGCCGATCGAAAGGTCGGTGGTTCGAATCCCCGCGGCGGGGTGCGCTCCTGTTGCTCGGTCCCAGCGCCTGCCAACCTAGCAGTTCGAAAGCACCCTCGGGTGCAAGTAGATAAATAGGGACCGCTTTCTAGCGGGAAGGTAAACGGCATTTCCGTGTGCAGCTCTGGCTCGCCAGAGCAGCGATGTCAAGTTGGCCACGTGACCCGGAAGTGTCTTCGGACAGCGCTGGCCCCTGGCCTCTTGAGTGAGATGGGCGCACAACCCCAGAGTCTGGCAAGACTGGCCCGTACGGGCAGGGGTACCTTTACCTTTACCTTTATTTGTGATTGCAATAAACTACAATCTTCATTCGGGACATGGGTGGCACTGTGGGTTAAGCCACAGAGCCTAGGACTTGCCAATTGGAAGGTCGGTGGTTTGAATCCCCGCGACGGGGTGAGCTCCTGTTGCTCGGTCCCTGCTCCTGCCAACCTAGCAGTTCGAAAGCACGTCAAAGTGCAAGTGGATAAATAGGTACCGCTCCGGCGGGAAGGTAAACGGCGTTTCCATGTGCTGCTCTTGTTTGCTAGAAGCAGCTTAGTCATGCTGGCCACATGACCCGGAAGCTGTACGCCGGCTGCTTCGGCCAATAAAGTGAGATGAGCGCCGCAACCCCAGAGTCGGCCACAACTGGACCTAATGGTCAGGGGTCCCTTTACCTTTACCTTACAATCTTCATTGTTAACTTAAGAACCTGACTGAGACTAAGTGATTTACCAGGGAGGACCTGGTTGGTGGCAGCGGATTAGTGGTGTACGGGTCAATAGTCCGTGAGACGGCCAGGGGCTCAGTACGAATGCCACAGATGCTTTAGCTGAGATTCCTGTATTGCAGAGGGTTGGACTAGATGACCCTCAGAACCCCTTCCAACTTTACAATTCTATCATTCTATAATGGCAAAATACAGCGAAAACCTGTGAAGGAGTCCACAGGCCTCTGTGGTTGATTTGTCAGAACCACACTCCTATTTAATCCAGGACTGCACTTGATTTGATTGCAGCCTGTTTTTTTTCACACATACCTCACCGTGTTGCTACCTAATAAATGACATTTCATATTGACATGAGTACAACACAGCTCAGTCATCACAGCTGAGGATGATGAGATCTCGTAAAATCCATGGAGGAAATTAAGGTAAATGAGTCAGGCAACCAGCATTTCAACTAATAAAAGGGGGGAGGGAAGTGGACTTCCCATTCAGATTTCTAGGTATGTGTACTGATAAAAAAACTCACATCTCCAGAAATGACAGCATGGAACGAAGTTTATGCACAAAGAAAACACTGGGAGATTTACTGTTTCAGTAAGTATGCTAGGTGTTTCGACTAATTTTGCCCTCCTCATTATGCTTTTATGTGACAAATTAATTGCACGTCTGGCTTGACAGCGAGTGATGGGGTGTCCAGGGAGAGAATTTGTTTGCAATAGGAACCTACATAATTTGCAGACTGAAACACAGCTACCTTTTGAAATTCACATTTCTCTGAATTTTGTGATGCATTTCTCTAGCTGAAAGGTGTGTGCCAGAATTCATGTATTTTTAATGTTGTTTTTTTTGGGGGGGGGAGGATTGTTAACAGGAACACACCTACCCGTGCCACCAAAATTCTCCATAGTCTTTAAATGTCTTTAAATGCCCTTTGAAATGGGCTTCTTACTGTCATTGTGTTACTGCCTCCCATGGAAAATACTATTTTGTTTCTTGTTGTTTAGTTGTGTCCAACTCTTCATGACCCCATGGACCAGAGCACGCCAGGCACTCCTGTCTTCCACTGCCTCTCGCAGTTTGGTCAAACTCATGCTGGTAGCTTCGAGAACACTGTCCAACCATCTCGTCCTCTGTCGCCCCCTTCTCCTTGTGCCCTCCATCTTTCCCAGCATCAGGGTCTTTTCCAGAGAGTCTTCTCTTCTCATGAGGTGGCCAAAGTAATGGAGCCTCAGCTTCAGGATCTGTCCTTCCAGTGAGCACTCAGGGCTGATTTCCTTCAGAATGGATAGGTTTGATCTTCTTGCAGTCCATGGGACTCTCAAGAGTCTCCTCCAGCACCATAATTCAAAAGCATCAATTCTTCGGTGACCAGCCTTCCTTATGGTCCAGCTCTCACTTCCATACATCACATGCTGGCAAAGCTTGACCAAAACATTTTGCTGCCTGACATAAATTCAAGGTATGAAATACCCAAGACTGATCAATTTATTGTGGCACCTCAGGAGGGAAATCCCAGCAGCACTTCTTGCGCTCCCTAGGAATAAAAAGAATAGAATAATAATGTTGCACGACACCCCTCCCCCCCAAAAAATATTTGAGTAGTGCAATATTCCGGGGGTTGGTTGCAGGCGATTACTCAGGGTTTGTGCTCCCTTTGGAATGAGGTGCAGCAAAAACTGTGCACCTAAAAACATATATGGTTTATACACAACCTGATCCTACTATGGAGGGGTTCATAGCATCAACACCCCAAGAGGGTCTTGCTTCACCCATAGTCACAGCCGTGGATGTGAGCAGAAATCAGGCATAGCCAGGGCTGGATTTAGGTTTGATGAGGCCCTAAGCTACTGAAGGTAATGGGGCCCTTTCTATGACTATCTGTCCTTTGTCAAGAACCAATTGTCGCTGTTTTTTGTGTGGAATATATGCTATATGGTAATTTATGGACCTAATAGGTATCTAAAGCCATTTGTACTTACAGAATGTAGGCACCCTATATATAGAAATGAGCAAACCAGTGATGTTTTAGGGAGCAGGCTAGCAGGCGGGGCCCATTATTTACATCATAGGAGCCCACACAACACAAAACACTGCTGCTGTATGTAGGTTTTATTTTATTTGTTTTTTTATCTTATATTTTGGAAATGTACATCCAGGTGTTTTTTCCCCTTTCATTTTTTTTCCGGCCCCCAAGAGAGCAGGGTCCTAAGCTATAGCTTGTTTAGCTTATATGTAAATCCGACACTGGGCTGCATAGCTCTGCCTCACAGGCTTCTGCTTGTTTCTTCGCCCAGCATCTAGCTCTCACACACGCAACTCACCTGTGGCCTTTTTCTTTTCTAATGCCCCGCCCATCTGGCACAGAGCCACTTCCTTTGTTACCTTAACGCCCCATATTTAGAAGGCCCTTATCAAGAAGATTGCCTGGCTGTTCCGTCACTTTCATTCCTTACTTAGATGCCTACAATTTCTGGATCCAGGAATGAGAAGGGTCTTGGCATGCAGCCTACCCTACTGCCACTTCATTACAATAGCAAATGAAACAGTGGACTCAATAGCATCATATAATTGTAGAGTCAGAAGGGGCTCCGACGGTCATCCAGCCCAACCTCCTGCAATGCAGAAAATAGAATTATAGCAGGCTTCCTCAACCTCAGCCCGCCAAATGTTTTGAGACTACAATTCCCATCATCCCTGACCACTGGTTCTGCTAGCTAGGGATCATGGGAGTTGTAGGCCAAAAACATCTGGACGGTCGAGGTTGAGGAAGCCTGAATTATAGCATCAGAGGCTAAGGCCTAGGGCTGGCTCTGGTCAAGTCTTGGGTGAATCAGTCTCTCTCTCTCTCTCTCTCTCTCTCCTGTTGTACAACAATCATGGGAAGATTAGAAAGGTACAGTTATTTGTACATTGAAACATGCTGCATCAGTGGATTGCAAGAATCAGGCAGGACAGAGTTGAAATCTGACACAAGGTGGCAGTCACACACTTTCCTATTTTCCTCCTCCTCTCTCTCTCTTTTAAAGGCACAAAAGGCAGAGGGAGCCAGAGACTTTCCTCTTTGAAAACTGGCCCTCCTCCCTCACTTCAGTTCCTTGAAGTACCTTTCAGAATCCCAGCCACTCTATTGGAAACTGGGCATCAAGCAGCAACCATGCATGAACCCGATTACTTCTCTCTCTCTCTCTCTCTCTCTCTCTCTCTCTCTCTCTCTCTCTCTCTCTCTCCATCCGTATGAACACTTCAGGAATCTGCGGCTAAACCTGCTCACTTCCTTCCCCCTCCCCTCCCTCTCCCTTTCTTTAGCTGCATGCAACAATTTCAGGCATTTCAAGCGAATGTTCCTTGTGACAGTTCCAGAGAGGAAAATAAATGGTCCAGAGTCCTTCTGCATCAGAGGGAGGGCTGGGCAGAAAAACCCAGGCATGCCTTCTTTCAATTTCCACACACAGTACTGCAGAAGAGGGCATGGAATGCAGCGCTTTTTATTCTATTTTTAGAAGGGAGATAAGGGGTCTGTTTTGGATTATGCCTCTCGGGGCCGGATTAATTCACGCAAGGCATTAATTAACAATAGGCAGACGGTCTCATGTTCCATCCCCAACGTCTCCATCTAGGGCCAGGAATATTCCCAATCTGTTCGAAACCTTGGAGAGCTGTTGCCAGTCAGTGTAGACAATACTGAGGTCCTGGATGGACCAAGGATGCAGCATGCAGAGCCTTGATTCTTCAACATCAACTTCGCTGGACTGGTCATGGTGTGCGGATACCTGATTATCGTCTTCCAAAGCAACTACTCTATTCCAAACTTAAAAACGGAAGGCGTAATGCTGGTGGTCAACAAAAGAGGTTTAAAGACTCTCTCAAGGCAAATCTAAAAAAATGTAGTATAAACACCGACAACTGGGAAACACTGGCTCCAGTTGGAGTGCTCCAATTGGAGAACAGTCTTTACCAAAGGTGTCATGGGCTTTGAAGATGCTCAAACTCAGGACGAAAGGGAGAAATGTGCTAAGAGGAAGGCACGCTTGGCAAACCCTCACCGTGATCAACTCCTGCCCAGAAACCTATGTCCCCACTGTGGAAGGACATGTGGATCCCGAATTGGCCTCCACAGTCATTTACGGACTCACTTTTAAAACTGTGTTTGTGGAAGACAATCTTAGTCAGCTACGAGCGATTGCCAAAGAAGAATAATGCAAGTCTGCATTAACACATTGGAGCCTCTGTTTGGTCAATAGAAGTGCAGTGGCGAAGATTGTCCTTGAACAAACACTTCCTTGTGGGAACAGCCACCCATCCACCCAACCAAAGAACTAATAAGCGTGTCCAAGAGTCTTGCGGCATCCAATGCTGGATCATATATGGCTGGGAGATGGGTGCATAGGTTGCTCTTGGAGGTGTGGCCCTCCAGGCGTGCAGTTGGGCACCAAATGTACAGTTGTCAAAAAGAAAGGTTGTACAGTTGGAGCACTAATAATGTGAAGATGGAAAAACTGAGTGGGAAACTAGACATATTAGGCTTATTAACTGTGTTAAGATCCCTTAAATCTGATGTTTTCAACCTTTTCGAGTCCATGGCTCCCTTGACCAACTACATTCTTTGAGGCAGTGAGGTGTAGTGGTTCAGAGCGGTGGACTCATAATCTGGTGAACCGGGTTTGCGTCACCGCTCCTCCACATGCAGCTGCTGGGTGACCTTGGGCCAGTCACACTTCTCTGAAGACTCTCAGCCCCAGAATGTTTGTTGTGGGGGAGGAAGGGAAAGGAGATTGTTAGCTGCTTTGAGACTCCTTAGGGTAGTGATAAAGCAGGATATCAAATCCAAACTCTTCTTCTTTCTGTGGCACCATTGTGGCGCTCAGGAGCCCAGTTCTGTCACCCCTTGCCCTCAGAGCTGGCTGCCTCTTGCCCTTTTTCAAACATTCTCCCTTGTGGAGTGCTCCCTCAACCTCCTCTCTCTTCTCCTGGGAAGTCCTCCAGGCAGCTGCTGCTGCAGCCCCTGGTCTCTGAGGTGCCCCCCTCCCTGCCCCAAAGAGAGGTGACTCCTCACACTGTCCATTCCCAACAGCAAGGGCTGGAGGAATGGCTGGCTAACTGGGCTCCCTCTCCCACTTGCTTCCTTACTCTGAGGCCACCTCAGCTCCTGGCAACCAAGACCCCTGGCCAGCCCCAGAGGCACCATTCACCTGGGGAGCCTGTAGTCAGGGCTGCTGCAACAAACAGCTGTGCAAGACTTTTGTAGGCAGAGATGCGAGAGGGCAGAAAAGGAGGGAGGGAAGGAAAGAGGGACAGGGGCCATTGTTGCCCGCGGCACCCCTGACCATCATTCAAGGCACCCCAGGCTGCCATGGCACACTGGTTGAAAACCACTATCTTAAATGACAGGCAATTTCAGGGACAGTGTGCGCACAGATTGCACATGGGTGGAATGCATGCAGTTTCCACACTTAAAACAAGATGCTCCTATTAAAGCACCTTCTTCTCTTTTGGCCAGAACCTCCTCTTCTTTGGACAGGTGACATTACTGAACCAAGGCATAAACAAATCGCAGAATTACTTCTATGGTGAAATGGCCTCTTATACAGGGTGCAAGCTGTGTTTTTTTTTTTAGCCAGAGCAACAACTTAATGGTGAGTTCCGGCACCTTTTTTCTTTTTAAAGAAAGCACTGGGTGTAAAGCCAAGCAATATTGTGTTCATTGGCTTTTGTGTGCCTTTAGGGACGCAGGTGGCGCTGTGGGTTAAACCACAGAGCCTAGGACTTGCCGATCAGAAGGTCGGTAGTTTGAATCCCCGTGACGGGGTGAGCTCCCATTGTTTGGTCCCTGCTCCTGCCAACCTAGCAGTTCGGAAGCACATCAAAGTGCAAGTAGATAAATAGGTACCACTACAGCAGGAAGGTAAATGGTGTTTCCGTGCGCTGCTGTGGTTCACCAGAAGCGGCTTAGTCATGCTGGCCACATGACCTGGAAGCTGTACGCTGGCTCCCTCGATCAATAAAGTGAGATGAGCGCCGCAACCCCAGAGTCGGCCACGACTGGACCTAATGGTCAGGGGTCCCTTTACCTTTATGCAGGGCTGTCTGACAGAGAATTTGTGAAGTTGGGAAATCTGCTTTTAACTCCCACCCCTCTCCACGAAACCTTCAGCATTTCTTCTCAGTCCTCATTCCCGGCCCCTTACCAAGCCCCAAAACACATAAATAGATCAATACTAACATGCAGCTCTCTCTCTTCCCTCCCCTGATGTTAAAATGTAAATTTTAAACTGCTTAGCAGGGGTGGGGAATCAGGTGGATGAAACTTTGTTCCCAGCCAGGAGCAACCAATAAATGAAGAATTCTGCTTGCTGAAGAGTCCTGTGCAACTGGAAAGCTTGCATGCTTCCATTCCAACAGCAATGGATTTTTATTTATTAAAAATGCTTGGGCATCACTTAGGGCAGATGTATGCTACACATTTATGAAGTGCTTTTTTCTTTAAAAAAATGTTTAGGGGTTCTCTCATTTTCCTACTCATATTGAAATACTGCCCTTCAACGAGGCCAAACTTAGATTCACGAAATGTTTAGGGGTATGTGTACCCCTGCGTCCCCCCAGGGGAAAAAAGCACTGCATTTATGAGTGTTTATAACAATTTCACTGTGACAGCCCCCCCATGAGAATTCCAATTAAGGGAGGATACAGAGAACTACGCCTGCACTTAGGTAAGGTTAACCCTGCAATCCTATACAGTACATTTCTATTCAGAAGTAAATATTGGAGTACTTGTACTTCGAAGTTGGGCTGCGGTGCAGCAGCTTAAACCAGTTTTAAAACCCGTAGTGTTTTAAAATGCCTTGATTTCCTCCCCCTCCTGGGACGGGGGGGGGGGGGGGAGACAGCTGTCCATGTGCCAAACGAATGTTGTGGGAACCGTGCCTTTGAAAGACCACTCCCCTCTCCTCCCAAGATGGATTTGTAAGCCCATTTCCCATACTTGGAGAAACCCTCTCGCTTGAACCAAAAGGCTCACATTTCTCCCTCGTTCCCATTGTACACCTGGCAACACCCCCCACCCTCCCGCGGGACTGCCCTTCCTCAACTCAGGAGCGGAGTGGAGAAGGTAAGGGATTGGGGTGAGGGCTTGCAGGAAGGAGAGAGGGAATGGGTGCCGGGGATTATTCTTGCGTCTTGGAATCGCTGTATATCTCTCCCCCACTAACCCACCTCGCTGCTCCCCCCCCCTTTTCTCCTCTTTCTCCTCATTTCCACCTTCTAGTCTTTCATCGGCTGCCTTCTTCCTCTCCCATTGCTGCTGATCAAACAGAAGAAAAGGGCAACTGACGGGGGAGAAACAAACTTTTCCTAAGAGTTTGCTGCTTGGTTTTGAGCTTGCGCGCGCGCGCGCTGCTGCTGCAAAATCTGGTTTTCTCGCAGGGAATTGCACCCACTTTGCAATGCAATAAAGCAAAATTGTTCCTGGCTGCAAAGGTTTGTTTGATTTCCAACCCATCCGGCTTTGACCATTTAAAAAATGAAATAAAATAGTAATTGGGTGTGTCTAAAAAAAAAAACCTTAACAGAGGATGGGGTGGGTGGAAAAAAAGGCGAAACATTCTAAATAGCTAATCCCCTCTCCCTTTTCTATTCTTCTTACCTTCGTTTCATCAGTGAACAAAGACACATCTGTGCGCCCTGTAATGATGGGGTATAGAAATAATTTTCCCAGAGAGATGTAGATAAGGAAGGGAAGGGGATTTGGAGTGAGCGGGTGCGCGCGTTGGTTTAAAGGGAAAGCGAGAAATGTCTCCATCTGGAGGTTTTGGAGACGTGGCTGTGTATTTGGGTGGGTGGGTGTGCTGTGCGCTTTCTGAGGAGCGCGGTTGCCTAATCGGAACAGCCAAGAAATGCGCAAAAACGCGCCTTGCCAGATAAATGGATAGCTTTCCTTCCTTGCAAGCAGCACCCCTCTCTCGGCGCCTGGGGCTCTGCTATTCTGCCGGCGATGATGGTGGTGGAGAGCTGCTGGCTGTGTGAAACGGATCCTGTCCCAATATAATCCCTCGAGGCTTAATCTGAGCCGCGGCGGGTGGGGAAAACCCTCAGGACGCTCCCCGGGCCATCAGTGAAGCCATATCAAAGGCGAGAGTGCCAGTGCGCACGTGCAGATGCGCAAGGCTTCGTTTGAACCCGGGCTGAACCTGCACGTCTTTTCCCCGTCCCCCTCACTTCTCAATGGCAGGGCACACCCCTGTTATGTAGGTGCAGTGGTAAGAAAGTACAGAGTGCCTCTGAACATGTGCAGAGAGCCTTCCCTCAGCACTATGCAAGGATTTGTTGTTGGGATTCAAGCCATTTATTTATTTTGAGACTAGAGAAAAGCAATAAAATAAGTAACTTGTGGGAATGTTTCAGCAATTTTTTGAGAAAGGTCAATACAGCGTCTCTGCCCACCCGTCCTCATGTTTGCCTTGATTATCCGAACCTGTCACAGGTGTAGCAAATAGCACCTTTCAACCCCCTTGTTTTGTTTTGTAACTATGCAGGAATGTTAATTCAGGTATAAATGCAGAGGGGGGCCTTTGTGAAATGAAATGGACATTCCAGCCACCCTAGGTTTTTATATTTGTATTCTGCAACATGTGGTAAATGCAAGAAACACATTGAGTATCATGTGTGGAAATGTTTTGGGGTTTTTTTTGAGGGGGGGGGCTTGCCCTGCAGTCTGTTAATGCTGTTAAGTCGAGGTAGAAAGTGGAAGAGAGAGTTTTTCGAGCACATTCTTTCCTTTGGAAGCTATGTGTTCACATGACAGATGTGGGAAGTGCCAAAAACTGATTGAGGGAACTTTCTGACGGCCTGTTTATTGTACATTTATCACGGTTAGTTTGCAGGGAGATTAGATGACAGCTGTCTAAGGAGCATTCCTTTTGAATTGTTTGTGGGGATGCTGACTATTTAATAATATCCTGCCATGGTCTCCTGTCATTCCCTTCCAGTTCTGGCTCGTGGCCTGTCCCACACCTTAACACGACGAAGGCCAATATTTCTAAACTTAAAAGTGTGCAAGCTTACCTGTTGAATGTGCTCAGGCTGGATCTCTCTCTTTTGATTCAGAGTTGCAGGTAATATGACGAGTGGTATCCTAAAGGTAAAGGGACCCCTGACCATTAGGTCCAGTCATGACCGACTCTGGGATTGCAGCGCTCATCTCGCTTTATCGAGAGCCAGTGTGGTGTAGTGGTTAAGAGCGGTAGTCTTGTAATCTGGGGAACCGGGTTCGAGTCTCCGCTCCTCCACATGCAGCTGCTGGGTGACCTTGGGCCAGTCACACTTCTTTGAAGTCTCTCAGCCCCACTCACCTCACAGAGTGTTTGTTGTGGGGGAGGAAGGGAAAGGAGATTGTTAGCCGCTTTGAGACTCCTGAAGGGGAGTGAAAGGCGGGATATCAAATCCAAACTCTTCTTCTTCTTCTTTATTGGCTGAGGGAGCCGATGTACAGCTTCCAGGTCATGTGGCCAGCATGACTAAGCCACTTCTGGCGAACCAGAGCAGCGCACGGAAACCCCATTTACCTTCCTGCCGGAGTTGTACCTATTTATCTACTTGCACTTTGACGTGCTTTTGAGCTGCTAGGTTGGCAGTAGCAGGGACTGATCAATGGGAGCTCACCCTGTCGCAGGGATTCGAACCGCCAACCTTCTGATCGGCAAGTCCTAGGCTCTGTGGTTTAACCCACAGCGCCACCTGCATCCCTACTGTATCCTACTGGTGATCTAATAGTGAGTGCAGAACTTTTAATGCCATTAGAGCAGGGGTCAGCAAACTTTTTCAGCAGGGGGCCGGTCCACTGTCCCTCAGACCTTGGGGGGGGGCGGACTATATTTTGAGAAAAATAATAATAACGAATTCCTATGCCCCACAAATAATGCAGAGATGCATTTTAAATAAAAGGGCACATTCTACTCATGTAAAAACACGCTGATTCCAGTACCGTCTGTGGTCCAGATTTAGAAGGCGATTGGGCCAGATCCAGCCCCCGGGCCTTAGTTTGCCTACCCATGGAGTAAACAAACAAACACACACACAAACACAAATGGTGTGATCTGGATTGTGTGCTGCACTTGCAGAAAGGGCTCACGTCTATCGGTTCTGCATTTCCCTCAAGTTGCCCACAGCTGGCTTTTCCCCAATAGCATACCATATACGCATTGCTCAAGAGTTCTCCTGTGTGGCCACTGTGTGATGAACACAACTGCTCAGCAGATGCACAGAGAAAAGTCTTGCCCCTCCTGTTCTGATCACCACTGCCAGCCTTCCCGTTGTGGTGCATTGCTGGCGCCAATCTTCGTTGGCTTCTGAGAACCTTCACAGCAGCTGAAACAGCAGGGCTGCATTTCACCTGTCCTATATGAGTTTCCAACATGTGTGGAATAGCTTTATATAATAGTGGGGGGCGGGGGGCGGGGCGGGAATGATACTGCTCAGATTGTTGCAGTAGCTTTCCTGTGCCTGAACAACAGGCACAAGTGTTACTATATTATTGATATTGTATTTTGTATCCAGTGCCTTTGGTGGGCAAGGAGACCATACAATCAGACATGGGCAAACTTGGCCCTCCAGCTGTTTTGGGACTACAATTCCCATCACTGTTGACAACTGGTCCTGTTAGCTAGGGATGATGGGAGTTGTAGTCCCAATATAGCTGGAGGGCCAGGTTTGGCCATGCCTGCCATACATCAATTGTCAGGTTTTAAGGATGCAATTGGAGCCTCAGCTTCAGGATCTGTCCTTCCAGGGAGCACTCAGGGCTGATTTCCTTCAGAATGGATAGGTTTGATCTTTTTGCAGTCCATGGGATTCTCAAGAGTCTCCTCCAGCACCAGACTTCAAAAGCAATCCAGTGGCACCTTCCCATGTTGTATAAAAAAACACAAGCATACCTGTCTCTTTGGCCTCCATTGTCCCAGGTGCAATGAGTTGGGATTTTCAGGTTAAAATCCTGAAAACCTTACCAAGCAATGTGCTCAACTTTCCTGCTATGTGTGTATGTATAACCCTCATAGTTTGAATTAAGTAGCTGGGATTAAAAAATATATAGTGAATTCTGGAGTTTAAAATCTTCAAATTGAATGTCACTTTAACTTGAAATAACACAGATGGCGCAGAAAGCTTCCCCCTTAGTCTGGTCATGCTGTCTTATCCAAGAGACAATATCTTTGGATTCTACATTGGTTTTAACATCATGTTTGTGAAAGCTTCCTTGGTAAACCATTCAAGTTACAACAAGAGACTGTTGGGCCCAAGGAGTAAATCTCAAACATTTTTGACCTGACCTTTCCCCCCCCTTGATGGTTCTATTCCAAACCTTTCTGCTATTCTGCCCCCTAGCATATTCACACCCCTAATACCTGGAGAAATTATGTTTATCCTGGCAGCTGAAGGTCTAGTAGTGAATTAATTTGAAACCTGTATCCCCTTCATTAGGGATATGGGTGGCGCTGTGGTCTAAACCATTGAGCCTAGAGCTTGCCGATCAGAAGGTTGGCAGTTCGAATCCCCTCAATGGGGTGAGCTCCCGTTGCTCGGTCCCAGCTCCTGCCCACCTAGCAGTTCGAAAGCACGTCAAAGTGCAAGTAGATAAATAGGTACTGCTCCGGCGGGGAGGTAAATTGCATTTCTGTGCGCTGCTCTGGTTCGCCAGAAGCGGCTTAGTCATGCTGGCCACATGACCCGGAAGCTGTACGCCGGCTCCCTCGGCCAATAAAGCGAGATGAGCGCCGCAACCCCAGAGTCGGCCACAACTCGACCTAATGGTCAGGGGTCCCTTTACCTTTACCTTTATGGTTTGGCCTGCTCTATGGGCTGCATTCCATGGTAGCTCTGCTAAGACTTAGGTCTATTAATTTTAATGGGTCTAACTTAAGGTTACCAGATTTTTTTCAATGAATCTGGGGACACTTTTCAACTTCAGTTGGAATGGATGGATTTTGTCAGGGGACTGATTTGTAAATCCGGGGACTTTCCCCGGGAAACAGGGATGTCTGGTAACCTTAGTCTAACTCTGGGTAGATCTTAGTTGGATGGGGCACTTTGTTCTTCAAGTGTTTGCCTTCAGCTTCTCCCATTCTAAGGCTGAGCTATCGCTAAGGCGATAAATCACTTTGGAGAACCATGTCAGATTTCTGGTGGGAAATCCCCTACTGATATGGTCCTTCACACCAAAAGGAAGGAGAGAAATATCCATGCATGAAGAAAAGTAGTATTTCAGGGAGAAGCATTCGAGAGAAGTCTAGAATATATGCAAGGAGGTTTAATGTGTGCCATGCACTCAACCACAAAAAACAAAAGAACCCAACCCATTTGTTGTCTAAAGTGATTCAGCCCAGACACAGGCTGACAACCTCACTGAGAACTAGGCTAATGAGACTCTCTGCATGACGAGACACCAAGCATGCCCTAACAATATTTCAGCTTCTAGCAAGCAAAAAATAAAAAATCGCAAATATGTGGCGTCCCCTCCACCTATAGTGCACAGGGCATATTTTTGCTGCAGGGGATAGCTTTGTTCCTTGCTTCCCTAATATTTATTTATTTTACAGTTTTAAAATAGTCGTTCTGACTAGATGAGGGCTGCAGGAGAAAAAAAGTGGGCTTTTAAGGCACGAGACTTCCTCCGAAGAAACCTGGAAACTGTAATTTATTAAGGGAATTGTAGCTCTGTGAGGGGTGCACTACAATTCCCAGGATTCCTGTGGGGTGGGTAAGCCACGTCCTTAAATGTGCTTTAAATATATGTTGTGGATGTGACAATATATACTGTATTTTTCACTCTATAAGATGCACCAGACCACAAGATGCACCTAGTTTTTGGAGGAGGAAAACAAGGGGAAAAAATATTCTGAATCTTAGAAGCCAGAACAGCAAGAGGGATCACTGCACAGTGAAAGCAGCAATCCCTCTTGCTATTCTGGCTTCTGGGATAGCTGCGCAGCCTGCATTCACTCCATAAGACGCACACACATTTCCCCTTACTTTTTAGGAGGGGAAAAGTGAGTCTTATACAGCAAAAAATACGGTATAGTTTATAGCGTTTGTATTTCCCTTTCCCCCTCAGCTAACAGGAAAATAACCTTGACGAGAATCTTGCTTGCCACAACTGAAATCCCAAAGGGTGACCACAACATCTGTTGATTAAATACTTCTGTGCGATTACAGGTTTGTTGATGTTACATACATCCGATGGCAAAGGAGAAGACCCACCGCTGGTTCAAGATGCTGAGCTGGTTCCTCTTTGTCTTCATAGCCATCACAACTCAATTAATGACGCACGTCCGGGGTCAAGGTAAACTTATCTCTAAGAAACCATTATATTTCACGAGGGCTCTCTGATGTGCAGAAAAGGGGCTCCTGTGTACAATTCACGCTCTCTCATTAAGCAGTGCATATGGAAACAAATTTGATCATGGAAAGACAACCTGGTGCTGGCAGATGTGAACTCCAACACCCATCATCCCCTGTCACAATGGCTAACACAGTAGCCAGGGATGATGGGTTTTGTAGTCCCACAATTTTGCAAGGACACCATGTTGGCTACCCCTGATTTAGACAAACTAAAATGTTGTGATTGGAGGAGTGGCTACTTTGAATCCCAGACAGGATGCCGTGTTTGTGTTTCTGTGCAGGTCATACTATTCATTTTACTTTACCTCTGAGAGCATGTGGACCATTGTTCTAGGAAACAGGTCTGGATAACAGAGTACCTTCTTCCTCTACCCCACAATAAGTTTTTTTTTGCCAGTTCCATGAAACAGGTGTGGAATGTATGCAGCCTTTGCCAGTTTAACGAATGCCCTCCGTATTGTTCAAAGTTTCTGTTTTCTAGCACCTGCCTTCAAATACTGATCACTTCTGCTTGGTTCCATAACAGCTGGTTTTACTTTTAACAAATATAACAATACTGCAGCCATGTTTGCCTAGGAATTGTGACCCTTTTTGACAACTGGATGTGTGCAGGGGTATGCAAAAAACTATTCCTTTCCGTTTATGGATATAGGTGGACATAAATAACTAAGACTCTCCTGGTACTTTAGAAAATCAGGGCTGCAATCCTAACCCCATTTACCTGGTAGTAAGCTCCACTATACTCCATGTGACTTACTTCTGAGTAGAGATGGTTTGGATTGCACTCTAACCAATTTATTATGACGTAATAAAGTCCATTTTATCGGATGCACAACGAGTCATCCTCAGCTGCCAGGTATATAAACACATTGGTGCAAAAAGCTAAAATCAAATGAAAAATCTACTGTCTGTTAAATGTGTTCAGAATAAGACCACTGACCCTTTACAACAGCAGGATTGGTAGACTAATACATGTTTACCCTTCTGGAAAGAGATGGGCATGCTTGTTTATATGTGTTCTCAAGTGCTTCCTAAATTCATAATTTATTTCTACTAATCTACTTTACGAGTGCAAGATCTTATGCACTTTATGGACCAGTGCTATGTATGCTTACTTGAAATTAAGCTGATTTGAATCTACTGAATTTACATGCTGTCCTTGCATTCTGGAAAATGTAAGGCAGAAAAGCAAGGTGGGCCAGGAATGGCAATGCTAGCAACTGGAATGAGACTCTGCATTTGCTTATCTGCACACTCTGCAATTCAAACAATATAAGGAAAAAAGCTGTTTTAAAAGAAAATGAGGTTCTCTTCTGTAAAGAAAGCCACCAGCTTTCTGATTCACACACTGAGCATTTCAGACCACCTTCCACGTCTGTCGTCAGGAATTATGTTTCTGGAGCACTAACAACAACAATGAAAAATGTCCAAGTTTCGATATGATCTGCACAAACCCAAAGGCCTTGAACTTGTCTCTCGCCTTCTTTTGGATGAATGCTTTAATGTCGCTGCCGGCCATGCGCTTGCACATTCCTGCGAAATCGCTTAACAAGCTTGAGCTTCTGATTTTTATCAGCTAACTTCACCGATACGTAGACTGATTCTTTTTCTTCTTTTGCAAGAAGTGAGATTTTATTCCACAGGCTATAAAGGTGCTCCACAGAAATAAAGATTCCCTCTCCAGGTTGGTGGTCCTGAAGTCATTCCAATCAATATATTGTTATGTTTGTCCGAGAGTTAGATTTATTTTTTCACTTTCTCTAGTTGTATGTGCTTTCTTGTGCAGGAATGATAGTCTTTGCATAACTAAGCTAAATACTTGCTTTAAGGAACTGTTTTGGCCCTTATATGGTCAGTTATCGGCACGGAAATTGTTGGGTCTCATTTCTTCTTTCTTTCCATTTGAAGAAACAAGCAAACACTGGGTGGAGATAATCTAGTTATGTAAAGACTTTTCTGCACATTTCTTCTAGACTGTTGTGTTGTAGGTTTCCAGTATATACACAGAAACACCTGACTGAGTTTGTCTTTCTTTTCCTATCTGTGTTGGACGAGTGACCGGTTCATGGGTTCTGGAAATGTGGTTTGTTTGGTGACGGCTTCTTATCAGTGATGTTGGTGCTCTTGTTTCTCTGATAGGAAAAGGACCATAGCTCAGTAGAAGGACCCATGTAGAGTCCCTTACATCTAGAGCAGTGCTTCCTGACCTTTTTTTGGCCATGCCCTACCTAAGCATCTCTAAAATCCTGATGCCCCCCCATGACATATAATTCTTATTATTCAAAAAAAATTAGCTCCTATTCACACGGAGGAAGCCTAAAGGGTCATTAACTTGGTCTAAACCAGGCTTCCTCAACCTTACCCCTCCAGATGTTTTTGGCCTACAACTCCCATGATCGCTAGCTAGCAGGACCAGTGGTTAGGGATGATGGGAACTGTAGTCTCAAAACATCGGGAGGACCAAGGTTGAGGAAGCCTGGTCTAAACAAGCTTCCAAATCGCCTCCCTTAAAAAATCAAATCACCCCCCCCCCGTAGGGCGTATGCCCCATATTGGGAACCGCGGTTCTGGAGTTAAAAAGATCTCCTCCAATAACAGTACTGGGAAAAACCTTGGCCTGAAGGACAGCTGCCAGTCAGAGTAGAAAATCCTGGGTGAAATGGTAATAAAGTGGAAAATTTAATAAAAATGATTTTTATTTTTTTAAAAATAAATGGTTTATTGGGCCAAGCCCCAGGATTTTTACACCAAACCCAAGATCTCCTTTCTCCCCACCCCCCTTTCAAAAATATTACATTGCTTACAGGGCAGCTTCTATACATATAAATGACCATATGTGAATATGTGTTGTGGGGTTGCACATTGAGGTTTTTTAAAAAAGGACCTTGGAAAGTCCCTGTGGTACAGTGATCTAACTCAGTAAGAGGCAGATGTGTATTTGTGTATTGTGCGTATATAGTTGCGTTGTACATTTACATACATATATAGTCCTGTGAAAGAAACGGCTGTTATTTGATCTAAGATGGCATGCGCATTGCCCATTTAAAACACAAACCTCGAGATGGAAAGAAGACACAGTCCTTACCAGAGAAGAATGGCAGATTAAATTTATGGACTATGCCAGGTATAGGCAAACTCGGCCCTCCAGATGTTTTGGGACTATAACTCCCATCATCCATGACCACTGGTCCTGTTAGCTAAGGATGATGGGAGTTGTAGTCCCAAAACATCTGGAGGGCTGAGTTTGCCTATACCTGGACTATGCTGCAATGGCAAAAATGACCGGAAGAATTAGGAATCAGGAAGACCAATTTTTTTAAAATAAGGAATGGGGAAAAGATATAATTTATCTTAAAAATCATTGCAAACCATTAAAATTACTAGTAGGATTGGAATGACGCTTGTAGTTAACTATGGTTAACTATGGTTGTAAAGGAGATTTGATAGAATTGGATTAACAGAGAAGATGCAGGAGGAAAAAGGTTAATATAAGGATCCACAAAGGGGAGGAGGAAAGTCCATGGGAATTTGTGGAATTCTCTTTTTGTTTTGGTTGTTTGATGATTGTAAATTTCACAATTTGGAAAATTAAATAAATTTATTTTTTTTAAAAAAGATAGAAAAATAACAAAATACTGTACTGTAAACTGTTCATTAGCAAAAATGCTAAACAACAGGACTGGCTTATGGTGGTGCCAGATCAGTGAAAACTAGTCTCGTTCAGCCAAAAACATGACTGATGCCCCATCGACCCTTTGCATTTAAAGCAGTAACAGTCATGACTTCCCTCAAAGAATTCTGGGAACTGTAATATGTTATGGATGCTGAGAGTTCTTAGGAGACATCTGTTCCCCCCTCACAGAGGTGCAATCCCGAGAGTTTTCTGCGAAGACGGATATGTTTTCAAACCACTCTGGAAACTGCAGTTTTATGAGGGGAATTGTTGTTGTTGTTTAGTCATTTAGTCATGTCCGACTCTTCGTGACCCCATGGACCAGAGCACACCAGGCACTTCTGTCTTCCACTGCCTCCTGCAGTTTGGTCAAACTCATGCTGGTAGCTTTGAGAACACTATCCAACCATCTGGTCCTCTGCTGTCCCCTTCTCCTTGTGCCCACCATTTTTCTCAACATCAGGGTCTTTTCTAGAGAGTCTTCTCTTCTCATGAGGTGGCCAAAGTACTGGAGCCTCAGCTTCAGGATCTGTCCTTCCAGTGAGCACTCAGGGCTGATTTCCTTCAGAAAGGATAGGTTTGATCTTCTTGCAGTCCATGGGACTCTCAAGAGTCTCCTCCAGCACCATAATTCAAAAGCATCAATTCTTTGGCCTTCTTCATGGTCCAGCTCTCACTTCCATACATCACTACTGGGAAAACCATAGCTTGAACTATACGGACCTTTGTTGGCAAGGTGATGTCTCTGCTTTTTAAGATGCTGTCTAGGTTTGTCATTGCTTTCCTCCCAAGAAGCAGGTGTCTTTTAATTTTGTGACTGCTGGGGTCTCTTAACAATTCCATGCCATTTCAATGAACTACCATTCCCAGGATTCTTTGGGGGAAGCCATGGCCACTTAAAGTGGCGCCATGGTGCTTTAAATATGTGGCCGAATTACGCTTACTTGCCAGGAGGTGGGAACCGAAATGAAATCAGTTAAGGCTACTTTGTAAAGGAGCCTAGAAATGTTACTAGCCTGAAAACATTTTGCTAGCCTGCTGGAGGCTGACAGATGGAGAACCACACCCCTTCCACAGTAGCCTTTGACTTTCTATAATGGGTGAAAAGGAAGGGGACTTTCGTCCTCTGGCAGCCCACCTGGTTTCTATACTGATCACAGAGGAAGGACAGACCACTGCATCCTTTCACACACACCCCACTCCTTCAATGGCTTAGCATCTTGTTCTCATTCATTCATTCAAAGTCTCTGTCTCCCACTCCTCAGCCAGAACGTTCCAGAGCAGCTTCCTTATCAGTGAAAACAGTCCCTGCCCTTGGCCTTACTATCTAAAAAGACACCGCACAAAAGGGGTGGAGGTGGAAGAAGAGAACAAGTGGATTCAATTCATTGTTGCTATGGCTACCAGGCAAGTGATTAATTACAAGACTGCGTCTGGCCAGCAAGTGCAGGGTCTCTTAATTTATATCCAGACAAGTCTCCTTGCTTCTACTTAATTTGAGAGGTCTCTCTCCCCCCCCCTTCTATACTGTTTTACCTGACAAATGCAACAATTGTATGCTTTTGCCATTGTCGTTCTTTCTTCTCTGTGGAGGGTGAGGAAACACCCTGAAATAATAACAACAACAACAACTTATTTTATTTATACCCCACCCTGTGGGTGGTTTACAGAATACATAAAACATAATAAGGCACCAAACATTAAAAAGTTCCTGATAATCATTTTTTTGTGCTTGCTCCAAAGGTTTATTTAGGCTGTAATTCTATACCAATTTTACTTGTGAGTAAGCCAAGGCGCACTGAAATGTCTGCTTCTCAGTAGACTTACACTTAATAGCAGGAGTGAGGAACCTCCTATTTACATGTCAATTTGGCCTGTGAGGCCATTTCTCCCAAAGTCACATCCACCTGTCAATCAGGTAGTGTCACACTAACGGGTGGGTGATGTCAGCTGATGGGCACAGTTCAATTCCTCATTGGCTGAGCCGGCCAGTTATCCACAGGAAACTACTGTGTGTATCCAAAGCAAAAGAGTTTAGCCTCCCAGCTTGCAGGGAGGGTTAAATCCTGCTCAGACCCCTGCAGAGAGCAGGATTGAAAACTCTGCTCTCCAGCTGATGAACAGAGAGCTCAGATGGTTACTATCTCTTCCTCCCCAATGGGTCAACCTTGGTAGGTGGGTGGGACGGCCCATCTATCAATCAGCTGACCTATTTATGATGTCAGATGATCAACAGGATGGGAGGGGGGTCTGTGCTCCCCCTTGCTTAAGAGGGACAAAGTGAATTAATTAGTCAATGTAATTTCATATTTTAATGAACCTCTCTTGGTGCTAGTCATATCTCTCGGTTCATTCTTCTCTAGTTACCCCATCATTGGAGATCCTGAATCATCTAATCCAATCAGCTGCAATGCAGGAAACTTTTGCAGCCCTGAGATTGAGAGTCTCACACTTTGAAAATGAATTCAGTGTTGCCTTTTGTAATAGCAGCCGGCTGAGTTTTCTAAAATGTGTCAGAGAACCCCGCAGTTACTTCAATATGAATCTGACACACTACATTTTCAGCAGGCCACTTATCTCATTGTTGTTATATTTCTCCTCCCCTTCCATCCCTTCACCCTTGCCCCAAAAGAGGTCCACATTTTCAAAGATCTGTGGAGGTGGTTGGTGTGTTTCCTCTTGGCCCAAGGTTGTCTCTTGGTCGTTACAGCTGATGGATATTTGTGGGTGTGGTGAGCATCTTTTAAGCACAACCAAAATGCAAAGCCATGAGCACATTCCAGAGAAGGCCAGGCATCCTTTTAATCTCACAGATACTGATGTGAATTGATTTGGATAGACCATCTTGGTCCGATTCCAGAGGCTGCCACTAACAACCTCTGTACAACCCAAGATTCTGCAATGGCCAAGTGGAAGGAACCTTCCTCTTAGCAGCAACCACAGTCATCAGCATGCTATATAATGACTTGTGCCACTGCTGATCACTAGAAGCATAGCATGACCCTGATCACCTGAGTGTAGCACAACCCCCCTCTGGACTCTTGGTCACCCAAGAGAGGGCTGATCCCTCAGTCTTTCTCACTGCAGATTTGAAAGGTGGGGTTATTGGTAAGGTGGGGTCAGGTCATTGCCCCAATGAGCAGTGGCGTAGCGTGGGGGGTGCAGGGGGGGCCGGCCGCACTGGGCGCAACATCTGGGGGTTAGGGTTTTAGGAAGGAGGAAGGCCCATTTGGGGGGGGGGGTTCGGGTCAAAGTTTTTGAGTTTTTTCAGGGAGGAGGAAAAATGTTGAGCTTGTTTTAGGGGAGCCACAGTTGTTCAGCTTCTTTGGGGGAGTCAATGATCTACCGGTGATCTACCGCAGATGTCCAGTGATCTACTAGTAGATCATGATCTACCTGTTGGACATGCCTGTTTTATGTAAATCGCCACAAAAAGCCTGAGCAACCTCAGGTCTGTGAGCTTCCTTTGAATTGCAAATGGCAGGTCTTAAGAAGTGATCTCCGCTCCCCCGCTCCAACTTGGGGGCTCCTGTTGCTATTTTGCTGTAGGATCTAATCACATTTTGTAGCAAGTTCAGGTTGTAGCATTGCCATGGTATTTTTATAACAAGAAAAGTGATAGGAAATGTACTGTTGGAAGTATCCTGAGTTGCACCCTGAGACTTGAAGAAGAAACAGGAAGTGTAGCAAAGCAGGAAGTGACTTCAGCATCAGTCTAACAGTGAAGCGAGATCAGCTCAGGACACTCGAGGAAGCAAAATGGTTCCTCTTTCTAGCTACTCTTTCTCACGCAGATACATCAGCCTGCAACACAAGCTGAGTTGCACCCTGACACTTCCACCAGATGCAACATTGTCTAACCTCCGCACAAACAAATCATTAAAAAGTTTTGTCTCAATTGCTTGGTGAGGTTGCCCCTGGCATTTAGTTGAGAACTCAAGTGCTGTTGGTTTTGGATCCTTGCCTTTTACCCTTTTGTTTTTATGGGCACTTCCACCATTGTTCCACCAGATTCTGAGTAAGCATGCATTGCTCAGGTACTCAGTCTTGTTTATTTGTTTGTATTGAAATGCATATGCATGGCTTACCCAAAGGCTTGGGGTGGTGATAGTAAAGGTAAAGGGACCCCTGACCATTAGGTCCAGTCCTGGCTGTCTCTGGGGTTGCGGCACTCATCTCGCTTTATTGGCCGAGAGAGCCTGCGTACAGCTTCCGGGTCATGTGGCCAGCATGACTAAACTGCTTCTGGCAAACCAGAGCAGCACACGGAAACACCGTTTGCCTTCCCACCGGAGCAGTACCTGTTTATCTACTTGCACTTTGACGTGCTTTCGAACTGCTAGGTTGGCAGGAGCAGGGACCGAGCAACAGAAGCTCACCCCGTCATGGGGATTCAAACCGCCGACCTTCTGATCGGCAAGTCCTAGGCTCTGTGGTTTAACCCACAGCGCCACCTGCATCCCTTTGGTGATAGTAAGACCCCACTATTAGGGCATTTTCACCCTCATCAGCAGAATCACATAGTGCAAATCTTTCTAAAGTGTACCACTCAGACTGCAGAAAAGAGATTGTATGTTTCATTGTTTGTGCAAGAGCAATGGAGACTATGTCACGGTAAAGGCAGTTCAAATATGTCTGGAGTGGTAGAGCTCGGAAAAGCTATCTCAGATGTGATTCTGCTGGTCATGTAGCTTGGTTGCTGGGAGCACACCTAACTGAGATGTGACAAAGCTGGCCTATTCTCTGCAATTCCTCTCTCTGACTCCATTTATCCAGCTCACGTTGCTTGTCTCTGCTTGCCTGAATTGCTCAGTTGCTGTCATGTATATTAAATTCCTTTTGAGGCTATATACAAGACCAGTCACTTCTTACAGTTGCTCAGATGAACTGGGGGAAGTACGGTTGGGAATTAAACTGGCCTGATGTTTTAATGGTAGGATTTATGTATGCTGTGTGTGTGTGTGTGTGTGTACATGTTACTTTTCTGGTTTGCTTTGGGGCTCAGCTTCATTATTTAAAAAAAGTTACCGTATTTTTCGCCCTATAGGACGCTCCGTTCCATAAGGCGCACCTAGTTTTTTGGGGGGGAAATAAAGGAAAAAAAATTATTTCCCCCCCCCCAGGCACGGGGCTGGGGCAGGGGAAGCCCGAGCTTCCCCCAACCCCAGCCCCCAGAACAGGCAACTCTCCCCAAGCCGTGGGAGCCTGGCGCCGGGCTCCCGTGCCTTGCGGAGAGCTGCACGAAGCCTGGGGAGCGAGAGGGGTCAGTGCGCACCGACCCCTCTTGCTCTCCAGGCTTCAGCGAAAGCCTGCATTCGCCCCATAGGGCACACACACATTTCCCCTTCATTTTTGAAGGGGGAAAAGTGCGTCCTATGGGGCGAAAAATACGGTAACACATACATCAATTATGTGAAGCTGCTCTGAACTGCTGGGATGTTCAGGCACAAGGAAGTTCATGCACGGATGTGCACGAACCACACACCAGAAGGAGAAGCCTTTTAATACCATTTCAAGCACAATGGTTCCCATTTCTTTTGCTGACGATGCAGCAACCTCACCAAGTTGAATGGCTGAGATGGGAAGGAGCAATAGGGCATTGCAGTGGAAAGCTTGAGGATATTGTAGGGTTAGGAAATTGGAACTTTTGGTTCGGCAAGGATGAGCGAGGCAGGCATAGGACGAAGGTGGAATTGCTTGGAGGTTTGCCACGTTTAGCAGAGGAAGGCGTGGTACTGGGTGGAGAAGGAGAGTTGCTCATATGCCATCGCACTCTGGGCAATTTGCAAGGCTTGTGCCTTGCTAGTTATTTTGAGCTCCAAGGCAAGTCTGCACAACTTGTCTCCCCTGCCAAACCGAGCTCACCAGCTGCATATGATGGCTTTCTAGATCTCTGACAACCTACTGTCTCTACAGCCTCAGGCAGCACCCAACCAGAGGTTGTTAAGCTCCTGGTTTGATTGAGTGGATTGCAAATTGTGCAGCACTGGGCTACAGGCAGATCTGTGATTCTGATATCAGTAATAGATGTATTTGGCGGGGAGTGGGGGTGGTATGTGCACTATGGGATATCTTTTTAAAATGTTGTACCAGCATACAGGATTACCTACACAGCCACGTCAAATAAATTAACTGCTATGGCTTTTCCACACCTCTCACGGGAATTCTGGCAATTTTAAATAGTCTGTAAATTCTCTGGATCAGAATTTCAGAGGACTAAAATTTGTAGGGTCCATCGGTGGGAAGCCATGTCAGTTGGGCATATTTATGTTTATTTTGTTAAAAATTATTGCTTTAGTCATCTGCAAAGCAGTTACAGAGTAGACCTCTTCTAAGTGACATTCTGCCTAAAACTAAGGGACTTCTAGCACACTTAATCGCTGGTAGGCTTGCGAGCACCAGCGAATCAGTGTATTCCATGTTGTTAACTTGGTCCACCCACCACCCTTTGAAAATTACAATGCTCCTTTTTCCTGCATGCACTATAAAACATACTCAAAATTCATGCCTTCCCAAGTCTTTCACAATATGACCTTGAGCAATCTCCACCTCCCTACTCTCCAGGAGACCCCCAAAAGCTATAAAGCGCCCATTAGAATGTTCCCTGCACCATAACATAACAAAGAACAGATAATACACACCAAAATAAAGTTTGTGCATCGACTTTGCTTGCTAAACTATAGGATGTTTTAACCTCTAACCCCAGCATTTCTTTGTCTTTCCCTGTGGGGACAATAGTGCTTTTTTTACATTTATTGTGTAGCTTATGTCTTTGGGAACTGATAATTCACCTTGACGTATTTCAACGTCGTTTTACAAACTAATAGACGCTCATCACGGGACTCTCCTGATAACCCGCATCCTTTGTCTTGTCTGAAAATTGTGTCGTCTCTTGTTTAATTTGAATGTCTGTATGTGCTGTAATCTTAAGTTTTAAACGAAGTGCGGGAAGTCCTTCAGTGCTTATATTTTTGCTTCCCTTTCAGTGGCCCCGCCGTCGAGATTAAGATACACTGTTGTTGCTCATGACAGTGTTCAGATTTCATGGAAAGCCCCTAAAGGGCAGATTGATGGATATAGACTCCTGGTGACTCCAAATGCAGGTAAAGGGGGGGGGGTGAAATGCTACCTTTCCCCTGTATTGCCAGTTTTCAAGCTGAGCTCCAAAGAACCTGATGAGGGATTTGTCCATTGAAGATGGGACAACAGCAGCCCAGCCCAGACCCATTTATTTATTTTTACAAGTCACTGAGCTAAAAAGCTAGGCTGGTTCTACACTTGGCATCGCTGAGGCATTGTTCTTTCATTCTAAGCTATTGTCTTGGCAGCAACAACAAAGCTGCTTTCTCCCCACTTCCTATCAGATACTTTGCTCTAAGGAAAACAACAGGCATCGGAGCCCACTCCTATGGCCTGAGGTCCCTTCGCCTCCTCCCAAGAAGATATATGAAGGGGCTGGGTCCCCTCAGAGTCGATGGACATTGCCATTCAAATAGTGAGGGTGAGTCCCCTCATGTGATCAACTATGCAGGGCATAATCCCCCTGCCCTATATTTTATTTACTGTACTTTTCCGTGCATAAGACTCCCCCATGTATAAGACGCCCCCTATTTTGGGGGACTCAGTTTTAAGAAAATGGGGGGAGGTGGCTCAGAGTTGTTGAGCTTTTTTTGGGGGGGGGGAATTGCCGGAAATTGCTCACATGCAGCACCGATGCTGACAATCGCCAGCAGCTGCCAATCCACTGCCCACAGCAACAGCTGATCACCAATGAACCTTTCCCCAGCAGAAATTCACTAACCCAACTGAGAAAAGCTGTCCGCTGACAATCGCGCGCATCCCAGAACAGCAGCCACCAATCACGGCAGCGACAGCCAATCCACAGCAGTCTTTGCTGCAGAAACCAATCACCAACCCAATTAGGGCAGCAGCAGCCAATCCAAAGCAGCTCTTCTAGCAGCTAACAATCTCCTGCTCACGGCTGCAGCCAATCACCCTCTCCCCCCCATTCACTATCCATGTTTAAGATGAGGTGGGTGGTGCTGTGGGTTAAACCACAGAGCCTAGGACTTGCTGATCAGAAGGTTGATGGTTCGAATCCCTACAACGGGGTGAGCTCCCATTGCTCGGTCGCTGCTCCTGCCAACCTAGCAGTTCAAAAGCATGCCAAAGTGCAGGTAGATAAATAGGTACCACTCCAGCGGGAAGGGAAACGGCGTTTCCGTTCACTGCTCTGGTTTGCCAGAAGTGGCTTAGTCATGCTGGCCACATGACCCGGAAGCTGGACGCCGGCTCCCTTGGCCAATAAAGCGAGATGAGTGCCACAACCCCAGAGTCGGTCATGACTGGACCTAATGGTCAGGGGTCCCTTTACCTTTACCTATAAGATCAGGCACATTTGTGAACATTATTTTAGAGTAAAAAAACCTTGTCTTATACACAGAAAAGTATGGTAAGTTGGCACCCCTGGTGACAGGGAAATGCCCTGAATAGTATGGGATAACACACTGAACCCGGGCTCATGGTTTAACTCTGTCCAGGCTAACCACAAGCTGTAACCATGGTTTGGCTTGGCGAAACTTGCAAACCAGGCCTACCCAGGTAGCTTGTTCACTCACACAGTCTGCTTGTGCAAAGGCTTTGGGAAATGTTTACAGCTGAAGTTGGAATTACCGTTATGCGAGCATGCAAGACTCCATTGGCTCAACACTCACAGTATTATTGTAACTGAGGGGAAAATTGCATGTTATACACATCATGCAGCCTGGATTATTTTAAAATTCAGCAGAAATTCAGCATCATGCTTCTGTTGCTGCTGAGTTCAGAACTGCAGCCTTTAGCAAGCCCTTTAAAAAACCCAGGAACAGTTGACGCTTTCTTACACACATCTGTGTGTAACTTGTAGTTTGCCCTTGAGGATAGTGTTTGCTGAAGAGATATTATTCTGGCTGTTGCTGCAGAAACTCTAGTTGTAAAGAAATTGAAGAAGTTGTACTTGCTTCATGCAGTGATCAAAGGTATATTTAGGGGAGAACACCATACATTTGGACTATTCCTCTAAACCTACTCTTTCGCCTAGTTAGACAATGTTTGCAAAAGGTTAAAGGCTGTTCAGTGAGAGCATGCCTTATGTCTGCAACATGGCTGTTCTGAAGAGTTTGGCAGTTAACCGTTCTGAACTGCAAACACGGAGCTGCTTAAAACCAAACCGTTAGGGCAAAGGGACAGTGCTTGCAAAACTGAGTGATCAGCTGATTGTCTGGGCTTGCAGAACTTGGTGCACTGGACTTTCCAGGTGCAACTGATCAGTGATGCCTCAAAGCCCTGCTTTTAACTTCCTCACACCTGATGTCGTATGATACACAAGGCATGGCTTGGCTGAGACAGCCTCATGGGCCAAATGGGGAGGTCTGGCAGGCCTGACTAAGCCTGTATGTGGGAGACTGCCATTGTCATGTAGCAATTCCAAGGACCAGACATTTCACAATCAACCCCATCACAATGGTCGCAAGCTTCTTGCCATGCTAGCTGTATGAATCGATGCAAACATTTCTCCCACAGTGTTCAGATTGGGATATTGCTTCTGCTGCCTCTGAGGGTAAATGGGACTTGTACAGATATTGACCTAGCTGCCAAAAAGTTTAACCTTCACTCATTTAAATAATAACAATAATAAGTTTTTGAGAGTCACTATCTGGCAACTTTAAGCTTCCCTTTCTGGAGTTATGTCCATGCTTAAATAAACTATCATTCTTTGCAATCCAAGCTATGCCAGAATCTCTGTTCCTTTCTCTTTCATGAGACTTGAACCCTTAGGAGGCTGTAAGGAGCCCTCCCTCTCTAGCCATAGAACTGGTTCCACCAGAATCTTCTGGTGTTGGATGCAGATAAGTCTTCTCTGGATTTGAAGGCTTGCAAGCCACCCACTTAAAGGGATGGAAGGACCTGTCAATTTCATTTCTCTGAGTTTCTCATTCTTTCAAATTTCGGTTCTCCACATTTTGCAGAAATTGCAATTACTTTTTTTTAAAATCATCATAAAATTCACCAGCATTTTGGTCTGAATTTCTCCTAATAAACACATCGGCTGTATGCAGTTTTGACTAATGTACACATTTTTGCAAGCAGTTTTCCTTAATGTAGTGTGTTTTTGTTATTCTTCACTAATATCATCATTTTAATGCACTTTTTCCCCATTTCATGAATCTTTGTAAACATTTTTTGGTTGGGGAACTGCATTGCAAAATTTGGATAAGTGCAAATTTCAAAGGATAGCTGCGTTTCATTTCACATATAGTTTCAGGAAGTCCACATTTGATAGATTTGACTTTAAATGTAGCCAAATCAGATTTCTCCACCATTTCCTACTCCCTTATAAACAGACCTTGTCCGTTTGCATTTGGTGATATCAGGGGTGGTGAGTCATGCCCTCTTGCTACATGGCAAGATGACTCTAAAGTTCAGCAGGTATGAATTCACAAAAATAATAGACACAGGTCCCACTTTACGAATGTTCACTGTGCAAAAATTCACTCATGCCAACACAAGGAATTTGTAGCCAAACCACTGCAGATTCTGTGGTTGGGAACGCATTAGAAATTTCCCCATAGGAATCAATGGAACTCATCAACTCATTATGTGAACAGAACTTGCCAACTTGCTATGCAAACAGTTGCCTAATGAACGACTTCCAGGAAATGTATTGTGTTCATAAAGTAGGAGCTGCATGAACAGCTTCATAATGTGGGACATGCTAGTTTTCTACAAGCAACACTTTTTATTTGGGGTTTATATCCAGCCATAGGGACGCGGGTGGCGCCGTGGGTTAAACCACAGAGCCTAGGACTTGCCGATCAGAAGGTTGGCGGTTCGAATCCCCGCGGCGGGGTGAGCTCCCGTTGCTCGGTCCCTGCTCCTGCCCACCTAGCAGTTCGAAAGCACATCAAAGTGCAAGTAGATAAATAGCTACCACTCCAGCGGGAAGGTAAACAGCGTTTCCGTGCACTGCTCTGGTTTGCCAGAAGTGGCTTAGTCATGCTGGCCACATGACCAATAAAGCGAGATGAGCGCCGCAACCCCAGAGTCGGCCACGACTGGACCTAATGGTGAGGGGTCCCTTTAGCTTTCATCCAGCCATACAGACTCCATCCCTTTTGTTTTGTAGTGTAAACATTTCAACTGTAGTGCTTCACGTTATGGAAAGGGATCCCAGATTGCTCAAGGCTCTGTAACTTTGCTGCCTATGATTGCAAAGGATTAACGAGTAATTTCCCAGTGAGGAGACAGGTAGAAACACGATTTAAAGTTTAAACTTATGCCAAGGATGTATCGTATTGTGTTGAAGAATATATGAATGCATAGAGCTACTTATTTATGTATCTCCATATCCAAGCTGGAATCTAAAGAGGCTTTAATAACTACTTTAAGATTTTGGAGGGGCTTGGGTGGGGTGCGGGTAATGGAATGCAGAGTGCCTTTTTTCCTTGGAAAGTTACACCAAAAAAGTTCTGGAACAAATGGGACCGTTCTGATTTGTTATAAGACAGCTTTGCATGTTTATATAGTTTAACTGTGGATTTATGTTGCCTTTATGAAACAGGAACATTGCATGCACATACAAAAATGTGGATCTCTGTGCTATTTTTGTTTTTAAATTAAAAATGCAACTCTGGTCTTTTTTTCTTTTTTCCCCCCTTTCCGGCAGGTGGAAAAACCAACGAGCTCACTCTTCAAAACAATGCAAACAAAGCAATTATTCAAGGCCTTATCCCCGATCAGGGCTATACGGTACAGATTGTGGCTCTTGCTAAGGATCAGGAAAGCAAAGCAGCTCAAGGCCAGTTCCGAAGTATGTTTTCTCTCCCGTTATCTACGTTTCTCACAGGGCTTTGCAAGAGGCTGGTTTTTGATATGAGCATTTGAAATGTGTTTTGCAATGTGGAATGTGTGCTTTCTTGCCTGTCATCACACCGCAGAGTCTTGGAATCAAGGATCCAAACTTGAAAAGAAAAGCCCCCAAGGCTGGTGCAGACATGGGGAGCCAGATTCAACTAAACAGTTGTGTTAGCAGGAGCCACTGCAATGAGTCCTGCTAGTGTAACTGGGGCTTACCCACCAATTCCAACACAACCCGCAAATCTGCTTGGTGGAAGGGCAAGAGAACCTCCAGAACAGTGCGTAGCAGGAAAAGTGGGGAGTTCATTCCATCTGGCTTCTGATTATGGAATGATTGTAATAGTGTGACGCTGATTTGCAATGCAGCCATACTTTATCTCATACTTAGAGAACTCCAGCTTCTCCAGTTCCAGCTCATAGCTCCGTGGCAGAACACATGCTTTGCATGCTGCAAGTTCAATCCCTTACACCATAAGAAATGAGGATGGGGAAAGAGATAGTTTAAAATACTAACTAATAAGTGGCAGGAAAAACCCCTGCATAAGACTCTGCAGAACCACTGCCTTTGGGCAAGGGCCTTAGCTCAGTGGTAGAGCATCTGCTTTGCATGCAGAAGGTTGCAGGTTCAATTCCCAGTATCTCCAACTAGGGCTGCCCCTGTATGGGCCTCTGGAAGGCTGCTGCCAGTCAGTGTAGACCATACTAAGCTAAATGGACCAACAGCCCAAATTGGCATATGGCAGATGGTGCTTTTCTTATGTGACATTCACAGTACAGTGATACCTTGGTTTTTGAACATAATTTGTTCTGGAAGACTGTTTGAGTTCTGAAACGTTTGAAAACCGAAAACTCAATAGCCGACAGCTAGGGTGCAGGATCTTGCACTCAGCAGAAGCCTCATGGCATGTTTGACTTCCGAGGAGTGTTCAAAAACTAAAGCATTTACATCTGGGTTTACGACGTTCGAAAACTGAAATATTCGTCAATGGAGACGTTCGAAAACCGAGGTACCACTGTACATAATATGGAGTCCTAAGGTACCTGTCTGAGTTCTCCCAACTCCAGACACTGATCTTAAAAAACTCTGAACTGGAGCATATACTAGGGTTGCCATATTCCCCAAAGTGGAGAATACGGACAAAGCTGTTGAGCCTTTATAATTTTATTTTATTAGGTCGAAGTAGTTGAGCTTTTTCAGATTTTTTAAAGGATTTAACAACAACAACAAATCACCCCCCTTGACAATTCTGCACAAAAATACTCCTGGACACCATTTTCCTTCCCAATTCCTGGATGTTTCCAGGAAAACCCAGACGAATGGCAGCCCTAGCATATAACCTCTAGGTGCAGAGCCAAGTATGGACCAGTGGACTTCTCCCGTCAGATGTACACCAGAGTACAGGTGGGAGTACAGGCTTTTGGTAGCCTGCGACATCCCTGGCAAACTCACAGAGCAGGCTCTCCTTTGCTACAACCGAGTGATGTGACTTGGATGCTTATCTGGTATGCAATCAGATCTTCCCTTCCATGTCTCTGCCTCTTGAGGCCAGTGCTCTCTCTAGCTCATTTCCATGCCCCTTGGTGCTGTGGGCCCAGAGCTGTAGCTAGGTGATCTTGCGCCCCTGGCAGAACCATCCAGATTGCGCCCCCAGCCACAGACAAATTAGCTCTTCTTTCCGCCTCTCCTCCAACCTCCACCCTCTATTTAAAACCATTTCTTAACAGGCAATAATCAATATTTATATTTATGAACATATTTTTAGCCAATTTTGTATGCCCCAATTGCCTGCGCCCCTGGCGGGGGCCCACCTCACCCCCCCAGCTGCAACCCTGAGTGGGTCACTGGCAGTGACCCCTAAAATATATGAGTCTGGACCCAGAAGGAAATTGTGCATCCATTGGCAGAGGCCTGATATCTGTTGATGAAGAGAAGCTGGGCCAAGCTCTCTCAGAGCCATTTCTCATCATAACTGGCTGTATTATTTGATATAACACTCCGATGCAAGAAAACCGCCAAGCCACATGCTGCTTTAAAGTTAAAGAGCAAACTGTTGAATGGTTGATCCAGGCTCTGAGTTATTAGCTGTGGTTGTTTTCAGAGTTGCTTAATTCCACCGGAAAAGCAAGGTTGACAGTGTGATTTAGAATGCAAGGCTGTCAGTATATTCCAAAGCTTGGCTTTGGTCTGTGTTTATTGGCTGCAGTGAGACGTCCAAATGGAAGCATAACGGCTTGTCTGAATGAAATCAGACATCTTGTGCCTCTCGGAGCCCGCCTTAAATGTGGATGTGCTGTAAATGGATAAGAGTTCTGCGGGCACCTTAAAGACTGACATGTTTGCCATTTGCAAAACAAAGACAAACCTCTGGTTACATGAAACATATTCAATAAACACACAAGACGTAACCTGCTGTACCTTTGAATAAATAAGGTATATTATTCATTGTATCAAATTGTAGATTTCAACAGAAGTAGCTCATAAAGCTCATAAACCTAGAGTTTGTGCTACTGATGAAGCCCAGGACGGTGAAACAAGGCTAATATCCCGGAAATCCTTGTCTTAGACTCTGTGAAAGGATTCTGTGGAACTGTAACAACCTTTCACGTGGATTGTTGGACTCTATGAACACACAGGTGGAATAGACACTTATACATGCATGGACCTTATGCATGAACTGATTTGAGAATGAACTGATCCACTGGGTCTTCTGCTTTTTTCTTTTTTTAAAAAAAGAATTTTTATTAAAGTTTCAACAAATTTTATCATAACAAAACAAAACAACACAATAACAAACAAAAAACAGTATAAAACATAAAAAACAAAAAGAAATATATAAATTCAAATCTTAATTTCTTGTAGCTTACTTTCCCGACTTCCTCACACCTCCCCTTTCTGTATTCCAATTTCTAATTTATTTTCAGCAAATCCTTCCTCTATTTTGACTAATTTTAATATTGCTTATTTTCTTTTAAATTAACCATTACCGCTACTCATTGAACTTTATGAGCTACTTCTATTGAAATCTACAATTTGATACAATGAATAGTATACCTTATTTATTCAAAAGTACAGCTGGTTACGTCTTGCGTGTTTATTGACATGTTTGCCATGTCATAAGCTTTTGCAGACAACTGTTATCTTGAGTTGCAGGTAAATATGTACACATGGTTGGCATTGGGAGGAGGTGGGAAACAGCGAAGTCAGAGGGAAATGAAACGCTAAAACGTAGATGAAATGCTAAAACATCTTATTAACAGTGGTAATTCACAAAAAATAAATAAACACAATTGTGTTGACAACACAGGTGTACCAACATCGGGAAGCCAATTAACACATGCAGCACCATGAAGAATGCATTACCTTGTGAAACGCCCCAAAATCTTTTGATGAATTGCAGTATATAAATCTAAAAAATAAAATAATTTCCCCACCAACCCCCACCCCAAGAGTAGATATACTTGAAAATCAGGATAACAGGTCATACATCTGTTAAAGTAGACTGCAGTTCACAAAAACTTAATAATTTGTTAGTCTTTAAGGTGCCCTGTCAGTGGCGTAGTGTGGGGGGTGCAGGGGGGGCCAGCCGCACCGGGCGCAACATCTGGGGGGGGCGCGTTCGCAGCTCTCTGCCCCTACCTAAAATCCACGGGTTAGGGGGCACAAATTACTTGCCTTGCCCCGGGTGCTGACAACCCACGCTACACCACTGTGCCCTGTAACTGCTTTTGCTTCAAGAGACAAGCAGCAACTCTCTGAGAAATGTGGCAGATAGCTAACATTTCTTAAGACCACTAAGATTCATCTTTATTTTAGCGGCTGATTCACATAAATATTATTGTTACTATTCTTTTCCATTTCATTTCTATACCGCTTTATATTTTTAAAGAACAAAATCTCAAAGCGGTTTACAAGCTGCATTAAAACACTGAAAGAAAACAACCCAGAATAAAACCATTACTGAAGAAAGTATACATTCAAAGCAACAGAACTAACAGGAAACTAAAAGATTTCCAAATAAAACATTACAAAGCTACGGAATACATATCAAATGCAGCAAAGTTAACAATTTTTGCTACCTTAAACATTTCAAAAGAAAACATTACTAAATGCATACTAATGCATATTTAAAGCAGCCTAAGTAACAAGAGAATAAAATAATGTGTGAACAAACTGGAGTTTTACAAACTTGTGTTTGCAAATTAAGTGTATGGTGTATATCCTCACTTTGTAACCAAGGTTTGGTTGTGATGCTTTTAAGAGCGTCTTTTCGCTAGCAAGCCATAATATGTGAAAAGGCGCAAAGGAAGGATGAAAAATATAAAAGGGGAAATGTATAACTGACAGATCAGTAGCATGACTGAAAGAGGGCCATGAGCAGAACATGATTTTTTAATAAGATGAAGCCACCTCCTCCCCAACAAATGCTTTTAATAGATGGCTTTTATTAAGTTGGTTACACAATAATAGAGGCATGGTCTTGCTGCAGTAAGACTATATTTAGTTTTCCACATTTTAGGAAGACTGTACAAATTGGAGAGGATTCAGAGGAGACTGATGACAATGGGTGTTGGTTTTTTCTTTAAAAAAATTCAGAGATATAAGAAGCATCTGAAAGGGTTGTTTCTAGTCTAATGAAGAACAGATAAGGGTAACATTAAAATAGTTCGGCAGAAACGCCAAGAACCATTTTTCTTCATTACAGCTTGGAAAAAAGTCAAGACTTTCATTAGCACTGTATTCACTATTAGCCAATAGTTAAGGGGTTGGTTTAGGTTTATAAAGCTTTTTAGGGTTTAGACGCGGGTGGCACTGTGGGTTAAACCACAGAGCCTAGGATTTGCTGATCAGAAGGTCGGCGGTTCGAATCCCTGCGACGGAGTGAGCTCCCATTGCTCGGTCCCAGCTCCTGCCAACCTAGCAGTTCGAAAGCACATCAAAGTGCAAGTAGATAAATAGGTACCACTCTGGCAGGAAGGTAAACGGCGTTTCCGTGCGCTGCTCTGGTTCGCCAGAAGCGGCTTAGTCATGCTGGCCACATGACCTGGAAGCTGTACGCTGGCTGCCTTGGCCAGTGAAGCAAGATGAGCGCCACAACCCCAGAGTCGGTCATGACTGGACCTAATGGTCAGGGGTCCCTTTACCTTTGTCCCATTGCAGTCTCTGAATATTCAAATCAGCCGTGCCTTTTTGAATTGGTTCTCTGCTCACCAAATTTGGACATTGACGGCTCAGAGAGAGGAATCTGTGACATCCCTCCTACAAGACTGGACTCCTGAAGACTCTTTTCACATGGGCTGGTGCTAGAGTTAAGCTCTTTTGCATCCTTGTTGCCTGCTTCAAATGTGTTGTTCAGATTGGGCCTCAGTCACGCATTGTGCTATGAGAGACCAGCCTTTGCTGACCTGATGACTGCTCATTTTGCTGGTGAACCGTTTATTTTGTTTTATTTCTCTTTTTTGCAAAAAAATTAAAATATTTGGCAGCTGCTAGGGACCCAAAAGATGCGGGTGGCACTGTGGGTTAAACCACAGAGCCTAGGATTTGCTGATCAGAAGGTCGGCGGTTTGAATCCCTGCGACGGAGTGAGCTCCCATTGCTCGGTCCCTGCTCCTGCCAACCTAGCAGTTCAAAAGCATGCCAAAGTGCAAGTAGATAAATAGGTACCACTCCAGCGGGAAGGGAAATGGCGTTCCCGTTCGCTGCTCTGGTTTGCCAGAAGTGGCTTAGTCATGCTGGCCACATGACCCAGAAGCTGTACGCCAGCTCCCTCGGCCAATAAAACAAGATGAACGCCGCAACCCCAGAGTCGGCCACGACTGGACCTAATGGTCAGGGGTTCCTTTACCTTTAACGTGGACCCAAAAAGGAGTCTAAACATTTTAATATATGTAATAGGCATATGTTGGCGACAACAGAATTCAAAATTAGAGCATGGGAGAAATGGAACACAAACTGCCTCATGTAGCACAACATGGTAATTTCATCTAAAGAAGCCCATTTAATCACTAGGATGCAGGGTTTGTTATGCTTAGCTGTTCCTGTTTTAACTCTGTCCACCTTTGCAGTTAAAGATATTGAGAAGAAGAAGGAGACCTCAGGAAAACCCAAGGTGAAGCCTGCCACCCCAACGAAGGATATTGAAAGTACACAACTTCCAGAAGTAGAAGGTCAGAGTTTGTGGGGAAGGAATGTAACATGGCAATGTTTTCAGTGTTTTCTAAAACAGGCCACATTGTAATATACACGGTGGGCATTGTTGCAAGCCAACATTTCGCTTTGTTCTGTTTAAACCATTACTCACGTCAGTGACTTTTCAAATACATCGTTAATTATTATGAGAACAAAATGCTACACATCAGTAACGATACAGTATTTTGGTTCAGTTTCAGTGCTCTGCACACCTGTTAAAGCAGCAAATTTAGGAGTGGTGTTTGTAAAAGTAGAGCTGTTCCACTAGTCTACATTCCAATCTGAGCATGGTCCATCAGATGTGGAGTTGGGAAGTTTTCTTCAAATTGTGGAAAGAACCCAAATCCTCCCCCATCCATAGACTTGACCAAGTAAGGTTAGGATGTTGAGTTGTCCATTAAGATAAAAACCAACAGGAATGTGTCCTTGGAAAACAGCAAGCTTAACTCCATGCCAGTCAACATAAGCCTTGAGCAAGCAAGCACTTTTGTCGTGAGAATGATGTTATTTTCTGATTAACAAACTAGGTTTGTCAAGGGTAATGGTAGAGTACGTTTATAATGAGACATGCTTCGTGCTTAAATAGCTTCTGGGATCAAATCAGGTATTTTTTCATGCTATTATAGAATTCAAAACACCCTTTAAAAAAAAATAGCATTCCAAAGTAATTAGACCCCATTAGCAGTAATTTGCAAAGAATAAGCACATGCAAGAGCCTAAGATTTCCAATCTCTAGACTTCTGAAATCCTCTGTCTTTTCAGGTTTGTATGCTTGTGGGGAAATTTTGTGCTTATCTCTTTTATTCCATGCTGGAGAGAGTCTGGCTTATTTGGGGGTTACCAGTAAAAAATACTTTGCTTTTGAGCAGTATTGGTCATACTAAAGTGTCAAGTGTCTTAAATGCAGAAGGAATACATAGAGAGATGTGTCCAGAATCCATGCCAGAGACTTACTAAGAATTCACTACCTAGAGATATGTCCGTCGTCCATTATTTTAGATGGATTCAGGAAGTAATACAAACTGAAGATCTCCAGGGATGAGCTGATTTTGGAATAGGTTGACTGAGCTGTCTCAGCCATAGATACTGGGATTTCATGACATATCTTTAGGCACCAGGTGAAAACATTCCTCTATATTCAGGCCTTTGGCTGATTAACCAATATATGACCTTTGTGTTTCTGGGAGGGGAATAGATTTTGCTTTTTAATGTATTATTTGTTCTCATTTTGTATTTCTATGTTGTGAATGACCCTGTGATCTTGGGATGAAGACCGGTATACAAATGATAATAATAATAATAATAATAATAATAATAATAATAATAATAATAATTTAAAAAAAGGTTGGCTCAGCTGGAAGTAGCTCTGCTCCTGAACTGAGTTTTGAATACAGGTGAGTTACACCGGCATCACCTTGCCAACAAAGGTCTGTATAGTTAAAGCTATGGTTTTCCCGGTAGTGATGTATGGAAGTGAGAGCTGGGCCATAAAGAAGGCTGATCGCCGAAGAATTGATGCTTTTGAATTATGGTGCTGGAGGAGACTCTTGAGAGTCCCATGGACTGCAAGAAGATGAAACCTCTCCATTCTGAAGGAAATCAGCCCTGAGTGCTCACTGGAAGG
The DNA here is from genome assembly GCF_964234715.1 of Podarcis melisellensis. NCBI lineage: Eukaryota > Metazoa > Chordata > Lepidosauria > Squamata > Lacertidae > Podarcis > Podarcis melisellensis. The sequence goes on along the minus strand of NC_138539.1, from coordinate 15,386,142 downwards.
ACAGATCCTGAAGCTGAGGCTCCAATACTTTGGCCACCTCATGAGAAGAGAAGACTCCCTGGAAAAGCCCCTGATGTTGGGAAAGATAGAGGGCACAAGGAGAAGGGGACGACAGAGGACGAGATGGCTGGATAATGTTCTCGAAGCTATCAGCATGAGTTGGACCAAACAGCGGGAGGCAGTGGAAGACAGGAGTGCCTGGTGTGCTCTGGTCCATGGGGTCACGAAGAGTCGGACATGACTAAATGACTAAACAACAACACCAACACACTGGCATAGTTTAGCTCAGCGTATATCAGGCTGGCTTCCTGTAGTTTGGATTGCTCCATTGGACTAGTCCTAAGCACGCTTACTTGGCAGTAAGCTCCATTGGCCCCAGTGGAATGGTGCTTTCAAGTACACATGCATAGCACTGCTCTCTAGGAACACGGTTACACAGATTCGTGGCGAATTGATCCGTCAGTGGCAACATGCTATAATGAGAAAGTGAAACTCCCTTTTACAGAGTTGGTATCACTTTGAATGAATACTACATGCTGGGGCCAAAGGGAGGTAAGCAATTGCCTTTATTTAGTCATTATTTGAAATGTGAAAGGTGAAAGATTTATATGATCTGAAGAAAAACCAGAGTATACACATACACATGAATGTAGCCCGGTCGATTTATGAATGAAAACATGAAATGCAGAATAGGTTACATAATAAGAGAAATTGTTCAGCCTTAGAAAGCTCAGAGGCCTTTTTTTGTAGCCACTATTGGAAAGCTAATGATGAACATTGACCTGGACAGGTGAGCCCAGTTCTGATGTCCGGAAAGGCAAATGGTTTCATTACTAATGACTGATGGGAGCTCCCTGGAAATGTAACCACGGTTTTTAGAGTTTTCAGTCATCAAAAGCGTCTTTGTTCTTCTGGTTTCTATCCTCAACCTTCCCTGGCCAGGCACTTAGATTGTCTTCACGCTTGCAGAGTTTTAAGCTCAATGGCTCATTAATCCACTCTAGTAATTTTGCTCTCTTCAAAGAAGAGAGCGATTCCTTCGGTCGCTTTCCTGAGCTTCCCTGCATTGAAAAATCTTTTCTGTGCTAGATGAAAGGGGCAGTGGGCTCTTTCTGCTCTCACCGTTCCTGAGTACACGTGGCATGAAACACTTAAATGCCTTTGGTGCCTCTCCAAAAAAGCCTTTTGTGTTGCCCTGTGTCTGGTTGTCTTGTCATGGTTCTCCAACTACGTTGCTCCAGTTATTTCGGTGGAACAAGACTTAACTTGGCAGACAGCTGCAGGGGCTCTTTCATTTAAAGCATCACTTTCATTTAGAAGTTGTACAAGTTCCAATGTTTTTTAAAAGACATATAAAAATGTGTGTTTTGGGGGGGGGGGACTTGACTATCAGTGTGAGACTTAGTTATATTCTTTAGGCCAAGGGATAATAATTCTGTTTAAAGGACTTGCCCCTGATACGATGATGCAGGCACAAAATAGACTTCTCTGTGTGGAAAAGAAATCAACATATGTCAGTGTATTTATGGCTGTTTCTTTTCCACACGCAAGCTGTGGAAAAAGCAGTGTGATGGAGAACAGCGATGGGGACCCTGTGGCCTTCCAGATGTTGCTCTGCTGTTGTTGGATTTCAACGGTATCTTGAAGGCTTCAGGTTTGGAACATCGCTGGGATGGGCACACCCAACATTTGCAGTGTGAAAGTATTCTCTCATGTTTGTTCATATGTCTGGTCCTTTGGTGAGTTGGGGGTCTCCCCTGCGTGTGAAGATAGGCTCCACAGGACTGAGCGGATGAAACCAATGGTGGATTTAATGGTCAAGAAGGTGGTTTCTGAATGTGCCCTAGAGGGAAGTGAGGGGCAGAAGGGGCTTGCCCAGCTGGGAAGGGAGCCCATCTAGGAAAAGGAAAACTCTGATGCTAAACCTGCTGCTTTGATTGAATTGTGCACCCTGCCTTGAGATCATTTTTGGCAGAATAGTAATAATAATATTTTATTATTTATACTCTGCCCATGTGTCTGGGTTTCCCCTTCCACTCTGGGTGGATTACAACATATATAAAACATAGCAAAACATAAAACCAGTAAGTTTCGCCGGTCTTATTCTTACCGGAAGAATAAGAAATCAAGATTGAGTTAATTTGGATATGCAGAAAATATTAAAAATAAATTTGAGGAACCGCAGAAAGAGGGGGAAGGAAGTCAAGTTTTGAAATGTTAAAATGACCCAGAAGCTGTCCGCCGGCTCCCTTGGCCAATAAAGCGAGATGAGTGCCGCAACCCCAGAGTCGGTCATGACTGGACCTAATGGTCAGGGGTCCCTTTACCTTTACCTTTAGTCCTCCTGTGCACTTAATGCTAAGGTACCCACTGAAAGGATAGCAACTCCTCTCCTTAAAACATTAAACTATAGTGAAACCTTTTCTCCCGACTGGCAAGGATATAACTGCCCTCAGAAAGATTACAGAATGACAGAGCTGCAAAAGACAATATTGATTACTTATTGGGGTTTCCATTTAAATTAAAAGGAATTTAAGTTATCCCTCAAGTTTAACCTAAGCATGCACGCACGAACATACACAATCAGGTAACATATGCCCTAAACCCAGAGGAAAGTAAATGCTCTGATAATATTGAGAACAAAATGGGCAACCCTTTCTTGATCGTTAGAATAGCATATATTAGTATGAGAAGATTTTTATCAAGCTGTGTGTTATTTGGTACACTTCTGTAGTATACAGAAAATAAACCAATAACGTTGCATTGTTGTATCCTTGAGCCATTATCTCTCTTTATATGTACACTTTTTGAACTCTCGACTCATTCTATGTCACAAATATGTCCCAATATGTAGCTTGCAATGTGTGTTTTTTCTGGGTGCACAGGGTCCCCCTGGCCAAATTGTATAAGTAAAGAAAAGAAAACACAAGATATATCTTAAGACATCCAAAACATAGACTAAACATCTAATTTAAGTTGCCAGAAGGCTGGACTCGATATGTCCATTCACCCTTGCGTTTAAAGCGCATGATAATACTTGTCTCCAAAGAATGTTGTCAGGCTTAATTAATTTGTTGTTTGCATGTCACGAAGCGCCCAGAACTACTTCAACTGTCAGATGGATTGAGAGAAAATGTGTGTGTGAAAAGTAACAGTACAGTATCAGCACGAGTGAAGCAGGTTAATGCACTATTAGTATCTCTCTGTCTCGTAGACGAGTGAATATATTATTATAAGTTTACATTACTAGTATAGCATGATAAAGTGTGGATTTTTTTCAGGCAGAAATATCTGCCGTAGTTTTGCCACCACCTGCCTGCCCTCTGGGTGCTGAACTTTGGAGGAGGAGGGAAGTACAGCTAAGGTCAGTGCTGTCAACAGTTCTTTCTATGCCTGGGGCAGGCTCAGAATATCCTCCCGGAATCAGAGCCATGAAAATCACACTTCGTGTGTGTGTGTGTATATATACAGTGGTACCTCAGGTTAAGTACTTAATTCGTTCCGGAGGTCTGTTCTTAACCTGAAACTGTTCTTAACCTGAAGCACCACTTTAGCTAATGGGGCCTCTTGCTGCTGCCGCACCGCCGGAGCCCGATTTCTGTTCTTATCCTGAAGCAAAGTTCTTAACCTGAAGCACTATTTCTGGGTTAGCGGAGTGTGTAACCTGAAGCGAATGTAACCTGAAGCGTATGTAACCCGAGGTACCAATATATATATGTCCATTCACCCTTGCGTTTAAAGCACATGATAATACTTGTCTCCAAAGAATGAATGAATATATATATATATATATATATGGCGGCAAAGGGTTAAAAGTATAAAATAGGAGTTCTCCTTGTGCAGACCCCTGTGAGAGTCATTAGTAAAAACTGGAGGGAGAGAAGAATGTGGACCTCGAGGAAGACTTCTGGTAAAATTCCAAGGGCTCATGGCATTCAATCTGCTTCTGCTCAGAAACGCTTTTTTTTTTTTAAACGTTTGCTGGTGGCTGCTGTCTAATCAGCAGCTGCAGCCCAGAATTGCATGCCTCTGATTTCCCCCCCCCCATCTTTTCCCAGCCAACATTATTCAACCCTGGAAACTACATTAGCAAGCAGAATGTGCTGTGCTGTGTTAGGATGCAGGCACAAACGCAGTGAGCATGTGCTAGTCTGTGCCGCTCTACATTGCTGCTGCCTCCGTCAAAAACCAAACCAGGTGTGATGTGGATATTCTGCAACTGTTTTTGTTTTTTGTTTCTGTTTTTTTGCAAAACCGAAACTTTTTTTTTTTGCAGTGATAAAAAATGAGGGAGACAGGAAGTGACTGTGGTTCTTTTTTAAATGTTTTTTATTGGTTTTACATATAATCACATTAAAAGGTAAAGGTACAACTGACTGTTAGGTCTAGGTCCAGTTGCGGACAACTGTGGGGTTGCACGCTCATCTCGCTCTGTAGGTTGAGGGAGCCGGCGTTTGTCCACAGACAGCTTCCAGGTCATGTGGCCAGCATGACTAAGCCACTTCTGGCAAACCAGAGCAGCGCACAGAAACTTAACACCATATCCTCTTATTTTATCTCTTTGGTTCAACTGAGCCTAGCGACTTCCCTCCCTCCCGTCTGATGGTTTACAAAATTAAATTTTACATCTTTACATTTCACTTCGTTTCCCATCCTTGTTATATCGTTACCTAAAATATTATATTATTCAACCTGAATAGGTAGCAATTTCATCTTACAGATCTTCTGATAACCCTGCTAGTGGTGTTAATTGCTTACTGTTGTCTTTCAAATGTAATATAAATTTGTTCCAGAAATGACTCTGGTTCAGGACTGCAGGACACGAGGAAAGGGGAATTAATCCCCTGCCCTATCATTTTCCCACTGAAAAGCACCCACCCCTAAGGCTGCTATTTGCTTTCGTTGGCAAAACTGTGATTATGCCCCACTGGAGGAAAGGAACATATTTATTATTTCAGTGGGTTGGACTAGATGGCCCTTGGAGTCCCCTCCAATGTTACAGTTCTACAATTCTACAACCCCTGTCCATTTTGTACCATTTTTCTGTGCACCTCGGGGCAGATTTCCTATCACACCTCACATAGAAGTGTTGACTGGGGGCTGATAAGACTTGTAGTCAAATACTTAGGGAATACCTGGATTAAGGTGATTAATCTTATTTCAATTCTGATCAAGTTGATTTTTTTTTAAACTGATTCCTTTTGCAGTCCTAATGTTAGAAACAAACAAAACTTCCTATTGGATCTTTAAATCAATTCAGGATTGTCAGTTGTTGTTCGAGGGTTGTGAAAAGTTAGTGTTGGCAACTTTCTGTAAGCTTACAGTCTAAACTTTTAGTTAAACATTCACAGCCGTTTATAAGAAAACTGGGAAAGAGAAACATTAATTAAAAACAACATCGCACAAGCTGCACCGCTTGCAAGAGGCAGATGTGGCTTTTGTTCCGAGGAGGCTTTTGCTTTAGATTATTGCCAAAAGAGACATCTCACATATTCAGTTGAAATACAGCCCACAAAACAACGAGCTCAGATTGGTGCAGCGGGAATTTATCATGGCTCGGGGTGATTTATGGTAAAGTGCAATTAAAAGCACAAGATACAAGTAACCTAGTACGAGGGATGAACAAATCTGGCAATTTCAGGGGTTTTCTGCTTCCCATTTTTTTCTAGTCTTCAGTTCAGTTTGCTGCATTTCTGCATCAGTTTGCAAAAATAGTATTTTAGTTCACACTTCTCCTAAAATGGCCTCCCTCATTCCACTCTCCTGCTTCAGCTTCTGCCTCTGTTTCTTGACTGCTCTCTGCCACAGACTCTCCCCGCTCACAAAGCCCTGTTACCTCTTCATCTTCCGACACCTCCTCTTCTCCCTCTGACCACTCAGCATTCTCCCACCACCACTCTGAGCTTTCTTCCCTTGGTGGTTCCCAAGCTGGTCCCTCCCATGATTCCTCTATGTCCAACCAGTCCATGATGACATCTTCTGATGTAGGCCAGTCATTTCTGGCTTCCTTCCTCTTCCAGTCTTGGCTGAGCCTCCTCATGGAAAAGCGGTGGCACAGCCCAGGAGCATGCAGAGGGAAATAACCCGTCCAGAAGAAGAGCTTTCCTGGATCAGACTAAATATTTGCCTAGCCGCATATGCTTTTTCCAACTAAGGCCAACCACAGAGAACCCCACATGGAAGCAATAGCCCTTGCCCACCATGCCCTGAATTCAGACAAAACTTGTCTCAGTCTGGAGGCTCTGTTTAGCTGTCATGCTTCAACGTTATTTTCATTTTGCAGCCAGGTGAAAATGTACCTCTTTGTCCAGGATTTTGAGGTGAGGCGAAATGCATTGAAGTTGTGTTGCGCTGTGTCCTTCTTCTCCCAAGTGAATTTCATTGGCTGTTACGCAGACAGTTCAAGCACCTACCCTCCAGCCCTGCCCTTCTGTGTTATAAATAGATGGCCCCCTGTCACCAACTTGAAAAGAAGAAGAAATATGAAGGGCTTTGAAGACCCAAGTTTGAGTTGGAATCCAGCCTAAGAAAAGTAGTTGGACGTAGAAGCTCCACAGCCTCAGAAAAATCTTCAGTGGATTAATGGCCTCTTTGCTACTCTGATTGTTAACAACCTTGCATCAGTTCAGTCTAAATATATTTTTGATTTCATTTTACAAAAAAAAATAATAATTGGGATTCTTTTCATCTATCTTTAGGCGAAGCATTACCCATAAATTTCAAAGAGGGGGAAGCAGCACTTTGCTCTGGACTGTATAACTCCTTTTTGGAAACTGTGTTGATAGCTATTCAGTGCTTGGTACTGAATAACAGCCAATCAACAACCAATCAATGAATGATTAGTAAAACCAGACCATAAATTTTACAGTGGAACCTTCTCTTATCTACAAGCCAACAAAGAGAAAACAATTATTGCCCTGCTCATCTTTCTCTAGAAATCACATATTTAGCAAGACGCTATCTTTGTGGTTGGTCATACCCTGACCAGCATTTAAAGTATTTATTAACACACACCACAGTGCAGATGGGCATAGTATGAAGACATCATCCAGTAGAGCAGGGATGGAAATGCCTGGGGTCCTCCAGATGTTGTGGGACTCCGAGTCCCATCAACCACAGCCAGCATGGTCTATGGCCATCATGGTATTGTGGGAAAGATTATGGGAGCTATAGTTGCAACAACATCTGGAGGTTCCTTACCCTTGCATTAGAGTGTCAGATGTAAGTGTTTGGGACCAGTGACCAAAGTAGCTGTGTTATCTGCATTGCTGTTTTTCTAGGAAGAGAGGTGCCGAAACTCACTGTGAACACCTCCCTTGTTCTCTTATACTGGCAATTGTGGTCACCTGAAAGGTGCTGGAACTGAGTTCCAATGGGTTCTGGCTGGAAAAAAAAAACCCTGGTTATCTGTAGGAGTGTCATGGACTGGTTGGGCACAGAGGAATGGTGGGAGGAACCAGCTGGGTTTCCCCCAAGGGAAGAAGGCCCAGAGCCCTGGGATTGGTGGTGGGACGGCAATGAGTGGTCAGAAGGAGAAGACTGGGAGAAGGAGGTGTCGGAGGCTGAAGAGGTAACAGGGCTTAGTGAGCGGGGAGAGTCTGTGGCAGAGAGAAGTCCAGAATCAGAGGCAGAAGTTGAAGCAGGGGAGAAAGGAGGCCAAGAGGCAGAGATGGATCAGGATGGTGAAGAGTCAGGGGTGTCTGCCCCTCCTGCTGCAACAAGCTCCCCTCCCCTTTGTCTCCCAGTACCAGAAGAGGCATGAAAAGGGCAGAGGAGAAGTTAGCTTTGTGCAGGTGCAATCTCTGATTGCTTGGGGAAAACCCTGGAGAGGAGGGGACTTAGACAACTGCTGGGAAGCAGGAACCTTCAGTCTCAGCAACTGCTTCATGGGGGCAAGACCTACTGGAGATGAGTTGCTTTGCTCATTAGGCCCGACACTCCTGTGCAGATCCTGTTTTGGCTAATAAAGAGTTAATTTGAACTTGCTCAGTGTGATTTACTGCTGGCTCGCTCCTGTCAAGGAGGTTGCAGGTGCAATCCCTGCCATCTCTTATTAGAAAGGTTTCCAGGTAGGAATGCAATAACAGGGGACTAGTGCACCCAAGCAGTCACTTGTGTCAAGAGCTCCAGGTAGAACATGCTGTAGATAGCATACCATGAGGTCATGTGTGCAGTATTGATACCAACCTCTTTGTGGGTCAGCTTGTGTTATTCATTTGACACATTCCAACTGAGTAGCTCCATGTGCCAGAATTTTGTTTGTGCAAACCACCAGTTTGTGATTGCTGTGCTACCACTTTACTGTTTGATAATGAATTTTTAAAAAAGATTTTACATGGCTTAAATGGGATTGACTTTAAAATGTCAGAAAGTGCATTTTTTGAGGTGTTTAAACAAATAAAAACAAATGCTTCTGATGAAGATCTTTTCTCTGTTGTTTCGTTAGCACAGTGATTGTATATAAATCTGCAGTTTTTAATATCTCACTATTGTCATTCCATTTTAGGATCTCTCAACACCTGACGATAAGTTCAAGTGAAGTGCTAGGAGAAAATCAAATATATAAACTTAGTGGGTGTGCGGAAGTAGCAAAAGTTTTATGAATAGAAGCTTTGAGCAAGTTCATTGCAACTGCGAAGAATTATAGACGTTCCAGACTTCTGTGGAAGCGCAATATGATATGGAACAAAGTCACTAATGCTTGGGTGTTAATATAAATCTTGTGGGATTTAATAATGGCTTGCTTTGTTCTGATAATTTTGAAATAAAATATTGTGAGGAACGCAGTTGTAAATTTTCTCGGCTGCTGTCATTTTGCAAAATGATTTATATAACCAAGCTGAATTTATTTCTTCTGCATAATTGTAATAGCTTCACACACCACGCCAATTGTAACTATCTTAAGAAGCAGATAATTTTGAGCTAAGAATGAGTGGACTCCAAAGTTAGCCTACTTTAAAAATGTGTAATGGGGACATGAGGGATCTAATGCTTCGATCCACAGCACTCTTAAAACTGAGTAATTAGATCTAAACCATTTTGCTCCTAATTACTTGAGGTGGAATACATAGGTGGAAGCAAGTATTTTAGCTCAACCTGGTCCCATTTCTTACTGATAGGGTAATTCAATTTGATTAAAGTACAATTTGATGCATTTGATTTGGGGGCAATCCTATGGCAAGGTCCACTGGGATGCGCAGTTTAGGATACAGTGAGTTGCCAGCTTAAGTGGTTGAGTCTCAAACTCAGCCTGCATTACCTCTTCTAACCTGGAGATTTAATTTCCAGAGTTCCCTGGGAAGAGGGATTGACTGTTAAGTGTAGCTAACAGGTTTCTGTGGGAGAAGCCATGACTGTTTTAATGGCATAACACTGCTCTAAATGTATTGTGTAGAATATCCCTGTTTGGGTTCCCAGCTGTTGTTGGAACACAACTCCCATCATCCCTGACCGCTGGTCCTGCTGGCTAGGGATGATGGGAGTTGTAGTCCAACAACAGCTGGAGACCCAAGTTTGAGAAACAGATGGTGCCATAGTTAGGCCTATTCATCTGAGCTGAAAACAACCTGTTCTCTAGCTTGGCCCCCATATCCCATGTAAAACCATCATTTGGGTAGCAGGACCAGACAGATCCTGCACTGAAAGAAGCATGTCAATTCCGTGTGGAGCTCAGCATGAAAAATTCACTATTTGGGGGTAAACCAGCTTTATAAACCCAAATAGCCCACTTGCCTTTATATTAAGAATTGCATCAGTGCACCAGGTTACTGACTGGTTTTTCGTTGAGACCATTTTTCAGTGCCTATGTTACAGATAGAGCAATAAAAATAATGGAAGAAAATATACACATTTTTAAAAGCTGCTTAGGGTGTAAACCTTGTTCACCAGCTCTGCTCCACTCTGATCCCTACTGAAATTAATATCTTTAGAATGGCGTCATGAACCGTCCTATGAGTTCCACTTGAGTCTTACAGTCACACTTCTGGTATTGATTAATTCTTCCCTTTTCTTCCATCGCAGCATGCGTCCGCTAAAATTGTGAAAATGAGATCATGTTTGCTTTTCTTGCATCAGATTATCCCTGTTTTATTGCACGCAATTGCACACTTGCAAGCAGGTCCGGTTATTGTGCTTTATTTAACCTATTGCGTGCTGTAAGTGTCTATAACAAAATCATTTTCATTGCAACACGTGTGTCTATTTGCATTAGCTTTTATGTGCTTGCACTGTTGTTATCTTTCTTTCTTTTGCAAATACGTACAAATCAGAACTTACAAACTTGATAAAGAGAAAAGAAATTAAGAAAGGTTACAAAAAGAAGAGAAAAAGAAAAGGAAAAAGAAAAATGGAAACATATCATACACCGATACAGTTAAATCTTAATAAAGAAAAAAGAAAACAATAAATAAAGCGATATTAAGTCATTCATTATTAAACTAATACTTTACTGATAAAACACATGTGCTTTTAACAATTACCTCTTCCGTGTCATCCATTGTTATCTATCATTGTTGCTTTTTTTTAAAAAAAAATCAGATAAATTGTTATAAAGACTGGTGGCTATTGCCTCCATTTCCAAAGCCCTTCTGCACATCAGATTGCTTTTACTGTTTTCAAAATAATGCCAGCAATATTAATGCTGTGTTGCCAGTGCTGCATTTTGGAAATAAGGTGTTAATAGTTTTTATTAAGTGTCCTAGGGCTGCATATGTACTGACCTTTCAACTGCTGTTGCTGACTCTCTGCTCTTATATTGCATTTGACCAACTGTGCATGGATTTTATTCTGATTTTAATTCTGTTGCTTTCTTCACAGGCACCTGGCAGGTGTCCCTCTCGTCTGCTGTTCCTTTCAAATCCATCCACTCACCTTTATTTGTTAAAAGTCTTTGCCTTCTCAGCTAACTTGAGGCTCAGTATTATAAAGGTCATTGGGTCAAACAGAAGAGCAATTCCTTTGTCACCTGCAGGAGACTTGCCCATTAATATAACCAGGCCATTAACCTAGACTAACAAGAAGGCTGCTCCTGCGAAAATGCAGCTGTTGACCTTACAATGAATTGTTGTTGCTTTCTCCCCAAAAAATTCTTGACAAGGCAGAGAATTTCTGCAAGCCTTCCTTGGAGTCAAGAACTTTGTTATGTGTTTACAGAAGTATTAGATATATTTTTATTTTTAAAAAAAAGGAGAAAGAGGAGGGGGAAAACCTTCTGTTGGGAAATTTTCATGGAGTAAGCTCTTTCGCTTGCTGTTTTGTAATTGACAGAAAACCAATTTAAATGCAAAACTCCAGCCATCGCAGACATAGTGATCTTGGTGGATGGTTCCTGGAGTATTGGCAGATTCAACTTCCGGCTTGTGCGTCTTTTCCTGGAGAACCTGGTTGCTGCCTTCAATGTGGGATCTGAAAAAACAAGAATAGGTAATATTCCAAAATGTAGTTTGTGTGTAGGGGCAGCAATTCCGCCCCTTGTGACCTGAGTTGCTAGTTCTTTGTATCTGCAGTTTGTCTGTATTTTTGTTATCTGCATGTAATTAGCAAAAATAGGGTGGCCTTCAAACTGACACTGAAATAATGGGTGAGAACGTTATACACGCAGGTTCCACGATCGGAATGCTCCATTATATGAAATTTCAATTATCCGAACGCAGAGAATTGTGCCAAACTTCACTATACGAATGAAGCCTTGCCACATCGCCCAACATAACGATGGGTATTTTGTTAGTATCGTAACAGTGTAGTATAGTGGTTAAGAGTGGTAGTCTTGTAATCTGGTGAACCGGGTTCACTTCCCTGCTCCTCCACATGCAGCTGCTGGGTGACCTTGGGCCAGTCACACTTCTCTGAAGTCTCTCAGCCCCACTCACCTCACAGAGTGTTTCTTGTGGGGGAGGAAGGGAAAGGAGAATGTTAGCCGCTTTGAGACTCCTTCGGGTAGTGATAAAGCGGGATATCAAATCCAAACTCTTCTTCCAAACTTTTCTTATGGGATGATGTGCATTCCTTTCTTCCCCAGGCCTTGCACAATACAGCGGTGACCCACGGATAGAATGGCATCTGAATGCCTACAGCACAAAAGAGGCTGTCTTGGATGCAGTGCGCAACCTGCCCTATAAGGGTGGGAACACCTTAACAGGTACAAATATGGTTTTATGCACTTCAGTAATGTGCAGAGCTCCCCAGTTATCCTATTGTTCTGTTATCCTATTCATTCTTTTGCATGAGGGTCTGTGTTATTGCTGTAGTTTGGTTATAAGGTCAGTGAAAGGAGGTTGTTGTTTTTTGTCGGCAGTATGTGCAGGAATTCATGCGCCGAACTCTAAATCATTCTACATGGTGTCATTAGGTTTAAAATAATAATAATAAAGACTACACTACATTGAAGGAGGCAGGGAAGGAAAACAACAACCCAACTATTCAAGCTGACGCAAATCGGTTATATTATTTCAGTTTTGAAGGGTGCATCTTAAGAAATGTTGGTCCCTGCTTAATTTACTGCATTATTTCAGCCAGCAGCATCATGTTGGGAGCTGTACAGAACATGTTAGTTAAAAGGCACCTTTCCTGTAGGCTTGCATACTACACAGTGCCCTGTGTTCACCTCAAAGGAAGAGGTTGGAAGCATCTGCTTTCTTGTTTAAATTACCACAGTTCATCATTGTATCCAAACCACTGTGGTTAGTTTAAACGATGGCTTAAACCCGTGACATCCCCTGCAGGCCACTGAACTGGGAGCAAGCAAAGGAGAACAGGGTTGGCACCACCCACTTTGGGCTCTTTCTCACAGACCACTAGCATGCAGCCCCTGATAGGTTACATTCAAGGGAATGCAACCTCGAGAGAAAATGTTGCATGCCCACACGTGAGGTTTAAACAAACCACAGTTCCCTGCTCAAAACTTACAAACTGTGGTTAGTTCAAACAAGGAACTTAGCAGAGTGGGGGAATGGAGCCATCTAAGCGCCAGAGGAAGAGACAAGAATATTGAGCTTGAGATTCTTGCATAGTCCAAACCACGGTGTAGCTGCTAAACTTTAGCATTTTGTCCAGACTAATGCTGCAGGAGATTTGGAGCACCAGGTTGCATCCCAGATTGGTTTGGTTTGGCTCAGGCTGACTGCAGCCCATCTAAAAGGATACTGAATAATACTTGTTAGCTTTAGAATCTTAGTAAGTTGAAAGAAGAAGCTTAAAGGATTTCCCTTGAGTAACTGCAATCCGTGATTCAGCCCTGAACAAGATCCAGTCTTTCCCATGAGTAATGATTATTCACAATACCAGGCTTAAGAGTCTCAGACCTTCAATTAGTCATGTGGAATCCCAGCTTCACACTCCCACTGACATAACATACCACAGGCTCCCCCTCCCCCTAGTGTGCAGCATTTGGATACATATTCCTTTAATTATCCCATTCCCAAATCCTTGATTTAATTAAATTTTTCACTCTTCAACATGCCAGTTGTCTTTGGGAAGGTTGCTGGAGAGTTAGTAGTGAAGCATGTGCTTTGCATGCTAATCAGTGTCTGTATTGGATCTGAAATTGTTTTAATACAATTCAGTTTGTTTTAATTGTGTTATATATGGACGCAGGTGGCACTGTGGGTTAAATCACAGAGCCTAGGACTTGCCAATCAGAAGGTCGGCGGTTCGAATCCCCACGACTTAGTGAGCTCCCGTTGCTCAGTCCCTGCTCCTGCCAACCTAGCAGTTCGAAAGCACATCAAAGTGCAACTAGATAAATAGGTACCGCTCCAGTGGGAAGGTAAACGGCATTTCCATGTGCTGCTCTGGTTCACCAGAAGCGGCTTAGTCATGCTGGCCACATGACCCGGAAGCTGTACGCCGGCTCCCTCAGCCAATAAAGCGAGATGAGCACTGTAACCCCAGAGTGGGCCACGACTGGACCTAACAGTCAGGGGTCCCTTTACCTTTTACTATGCCATTGTGTGAACTGTTTTTTTATGCTGTGTGGTGGGGAGGGGAGTGAATGAGAAAGATGCTTTGGAAGACGTTAATCAGGCATCCACACAACATTGTACAGATGCCTCCAAGCATAACCCACCACACACTCCTTATCTTTATAACTGTGAGGTAAGTTACGCTGAGAGGTAGTTGCTGGTCATTCTGGCTGAGCAGGAAGTTGTACTTGGGCCTTTGCATTGGAAGTATTTGATGTTTTTTCTTTCAACAATCCAATAATTGGCTGTGGCTGATAGGAACTGAAGTCCTATAACATCTTCCCAGCTCTGCCTTAGAGGGAGGGTACCATCTTTTCCAGTATCTCATTTAAACACAGTGACAATCCCAGCTATCTATTAACCATTAGCTCCCACTGATGAAACATGAGCCATCTATTCTGGGCTATTTGCTATCAATCCATGTAACAACCAGCCAGAAGCTTTTAACTATATGTATGGTCAATTTGGGTAAGGCTTTCCTCTCTCTTCCTCTTCACACAGGCCTTGCCTTAACTTTTATTTTGGAAAACAACTTTAAGCCAGAAGCAGGTGCAAGACCCGGGGTCCCCAAAATCGGGATATTGATCACTGATGGGAAATCCCAAGATGATGTCATCCCGCCTGCCAAGAACCTGAAAGATGCTGGCATTGAATTGTTTGCTATTGGTGTGTATTCTTGTCTTATTGATTAGCTTTGGAAAGTGTTTTCTCTCATTGGAACAGGCTAAAGACCCATCTAAGGGATGCGAGTGGTGCTGTGGGTTAAACCACAGAGCCTAGGACTTGCCGATCAGAAGGTCGGAGGTTCGAATCCCTGCGACGGGGTGAGCTCCTGTTGCTCGGTCCCTGCTCCTGCCAACCTAGCAGTTCGAAAGCACATCAAAGTGCAAGTAGATAAATAGGTAGCGCTCTGGTGGGAAGGTAAACGGCATTTCCATGTGCTGCTCTGGTTCGCCAGAAGCAGCTTAGTCATGCTGGTCACATGACCCGGAAGCTGTACGCCGGCTCCCTCGGCCAATAAAGCGAGATGAGCATCGCAACCCCAGAGCCAGTCACGACTGGACCTAATGGTCAGGGGTCCCTTTACCCTTTATCTTTAAAGACCCATCTAGTTCAGCATTCCACTCTCTCAGTGGCCAACCAGATATGGGAATTTGAGGTGATGGCTGGGAATCCCGAGTGCAAATGTGAATTGAGGCTGAACTGAGGCTTGCAACTTGTGGCGTTTCTTCCAATGCTAGGTGTAAAGAATGCCGACGAAAACGAACTGAAGGAAATTGCCTCTGAACCAGACAGCACTCACGTCTACAACGTTGCCGACTTCAGCTTCATGAACTCCATTGTGGAAGGTCTTACCAAGACTGTGTGCTCAAGAGTTGAAGAACAGGAAAAGGAAATCAAAGGTAAATGAGGAAACTTACAACAGAGCCCAACGAGTAGACGGTATTCCATTTCATGTGGTTAAAATGATTGTTTTTAATTGCCTAAAACTTAGGAACTTTGGTAGCCACTCTGGGGGCTCCTACAGATTTGGTCACATCCGAGGTCACAGCCAGAGGGTTCCGTGTGAGTTGGACTCATGCGCCAGGCAAAGTGGAGAAATACAGAGTTGTCTACTACCCCACAAGAGGAGGACAGCCAGAGGAGGTAATGGTGCAATGAATGCTCATGCACTTAATCATCTGAATGTGTTCAATAGAGAGAGGGGGAGAGAGATGGAATTCGCCACCTTAGAAAATCCTAAGAATAGCTTTGATGGAGTTGGCCAAGACTTCTATGTAATCAAACATCCTGTGGCCACTCAAGGTGTCTTCAGGAAGACTACAAGCAGGCCCATTTTATCTGCTTTTGGCCTAATCAATCTGTTAGACTTCATGGCTTTTTAGGGGTGAGACTTGTGGCGATTACACAGGGTCCCTGGACTTTTCACCGTCTATTGATCCCTGTGCCACCACTTTATTTCTCACTGCCACCACCCAGGCCCTACCTGGGACAATACTAGCAGTTTAACAAGCGTGTGGTTTCATAAACGGTATTGATCAATTACAGTCATAGGGTGCCTATCCAGACCTATAACTTCCGCTACCTGCTCTCACTCACTAAACCACCTCTCAGCTATTTACTTGTCTTCCTAGCTCCTAACTGTTCCTGACTCAGCTTATTTCGCTACACTAACTCAACCTACCTACAGACTCTATCCCAATTCACTCTCACTCCAACCAACCTCCCAACGAACTCCCCCTTTTGCCCCTCCCAGAGCTGGTTTTATAGTCCCTCTGACTCCACCACCTGGGTTCTGATTGGGTAACTTGTTTAACTATTTCACCTCCAGCATTCTCATATGTTAACGTCACAAGACTTTGGCACCTAAAACGGCTGCTGTGCTCTTGCGTGAGAAAACAGGATGCCCCGTTTTTTTCTGGGACACTTGTGGGTTATGGGATGCCTCTATTTTGGGCAGGGCATGAGTAGAGGACTCTTTGGGGGGGGAAAGGTGGAAATCTTTAGTGACCGCTAATGAACTGGCATTCTCCTCCTTTCATCAGTCATTTCTCTTCTCCTGGAATCGTGCTAAGGCTCATTTCCAAGCAAAGGAGAAAACCTGATTTGGTATGAATTTTTTTTTAAAAAACTTGATTTGATTCAGTCTGTCTCGTCCTACAGGTGGTTGTGCATGGCAGCGATTCAACGGCAGTACTGAAAAACCTGATGTCTATAACTGAATACCAGATTGCTGTTTTTGCCATATACATTACTTCTGCCAGCGAGGGCCTCCGGGGTACTGAAACTACGCGTAAGTAATGGAACAGAACAAAGAGTCGGTGCATATCTGTTTCTGAGCTGTGCCGAAGCTGGATTCATTCGACCCTAATCAGGCATTCGAAACCTTTGATGTGATGAGACAGAACAGTGACAATTCATGAGCTCTGCCTCCCCCGTTGCCTTCCCGACTACCCTCCACAAGTTAGAGGCAAACATCTGCAGTGGAAAGCCTGATCTGCTTGGAAAATCCAGGTTATGGAATCCATGTAGAGCTTCCATGGGTTTAAAAACAGGCTCCCCACTTCAAAAGTTCTCTCTCCAGCTGGTGGAGGGTGATAGGAATGTATTTGAATCAGGAGTATTTGGTTGATGAAGCTGGTACCTTGTACGGCGATCACACACAGGGCCCCCGGACGTTTGACGGTCTATTAACCCTGTGCCACCACTGCGATGGCTTTTTCCGCTGCCACCACCCGTATCTCACGGGGACACACAGAGTCCAGTCAGTTGTTAACATAAGCAAATAATCAAGTTTATTTTTAAATGCAGGAACAAGCTTATGGTTTCAGTTAATTTTTCTCTTGTCAGTTTCTTATTCTTAGTTCCTAACAACTCCAAACTGATTATTCCAACTATCTATCTGACTCCACCTAACAATTCCTCTCACTCTCTCACAATACAACTCTACCAACCCACACCTAAACCTCCCTCTTCCTTCTTCAACTCCCAAACCTCAACTGACTTTCAAAACCTCAAAACTTTTATTCCCCCCTTGCATTCTCACTGGCCAATCACATCACACCTATTTTAACCCTTTCCTTATGACCCATCCTAGGAGGCAAATGCCACACCTTGGTTCTCTTTCTCTTTCTCATTCATTGCATGAAGGATTTAGAACACCTGAACAGGGTTTCTGCAATGCTTCTAGTACATTTGGTAACTCCAGGTTTAAGAGCATGAGAAGAACCTGCCGGATCAGGCCAGTGGCTCATCTAGTGCAACATTCTGCTTTCCCGGTGGCCAATGGGAAGCCCACATAGGTTGAAACCTGTGTCTGATATTGCATCAGATTTGAAAGTTTGCTTCCTTCCATGTCTTTCAGGCTGCTGCTGTTTCCTTCCCCCTGTCATTCTCCTCTAGATAAGTTTACCTGTGAAAGTGCCCCTCTCCCCTGGTCAGGCTACATAATGCTGCTTTTAAAATGTGAAATCTGAACAGGCGATGGGTGCTCTCTCAAGAAAAGTTATCGGGGGGAGAATCAGAGGCAACCTGTCATGTCAGAGCAAACACTTTACTTTCTTAATGAGGGGCTTTAGCCCATTCATTGGGATCTGACCACCTTACTTTCAAATAGAGGGGTACTTGCATGAGATAGACTCCTCTGGGAATAAGCTAAAAGCTTCTGCATCGGGAAAATTGTTAGCATATGAACTGTTTTCTCTGACATAGTAACTTCTTTGTTTTCAGGTGAAGTCTGTTTCATTTAAGAGCCACCCCTTGTAAAAAGTGCTTGTAAAATTAACCACAGGCTTACCTTGCTGTCAAAAGAACCCCAAGTATCGTAGCTCCGGCCTCAGTTTGACTTTTCACCATGCATGAGGCTTAAAGTGTTTCTTGTTGCCGTTGGCTTGCGATGAGAATGTTAAATCCACATTAGCCATAACCCACATTTGCATTATGAGTTCCTATCCTCTGGTTTCTGCGTTAAGAACATGTAGCCAGAATCAACCCCAAAGCCTCACTTAACCAGCCTAGGCCTATGCCAAGTCCCATACAGTTCAGTAGGACTTACTCCTAAATAAATATGCACTAGATCACAGCCTCTGTGTGCTTTCACTCAAGAAAAACACACCTGTCCTTGGGGGTCAGCTTTTATCTTGTTGCTTGTTGCTGACTAGTGAGATTAATCCTCCGGACGCAAACCAGCAGGCCTCCTGATAAGAGCTTGCACTCCAACTCCTCTCTGCTGATTGATTCTAGGTTGTGTGAGTAAGGGAATGGAAGGTCTGCTTCCATACCTGGCGCCAATCCTCAGCTATCACCCAGGAAGGAGTAATTATGTGATGCTTGTGCCTAGCAAGGTATTTCTAGAAGTGTGCGTGTGCTCTGCATTCCAAGCAGCATGGAGAAGAGTCTTTTATTTATGCTTAAGCACCATATCTTTAGGGATGCCACAGATGCTTTTAAGAGGTTTGTGTCTTGACATGCTCTTGCCTACGGACCCAGTTTTATATTTCTTCCTTTTCTTTTCTTTTTGGAAAAAGCCATTTTGACGAATACCGCTGCTTTATGGGGGCAGCTGGATGCGAGAGATTTCCTGCATCTTGCTACTTCTTCAGTGCAAACCTCAAAAGAATCTGCCTACAAATGGAGGCCTGTGTCTCCTGTGACTGGCAGAAGCTCTAGGGCCCATCATCTGCTAGCCAAACCTTTAATGGGAAATGCCATTCAATTTCAGGACTGAGTCTGAAAAGCAGGTGGTCTACCTCTGAGCTTATACCCTGCCCTCACAGGGACGCGGTGGCGCTGTGGTCTAAACCACCGAGCCTCCTTGGCTTGCCAATCTTAAGGTTTGAGGTTCGAATCCATGAGATCCAGCAGTTTGAATCCATTGCTCTGTCCCAGCTCCTGCCAACCTAGCAGTTTGAATGCGAGTAGATAAATAGGTACTGCTGTGGCGGGAAGGTAAATGGCGTTTCTCTGCTCTCTGGCTTCCGTCGCAGTGTCCTATAATGCTAGAAGCAGTTTAGTCATGCTGGCCACATGGCCCAGAAAGCTGTCTGTGGACAAACGCCGGTTCCCTTGGCCTGAAAGCAGAGATGCGCGCCACACCCCATTTGTTGTTATTTAGTCATTTAGTTGTGTCCGATTCTTCGTGACCCCATGGACCAGAGCACGCCAGGCACTTCTGTCTTCCACTGCCTCCTGCAGTTTGGTGCTGGTAGCTTTGAGAACACTGTCCAACCATCTCGCCCTCTGTCGTCCCCTTCTCCTTCTGCCCTCCATCTTTCCCAACATCAGGGTCTTTTCCAGGGAGTCTTCTCTTCTCATGAGGTGGCCAAAGTATTGGAGCCTCAGCTTCAGGATTTGTCCTTCCAGTGAGCATTTGGGGCTGATTTCCTTAAGAATGGATACATATTATGCACCCCATAGTCAAATTCAATTAGATTTAACCATCCAAGGGTCTTTTACCTTTTTTTAGCTATACCTTGCTCTGTTGCATCTCTGAATCCAATCACACCCAAAGCAGTGACACAACAGAAATGCCTCCCACTGAGGAAGGGACAGTGAATCATACAGAGACACTGTGGGCAACTTCTGTGTAGGTGGATTATTTGGGTTGTCATTTATCACAGCATGCTGGCAGGTCCCAGCGCACTCATGTGCCCCAACACTGGGAACTATTGAACTAGGGCATCAATGCTATGTATGCTTCTTTGGGAATCAGCGCCATTGTTCCCAGTGGGACTTACTCCTGAGCTGACATGCATTGGATTGCACTGCATAAGAATTAGGTTATGTGTAGGCCAGGATGTGATCCATCCCAGTCAGGATTTGGTTAATGAGTAACTCCATGGTAATATTGCTGCACATTGACGCAGTAACATCCCATCCCATAGCACCTGGCGCACTTTCAAAGTCACTTTTCAAGTTCTGACTAAGCCCAGCCCTATACATTTTTCAGAACTGATCGCACAACTGCCCAAGGCTGAATGTCTCCAAGCGCCGTTTTAACAAATCTTTGCTTGAGTGTCATAAAGCAATACTCTTGAAATGTGCAAATAATTAATCATTCCATTTCAAATATATATATATTAATGCTGCCTTTGGGAGTTTGCGGGGGGAAATATAGTTTACATTTTTGACCTCGCTGGAAGATGGTGACAGATTAAAATGAACGGCAAATATGAAAACCCACACATTTGTGCATAGGTTGCAGGAAATGAAATCTCGACTGAACAGCGCGGCCAGCAATGGAGATAAATTAATTCATGCCATGAGCATTTGAGACATGGAAAATGTTAAAGATATGTGCATATTTGGTGTTGGTGGTGGGGTGGTCAGACCAGGGATGGAAAAACTGTGACCCTCTAGATATTGCTGGACTCTGAATCTCATCAGTTCTGACCATTGGTTGTACTGGCTGAGGCTATTGAGACTTAGAAGTCCAACAACATCTGGAGAGCCACAGGTTCCCTGCCCTTGCGTAGAGAGGAGTGGTCAACAATAACATCATGGGAGACCCTCCAGAGCATCTGAAGACAGTATGACCTTGGGATGGGGTAGGTGTATGAAATTGGATTTAGTTTGCATTTAAATGAGAATATATGAGATTCATACTTTGCAAAGCAATATGAAGCATCCATCCTTCAAAATTTGCACTTATCTGAATTTTGTGATGGAGTTCGCCAACCAACCAATCAACCGATGTTTACCAAAAATGCACATACAGTCATACCTCGGTTTAAAGTTGCTTCAGGTTGAGCATTTTTGGGTTGCACTCCATGGTGACCCAGAAGTAATGGAACGCCGCTTGCACATGCGTAGACGCTCAAAGTTATGTCACACACATGTGCAGAAGCGGTGAATTGCGACCCGCGCACGCACAGACGCACAGATGCGGGTTGCGTTCTCTTCAGGATGCAAACGGGGCTCCGAAACAGATCCCGTTTATATCCAGAGGTACCACTGCATTAGAGGAACGTGGGCATAAAAATGAATATGTTACTACAAATAACATTTTTAAAAATTGCTGAATTGGAAAGGATCATCTAGTTCCACCACATGCAATGCAGAAATCCCACAGCCCTGAAATTAAGAGTGTCATACTCTACCGACTGAACTGTTTTAGGATTATATTGTTTGCAGTTCTTGTGTTGCACCTATGGGGAAGACTTGGGAGCTTCATAGGGCACAATCTTTATAAGTTCAGGGTGAAGGGATTCAACAAGCTCAGCCAATGCTGCGTGTGAATGGAACGTGATCCTCAAACAGGTGTGTGGCTCTCTGAATGCATTTGGACTCCAACACCCATCAACCCCAGCCAACATGGCTGGGGATCGGCTATGATGGGAGTTGTAGTCTAACAGTCTAACATCTGGAGGACTACAATTTACATGTTCCTGCTTTAGAAGATACCTTAGTACCCTTTGGAATGTGGAAGTGATGGGTTGTTGTTTTTTGCAGCTAACATTTGAAAATTCTTGTATCATACCTGGGGCAGCCAGTTTTTTGGCATGCAGATAGGTGTGATGCTTCAGTTGGACTATGGAAACAAAGAAATGGAATATATTGTTACAGAAGTTGGGTGCCACCCCAACACTTTACCAAGTGGTAGTAAGATTTCAGGGGGATTCCAGGCGCTCACCTAGAGTCTGTGCTGCTTTGGAGAATCAAGACGCGGCACAGACTGTTGTAGCTTTAAGAAATATGATTTATTCACATATTTACACCTGAGTTTAGATGGAGGGAGTCCAGATCTTACAGCACGGTCCTCTCAAGAGGGGCTTGTTCGCCACCAGCACTTGAGACCAAGGCAGTATACCTGAAGGAGCGTCTACACCCCTATCGTTCAGCCTGGACACTGAGGTCCAGCTCCGAGGGCCTTCTGGCTGTTCCCTCCCTGCGAGAAGTGAGGTTACAGGGAACCAGGCAGAGGGTCTTCTCGGTAGTGGTGCCTGCCCTGTGGAGCACCCTCCCATCAGATGTCAAGGAAATAAACAACTATTTGACTTTTAGAAGACATCTGAAGGCAGTCCTGTTTAGGGAAATTTTTAATGTTTGATGTTTTATTGTGCTTTTAATGTTGTGTTGGGAGCCGCCCAGAGTGGTTGGGAAACCCAGCCAGATGGACGGGGTAATAATAATAATAATAATAATAATAATAATAATAATAATAATAATAATAATATTTATGCTAATGTGACATTCCCAAGACCACATCCCCTGCTTGTATCATATGTATATACAGAGTGCAAAAAGCACACAACATGCAGTATTCTGACTCCTACCACAATATGGTAACATATTTGGCAAAATGTAGGGAAGTTTTAAATGTTTGATGTTTTATCATGGTTGTAATATACTGTTGGGAGCCGCCCAAAGTGGCTGGGGTATAAATAAATCATCATCATCATCATCATCATCTCCTAATTCTGCTGTTCCTAAAAACTGAGCCTCCTTTATTTGTGTGCATTTTAACAGTCAGTTCTTTTGATGCTTTGAAGTACTAAGGGCTTATTCTCTCAAGCATTAGCTAACAAATTTGACTTCATCAACACTTGTTGATTGACTGGGATCAAAGACTTAAGAGTTTACCCAGGTTAATTAACTCTTCATATTCTAACTGCTGATGCTCAGAAGTAGGCACACACATTCCTACTTACACATGGATCTTGACCAGGCATAGGCAAACTCCAGCCCTCCAGATGTTTGGGACTACAATTCCCATCATCCCTAGCTAACAGGACCAGTGGTCAGGGATGATGGGAATTGTAGTCCCAAACATCTGGAGGGCTGGAGTTTGCCTATGCCTGATCTTGACTGCATTCTCAAAGTCTGGCACACAGGCTTTGCACAATAATTAAACCCCCACAAACCCCTCTCATAACCCCCTTTCTTCTACACATTGAGACTGTCTTATAACATATCCCACTTATAACATCCAAGTTCTAATGAAATCCTAATATCTACTAGACCTAAACCTTTTGCACCATGGCTCTATCACCATATTCATCCCAGTAAGATAAATGAGGAATCTAACAGAAAAACAAGAAACGTGATCCAAAATGAAGAAGAATTTTTTCATCTCCGCCAAGCTAAGCAGTTGGCCCCTTATCTCTCTCGCCCTGACCTAGCCACTGTGATCCATGCGACGGTCACCTCCAGACTGGATTATTGTAACTCGCTCTACGTGGGGCTGCCCTTGAGACTGACCCAGAAACTCCAGCGGGTGCAGAATGCCGCGGTGAGACTCCTTATGGGGTCTTCGCTGCGAGATCACATTCATTCGGTACTATATCAGCTGCACTGGCTCCCGGTGGAGTACAGGATCAGGTTTAAGGTGCTGGTTTTAACCTTTAAAGCCCTATACGGCCTAGGACCCTCGTACCTATGGGACCGCCTCTCCTGGTATGCCCCACAGAGAAACCTACGGTTTGCAAATAATAACATCCTCAAGGTCCCAGGCCTCAGAGAGGTTAGGCTGGCCTCAACTAGAGCCAGGGCCTTCTCGGCTGCGGCTCCAATCTGGTGGAATGCTCTGTCACAAGAGTCTAGGGCCCTGCGGGACCTGACATCTTTCCGCAAGGCCTGCAAGACAGAGTTGTTCCACCAGGCCTTTGGTCAGGGTGCAGCCTGACTCCCTCCTCTGGCAACCTGCACAGAATTTTGCTTAATCAGTTGCCATTAATTTGATTTTAATTAATTTTTATAATGAAATATTTTAGAATGTGTGATTATTTGATTGTGTGATTATTTGATTATTGTTAGCCGCCCTGAGCCCGGCTTCGGCTGGGGAGGGCGGGATATAAATAAAATTTATTATTATTATTATTATTATTATTATTATTATTATTATTATTAAGAATTAGAAGTGCAATGATATTTTCAGGCAGTACCTCCCATGCATATGGCAGCGCAAAAGAAATAAGCTATTTTGTGCCTCATTCATCTTAAAGTCCTTGCATCGGTAATTTGCTGCACGTCGTCCTGGTCAGCACCGTTCAAACAAAGTTGGTTGTTCATTCCTGACAAAGGAAGCCTTGAATTTACTGTTAGAGAATGATTTTTATTTCAGCTGCTCTCCTCTAAGTAACTGCATATTGTTTTCCACCCCTTGCAGTCGCCTTGCCAATGGCATCAGATCTGGAGCTGTATGACGTGTCTCACAGCAGCATGAGAGTGAAATGGAACAGAGTAGCCGGTGCAACCGGCTATATGATTCTTTACGCTCCTCTAACGGATGGGCTGGCTGCAGATGAGAAGGAGGTGAGCTTGGCATCAACCAGAAGAGGTGTTTGTGGAATATGAATGTTTGTGGAATAAGGTCATGGGTTTGAGCTCCACGTTGGGCAAAGGATTCCTGCACTGCAGGGGGTTGGATTAGTGTTGTTGCTGACCTTTAAAGCCCTAAACGGCCTTGGTCCTGTATACCTGATTGAGCATCTCCACCCCCATCGTTCAGCCCGGACACTGAGATCCAGTGCCGAGGGCCTTTTGGCGGTTCCCTCATTGCGAGAAGTAAGGTTACAGGGAACCAGGCAGAGGGCCTTCTCGGTAGTGGCGCCCGCCCTGTGGAACGCCCTCCCTTCAGATGTGAAGGAAATAAGCAGCTATCTTATCTTTAAAAGATATCTGAAGGCAGCCCTGTTTAGGGAAGTTTTTAATATTTAACGCTGTATTGTTTTTAACACTTGACTGGGAGCCGCCCAGAGTGACTGGGGAAACTCAGCCAGATGGGTGGGGTATAAATAATAAATATTTATTTATTTATTTATTTATTTATTTATTTATTTATTTACCATTGAGGGCCCTTCCAACCCTATGATTCTAAGGACATGACAGATCTTCTCTTCGAAGTGTGTGCTTATTTTCTTGAAAAGTCCCACCGCCTCCACAGGACACTTTATTAGGACTTATATGTTCTTCTCAAAGCAGGATGTGTAGACAGTGCCTGAGCCTTGTTGCTGTGTGGATGGGTGTGTGTAGATTTTTTTCTGGATTGTGGCTGCAGAGGAGAGAAAACTCCTCCCTTCCCAGCTTGCTGTGCTCACAATTAGCACTGAGACCCCCCCATACATGTAATTAATCCATGTGCGTCCCTCCCGAAGCTGCACGCTTGGTGGTAGAGGATGACCATCCCAGATAGAAGGAGTGTACCGTTCTCCGGTCAAGGGTATACGATAGCTGTGCTCCCCTGCTAGAACCTCCAAACAAGAAAAATCAAAGATGTAGCTGCATTCTACGCATGAAACATGTTTGGCCCTTGGTAATTTCTAAGATTTAGCCAGAATTAGAGACAAAGGAGAGTATTGATTCATTACACATTTAAAGTCACCCCCCCAAAAAAATTCACTTTCTGAAACTACATGTGAATCGAATTCACACACATCTGAATTTTGCAATGCAGTTTTCCAACCGAACAATGCTTATAAAATAATGTATATATTAGTGGCGTATGTATATATTTGCCAGGAGTACCTGGCATGCTCTGGTCCATGGGGTCACAAAGAGTCGAACACGACTAAACAACAACAACAATATATTAGTGGAAAGTGTACATAAAAATAAAGAATCTATTGAAAACAGCATACCGAAATGCATCAGATTTGGGGAAATTATTTGCAGAAATGTTTCACATTATCTAAGATAGCATATAAAATGTATTCATTAGGATAAAACTTCATTGAAATGCTGATGAATTTTCATTAGGACTTTTTTAAAGGGTGGGAAAATCACAAATAGCTGCAAAATGTAAAGAGTTGAATTTAAGATCAGCAGAATGAGAAACTGTGAGAACTGAACTCTACAGATCCTTCCCTCCATTGTCAGAATCAATATGCGTTTTCTTGACTTGCTGAACTAAACCTCCCCCTTTAGACAGTGTGAGGGAGCACCATCTCTGCCCCATTGCTCAGTTTGTGTGTTTGAAATTGCATTTATTCCCATTCAGAGAAGGAGACTTAACAACATGCAAAGGCATGCAAGGCTCTGGTGAGGGTGTAGAGAGCTCGCATAGACTTGTGCTTTGTTCTTTGCATGATCTGTAGCTATGGGCATGTACCCCCTTCAATGAAAACTTGCTGAAATCAGCAAGCTCGAGAACCTCACCCTATAGACAGATTTTCAACAAATAAGTCAGTCTTTATTATTATTGTTATTACTACTACACCCAGTGAAGAAGCTCAAGGGGACAGAAAGACTTACTTCAAATTGCAAACTGCATTAGCAGTAACTAAACCTCGCCCTATGGAAATAATTCTTAAATGCACTAATCATAGCTGCCATCTCCACAACCATCTGTTTGCAGCTGCCATTTTGAGGTGTGTTTTCTTTTATTGTTGGAGTAACAACCGTAATCTCACAAGAGGAACCTTGAGGCCTTTTGTGCAGAGGTCTCCTCTTCCTCCTCCTCCTCTCACCTGTATACTGGGTTGTTATTTCTAGTCCTTAAAATGAACCATTGTACTGTGTCTCTATGGGCAATACAACATGTACCTTGTTCTGACTCAAGACTAGATCCCAAATAGTACTCCCACCTCTGGATAAAGCCAACACTTTCAAAAGTCTTTTTGTACCATTAAGACACCAGTTCCCACCTTCCCCTGTCTCTTTCTCCATCTTGGTACTGGTCCCAGAGGCAGATTTCTTCACTCTCATGCATCACCAGTGTGGTGTAGTGGTTAAGAGCGGTAGTTTCGTAATCTGGGGAACTGGGTTCGCGTCTCCACTCCTCCACCTGCAGCTGCTGGGTGACCTTGGGCCAGTCACACTTCTCTGAAGTCCCTCAGCCCCACTCACCTCACAGAGTGTTTGTTGTGGGGGAGGAAGGGAAAGGAGAATGTTAGCTGCTTTGAGACTCCTCCGGGTAGTGATAAAGCGGGATATCAAATCCAAACTCCTCCTCCTCCTCCTCCTCTTCTTCTTCTTCTTCTTCTTCTTCTACTTCTTCGCAAGGCTGGCCTTGTATGTTCTTCCTCAATTACCTCAGTTGCTGCTTCTCCTCTGCAAAACTGTATCAGGAGGCAATGATTTATGAGGGGAAGTGGCAGACAAAGAGGTGTTTAACATTTTCCCCATAACACACCTCTGTCCAGTTGCCATTTGTCTCCCAAGAATTCTGGATCTGTGATTCCACGCCCTCCTTACTTGGCTTGGCAGAGGAGACTTTCAAGCACCCAAAATTGACTAAATAAATAAATAAATAAATAAGGGCTTTCCCTTGGGGAATAAGGCCTTCCCTCTCCCCTTTTTATGCTGCTTCCTTGGTTTATATATGATGAACCGTCCCTTTGTTTCATCCACAGATGAAAATCGGAGAAAGCTCAACAGACATCGAACTGGAGGGTCTTCTGCCCAACACAGAATACACGGTCACGGTTTACGCCATGTTTGGAGAGGAAGCCAGTGACCCGCTTACAGGACAAGAAACAACATGTAGGTGATTCAGTGCTCCAGGAGCAAAACTCTAGGAGAGGTTTGCGTGTTTGAAAATGAATTTCTGGCATAGAATATTCATTCCCACAGGGATCGTTTAGGGAAGGCAGGTGGGCACCATTTATGAATATCCCCCAGAACCACCAAAATATCTGGTTATGATGGAGTAGAACAAAGTAACCACAATGCATTGTTTCTCCTTTTTGTTTGTATTTGGTTTTAAGATATTGAAGAGCATTGTCCTGCTAATTTATCCTCCACCAGGGCCAGGGCCTTCTCAGTGATGGCTCCGACCTGGTGAAATGCTCTATCCCATGAGACCAGGGCCCTGCAGGATTTAACTTCCTTCCACAGGGCCTGTAAGACAGAGCTATTCCACCTGGCTTTCAATTTGAACTTAGCCTGACCTTTTATTCCCCTTCCTTCCCTCCCCCTCCACTTTTTATGACGATTACCCGCTCTGGAATCCCACAGCTAACTCTCCCCTGGTCTCCTCACTGGCCCAAAATAGGATTAATTTAGCCAGCTAGCCCTGATGATCATCTAATGTTTATTGGATGGATTTTCCCCTTAAATTGATTTTTGAATTCTGAATTTATTGTTATGCACGTTTTATACTGTATTTTATGCTGTTTTTTGTTGTATCAATTTTAAATTTGTTGTTAGCCGCCCTGAGCCCGGTTTTCTGAACCATGAAGGGCGGGGTATAAAAAAAAAAATTATTATATTAAACTTACCCTCCGTGAAAATATTTTCTTTGCCCCCCTGTGCTGGAACACAGAGACCTGCCTTATGCTGAGTCGCATCATTGGTCCATCTAACTCAGTATTCTCTGGACTGATTGGCAGCCGTTCTCCAGAAGGTAGCGCCCTTCCCCATTCCATATAAAGAAGCTGATTGGACTAGCAGTTCTTCTTACATCACTGCACCTGAAACAAACATGACAGTCTGGAGTGGCTAGGCATGCTGGATACCATACATTTCTCTGTCTTCCATCACTTAGGAATGGTCAGGGGCCTTTAAAGTGATTGCTTCTTCCTCTCAGCATCCGCTGCCTGAGGCAGTCAATGGTAGGGTTACCCCTGGCTAGACCACTCAGGCCCCCGATCCCCATCATGTACTCTTTCAATTCATGGGGGAGGTTCATGTGAAACTCCATAGGTCCTTGTCATTAAAGGTAAAGGGACCCCTGACCATTAGGTCCAGTTGCGGACGACTCTGGGGTTGTGGTGCTCATCTCGCTTTATTGGCCAAGGGAGCCAGCGTACAGCTTCCGGGTCATGTGGCCAGCAGGACTAAGCCGCCTCTGGTGAACCAGAGCAGCGCACGGAAACGCCGTTTACCTTCCCGCCAGAGCGGTACCTATTTATCTACTTGCACTTTGTCGTGCTTTCGAACTGCTAGGTGGGCAGGAGCAGTGACCGAGCAATGGGAGCTCACCCTGTCGCGGGGATTCGAACCGCTGACCTTCTGATTGGCAAGCCCTAGGCTCTGTGGTTTAACCCACAGCGCCACCCGCGTCCCTGTCCTTGTCATTACACGTGTGTGATGACATGTAAGGCACAGTTCCAGCGGAAATATCTCATGTGCCGTCTCTTTGATTTCATGCCAAACCAGTGTTTTCATTTTCGCGTGGCTTGCGCTGAACATTTTCCTAGAAAATTGTGTCTAAAGCCAGAAGTTTCTCAGCTTGCATGTTTTTCTGTTGTGCTATGAAAGGATCCAGACTTTTTCATTCAAAACAGCTTATGCTAGTAAACATGTAGTCATGAAATCAGAGAGCGAGTTGCATGCAACGTTACAAATGTGTGCAAGGAAAAGAGGTTTAAAAATGTAAATAATACAGCCTTGTGAGACTGTGGTTTTTTTTGAGGGGGTAATACAGTGCTTCATCCTTTCCCAGCTGACTGGGTTGTTGTTGTTTTTGCTTATAATTACTTGCAACTGCTTTCTTTACTATAGCAAGGATGGGAGAAACTGTGGTCCTCAGGATATTGCTGGACTCCAGCTCTCATCCAGAAGTCTAAGGGTACCTACACCTCATACCATTTAAAGCACACGACTTCTCCCAAATAATCTTGAGAACTGTGGTTTAGTCCTTACAGAATTGCAGCTTCCAGTACCTTGGACCAACTACAGTTCCCAGGATTCTTTGGGGGGAGTCATGTATGCTGGCGAAAAGCCAAGTTACAGGGAACCAGGCAGAGGGCCTTCTCGGTAGTGGCACCCGCCCTGTGGAACATGTATGCTGTGTTTGTAGCCAGAGATGATGGGGACTGGAGAGTTTCTGGTTTCCTCTCCTTGCTCTATTGGATTCTAGATGCATTTTCCTCCATGAGAAGAGGGATGTAGCAGACAGAGAGCCATAATTTTGGTTGAGAGGGACACTGAGTAAGTGTTGGTGTACATAAACCGCACTTAAAACTCTACCTGGACAGTTCTGCTTTAGACTGCCAGGGAAAGAGGGATTTGTATGTTTGTATTCCCTCCGATGAAAACAAATAAATAACCCTCCACGCAGAAAAAAATAGCATACCGTATTTTTCCGTGTATAACACGCCCCTGTGTATAATATGCCCCCTGTTTTGGGGGACTCCAAATTAAGAAAATGGGAGGAGATTGTATCTGTGTATAATATGATCCCCAATTTTAAACATATTTTTAAAATGAAAAAACCTAGTCTTATACATGGAAAAATGTGTTATATGGCATGTATGCACTTCGTTACACGGGAAGAAAAAAGCATACAACTTGCACATTTTGACAACATTTCCAGGGCCTGATTACATACCAGCTGTTGGAATGATTGCTGACTTCCATTGAAGTCATTGGGACTAATTCAGCTTGAATTCAAGCATATGAAGGTCATGTTTTCTTTTCAATGTGTTTTTTCTTTCTACATGTTTAAGAGATATAGATTTTTTTTAAAAAAAAAAAGTTTGTAATTTGAACTTCCCTCCACCTTCTGCAGTACCTTTAAGCCCACCACAGAACCTGATGTTTTCAAATGTGGGACACAATTCAGCAAAGGTAACATGGGATCCTGCTTCTAAAAAAGTGAAAGGCTATAGGATTATGTATGTCAAAACAGATGGAACAGAAACCAATGAGGTAAGCAAATTTTTAGAAACGGGTTTTGTGTTTTTTTAAGGAGCAAATGTATTATGAAATACCTATATCCTGTTTGCAATCTGCCAGTTACTGATATCGTAATTAGATTAAGTACTTCTCTTTAGGTTAAGAACCACTTCAAAGACCTACAGAAAGCTCTATGCCTAGAGGGATGCCACTCACAAGATAACCTTCTAGAAACTCAGAAGACACCATGAAATATTTAAATAAATCAATTTAAACAGCAAAAAGCTGCAAAAGGGGCAAAATTGACTCGAAAAGAGAGGAAAAAACTGCAAAAATGACTCGGAAAGATCAGGAAAACAGCTAGCAATCTCAGGAGTATTTTTAACAGCAATTCCACAATCCTTTGCACTGAACTTTGAGGACTGTGGAGAGTTAGAGTTTGAGATAGGAGGTTTGGAGGGACCAATTGGATGGTGTTTTCAAGCTTTTTAGAAGCCCCCCCCCATATGCAATTTTACGTTTGCACATGGTGCCCAGGAACATAACCCCTGCCTAAGTGGGGAGACACCTGCAGTTTGTTTGAAAAATGTGTTTCAAGGCTTTGAAAAACGTACATAACCTGGATTCCACCCTTGCTCCCTGAGTCCATCTTTATTTTCTGTTAGCGCTGATGCCAGATTTTCCTCTTCCTCGCTACCAGCCCTGTGAGTGGAAGGTAGGGCGAACCTTTCCAAAGGCAGCTAAGGAGCAACTGCACGGCTCTTGAAACAGAAGCGCCATTTTGCGGTTTGTTTCTTTTAGAAACACTTGTTGTACAGGTGCTCTCCCTTCCTTCCAAGCCCTGGTGGTCCATTTCAGCAGCAGGATCTGGTATTTTATGACAGTAAACAGGAGAGAGGTATAGCACCCCCTTTTTCTCCCTCGTCTCTCTCCTGTAGCTGAAGGAGGGGAGAGGAAGCAATCCGTTTCTTGCTGTAAGACGAGGCTTTTGCCAAACCACTGAAGGGTACATTCTGGCGTCCAGGAGGCTTTCTTCAGCTGTTAGGAAACTCACACAGCTCAATACAAGCCTGCCTTTTGCATCCTGATGTAGACGGTGCAAGCCAGCTGAGCCTTGCCTTGAGACTCTCCACATGGTTTCTGATTGACGGCACTCCTTTTATTTTGCAGGAAGAGGTTGGCCGTGTTTCAACACACACTCTGCAGAGCTTGACATCCCTCACTGAATATACTGTTGCTATTTTCTCCCTCTATGACGAAGGGCAGTCTGAGGCACTCACTGGCAGCTTCACCACCAGTAAGTCTTGGCTGCATTTCTGAAAGCTATCCAAGCACAACCGTAATATTCCTTTGCTTTTCCGGAAAGAAAAGTAATTGCAACAGTCTCGCACTGCGATTTTATTTTTTTTAAGGAAAAGGGAACGTAATAACCCCTCGACTTTTCATTCGCTCGACAGTTTAGAAACTTGAAGTTAAAAGAAATGCAAATAGGCATTTTTGTCCGATATCTTCTAATGGTGGCTACAGAAAGAAAGAGGGGCATTTAAATATTGGATAGCTGGGAGGCAAGTTGGGTTTTGCCAGTTTGCTGAATAAATTATGTAGATGAAGCAAACCCCTCAGAATTCCTTTAAGAAAAGTTTCTTTCCAGCATTTCAGTTGCATTGGGGTGTTCTGAACCGCAAAAACACACACAATTCAGTCAAATTTGAACCTCTTCAGGCTAAGCAATCCCCTGTGCCAAAGAACTGAACTGAAAATCACTCCATGGGATTCTGTCCTCCTCTCCTTGGTTGCTCTAGTTTTTGGAAATGGAACAAATGCAGCCCAATTAATTCTACCATGTTTATAGGGTGCCATGGAGAGCTTTCATAGCGCTTCTCTTCAATCATCTCAGTGATCCTTATAACAGGTTTTCTTTCCGATGTGATACTATCTTGCAGAAAAAGTTCCATCTCCTCAGTATCTGGAAATACAAGAAGTATCCACAGATAGTTTTACAGTCAGCTGGAAGCTGCCATCTTCAGACGTTGCCCTTCTTCGACTGGCATGGATTCCACTGGGTGGGGAAGAAGCCGAAGAGGTGACTGTTCTTACCTCTCGTATGGTATCCTATATTATTAACAGCAAGCTCATGCTCCAAGTACAATCATACCTTGGTTTCCGAACACCCTAGTTGTCGAATGTTTTGGCTCCTGGACAATTGAAACCCGGAAGTGACTGTTCTGGTTTTTGAACGTTCTTTTGGAAGCCGAATGTCTGGCGGGGCTTCTGTGGCTTCTGATTGGCTGCAGGACCTTCCTGCAGCCAATCGGAAGCTGTGCTTTGGTTTTCGAATGTTTTGGAAGTTGAACGGACTTCCGGAACAGATTCTGTTCGACTTCCAAGGTACGACTGTACTGGTCCTTTCTCTTTTGGCCAAAACAACAACATCCATGCACAAGAGAGAACTATGAGCAGGCTCGGGGGAAACGCAAGATTTGCAGAAGTACAAAAAAAACCCCTTTAATATTACTATTTAATGTTAATTTATTTTTTCTACCCTGCCCATCTGACTGGGTTTCCCCAGCCACCCTGGGCGGCTTTCAACAGAACATTAAAAACAGAATAAAACTTCAAACATTAAAAACTTTCCTAAACAGGGCTGTCTTCATATGTCTTCTAAAAGCCAGATAATTGTTTATTTCCTTGACATCTGATGGGAGGGCGTTCCACAGGGCAGGCACCACTACCGAGAAGGCCCTCTGCCTGGTTCCTTGTAAGCTCATTTTTTGCAGTGAACCTCTAGAATGTCCCCGGAGCTGGACCTCAGTGTCCAGACTGAACGATGAGGGTGGTGATGTTCCTTCATGTATACAGGGCTGAGGCCATTTAGGGCTTTAAAAGTCAACACCAGCACTTTGAATTGTGCTCGGAATCGTCCTGGGAGCCAATGATGGGGGGGGGACAACTCGAAGGAGGGGGCAAACCCAAAAAGAGCTTGGTGAGGACTGAGCATATTCAGTGGCCATGGAATTCAGACTTTTTTAGGAGTGGGGATGTGGATGGAAAACTAGAGGAGGGAGAAGGCGAGGAAATGGAATGGAGTATTCTGGAAATGGGCATGACAAATGAGCAATCCCCACCGCAGCATGTTATTGCAGGTACCAGAGTTTTATGTATGAGTAACAAATCCCACTGAGTAGCCGAGACGGATGATACAGTAGTAACTCGGGTTACAGACGCTTCAGGTTACAAACCCTTCAGGTTACAGACTCCACTAACCCAGAAATAGTACCTCTGGTAAAGAACTTTACTTCAGGATGAGAACAGAAATTGCACGGCAGCAGTGGGAGGCCCCATTAGCTAAAGTGGCACCTCAGGTTAAGAACAGTTTCAGCTTAAGTACGGACCTCCAGAACGAATTAAGTTCTTAACCTGAGATACCATTGTATGTCTTTCTATCTGCTGTTCTGTCTCCTTCAGATCGTCCTCAGCGGAGAGGTGGACACGTACGAGATCGAAGGCCTCCTGCCAAGTACAGAGTATGAGGTGTCCTTGGTGGCCATCTTTGACGACGAAAGCGAAAGCGACGTCATTGCTGTCCTTGGGACCACACGTATGACAGGAAAAAACATTGCAACCTTCTCTTCCCCTCCTTTCCCCCTCACTCCCCAGGGGCTTAATTTCTAGAAAGGGAGATGTCTGTCTGGGAACACTGCCCTGTGAGCTGCAAAAACACAATTCCACAATTCCCTGATACACAGAGTGGTGGGTGGGTGAAGATGACTCTTTGCAGTCACTTGGCGCCTTCTCAAGGGCAATTCCCTCTTTCTCCACTTAGGGAAGTGTAATGGTTATAGGGGTTGCTCGTGCATAAGTTGCCGCCACTCCTGGCTAGGTTGCCTGGTTAAACCTTTTCTGTCTGGACAGCCCTTCACTTCGTGGCTGTTTCAGTCGCTAGCAGAATCCGTCAGTGGGTGTTTCTTGAACCTCTTCCAGCAAAGAAGTTCTTTGACGCCAAGTCTCCGCCTACTCTCCCTGCGCGGAAGTCTCCCTCGCCGATTCCCCCATCTGCCCCCCTTTATCCCTGGTGTTACGCTGATTTCCTTCCCCAGCCGATGAGCTGCCTCTCTCCCTGCTGGGCCCTTCTCCAGCATCACTTTGGAGCCTTGCCTCCGCCTCTAGCTCCGATGGCAGTTCCCTGACAGGAGGTTCTGTAGCTCAGTGGTAGAGCATCCGACTTACACTCAGAAGGTCCTGGGTTCAATCCCCAGCATCTCCAGGCAAGGTTGGGAGGAGCTTCTGCCTGAAACCCTGGAGAGGGGCTGCCAGTCAGTTTAGACAGTACTGAGCAATAGGGATCAATGGTCTGACTGAGTATAAAGACAGCTTCCTATGTTCCTATGCATTCCAAGATAAGTTTGGGCATTCAAAATTGACCTCTGCTATGCCAGGATTGTCAATCAAGCATTGTCTCATGTTAAATAACGGCATTATCAATCTATTAATAATTTCACCCATCCCCTCTTCCTAAATATCTGGGATGTATGGAAGGAAGCCCTGTCACAGGTTTAAGAAGCGGGAAGTTTGGAGTGGAGAAGCTGTGTTTGTGTGTGTTGCTTAATTTCTTCCAGTCTGC
The DNA here is from genome assembly GCF_964234715.1 of Podarcis melisellensis. Classification (NCBI taxonomy): domain Eukaryota; kingdom Metazoa; phylum Chordata; class Lepidosauria; order Squamata; family Lacertidae; genus Podarcis; species Podarcis melisellensis. Next base: position 15,350,565 of record NC_138539.1, on the reverse strand, counting down.
AGCTTTACCCAAATCTACCCACCTTCTGCTGGATTAATAATGTGTATTTGCTACAGGAGAAAAAGTGTTGTGGGTGGTAGAATTTGGAATAGAGAAACCACAGACAGTGCAAAGCTTAAATACTCCTCCTCCTCCTCAGTGCTTCTCTTTTTCAAATTTCCCTCTCCTGAAGCTGCTTTTCTTAAAAATAAAAAGAAAAGAAAAAGGGTTTACACATTTAAAATTGCAGTACTAATGTATAAGTGCCTGCGAGACCGTTGAATTCACTAAAATGTTCCCATATTTCCACAGCCAGTAGATGAATGTATGTGACTGGCTTGAAGATGTGATTGCTAAAATGATGTTTCGCTTGAAAGGTTCCATATCGTGCTGTTTTTTTTCCAGTTGAAGTAACAACTACTGAAATGACCACCATAACCACGACTAGTACCACAACTTTCCGGCCTACAACAGCAGGTACAAATTTCTTTTTTTATTTAGAAGATGAAAAATATCGTAAATATTTGTACAGCCGATTTTTGTCTGCAATTTTATTGGGCCTGTTTGTTTTTTGGGAAAAGTAAAAAGGAAACGAAAAGGAAAGGAAAGCATGCCAATATGTCTCAAACAGATTTTCAGAATGTGAATTTTCCTCACACATCCCCGCCTCTAACTTAAAATTCTCTTCAGAGGCCCTGCAAGTGAAGTGTGGCCGATCTTAGGGAGGAAGTCTTATTGGTGGTGGCACCCCAGTTATGGAAAAGTCTCCTCAGAGAGGATTTTATGGATTTTTTTGGTCCCAGGGGTTACCTCATTATCCACTTAGATTTTTAGAACCTGTGTTCTTAAAACCTGAATCTGTACCCTACCTGTTATATGGAAATGTTTGCACTGCGATGGTTTTATAATGTTTCTTAATTATTTTATTTTACTGTTGTATCTCCATGAGCTAGACAACTATGGTATTGTGTGGCCCCCAAACTCTCTGTGATATTAATAAAATTCAGTTCTTAAAAAAGATTTCGAAAACAAACACATGTTTGATATCATTTCAGTCTTTCGAACAGGAATAAGAAATCTCATCATAGACGACGAAACTACCTCAAGCTTGAGAGTCAAATGGGACATTTCAGACTACAATGTTCGTCAGTTCAGGGTGACATACCTCACTGCTGATGGTGATCGGGGTGAGGAAGCGGTAAGAACGGTTGGTATGACTTTTCTGTGTGGCTCAGCTTGGAGTCTTAGTTTTCATAATAAAGAGGCAAATGACTTATCCTACAATGGCTAAATTCTAGCAGACGCCCTGAGATATACCTCACACATAATTATGCTTGTGTGGCTTGTGAGTTTATAGATACTTGCATGCTTACAATGTCATCAGCGCATGTATTATTTTGCAGTTTCAGCAGTTAAAAATTGGCAGGATAGCAAGGGACAAAGCAGCAAAAAATTGGCAGGATAGCAAGGGACGGATGAGAGCAAGTAAAGTTAAATTTGGGCCTCACATGCACTATGCACTCAAAGCAGTATAAAAGGTAAAGGTAAAGGATCCCTGACAATTAAGTTCAGTCGCAAACGACTCTGGGGTTGTGGCGCTCATCTCGCTTTACTGGCCGAGAGAGCCGACGTTTGTCCGCAGACAGTTTTTCCAGGTCATGTGGCCAGCATGACTAAGCTGCTTCTGGTAAAACCAGAGCAGTGCACAGAAACACCATTTACCTTCCCGCCGGAGTGGTACCTATTTATCTACTTGCGCTTTGACATGCTTTCCAACTGCTAGGTTGGCAGGAGCAGGGACTGAGCAACGGGAGCTCACCCTGTCACAGGGATTCGAACTGCCGACCTTCTGATCAGCAATCCCTAGGCTCAGTGGTTTAGACCACAGCGCCACCCGCGTCCCTCCTCAAATGCCACTTTAAATGGTCATGGCTTCCCCCAAAGAATCTTGGGAACTGTGGTTTGTTAAAGGTGCTGAGAGCTACTCTCTACTCCCCTCCACAGACCTACAGTTCTCAGAGTGGTTTAGCAACAGATCCCTCTTCCCAGGGAACTCCAAGGTTTCCTAACAACTCTCACCACCCTTAAGAAATTCCAGTTCCCAGGATTCTTTCAGAGGTTGCCATGACTGTTCCAAGTGGTATGATTCTGCTTTAAATGCAGGTTGCAGATGGTGGTCTCTGTTGCAATTGGGATATTGATTAGTGGGTGAAGCCAAAGTTCTCATGGAAAGGTGGGTTTTTAAGAAGGGATTTGAGTGAAGAGAACAAGTACAGGATCAGGGAGTGAGTTCCAGGCCTAGAGGATTGCAACAGAGATCTCTGGAATTCCTTACAAGCCTTACAAGTAAGGCTTATGATATCTTTTTGTCTCCCTGGGAACAACTAAAAATGCTTCTCCTTTTGTAAAAACAGAGCAAATTGTTTATCCTGAGGTCCAGCTCTGAGGGCCTTCTGGCGGTTCCCTCGCTGCGAGAAGCCAAGTTACAGGGAACCAGGCAGAGGACCTTCTCGGGAGTGGCACCCGCCCTGTGGAATGCCCTCCCATCAGATGTCAATGAAATAAACAACTATCTGATTTTTAGAAGACATCTGAAGGCAGCCCTATTTAGGGAAGCTTTTAATGTTTAATAGGTTATTGTATTTTAATATTCTGTTGGAAGCCGCCCAGAGTGGCTGGAGAAACCCAGCCAGATGGGTGGGGTATAAATAATAAATTATTATTATTATTATTATTATTATTATTATTATTATTATTATTATTATTCTGTTGTGTGAGTACAGCTCAGTTGGTAATTAGATTCTTAATCTCAGGGTCATTGGTTGGAGCCCCACGTCAGGCAAAAGATTCCTATATTGCAGGGGTTGGACTAAATGACCTTCATGGTCCATTCCAACTCTACAATTCCACAATTCCAACCGTGAAATGTGAGTTTTTCCTCTCCCACCTTGACCCACCATGCAATTTGATCTCTCTGCTTTGTTTGCTAGCCTGTTGTGCTCTGATGAGGTTCTTGTCAGACATTTGCAGATATACACTGGTACCTCGGGTTACAGACGCTTCAGGTTACATACGCTTCAGGTTACAGACTCCCCTAACCCAGAAATAGTACCTCGGGTTAAGAACTTTACTTCAGGATGAGAACAGAAATCATGCTTGGCAGCACGGCGGCAGTGGGAGGCCCCATTAGCTAAAGTGGTGCTTCAGGTTAAGAACAGTTTCAGGTTAAGAACGGACCTCCGGAACGAATTAAGTGCTTAACCTGACGTACCACTGTAAAGGATTATTCGCTGCATGGAATAGCGCTTCATGTTTATTCTTGCAGTCTGCTGCCTTAATCAGATCTCTATTTTGTAGGAAGCTCTTGTTAATAAAAACGTCAAAAGGCAGGGGTGTTAATTGATGATCTCTCCCTTTTTGTTTCAGTTAATTCTGGGTTTTATGAGACTTTGGTAGAAAGTGTGTTTTTTTTTACAATAATAATGAAAAGCAGTCTGTCAAAGCAATGTGTACTTCTCCCCGGGCTATAAAAAAAGTGTGCAAACTTCCAAAAAAATTATTTGAGAAGCGTGTAAACAATGGTATTGTATAATTACCAGCCTTTAATCATGTGAGACCCCAGCTGCATTCTGAAGTGGTACAGTCCTGGACTTGATTTAGCATCGCTCTGAGCTGACTGTGGAGTGGGGTTGAGGAACCGGTAGCCTACCAGTTGTTCTTGGATTACAATTCCCACCATGCCTGACCATTGGCTGTTCTTGATGGGCTGATGGGAGATCAGAGTTCAACAAGATCTGGAGGTCCAAAGGTTGCCCCACCTGCAGTAGAGAATCTTCTGTCCAGCTTTTTTAAACAGTAGAAATGCGTTGTTCATGGATGACAACAGTTGCCATTTTTGTAAAGCTGAAATTTCTATTTGTTCCTGTCATGTGTGGCTTCAGACCAATGCGTTTGGTTCTAGAATGTGCTGCTGCTGCTCTCCAGATGTGCGATGTGGCCAGTTGCGCCAAGCCTCTGTGGCTTTTGCTGTGGTTATGCTGCACATTGCCAAGCCTTTTCATGAACGACGTGAACCGAAAATCAGTTCCATAAAGTCACGAAGGCTGGAGCTTTGTTTTCTTCCCTTTGACGGTCGCACATGATATCGCTTAGTGCTCTTGCAAACTTTTAAAGCAGCCGGTTGGTTTTCTTAACTCCCCGAGTCCTATCTTCAGCAAACAATTCCATATTGTCTTGAAGGCCAATAAACCCAGTGAGAGTCTGCCATGGAATCTCTTGCATGTTGCAAAGGATTCTGGGCCATGCTCTAGACAAGTGCACACTCTGTTGACACAGGATGCTGGCAGTGCCTGTTTCAGCCTCACTGTCACCCCTGCATGAAACAGAGAATAGGCCCCCAAAATGCATTGAAGCACTCCCCTTTGTCTGCCCATTACAGTGGTACCTCTAGTTACAAACTTAATTCATTCCGGAGGTCCATTCTTAACCTAAAACTGTTCTTAACTAGAGGCATGCTTTCGCTAATGGGGCCTCTTGTTGCCGCTGCACGGCCGACACATGATTTCCATTCTCATCCCGGGGCAAAGTTCTCAACTTGAGGTAACTCTTCCAGGTTAAGGGAGTTTGTAACCTGAAGCGTTTGTAACCTGAGGTGTTTGTAACTCGAGGTACCACTGTACATGTAAATGGTGAGCAAGCTGTATCTCAGGGATGCTTATATGTCATTAATTATTCTTCCATCTATGTACGCTTGATAACCCTTGTTTACTCCTGGGACAGTTTGAAAACTCTGGTTTTGAACCACCCCAACTGAAACTGCCTGCTTTGACCACAACATAAAGGTTGTTTGGAGCAATATTCCAAGACTCCTTTACCTTGTCTCTCGTCTTCTAGTCTCCCCTTCCCCCATTCAACTTTTTTAATCTGTGGACATTCTCTCCATCTCCACAGAGCCCTATTTTCAACTCTTCTATCTTTCCCTTTGATTCTGCCCTTCCAGCATATTCACGGAGCCAACAACTGGAACCTTTATGGACTATTGGGCGCATTTCAAGTTTTCAGGGAGTTATGGGGGCGCCAGTCACAAAATGGCTGCCATGGGGAGTGTGGGATAACACAAAAGCAGAGAGACAACACTGTTGACAATGTTGGGCTTACCATAAGAAGTCAGCCGTGTCCTGCACGTCCTGGTTATGGAGATCACACACCAACACACACACATACAAACACAGAGATGATGTTGCTGCTGTCTAATTAAAGGACAAATAGCATCTGTCCTTTCAGGAAATACAGATAAGGTAGCCACACCACTGTTAATATATCACATAAATCGCTTAGAAGTTGCCTGCCCATTTAGCCCCATAGTTTCCTTTCTAGGAGGCCTAGAATCATAGAAAGTGTAGGAATGTTAAGGAACGTAAGAGAGGATATAGTGTTTTGATATTATCCCTCCTCACTCAAGCTAGTGAGTAAACCTACCTGGACCCTGAGATGAACCTACCTGGACCCTGAGAACATCTTCTGAGGCCCTCCTTCATGTGCCTCCTTCTCAAGAGGTCCAGAGGGTGGAAACACAAAAATGGGCCTTCTCTGTAGTGGCTCCCCGTCTGTGGAATGCTCTCCCCAAGGAAGTTCACCTGGCGCCTTCATTATACACCTTTAGACGCCAGGCAAAAACATTCCTTTTTAAACAGGCCTCTGCCTGACTTCATCTACATCCTATACCCTTTTAAAAATGCCGGCTCTTTTTTTTGGGGGGGGTGTTATTGGGTTGTTATTTTTGTTTTGATTTTGTGTATTCGATATTTTATGTGAACTGCCCTGAGACCTTCAGATATAGGGTGGTATAGAAGTTAAATATATAAAATATAAAATATAAAATATAAAATATAAAATATAAAATATAAAATATAAAATATAAAATATAAAATATAAAATATAAAATATAAAATATAAAATATAAAATATAAAATATAAAATATAAAATATTATTATTTTGCATCAGTTTCTAAGGGATGGACGTATGACAAACCCACACAGTATCAGCATTTTCACGTTGGAGAGTATACATAGATGTACGTGGCTTTTCTTTTTCTAGAACCTAGTCCACTGGTGCTGAGGAGGTTTAATCACCTAAAGTGGTCCTGTGGCTCAAGAAGCTCTGAAACAGATGCAAAACACAGAGGTTAATCATAGATCTTTTTTGTTTTGTTTCCCCTGACTAGGTAATGGTCCCTGCAAGGCAAAACAGTTTGCTTCTTCAGCCTTTGCTCTCAGACACTGAATATAAAGTTATGGTTACCCCCATCTATTCTGACGGGGAAGGTGTCAGTCTGTCAGCTCCAGGGAAAACATGTGAGTACAAAGGTTTCTCTTCTGGCAAAAGTTGTAATATAAGCAACTGTCCCTTTTTTAAGCAAGCGCTGTTTCTCCAGGATGTACTGAGAACCATTTCATTTGTAATATGTTTTCATTTTGCAGTGCCCCTGTTTGCTCCTCAAAATCTCAGGGTCTCTGATGAATGGTACAACCGATTGCGGATTAGCTGGGATGCCCCTCCATCTCCCACAATGGGATACAGGATTGTATATAAACCTGTTAACAGTGAGTGTCTAAAATGGTTGCTTATGTAGTTTATTTAAATATGTGGTAAATATGTTAAATCAGGTGTGTGAATGGAACTCGCCTAGGTATAGTTCTCACAAGATAAGGTGGGAAACCTGTGTTACACTAATTCCTTCCTGAGAAGATCCCACTTTCAGTCTGACTGTCCACAAAAAAATGATTCCTGGCCATAGAAAACTAGTACAGTGGTGCCCCGCAAGACGAATGCCTCGCAAAACGAAAAACGCGCAAGACCAAAGGGTTTTTTGGTTTTTGCGTCGCTTTGCAAGACGAATTTCCCTATGGGCTTGCTTCGCAAGACGAAAACGTCTTGCGAGTTTGTTCGCTTTTTTCCTAAAGCCGCTTGAAGAGGCGCAGTTGCGACGGACCGTGCTTCGCAAGACGAAAAGACTCGTAGAACGAATTAATTTCGTCTTGCGAGGCACCACTGTATTTCAGGAAGATGTTGGGCTAGAGTGCTTCTTCCTAACATGCTAGCTTTCTGCATGCAGGGATTTTTATTTTTTATAACGGGGGAGCATTCAGTCATGCAAATTCCCAACTGCAGTCCAGACAGAGGTATACCATCTTATCTACTGTCAACGAGACCAAGGTTATTTATGCTCAAGTCACTCATGACAAATAAGACTTGCCTTTAAGAAACTAGCAGAGGGTGTGTGTGTGTGTTTTGTAAACTGGAATAAAGTGGGTTAGAAAAATATTTCATTTTAAGAATGAGCATGGTTTTATGTGATCAGAAGCTAGTAATGAAATTTCACAGTGTCTTCAAGCTGTGTTTCCCTGCCTAAGTCATTTATATTCCTCTCACTTCTTGCAGTCCCTGGACCAGCCCTGGAGACATTTGTGGGAGATGATATCAGCACCATCCTTATTTTGAATTTGCTCAGTGGAACCGAATACAGCGTTAAAGTATTTGCTTCCTACTCAACGGGATTCAGCGATGCTTTAGCTGGTGTAGCCAAAACTTGTAAGAGACCTCAACTTCTTGTTATCCAATTTCTAATCTCCATGGACCATATTTCAATGGTAACCTTAGCCTTGAACAGAGTATCGAACTCAACCACTTTTCTTTTGCGCTGTTCCTAAAGGAAATGTGTTTGCTTGCTCTTCAGCATGAAGTTCTTACTTCAAGTTTAAGCTACATAAAAGGAAAACGCACAGAACAATATTAATAACAAACAAGACAGACAAGTCTGAGAAAACCCTAATTTTAAATCAATGACAAGTAGGTTTTCCATCTAAAGAAATGACGAATGTTTTTTATCCCTGTACTCCATTTCAGTGTACTTGGGAGTGACCAATCCGAGTGCTTATCAAGTCCGCATGACAAGTATCTGTGCTCAGTGGCAACTTCAAAGACATGCAACGGCATACAGGGTTGTGATTGAATCACCTCTTGGTAAGTCATAAGGACATAGCATCAGTGTGATGCCATAACATCTGTCAACTACTAAGATACTATGTTGCTTGATTCATGATTAATATCCGCTTACCATATTATAGTGAAACTTAAACAAAGATTAACTCTCATGAAAGTGACCCGCCTTGCACGGAACGTGAGGATTCCCAAAGAAAAGATCATGAAGAATGTACTCCTCCCCCAGTCCTCCTTGGTTATGGCTCTTGGTTTGTCTGGAATGAAACAAACCATAGTCCCAGGTTCAGATAAAATGTTAAGTCAAACCATGGCTTAGCTCACAGCAGTGCGGCGGCAGCAGGACTGGAGAACGAGAAAAGCAGTTGCGTGTCGAGGTCCCCAAACCACCCCAATAAAACACAATTCACCCAGAATTTTTGTTTAAGGTTTTTGGCATAATTTTGGCCACAACTTTATTAAAATACAGAAAATGTGAGTGGTTGCTTAGGCATTGGTTGCGACTATCTGTCCCCACCCGGGGACAGACTGACATACACACCACAGAGAGTCAGAAAGGAAAAACATTTTGGGGAGAAAGATGGAGCTGGGAACCATGCCCTCACCTCTCCCCAAATGCTCCCAGGGGCTCTTGCGTAGCCCTAGCCCCTTGACAGGGGTTCGGACAAAGGCATGGCGAGCCCCTGGATTCCTTTAATGGAATACCATTGCAGCAGCAGCATTGGAGGGGCAGCCACAGCCAATCCATGCTCCTCCACCAACCAATTCATAAAAACCGCAACCTTACAAGTTGTGACGATTTGCCAAATGGCATCAGCCAATCAGCCAAATGGACAAAATTCCTACCAGGCCCCTGTCCCCAAAGCAGATGACCCCATGACAGCATAGCAAGATCAATACAAACAACCCTAAATATAGGGAGGGTGGGCAGGTAATCCGATGCGCGCAGCGAAAAGAGGAAGCTCAACGCTTCGCGCAGGGAATATAAAACTTTTTGGCTATCAATCATAAAATGGCAACATCAAATTCTCCCCAACGACAAGAGGAGCCCAATCGCAAGGGTGGCCAACTACCTTTACCTGTCCAACAATAGTGGGATGTCTTGTAAGACCCCTTGGCAACATGTGCTCTCCATGAAGGAGAACATGCTTTGCGTTCTCTGCAGGAGCATGTGCGCTTGCACATTCTTACTAAGTCATAGTTTGGTTTAGCAATACCAGCTAATAGAATCCAGCTCAAAGTGTCTCTTCTTCTTCTTCTTCTTCTTCTTCTTCTTCTTCTTCTTCTTCTTCTTCTTCTTCTTCTTCTTCTTCTTCGCTGTGCTTCACTTCACTGTGTTACCTTTATTTTAGACCAAAGTCCTAATCTTTAAACAGCTCCATTTCTAATTTCAGATGGGACACAGGAAGAAGCATTACTTGGAGGAGGAACTCCTAGGCATTGCTTCTTTGAACTCGTTCCTGGTACAGAATACAAAATCAGCATCCATACGCAGCTTCAAGAAATAGAGGGGCCTGCTGTTAGCATAATGGAGACCACTTGTAAGTATACATACCAAGTGGAATTCGGTTCATTTTGCTGTCATCAGACATAGGCACTAAGACCTCCTTCACACCTGGTTTCCTAAACTTGGCACCGTTATCTGATACAATTGCATCAGGGACTCCATGGCTGGAGGCAAGCGCCTCCGGACCTGAGGATAGAGTCTAGCTTAAGAGGCTACCTGGGAATTTGTGTGGCTAGGCCTCAAAGACAGAGCCTTCTTCAGACACAGAAGGATGCACCACTGACCTCTGTGATTGGTAGGCCACATGTAGCCTCTGGATTGGCTAGGCCTGGTATAGGCACTAGGAACTTGGCTTTTTGACTTTTGCCTAATCAGCATAGCAGGATTGTTTCCCTGTTACACCCCAAGCCTTCAGTTCCAATACCGGACATCAGAAACTGCCTTTTACCAGGGCTGTCCATTCATCCATCCATCTGGCTGAGTGTTGTCTACAGTGACTGGCAGAAGCCATCCATGGTTTCAGATGGGGGACATGGTTTTTCTACCTAGGGACTGAACCTTGGGCCACTGCACATGCAAAGCAGATGCTCTACTACAGCCTTTCTCAACCTTGGGTCCATATGTGTTGTTGGACTACAACCCCCATCATCTTTGACCATGGGTCCTGCAAGCTACAGGTGATGGGGGTTGTAGTCCAACCACATCTGGGGACCCAAGGTTGAGAAAGGCTACTCTGCTATATTGAGCTATGGTATTTCACCATGTCAGGGGGATTCCAGATCACAGGGATTCTGGACTGGAGGAAAAATGCTTCAGTACAGCCCTGGTCTGGCTTTGAGACAAAGAAGACAGATGTGTGTTTGGGTCTAATGTTATGCATATCTAATATTGATTAAATCCCTCCCTCCAAACTCCCATTTCCTACCCTCTGCCTTAGGGATGTGTGCTGATTGTTGAGGGTAAGTATCAAACTGCTCTCACCTTACTTCATTATCTTAAACTTCACTCAAATGCCTGTGTGGTGCTAAAGACTGCACCAACCCTGCAAGATAAACCAGAAGGAGCACCGCAAGTTCTCTTTCGTCAGTGAAATTATCTGCATTTAGACTTTGCCAGTGGAGATGGACTGAGAGGCCTTCCAGATTTCAGGCAAATCTTTGCAATCATGAGGGCTAGCAACTCCTTTTTGAAACAGATGAAAGCTCAGATTCTCAGCAAGCCAAATTCTGGGCTCACTACAATATGAGCTGGGCATATAACAAAACATTCACATTTCCTGCATTCTCCCAATATCCGAATAATGCTTTCACAATTGACCTGCTTACACAGTCAAGCTTCCTCTTACTGTTCTTTTTTTCTGTTTCTAGTGCCATTCCCAACCCAACCACCACCAACTCCTTCAACCACCACTCCACAACCTACAATTCCTCCTGCAAAGGAAGGTAAGCTCTTTCTGTAGCAGAGTAACAGGTGTGAATGATGCAATGATTATCTTAAGGATTCTTCTGTTTTGAAAGCTGTTTTTTTATTATTATTCTCCAGGGTAGAGCTCATGGTTACTCAGTGAGATCCTAACATTTATTGGGTTCCATAGGCAGGTTTACACATGTCAGGGAGGAGAGGCATCACTTTAGAATGGAAAACCTGCTATCTTTCTTTATTCCAAAGTACTTTGTATGTCTTTAGTTTGCAAAGCTGCGAAAGCTGACCTTGTCTTTTTGGTGGATGGCTCATGGAGTATCGGAGACGACAATTTCAACAAAATCATTGGCTTCCTGTACAGCACTGTTGGAGCTCTTGATAAGATTGGCCCTGATGGAACTCAGGTGAGTGAATGAGTGAATGAGTGTGAAAAAGAATTAACAGGATTCAAAACGTGAGCAAACATCTAATTCAAAGGAGGCTTGGAATGGGATGAATGAAAATACGATATTATGGCGAAGGCTTTTCAAAAGCATGCGGTGGGCTCTTTCTTTAGATCTGTAAATATTTATATTCCAGAGTGTCATTAATTCCTGTACAGAGACTCACTGTGTTACTGAAATTCCCCTAACACCTCAATTCCAAACACACCCACCTGTAAGTTTATGACGTAGGTTATTTTTTTGCATAACACACTTCCGAGCAAGTCTGCTGAAATTCGAAGGCTTGCTGTGGTCTTCAAAGTGGGCCACACAAGCTGACTTCAACACGACTGGGAGATGGCAGGTGTTCACATAGCTCCTATTGGGAGAACTAAGCCCCTTTCTCTACACAGAATTCGGTGAGACGCGTTGATGAGCAAAGTATCATAGAGAGCAGCTGTAAGCTACACTGGCCACCTCTGTTCAAGGGAGAAGGATTCAGTGTGAACGCCCATTCAATTTATCTCCCACTTGCCACTGATCCATTCTTCTTTGACTAGATGTTGGTCTTTAGAAAGGTGGACACATGAGAAAAGAGGAGTCTGGTGTCTGTGTTTCTTGTGACCCAAGCAGGAAGTGAGCTGGTTGGGTTTGCCACTTTATCCTTCTTGCATCTGATGCAAGTTATAGAGCTCTTGAGGGCAGCAGTGCAATGCTTCTCCAGATACTGCAGACCAAGAATGGTTATGTCATCTGCCAGAGTACCAGGGTAACTGATATGCCCTCCTTCCTTTGGCACTGATAAGGAGGCTTTCAAGTTTGTTTGTGATAGATTAGCACAGAAGGGACAAGCAGAGGCTGATTACTTCTTTCTTTTTCTTTAATGGGCTACCTGCTTCATGCCAGCAGTTGAAAGGATAACGCTTCTTTGCAAATTCAAAGCTAAAGGTTGCATTTCAACTAGCTGAAGATCTTTTATTAAAGCTCAGTGTGTTCTACAAGCTGAACTTATGCAGTCAGATGTAAACACCACTAAGGGCAGTAGAGCTTACTGGCAGGAAACTATGTCTAAGTTTGAAGTTATGCTGATCCTAATATCTTTGGTATTCTATATTACTGATCTTTGATGTTTTTGTAATAATGGATCCACACAACTGCCTTCATTTTGGGACTCTCCTTGGAGGTGTCGCTGTAGTGGCTCTCATGATGAGGCTCCTAAACTTCAAAATTTACCGCTACCTGAGGTGTGTAAGTGTGTCTGAGAGAGTGTGGATCCCAACCAGCTCTCACTTGCCCATGCTGTGTCTGCCATAAATGAGTGAGATGTCTTTTCTATGAAGGTGGCCATTGCTCAGTTCAGTGACGATCCCAGGACAGAATTTAAACTGAATGCCTACCGAACGAAAGAAACACTTCTGGAGGCCATCCAGCACATAGCATACAAGGGAGGAAATACCAAAACAGGTATTTGATTGGCAGGTAGATTTTGTCATTGCAGATTTCAACTTTCGTTGGGGCCATGGTTTTTATGGAGAGAGATAGAAATTAAATAAATACACTTCTACGTGTTGTTTATGTTACTCTCGTCTTCTTCTTTACAGGCAAGGCAATTAAACATGCCCAACAGGCCTTATTTACTATTGACTCAGGGACCAGAAAGGGGATCCCAAAGGTTTTGGTAGTGATCACAGATGGGCGATCACAGGATGATGTGAACAAAGTCGCCAGAGAGATGCAGCTAGATGGTAAGAAGATAGGGACGTAAGGAAAGCTCAGCTTGATCAGGCCAAACACCCCAAGCAGGACATGAATGCAATAGGCTTCTGTTGCCCATCTTCCCTCTGATATTGGTGGCATAGCTGTCAACTTTTCCCTTTTCTTGCGAGGAATCCTATTCGGAATAAGGGAATTTCCCTTTAAAAAAGGGAAATGTTGACAGCTATGATTGGTGGTAAATGGCCATTCTCTTACGAATTACCTGTTCCAACTGTCTCAGGAGGCCTTTCATAAAATACAAAATTTAAAAGCAAGTGGCAAAGTGATTGGTTTGCTTGATGTAAGTTTTAAAAGGAAGTAATTTGCAAGGCACATAATTGCTTTTCTCTCTCTCGGGCTTCTCTTTTGCTGATATATGCAGACTCTTCAGCCATCCATTAACCACTTTTATAGGTGTGCATGCATCTAAATAAGTGTGCATGCACACGAAAGCTCATACCAATGACAAACTTAGTTGGTCTCTAAGGTGATACTGGAAGGAATTTTTTAATTTTGTTTCGACCACAGCAGACCAACACGGCTACCTACCTGTCACTTTTATAGGTGCTCTCATAAAAGTCAGGTAGAGAGAGTCAAATGAGCTTTCTCACCATATTTGTGTCAGTGATTTTTGCTAGTGTGGGATAAAATGCAGAAGATGCTGCAATTATTGGAGTCTCAGGTCTCTTTCTCTTCTCTGATGCAGTAGTTTCTGTATCTGGGGCATGGGCTATTAAACTAGCATCCACCAATCTAAAAATAAAATAAAATTGTGGGTTCAGTGCACCAATGGTTCAAGCCCCTAGTCTGTTGCATTGTGTTGGCACAATGGTCAAGACACCCTAACTTGCAGGATTGGTGTGTTGGCAAAGCAAGTGTTAGAATTAGGTCATACGTTATTGAAAGAAAAAAGGGAAATTAATCTGTGTGCTTCTTTGTCTGTTGGACACACTACGTAGTTTCTGTTCCTAAAATAAACTTGGCTGGTTGAAGGGAGAGAATTCCTTTTTCTTGGCTGGCTAAAGGGAGAGTCCTTTTATGAAAGTGCTGAAAGAGTAATCTGGTGATGTTTATTGGGGTGGAGAAGTGAATTTGTGCCTTCTGGTGTGCGATGGAGAAAACTGGTTTTATTTTTCCATACTGCGTTTAGTTAAAAGATTCGCAAGAGGAAGAACGGCTGTTGCATCTGAAGAATTTTTTATTTGTGTTTTTCTCCCTCCAACCTAGGGTTCAGCATATTTGCCATTGGAGTAGCAGATGCTGATTATTCAGAACTGGTTAACATTGGCAGCAAGCCTAGTGACAGGCATGTCTTCTTTGTGGACGACTTTGATGCCTTTAAGAAGATTGAAGATGAACTGATCACTTTTGTCTGCGAGACAGCATCAGCAAGTTAGCGATTAAGACTTCATTTTTATCTGCTTCTGTTTATACAATATACAATATCTTTATTGTCATTGTCCCATACAGAACAATGAAATTGAAAAACTACATAAAACATTCAAAAACCCCTAAAAACTCTGAAACCCCATTTTAAAATACACTATACTATACTATAAAATACACTATACTATGCTATGTTTAGAATCAGAATTGCATTTGTGTAGAAACTGTTTCTCAGACGGCTAGTCCTGGCCTTTATAACCCTATACCTTCTTCCAGAAGGCAGAAGCTGAAAGAGATAATTTCTGGGGTGCGTACTATCCTTAGCTATCTCTGCCGCTTTCTTATGGCACCTGGAAACATAGATTTGATCTAAGGTGGGAAGAGTGCGCCCAATTATTCTCTCTGCAGTCTTTACAACCCTGGATAGCATTGTTTTTTCCCTGGCCGTGCAGCTCGAAAACCACACACACAGACCAACGGTGTGAAATTATCATTGTTTACTGGAGGTTAGATGTTCATCGGGGGTTTTGTTTTGTGTGCGCACACATGTCTTCTTACAGTGCCAAACTACACATCAAGATCCTGGTGTCTATTGATCTCATAGCACAGATTTTGGTTTCCATTTAGAAATATGTTGTGTAGCCAACCATTTTTTTCTCTCTTTCAAGGCTTAAAGATATTCTCTTCTTCCTTTTTGCAGCTTGCCCATTGGTTTATAAAGATGGCAACAGCCTAGCAGGTATAGTATTTCCATATATTCCTTCTTCCTTCCTTCATTTACATTTCTATATTGCCTTCCTGCCAAAGCACCCAAGGTGGCTTATAAGTTTAAAGCACAAATTTAAACACGTGAAATTGGGAGTGGAGAGAGACTGACTGGAGCAGACCTTGCTGTATCTGCTTCCCTACACTCCCTCGGACTCTTCATCTTCTGTTAATTGTTTAAAGGATTATATTTCTCATTTGCAGATCCTTCCCTAACTGACATGCCTACTACTAATATTTTTGAAATATACGAGCTATATATACATTATTTACACAATGGGCCCCGCATGATTGGCTAATTCCAGGCTGCTCCTGCAGGCCAATTAGGTCACTGATTCACTTCCACCTGGAGCTGGATTGGGTGGCTCCTGCAGACCAATCAGACTGCTGCATTCTGGATCCTTTTGTTCTAGGATTCAGCTCAGTATATAACAAATTTAATAATAATTTATTATTTATACCCCACCTATCTGGCTGGGTTTCCTCAGCCACTCTGGGCAGCTTCCAACAACAAATTAAAAATAGATTAAAAATACTACTGCTCTGGAAAGGTTTACTGTTCAACTGTTAAAAGGGGTAGTCACATAATGAGACTGTCTGGCACACTCTGCCAGGGCCGTGTCAATCATTCATGGCATCACACACACACACACACACACACACACTACAGGGCTTCAGCTTGCAACCAATCTGGTTAGGAAATTACTGCTGGGCTCAGATAATAAGAGACAGCAGCTTCATTGGAAGTAATGATTTATGGCTGATGGTTGCCTGAACGTGTCTGGGCAAACCTTGGGCTCATGTTCTCCTCTCTCCTCTATTCCCCTTTGGCAAGGGCTTGAGGAGATCAGAAGCTTTTGCTTCTACGTTTGACTAGTTGCAATTTAGCGCCGTGTCCAATACTGATAAAACTGGTGGTTAGTTTTGACTCCAGTTTGCTGAAACAAGCCAACTTTGAAGCTGTCTTCTTTCAATAAATCATAGTCAAGGGTAGTCACAGTCAGGGTTCAGATGTAATACTAAACTGGGGCTAATTGAAGACGGAACTGAAATCTTCCAACCTTTTTAGAGCTACACTGCAGGAGCAGGGAAGGGAGAGAATGTGAGCATGAGACTCATTCCTTTACCAATAAACTATAGTTTATCATTACACCGAATGCAGTCAATGATTGGTCAAGGTCACAAAGGAGAGTTTGGGAAGACTAAGCACCTTGGAACAAAGTCTCCAACCTAAATACTTCATTCTCAGGGCCAAGCTGGCCTCTTATGCACAAACCCCATTGAAGAACCCGAGCTATGAAAGACCATAATGGTTCTATTGCGAATCTGTTTTTTTCCATGGGTTTTCTGCTGCTGCTGCTTCTCACCTTACAGCAGTATAAATAAATATGCATTCTCTAGAGCTCATGCTTTGTATTTAAAAAGGTTTAATTCCTGTCAGATGCCTTGTACGCCTCCTTCCAGCAACTCCTTAAGCCAAGCTGGCGCCAAATGTATTGCTCGCCTCCCTTTGGACCGCATCAGCGAGGCTGAGAGAGGGGTCTTGTCGTCTGGGCTGTCCAGGACCTCCATACATGCTGCCCAGACTTATATACCTTAGAAAGTCACTTCAGTGCTTCTAATGCAATGGTTTGACTTTGTCCCCTGGAGGCACACTCCTGTTACCAAAAAGGAGCAATGCAGCAGCGAGCAGCAGCTTCTTCAGCTGGCTGGAAAGCCAAACAGGATGTTGATGTTTGTGACTGTTACCGTGGGAAGAAAGGGGCAGTCCATTCACTGTACTGAGCACCGGATGTTAGCTCAGTGTGTCATCTGACCTGTACTGGAAGTACATGGGAGGAGTCTTCTCTCTCTCCGCTGTTGATGTAAAGAGAGTGCAGACATGTTTCTCTGTACTGCTGCAAAAGACAGAAATAAAGGCATGTAAATATATTTCTGTCTGTCTCTTTCCCCTCCCTGGGGATAGCAGGGAGGAGAGTGAAGGAGTGGTGTGTTCTTCTCACGTTTGAGAAGGATCGCTGATTACAGACCTTGCCTGTTTCCTGCCGGGAGTCACAGACGGGGAGGTCAACAAGGGAATCAGCCGGTGCCTGGAGAGTGGCACATTCCTCTGACAAGGCCTGATTCCAACAACTCCATTGTTTCTCTAGACAGGTGGATGCCACCACTGCCACCAATTCCTGCCATTTTGTTCAGCAGCTTTCAGTTGGAGGAGAATTCAGTACTTGAACCAATGGCCTGACGCAGCACCAGGCAACGCCATGTTCCAATCTCTTTTAGCTGACAACATTTTCCACTTTTCCTTTCAAGCACCATTAAAACACGTGACACTTGAGCAAGTTGACGACCACCTTCTTACATTATTTTATAGGGTTTTGTGAGATGAAAGTTCCCAGGGAAATGTGCCCATGCTAGTAAACTTAGCGGTGGTATAAATCTTTAGTCATTTTCACTCCCAAGCCACATTAAGAGAAGTCAGTGACATGTCTTATGTTTTTCAGGATTCAAAATGATGGAGATGTTTGGTTTGGTGGAAAAAGAGTTTGCAACTGTGGAAGGGGTTTCTATGGAGCCTGGAACATTTAATGCCTACTCCTGCTACAGACTGCATAAGGATGCTTTGGTTTCCCAGCCAACCAAGTATGAACTCTAGATGTATTCTTAAAATATGTTGGTGTAATTATAGCCAAAGCTAATGGAAGCTAAACCATAGCAACATTTTCTAAATCTGCATCTGAATACTGGATTTGTAAGAGCGGGCCCTACCATTAGGCAAGACAGGCAATCCACCTCAAGCTCAGATTTTGGGTGACAAATTGTGAGTGAGATCCCATGGGGCTTTTCATTCCTTTCCTCCCTCTGCAGCCTCACTGTGTGTTAAGATGTGGGTGAACATATCAGACGACACAGCGATTCTTCAAACAGCTCTTGTTTACTCACAGGCCAGAACAGAACTGAACTGAAGGGTTCAGTCAGCTTGCTTATATAGAGCTCCAGTATAACGTAACTGTAACAATTTTCTAAAACTATCCAATCACTGAACGTCACTTTCGATCCCTTATTTGCATAACTATCTACAGTATCCCCCTGCTGGTCCGGGGTGAGAACTTCAGCACATAACACCGTGCACCCCCAAAATCTGCTCTGAATGATTGGAAGACCCTCTGGAGTAACAGAGAGTGACATTTGAGTTTCTGCCTCAGGTAGCAAAATATCTATTTTGGGCCCGTCTCAGAAGCTCTGTATGGTATTTAACCATTACAAAAAATAGCAAAGGTGTCAAGTTATTTGGGGGCATGGCAGTAAATGTTTTCACTGGTGAAAAGGTGAGAGTTTTTATGGATGCAAATGATGCAATCTCACTAAGCAAACAGGACAGTGTTTTTGGGGAGAAGAAATGAAGAAACTGCAGCACCTTGCAGTTCAGGAAAATGCAGAATAGCAGCGAGTTACTTAATTGTGTGTTACTTACTCACATGCTCAGTGTTTCCCAGATTTATCATCTCTGAGCACAATCAAGTGCAAGATCTTCTGCACAACAGAATATGTTTCCATGTGGAGAATTTCCCCCATCACATGTGCAAGTTTCTCTAGATCTATGGAATTCTCCCCACTCCCAGTGTACCTGGTTGATTATGAAATAAGTATCCCAATTCCAAAATCTGCTTGGGAGGCACAATCCCTTCCCACTACTGGCGAGTGGGGATTTCCTTAGTTCTCCAGATGTCACATTCCTGCCTCCTGTCAGTCATTTGATTGGCAGGGGAAGGGGTCGAGTGGAAGGTCTGTGAGTAGCACTGTTCTCGGAGCTGTCTGAATTAGGGCATCTAGCTATAGTATTATTATTCTTGAACCAAGATTTTGCTTGCTTCCCAAGAAGAAGTCGTGGGCAGAACCTTCCTTCCAAACATTTACAGTAAGCATCTCTCCTGTAACGCAAGTCTGCCCAGACTGCCTCTGGAATGTTACCAGTGTTAATCTTTACCTTGGCCAAACCAACGTGCTTGCCCCTTAAAAAAAAAAATCTGTATTCATTAAAACCCCTTGTCATATGTCACACTCTGGCATGAGGGTTGAGTGCTGAAAACACGAGAGAGGAGCATATTGAGTTTCAGAGAAAGTTGAGTCCAAGAGCAGGATTTGACTTGGGAAGGGAAGCACGCTGCTTAAGTGGAGAGATAAAGCTAACTCAACCCATGTGTGGATTCTGAAAATGGTGGTGATTAGAAAAGGCAAGGCTTGTGAGAGAGCACAGAATGTAACGTGGCATTCGGTGCTGGAAGAAGTGGGAACTTACAGGGTGGGTTCAACATGGCACACTTCCAATTATTCTGTCTGCACAATGATTTGTGCTTGCCAGATGGAATATCCCCCTCCCCCTCTTCACTGTTCTCTGCGTTCTCCTGCTCCCACACCCGAGCCAATTTCAGGGGATTCAGGAGACATATGGGAGGAAGCTGTATCCCAATGTAGCTGAAAGACCTACATTGGCTCCCAGTACGTTTCCGAGCACAATTCAAAGTGCTGGTGTTGACCTTTAAAGCCCTAAATGGCCTTGGCCCAGTATACCTGGAAGGAGCATCTCTACCCTGTCTTTCAGCCTGGACACTGAGGTCCAGCTCTGAGGGCCTTCTGGCTGTTCCCTCCCTGCATGAAGTGAGGTTGCAGGGAACCAGGCAGAGGGCCTTCTTGGTAGTGGCGCCCACCCTGTGGAACGCCCTCCCATCAGATGTCAAGGAAATAAACAACTATCTGATTTTTAGAAGACATCTGAAGGCAGCCCTGTTTAGGGAAGTTTTTAATGTTTGATGTTTTATCGTGTTTTTAATGTTCTGTTGAGAAACCCAGCCAGATGGGCAGGGTACAAATAAATTAGTAGCAGTAGTAGGAGTATTATCCTGTCCCAGCAAGAACAATGGGCATGCTCCACGACCATCCACTCCCCACAAAAGTCCTTGTGGGTTTGTTTTTCTGCACAAGCAGATATCTTTACTACAGACGAGGCTTGCTAGGTGAATCCTGCCCAAGACCACTTGCATTGGTGGAGAACCTTAGGACTGGGCCCAAATGTGGCCTTCAGAACTCTCCCTAGGACACACCTGCTCCCCAGGCCACCTTCCCTCTCCTCTGGCCCCACTCTTTACAGATCTTGCTCTGCGTCCTCCTTGCGTGGCTCCTTTTCCTTGACTAGATGCGATTGTGATAATTCCCCTTGTTGGCCTGGATGGAGAGGGTGTGTGTGTTTTGGGGTTTAGAAGGCTCTGGTTTTCATGTGACAGAAATGTAGCCTAGTGTACAAAGGTTAAGAGACAGGCCTGGGTCTTTTTGCCTTTGGCCTTGCCCACCTTTGCCTCTGATCCTCCACACTACTGGCAAACAGACCTTGGAAAGTTTCTCACAAGGAAATGTGCCCCTCAAGCTGAAAATATTTCCCCATCCCTTCTGTAGAGCATGCCATGTTGTTTTTCAAATGTAAGTCATGCTTAGCCGGAACGAAACAGGTTGGCACTGTGCACACAGCCCTTATTTCAGCCTCCCCAAGCTGAGAGTTAAAGACAGTAAGAAATGTCTTTATTCCTTTCACAAGATGCCTTTCCCACTGTCTTATATGTTTAATTCATTGTTAAAAACATGTTCTTGAAAGATCCTCTGAGCCTTTGAGGTAAGAGCAAGACAAAAGATTGCTTTATTCATGTGAGAACAAATTACTGCCACAGAGTTTGGGCCATACCTGATTAGGCATGTGCAGCTTAAAGGTAAAGGTAAAGGACCACTGACCATTAGATCCAGTCGTGACCAACTCTGGGGTTGCAGCGCTCATCTCACTTTATTGGCCGAGGGAGCCGGCATACAGCTTCCGGGTCATGTGGCCAGCATGACTAAGCCGCTTCTGGCGAACCAGAGCAGCGCACGGAAGCGCAGTTTACCTTCCCGTTGGAGTGGTACCTATTTATCTACTTGCACTTTGACATGCCTTTGAACTGCTAGGTTGGCAGGAGCAGGGAACGAGGAACGGGAGCTCACCCCGTCGCAGGGATTTGAACTGCCGACCTTCTGATCAGCAAGTCCTAGGCTCTGTGGTTTAACCCACAGCACCACCCGTGTCCCTATGTGCATCTTAGTTGCACTGAAATTTAGATTCTGTGTTCGAGTGCTTGCAGAGAAACACAATGTGTTCAAATTCAACCCTACAGTGGCAAATGCTACCTGGGACGCAACGCTGTGCTTGATGTTTTATTTGCTTAAGTGGTGTTGAGTCTTGGGTTGTGCACAAGGTGGATAGCTCTCACAGTAACTCTCTGGTTGGTCTCTGTCAAGTAACTGGAGGAGGAAATGAAATCCTATGAAATGCGGTTACTGTATCATAGGCTTCGCTTCAGCAAAGGCATTAAGCATCTCTTCTTGGCTGCCCTCTTCAAACCACTTCCTCTGGAGTCGTCCTGAAGAGATGAAATTGCCCCTCGGGAGCAAGTCTGAAGGCTGCAATGTGGTTAGACTCTTTTCTGCATGTCAGTTTCAAGATGTGTGAAATGACATCAGAAATACAATTATAAAAAAGTTTGCGGCAGTCGGCCACTCATCTTCTAACAGCTTAAGGGCGGCTTAACTAGAATAGGCAAGTCTACTGTAGCCAGACCTCCAGGTCATTTAATTAAAAGTTTTAAAGGAGAAATAGGTGGTTATATGTAAAACTGAGAATACCGTAGGCTCCCTAGTTTAAACGTTTTGGAATGAGGCCAGTGAGAGCATTGTACTACTTTCTAAACTCAGTCGAGTAGACTTCTTATCTGCAGCAGTCTTCTTTTCCATAACCTTCTGGTTTTGTCATCCAATGATCAGCGAAGGGCCATATCACAAATGCATTGAGAACTATGTTTGCTTTCTAGTAATGTACATGTTGAGTGTATGCGTATGTATGTATGTATGCATCATCATATAATAAAATCATACATAAGGTGGCTTTCAAATAAAAAATATAAACCACAAAAATTAGCAACAAACCTAACAATAAAAAAGCAGCAGTTTGAAATTAGTGCTCTTTGGTTCTTTCCTTTTACCTCAGAAGTGCTAATTCAAGAAGATAGGAGCAATTACGACTGGGGCGTGGGGGGGGGGGCGGAGGTGTGCTTTCAGGACCCCATTTCCTGTGATGACATCAGTTTCTGGAGCCTTATTTTCCTTTTACAGATATCTACACCCAGAGGGACTTCCTTCAGATTATACCATTACGTTTCTCTTCCGTATACTCCCTGAAACGCCCGAGGAACCGTTTGCTCTCTGGGAGATTCTGAATGAAGAATATGAGCCACTGGTTGGAGTTATTTTGGATAGTATGTTCATTGTGTCTTCATCATGGACCTTTTTTGATTTGGTTTGTTTATATTCTGCCTTCCCATTCAATGAGACAAAGGAAGTCATCACTGAATTCCCTGCCACACCCGAAAATAAAGTTATAACTTGTACCCCTGTACATTGTTACCACACCCTTTTATGAGAACCTATTTCTATTTTCTATTTTATCATTTTGATGAAGCCTTTAAAGAAAATAAATTACTCGAAGGTATCTAAGTTGATGTTCCTCCTTTAAAAAATGCTGTAAGCATATATCTCTGAAACATGTTCTGTCTCACGCTCCACAGATGGTGGCAAAACATTGACTTTCTTCAATTACGACTACAAAGGTGAATTCCAGACTGTCACTTTTGAAGGACCTGATATAAAGAAAATATTTTATGGAAGTTTCCATAAGGTGAGATTTGCTGAGACATTCGGGGGGGGGGGAGATGAAATCGTGTAAAAAGAAGTGATAATATTCTGAATACTTTTTTCTGGTTTTGCTTTGTCCCTACCGAAAGCAGTGCTAGAATGGGGAATTAGCAGGTTTATCTGTTGTTGATTTTTTAAAAAACCCTATATGTATTTTCCTGGGCTTGCTTTCTTTTCTTTTCTTTGTATTAAACACATAATTTTCTTCCCTCAGTTGCATGTTGTCATCAGCAAAACTACAGCTAAAGTTGTGATTGATTGCAAACAAGTGGGTGAGAAGATGATCAATGCAGCAGGCAATATTTCTTCTGATGGGATAGAGGTACTGGGAAGAATGGTTCGATCGAGAGGGCCAAGGGACAACTCTGCACCAGTAAGTGAAGCAGCTTGGTGTTTCGAGCTAAAAGAAAGCATTTTCTCTTTTTAAAAGGGTTGCCATATTAATATAGGGTTCATGATGTAATGCGTGTGATGAGAAAAAAAGCTGCTATTTGGTTATTTAAAGAAATGTTTGCCTGAGAAATTCTGGCTCATATAGAAAGCTGACAGAGAGAAGATTTAAATATCTGCCTTGGGTATCAGGAAAACTATTTTTAATAAGTTCTTAACATGCTAGGGATGATTCCATGCCTAGATACATTGATGCCTACAACACCCACATTGAATAGTTTCATCAGAAGGGCACCATGGTCAGTGATGATGGGAGCTGCTGAGAGATCTAAAGGAATCAACAGGGTCATGCTCTCCCTGTCCCGGTGAAAGTCATCCCATGGGACCATTTCCACACACACCCCAACCAAATCTGAAACCTGATCAAGGTGGATCTAGAAAACCAGTCCTATCCAATTGTTTCTGGAGTTGTATGGCAACCACTTGCTTGAGCACAATGCCCAGAATAGCAATGCCAATCACTGGTGCACAGCATCAAAAAACCTAAGATCATGGCCACTGGTCCCATCACTTCCTGGCAAATAGAAGGGGAAGAAATGGAGGCAGTGAGAGATTTTACTTTCTTGGGTTCCATGATCACTGCAGATGGTGACAGCAGTCACGAAATTAAAAGACGCCTGCTTCTTGGGAGAAACGCAATGACAAACCTAGACAGCATCTTAAAAAGCAGAGACATCACCTTGCCAACAAAGGTCCGTATTGTTAAAGCTATGGTTTTCCCAGTAGTGATGTACGGAAGTGAGAGCTGGACCATAAAGTAGGCTGATCGCCGAAGAATTGATGCTTTTGAATTATGGTGCTGGAGGAGACTCTTGAGAGTCCCATGGACTAAAAGAAAATCAAACCTATCCATTCTGAAGGAAATCAGTGCTCACTAGAAGGACAGAAGCTGAGGCTCCAATACTTTGGCCACCTCATGAGAAGAGAAGACTCTCTGGAAAAGACCCTGATGTTGGGAAAGATGGAGGGCACAAGGAGAAGGGGACAACAGAGGACAAGATGGTTGGACAGTGTTCTCGAAGCTACCAACATGAGTTTGACCAAGCTACGGGAGGCAGTGGAAGACAGGAGTGCCTGGCATGCTCTGGTCAATGGGGTCATGAAGAGTCGAACATGACTAAATGACTAAACAACAACAACAACAATGGTTTATTCAGGGACATGGTTAGGGTCTTCAGTGGTGTTTGAATTATGGATTCTTTTCGTGAAAGTGGTACAAGCCCCTCTTAACAAGACATTTACCTTCTCCTGGACCCATTGAAACACCGACTTGTTGGACGTGAAAGGGTTGAGCATACAGGTGGACTGCCCAAGCACCTTTGTTAACAGCCTCAAGCCTTGAAGACTTAAAGTCATTTGCTTTGGATGCCTTCACAGATTGGACTTCATTAAGTACGGAGTCCATATTGTGGTGAATGTGAGCAATTTTATCAAAATTGCAAATACGTCTTGGCTTGCTACCAAAGGTACCAACATATCTCCCTCTTGCAAAGGGACACTGGATGACCCTCTTGCTTCTTCACCATCATCTTGATAATGAGTTCTTAAGTTGTGTTCATAAACTTGTGATTCTAAGAAGAGCATTGCCCTTATAGTGTTGTTTCCTCCAAATGATTTGATATCATTCTTTCGCAAGACACCAAACCCTCCTCTTACCAAGACTGGATCTCCCATTCATCATCTCCAAAAATGTCTTCAGGAACAGAACCATTGCATTCTGGGGATTAGAGAATGAAATAAGCTGAAGATATAGGAGGAGAGGTGGATTCACTGTAGAGGAGCATGAGGTGAGACAGGTATTGAGGATGGTGAATCCGAGGAAGGCTGCTGGACCTGATGGCATCACTGGAAAGGTGTTGAAGGGCTGTGCGGATCAGCTGGCGAGGGTCTTTACTAAGATCTTCAACAAGTCCTTACACCAGTCTATTGTCCCACCCTGCCTGAAGTCGTCAACTATTGTTCCTCTGCCCAAAAAATCCTCAATCAGTAGTTTGAACGACTACAGACCAGTTGCACTGACTCCAATCATCATGAAGTGTTTTGAGAAACTGGTGCGCCGTCACATTATTTCCTGTCTTCCATCAACTTTTGACAACTACCAGTTTGCATACAGGGCAAATAGATCCACGGAAGACGCTATCACCACCACTCTCCATGCTGCTCTGTCCCATCTGGAGCAGCCGGGGAGTTATGTGAGGCTGCTGTTTGTGGATTTTAGCTCTGCTTTTAACACTATCCTCCCCCATAGACTGGTGTCCAAGCTAGAGGCGATTGGACTCTCCAACTCCACCTGTCTCTGGGTTTTGGATTTTTTGTCAGAACGTTCTCAGAGGGTTAGAGTAGGGTCACATATGTCCACAGCCCTTAGCCTTAACACCGGCTCACCACAGGGTTGTGTGTTGAGTCCCCTGCTCTATACTCTCTATACGTATGACTGTACAGCCATCTATTCCAGCAATAGAATCATCAAGTTTGCTGATGACACTACGGTGGTGGGGCTCATTTCAGGAGGGGATGAGTCCGCCTATCGGGACGAGGTGGAGCGGCTTTGTGCTTGGTGTGGAGAGAACAATCTGGCTCTTAATACGGCTAAGACCAAGGAATTGGTGGTGGATTACAGGAAAAAAAAGGCGGACATTCAGCCCTTGTATATCAACGGGGAACGGGTGGAGAGGGTGGCGGAATTCAGGTTTTTGGGAGTGACTATCGATCAGGGCATGACTTGGAGCGCAAATACCACTGCTCTGGTGAAGAAGGCCCAGCAGAGAATTTATTTCCTCAGACTTTTAAAGAAGAACAATCTGAGTGAGAGACTGCTGGTGTCCTTCTACCGAGGCTCCATAGAGAGCATTCTCACATACTGTATTTGTGCTTGGTTCTCCAGTTGTACAGCTAGGGAGAGGAAGGTGCTCCAGAAGGTCATAACCACAGCCCAAAGGATTATTGGTCATCCTCTCCCATCTTTGGAAGAACTGTACGGTTCCCGTTGTCTTAGGAAAGCAAACAACATCCTGCAGGATTCATCTCACCCGGGATACAGTCTGTTTGCACTACTGCCTTCTGGCAGGAGATATAGAAACATCAAGTCAAGGACAAATAGACTGAAAAATAGTTTCTACCCAAGAGCTGTAGCCTTTTTGAACGCCGTAACTCGATAGTGTGACCTGGGAGTTCGATGGGTGTGGGTGTGGGTGCGGCTGGAATGTGGTTTGTTTGGTTGTTGTTGTTGTTTTGTTTTTGTTGTTTTTAAGGGATGGCATCCAATTTCGTTGCACTTGTGCAATGTTGCACTTGTGTAATGACAATAAAGAATCTATCTCTATCTCTATCTCTATTTGTGTCAAAGTTGGACAATCTACCCATGGCCTTTGACCTCTATTGAGCAGCTAAGCTCCATTAAACCTAATAGGACAAAGACTCAAAATAGACCTACTCAGTGCTTTTTTTCTGGGGGTACGCATACCCTTAAGCATTTTGTGAATCTAAGTTTGGCCTCATTGAGGGGTAGTATTTCAATATGAATAGGAAAATGAGAGTACCCATAAACATTTTTTTAAGAAGAAGAAAAAGCACTGGACCTACAGCTTCTTGACCTGTCAGGAATATTTATCCCAAAATTATGCTAGAAGAAGAAGAAGAAGAAGAAGAAGAAGAAGAAGAAGAAGAAGAATTGCTTTCAGGCCTCAGGCTTAAATATGGGAATGAATACATCAGGCCTCACAGAACAATTGAACAAAACAACCTTTGTGACTACATTCCAAAGCAAAAGACAAAGATGAACTTATAAAAGGTTGCAGTTAAAGGGCCTTTTGTAGAAAGAAAAAGAAAGAAATGATGGCTTTTGTTAAGAGAGTCAGAACTGTATGAAGGATAAATGACATAGCAAAATCTACACCCACAGAAAAATGCTGGTTGCCTTCAAGTGAATTGGTTGGTGATTATGTAAGTCCGCAAGCATGCATTTCGAAACACAATTCCGTTGCTCCATAATGTACACTCAATTACATCAGTTACAATGTTATCCTAAACATTAATAAAGCCTGTGTTGTATGATGCAAATTCAAGGATCCAAAGGTTTAATGCTTTCTATGGTTCAGGCAGGTAAAACCCCAGATGTGCTCATGTCTTCTCCAAGCCAGGCGGATGTCCAGTCCCTGGGGTCAGCCATGTGTTTGCTGCTCCTGGAGGGAAGACCTATTCTCAACTATGCCTGGCACCTTGATTACAAATTAGGAAGCTATTTTACTGTGGACAAATGCAGCGGAAATCATTGTTAATCAAAATTCCAACAGCTCCAACGTCTTCAAACTTGCTGTAATCTACTGCAATGCTTTCGAAGCAGCATTAATATTCAGTAATAAAGAAGGCTGGTCGCCAAAGAATTGATGCTTTTGAATTATGGTGCTGAAGGAGACTCTTGAGAGTCCCATGGACTGCAAGAAGATCAAACCTCTCCATTCTGAAGGAAATCAGCCCTGAGTGCTCACTGGAAGGACAGATCCTGAAGCTGAGGCGCCAATACTTTGGCCACCTCATGAGAAGAGAAGACTCCCTGGAAAAGACCCTGATGTTGGGAAAGATGGAGGGCACAAGGAGAAGGGGACGACAGAGGACGAGATGGTTGGACAGTGCTCTCGAAGCTACCAGCATGAGTTTGACCAAACTGCGGGAGGCAGTGGAAGACAGGAGTGCCTGGCGTGCTCTGGTCCATGGGGTCACGAAGAGTCGGACACGACTAAACGACTAAACAACAACAACAATGATGGCTAGGCCAAGAGCACCCCAGACAACTGATCCCTGCATATGTGCAGACTGTGATGCTCACACGAACATACTCTGACCACAAAAAGGCTTCCCTATTTATATTCTTTGAAGAGGACCTCTCTGCATCTTCAGATAGAGCTCTTTCCTCTCCCTTCCATGAATGTGCCTGCTTATGCACATGCAAGAGTTTGCATGTGGACACCAGCAAATTAGGACAGTATATTTTTTGCATTTATGTTGTGTTCCTTAAAGCACCCTAGAGAGGCTGTTTGTTTATTCTGTCCAAATCACACACATGGGTTTTACTGCTGTTCGGTCCAATCCTTCACAGATTTCTATGGATTTGCCTGCATCTGAATCTTGACCACGTGAAGTTTAAATGTAAATGTCCAAGAGTAAATGCCTCAGAAACAAGGAAATCTTTGTTTAGCAACTTAGCTGGAATAAGAAAGAGCAACACAGGTCACAGTTCAAAGTCAGAAGAATGGCTGATTCAGCCGGTTTCAGCATCAATGTAATAAATCAATTCAAACCACTGTTTCTTGGTAGTTTACTAAAAAAAACAAATGCAATATCACATTGCATCCTTAGCTTGATTAATACTAACCCATGAAACAGAAGAAACCCACTTTGAGGTTTTTATTACAAACAAGGAGTTTAAAAGTGTTGTGAAATAAATAAATACAATAAGGAAATAAGGGCATATCATTTTCATTTTTTGTGATGGGATGAATTCCGTGAGCACACAGAAGTATCAACAAGAGGCGTATTACAGTGGTGCCCCGCAAGACGAAAGCCTCGCAAAACGAAAAACTCGCAAGACGAAAGAGTTTTTCGTTTTTGAGTCGTTCCGCAAGACGAATTTCTCTATGGGCTTGCTTCGCAAGAAGAAAGCCCATAGGGAAATCTCCAGGGACCTCTTTTAAATGCTGGCGGTGAGGAGCAAAGCCTTTCGCTCCCCTCCGGCCTTCAGAAAGAGGTCCAGGAAGGCCGGCGGGGGCCGAAAGGCTTTGCTCCCCACCGCCAGCATTTTAAAAGCAGTCCGGGATAGCAGGGAAGTGCTTCTCGCTATCCCGGACGGCTTTTGAAGGCAGCCGGGGGGAGCAAAGACTTTTGCCCCCCGCCGGCCTTCAGAAGAGGTCCTGGACGTTTCTCCGCTGTCCCGGACGGCTTTTGAAGGCAGGCGGGGGGGGAGCAAAGACTTTCGCCCCCCGCCGGCCTTCAGAAGAGGTCCAGGACCTCTTTTGAAGGCTGGCGGGGGGCAAAAGTCTTTGTCCCCCCTGCCTGCCTTCCCGGGGGCTTTTAAATCGCCCTGGGACAGCGGAGAAGTCCTCCGCTGTCCCAGAGGCTTTTAAAATGCTGGGGGACGGCAGCGAAGGGTTCACTGCCGCCCGCCAGCATTTTAAGATCGCCCCGGGACAGCGGAGAAGTCTCCGCTGTCCCGGGAAGGCAGGTGGGGGGGGAGCAAAGACTTTCGCCCCCGCTGGCCTTCAGAAGAGGTCGGGGGACAGACTGTCCCCGGACCTGGTCTGAAGGCGGTTTCCATAGGAACGCATTGATTGATTTTCAATGCATTCCTATGGGAAACCGTGCTTCGCAAGACGAAAAACTTGCAAGACGAAAAGACTTGCAGAACGAATTAATTTCATCTTGCGAGGCACCACTGTATGTGAAACAGCTGAAAAGATGTAAAAAAATAATTTATCATGTTTAGTCTGTGATTCCCCTAAGTACACACACACACACACACGGGATTTACATAGAACATATTTCTAAATACTAGTTTTAAAATTCACTCTTTTTATTAAGTTTGTAAAAATGTTATAATATGTGAAATGTAAGGATCTTGTGGAAGCAATCCTATACACAAGAAGCTGCCATAAAGCAAGCAGGAGTACGTTAAAAGTTCCTTGGGAAGAAGGATTGATTGCTAAACCCTTCTGGGAATTGTGGGTCTCTGAGAGGAACAGGGGTCTCCTAACATATTGCCGCAGCCTTAACAAACTAGTTTCCAGGATACTTTGGGGGAGAAGCCATGACTGCTCAATCTGGTATGATACCCCTTTAAATGTACAGTACAGATGAGGCCTGTGAGCAACAGTTGCTTCAAGTCAAAACCACTACACTATTAAAAGCCAAGTATCTATGCCAGCAGGGACGCTGGTGGCACTGTGGGTTAAACCACAGAGCCTAGGGCTTGCCGATCAGAAGGTCGGCGGTTTGAATCCCCGTGATAGGATCAGCTCCCCTTGCTCGGTCCCTGCTCCTGCCAACCTAGCAGTTTGAAAGCACATCAAAGTGCAAGTAGATAAATAGGTACCACTCCGGCGGGAAGGTAAACGGCATTTCCGTGCGCTGCTCTGGTTCGCCAGAAGCGGCTTAGTCATGCTGGCCATATGACCCAGAAGCTGTACGCCGGCTCCCTCAGCCAATAAAGCGTGATGAGCGCCGCAACCCCAGAGTCGGCCATGACTGGACCTAATGGTCAGGGGTCCTTTTACCTTTACTTTATCTATGCCAGCAGCTGTATAGCTCCATGCTTTGCAAACTGAGCAATCAGCTGATCGTTGAGGCTTGCAAAGGACCATGGACGCACCAAGGATCAGCTGGTTGTCAAGACCTTTATTGTGCTTGTATTGCGTTGTGCAAGTGCCTTTGGCCCAGACATGTCTCCACCTGCTCCATGTCTGACATCACATATGAGGTCAGATGCGTGTGCCTTCGCCAAAACAGCCTTGTGGGTCAAGTGAGCAGGGGCGGAGCAAGGGGGTGTGGGCAGCATTGGGTGTCATCCCGAGGGGGGGGTGACATTCAGCCCCCTGCCTGTGACTCCCAAGCCTACAGTGAGCAGTGGCAAAGCTCCCTTCCTTCCCCTGGCTTGCTGTAGGCTTGGGAGTCACAGACGGGGTGGTGCGTGACAAAATTTCTGCACCGGGTACCACCTCACCTTGCTACGCCTCTGCAAGTGAGGAAGACCAAATTAGGTCTGTAGGCAGGAGGGTCCCTCTCCATCCTCCAATCTAAGGCAATTCTTTTATTGTTTGAGATGGCTCTCCTTCCTTCGTCTTCTGAAGCGGCTACATCTTATGTTATATTTCCCCTTTTTCCAAACCAGTTCCAGCTGCAGATGTTTGACATCGTCTGCACCACTTCATGGGCCAACAGAGATAAATGTTGTGAACTTCCAGCTTTGGTAAGCTCTCGCTTTTTAAAACTTCTGTTTGGTGACATGTGGTTCTAATTTAATTTAAGATTGATGCAGAATGATGCCTAATTTGGAATCTACCAAACCAGCCATGACAGGGCCTTCTTTTTCTCACCAGAGAGATGAAGAAAGCTGCCCTGCCCTACCTCATTCTTGCTCCTGTTCTGAAGTCAGCAAGGGAGCTAATGGACCCCCTGGACCACCGGTAAGGTTTTAGTCATGTTTGATCTCATGCTTGACAAAGTTGAATATGAACTTATTTGAACCAAGAAAGGTCTGATGCTTTGAGTATAGTGGTACCTCGGGTTACAGACGCTTCAGGTTACAGACTCCGCTGACCCAGAAATAGTACCTCGGGTTAAGAACTTTACCTCAGGATGAGAACAGAAATCGTGCGGCGGCGGCGGCACTGGGAGGCCCCATTAGCTAAAGTGGTATCTCAGGTTAAGAACAGTTTCAGGTTAAGAACGGACCTCCAGAACGAATTAAGTTCTTAACCCGAGGTACCACTGTATAGTTTTGTATGTTTGGTGGTTTATGTTGCCTCAGCTGGTTTGCAGTTTAGCCAGACCAGGCCAAGACATTTTGCCACCTGAGGCAAACCACAAAATGGCACCCACTGCCAGGGAAGAAGGGGTGAGTGTAGATTTCAATTGGGAACAAGGAGAGGAATCAAATCAACCTGACCTGATGGTTGAAGTCGAAATCAAGCGCCATCACGTGGGGACCTATATCCCCTGACTCTCTCCTGACAGAAGTCATCCTACACGATGACCAAAAATGTTTTAAAACAAATTTGTGGCTGCATACACACTATACCTTTAAAACACATTAAGCGTTACAATTTGGTTTGCTGGCATGCTTGTGGCTTGTAAAAAAAAAAACCTCTCAAGTCTACTGATACGCTAAGTAAAGTCCCATGAGAAACACACCATAAATTTTCACTGGAGATAAAATGTCTCATTCATTCCACCCAAATCAGCCAGACAGACAGGGCGGAGGTGGGGGAAGGGAATCTAATTCCTCGTCATGTTTCAATTTGGACAGAAAACAAGTGTGATTTGGACTTTTTATTCCCTCTAATAATATTGGAGTTGGTCTAAGTTCAGCAAATTAAATCAAAATGTGGAAAAAGAAATACAGGTTTTTAGAGCTATGCACTTATGTGCATGTGTGTCGGCAGGCAAATCAAGGTGGAAGCATGTGGAAATTTTAAATTTGTGTCCTTTTTTGTATACAGTGTACTGAGCCCAGAAAATCTTGCTGCTGCTGTTAATTAAATTTGTATACCACCTATACCCACTGGTCTCACTCACCATGTTCCTTGTGGTTTACTTTTCCTCGGAAGAGTAAATAGCAAAACTTTAGCAATCCAGCCTCCATTTGTAAAGGCCCATTCCAAATTTTGGCTATTGGTCATGTTTAGGTTTGACAGAATGTTGGGAGCTAGTTTCACATAGAGAGAGAAAGAGCGCTGGGAAAGGGGAGGGAGAGATATATTCTAAAGCCCTGGACTTCATCCAGTGGGTTTGAATCCAATTATACAAATATACAACTTGTGTACAAGTCGGTTAGACGACTCAATTGCAAAATTCAGGAAAATAAAAAGGAGAGCCGCAGTTCAGTTTGTGCACTATTTCAAGAAGTGTGAATTAGGGATATCTGCATGAAAATTGGGAACTGAATCCCCTCCCCCATCTCTGTTTGAGCTTCATGTGTTTGCTGGTCTCTGCTGTAGAGCAGCACCGTTACTTGATGTGAGGAGATAATCTGCTTTTAGTAGACTACTTAGTCTCCTCTTTTGAGGCATTTTATCAAATATTGAAGCACTGCTTTCATTAATAAGTTAGGGAGGAAAATAATATACACTTTTCTTTAAAAAGGAAGAATGGAGGTATTGGGGATAGCGGGATATCATCACTCTCCCTAAAAACGAACTTGGGTGCTGAGTGTCTCCAGGACTAGAGCCAAAACATGGACATGAAGAACCAAGAGAGAAGTAACAGCATGCACTGGGGAGCCTGCACATTTGCTGAAAGGCAACAAATCCTAAAAGCAGACTAGCCTGTTGAGGACGGTGAAGATTCAGTAGCCATGGGATGCTGAGGGTCAACTGAAAGGCAAAACAGGAGGTGATTGGGATGGAGTTTCCTGGAGGAAGGCATGGCTTTAACCTGAACAGGAGCCCACCTATTTTGAGGAAATTATGTGCAGCAACTTCTCCTAACTCTAAATGTGTTTTGCAGGGTGGACCAGGTCTCCGAGGTCCAAAAGGTAACCGAGGCGACCTTGGCCCAAAGGTAATTTGTCTTGTTGCTTCTTCTTTTGCTTCTTCTTTTTAATGGGTTTGTGATTGCATAGTAAAAAAAAATGATTTGAATATTCTGTAGGTATAATCCAGGTCCACAGGGATTTTCCCCTTGACGCAAGGGATACTTGAGACTTGTCCCTGCGCTCTTTTCCATTGCATTTCCTCAACCACAGATGCTATTTGCAGAAACTTTCATTGTCTGTTAGGGTGATGAGAGGAAGAGTCTTTAATAACTGCATGGATTTCTACAGAAAAATGTAGAATTGCATTCATTGGAATATTTTTTATGAATGTAGAATTTATGAATGTAGAATTACATTCATTGGCGTTACGTATCCATTGGAATATTTTTCATTTAGGAGCAGATCTACATGCAGTAAATATTTTGCTTGATCCAACCAGGCCTTTGTGGAGAACTTTCTTAGATCTCCTCAGCAGTTGGGTTAATTAATGTGTCACTTTAGTTTAGTTTGGAGGGAGCTGGAGGCTTTCTAGTCAGAATAGATGGCTGTTCCTCTAATATAGATTCATGATATGATGACCTTTTTTGTTCCAGGGACCAGATGGACCTCGTGGTGAAATTGGAGCTCCTGGTCCTCAGGGGCCTCCTGGACCCCAAGGACCAAGTGGGCACTCCATCCAAGGACCTCCGGTAGGTTCTGAACAGTTGACAGCCCGGTCTTATTTGCACCATAGCAGTTAGAGTTGCCGGGTTTTGCAAAACAGTGCAATATTGAGCTGCAAAAAAGCAGCGCTAGAATCACAAGGTGCTTCCAGAGGACAGGGGTGGGGTCTGCCCTATGGGGGCAATATTTGACCAAAAAAGGGAAGACCCAGGTGAATTTTGTTACACAGTTCAAGCCCTGGTTGAAGGCAGATTTGGGATCTTGTTTAGTGTCCTCTGATTTGAGAGTCTTTCAACGTCTTCCCAAATCTTTAGCAAAAAAAGGAACAGAATTATCCCTTATAAGGCTGTCACTACACACTGTACCTTTAAAGCACATTCGAAGCACTTTTTTATTCATGTTTTCCATCCAGAAAAGCTCAATCCCAATTGATTTCAGAGGGAGAATTAAGAGCTTGCTTTACTCGTGAAATTGGTAGAATCTAAAACTTTGGTTAGACCGTGCCTCGTGTTTGTAGCTCACCTTTGCTCCCCCCCCCCTTCTTCTTCCCCAGAAATAAATCTGTAGTTCACAGTTTTGTACCTCTGTTTTGATGAAAGAAATTGGATAGCTGGACAAACAATGTGCCACTGGTATGATTAACTCTGTGGTCATTTATCAACAGGGAACAACTGGTGAAAAGGGAGAAATTGGAGAAATGGGCCGCCCTGGCCTACAGGTTGGTATGACTCTGCTTCCCAGCTCTCAAACTGCTGGAAATGCCTGTTCACGAGACTCCGTTTGTCTCGGTGTACCGTAATTGCAAGCAGAGGCAGGGCCGTCTTAAGTTTATCCGGCGCTGTGGTGCAAAGATTCCTCTGGCGCCCCGCCCCCCTGTTTCCCAGAGTTGCTGACCTTTTTACGGCACTGCCAGCAGCTTTGTGGGGCTGGAGGAGGCGGGCAGCAGCTGGAGGGTGGCTCCTCTGGTGGAGAAGAGGCAGAGGCTCCAGGCACGGCGCTCCTTCAGCGAGGCAGGCGAGGGCATCGAGCTGATGCCACGAGGCGCCGTGCCCACCCGCCGCCCCTTCTCTGGCACCCGTGTTGCGGTGGCCACAGCAGGCGGAGGCTCCAGGAGCAGAGCTGCTTCGGAGCGGCATGGCGGAGGCGGGCGAGGGCAGTGAGCTGATGCCAGGAGGCGCCGCGTGCAGACTTCGCCTCTTCCCTGGCGCCCTCCAGAACATGGCGCCCTGGCACCCTGCACCACTTGCCTCTATGGGCAAGACGCCCCTGAGCAGAGGGTGAATGTTGTTGTATCTTTTGAAATGTGTTATCTTTCATGCAGGGGGTCCCAGGAGCATCTGGATCCCCAGGACGAGATGGAAGCCAAGGCCAAAGGGTAAGACTGGACAAGTGACTCTTCTTTTGCTACTTTTCTTTCCTCTGGGTCGTCCTTTCTAAGTTAATGTTCCAGCCCCAGAACTTCTGTGAGTCAATTTTTGTACATGTGACATTGGCTGCTTCTCAAGAAATCCTGGCGAAAGAAGGTTTGGCCTGTGGCTCCTTTTTTCTTCCTTTCTGGACCAGCAACACACTGACTGTAAGTTTGCACAGCAACAGGAACTGGCACAAATTCCAGCTACATTTAAGTGCCTGAAATTCATCTGAGCGGTCTCCTATGTTTTCTTCTGTGTGTTGCCTTTCATCTTATAATATCTGCAGAATAATTATAATACAGTACAATAAATACAATACAATAAATACAATACAATAAATACAATACAATAAATACAATACAATACAATACAAAACAAAACAAAACAAAACAATAATTATTTATACCCCTCCCATCTGGCTGGGTTTCCCCAGCCACTCTGGCCAGCTTCCAATGAAATATTAAAAATACAAGAAAACATTAGACATTAAAAACTTCCCTAAACAGGACTGCCTTCAGGTGTCTTCTAAACATCAGATGGTTGTTTATTTCTTTGACATCTGGTGGGAGGGCATTCCACAGGGCAAGAGCCACTACCGAGAGGGCCCTCTGCCTGGTTCCCTGCAACCTCACTTCTCGCAGTGAGGGAAACTCCAGAAGGCACTTGGAGCTGGACCTCAGTGTCCGGGCAGAACGATGGGGGTGGAGACGCTCCTTCAGGTATACTGGACTGAGGCCGTTTAGGGCTTTAAAGGTCAGCACCAACACTTTCAATTGTGCTCGGAAACGTACTGGGAGCCGATGTAGGTCTTTCAGGACCGGTGTTATATGGTCTCGGCAGCCACTCCCAGTCACCAGTCTAGCTGCCGCATTCTGGATTAGTTGTGGTTTCAAAGGTAGCCCCATGTAGAGAGCATTGCAGTAGATTATTTCATTCCAGATGTGAAATATGTAGCAGAGAGAGAGAAAGGGGCTCTTCTCAGTGTTCTGCTATATTGCCTAAAGAGCTGTGCCCAGTTCCAGCATGAACCATTTTGCTGCCTGAAATATAGCTCAGATACCTTCTCCGCTTCTGGCTAGCTTTTTCTTCCAAAAAAAACCCCACAAACATTTCTGACACCAATATCTTCCTTCATTTCTCATAATCACCACACACACCTCATAGCACCCCTTAAAACAATCCCTTACTGTAGGCTCACAGTCTAACAGACATGACACAAAAGGAAAAGGAATGGGGAGGGAAGAAGAAGGAGAAACAAGCAGTTGCTTCTTCACTGGCTAATGAATGGGGACAGGTTAATCTCTCCCTCCCCCCTTGCTATTATGCAGCCTCTCAGTGGCCCTAAGTCACCTGGGTGGTTGCAGAGACCAGTGTGTGTCTTCCTTCAGCTCAGATGTCCCACGTAACTGGCAGGAGCAGAGTGTTCAAAACAGATGAAAGGAAGTGGAACCCCATCCAGTGTCAAGTGTAAACCTTGTCATTTCATTACACGTGCGTGGCATTATTTAAAGAGCAGAAGCAGCAATGTGAACCTGCTTGAGCGGCAGAGAAACCCTACTGTCAACTTGGATGGAAGATTTCTCTAGTTGCCTTTTGCTTTCCGTTTCCTTTGCTTTAATTATTAAGCTTTTAAAACATACGATCAAATATATGACAAGCAGCAAAAAGATTGTGAACGTTTACTGCTGTTTCTCACCCTGTAATTATACGATCACATAAATCGCTTTCTGTTGATTTGTTTTTCTTTCTTTCTTTTTAATCTCAAGTTTTCTGATTAGTGCTTTCAACATGGAAGAAGTTATAACACATTACCCAAGCCAGCCTGCAGAAATAAACAGATCAATTTCATGATGGATTGCACATACAATAAAATATATAGCTGAGGGCAGATTGGATTGCAGTTTTGAGACTGATTCAAGATGGTAAAAGCCAAATTTTTGTGTGTGCTTTTTTTAATAAAGTAAGAAACCCTTAAGAGGGGTTTTGTCCTTAATTAGATTCAATCCACTGAGGAATATCAAGTCAGAGCAGACCCATCAAAAACAATGGGCACAACTAAGAAGTCCCTTAGGGATGCGGGTGACGCTGTGGGTTAAACCACAGAGCCTAGGGCTTGCTGATCGGAAGGCCAGCGGTTCGAATCCCCACAATGGGCTGAGCTCCCGTTGCTCAGTCCCAGCTCCTGCCAACCTAGCAGTTCGAAAGCACGTCAAGTAGATAAATAGGTACCACTCCGGCGAGGAGGTAAACGGTGTTTCTGTGCGCTGCTCTGGTTTCGCCAGAAGCAGCTTAGTCATGCTAGCCACATGACCTGGAAAAACTGTCTGAGGAAGTGGACAAACGCTGGCTCCCTCGGCCTGTAAAGCGAGATGAGTGAAGCAACACCAGAGTCATTCATGACTGGACTTAATTGTCAGGGGTCCCTTTACCTTTAAGAAGTCCCTTGATTTCAGAGGTATGACTGTTGAGTTTGCTTAACCATATCGGGTAACAGGATTAAATAAGACCACATTCCAAACTTACATTAAGGTAATTATTCTAAACAGAGAAATATAGCAAGAAGTTCTGTTTAAACCAATGGTACCAATTTTTTTTAAGAGCAGGACTGCAGGGCTGTTCAAATCAATCAGCTCTTAGACTACATCTAGAAACAGATCTTGGGCTCCCACAATTCCCTCTTGCTCTTTCTCTGCTCCCTTCATTTAAGCATCACAATAAAACCCTCTGCAGTCCTCAAACCTCTCAACTTATATATGCCCTGCTGAACCTCCTCTGGAATTAGGCTCTTAAACCATGAAGAATAAGCAAGGGGAATTCTGGCATCTGTTACTTATGAGAAAGGTGGTAATAGAGATCTATTCCCTAAGCCTCTCTTTGCTTAATCCCTTTCTTGCCACATGCAGTTATTGTAGCGGGCCTTTCGCTGCATTCAGGCACTGCGAAGCGAGGGCTTGCATTAGTCCGTCAGCTCAGTAGACAATGCCGCTGCTGTGAATGAGGGGTGTGTGCCTGTGTTTGTGTGTGTGTTTCTGGACAGCAGATGCTGTCCAAGATTGACTTGGCAGCGGTCGCACCACGTTAGTTTCGTTTAGTCAAGAATTTCTGTGCCTTGCTCCAAGAACAGCACTGAGCGAGTTCCTACGCCTGGATTTGGGTCTTTTACCAGAAATACTGTGTCAACGCAGCCACGCTGAGTGGCAGCTGATACGGTCCTGAGCCCACACTGGAACTTTTCATCTCCTTCGTTGCTCCAACTCGTTGGCTGGGACTCCCGGCATTTGCAACCACCGTTTGCATTTATTTAAAGAAAAAGATGGAATACAAAGGAGAGGGTAGGAGAAACACAGATGGAGGCTGGCGGGCCAACCAAAACATATTTTTAAAAAGTCAAAGTGGGCCTTGTTGCAGATTTGGTTGGATCCCAGGTCTGAAAAAGCTGAAGGCTACTGCTTGCTTCAAGGAACATTATCCAAATAGATCACATCACTGGCGAAAGAAATAGAAAGGAACGCTCTCTTCTCCCCACAAATGGGAGACATACCAGAGGTCAGAGTGCAGAATCCAACTGATCTGAATGCATTCTAATGGAGATATTGAAAGAATCTGAGCCAGGAAAGAGGTCTGGCTGGAAGAATACAAATCTGGTGGAAACCGATGGGTGGGAAGGGGTTAAAAATATCTTGCAACGTCTTCTTCCCTGCAGATTTCCTCCCATCTGCACAGGCAGGATTGCCAGCAAATACAGGACTGGGAATCCCCATTTTTCTGCTTACGGTCCAATTTTGATCTTAGAATCTAACCCCCCCTCAAAAAAAATCATAAATGGGAATGAAGTATTGTGCTGCTACAGCTGGTTTGAAGCTAATGCAAGTATAGCATCAAGGGGAAGGAACAGAATTTCTTTTATTTTCTAACATCTGAAAAGTCCCATATTTCCCACTAATTCACAGATCTAACGCAGTGGTGCAGTCAATATAAACGCATTCCCCTTCCTTCTCTGCAGTCTGCATTTCTGGTTTAAGATGTATACCTGCCGTTTGATAATCCGGGAGGCAACATTTCGTAGCAGCTTCTGAAAGTTTCTAAAGGCTGGCATGTATCTCTTGTTGGAGGGACTGCAGAAGCAGTGCTGCTTCCCCAACTTCAAAAAGACTGCTGCTTGACTTAATTTATAAAAGACCCATTTTCACACCTAACAAAATACAGTAGGAGGAAATTCGTCAACGGCCAAAAGATACAGAAACAGTGCCAAAGTAAATATGCCCGGAAGGCTTGCATGGATATACTATTTAGCAGCTAAACAAGAGAAAGCAGCAAAACCTGAAAATGTATCATGTTGTATGCTTTTAAAACGAAAGCTAGAAAGAAACTCAGGTAGAAGCATATCTTTTCACTCCCATTTGAAGAAGAATTGGCAGAAAAGTTAATTCACCCCCATCTTCAAAGAACTGAAGGGTGGCACTGCGGTTTGCAAGCACCAACAGGTAAAGGGACAAACAGATTCCTAACTTACCGTACTTTGTTGGCTCTGAACAGTGACTGCGCAGCTCACACCAGTGTTGTATGTTGCCCACGTGCAAATCCTAGTTCTTTTGGAGTTTTCTTGGACCTTGGGGACTTCCAGAAAGTTGCGATTTTCAAGCAGAATTCCATCGAAAACCAGCACAATACCAGGTTGCACAATTCAAGTTGATTGCACAACAAACCTGCTTCTCCCCCCCCCCAAAAAAACCCACAGGCTTTTGGTGACAAAGAAAGCAATGGGGAAAGGGCGGGATAAACAATTGCTTGACGCAACATCATATATAACCTCCCCGCAAACTGATCAGAACAAACGCTCAGTAAAAGCCAACATCATCTAACCACCCTGAAAACTTTGCAGAAACGAATCAGGTTTAATGCTTAAAAAACTGGCCATGTGAATGGATTGGTTTTGTGCTTGTCCTGAACATCCTATAGAGAACATCAAGAGGTCTGTGGAGTCTGGGATTGTGGCCTTCCTTGTCTAGTGAACAATACTGTTCTAGTCTATGGGAAATTGGTCCTGCGTCTTATGCAGGATAAAAAAAACCAATACTCTAATTTATGTACTTGCCTCTGATCTAGGGCCTGCCAGGCAAAGACGGACCCACTGGCCCTCAAGGGCCACCAGGGCCTGTGGTAAGTAAAAATACACCAAATTCTAGGTAACGTGGATTGAGTATTTGATATGGTAGGAAGTGCATGTTTATTTAAAACCACAGAACCTACGGCTTGCCGATCAGAAGGTCGGCGGTTCGAATCCCTGCGACAGGGTGAGCTCCTGTTGCTTGGTCCCTGCTCCTGCCCACCTAGCATTTCGAAAGCACATCAAAGTGCAAGTAGATAAATAGGT
This sequence comes from Podarcis melisellensis, assembly GCF_964234715.1. Taxonomy (NCBI): domain Eukaryota; kingdom Metazoa; phylum Chordata; class Lepidosauria; order Squamata; family Lacertidae; genus Podarcis; species Podarcis melisellensis. Next base: position 15,309,421 of record NC_138539.1, on the reverse strand, counting down.
ACCGCTCCAGCAGAAAGGTAAATGGCATTTCCGTGCGCTGCTCTGGTTCATCAGAAGCGGCTTAGTCATGCTGGCCACATGACCCAGAAGCTGTACGCCGGCTCCCTCAGCCAGTAAAGCGAGATGAGCACCGCAACCCCAGAGTCGTCTGCAACTGGACCTAACGGTCAGGGGTACCTTTACCTTTTAAAGGTATCTACAGCATGGTATGTGCTAGCTAAACACCAGAACATACAGCTGTTTGGTGTTGTGAGGGTATAAGGAAGCCTCCATGAATAAACTATTCATTTGGGGTTGTGCACAGTCCTGTTGATATTCCAACTTGTGTCAAACTTAAATTTAGGCTGCACCTCACCATCTTCTGCAGGGATGGTTAGGCATATTCTCAAGACGCATTGAGTGCATCCTCAGTTCTGGGGTCAGAAAATGCCAACTAGGAAACTTAAATGGAACACAACTTTAATACCATCCAATTTTGGGAGACTCAAAATTGGGATGCATGTCTTCTGGAACACGCTTCCGGGCGTGACCCATGCCAAAAAAAGTGCTGGTGCGGCAAGATCTTCTGTGGCATCCCAAAATATGCATTTTTTTAGCACAGGACCATGGACCCCCAAAAGCACTTTTTTCAGGGCAAGAGCGCAGCGTGAGAGCATGTGAGATTACAACACCCAAAATGGCAGCTGTAATCTTGCGCAAAAAAAGGGATGTCCTGTTTTTTCCCCCCAGGGCCCTTGACAGGTATGAACTTTATCTGTATGGGACTGTGTGGTTCAATTGGTATATCGATGTGTTGTCTTGTTCTCTCTGTGCAGGGAATACCTGGTGCTCCAGGTGTACCAGGAGTCACCGGCAATATTGGGCCACAAGGCGATGCTGGATCACCTGTAAGTAGTAGAACACTTTACTGAATGTATCACTATGGCCATGCTTTTTGAGATATTTGCCACACGTTCAGTACACAGGATAAGCTCTACCTTAGGATTCACAACAGTGCATATTACAACTTCCCTCCAGGGCCTAGGTGGTGTCAGGAGCAGGTCAGCAATAAATCATACGGAGTAAGTGAAGTTAACCCTTTATTAGAAGGAACAAGAGCTGCTCAGCGGTGCCAGGCCTTATGAGCACAGCAACTCCTCCCAGTAGATCTGGCCCCCAGAATGACACCTAGGAAGGAATGTGGCCCTTAGGCTGGGGGGGGGACACCTTCCCTGATTATGGGAACTAAACATCTGCATGGACACATTGCAACTTCTCACAATGATACGACACTAGCCCTTCACCTGCCAAACTCTGAAGCTGTGTATGAAATGTGTAGTGAGATATGATTCAATCCCATTGTCAGAACTGCTCCTATAATATGACCTGGGTCCACCAACCTGCAGTCACCACATTTTTAAAAAAACCTCTTAATCACAGAGGCAGAAGAAAGGGCACATGCACAAATTAATTTTTATTCTTTTTTGTTCCTCCGCAGGGACTTCCTGGACCAAAAGGCGAGAGGGGTGAACGCGTAAGTGCACTGTAAATACAGAACTGTACAGAGAGCACAGCAGGCATATGAATTACTGTAGTTTTTAATTCTTTTTAAAAAGCTATTTGTTTGCCTACTATATTTACAGCTCACCTTTCATCCAAGGCAGTCCTGAGAAGGTTGGTGGGACTTACTTCTAAGTGGGCATTGCATAGTATTGTACCGTTGAAAGCCAAAGGTTACCATGGCAAACTTTGTGCAAACAAATCAGGACAAAGGCTCAATTAACTGTTAATCTGGAATCATAGAATTGTAGACTTGGAAGGTCATCTAAGGGAGCTAGCAGGTGTTAACATGTTATTACAATGTTCTTATCACACAGGGAGACCTCCAGTCCCATGCCATGGTACGGGCAGTAGCCCGTCAAGTATGTGAACAGCTTATCCAAGGTGGGTAAAAAGAATTTCCATGTTACAGTTCTAAAACACAGTTGTGGAAGTTGTGATCAAACAATCCACCAGCCCAATTATGGTGGCTGTCAAAATAATGCTTCATTGGGACCTGTCAGGGAACTGCCATCAGCTCAGAGGCAAAAAGTGGAAGGGCAACTGGATTACAGAGAGCCTCTAAAGCAGCACTTCCTCAGCGGAGGAGGGAAGCCCCACCTCTAGTGGGGAAGAACTACAGGGCTAGGAGGTTGCAAGAAAGAGCCAAGACACCGTGCATGAGCAAAGTGGGGGGGGAGGGAGCCCCCCTTTTCCCAAACCTTCCCTGCGCAGAAGGTTTTCGCGCAGAGAGGGAAGGCGTCAGATGGGGGTCAAGAGACTACTCTACTGGGGAAAGTTTAGGGACCGCCCACTCTCAGATTCTGCTAGTGACTGAGCAAGACATGGAATAGAGGTGTTCTGCATTGTAAATGTTTTTTCACTAATAATAAAGCCTTTGAAAAGACCAGTGAGGGATCTTGCTTGTTCGCTCTTGAGCAACCACACCAATAGGCATAACAGGACCAGTTGTTGAAGGGCAAGTTTTAAGGATATGTCTGTCACGGTCTGGTTCACGGGCGATCGAAGTCCCGGCAGGGAATGTCAGGACTGGGGGCAAGATGGCGGGTTGGGAGCAGGAATGGGGGTCCAGAAGCCAGGAAGCCGAAGGTCAGAGAGCCGGGAGTCAAGAAGCCAAGGGTCTGAGAGTCAGGAAGCAAGGAGTTACGAAGCCAAGGTCCAAGAAGCAAGAAGTCACGGGTCCAAGGATCAAGAAGCAGGGAGTCAAGAAGCCGAGGTTCAAGGATCAGGAAGCAAGGAGCCAAATGCAGCAAGGCAAGAAGCATGTTGCTGTGGCAAAGAGCTGAAGGGAAATGCTGATCTTATATCCCTTCCCAGCTCTTGCCACCAGGTGCTGTGAGTTACCAATCGGCCTCACCTTGCCTCTTCAGAACAAACCTAGGAAGGCCCCAGTTCTTCAAAGTCCTATTGGTCACAGGGCCTGGCTCCTGCATGCACACCTGACACTGCTTTTCTTTGCAGGTCACCTGGCCAGGTATAACTCCATCTTAAATCAAATCCCAAGCCAGTCTGTCTCAACACGAACTGTCCCTGGACCCCCCGGTGAACCAGGGAGGCAAGGGTTACCTGGACCTCAAGGAGAACAAGGATCTTCGGGAAGGCCAGGATTTCCAGGCAGTCCTGGCCAGCCTGGAAGACCTGGCGAAAGAGGTGAGTTGTGAACATCGAGATTTATAAAACTGGAGCTTGCATGAAGGGCACCAAACACAATAAACCTATGTCTGACATCAGAGGGAACATGAAAAGTGGGAGAGATATAAATAGCTTTGAGTTCCTGGATAGCATTGAGTGTGATAAAAAAAAACCAACCATGCTGAATTTTTCCAAAATTAATTAATCTCTGAGCAGCACTATTAAGAGTTTCTTTTTTGGAACTGGCCTTTCAGAAAGAGTATTTCATGCCAAGTATAATTCTGTATAAAGCATTTGTGAAAATGGGGTCAAATTGCTTGATAACAGCCTATCAAACCTTCCTTTTTCCAGGGCATTGGGTGAATAGGTGTGTGTGTGTATAATCTTAACCATGTCTACTCAGAAGTAAGTTGAATTGAATTTAGTGGGGCTTAGTCCGAGAAAAGTAGGGCTAGGATTGTAGCCTAGGGGTTGCATTCAACTAAGTCATGCTTAGAGTAGATCCTCTGAAGGCAGTTTCTGTCAGGAGTTCAGCCTACACTCGAGTAGGACCCTGGCAGAGACACATTCCCAACTGGCATGTTCTCTCCCTCCTGGTCGATCGTTCGGGAGCTTCATAAGCTTTCTTCAGCCCGAACATCACAGCGACCAATGCCAACCGACACCGGCACACTTAGGGATCCGCAGAGTTTGCACAGCATTGCGTGACAAACCTTAGCAACTCAGCATTTTGGCTAATCTACTTTATTTACATATAAACATACATGGAGTACTGCAACATAGCTCCCCCTCTCTCTCAGACAGCAAAGAGAGAAAGAACAAAGGACAATAGTCCCACTTCACAGAACACAGTAACACAAACATCCTGTCTCCGTCACTTCCCACTCTGTGGAGTCAAAATATACACCGTCATATGAAAGACAAAAATCCCATGACTGCAATCGTAGAGCAGGAATTCTAACAGTTTCTGCATGTGCTGTAGAGGGAAGTGAGGGGCAAATGGGGCTCATCCACCTGGGGAGGTAGCCCAGCTAGGAGAAGGAAAACTCTAATCCTAAAGCTCCGCTGCCTTGCAGGATCTCTTCAGGAGAAGACAGGGATAAGGAGTAAACCCTACACAAATCTGGACTGAAGTCCCTAAAACGGTTGAATGGCCCCTCATATGGCTCCTTCCAGCAATTCCTGCAGCCAAACTGGTGCCAAACGTATTGCTCTGTTTTCCTTTGGACCACATCAGTGAGGCCAAGAGGTCTTGTCATCTGGGCATCCTAGGACCTCCAGACTCACTTCCCAGGCTTGTGTGCCATAGAGGTCATTTCAGTGCTGCTAATGCAGCAGTTTGACTTCAGAGACACACTCCATTATCTCTCAAGACAGATGGATGCCAATAAATAAATAAATGCCAATAAATTTATCCCTGATGGGACTGAAGATGTCTTACAAATTAAAAACACAAACCGGTAAAAACACAGAAAAACAATATATATATATAAATTAAACATTGATGGAATTAAAACAATAGACATATATAAAAATCTGTTAAAACCATACAGATAATTACCATAAAAACAGCACGGCACCAACTCTTTCATTAAAAGCAGTCAGTTCCCCAGAGCCGGTTGGAATAAGAAAGTTCCTCATCTGCTGGAGGAAGGACAATGAGGAGGGAGCCAGTCTAGCTTTTCTAGGGCATGAATTTCAAAACCTGGGGGCAGCAACCAAGTAGGCCCTGTTCAAGGATGTTCCTTATGCAATGGGGGTTTTCCCCTTGCCCCATAGGAGGGAGGAGGGATAATTCCACCAGGCATGCCCAAATGCTTCCTAAGATGGAACGATCACTTTAGCACAATGTTGAATTTCTCCCAAATACAACAAAGGGTCTTTGGTAAAGACCAGCAAATTTAAACTAGCACATACTTTTGCAGACTAGAGTCCATTTCATCAGCAGCATCAGAAAGCTTATGCCATTATAAAACATTAAGGTGCCCCAAAAGACTATTCTGCTGTTTTCTGCGGCAACAGACTAACACTGCTCTTCCTGTGGAAATAGTTACAGTGGAAAGCCAGTGAACTGTATTTTTCCTTCGCTGGTGCAGTCTTTCTCATATAATTGCATAATTTTTACGGCCTAGCTTCATTTTGTAATTTTAGTAACTACAAATAAAAGTTGAACACCAGTCAGTAGCACTGAGACTGAACAGGAAGGAACTTGTTTTCCAAACTTTACAGCAGGTGGGATTTTGTAACTGAGCTAAGGCACTTTCAACTGACTACTTCCCATTGATAGTTAAGGGAAGTTGGAGTCTGTGTGTGTTCCCTTTAATATGCCTCCTGAAATTATTGCAGCCCCATTTGTGAATGATGGATCTTATATGGTGAATGATTTCCACCATTCCCCCGGAATGAGGGTGTGTGGGCATGGCAAGGGGGAAGTAACTTGAAGTAACTTGAAGACAGAATCAATCTGTGCTATCCAAAAATGCTTTGTGGAAGGAATGGATTTTGACAAGGAAAGAAGGTATTTCAGGTATAGATATTTTTCACCGAATTCAAAATCGCAGTACAATAAAAATGCAAGGTAAGAAATAAAAGAAGAAAATAAAATGAAAATACAGTTTAAAAATCTATGTGAATATTTCTCAATTCCCAAACCTTTGTTGGCATATAGACAAGATTGCAGGAAGGTTCAGTACAGTAAAATCACTCAGCAAAATCTGCATCTAACAATTAAGATAATGTATAAAGGTAAAGGGACCCCTGACCATTAGGTCCAGTCGCAGACGACTCTGGAGTTGCGGTGCTCATCTCACTCTATAGGCCAAGGGAGCCGACGTTTGTCTGCAGATAGCTTCTAGGTCATGTGGCCAGCATGACTAAGCCGCTTCTGGTGAACCAGAGCAGTGCACGGAAACACCGTTTACCTTCCCGCCGGAGCGGTACCTATTTATCTACTTGCACTTTGACGTGCTTTCGTACTGCTAGGTTGGCAGGAGCAGGGACCGAGCAATGGGAGCTCACCTCGTCGCGGGGATTTGAATCACAGACCTTCTGATCGGCAAGCCCTAGGCTCTGTGGTTTAACCCACAGCGCCACCTGCGTCCTAAGATAATGTATAACATGCACTTAATCCTTGTTGCATGTTGCAGAAATTGGGCAGCTATCTCCATCTTAACCCCATCCCAAGTAAACCTAAGGAAGGCTGCCTTACGTTCATCTGAATGCCACTTCCTGCTAAGAACCACCTGATTAATGAGCTTAGATGGAATTGTCTGAATCAAGCGGCAGTGCAAAAGAACATGCACAACGGATTCTATATGTCAAGTTTCCTCAACCTCGGCCTTTCAGATGTTTTTGGCCTACAACTCCCATGATCCCTAGTTAGCAGGACCCGTGGTCAGGGATGATGGGAATTGCAGTCTTAAAACATCTGGAGGGCCAAGGTTGAGGAAGCCTGCTACAGTATATGTTTTTGTCCAGAGAGGTGTCGTCTCTCTGTGAGTGGTATTTTCTGGAATCTCCCCTGTAGCAATGCCAAAGGTAGCACATTCAGTCTCACATGTATGCCCTGTGTTGATTCAGGTTGGGAGAGATAAGTTGCCGTTGGGAATCCACATCGTACCATCCCCAGACTTGCACAGACACTGTCCCTGATTTGGCGACTACCTAACAATCTGTGTTTAATTATTTCTCTCACACACACCCCACATTGAATTATCTATGTGAATATTTAAAGCGGCGGATGCGTTGCCTTTCATTTTCAACCAAAAACCCGCAAACACACTGCAGACAACCCAAACGAAAATTGCAGACCGCTAGCAGTCCATGGACCACATCCCTTCGCCTAGAGTCCTCATGATGAATGGAAATCCTAAGTACCTGTGATTGCATTTGTTCACATGAGAATGCAAGACAAGCCTGCTTGATCGGGCCTGTGACTCATCTAGCCTGGCATACAGATTTCAGCAGATGCCTGAGAGAAGCCTGCAAGCTGGACATGAGCCCAGCAGCACCCTGCCTGCCTTCGATTTCCACCAACTGGTATTCAGAGGTACTTCTCCGACAGTGTAGGCAGAACATAGCCATCATGGTGTGAACCTGTCAATAGCCTTGTCCTTCACAAATTTGCCCAATCCTGTTTTAAAGCCATCCAAATTGGTGGTCCCCATTGCCTCTTGTGGGAGTGAGTTCCATAATTTATGCATTCCATGAAGAAGTAGGGGTTTTTTTTAATCGGCCCTGAGTCTTCATGTCCATCCATCGTTACCTTTAACTCTCACCTTCCTCCTAATAAGCTCTTTGTGGTGGTTTTGCTTTAGTTGTTTGCTCTGTAACATGCCAAAAATAACTTAAAAGGGCAGCAGTACAGAGGGCACAAAAGCAAGGGTGGGTGTGTTTGTGTGGAGGTGGCAATATCCTCAAGGAGTTTAAGCCTGCTGACACTTAACTAGCTTAAGGCTTAAATCCTGCACACACACACAGCCTTGGGTGTAAGTTTAGACTATTACAATGCACTGACAATCTGGAACCTGCAACTGTTTCAAAATTCTTAACCATTCCAACAGAGGCTTGGACTTACTTTTGAGTAAGCAGGCATAGGATTCTTCTATAGTTTTGTAATCCAATGCACACTTTTACTGGGAATAAGCCGCATTAAACTCAACGACTGGTATTCAACTAAGTTTTACTCAGACCTATTGAAATCATTGGACCCAAATTAGTCATGATCATTACTTTCATTGGGTCTCCTTTCAGTAAAATGTGGTTGAAAAATTACCCAGCAGTGCTTATCTTTGAGTAGACATGCAAAGGATTGCACTGTGAGTCTTTTGGGAGCAAATACAACTGACAGAATGATGCTAGTAAGTCCCACAGGGGTCAATGGGACTTACTCCCAGGTAAACATGTGTTTAGTATTACAGCCTAAGTGACTTCAAGTGCACAATATGGGAGTTGCATTGCGTGTTATAATCCCTGCACGTGAAAACCATTTTGCATGCTGTAATGGCAGCTCTTTGGTCATTTTTGTGTGTCAAACATCTTGCTCAGTAGTCATGCTGTTGGCTCTGCTGAGGAAACCTTTAAGTGACCTCTGAGACTGCCTCCCACCTAAAAGAAGGAGAAAAAGGAAAGAAAACCAAAGTCTCTGAGGCCATAATTCTAATTACTTCAGTGTAAGAGGAGAAAAGATTTAGGAGGGCAAGCTTGTCAGCCCCGGGTTTCTATGGCGAAGCTGAACAAAGAGTGACATTGTTTGTGGTATAAGGGAAAAGAGCATTGAGGTAGGAGGGAAAGGGGAAGTTGGAGACAAGAAAGGGACCGATTCACTGTTAGAGGGGGTGGGCTAAAGAGTTGTGGAATGCTGGAGGAACTGCCTGAAAAGCATAATTATTTGTGCCACTTAAGCAAATGTATTGGAGTGTGGAGAACTTAACACAAGGATTAAGCAGATGTACAAGATAAAGGAGAACAAATGATGTTTCGGATTGTAGTAATAATTCGCAAACACGCAACAACAAACTTTATAGCCTTGTCTGTAGCTTGCAGGGAACCTGCCAGCGAATTCTGCAGAGAAGCGTTAGTTTGCGATAACGAAAAGAAGAAGAAGAAGGCGGCATGGGATCAAAGTTCCCTCATTCTCGTTGCTAAAACAACTGTCAAAGCAAAAGAGACGTTTTGGCAGGACTTGCTTGGAATTGATATACACGTACATCTTCACCAGCATTAATGGCCATGCTTTCTAATGTCAAAAACTGGTCCTGGGCCAACACAGAAGTAGAGCCAACTACATTGCATAGTTCAGTAAGCTGACCTTGGGCTAAAAACTGCTTATGTCAGAGTAGACTTGCAAATGCCCCGTGGAAATAAGCACCCTTGAGCTTGTTGCAGTTTCAGTTCATTTTGGTGGGACTTGCACTGAACCTACCAGTTGACTGTGCCATTAAGAACATAAGGAGAACCCTGGTAGATCAGATCAAGGGTTCAGCTAGTCCAGCATCTTCAGGAGCATCCCATCCCCATCGTCCAGCCCTGACACTGAGGTCCAGCTCTGAGAGCCTTCTGACGGTTCCCTCCCTGTGAGAAGTGAGGTTACAGGGAACCAGGCAGAGCACCCACCCTGTGGAACACCTTCTCATCAGATGTCAAGGAAATAAGCAACTATCTGACTTTTAGAAGGCATCTGAAGGCAACCCTGTATCGGGAAATTTTTAATGTCTAATGTTTGACAATTTAAGTGCTGTAAGCTGCCCAGAGTAGCTGGGGAAACCCAGCCAGATGGGTGGGGTACAAATAACAATAACAATTATACTGTCAGAGAGGCTAGCCAGACACCTCTGGAAAGTCCACAAGCAGGGCTTGAAGACAACACCCCTCTGAATATTGAGTCCATTTTACTATCAAAACTTAATTTACAGACCTGTCTCTCCATGAATTTGCCTAATCCACCTTGGCACAGCCAGAGTCATTTAGCAGCCATTGCTACATCTTCTGGCAGGCAAGCACAAAAGTTAGCTTTGTGTTGTGGGGGACATTATTTCCTCTTGAATGTTAAGAAGACTCTGATGAGCCACACCAAAAGCCCATCTAGTCCAGCACTGAATTCTCCCTGTGGCCAACCAGATACCCATGGAAAGCCAGTAAGCAGGACCAGATTGAATTCTCCCCACTTGTGATTCCTAGCAACTGGCCTACTGGTCTCCAGTGGGGTAGCTCAGCCTGTAGGGCACGAGACTCTTAATCTCAGGGTCGTGGGTTCGAGCCCCGCATTGGCAAAATATTCCTGTGTTACAGGGGGTGGACTAGATGCCCATCGTGGTCCCTTCCAACTCTATGACCTGGGCCCTAAAGAAGTTAGATTATCCTCCACCAGGGCCAGGGCCTTCTCAGTGATGGCTCCGACCTGGTGGAATGCTCTGTCCCATGAGACCAGGGCCCTGCAGGATTAAACTTCCTTCTGCAGGGCCTGAAAGACAGAGCTATTCCGCCTGGTTTTCAATTTGAAATTAGCCTGATCTTTTATTCCCCTTCCTTCCCTCCCCCTCCCCTTTTTATGAAGATTACCCGCTCTGGGATCCCACAACTAATTCTCCCCTGGTCTCCTCACTGGCCCAAATAGGAACTAATTTAGCCAGCTAGCCCTGGTGGTCATCTAATGTTTATTGGATGGATTTCCCCCCCTAAATTGATTTTTGAATTCCGAATTTATTGTTATTCACATTTTATACTGTATTTTATGCTGTTTTTTGTTGCATCAATTAAGTGTTTTACATTTGTTGTTAGCCGCCCTGAGCCCAGTTTTTTGAACCGGGAAGGGCGGGGTATAAATTTATTATTATTATTATTATTATTATTATTATTATTATTATTATTATTATTATTTATTATTTATTATGAGGTGGAGGCAGAACACAGCTATTGTAGCTAGTAGCCACTGAAAGCCTGATCTGCCCTGATTTTTATAGCCATCAAAGGTGATGAAACTGAACTCCATATTTTGTCTCTCCTGAATCTTTCAACATTCATATTCATTGGATTATCCCAGCGTCTAGTATTCTTCTTTGTGGTTAGCCCTGCCCATAAAGTTGCATTATCTGTGCATGCATGACAGCCACTGGTGACAGGACCCATTGGGAAGTGGCTTAGTCCAAGCTTGGGTTAAGTGTCCCAACGGACAGGGGACTGTGTATAAGTTAAAGGTAAAGGGATCCATGACCATTAGGTCCAGTCGTGACCGACTCTGGGGTTGCGGCGCTCATCTCGCTTTCTTGGCCGGGGGAGCCGGCGTACAGCTTCCGGGTCATGTGGACAGCATGACTAAGCCGCTTTTGGCGAACCAGAGCTGCGCACGGAAACACCGTTTACCTTCCTGCCGGAATGGTACCTATTTATCTAATTGCACTTTGACCTGCTTTTGAACTGCTAGGTTGGCAGGAGTGTATAAGTTAGGGTTGCCATATTTCAAACAGACAAAATTCAGATAGAAATGTTGTTGAGTTTCATTGGCAAATAGGCAAATAAAAACTAAGTTTTTGAGCAGATATTTTAAAGGGAAATTGCCCAAAATGACACTGCCGACATGGGTTGCCATATGTCTGGATTTTCCTGGACATTTTTAGCTATTTCTACCCGGCCACTGCTTCCGATTGCAGTATCCTGACTATGTCTGGAAAATTCTGGACGTATGGCAACCCCAGTATAAGTACTGTGTTGTCTTAGCAAAAGGACGGAACTAGGCTGCTAGCTTCACATCCCCCAAGCTGGATTCTTCTTTGTTGCTAAAACGAGATATGATCTCAGTGAGTCTCCTGCCTAAAATTTTATTTAGGCTGTTTGAGAATTTGGAACCCAATGTCCTTTGGGTGGAGAGAAACAAGCCATAAATAATGTCGAAATAGCTAGGAGATGTTCATTTGCCTGGATATGCATGTTTTGGGCAATCACTCAGCCTGAGAAGCGGTAACTCTCAAGGCTAAGTGGTGAAAAGGAACTGGGAGAAGCCAGCTAAAGTTGAAGTTGGGGAGGGAGCAGAGAGGCGTTCGGACTATTAGAAGAACTGTTCTGTTCAAAAGGGGATGAAATTTCACCCGGATGATTCATTGCTTTGGTGGGAATGCATTTAGCAGAGGTGTTCCTTGATCTCTGTTTGATTATTTCGTTTGTATCCCACCTTTTCCTATATAATGTTCCAGATTATTTAGGTACTGCACACACTCTTCCTACACCCACAAAATGCTAGTCTTTAAACTGAATGCAGTAAAACAAGACTATAATTTATGTTTTAATAAAGCCGTGGAAATTGTCATAAAAGGAGGCTCTCTCCCTTTTCGCTTCCCTCTGGTTCCTATCTGCAAATGAGCTCCTCATTAGCATTTTTCCTATCCGAAAAGCACCATCAGTCTGCCCTGTCACTGCAGATAAGAGGCAGGATGGAATCAGGATGAAGTAAAGGAAGGGAAAGGCTCTCTGAAGTCCTTTTTTGTGCTTCTGCCAAATTAGATAGCTTACAGTTCATTCCTGCATTAGCAGTTTAATGACACTAAGCACATGCTTCCTTGATAAGAAGTTATTTTTAATACTCATGAACAATTCCAAATTTTTGGTTTTTTTAAAAAAATAAAAGCTAAGTAATTCTGAGAGGTAAACTATGTTAGCTTGCCAGCAACTGAGCGAGTAAGCAGCTTTTCAATGGCTCGACTATGGCTGAATTCATAATGTTGACACCCATTGTTGTTGTTTAGTCGTGTCCGACTCTTTGTGACCCCATTGACCAGAGCACGCCAGGCACTCCTGTCTTCCAATGCCAAGGTGTTTCAATGGGTCCAGGAGAAGGTAAATGTCTTGTTAAAAGGGGCTTATACCACTTTCACGAAAAGAATCCATAATTCAGCCACCACTGAAGACCCTAACCCAGTCCCCAAATAAACTATTGTTGTTATTGTTTAGTCATTTAGCCATGTCCGACTCTTCATGACCCCATGGACCAGAGCACGCCAGGTAATCTGGTCTTCCACTGCCTCCCGCAGCTTGGTCAAACTCATGTTAGTAGCTTCGAGGACACTGTCCAACCATCTCGTCCTCTGCCATGCCCTTCTACTTGTACACTTAATCTTTCCCAGCATCAGGGTCTTTTTCAGGGAGCCTTCTCTTCTCATGAGGTGGCCAAAGTATTGGAGCCTCAGCTTCAGGATCTGTCCTTTCAGTGAGTACTCAGGGGTGATTTCCTTCAGAATGGATAGGCTTGATCTTCTTGTAGTCCATGGAACTCTCAAGGGTCTCCTCCAGCAACATAATTCAAAAGCATCAATTCTTTGGCGATCAGCCTTCTTTATGGTCCAGCTCTCACTTCCATACATCACTGCTGGGAAAACCATAGCTTTAACAATACGGACCTTTGTCGGCAAGGTGATGTCTCTGCTTTTTAAGGTGCTGTCTAGGTTGGTCATTGCTTTTCTCCCAAGAAGCAGGTGTCTTTTAATTTCGTGACTGCTGTCACCATCTGCAGTGATCATGGAGCCCAAGAAAGTAAAATCTCTCACTGCCTCCATTTCTTCCCCTTCTATTTGCCAGGAAGTGATGGGACCAGTGGCCATGATATTAGTTTTAACTATACAGACCAGTATTCTTATCTGTTTACAGTTTGTTTGTAAATATTCAATAAACCATTTCCATTCTTTTATATAAAAAACTTTGTTATCTTGATTTCTTATTTTTTCCCAGTTAGTTTCGCCATTTCTGCATATTCCATAAGTTTTTGTATTCATTCTTCTTTCGTCGCGATTTCTTCTTCTTTCCATTTAAGGCTAATAACATTCTTGCTGCTGTAGTCGCATACATGAATAAATCTCTATACAGTTTGAGTAGTTCTATGACTATAATTCCTAAAAGGAAAGCTTCTGGGTTTTTTGTTGTTGTTTTTTGCAAAAGTTATTTTAAACATCTTTTACAATTCATTATATATCATTTCCTAGAAATCCCCTTAATCCTGATTCGATTTTATTCTTCGGTAGATTTACAAAAAAGAAAAACAAACATGAATAAATAAATTTTAGAAAAGAACAAGGTTAGACGTGGAATCACAAAGCAATTTTTTAAATAAAGAAAAGCAAGACAGTACAGTATACAAGGCTGGGCTCCTCCTCACCCAGCAGCTCTCCAGCAGCTGCTACAAGCTGTCCAAGGGAGGAGACCAGTGGCGGAGACCATGGAGGGGTAACAGGACAGTCCCTCGAATTCACTACTCAGGATAAGCTCCAGCTCATTCTCTTTTTTTAATAGATATTTATTAAAGTTTCAAAAATTATATAAAAACAAAACAAAACAACAATACAAACAAACAAACAAAAAGTATAATTTCAATCCCTTATTTTCTTGTAACTTACTTCCCCGACTTCCTCATACCTCCCCTTTCTGTATTCCAATTTCTAATTATTAATTCAGCAAATCCTCTCCCTTATTTTTCATTTAGTTTTTAACCTTTCTTTTCTTTTTACTTAACCATTACAGCTGGAAACCACATAATTTCTAAACCAACGTCATTCTAACATTCATTAATTTTGCAATGTTTCCTAAGATAGTCCTTAAATTTCTTCCAATCTTCTTCCGCTGTCTCTCTTCCCTGGTCTCAGATTCTGCCAGTCATTTCTGCCAGTCCCATATAGTCTATCACCTTCATCTGCCATTCTTCCAAGGTGGGTAGATCTTGTGTCTTCCAATACTTTGCGATGAGTATTCTTGCTGCTGTTGTAGCATACATAAAGAATGTTCTATCCTTCTTTGACACCAATTGGCCGACCATACCCAGGAGAAAGACCTCTGGTTTCTTCAGGAAGGTATATTTAAATACCTTTTTCATTTCATTATATATCATTTCCCAGAAAGCCTTAATCTTTGGGCACGTCCACCAAAGGTGAAAGAATGTACCTTCAGTCTCTTTACATTTCCAACATTTATTATCAAATAAGTGGTAAATTTTTGCAAGCTTGACTGGGGTCATGTACCACCTATAAATCATTTTCATAATATTCTCTCTTAGGGCATTACATGCCATAAATTTCATACCGGTGGTCCACAACTTTTCCCAGTCAACAAACATAATGTTATGACCAATATCCTGTGCCCACTTAATCATGGCTGATTTCACCGTTTCATCCTGCGTATTCCATTTCAACAGCAAGTTATACATTTTTGACAAATTCTTAGTATTGGGTTCTAACAATTCTGTTTCCAATTTTGATTCTCCACCCTGAGCTTGGTGGCAGCAGTACTGGCAGCGGAAGCAGGGACATTCCTGGATAAAATCAGAAGCTGGGATGGCTTTCGTAATTCCTGGACTGTCTCTGGAAAATTGGGAGACTTGGAGGGTAGTTTATCTGTGGTTTCTTATGGTTCCAGGGATGCAGGTGGCACTGTGGTCTAAACCACAGAGCCTAGGGCTTGCCGATCAGAAGGTCGGTGGTTCATATCCCCGCAACGTGGTGAGCTCTCCTTGCTCGGTCCCAGCTCCTGCCAACCTAGTAGTTCGAAAGCACTTCAAAGTGCTAGATAAATGGGTACCACTCCGGCGGGAAGGTAAACAGCATTTCCTTGTGCTGCTCTGGTTCGCCAGAAGCAGTTTAGTCATGCTTGCCACATGACCTGGAAGCTGTACGCCGGCTCCCTCGGCCAGTAAAGCAAGATGAGCACCGCAACCCCAGAGTCATCCTCGACTGGACCTAATGGTCAGGAGTCCCTTTACCTTTACGGTTCCAGGGCAGTTATATCTGACCCTGGCCGCTGCTTGCGAAAGTTTTGGGGCAGACGTATCGCTTCATTTCCATTCAGTGTATATCTTGCTGAAATCCTGCAACTTTTCATACCACAAATGCGTGTTGTTGCTGTTTTGTCCTATCCCACCTGGCTTCAGGGGCCTGGTTTTGGCATCATGTAAATGTCTACCTTTTTGCTGTAGGTTTTTTTTTGTGTGTGGAATCTTAGGGTTCTTTTTTTTAGTAAGATGGAGCTGAAGATTTTGTGGTTGATTTTTGTAGGTGTGCTGTGTTCCTTGCTCTTTATTCTGTTAGAATTGTTTTATATTTTGAATGGAATTGTCACCTGCTCTGGGGTCACGTGATGCTGCCATATAAATAATAGAAATGTTTCAAATAGTGCTGGGTCCAAGGCGGAGGTCTGGAGAATCACTCTGGTGCTTTCGCCGCTTGCCTATACTCCCTGCTTTCTGAGTTTAAAAGCACACATTTCATAAAGCTGGCCTCCTGAATGCATATCTGAATCTTTAATTATAACAGAAAGCCATGACCTCAGCTTTCCTGTAAGCTTGAATATGATAGCATTGGTCCAAAAAAAGAAAAAGAAACAAACGAAAAAAACTCCAAAAACACTGGGATACCAGCCTAGGAGCTTGGCCTGGTTTCTGCTAATAGCTTTGCTCTGCTTGTGCCAAATCACCTGACTGTGTCTTGCCTCTGAAACGACACTGTAAGATATTCAGCCTCATTCTTCGCCCAGATGAGGCCCGGGAGCTTATCGTCCACTAGTTAGTTTGGGTTTTAAGACAACTATCTATGTCAACATGAATTCAATCTTAATATATTTTGCTTAAGTTGGGAACTGTTGCTACAAACCATACCTTGTAAGGGGCCTACGAGAGTGTGATCTTATTATATATATATTTTTAAAAAGAAAAATTAAAAGAGAAAGGGAGTGTATGATCTTGGCCACTCATTTTAGGTATGCAAAGATAATAGGAGAGAGAACGTGGTTGGAAGGGATATGCTGCAAGCGTTTTTTCAACAGGTTGTTGTTGTTTAGTCGTTTAGTTGTGTCCGATTCTTCGTGACCCCATGGACCAGAGCATGCCAGGCACTCCTGTCTTCCATTGCCTCCTGCAGTTTGGTCAAACTCATGTTGGTAGCTTCGAGAACACTGTCCAACCATCTTGTCCTCTGTCGTCCCCTTCTCCTTGTGCCCTCCATCTTTCCGAACATCAGGGGCTTTTCCAGGGAGTCTTCTCTTCTCATGAGGTGGCCAGAGTATTGGAGCCTCAGCTTCAGGATCTGTCCTTCCAGTGAACACTCAGGGCTGATTTCTTTAAGAATGGATAGGTTTGATCTTCTTGCAGTCCATGGGACTCTCAAGAGTCTCCTCCAGCACCATAATTCTAAAGCATCAATTCTTCAGCAATCGGCCTTCTTTATGGTCCAGCTCTCACTTCCATACATCACTACTGGGAAAACCATAGCTTTTACCATACGGACCTTTGTCGACAAGGTGATGTCTCTGCTTTTTAAGATGCTGTCTAGGTTGGTCATTGCTTTTCTCCCAAGAAGCAAGCGTCTTTTAATTTCGTGGTTGCTGTCACTTTTCAACAGGAGCAGTCTCTAATTTCAGCATCTATCCCTGAAAACTTCATGGTCCCTTGGTTGTCTTTTGAAGATTCCCCCCCCCCCACTCAAGTTGCAATCCTTTGCCCATGTACTTGGGGGTCAAGACCTGTTGTGCTCATTGGCGCTTGCGATCTGGTGAGACACATGTAGGTTTGTGCTTTGAGAGCTGTAAGGAATCGGAACGCATTCTTTGAACAAAGTCCTTTTGGCAGCCTGTAGTGTTTTTATTCTTCGAGGGGAAGTTTAGAATTTCACACCTTCTCTGCTCAGCATCTTTTGTGGGCTGTGAGTGAGGTGATTCTTCTTGACCCGGGTCTAGCGCTGTGCTGAATTGGAAGAAATATTCCCACTGTGCAGTTAAACGCTGCAGAAACTGTGTACAGGTGGGTGCAAAGGAGTTGGGCATCTGAAACAATCGAGCCATAAATGAGAGCCTTTGCACCTTCTGGCATTGATTAGTGACTTCATGAAGCTATAGCAGTGAAAGGGAATGGAGGAAGACATTGTTTTTATGTTTAACAGGCTGAGCTTGCATCACCTGAGCTCCCTTTTTTTGTTAAAAACATTCTAAAACCATCCCTATGCAGATTAAGGAATGAGTTGCGCTTACAGGAACATCTAATAGCGACTGTTACATCAAATTATGGGATATTCCTACCGTTTCAGAGGAGGAAAATAAAATCCTTGAGCATGCCATTATAGCAAAACTGGCTAGCTACTTAAGAGTTAAAGAAAGACAACACCATTCTTAAGAAAATGCGGTTTGTTCAATGATCAGAACAACAAGGCTGATTCTCGTTGAGGCTGTCAAAGAATCAATGAGGCTGATTCTGTGACAGATGCAGGTATTTGGAACGCTGTCCATTTGAAATTTGTTGGTTTGTTTCTCTTAAATATGTAAATATTGGAACCACAAAAATCTACATGAAATATATTTTTGTGGTTCTAATGAAATCAATACTGAAATAAAAATAAATATCATTTTGACACATTCTAAATAAATGCAATATCTGTTGAAGAATGACACTTTACGTATAATTTATTCTTATTTAAGCTTAAATGTGGATCATATTGTGTGTATATGTGTGTGATTCAAGTAGGAATGGGATGACAACCAGTCTTATAGGTGCCACAAGACACTTCTGTTGTTTTTGTTGCTCAAGACTAACATAGCAAACTCTCTGGAAATTGTTAGTTTTATTGTTGGCATTTGCCTGTCTTGAGAGACAGTGGAGGTGTGTCCTATTCGGGGTGAGGTCAAACTGTTGGAAGATTGCAGCACCTGCTATGGCTGTAGAGACCGATACAGGAGAGACATGTTTTATTGAAACTGGGGCAGATGAAGGCATCTGGTTGTGCCGCTGCAGATGCACCATGGCCTTTCTTCGCTCTGCTAAAATGAATCTCAACAATAGCGTACAGTGGTACCTCGGGTTAAGAATTTAATTCATTCTGGAGCACCGTTCTTAACTTGAAACTGTTCTTAACCTGAGGTATGACTTTAGCTAATGGGGCCTCCCGCTGCCAACGCTGTGCCGCCGCCGCACAATTTCTATTCTCATCCTGAAGCAAAGTTCTTAACCTGAGGTATTATTTCTGGGTTAGCGGAGTCTGTAACCTGAAGCGTCTGTAACCTAAAGCGTCTGTAACCCGAGGTACCACTGTACAAAATTGGGATTTATGCTTTAACCAGTAGATTGAGGAGATAATACAATGGGAAAGTGGAGGCCAAACCAGAACTGTTGTGTGAATCGACATAGCTTTAATATAAATATGTTAGTGACTTCTGACTACTGTATTCAGGAACGGTCTTTATTTTGCTGTATGTCAACAATGTCTTCTAAAATGGCCCAACAAGAGCCACTACAGTGGTACTTCAGGTTACAGACGCTTCAGGTTACAGACTCCGCTAACCCAGAAATAGTACCTCGGGTTAAGAACTTTACCTCAGGATGAGAACAGAAATCCAGCAGCGGCGGTGCGGTGGCAGCAGGAGGCCCCATTAGCTAAAGTGGTACCTCAGGTTAAGAACAGTTTCAGGTTAAGAACGGACCTCAAGAACGAATTAAGTTCTTAACCCGAGATACCACTGTATAACAGGAAACTAGCTATAGCAACACCTTCCAACGAGGCTGTAACAGAAGACGCAACAGAGCCATTTCTCCTTGGCCTCCCTTCCTTTTCTTAATTAATAAAAGATGCTCATGGAGAAGTATTAATCAACTCCCTCCTCACCGGCCCATCTGTTCTGATTTTTATCCTTTCCTCTTAACAGGTTTATCGGGAGAGAAGGGAGAGCGAGGGAGCCCAGGTGTCGGGACCCAAGGCCCCCGGGGCCCACCAGGGGCAGCAGGTAAATTCGCCAGAGTGACCGTATGCCCAAATGACATGCAACGGTCAGTACAATTAAATGTGCATTCCCACGAATAATAAACAACAGTCGGTCCAAGTAAAGTCTGGCTCCTTTAGACAGAGTGCCTGTATAATAAAGAACACGTGTGAAATCACGTTTGGTTACTCAGGTAGTCCATACCTGATGTTGCTCCCTCGTTCTGCAGCAGTGGCAAAGTGATGTTCTGACATCCGTTTCTGTGTTCTGTGCAGGGCCTCCAGGCGAAAGCCGTACAGGTGCCCCAGGACCACCAGGTTCACCAGGTCCAAGAGGACCACCTGGCCATACAGGTGTTCCTGGGCCGCATGGCGCCTCAGGGCAACCGGGATACTGTGATCCCTCTTCCTGTGCTGGATATGGAACAGGTGGTGAGTATGTTTTTCCAAGTTGGCCTCCTCCTGCCACACACATGTCTTCAAAATGAGGTAGCTCAGTCAGTAGAGCATGGGACTCTTAAACTCATAGAATCATAGAATAGATTCATAGAATCATAGAGTTGGAAGAGACCACAAGGGCCATCGAGTCCAACCCCCTGCCAAGCAGGAAACACCATCAGAGCACTCCTGACATATGGTTGTCAAGCCTCTGCTTAAAGACCTCCAAAGAAGGAGACTCCACCACACTCCTTGGCAGCAAATTCCAATGTCGAACAGCTCTTACTGTCAGGAAGTTCTTCCTAATGTTTAGGTGGAATCTTCTTTCTTGTAGTTTGGATCCATTGCTCTGTGTCTGCTTCTCTGGAGCAGCAGAAAACAACCTTTCTCCCTCCTCTATGTGACACCCTTTTATATATTTGAACATGGCTATCATATCACCCCTTAACCTCCTCTTCTCCAGGCTAAACCTGCCCAGCTCCCTTAGCCGTTCCTCATAAGGCATCGTTTCCAGGCCTTTGACCATTTTGGTTGCCCTCCTCTGGACACGTTCCAGTTTGTCAGTGTCCTCCTTGAACTGTGGTGCCCAGAACTGGACACAGTACTAACTCATGGGTCGTGGGTTCTAGTCCCACTGTCAGGGGCTGGTGTGGTTGCTCGAGACCAAACAGGCAAGACTCCAACCTGTCTTTTTCAGGCTTTATTATCTGTACAAACTATTTACAGTGCAGAGCGTCGCAAGTCCATGTCTGCTCAGTCGCTAGCAGAATCTGGGAGTGGGTGGTCCTTATACCCTCCCCAGCATAACAGCCGTATGACCCCCAACCTTCTCCTCCCTTCTCTGCGCCGAAGACTACTGTGCAGAATGGGCACTGGCAAAGGGGGACTTGCCTCCCCTCCGGTTTGCTCAGGCTCGGTGTTGAGGCTCTCCCTAGCATCTTCTGATCCCTGCGCCCCTTCCCCACTCGAGGTGGGGCTCTCCTCCTCCCCAGAGGAAGAACTGCTTTGCAAGATCTTCGGAGGCTCCCTGTAACACAACTGCCCTTCCACCTCTTGCCTCTGAGCTGATGGCAGTTCTCTGACACCCATGTTGGGTGAAAGATTCCCGCATTGTAGGGGATTTGACCCTCGTCGTCCCTTCCAGCTCTACGATCCACACACACACACACACACACACACACACACACACACACACACCGTAGTTGGACCTGTTGCTCTCCCAAGTGATTTTGGAGCTATTCTTTTTACCTGAAAGGACCTTGTAATTACAGTGGTACCTCGAATTAAGTACTTAATTCGTTCCGGAGGTCTGTACTTAACCTGAAACTGTTCCTAACCTGAAGCACCACTTTAGCTAATGGGGCCTCCCACTGCCGCTGCGCCACCGAAGCACAATTTCTGTTCTCATCCTGAAGCAATGTTCTTAACCTGAAGCACTATTTCTGGGTTTGCAGAGTCTGTAACCTGAAGCGTATGTAACCTGAAGTGTATGTAACCCGAGGTACCACTGTAATTGCCCCAGCCCACCAGGGATCTCATTGTAAATGTGATGGTGTCATAGGGGCGTGCAACCTAACCAGCTTAGCTACTTGGTCACGGCAGTGGAGGGAAACAGAACTGCACTGCCTTCTCTCTGAAGACCCTCGAAAGTGCATTTGGACACATACCTGTGTGCGCACTGAAGTACACACCCTTGTATTCTGACACAAATGTGCATCTGGGCCACTACGGATACAAAGTTAGTGTGGTTTCCTCTTCCCCACAGACACACCTGTCTGAGCATCCCCTCCATGTCCACAAATAAAAATAAATCATTTCCTGATCAGTCATCAATACCATTTTAAACATTTCAAAAGAAATCCAAGCGCAGAATCTCAATGCACACAAAAGCAACAAAGCCATATTAAAATCACAGGACCATGGAGCATGTTTGCATGTTTTTTTACTGTAGGGACTTTTAGTTGAAGGAGGTGAATCCTAGAGAAGTTTAGGGTTTCTTTTAATCTTTAAAAATGTCAGTAAAGTAGCCACGGTGGCCGTCCTAAAGCAGGGAGTTCCAAAGATGAGAACATAATACTGAGGCAGGCTTCCATTCCAAGGAAAGAGAATTCCAGAGAGCTGTTGCCACTGGGCTAAAAAACCCTTGCTGGTTTCCTTCACAATGGTGGCACCATTAGTGTAATGCGGGAGAAAATTATGTCAACTGATCATACTGTTCACATAGGAGGCTCAAAGGAACTTCTCCTCTGTGGATTTGTCTTAATCCCTCTGTTAAAGCCATCTAAATTGGTGGCCATCCCTGTCTCCTGTGGGAGCGACCTGCTTAGTTTAACTCTGCATTGTTTGAATAATAATAATAATAATAATAATAATAATAATAATAATAATAATAATTTATTTATACCCCGCCCATCTGGCTGGATTTCCCCAGCCACTCTGGGCAGCTTCCAACAAAACACTAAAATACAATAACCTATTAAACATTTGGGACGCAGGTGGCGCTGTGGGTAAAACCTCAGTGCCTAGGACTTGCCGATCGTATGGTCAGCGGTTCGAATCCCCGTGGCGGGGTGAGCTCCCGTCGTTCGGTCCCAGCTCCTGCCCACCTAGCAGTTCGAAAGCACCCTTAAGTGCAAGTAGATAAATAGGTACTGCTTTATAGCGGGAAGGTAAACGGCGTTTCCGTGTGCTGCGCTGGTGCAGGCTCGCCAGAGCAGCTTTGTCACGCTGGCCACGTGACCCGGAAGTGTCTCCGGACAGCGCCGGTTCCCGGCCTCTTAAGCGAGATGGGCACGCAACCCCAGAGTCGGACACGACTGGCCCGTACGGGCAGGGGTACCTCTACCTTTATCTTTTATTAAACATTAAAAGCTTCCCTAAATAGGGCTGCCTTCAGATGTCTTCTAAAAGTCTGGTAGTTGTTCTTCTCTTTGACATCTGGTGGGAGGGCATTCCACAGGGCGGGTGCCACTACCGAGAAGGCCCTCTGCCTGAAGAAGCGATATATTTTATGTGTCCCGAATCCTCTGACATTGAACTCCATTGGATATCCTTGAGTCCTAGTGTTAGTGGGAGAGGGAGAAAAACTCGTCTCTATCCACTTTCTCCATGCCTTTATACATTTCCGATATATCACCTCTTCCTTGCCTTTTCTCTAAACTAAAAATCACCAAACTTTCTGAAACTCTGCCACATCACTTAACCACAACTCAGCCCTGATGTCACAGTGCCCAGCGTTACGTGTGTCCAAATGTTCATGTTCCCCTGGTCTGAGAAGCACGTCAGAATGGCCTTGTCGTTCTTCTGCTCTGCACTCTTCCAGAAATGCAGAAACTATTTTGGAGAGTGACAGTAGGGGAACCATCGTAAAATGATATTGCAACTGCAGGGACAAAGAGGCATCCTAGCCAAACATGGTTATAAATCCTCAGGCCTACCTTTAAAAAAATTACTGATTAATCTGAAGTGCTCCCCTGTGTGAACCACATACACAGGCTAAGCAGCCATAACTACACCTGTGTGTCCACATTGCAGACTTTGAATAGCTCTGGTTGCCTGTTGGGCAGGGAAAGGAAAATGGTCCTGACTCAGTCCCTGTCAAGCAGCCAATAAGTGCTAAACACTATATCTAACTAGAGCTAATAATGCACAGCCACAGTGCTGAGGAGGGGAATAATAAACATTGTGGTCTACTTCATTGGGTCAGGGAACTGTCAGGAGCTTGTCCTACACTTGAGTAGCACCCTGGCAGAGACACATGCCCGACTGGCATGTTCCCTCCTTTCTGGTCGATTGTTTGGGAGCTTCAAAAGCTTTCTTCAGCCTGAACATCTCAGCGACCGATGCCAGCAGACACCGGCACACTTAGGGATCCAGAGTCTTTGTAGCTTGCATGACAGACCTCAGCAACTCAGCATTTGGGCTAATCTACTTTATTTACATAGAAACACACACAGAGTCCTGCAACATGGCTCCCTCTCTCCCTAGCATCAGACAGCAAAAAGAGAAAGAACAAAGGACAATAGTCCCACTTCACGGAACACAGTAACACAAACATCCTGTTTCCATCACTTCCTACTTTGTGGCGTCAAAACATATACCGTCATGTGAAAGACAAAAATCCCATGACTGCAATCATGGAGCAGGAATTCTAACAGGAACATGCCCAGTTATCTCATTCAAAGAGGAAAAACAACCTTTTAACCTTGTAACTGAAGCAATTAAAACTCCATATAAAAAACAAAGAGCGTGTGAAGTGCAGGGCGTTTTGTTTCTTCGTCTCTTGTGCTTGTCATGTGCCATTGTCACATTGTCTAAAATAACCCAGTCCAACTTTCTTGACTGTCTGTTTGTGTCATCCATCTCCTGGTTTTAACCTGATCTGCCTTGGTTGGGTGGTTGGGAGATCCCTAGCTGAGAAGCTCCTCATTCATGTTTGTCTAAACAGCATGGGAGACCTGAGTGTCACTAACTAAGCCTCTTGTAATAATCTGAATCAGCAGGGCATATAGTTGTAATTCATGAATGACAGTCTTTTTTTTAAAAAAAAGAAATCGGACTAAAATACCCCCATTGCATGGAGAGATTGTGTCTTGACGACGTTTCTTGAACAGTGGTTTTCAAATGGTGTTCCTTGAGAGCATTATTTTTGACTGGCTCCGCCCATTTTTGCCTTTGGCCACACCCACTGTTGGCATTATCACCTTCTGCCAAACATATGTGTGTGTGTGTGTTTGTTGGGTGAATTGTCAACCAAGCCTCAGAATTCTCTGCAACGTGCAACGTTCCCATGGTAAGCAAACTGATACGGAAAAACTCATCGAGGACCTTGAAAAACACTGTTTGGTATCCAAGGGGCCATGGAAGGAAGGTGTAGGAACTTTGACACAAGTTCATGTGCTGCATGTGAATGTTTTTTATTCCTTCTTGTTTCGGTTTGCAAAGCATGAAGCAAAGCCTTAGGTTGTACTTATTAGTTTGAGACTCAGTCTTGGGTACAGCTTAAGTCACAAGATTAACCTGTAGTTGAACTGGCCTTGGAGACCTTTGTTTGTTTTACTGACCTGTATGCATTTCTCTGTTGTTCACCTGCTCCTGTCCCTCTCCCCCTCTTCCCCCCACCCTTCATCTTGGTTCGTTTTCGATTTCCGAAGGCTCATTCCCTTACAATGGCTACCCATACGGAAGGTGAAATCGGGTAGAGTCTGGTTTTTCTTTCTCATATGGATGAAGGTCAGAATGGCAACTACTGAACAGCCTTGATGCTTTCCCACCAGCAACACTGATTATTATTATTATTATCACCACTAACAAAGGATGCCTGCTCTGGTTTTCTTATGCTTTCCGCTAGAATTAAAACACTTGGCACATTTCTCCATGGTGCGCATTGCTAGGCACAAACAACCACTGGACAGGCTGTTATCCAGAACAGGATTGTATCGAAGCCCTGGGAGAGCTTTTGGAAAGGGAGCGCTTCACTTATTTGAGATAGAGCAAAACGGGGGGAATGGCAACAAAATATTGCAGGTTGGAGTGTTCCTATTTAGGCCTCCAGCAAGCCAGTCAGATCCCATATGCAGGATTCTCCACTGAATCAGGATCATTTCCCCACTGAAATAAATGAGGGCTAAACACACTTAATCAGGGCTGGGTTGTGCCTATTGGTTCTTAAGCTGCTCCATGTTCCCCCACACCCCTAACCATGCTGTGCAACAGACAACTCATATCTAATACAATTAGCTCACTGTTACTGCTGGTGTCGGTTTCCAACTAACAGGAAGATAATCATAAATCTTCCCCCATTCACTGGTGCTGATTTAATCTTGCAAGGCCGACTGCTTTGTAAGTAGAAGCAGCCGAGAGCAGCCTTTCTCAGCCTTGGGCTCCCCGCTCCCCCGATGATATTGGACTACAACTCCCATCATCCCTAGCTAGCAGGACCAGTGGTCCAAGGATGATGGGAGTTGTAGTCCAGCCACATCTGGGGACCCAAAGCTGAGGGGGGGAGTTGCTCTATAGAGAGCAGTATTCAACCAAGCTCCTAACGATGGCTTCAATTTTGCTTTCCTCTTGCGTTAACTGTGCGGCTCCTCTTGGTGAGTTAAGGTGGCTATGGGGACCCCACTGATCAAGAGATCCCTGTCGTGCCGTTACCGCACAGCTCCTACCAGCACTATGACTCCGAGGACCTTTACGATGACGATGATCAAGAGCCTTATCTAGTGCATGGATCCTACCATCACCCGCAGTCCCCCTACCCAGCACCTCGCTTGGCTCAGCCAGAGTTCACACCTGTGCGGGAAGAAATGGGGGCTCTCGAACTGAGATCCCCCGGAATAAGCCACCTTTCAAGAAGAATCTCCAAAAGAAGCGCCAGTTCTCTGAGGCTCAAGAGGAAGGTTAAGAAAACCTCTTAACGAACTATTTCTTTTTCTCTCTCTGTGTGCATTATATACATGAATCTTTTAGGCCTCTGTCCAGTTGCCTAATGTTGTCGTGGGAATTGTTTACAGGCTCATATCTTAAAGGGGAAAAAATGATATTGTACATTACCACTTTGGCAGAACGAGGGGTGGGGGGGATAGCTAATTACATTGCATGCCAGAAGTTATTAGCTTTGTAGGGGTTTATTGTTAGATGGAAACTCCAAGGGACATTTCTGTAGATCTTTGTAGTTATTGCATTAGAATGGTTCGATGCACATTTCAAAACACTCCATCACCAGCTGTTATATCTGAATAAGTTAAGGAGCTCATTCCACTATTTCTTGCTTTCTGAATTTCTCTGCCTGGATTTTGATTGTGTGCTTACTTGCAAAGTAACCCTTCTGAAGCCAACTGTGTTGGTTGATTTTATTTTATTTTTAATCGTTTCCTTTGAAGATTTATATAAAGTGGGATTTTCTTCCCACAGCATTCTTATTAAATACCTATTAGAAACACACTAATAATTTATTGTGGGTCTATCACTACTCTATTTTATATACAAATAAACGTGGCAAACTTTTATAAATAATTTCGTCTGTTGTATTTATTATTTTTAAGAGCCCACGACTGTGGTATGAAGTTTAATCTGGGGGTCCCTGAGATCTATAAAAAACACACACACCATCCCACAATCCTTGCAAGTTCCAGTTGTGAGATTGCTCTGTCCATGGAAGTATTTCTGCTTGCCTCTTATATGTGATTTCTGCATTGTTGGGAGTTGGACTAGATGATTTTACAAGTTTCAAATTTCGCTTAAAACGGAACGACTCTTCTAATTCAGTGTACAGGTTTTCCTTTGCTGGATTGGGGTAGTTCAGGGCCATTTCATAGCTCACAAGATGTACCTCTCCGCTGCATCAACCCTAAATCTGTTCTGGACAGATTTGGGGAGAACATGTTGCACGCACGGGGGAAATAGAGGACGGGAAGTTCTGTTGTAAGTGCATAAATCCTTGCACTGATGGCAGTGGTGTAGCGTGGGTTGCCAGTACCCAAGGGGGTGGGAGGGAGGGAAAGGGATGGAATACACATGTGCATTTAACTGCCTAACAGCATCCACCTCACCCAGATCGCAGCCGCAGAGATAAGAAAAGAGGGGTCGTTTTGTTGTCTGGAGTGGTCACTTCCTGGTTCACATGGAGAAGCCCAGCAGAGCCCAGTGACAGAAACACACAGCTGTATTGAGACAGCACTGCGTGTTGAAATTTTGCACCCCCTAACAATTTTGCGCCCCAGGCAACCATCCCTGTCCCTCCTATGTCCTCTGTGGGGCACACTAGTTGAATAGCACCCTACGTTTCCAGAGGGTTTCTCTGCCTTAGCAGAGGGGCAATGCTGTTGCTGGTTTTTGGCACTTTCCACAACGCTGGCATGGATCCCAAATGCACCATTCGAACAACATCAGTTGCAGGTAAGCAACCTGGCATTTGTTGTACAATAACTCCCACTTATCACCCATCTAATCTTTGTGTTTCCCCAGCCTAGTATGCTACAATCATCTGTCTTGTTTATCTGAAGTCATGCTCACCTTGAGTATTTAGATGCCTCGTGCCTGTATATTGCATTACTATAGGAAAATACCTCCCCTGCAAGTGAAAACCTTTTCCCATATAAAACTTGCTTAAAGACTGCCATGAGCTATTCTCCAGCAAGATGGCCACATATGTCTATGTGCTGCATATTTATTCCAGAAATGGTGTCCTTTGTAGCCAACTCATTCCTCTCATTCTCTTATAATTAGGTCAGAATATGTTGGAAAACTGAGGCTGCTGAAAGACTCTGATTATTTTCCCCACTGATAATTTATGTCAGAAATGTTGGAATGATATAGTATAGATTAATTGATTCTGATTACATTTCATGCCATGATGTATGTACATTCTTATGCTGATATTCTTTGCCAGAAAATGCTGATTTCTCAAGCTTCTGCACACCAGAAGAAATAAATGAGGGTCTTTCTTCTAGATTTTAAAAGCAAATTGGTGGCCTGATAGCCTGATGTACACTGGGATCTGGAATAGGAGGCCTTGGCCCTTTGCTGTGCACTAGAGTTCTGATCCAGATCATCAGGCCTCAAGCACATGCTGTTTGCATTGGGGGTAAAGCTTCCATTTGGTCCAGTAGGAACTTTTATTTCCAGTGCAAATAGCAGGGACAAAGATGTGCTTCCCCAAGTCCACATTCCCAGCATGTTCACATTCTTGTTTCACCTGTGCTGCCTTGGTCATCTCCCCAGAATGGAAGATGGCAAGATCTCCAAGGATGTGCTCTGAAGGGAGTTGGCTTCGGGTACAAGGCCTGTTGGCAGACCAACTCTGCACTACAAAGATGTCTGCAAACGAGATGTGAAGGCTAGCAACATCAATGACCGCAGTGCCTGGAGGCAGCCAGGTTTTGCATCTGCAGCAGTGACCGGCAGAGGAAGGACGGCTAAGAGAAGCACAGACAGAAGAAACACCATGGTACACCTGTATCAGCACAAGCGGAGGCCTTCAACTGCCTTAGCTGCAACAAAACATGTCTCTCCTACTTTGGTCTCTACAGCATTGTATCTCTTCAATGGTTCGACTTCACCCCATTGTCTCCTGAGGTCAGATGAGTGCTAGCTTCTGAAATAAGTCCATGTCTGTGTTTCCCAAACTAAGATGCTGCAAGAGGGCCTGAGATGTGCCGTAAAAGTAAACTACCATGTTGGGCAGCCAGCACTCTATGGCTGTCAGAAGCATTGTAGTTAGGGGCGGGGAGAGTGAGGAGAACCTATTTGGTTACTGATCTGCCTCCTCTTTTTTTAATATTAATTTTTATTAATTTTTCAATGTATCATTTTCAACAATAATTAAACATACTTTCATATCTTATACCCTATATCCATCAATCACATCTGAAAAATTTCCAATCTATCCACTTAATATACATTTCTTACTTCCACTATTACATTTAAATGTCATAACTAATATCTCTATTCTTTCTGTACTTTGCAATGTTTCATATATTTTTCCTTACAAAACTTCTTGTAGTCCTACTAGCGTAATTTGTTGATTACAGTTGCTCTTCAAATAGTTCATATATTTCTTCCAATCTTCTGTGAATCTCTGGTCCCACAGGTTTCGAATCCTTCCTGTCATTTTGTCCAATTCTGCATAGTCCATTAATTTTGTCTGCCATTCTTCTTTTGTTGGGATTTCTTCTTGATTCCATTTCTGGGCTCTTGCCGTGATCTGCCTCTAGACCAACATACATGCATCATCAAGTGGGAGTAAGGAGGTACCAAGATGCCATAGCAACAGCTTGCACGGCATCTCATAAGCACAGGGAGAGCTGCCCTAGAAACGTCACCATTGGCCCAAATTAGGGTCCACCCTTCAGTAAGGACTATGGCAAATGGAACAGGAGGGTGCTAGCAGGGACTAGTTAAGTGCACTATCCCACAGTTGCCAGGAGTCCTCCCCATTGCTCTGGAAACTGATTAGGCAAATTAAGCAGATATATTGGTTGGGTCCCAGCTAAGGTTGGTTTAGCCGATTCCTGTGTTGCAGGAGGTTGGATTGCATGACCCTCTGGGTCCCTTCCAACGCTACAGTTCTACGATGATATGAAACAAAGTGAAACTCAGTTAATCTGGATCAAATATGAATAGAGAAAGGGAATTAAGTGTGGCTTCGGTTTCAGTTTCGGAGGGAAAAACACTGCACCAGATGGCAAAGTCTGGAAAACAACGCACTAGAGGTTGTAATAAATCAGTGCTGCCTGTTACTGAAGACATCTTACAGTTTGTAGGCTAAAGATCAATTTTGTACCCAAAACGAAATGGAATCCTTGTATAGTGGCTTGAATTGGTATGCACACACACCTGGCCAAAGATGCACTGCGCCCAAATTGCCTCAGTAGACACACATATTGGTCCACATTATGTTCCTTGATGCTGATTTTTGTTGCTCCGGTAAGGTTCCTAAAATTACATACTCTGTAATATCCTGTCCAAGATTTTGACAGTATGTTTTAACCCAACCCCCCACAAAATCATGACCTAATATTGCAGCTGGTGGGTGTTTTTTTGCAGTGATTAAGATTTACCTTAGATGAATATCTGGACTATTAGCTAAGCATACAGTATTAACAAGCAATCTGAAAGCAGTGTAAATTGCAGTTCATGACTGATTGGCTGTAGACAGCATCCAAAGATATGCTAGGACCTGTTGGAACTGTTCCCAAAATTAAATGTGAGAGGGAATGGCTCCTAGTATTTCATATGCTGTGCAGGATTACGCACAGTGCAAGGCCAATTTGCTAAATGGCCTGCAATGTAAATATTTGCATAAACAGTTATGCAGGATTGACAATAGGAGAGGGCCAGAACTTTCTCTGAAAAACTTCCTCACTGAGTATGGCTCACTATCCAACAGCAAGCAGAGGGAGAACTCAGAAAGACAAAGAAAGTAAAATAAGATACTGTATAGGATTATGCCCAAACCTTGCTGTGATACTCTGCACATTCAGATATCCACATTCAGATATGCCAATTTCCTTTCATTCTTGTGCTTTGCTGTTTGGCGTCCGTCATTTTCAGGCAGAGACCATGCAGGGAGGGAGGGAGGGAGGGAGGGAGGGAGGGAGGGAGGGAGGGAGGTTGGACAAAGCAGAGATTAGAAATATTCCCACAGGTACCAATGGGAATCGTGGATTTGTTACGCAAATGCTTGCCTAATGATTTCCAGGGAATGTGTTGCATTCTGTGAGCAGGACCTATTTATTTGTTGTTGTTGTTTAGTTGTTTAGTCGTGTCCAACTCTTTATGACCCCATGGACCAGAGCACGCCAGGCACTCCTGTCTTCCACTGCCTCCCGCAGTTTGGTCAAACTCATGCTGGTAGCTTCGAAAACACTGTCCAACCATCTCGTCCTCTGTCGTCCCCTTCTCCTTGTGCCCTCCATCTTTCCCAACATCAGGGTCTTTTCCAGGGAGTCTTCTCTTCTCATGAGGTGGCCAAAGTATTGGAGCCTCAGCTTCAGGATCTGTCCTTCCAGTGAGCACTCAGGGCTGATTTCCTTAAGAATGGATAGGTTTGATCTTCTTGCAGCCCATGGGACTCTCAAGAGTCTCCTCCAGCACCATAACTCAAAAGCATCAATTCTTCGGCGATCAGCTTTCTTTATGGTCCAGCTCTCACTTCCATACATCACTACTGAGAAAACCATGGCTTTAACTATATGTACCTTTGTTGGCAAGGTGATGTCTCTGCTTTTTAAGACGCTGTCTAGGTTTGCCATCGCCTTTCTCCCAAGGAGCAGGCGTCTTTTAATTTTGTGACTGCTGTAACTATCTGCAGTGATCATGGAGCCCAAGAAAGTA
Source organism: Podarcis melisellensis (assembly GCF_964234715.1). Taxonomy (NCBI): domain Eukaryota; kingdom Metazoa; phylum Chordata; class Lepidosauria; order Squamata; family Lacertidae; genus Podarcis; species Podarcis melisellensis. The sequence continues at coordinate 15,277,769 of NC_138539.1, read as the reverse complement.
AAATCTCTCACTGTCTCCATTTCTTCCCCTTCTGTTTGCCAGGAGGTGATGGGCCCAGTGGCCATGATCTTCGTTTTTTTGATGTTGAGCTTCAGACCATATTTTGCGCTCTCTTCTTTCACCCTCATTAAAAGGTTCTTTAATTCCTCCTCACTATCTGTGGAAAGTAACACATTCCTCTGTTTGACCAGGCTTGGATCAAAGATTTCCAAGAAGCGATAGAGCAGAGTTAAGTGGACAACTGAGTAGACTTGGGAAAATGCTCAGAGAGAAACTGACCGTAGTTCACCAGGAGGGCAGCATGCCCAAGTCACAGCTTTTGCGTGAGAATGATCATAATGAACAGTGGGCTATAATTTTTAATGACGGCTGTGCTATGCAGGCTGTATGAAGTTCACACCGCATATTACTCTCACACGTTTTTTTCCCCTTGACCAAAATTTATCACTCGTAACTTGGCTTCTTTAACTCCAGCCAACAGTGTTAAGACCTAAGTGCATGTCATAAAACAGGAACAACTGCCAAAACATTTGTTATGGCCACTGGGATTGACTTTTTGTAGCATCAGAAGAGGTAAATCATACCTGTAGTCTTGATAACTATATTCGATTTGTTCAAATTATTGGACAAATCACAGGGAAACTGTGTTGCACCCAGGAAAGGAGAAAACCTCATGCCCTCTGAAAACAGTTCAGTAAGAATGCCCATTTTGCAGATTTTAGAACATTTTTATTTATCATTTTATACATGTGCCAAAAGAAGCAAGAGGCAGATGTGTAGCTTCAAGATTTCTTCCAAAACCCAGTCACTTTTTAATCTTAGGAGAGTTGCCGATTTTGCCAGATGTTCTAAAAAGTCAGAGCAACTCTGAAGCATTTAACACAGGAGGAACAACTAAGAGGGCCTAACTCAAACACCTAGATCTTGTCCTCTCAAAAGATTCCTGCCGAACAAGAAGTTCAGATTCAGTCTAGGTGTGCTCATTCCATATGCTGCCAAGACACACCTTGTGTTCCATGGCTGGAATTTTGCTGTCAAGAGTCTCCTGGAACTGTTCCAATATGCTGGAGGAGAGGTCCGACAGTAGACCTCATTTCACCGCTGCAAAACTCTCCCCATAAGCAGAGTGGCATTTCAAGGCTTTTCAGCCCAGCAGACCTCAGGAACAGAGCTACACCCCGAGTTAACTACACTGGCGTTAATCCAGAGCTATGCACCTAACAGCAGTGTGCTGAGTGTTTCTATCTACTTGTCACTACACTTTTGTCTTTCAGTGGATGGCGAAAACCATTCTCTCTTGTTGGGCATCAGAATGCTGCTGTGTTCCTTCTCTAGTTTCCTTGCTTCTATGTACCGTATTTTTCACTCCATAAGACAATTTTCCTCTTAAAAAGGGGGATTGTGTGTGCGTCTTATGGAGAGAATGGCGCTGCGCAGAGATGGGGAGATTTTATTTTTTTTCTCCTCTAAAACTAGGTGCGTCTTATGGTTGGGTGCATTTTATAGAGCGAAAAATATGGTAACTGGTTACTGTATTGTGGTGTACGGAGCTGGATTGCTGTGGTTTTTATTTTTGTTTGTACTTTAATTGCATGCATTTTTACTGTTTCTGCCTTAATTGCCTGCATGCATGCTGCTCTAGGGGCCTATGGAGAAAGCGCAGCAAACAAAACAAATTCCAACTACAGCTAGCTACCCAATAAATGGTTGGTGATGTTAACTTGTACACTGGTAATCTACTTTATATGTGAGACAAGGGACCCTGAATCCAAGTTTAACCTCACTCTCCTTTTCGGCAGAAGGAAGCACGGCACTGTCTCTAATGACAGCCCTAGCTGTCTATCAATCCTGTTCTGCATGCCCAGTTCCCGCTCCAGTAAGGGGATGCGTGTACAAAAGTCTTTGCTAGAGCAGGATGCCTAAACTTAAGCGTGAGATCATTGGCTAACTGCAGGCTTCAGCAGGAATACGACAATCTAACAGCCAGCACACTTGCTCAAATGTTTTACGTATTATACAGTTACGCGTGCCACAAAACAAGTTCACCCAAAGGCCAGTACACTGTATAAAAAGAAGTAGATACTGCAGTTAATTTCAGAAAAGTATTTTTTATTGTCAGCCCCGTTCCCCCGTCCACGGAAGAAAAAGGGAATTACCAAGCATAAACAAATGAAGTAATACTGCCCTAAACCTGAAAAAAAAATCAAGTTTGCTTTAGAGGAGACAATTAAAGCTTTATGCAATTAACTAAACTGTGAAATGCTGGATGGCTTTTATCTTCTAGAAGACGAAGCATGTAGGCTCCTGTTCCCATTCTTTCACACTCTTCCTGCTATGCTGGTCGAAAATCTTTAGGTCTGCAAATTAAAAAAAAAAAAGCAGGGATGAATAGATGTGCTAGGACAGCTTGTCAAATAAAACAAAGAAGAAGAAATAAAAAGATCATAAACTATTATTACGGCGGTAATATTACTCTTATTACAGGTTGGGAACCTGTGGTCATTCCTCGCCCTTATTGGTAGCTAAAATAACAGAGCATCAGTCTGTGCTATGGAAAAAATATATGTGAAAAAATGTACCAAAGAACAAGCAGAAAAATTAGGAGGTGGTCATTTATGGAGTTTCTTCTAACTTATTTCTGCTCATCTAAAGGCAACTAACAAAGTGAACTGTGTAGTCCTGGTCCCATCCCACTCAAAACCAAACACACATACACTCTCTCCCTGCAGCTAAAGATGCTTTGGGACACAATAACCTGAAATGAAATACAGCGGACCCTCTGGATACAAATTTAATTCGTTCCAGGGGTCCGTGCAGACCCCGAAAAATCTGCATCCAGAGGAGCCGCTTCTGTGCATGCGTAAGCGGCGAAACCCGGAAAAATAATTTTGAGTCTGCTGCTTTCATAACCCGAAGTTTACGTTACTCGAGAGGTATACTGTATTCAACTTGCGTTTTTCTCAGAACAGACCAACTGAGAAGAATGAGTATGACTCAAGTTAGGTCCATTAATTTCAAGAAACCTACTCGTGAGCAAAACTTAGTTGACCACCACTCATGGGAAATAAACAAGCCATTAGCAGAGATAAATGAGATAACTGCAACATACAGACCGAGAACTGCATAATATGTTGGATATGAAAACTGGAAAGCACCATCAGATCATCTCGTTTCGCAAATACAACAAGGGAGGGAGCCTCCCAATTCCCATGACCCAGGAGAGCTCTGGGTTCTGCTGAGCAGATGGGAAATGCAGAAATTGGCAATCACATTGCTCAGCTGATAAAAATGAAACAAGGCTGCATGCATCAAATCAGTATACCACACAAGCTCTCCAATGATCTGGAGGCCAGACCCTGCTATTTAACCCCCCCCCCCCCCGTGCAAATATGGCAGTTATTAAAAAGTGTTTATAATAGTTAGACATAGACTATGATGTAGATGCTCACCCGGTGCTGCTACATCGACACATATTTAATTAAGTTCTTTACCCTTCTCCCCAGTGATGCATGGGAATCCACTGGTCAACATTATTGAGTTGCTTCACTCCCTCCCTCCCTTCCCATTCTCTGCTTCTGCTCTTGTAGTGGAGTCATGAGCTGGCAGCTGTAAAAGACAAGTGCTAATTGGAACATTACTATGCTGTTTTGTTACGTGGGGCTGGGAACAGGCTAGGCTATTCTGCAGCATTTCAGAGTCAACACCAGCTATCTGAACAGTGACTTGAGAAGCAGCTGCTGCTCTAAATACAGTGGTACCTCAGGTTACAGATGCTTCAGGTTACAGATGCTTCAGGTTACAGACTCCACTAACCCAGAAATAGCACCTTGGGTTAAGAACTTTGCTTCAGGATGAGAAGAGAAATTGCGCGGCAGCAGCAGGAGGCCCCATTAGTGGTGCTTCAGGTTAAGAACAGTTTCAGGTTAAGAACGCCCTCCAGAATGAATGAAGTTCTTAACCCGAGGTACCACTGTACCACTTTCCCCCCATTACCAAAGGAGCGCGTTAGAAACTGAGATATGAAAGCTAGGAGCTAAATGGCACCTTAAACCTAGGTTATGTGTGCCACAAAGCCGATTCCCCTCGCAGGGAGTTGATGTTGCGGGCAGATCATAAGCCCAACATGTGCATCACAGGGAGTTCCTGGCTGCATCATTTCATATCGGCCAGTCCGATCGGCTGAGGGGGGCATGGCTTAGCTCATTTAAACGAGCCGCAGCCAGGCTCTCACCCTCTTTTACCTTGCTCCCGTTAGGAATCAGGGGGCGTGTCCTCTGTCCAAAGCCCAGACGGTGGCCAGGGCCATAGCAGCACACGGAAACGCCATTTACCTTCCTGCTGGAGCGGTACCTATTTATCTACTTGCACTTTGACGTGCTTTTGAACTGCTAGGTTGGCAGGACTGCTAGTTTAACCCACAGTTTATTAAATGGAAATGCTGCATCTCACAGGCAAATGACTAGGAATGTTTTCATCACTCCTGCAAATTTTCCTTGCTGCTTTTTAAGCATGCTCGATATTCACGGAATATAATTAATCTGTATGTGTATATATATATATATATATATATATATATATATATATATATATATATATTTGCTTTCGTAGATTTTCACGGGTACAGGAATGCAGGTTTTGGTGTCCTCGGGTGTCTTCCCGTGTAGAAGTTGGGGTGTCTAGGCGACGTTTCGACGAGGTCTCACTCGTCATCTTCAGGCTGGTGCTTTCGGCTTCTTGTTACTGGAACAGAGCAGGATCTCAGTGTTTGAGTTCCTATAAATACTGTTGAGGGGGTGTGGTGTATAGCCTCCAATGTTCTGGGCAGAGAGGAAGTTCCCAGGCTAGTGTGCCTTTTCTTCTTTTGTTCCTTAATTACTTGAGGGATATCTTGAGTGATTTCTTGAGTGATATCCTGAGTACCACTTAGGTGGGTCATTAGGTGTGGATTGGTTGCTAAAGTCTTTGTGTCTTGACCTCTTGAACTTTGTGAAGAGTTTTTCTGAGAAGATGGCTGTACTGCACTTAGTTGTGCTCTGGCTTGGCTTCGTGTATAGGGGCGAGCTGTGGTCTTGTGGCCTGTGTCAGCCAGATCTGTGTAGGGATTGCAGGGGGGTGCAGCATCCGGAGGTGCCACCATGGTTTGGCTACTGGATGGTGTCTGTAATTTATCTGTGGAGAGGGTCTGGGTTTGGGTCTGGTGTGGTTGATTGGTGATGGCGTTCTGTGTGCCTCTGGATCTGGTGTCAGTTTTTGTGGGGAGGGCTAATTTCCAGATGTCTGGCAAGCGGGATGTGTCGTCACGCTTGTTCATGTTGTGAGGGTGTTTCTATAGACCCTCTCCACAGATAAATTACAGACACCATCAAGAGGTCAAGACACAAAGACTTTAGCAACCAATCCACACCTAATGACCCACCTAAGTGGTACTCAGGATATCACTCAAGAAATCACTCAAGATATCCCTCAAGTAATTAAGGAACAAAAGAAGAAAAGGCACACTAGCCTGGGAACTTCCTCTCTGCCCAGAACATTGGAGGCTATACACCACACCCCCTCAACAGTATTTATAGGAACTCAAACACTGAGATCCTGCTCTGTTCCAGTAACAAGAAGCCGAAAGCACCAGCCTGAAGATGACGAGTGAGACCTCGTCGAAACGTCGCCTAGACACCCCAACTTTTACACGGGAAGACACCCGAGGACACCAAAACCTGCATTCCTGTACCCGTGAAAATCTACGAAAGCAAATATATATATATATATATACACACACACACACACCCGAGGACACCAAAACCTGCATTCCTGTACCCGTGAAAATCTACGAAAGCACACACACACATATATATACAGTGGTGCCTCGCAAGACGAAATTAATCCGTTCCGTGAGGCTCTTCGTATAGCGGTTTTTTCGTCTTGCGAAGCAAGCCCATTGACAGCTTAGCGGATTAGCTGTTAAGCGGCTTATCAGCGGAACAGCGGCTTAGGAAAAGGGAGAAAAAAGCGAAAAAAAACCACGGGGGGATGCAACCCCATAGGGGAATTCGTTTTACGAAGCGCCTCCAAAACGGAAAACCCTTTCGTCTAGCGGGTTTTTCGTCTTGCGAGGCGTTCGTCTTGCGGGGCACCACTGTATATAGAGCCATTCAAGCATGTGGAATTTGGCAGAACTGCAGGAGTCTAAAGTTTGACAGCAGGCGACAGAATAGAGGGAAGGGTCAGGCAATGGTGGCAGGAACTGTGTGAACTCAGTTCTTAGGCTTTAAAAAAATTTGCAGATGGGTTTAAAGAAAAAGATCACAAGCATCCACTTCCAACTTAACAGAAGTGAGCGGAACTTCTGGATGAGCTGCAGAGAAAGAGTTAATGTGCCCCAAAATTTAAGGCGACCAATCCCTTTCTCTGAAACCCTGTTAGGTTTTCAAAAGCTACTGGTACTTTTTTGTCCTTTCCAAAGAGTTTTAGGCACAAATGCAGCCCAGGCCCAAAGAAGACTGCTTGTGGCAGCAGAGGTCTCCATGTTTTTTCGGCAGAAATATAGATTTACGAAACAAAACATCTCCAATCCCAAGAAAGCCCTTAAGAGCGTTAATCGATATCCCTATGAGCGATGGCCGTATGAAACCTGGGGCATTCCTCTTTCACTCTCTGAGTTTCCCTTAACAAAACATAAAAATTCTTCTGCACTTGGAACAAATCAGCACAGTGTAATCGAAGAAAGTACATGACCTTGGACAACTGGAAGCTGTGGGTTAGAAATCTGGGCAAATGGGAGGGGGAAAACTGGTTTAGAGAATTTATGAATAAATGGATGCCTTATAGGGCCTGTGAAAGCCTCTGTCTTCATCAGAGGATAAAAAGTGGGTTGCGATGAGGGCCAGTCTGTTTTACCAGTTCCTCACCACCCTACTGTGCCCATAACTGAAAGCTATAACTGAAAGAACCACCTGATGTGATCGCAATTAATTTAACTCATCGAGCATTAATAACTTGCAGCTTTGAAAAAGTAGCCCAATGGACTGATCTAGAGACCTGTGTCAGGTACTGCTTCTGCTATGGATTTCTTCTGCATAAAAGATATTGCATTACATCCTTCATTAAATTATCTTCCCACTGATATATAATTGTATGGTATCACTCCAAAAGAAAGTGGTGCTATGAGCCATCAAACCTCAGAAATGCACTTTTTCCTAAAGGTTCCCACAATTTTGGCCACCAGTGTAGCTTAAAAATGATCTCAGGGCCAAGAAAGAACATTCTCCAAAACCATGAACATAGGGTAGATAATACTGGCTTAGATGAAGCAATAGACTGACTCGATTTAAGGCAGTTTTGTATGTTCGACAGCCACTATTTTAAAGGGAAAAACACTTCCCAAACTAAACACTGTCTTCCCGTCCTGTGTACGATGCTATTTAACACCCCCAGAGCCTTGTTAAAACGTATTTTCAGTGGGTACAAAAAATACGTGCACTAGAAAATTTGCTGACGAAACTGCTGAAATAAGTGAAAGCAAACCGTGGTAGTTTTTAGCCCAATCTCAATAGAGTCACTGTGGAGTTTGCTCCTTAGCAAAACTGCAGGCATCGCATTCCAGTTAAGGTGACCCTATTTTTGCCTAGCAATGCTCTGCAGACCAAAAGCTGGGGTTTGGCTGAAGCTGTATGGTGGGAGTAGCAGCCTATTTTATTTTTAACAGCATAGTAAACATAATTAACAAGACTCTGCGGTCTCTAATGACAAGGCGTATCCCCACATTATTTCCATGCAAATAAGCACAAGGGCGGATAAAAACTGGAACTGTGTTGTATAAAGGCAGGAAGAACGCCCAAGAGAGAAAGGATGCATCTCTGTGTTCCTATGCAAAGCTAGTTTTAAAGAATGCCAAAAAAAAAATCGCATTAACTATCATAGGAGTTGAGAAGGAGGGTGAAACCCTCTTCTCCATCCCAATTATGAAAATACAAGAGCGGAGGAAATCAAGGCATAGGTCTTTATCCAAATGGCATGGTGCATCCAACACAGAGAGATAAGCCAACATTTCACTTGGATAAATGGGAGTTATTCCTTCTTTCTGGATTATAGTGACACAGAAGGTGTCCAGATTTCAAAAAGCACAGTGGTACCTCTGGTTATGAACTTAATTCATTCCAGAGGTCCGTTCTTAACCTGAAACCGTTCTTAACCTGAGGTACCACTTTAGCTAATGGGGCCTCCCACTGCCGCACGATTCTGATCCTGAAGTAAAGTTCTTAACCCGAGGTACTTCTGGGTGAGCAGAGTCTGTAACCTGAAGCGTTTGTAACATGAGGCACCCCTGTAATGGAATCTTTAAAAATGTTTCTCAGATTATTTTCATTCAAAACTCCATTACATCACAACATCAAGGAACATATTCAACGTTATGTCAAAATTAGCAAAACCAATTTCCCCTTCACTTCTAACACGTACTTGGAAGACTATCACAGCTTTCTTAGCTGTCTTTAAGTCTATGAAACATTACCCCACAAATACAGAAATACCAAGATTTGTCAGCAGAAGTTGCTTACTAAGCCAGCAATATGCACCTGGCATGACGACTTTGAAGCCTTCAAAATGGCATTTTTTCTATTTGCCTGCAGGTCCTTGTCAAGTGAGAAAAATGACTCCCATCCGTGTAGTGAGTGGCAGGTATTCATCACCTCCTTGCCGTGGACAAACCTGACTTTTCTGACAGGGCTTAAGTTTTTCTGAAGCACTGCATGAGGTCAGTGCCTTGCAGCTAATCTATTAGCGGTGTACACCAACAAATCTGACACGAAGAGATTAAGTAACAGGACAAACGCGAAGTTGAAAAGGGCACTAATGAGTCTGAACTCCGGTTTGGGTGAATGGCTGGGAGAACTTTTCCAGACATGGAATCGAGAGAGACACTCAGAAAGTCTCTGCAGAGTTGTGCAGCCGTTTCACCCACAGGGCTGCTCCTACTTCCATTCATGCGGATTTCTTGCAGAAATAACTCCCAAGTGTTTTACAATCCATGGCTGGCTCCTGAGGGCAATGCCAGTCTTGACAAACAAACAATAACAATGCACTCTCTCTACAAATTCTGCACTGAAATTAGTGGTTGGACAATTTCTGCAGAAAAAGCTGCTGAAGTCTGAAGACTGGGTGGTTAAAGAATACTAGGCGTTTGAGCTACATATGAATCCTGCCCAGTTCTAGTACAGCAGGAGGACAGCCAAAACTGGAAGGGAGAGGAGACGCAAGAGGGAAGGGAGCCAAAGAATGGTGCACAGAGTGTGCAACCTGAAAGAGATCCCTCTCATCTGTGCTATCCAGAATTGGCCTCCAGTCATTTACGGACTCATAGTTAAAACCGTGTTTATGGAAGACAATCTTACTCAGCAACGAGTGATTGAAGAAGACGACGAAGAGGAAGAGGAGGAGGAAGAGGAAGAAGAAAGCCAAGAAAGTGGGGGAGGCTAAGCAGCGTGCAAAAATATAGCTTTTTGAAAGGAACAGAAAGAGACAAAAATCCGCATGATTCAAAATGGCCAACCAACTCTAAAATGTCTAGTACAGTCATACCTCATGCTACGTTTGCTTCATGTTATGTTTTTTCAGGTTGCGTTCCGCAGCGACCCGGAAGTACCGGAAAGGGTTACTTCCAGGTTTCGTCGCTCACGCATGGCAGACGCAGGCGCACAAAATGATGTCACGTGCATGCGCAGAAGCGGCGAATCACAACCCGCGCATGCACAGACGCGCCACTGCGGGTTGCGTTCTATTCATGTTGCGAACAGGCCTCCGGAACGGATCCTGTTCGCAACCAGAGGTACCACTGTATGCATCTTTGAGCTTCTGGTCTTATTAGAGCGAAAAGGGACCTGAAGAATCAAGATCTTTGTGCTGTTGCTGGTTTATGTTTTTCTGCACATAGAATTGAGTATGGAATGGATGGAACACGCAGCCTGCTCCCCAAATGCCCCCTTCAAAGCTGCACTGGCCCTGGCGGTCCCAGATGACAAGGAGAAAAGAAATTCCATCTCCTTCAAGAACTTGAGATTGAATCAGGCCATTTGCTTTGCTTTAGACCAGTCTTTGTTCCAGCTGCAGTCGAGAAATTAAAAACCATCAAGGAGAAATCCATGCTCACAAGAATGTGGAATTATTATTAGTTGATGACAGCAATGCTGCCCTGTAATAAAGTGTCACTACTTCTCTTTCAGGCTTGCTTAACAAAATATGTTTTCAACAGGCTCTTTAATGTTCTATTTTATCTGTATATATAAATAGAGGGGGGCGGGAATGTAAATACCAATTTATTTCAGTCAATGTAATCATTCACGTACCACACTAAGCCAAACCATAAAGGTAAAGGTAAAGGGACCCCTGACCATTAGGTCCAGTCTTGGCCGACTCTGGGGTTGCAGCGCTCATCTCGCTTTATTGACTGAGGGAGCTGGCGTACAGCTTCCAGGTCATGTGGCCAGCATGACTAAGCCACTTCTGGCAAACCAGAGCAGTGCACGGAAACGCCGTTTACCTTCCCGCCAGAGTGGTACCTGTTTATCTACTTGCACTTTGACGTGCTTTCGACCTGCTAGGTTGGCAGGAGCAGGGACTGAGCAATGGGAGCTCACCCCGTCGCGGGGATTCGAACTGCCGACCTTCCGATCAGCAAGTCCTAGGCTCTGTGGTTTAACCCACAGCCGCACCCATGTCCCACCTCCCTTTAGGAGTCAGAGCCAAAATGGCAGTACTGTTCTACAGTCACAGGCCAGATTAGAACCAGACTGCAACAGGTCCTGTGTATATTGAGTCCCATCAGGGGAAAAGGCAGGGTTGCCATTAATTTGATTCTGAATTGATTTTAGAATGAATTGGTTTTAGAATGTATTTCAATTAATTGATTGTGATGTTATGTAAACTGTGTTATTTTTACTGTTGTTAGCCACTCTGAGCCTGGCTTCGGCTGGGGAGGGCGGGATATAAATAATTTATTACTATTATTGTTATTGTTATTATTATTATTATTGATGCATATATTGTGATAACAATATTAAGAGAGCAAAGTTTTCAAGAATATACTGGTGGGGAATGGGAAATCAATGCATTGCTTATTTTTTACCAAGCAATATTCCTGCTTCAGTTCCTTCTGTATCTGTTTAATCACAAGAGAATGTAAATATTTTACTATTTTGATGCGCCTCTCATGGTTCACTAGGTAGTGCTTATGCACTTCATCTGACAGGAACAAAGACATCCTTGCAAACTGGAATTTTAACCTGGGGGTAAGGTTAGAGAGAAAGGCAGTTGAAGACTTAAAGAGGGGTGCATTACAGGGATAAATAAATCATGGGATTAAGTTTAAACAGCCAAAAAGGCTTATATGTGGATTTGCTGACCTTTCGGATTCTTAAAATTTTATTTTGAGCCTTCATATTAGAGCAACACTCTTGGCATCTAGCCACTGGGCAAATTTGAGAGCTCCAAGGGAATGAGAGTCCCTCTTTAGAAGTACCTGATTACCTGTGCAGTGCTTCCCCGGGGGAAAAGCGAACGTTGGTACTTAACCGTGATAAGTTCCTTCTCTATACGGACAACTGGGTTGTTTCTGCCCATCTCACCACTGGCAGGAATTTTTTAAAAAACAAAACTTTGAGGATACTTCAGGGCAGGGTGGGTTTGATTTAAATCAAATCGATTTAAATCATGATTTAAATCACTAGTCAGTAAGACTTGATTTAAATCACTAGTCAGTAAGACTCAATTCAAATCTTCTTCTTTTTTACAGAAAGACTCATTTTTGCTGGTATAATCTTAATATTTACAACCAGATGAAGGTTTCATTTTTGGAATATTAAATTATCAGAGTAGTTTTTACAGTTATATCAAAAATTACTGATTTGGTTGTATCATTAGAAATACGTAAGACAGGTAATTATGAAATTATTGCGAGGTTTTGTAAGGTTTTCTGCTGTACATTATTGGACAGAGAAAAACAATCATTTCCTTAATAACAATTTAAGCAATTTATTGAACTAAAGCAATGACATTATAGCATATGTATCCATGATTGTTAACTGATGTGCTTAAGCTTTTTTAAAAAACAAACAAACAAAAACAAAATCAAAACTTAGACTGAGTTTTAGCACACATGAAAAACCTAAAGCAAATCCTGATTTCCTGATGAATAGCCTTTGGACTATAATGTAACTTAAATAGAAAACTATCTTTAGAAAGATTTTTCCTCCAAAAGCATTTTATTTTAAAAATCATTTAAATAAAAAAAATATGATTTTAAAAAAATGATTTTATTTTATTTTTTAAAAAATCATTGATTTTTATCCACCCTGCTTCAGGGGAGAGACAAGTCCCTCGTCCCAGCTCAACTCATGCTTAAGCAAGTAACTGCAATAGCGACTAAGGAATAGGAGGGGAACACAGCGATTTCAAAGAAACTGTTATGTACTGAGTTGAATAGGATCCAAAAGGCAGCAGTCTGATTGGCCCTAGAACAATAGGATTCAGAATGCAGCAGTCTGATTGGTCCTAGAACAATAGGATTCAGAATGCAGCAGTCTGATTGGTCCTAGAACAATAGGATTCAGAATGCAGCAGTCTGATTGGTCCTAGAACAATAGGATTCAGAATGCAGCAGTCTGATTGGTCCTAGAATAGGATTCAGAATGCAGCAGTCTGATTGGTCCACAGACATTCTGGGGAACCTTCATTCCTCCTCACCACTATGAGCTGAATAAAGAGCATGAAATCCACTCTCGACTCCGAGTATATTTCAGGAACATGCCCCCCTGATCACTGCATGAAAGGAAAGGTTCCTAGTGGACCCTTTAACTAGCACAGGAGAAAGGGAAAATGGAAATAAGCCTCATAATGGGCTGAGAAGGCCAGAAAAGCTGGGATGGAAAGATAGGAGGCCCCTGGACCTTGGGGCAAAAGTCTCATACCCCACTGGGCAACCCTCCGAGATTCAGTGTCCAATAGTCTGATAGGTCTGTAGCAAGCAGGGTGGGGAGACTGTGGAGGCCATGGGGAGGTTCAAAGTCTGTCCTAGACAGGCAATCCACTCGCCCAACTTTCCAGCCCAACTTCCTGAAGTGCTGGAGCTGCAGTTTGCCTGAAACCTCCTCGGCTTGGGCTGCTGTTAAATTCAAGGGAATTCCGCAGGCGGCCTGGGATCCCAGATTCCACTGAGGAACAAATAATAATAATTATTATTATTTATTTATACTCTGCCGATCTGGCTGGGTTTCCCCAGCCACTCTGGGTGGCTTCCAACACAATATTAAAATACAGTAATGTATCGAACATTAAAAGCTTCCCTAAACATGGCTGCCTTCAGATGTCTTCTAAAAGTTTGGTAGTTATTTTCCTCATTGACATCTGGTGGGAGGGCGTTCCACAGGGCAGGTGCCACTACCGAGGAATCCAGAGGAAGCGAGGAAGCTCCATCTCTCAGAAAAGAAAGTCTCCTCCTTTCTGCTGGGTTTCCCCTCTGACCCTTTCCAAGGCTTTCCTCCCAAGTCCGGAGGCCTTCCAAGGGCTGTAGGCCCGAAGGGAGCTGAAAAAGTGGTTCCAAGAAACGAAGACAAAGGAAGAACAAAGGAAAGAAAAATCCCTTCCAATATGGCTCTCCCGCCTTCTTCTTTTGCCCAGAGCACGCAAGAGACCTCATACCAGCGGTGAATGCAGGAAATGGAACAGGGGCATACTTCTTGCCTGAAGTATCCCTCAAATATATATATTTTAAGACTTCCTGCCGGTGGTGAGATGGGCGGAGACAAGCCCACATCATGGATCCCAATTTTCCCCCAAGGGAGAAATAGCCTCTGTTCAGGTTTAGGCTGCTTGCAGCAAAGTACTTCGTTATTTTCTATCCCCCTAGAGTGCTTGGTTTTTGCAAAACTCCACTGCAAAATTTAGTTATGATTCAGGTATGTTAACCCAGAGCTCAATATTTCTCACTGCAATTTGTACTTAGTGCAAGATTTGTTGAGAAGGTAATTAACTGTGGCATTCATAGGGGTACTCAAGGATTAAGCAGATTTTGAACCGGGGACTCAAATCCATTTGAGTTCAGGCTTAGTAGGCTGGTTATAAAATTTACTGCTTAGGTTCTGCTCAAACCCAAGTTGGAACGGTTCGATTTAACCTGCCACATAACAGTTTCCAGAAGAAGCAGAGTGAAAGCCAATAGCTTTTATTTCAGCTTCCTGTCTCACACTTGCATTCATGACTGAAAGCAACCAAAATTGAAAATGGGTAAAAAAGCCTCTTGCTAATGCAGTCTGGTGAACATTCAGCCTGGACAGAATAAAAGGATAGCTCAACAGAGGAAAAATTTGGTCACGTAAAACTTACTTTGCACTTCAAAATAGTGAACAGTTGCACAGTTCAAAGCACCTCAAGTAAAACAGAATACAAAAAATGTGGCTTTGCTAGTCAAGCCAAAATTTATGGTCACCAGGTTCCTTCATGGCAGAAGCAATATTACTGCCCAGTATCAGTTGGTTACAGACTCTCACAACCCAACCCACCCTACCTGTGAAGAAAAGAGCTGGGGAGCATGTTGGCTTTTGTTGATGTTTGGCAGAGCAGCTCAGAGCACCTCATTTGAGCAGCAGCCAAATAAAACCCACCTCTATTTACTGTGGGGAGGAAAGATGAATAATAAGAAGAATAAATTTTATTTATACCCCGCCCTCCCCGGCTCAGGGCGGCTAACACCAGCAAAATTACAATAAAAACATAATGGGGGGGGGACACACAACAAAACAATTTAAAATACAGCCTCATTTTAAAAGTAGCCCATGGATCAAAACCGTAAGGGGAGGGAGAAAACATAAGAGTCAGACTGAGTCAAAACCAAAGGCCAGGCGGAACAGCTCTGTCTTGCAGGCCCTGCGGAAAGATGTCAAGTCCTGCAGGGCCCTAGTCTCTTGTGACAGAGTGTTCCACCAAGTCGGGGCCAGTACTGAAAAGGCCCTGGCCCTAGTTGAGACCAATCTAACCACCTCGCGGCTTGGGACCTCCAAAGTGTTGTCATTTGTGGATCTTAAGGTCCTCCGCGGGGCATACCAGGAGAGGCGGTCCATAGGTATGTGGGTCCTAGGGAAAGAGAACACCAGTTTCGTCTGCTGTTGCTTGGTGGGAGCGGGGGGAAGAAGGGGAGACGCTCAGCGTGCTTCTGCTGAGCAGCAACCATCCTGGGTGATTTGGCCATGCAGCTGCCAAACAACCCCAGTCTTCCTCCTAACCTTGGATTGCTACACGGCTGTTGGGATGATCACGCTTCAAAGCTGCAAAGGAGGCTACTCATTTGGCACGCACAGCAAATGAAGACACTCATTAAGCTGCGACCCAGCAAACGTTGTGCTCCCACTTCTGAGAAACAAAAGCCAAAATAATTTTGTAGAACTTTTACTACAGAGAAACCAGGAAACACAGCCATGCTCAGCTCATCTTTCCTCTGAAGTAACAAAAAACAGCAGGTAAGCGGGCACTTACCGTGCATGATTCCCTGGGGCAAGTTATTTTATGCTCAGTCTCTCTCAGGCAGCTGGAGTGCAAGGGGCCTGTAATTTTCCAGTTAAAACGGTGCCTAATATTCACAACTGAAGGCAGACACTTTTCATACACATTTTACTAATTATAAGCTGTGCCATTAAGTACCATTTCCCTGCTTAATTCCACATGGCATTTCTCTGCGTTAAAACCACTGGCTTCCTGTAACCTTCTTAATTGTGGTGGTAACAGACTCCAATTTCACAGCATAAAACTGCGAAGGTCTAACATTAGCAGTAGTTTTATGAAAACATATCCTGGCTTCCATGTGAGGAGAAGCTTCAATATCAATTTGGCTGGAGTCTTATGGCATCTCCCAACCCATTTCCATTCCGCCCCCCCCCCTATATTTTTTTCAGAACTCTCCTTTCTGCACTAAGGATTCTTGCCGCCTCTTAATCCCCAAGTATGTAGTGCTTTGATTGCTTCCTTGTTCTTACGCAACGAGGGGTCAAGTGCTTTCCCCCTTTCTCAGCAGTGCGAATAAAAGCTTTCTGACCTCTCTCACTTCCTCTTTTGGGCTAAGCAAGATACTTAAATGTTTCTTGAGTGGGGAGGGGGAATCTGAAGGAGAGTCAAGCCTAATAGTGTTGTTGTCAGGAGCTTGTCCTACACTCGAGTAGGACCCTGGCAGAGATGCATGCCTGGCTGGCATGTTCCCTCCCTCCTGGTTGATCGTCTGGGAGCTTCAAAAGCTTTCTTCAGCCCGAACATCACAGCGACCGATGCCAACCGACAATGGGACACTTAGGGATCCGCAGAGTTTGCGCATCATGTGTGACAGACCTCAGCAACTCAGCATTTTGGCTAGTCTACTTTATTTACGTATTAACACACACGGAGCACTGCAACATGGCTCCCTCTCTCTCTAGCATCAGACAGCAATGAGAAAAAAAACAAAGGACAATTGTCCCACTTCACGGAACAAAGTAACACAAACATCCTGTTTCCGTCACTTCCCACTCTGTGGAGTCAAAATATACACCGTAATGTGATAGACAAAAATCCCATGACTGCAATCGTGGAGCAGGAATTCTAACAGTTGTAACAATCACTTCTGCAGAAACAAGATAAACTTCGTATTTCTCCCCATCTCGATTCTGAAGGGAAACGCTAAGCCAAGACTCTGACTGCTCAGAGACCAAAGGGGTCCAGGACAGGGCACCCAGTGGTCAAGAGGCAGATACCGGTGTTCAAAATTAGCCAGGCACCAGGCACATTTTGCACCTGGCTTTTGACCACTTGCAACCAAGTGAAGATCTGGAGCTGCGTGCCTGGGGATCCTTGGATCTGGAGTAATACCCCATCCCGCAGAATTCTCTCAGTTATATTTTATCTGCACAACTGGAATGAATTTCTGGAACCTGAATGCTTTTGTCTGTGCATCCTGAGCAGGAGCTGTTGCCATTAAGAAAAAGAGGTCGGGATAGGCCAATATCTATGTGGATTGTCCCTGGATTAAGTTCTCAAAGTTCTCAACCTAGCTCAAGGTTGTGATATGAACTAAAGGTAAAGGTAAAGGTACCCCTGCCCGTACGGGCCAGTCTTGCCAGACTCTGGGGTTGTGCGCCCATCTCACTTAAGAGGCCAGGGGCCAGTGCTGTCCGGAGACACTTCCGGGTCACATGGCCAGCGTGACATCGCTGCTCTGGCGAGCCAGAGCTGCACACGGAAATGCCGTTTACCTTCCCGCTGGTAAGCGGTCCCTATTTATCTACTTGCACCCGGAGGTGCTTTCAAACTGCTAGGTTGGCAGGCGCTGGGACTGAGCAGCGGGAGCGCACCCCGCAGCAGGGATTCGAACTGCCGACCTTTCGATCGGCAAGTCCTAGGCGCTGAGGCTTTAACCCACAGCGCCATCTGTGTCCGTGATATGAACTAGCCAGATGTTTAACGGAAAATCAATCACAGTCTGCCCATCATTTGAAAAATAAGACTTTAGAGCTGTCTTGCCCCAAAATGGCAACTAGACATTCCATTTAGAGCCTATAACCTTGGTTTAAGGAGTCATTTGGCCCCTAGCTTAAATATCTGAGTGAGATACATGTATGTCATGCACAGTAACCACCAAACTGTCTCCACAACACCCGTTATCTATTTGTTTCTCATCCTCTGTGGGCAACAATCTAGAAACAAACCTTTCAGGCAATCAAGGAGGAAAGAAAGGAAAAAGAGACAAAGGACAACCAGGAACCAATGGTGAAGGAACCAGCAACTCAGGCATCAATCCTGGTAGACTCTTAATTCCTTGCCTTTTAGCTATTATAGTGCTCACCAAGGTATCTGGATTTTGAAACAACCAGGAATATAGCCAGATGAAAGTATGCAAAATGAAGTTAGTTTATGGAAATCTGCATGCTTTCCATTGTTCCAGACACTGGGTGCAGACAGAAGGATATATATTCAGCATTTATATATTGGGGCTTTTTTTTTTAATAGATGTTCAAAGTACTTCAAAAACAAGCTTCCCTCCTACCGCATTTTTCGCTCCATAAGACACACTTTTTCCCTCCTAAAAAGTAAGGGGAGTCTTGGCTTCTCCCACAGCCGCGTGCAGCCTCTCCTGTCTGAAGAGGTTGCGCACTGCTAAAAAGGGATGGATCCTGCTCGCTGTCTTGGCTTCTTTTCTCTTTGATGCTGGGGGGGGGCAGGCTTCCCCCGGCAGCCCCAGAAGCTCTTGGGGGGGGTGTGTGTGTGGGAAATAATATTTTTTTTTCTTGATTTCCCCCTCTAAAAACTATGGTCCGGTGCGCCTTATGGAGCGAAAAATACAGTATGTTATAGACCAAAGAGGGCTACATGGCCATTCAGTATCACTGTTCTGACATAGTGGACTGCAGAAGGAGAGAGACAAGCAGCTAAGGGGGTTTGTAGTTGTGGCGAGATTCTGAGATGTCTTGGCTCGCAGTCTAAGTTCATACACTACAGCAGATAATATTAGAAGGGTGAAATGCTTCACAGAGGGGAAAAGGGTCAGACACCTGGACTCTCCTGGAACTTTTTCCTTGACTCGTCGTTATTCCAAAGTTAGCAGACTGTAAAGTCCTATTTGGAAGGAGAATGGCTTTAAATAATCAGGCTCATAGGGAACCAGCTCCAGCTCTTGAGAATTCTCTTTCGGGTGGTCTCTGTCTTTCTGATTTTCTCTGTCCTACGTAATCACAGGATGGAATAATTCTGGATATGCCACAATAAGATGGAAATACTGTACTTGTAAACAGCAGTACATTTCAAATTCTGCTCGTTATAAGAGCATAGCAGGATTGAGAAAGAGGTAGGAGCATACTAAGTTTCCAAAACACTTTTTATCTCCTCCCTAAACAAAAGAAATTAAGCCCATATAATATACTGAATAAATAAAATAATAATTTTATTACTTATAACCCGCCCATGTGACTGGGCTTCTGCCACTCTGAGTGGCTTATAGCATATATAAAAACATAGTAAAACATCCAGCATTAAAAACTTCTTGATACAGGGCTGCCGTCAGATGTCTTCTAAAACTTGTGCAATTCTTTATTTCCTTGACATTGGATGGGAGGGCCTTCCCCAGGGAGGGCGCCACTACCGAGAAGGCCCTCCGCCTGGTTCCCTGTAACTTGGCTTCTTGCAGTGAGGGAACCACCAGAAGACCCATGGAGGAGGAATATCTGATTTTAACTTTTCCTTTCTTCCTACAACCACAATGCCCAACTATCTTTTTTTAAGTCCAAGGCTCAACAGTTAATGAAGGTGAAGACTCATTCAGTGAGCGAAATAACTTTCTTTAGGTAAGGCAGAATTCTTTCAAAGCATTGCAGTGAAAGGGAGGCTCCGTCCCTGCCATGTTTGGTACCTACGAAGAGCCTGTGGAAGACCAGAAAGCAGGATTTGAGCACAAGAGCATGCTCCCTTCCTGTGGTTTCCAGAAAACTGGTATTCAGAATCATTGCTGCCTCCAACTGTGGGTGCAGAGTATTGATTCCTTATGTTCTCCCATCACTCTTATATCACGTGCAGAGAATCTGAAGTGAAAGTAAGGTCAGTATGGAATTCTTATTTAGAACTCTGATGTATGGGCCTTGCTACTACAGTAGTACCTCGTGTTACGTACCATCCCCCTTACAAATGCTTCGGATTACACGCTCCGCTAACCCGGAAGTAGATGCCCCTTGCTGCGACCTTTGCGGATGTGAGCGGAAGTCACGCTCTGGCGGCGCAGCAGCAATGGGAGGCGCAATTAGTGAAAGCACGCCTCATGTTACGAACAGACCTCTGGAACGGATATAATTAATAATAATAATAATAATAATAATAATAATAATAATAATAATAATAATATATTTATATCCCGCCCATCTCTGGGCAGCTTCCAACAGAACACTAAAATACAATAACCTATTAAACATTAAAAGCTTCCCTAAACAGGGCTGCCTTCAGATGTCTTCTAAAAGTTTGGTAGTTGTTTTTCTCTTTGACATCTGGTGGGAGGGCATTCCACAGGGCGGGTGCCACCACCAAGAAGACTGGTACCCGGTAACTTGGCTTCTCGCAGCGAGGGAACCACCAGAGGGTACGTAACACGACGTACCACTGTAATCATATCATGTTCCAGGAAGCTCATCAAATGTTTTGCAAGACATTTTATTCCTGCATCATTACTGTACATTGATATCTCAGCAGTGGGTCTTTTACTAACAGATATCAGTTGCTTCCCAGATTGTCATTCGTAAAGGTGGCACCACGCAGAATGCATAGAGCTCATACTGACCGCTGCTGATTCCAATTGCACAGGTGTATTTTTATAGACACAGCGACGGTCAAACTTCTATGGCGGGAGAGATGGTCGTGGGAAGAGAAGAGGCATCTACCCTGCACTGAAAAACAAGCTCTGCTTGGGTAGCATCACCTCAAATGCCACTGAAAAGGCAATATTCTAGCGGGTAGATATTGAGCATGGAAGGTCTGCTCTGCATGCTAGATTTGGCTCTAGTGTCCTTCACAAAACACCCTTAATACTTGGCGCAAGTATTGGTTTCAAGATTGCATTCTGGTTTGGTAAAGGAATATCTCCTCAGCTTCCTGCTTTCTTCTCTTTGTAAATAAAGCTTAAGACACATATTATGGACTGCTTTCAAGGCTGCAACTTAATCCACCCAAAGCCTTACAAATACCTGTGTGTAAAGTATTCCACACGAAAGCAGGCTACTATATTTTATAACCATTGTGTTTATAAAACTATTCTGAAAACATTTTCCTAGAGGACCAAAAACAGGCATGCCTTGATTTCTATTATTTTAAAAGGAAATGCGCGCGCACACACCCTCTCTCACGAAATAAGAACAAAATCTACTCTCAGAGTAATCCAAAAACTGAAGAGACAAATCTATATGGCGTATCCGTCTTCATCTTTGCTTCAAAGGCATTTTTAAAAACATTTCTCTAGCCGCTTAGAAGCTAACGCATTCTTTAAAAGCTAATCCATCACGTGCGGTTATAAAAGCCCTGTGCAAGGACTTTTAGGCACTTACGGATTCCAGAGCCTTGGGAAAGCATCGATTTCCTCTTGCGTATATTCGTCAAACCTCTTGGGCACTCTGCGGGGCTGCGGAAGCACCTCTACAAGATTCTTGCGTATTTCTTCAGGGATTACCTGAGGAAGAAGGAAACACAGCCAGCCACTGGCCATCAATTGCCGTATTTTCTGCTCTATAAGATGCACCTGAACCTAAGACACACCTAGTTTTTAGAGGAAGAAAACAAGAAAAGCCAGCAAGAGCCGCAGACACGTTCGCTCGGCGCGGCTCTTTAAAGATAGAGCGGCTCTTGCTGGCTTTTCCGGGAGGTGGGAGAAGGGACTGATGGGCTGCCCTCCGTCCCTTCTCCCACCTCCCTGAAAAGCCAGAGCAAGCTGCACAGCTATCTCTGAAGCCAGCACAGCAAGAGGGAGAGCTGTGCAGCGGTTCTTGCTCTGCTGGCTTCCCAGTGAAGCAGATGAGGGACGGAAGGGAGCCCTTAGGCTTTGCACAGCTATCGCTGAAGCCAGCACAACAAGTGGCGCTAGAGGCGCTGTGCAGCTCTCCCTCTTGTTTTGAGTGTTATGCTGAAGTCTGTCTGTTTTTCCTATTTATTTTGCATTTCTGTGGCTCTTTTTGCACTGTGTGGAACCAAGTTCAGCTACTGATTGATTGATTGATTGATTGATTAGTTTGGTGACTGCAGTACATTGTTTATTGCTTTCATTTTATGGATCAGTGGTCTCATTAGATAGTAAAATCCATGTTAAATTGCTGTTTTAGGGGTTGTTTTTAAAAGTCTGGAACAGATTAATCCATTTTACGTTACTTTCTATGGGAAAGTGCGCCTTGATTTTGGAACGCTTTGGTTTTAGAACGGACTTTTGGAACGGATTAAGTTTGAGAACCAAGGTACCACTGTACATGGATTGAAAATGTAGGTTAGAATTTGCATGGATACAGTCGAGATTGGTACACAAGAAACAATACTGGCAACAAACTTACATCATCTGCAAAGATGTGCAGCCTTTGCATCATCGTTCTTCTGAGAAGGTTTTTGGGGAGCATTCCATACGTAGCCAGTTTTACAATCTGCAAAAGAAAACACATAACATTGGCTATCTCAAGGTCTCAGAAATCTTCAGCCTTCTAATACAGAATTAAATAAGAGAATTTTATTTTATCTTTCATTTTAAATAAAAAGATAAAGTTTTAAACACCCACCTCTCTTAATTGGCCTGACTTGAACCCCTAGCTGCACCTAAAATGTTTTCTCAAGGCTCTGTCTGCACCTAATTTTTTTTTAAAAAAAAAAAACCAAAAAACTTTTGTTTGCTGTTTTGGGCACTTTAAAGAAGTCATAGACAGCAATGCTTGTGTGTCAATGCTTCCTTCTTCGTCCCTTTACAATGTGGCTGGGAATGTCAGGTTGCGTGGTGAGTTCCCGCCCCCCCCAGTGGAAATAATGACACATGACACAATTATTAAGGCTAATGGGTTAAATAAGGCCACAACTTTATTGGTTACAGGTGATGAGCGGTATTGGCTTAGGCATTGGTCCTAACCGACTATATCCGACTCCAGCCCGTCCGCTTGAAGTCCAGGAAGGGTTTACCACCAGTAGGGGGAGTCCTGCTGATGCACATCAACTAGGAACTCCCCTGGGGTCACCGATTGGGGTGTGTGCCTTAGGACCTCACCTCCCCAGGCTTCAGACAGGGCCACACACCCCGGAATCCTTTATCGGACTACCCATTAATATGTGGGGCAGGTGATGGCGCTACCTCCCCTCTTCCATCTACAGAACAATACCAATGCCTAACCACCAATACCCAGGAAGTTGTGATGATTTGCTACGAGGTAGGCGAAAACCAAGTGGCTGGTGCCAATTTGCCAAGTGGAAAAATTCCTACCAGGTCCCTCAATGGCGAACAACCAAGGTCCATAGCAAGGTCAAGGAACGAAAACCTTATAGGGCAGAAGGGTGGGAAAAGCAGGAACAGATGGCGGGCGGCAAAGAGGGAGATCCCCGGGTGCGTCCTGCCTTAAATAGGGCAGGCCACGCCCCTGAGCCAGCCGATTGGCTAGCCAGGGGGTGATGCGGCTGGGAATCCCCCCAATCGCGCAGGAGCTGGGCTCCAGCCGCTGAATGTGTGGTGGGGCTGTGAAGCCCGCAACCCCACCTCCTCTGTAGGGCGGAAGTCGCTCTGCCTTCAAAGAGGAAGAATCAGTCCTTCGAGCTTCCTGTTGTATCATCTTCCCCAGCCCACCTCATCACTGTTTGCAATGAATCTCTTGCGTCTCCCCTAGCAGGCTCTCTTCCACAAATATTCCTGAAGGGAATGTTTACTATCGGAAATGACAAGAGCCTTCATTATGGGATTTCCCCCATTGCTCTTGCCAGGTAGCTATGACACTCACATAGCTACATTAAAAATCCCTGCTAAATTATGATTTATTTCATGTTATTAAACATGGCTGCATTAAATGTGTGCCAAATCTGTTTTTTAAACACAGAAAACCTTCAGTGTCTTTAAAAAGGAAATCCCTATATAATTTTAAAAAGTGGTGACCAGACATTCTGTTTTTGCGCCTACAATTCAAGACCCAGGGGCAGTGATGTTCCTTGCTTTCGCATCCCAGTTTCTAACCCTGGCCTTAACTATTCTGAGCTACAAAGCACTTTCAATTCTTCTCTCTCTCTTCCAATCCTGTTGGCACAACACACTAAGGATTGGTCAGTTAATGGCTGTTTCTGACTATCCCCATTATAAGTAAATGCTGACTACACTGTAAATATTTAGAGATGAACGACAGATACATTTATCTAAATAATTCTTTCCAAATGTACAAGTGTATTTGGTTTCAGTTTTAAAAACAGAGCCTGCACCCCTTGTAGCTACACACTCATAAATTCCCTTCCAAAATATAATATGTTGTGCCTCCTTAATCTGAATAATATTTTTAAAGAATCACATGTGAGCAATATATATCTGGCTTCTTTTTTTAAATGTAAGATCATTTTAGAATAATTTCAAGTTTTGATCTGTTTATAGAAAGACAGCTTTGCCTACCTGAAGAATGGCAGAAGGACTGCAATTCTAACCATGTCTATTCTGAAGTAGCTCCCATTGAACTCAATTGTGCTTTTTCCCTCTTAGTGAGGTTAGGACTGCAGCCTTAGACAGCACCACAAATCACACAAAACACAGTAATGTCTAGTTCATCTCACCTTGTATCCTATTATCATTATATGGAGTTGAACATATATAGTTCAAGTTATTTTGGGGGAGGAAGGGTGGGATGTCAAATGAATAAATAATGATAATAATAAATAGGACACAAAACAAATTTAACTTGATATTAAAGAAGGGCAGCAACAGGTGGGGAATGCAGGACACATCTCCCAGTTTTAAGGTACTGTGTAGCTTTGTCTTTAACTGCGGGTATTGAAGCCTATAAAAATTATTTGCTTAGCGATTTGCTCAAGATGAACAGGCCCATTAATAGCAAAGGTGAATAAGATCTATGGGCCAATATTCATCTATACAAAGGAACAACAGCTGAGTGCTAACAACAACAACAACAACAACAACAACAACAACAACAACAACAACATGCCAACCATCTGACCAGTGTTAAGAGACTCAGATATATAAGCTAGGGGCCAAATGACTCCTTAAACCAAGGTTATAGGCTTTAAATGGAATGTCTAGTTGCCATTTGGGGGCAAGACGGCTCTAAAGTAATATTTTTCAAATGATGGGCTGACTGCGATTGATTCTCCGTTAAACATCTGGCCAGTTCAGATGACAACCTTGAGCTAGGTTGAGAACTTTGAGAACTTAAAGAAGGAAAGTCACTTGATCCAGGGACAATCCACATATATACTGGCCTACTCCAACCTCTTTTTCTTAATAGCGACAGCTCCTGCACAGAAAAATAGCATTTTGGTTCCAGAAATTCATTCCAGTTGTGCAGATAAAATCTAACTGATAGAATTCCTGTAGGATGAGGTATTAGTCCAGATCCAATGATTCCCAGGCATGCATCTCCAGGTGGTGGAAATGGCAGGCCCATTCTGGTACCCAGGCATCTTCACTTGGTTGCAAGTGGTCAAAAGCCAGGGGCAAAATGTGCCTGGCGCCTGGCTAATTTCAAACACTGCACCTGGCTGGGTTGCGCCAGCTCTGGGAGACTTCCAGCGAATCATAAAACCACAGTAAAACATCACACCTTAAAAGCTTGACCCTAAAGATCTGAATATGCCCATATGCTCCTTTGCATAAAAACTGGAAAGCTGTACAGACTTTACCCAAAGGGAAACTGTTATATAAAAGCAAACCTCAAAACAGAGGACTTCTAATTCTAGAACTGTGGCTCTACCGTGCCGATCTGTCAAAGAGTGTACTTTTTAAAAAAATGCAATCAGCAATTTAAGATCAGCTTACAGGATCAAGATGTGTGTCTGCAGCTTAGGTTGAAAAGTGCGAAATAAAGTGATGAAAAAATAACCAACAAATAATCGGAATTGTGAAAATCAGAACAGACATTAGTCATTGCAAAATGCTGCTATATGTGTAATTTAATATCCTGTGTAAGGTTTCTAATTTAGGAACTAATCTAAAGTAACTTCCTCTGCAGTTAATAGTCACTAAACAATTCTGGAATACGGTCAACAAAAGTAATTGGAAAACTCTGGAGGGAGAGAGGATCCTTTGCTTCAATTTTTTTTTTTGCAGTGCATATCAATGTTAAACTTCAATTCCCAATAACCAGCTATGCAGAAAAACTCATGACGAGTGCAAGTTCTGTTATACTTGTCAGATCTCTTGAGCAACACAATCCTCTTCCTTTTTACTCAAAAATTACTGTTTCCAGTAAAGCTTACTTACTCCCAAGCAAGTGCATATGAGAACCATAAGAAACCTATATTAATTGCTGGTGTTCCCACTCTGAACATGGTTTAGTTCCCCAGCTTTTCTAATGAACACCCCAGAATTGAGGTCCTTGAGACCCTTCAGCCCCTGTGTGCAAAACACACTGAAAAATATTTTGCCCATTTTGTTTTAAAACGTCTACTTTTATTTTATTTTTTTTACATAAACCTGCCTTCAGATTTGGAGTTAAGAACTCTTGGAGTGCATTATAATAAGAACTGCTGTGTCGTTTTGCATCTGGAATTGCTTTCTTGTCAGGGCAGTTTCAACGGTTTTACGTCTAGGATTTGTTTACAGTAGAAACTACTATATTTTTCAGGTGCTTTTTGTGTGTGTGTGTGTGCATTAAATCCTGAATAAAAGCCACAAAAGATGCCATAAATGTTAGTTTTCAATAGACAGTTTACAAAGCCAGTAAGAGCAATGCAATCTGGAAGGAACATAAAAGCCACAAGTCAAAAGCCAGAAACGTTCACTTCCAAGCTTCAAGTCGTCACGTGCTCCTCTTTCAAATACAATGGAGAGAGCTCTATAGATTTCCACATATGCCGGCAGAGTGGTTTTACACAAATGCACCTCATATTACAGTTGGCTTAAAAAACCCACCTTGGCTAAATTAAGGGAGATTCAAGGTATTTTTCTTTTCTTCAAATCAGGCTCCTGGGGCGCTACCTTGAATCGGGGGGAAAGAGATTCAATCCTCGCCCTGTACTGCAACGGTCCTCAATACTACTCAAATTGCACCCCTGTATTCTGCCTTCATGTTTCCCCCTCTACAGTTTATAGCTGCTCTAGGGACATGGGTTCATTCCAGTCTCCTGATCCAAGCTGAGCCACCCTCAAATACGCTAGGAGATTCAATCGCAGAGTTTTCTCACATAACATGCAGTTCGGCCCTCTTGATGACATGGTTTGGACTGGAGGGGCATATTTATTCTAGAAATGCATACCCCTCACTCATCACCAGTGTGTTCCCATGTTGGCTTGCAAGCAAAAATGAAAACTACAATGCAGCTACTAAATATACTGCCATCAATAAAACAAAGAAAAACCACCACCAGAGATTTATGAACTCCCACTTACATACAGCGGGAGAACGTGGAAAGAGAGACTTTTCAGTTGCTTATATCCTCAGGACTCACTGTCAGTCCCAATAACATCAGAATAGCAACATCAGTTCATAAGGCAACATCTATTTCATCTTTAATTATTTGATTGTTGATATCATGCTCTTTAGCAACAAATTGCCACCTCTTTAAGTGAAACGTGCTCTCTGCTGGATCGTGGCACAACTTGTGAACAGGAGTTAGATGCATTAACCAAAGCAGAGAAAGATTTAAGTCGCAAATGAATTTAACTCACAAATGAGATGTGGGCGTATGCATCCCTTTCTCAACCCATGCAGAGTTCGTCACCTTCTGCATAGTTTGTCACTGACCCAGGTTTGGAAGATTAGCACTAAACATAATTTCTGAATTCAGACATCATGGTAGACAGTAAACCACATGCAAAGGGAGCAAGGGGCTGAATCCTTTCTCAGTTCCCCAAATTATGGTGTGGGGCATTGTCAGTACAAAGCGGACACTAGCTGAGTCAACCAACTCTTGATTTCATTTGGTTGACATTCTTCAAAAAAGTAGTTCTGTGGTTCTTCAGTTTTGCATTTCTATTTACATGTGTCTTGGCCTGTACACAGGAATTAGCAGCTGAGAAGCATTATGGGGTGAGGAAGTCCAACTCCTTGAAATCAGGGACTATCAGATGGGGACCCCCCTTGACAGGACGTTGAGTCCTTGGGCTGCTAGTTGCTTATCCCTCTTCTAAAATATAATATAAAAACTCAACAGGGAGAAAAAAGCAAAATGCTAACATTAAGCAGTTCCTGAAAAGTTTGGACAAGCTCTCTAGTAAGGAACTAATAAAACTGCCAAACAGACAGCTGTGAAGAAAATATATAATATATATATAATTTAAAAATGTGTATATATAAATACACCCATATAATAGTTGGAAAGGCAGAGATCTGGAAGAAGTAACTAAACTTTCCAAGAAAATCTGGCCGACTCATTATTATTTGAGAAGACATGGGTATAATGAAGCAAATTCAAGAAGAAAAATCTGGTTCAAAAATTGAATAATACTGATTCCAGCACACAAAAAACCACTGGGAAAGTGATTTGTTAAGAGAGATAGTGTATGGTATCAGCAAAAAAAGGTGAAAAGAGGAACTACCGACCCTTGAAGAGTGGAGAATGAAACTTATGGATTACGCAGAATTGGACAAAATGACTGGGGAAATTAGATACCAAAAGGATCACAAGTTCATCGAGGACTGGGGAAAGTTTACGGATTATCTGAAAAACATATGTGATGAACAGACGTTAGTGGGTTTTAAAGAGGCTTTGTGATAGTTAAAGGTGTATTGTAAAAAAGAAATAGAGATGAAAGGATAATATTAATTGGCAATATAACATATTGAAAATGGATAAAAATAGAAAATATGGATGATTGATGGAGGAGCTGGTGGAAGTACAAAAAACTGGAAATTTGAGAATATGGTTGTGTTGATCAATTTGAAAAAGAAAATTTAATAAAAACTTATTATAATAGGGAAAAAAGGTGAAAAGAAAACCCAGTTATTGATGGAAGTCTTTGGATAAAGTGCCATCCTTCTTTTAAATACGCTGGTGAGAGCTGGTTTGCTAATTGACTAATGGAAGCATTAGAACCAAAAAGCTGCCTGCATCAGCCCTAAATACCGTATTTTCCCATGTATACAGAAGACGACCTTTTCTTCTGATTTTTTTTGTGATAAATTGAGGGTCGTCTTATAGACGGGTTAATATGCTAAGTAAGTGAGGGCCAATGCTGCGGCAGTAGCAGGGAAATGTCGGAGAGGAGGCTGCTTACCCGCTCTTCCCAGCTTAGGAAGAGTATTTGGTTTGTGCCAGTATGCAGTGTATTACGGCACCAGTTCCATCAGCCACAGCGGGGGATCATCGAAAAGCTGCTCAACAGCTCAGCGAACTTATAAAAGAAGCTCAACAACTGTTGAGGGCTCCCAAAAAGAGGGGTCTTGTACATGGGGCATAGCTGTCAACTTACAGATTTGAAAATAAGGGACCAGCAGCCTCGAAAATAAGGGATCAGCAGCCAAAACAAGGGATCAACAATTACTTTGATAAAATACCGTATTTTTTGCACCATAACACTCACTTTTTTCCTCCTAAAAAGTAAGGGGAAATGTCTGTGCGTGTTATGGAGGGAATGCCTATGGGTGGCATGCCTACGGATTTTCCTCCTCTAAAAACTATGTGCGTGTTATGGTCGGGTGCGTGTTATAGAGTGAAAAATACGGTACATATTTTGTTGCATGCAAATGGCTCTAGATACCTATTAGGTCCATAAATTACCATATAGCATATATTCAACAACAACAAAAACAGCAACAATTTGACAAAGGACAGCTGGACATAGAAAGGGCCCCATTACCTTCAGTAGCTTATTTAAGGGACATCATCAATAAGGGACAGCAGCGGGACATGGCGCTGGGATAAGGGACTGTCCCACCAAATAAGGGACTCTTGACAGCTATGACATGGGGCCGTGTTATACACGAAGAAATACGGTAAAATGAAGTGCAAGGAATGAAAAGGAAGGTGCCTTATATAAAACTGGACCCCCTAGTCTATCTAGCTCAGTACAGTATCTTCATTGATCGAAACCTTTGAGAATCACTGCCAGTCTTTTCCAGCCCTACCTAGAAATGCCAGAGATGGAACTGGAGTCTTTCTGTGTGCAAAGTGTCGACTTCCACTATGCTACTGCCCTTCTGAGTCATTGGCTTTGTAGTTAAAGGTTAGTCTCAGACTGGGAAACCTCATCTTCCCAGAAGAGCTATAGGGAAAGAATAACAAAATGGGTGCACATTTAGGCAGAGAGGTTGTCTTACATAAGCAGAAGAGATTTATCTTAGAGAAGAGAAATTAAAAGAAAAAAATGTATATAGCAAGGAGTATAATAAAGGCACAGTTTCTCTGAAATACATAGAATTGCAAGGTGGGGGGGGGGGGGGAGAGACACGTTATAGAGGATTAGGCTACTTTTCCATTTGTAAAAACTATACAGTTTTAAGCTAAATGGACTTGCCTGCCAAATTTGATAGACCTTAGTTCCAACTGCCTTATTTCTGGATTTCTTCTACAAAACAATTTGACTTCTAAAGTAGAGTTGTACAGCCGTGTTTCTTTCAAGAAGGGAATTGCAATTATCGCATGGTGGAATAGAAGTTTGCATCTTTCCCCCACAATATCTTCTTCCAAATACATGAAGATAAGCAATTTTTATGGGAGAACAAATGAAATAAGTGCACATTCATTCCCAAATGAATGGAGCTCTTTCCGAGACAAAACAAACTTGTTAAACAACACAGCTGATTACAGCTCTGATCCTTACACAATTTATTCCAAATTTTACTTTCAAAACTGATGCTACATTCTGCACTTTTAGGCAGTGTGCCCCACCACCCAATGTCCTTTTCTCCAAAGCCCCTTTCACATCCATCTCCCTGCTTCATTTTCTTTTACTAGTCTCCCAGCTGATCTCGCTCTTCCTTTCTATTTCCCTGAGCTCTCCTTCTCCAAAACGCTCTGCTAATCAATGTACTCAGCTCTGAATATTGGGACAGAGGAAGACAAAACCAGAGCCCATTCGATATTAAAAGCAGACCTTTTAATGATTTTTTTGGAACAAGGTTTTTCTCCACTTGTTCCTCTGTTAGGCAAGTCTCTGCTGAAAAGTTATTAACTGGGATAGTCTATCACAGGGATGTCCAACCGGTCGACCGCAATTGACAGGTCAACCCCTGGTTGATATTAGTCGATCGCGGGGTCATTTTCCTCTGCGGGAAAAGAATACTCTTTCCTGTATTTTCGCACGATTTCAAGAACGGAAGACGGTGCTCCCCGCCCCCCCATAGGCAGAAGTATTTGCTGTTTCCCCTAAAAAAGTCAACATCTTAGGTCGCCCCCCCCCCAAATGAGTAGATCACTGCTAGATTTTTTATCTGGGAGCGGATCGCATTCTCTTGGAAGTTGGACGTCCTTGGTCTATTACATTCCCTGGGTCCTGACATGATCTAAGGTGAGTTTTAACAACCGCACTGCCAGCACGTAATCCAGAGCAAATGGCAGCAGCACAATTTTTCCGTGTCTAACTTTGAGGCATGTTAAGTTCTGCTGCCCTCAAGTGTTCACTGGCCAACATGTGCAACTGACGCAAAAAATAAAACTGAAAACCTATTTGTCACAAAAGGCTGATTTAGTCAAAGAATCTATCATTCATCTGTAAGCACCAAGTTGGTTTCTGAAAACTTTTATTTTAAACTGCATCATTATTATTACTACTACTGCTGCTGCTGCTACGTGACTTACCGTACATTTCCATGTATAAGACTATATTTTTTTTCTTGAAAAATCATGCTAAAAAATTGGGGTCGTCTTATACATGGGACGTGGGTGGCGCTGTGGGTTAAACCATAGAGCCTAGGACTTGCTGATCAGGTCAGCGGTCCTGTCGCTCAGTCCCTGCTCCTGCCAACCTAGAAGTTTGAAAGCACATCAACTGCTTCACCAGAAGTGGCTTAGTCATGCTGGCCACATGACCCGGAAGCTGTACGCTGGCTCCCTCGGTCAATAAAGCGAGATGAGCACTGCAACCCCAGAGTCGGCCATGACTGGACCTAATGGTCAGGGGTCCCTTTACTTTTTTATACATGGGTAGTGAATAGGGTGGACGTTTGATTGGTTGCTGCTGCATCTGTTAGCGGCTATTGTGCATGTGATTGGTTGCTGCATCGATGGGTGGTGTTGACTGGCTGACGCTGCAGCAATTGGGCGGGAGATCGGCAGCTTCTGCCGGCGAGGGGACAGACAGGAGGCGGATTTCGTGATGCGTGCGGGTGAGCAATTTATGGCAACCCCCCCAAAAAAAGTTCAACAACCCTGTGTAATGTCCCCCCATTTTCTGAATTTTGAGTCCCCCAAAATAGGGGGCATCTTATAGACGGAAAAGTATGTTAACTAACAGGTAGCTCATCTAGGAGAAGAAAAATTCTGATCCTAAACATCTACTGCCTTGCAGAATATCCATGGGGGGGGGGAAGGTTCAGGAGTAAACCCTGCACAAATCACTCAGACTCAATACACCAAGTACCCCCCAAAACATGGACAGAACATGGCCCTTAACAAGTGTGATAAATATCAAGGATTTAAGGTTTTTTTTATAAAAAAATTATTTATTAAAATGACTATGAAATTTCTCTTCAAAATACTTTGGCTAACGCCACAGAATCTGAATAACGAGAGGAGGGAAGGCAGTTTAACAAGAGATATAGAAGCTGTTCAACCACAGGCAACAGCATGGCAGAAGGCATGGAAAGGAGCTTTGGCGGCACAGAAACATTGAGAATGGCCACATGGGAGAGAACAGAAAGTTAAAAAGTTTGGCGTAAAGACTGAGAGCTGTAAAATGAGGACCGGAAAACTGACGTTGGTGGAATGCATGGGATGGAGCCAGAGGTGCGTCTTCAGAAGACTGGGGCAGCCGCTGCTTCAGAAACGAAATAAACACACGGCGTTTTGAATTGCATTGCATTGTGGGCACTTCCTGTATAGGGCCTGCAATGGAATTAACCACTCCCTCAGTCCCATATAATCTAGCCTCATAATGGCACTCCCCATTCATGCAATAAAGGAGAGCTGATCATGGTTACCCACCAACTATTATGTCCAATAGAGACACCACAGTTTTATCATTCTAATCTCATGCAGCAAGCACCTTCAACTGCAAAGATGTGACAGTCTTTTAATGATTGCATGGGAAGGCTCTCAATGCTAGGACCTAGCCACTGCTTCATGTGGGAGGCAAATGAGGCGCTGTGGGTTAAACCACAGAGCCTAGGACTTGCCGATCAGAAGGTCAGTGGTTCGAATCCCCGCAGTGGGGTGAGCTCCCGTTGCTCGGTCCCTGCTCCTGCCAACCTAGCAGTTCGAAAGCACGTCAAAGTATTGATGTTTTAACTTGTAACACGTGAGCCGCTTTGAGGTCATTTGTAACAGAAAGCAATATATAATCATAGAATTGTAGAGTTGCGAGGGATGCGGGTGGGGCTGTGGGTTAAACCACAGAGCCTAGGGCTTGCCAATCAGAAGGTCAGCAGTTTGAATCCCTGCAACGGGGTGAGCTCCCGTTGCTCAGTTCCTGCTCCTGCCAACCTAGCAGTTCGAAAGCATGTCAAAGTGCAAGTATATAAATAGGTACCACTCCGGCGGGAAGGTAAACAGCATTTCCGTGCGCTGCTCTGGTTCACCAGAAGCGGCTTAGTCATGCTGGCCACATGACCCGGAAGCTGTACGGCGGCTCCCTCGGCCAATAAAGTGAGATGTGCGCCACAACCCCAGAGTCGGCCATGACTGGACCTAATGGTCAGGGGTCCCTTTACCTTTATCGCCGAGATGAGAGCACATGCCACTGTGGCACTCTGCCTGCAATATGGTCCACTTGAAATGAAGGCAGAACATTGCAAAGGGAAGTCATTGAGAGAGGCAGGAGGATAGAAGGGGTGCTCACTTACTGCAGTTGGGTCCCTTAGATGAAGCTGAGCTGCCGTCACCTGTTTGAAGCCACCAGGGTATCTATAATACAAAACGACAATATCCAGAAAATTTTGGAAGCGTATCTAAATAAGAGAACGATAGCATAGATTGCCATCTTGCAAATAAAAACATGCATATGCTTAATGTAAGCTCGCTCACTAGTGAACTGCATTGTTTATGGTTTTATAAGTATTTTATTGATGTTGATTCATATCATCTCGTCGTTTCACTGATATTTTCGGAACCAACCATATTCAAGTGACTGATTTGTGTTAACTGCTTTCCATATTTCTAGTTGCGGGTAGGTAGCCGTGTTGGTCTGCCGTAGTCGAAAGAAAATTTAAAAAATCCTTCCAGTAGCACCTTAGAGACCAACTAAGTTTGTTATTGGTATGAGCTTTCGTGTGCATGCACACTTCTTCAGATACCCAAAAGCTGATACCAGTAACAAACTTAGTTGGTCTCTACGGTGCTACTGGAAGGATTTATTTTTATTTTTATTAATATTCCATATTGAATTTTGAATGGCTGTATCCTCTCCTGGGACTTGCTGGTGAAGGGCAGATAAGAATAATATTAATAATTTGTATGCTATGTCATGAGAGCTCCAAGTTTGGAGCTGGAAAGGAAGGCGGGGCTTGCTGGATTGGCCCTGTGTGCCTCAGCAGTGCAGAGGCCAAACATCCCCTTGCCTGCTTCTGCGTTTTGGAGCTGGAGAGGCAGTTTTCTCCCTCCCCTTCTGCAACTCCAAGGTTGGAAGGAAGGCTCAGACTTAGAATGGTTGCTCAAGGACGGCAGCGCATTTGCTGTAGTGAGCAAAAATGTAGACCACCCTGTCACTGGGATATTTGCTAAAAAAAACCCCACCCTTTACTATGGGAGTTGCACAAGCATTTCCAATAAATAGCATAAGGTAAAGGTAAAGGGACCCCTGACCATTAGGTCCAGTCGTGGCCGACTCTGGGGTTGCGGCGCTCATCTTGCTTTATTGGCCGAGGGAGCCAGCGTACAGCTTCCGGGTCATGTGGCCAGCATGACTAAGCTGGTTCCGGTGAACCAGAGCAGCGCATGGAAACGCCGTTTACCTTCCCGCCGGAGTGGTACCTATTTATCTACTTGCACTCCGTGCTTTCGAACTGCTAGGTTGGCAGGAGCAGGGACCGAGCAACGGGAGCTCACCCCGTCGTGAGGATTCGAACCGCCGACCTTCTGATTGGCAAGTCCTAGGCTCTGTGGTTTAACCCACAGCGCCACCTGCGTCCCTATAAATATTAGCATATCTTATGCTAAAAATACAAAGGTTCCCTTTTCCGACTTTCTACTAGTAACAACTTTCAAAGCCATTTACAGTATATCCGTATTTTACCAACAGTACTGATTTGTTCCATGTTTTTAATCCTTAAGATGTTAAAAGCTTACCCAGTATGTGATGAATACACCTTCTGCTCCCATTTGTTGCCGGAAAAAGCAATGTGCCTTGTGTTTATTATGACAACATGATCTCCAAGGTCACCTAAAAAAAAGAAAGAAAAAGGTTTTCAGTTAACAGGATCATCAGCCACCAAACTACTCCAAGGTGTATAGCACAATTTCCTCCGGACAAACCATAAACTGTAACCAAGGGCAAGACACGAAGTCAAACCATAGCTTAGTTCACAGCAGTGCAGCAGCAGCAACAGGACCTGAGGAGGAGCACAGTAGTGATTACCTCCTCTTCAGGAGCCTGCAAACTTGTGTGCTCACGCTAAGCATGATTTGGCTTAGTATTATGTGTGAACTGAACCCATATCAAGGAACTATTTATGATCCTGTGCAATGTTGAAGTAACACGCATCAAAAGCATTAGTTTTCATGGCATCCATTACAGTGGTACCTTGATCTAAGAACAGTCCTGTTAACGAATGATTCGGGCAATGCATTCACTCCACAAAACCGGAAGTAGGTGTTCTAGCTAGCAAACTTTGCCCCGGAAGCCGAACGGTGGAAAGGCACCGGCGGCGGGAGGCCTCATTAGGGAAAGTGCGCCTCGGTTTAAGAACGCTTTCGGCTTAAGAACGGACCTCCGGAACGAATTAAGTTCGTAAAGGGAGGTACCACTGTACTGGCAAAGCTCATAAGTCATGCCCTCATTGGCTAGAGAGGGGTGTGCAATGTGCAGTCAGCAAGCTACTCAATTTGTGAAGCGTGCATTTGGTTTAGGTTTCAGTAGCCGCAGCAGCAGCAGGGGCAGCAGCATTTCAACTTTTTTTTAAGAAGAGAACATGAGAGTAATTCTGCATTTGCTCTGCATCTATCCTCAGATCTACTACATACAAAATATATTCTGCTCATAAGCAACTGGTTTTCCTACATCAAAATGGGTGTATTTCACGGATAAGTGGCTGGGATTCTTGCAAAGCATGCTGAATTAGATGGGCCTTCATAAGATTCAGGAAAGTATTTCAGAAAGAAGGCATACCCGGGATCATTCAACACAGATTAATTATGCCTTAATAGTAAGGAGGGGATGTGGGTGGCATTGTGGGTTAAACCACAGAGCCTAGGACTTGCCGATCAGAAGGTCAGCGGTTCGAATCCCCATGACAGGGTGAGCTCCCGTTGCTTGGTCCCTGCTTCTGCCAACCTAGCAGTTCTAAAGCATGTTGAAGTGAAAGATAAATAGGTACCGCTCCAGCGGAAAGGGTAAGCGGAATTTTCGTGTGCTGCTCTGGTTCACCAGAAGCTGCTTAGTCATGCTGGCCACATGACCTGGAAGCTGTATGGCGGCTCCCTCGGCCAGTAAAGCGAGTTGAGCGCCGCAACCCCTGAATTGGCCATGACTGGACCTAATGGTCAGGGGTCCTTTTACCTTTAATAGTAAGGAGATGTCATGCAATGTACTTAATTTGAAAAGTTACATGCAGACTGCTAACTGAGAGGACTCCAGTTCAACAACAACAAAACTCAGTTCATTCCACTCCAGCTTTAAACTGTCAATGTGATGCCCATGGGATCACTCTCTGGTCACAGAGACCCCCTCTGATGCCCTCAGATTTCACTCTCTGCCCTCCCTCTGAAATTAGGCTTGAAAGAATTCTATTGTACCCAACAGAACAGGTGACAGTGTTTGTGGTGCCCACAATTCCTCCAGCCTGAAAATGTGTTCATTGGCCCAAAAAGATTGTTGATCCCTGCTTTAAACAATAAAAACAAATCAGTGCTGATATAGCAAACATTTGAATCCTGAGCAGAACTCACTTAGTGCATGGTACACAGGCTTATGCCTCCCCTGAAGTCTGATGGCAGTGATGGCTGCAATTTTTCCTGGCGGTTGCATCTTCGCATCTATAAGATACCAGGCTCGAGCAAATGTGGCCCATTGCTTTAAAGGAATAATGGATCATGGTTAGCATATAGAAATATTATTATTCCTAGTAAACAAAAATATTTGTGCTCATCTCAGTGAGCCATCCCCAGCGCACATTCCTAGATCCATATGACATTAAGGACTGTGGTTTGTCTATTAGGACTGGTTGCATTAAATAAAATAGAACACCAACGTGCCTAAAAACACATTTTTGATGCCCTGGGACACAGAAGATGGTCAACAATGAGAGATTCCAACATGTAGTTGGAAAGCAACAGTGGTATCCATGCCATAATTTCTCCAGGTTTTTTTTTTTTACCTCAATCCTATGCAGTATAGGTGCACCAATATAACTGAAAATAATAGGCCTAAGTGCACCTAACTCTGCATAGACCGCACACACCTACTTGGGAGTAAGACCTTTAAAGCCCTATGCAGCCTAGGTCCCATGTACCTACGGGACCGCCTCTCCTGGTATATCCCGCGGAGGACCTTAAGGTCTACAAATGACAACACTTTGGAGGTGCCAAGTTGCAAGGTTGAGATTGGTCTCAACTAGGGCAAGGGCCTTTTCAGTACTGGCCCCGACTTGGTCGAACGCTCTGTCACAAGAGACTAGGGCCCTGTGGGACTTGACATCTTTCCGCAGGGCCTGCAAGAAAGAGCTGTTTCGCCTGGCCTTTGGTTTGGACTCAGCCTGACCCTTATGTTTCCCTCCCCTTACGGTTTTGAACTATGGGCTACTATTAAAATGAGGCTGCATTTTAAATTGTATTTTAACCCGTATTTTAATTTTTTTTTCTTTCCTCCCCTATTATGTTTTTATTGTGATTTTACTGATGTTAGCTGCCCTGAGCCCAGCTCTGGCTGAGGAGAGCAGGGTATAAATAAAAATCTATTCTTGTTTATTATTATTATTATTATAGTCAGTGGGAATCAGTTCAAAGTAAGCATGCATCAGGCTGAAGCCATATTTTAAAAAGTCATTCAGAAGTTGACATTCAGAACAAATTCAGATGTAAAGAACAACATTATAATAAAAATGAAGTTCTGTAGCACGTTAATACATATGGTATATGCCATAATTAGAGTTCCTAACATAACCCTCAATTAATTAGTTAAGCGGGAGGGGTGTCAGGTAATTTCCAGATTTTCACTGATTCCGCAGCATACAACAGCCCAGCCAGCATAGTCAATGGTCATGGCAGTTGCAGTCAAGCAAAAAAATCTGGAGGGTCAACAGTGCCCAGCCTACTGGAAGTCCGCAAGCAGGACCCAACTTGTGACTCCCCAGCATACTGCCTCCGACAGTGGAGGGCAGCACATAACCATCTTGGTTGAAACAGGCAAGAGAAGGAACAAGTCCTTTCCTGGTCACTTTTCTGGGGAGTCTACGCAAGGAGGTGCCCCCGAAAGTCTACTCTTCCAGAAAGAGAAAGAAACCAGTAAGCATTGCATTTTTACACCCAGAAGGAAATGGGGAGACACTGTTATATGGCACCCCGACCTCAATGGTGGAGGCATAACATGGTTTTACCTAAAGAGCTTGGGCTTGCGATTTATACAACCGTGGAATCACACGTTCCCACTAAATATATATGAGCTTATTTGGTAACGTTCATATCTGACATATCTGGTACCAAATACAAACCTTGCGTTCCACTATGGGATATATTTTGCATCACCTGTTCTGCTCTGAGCATTTTTTATTATTATTATTATTATTATTATTATTATTATTATTATTATTATTATTAACGTTGTGATCTCAGGAGGAAGGGTGGTACAGTATAACAATTCAGTTAATAGCAATAATAATAATCATGTGACTTTATTCTTAACTACAACATCAACACATTTCAGCAACGGTTACAGATCCCTTTACGCCCCAGCTGCCCGATTTAAAACGGAAGACACATTTGCAGCGCGCCGAGTCCCTCCAGACCTTTTGCAATACATTAAGGGCAACCCCCCCCCCCTTAAAGAATGCGGATTCACTCCGGATTAAGGCGCGCAGCCAGCCCGGCCCGGCCCCGGACTCCAGCAGCCCTGCGTGGTGCCTTTCCGAGGGGGAGGCCGGGGCTCCCTCCTGGTACCTGCGCGGCCTTGGTGAAGCTGGCCATGGCGGCTCCCGGAGGCTGAGGCCTCGCCGTCCAAGGGGCCTCTCTTGCCGGCCGCCAGCGGAAGGAGGGCGGCGTGCGGCGGCCGAGGCCTGTAGCTCCTCCTCGGGAAGCGGAAGCGGCGGCGAGGCGGGAGCGCCGCCGAGGGAGAGGCGGAGGCGGGAAGCGGGCGCCCGGCGACGGGGCCCTGATGGACCGCCACCTCCTCTTCGTGAGCTGGCGAGGACGGCGAGGGGAGGCCGGAGCCGAAGGCCGCCCAGGTGCGCTTTCTTACCGTGTGAACCTCGCTGGCTTATGCCAGGTTTCGTTCACGTGTGCGCGTGTGAATGTTGCGTCTTTCTTGCAGGTTTCATTCACGTGTACGCGCGTGAACGCCGTGTATGTAATCACAGATTTAATTCACGTGTATGCATGTGAATGCGTGTTTATTCCAGGTTTAATTCACGTGTACACGTGTGAATGCCGTGTGTTTCTTGCCGGTTTAATTCACGTGTGGATGTGTGAAGGCTGTGTGTTTATCACAGGTTTAATTCACGTGTATGCATGTGAATGCTGTCTGTTTATTGCAGGTTTGATACGTGTGTGAATGTCGTGTGTTTATCGCAGGTTTAATTCACGTGTATGCATGTGAATGTCATGTATTTATTGCAGGTTTAATTCACGTGTATGCATGTGAATGTCGTGTGTTTATTGCAGGTTTGATATGTGTGTGAATGTTGTGTGTTTATTGCAGGTTTAATTCATGTGTACACGTGTGAATGTTTGTTTATTGCAAGTTTCATTCAAGTGCACACGTGTGAATGTCGTGTGTTTCTTGCAGGTTTCATTCACGTGTACACATGTGGACCTCGTTTGCATATTGTCTCCCTCCCATGTTGGCATGTGAACCTCATTTGCTTATTGCAGCGTAATTCATGTGCATGTGTGTGAACTTTGTGTGTTTTTTGCAGGTTTAATGCACATGTACAGTGTGAACCTATTGTTTATTGCTGGTTCAATTCAGGTGTACAGTGTGAATCTCATTTGCTTATTGCCGATTTAATTCATGTGTATG
This sequence comes from Podarcis melisellensis, assembly GCF_964234715.1. Classification (NCBI taxonomy): domain Eukaryota; kingdom Metazoa; phylum Chordata; class Lepidosauria; order Squamata; family Lacertidae; genus Podarcis; species Podarcis melisellensis. The sequence continues at coordinate 15,237,589 of NC_138539.1, read as the reverse complement.
CATGTGAACCTTATTGGTTAATTGCAAGTTTCATTCACATGTATCTGTGTAAACTTCGTGTGTTTATTGCAGATTCAATAAACGTGTACGCATGTGAACCTTGTTTGCTTATTGTTGCTCGCTCATGCTAGCATATGAACCTCGTTTGCTTATTGCAGTATCATTCACATTTATGTGTGAACCTCGTGTGTTTATTGCTGGTTTAATTCATGTGTATGCATGTGGACCTTCTTGGTTTATTGCAAATTTCATTCACGTGTATGCGTGTGAATGTCATGTTTATTGCAGATTTCATTTATGTATACGCATGTGAACCTCATTTGCTTATTGTCATCCTGGTTCATAGCTATATACTAGAGATATTTTGGCATGCATACTACTGTAAATTTAAGGAATGCTTAATAAGGATGGAACGTGGATTCTTGTGTTCCTATGATGCTTCTTGCACATAAACAAAAATTCGTATTTTGCAGGTTTGACTGCTGAAAGTATTTATAACTTATTAGAAACAAACTGCAGTACCTCACTAAACACAAAAGTTGAAGATTTCCCAGGTAAGTGAAACAGCAAATATTAGCATATGCCATGTTTTCAGACATTGGGGACTCACAGGGGATGGGTAGGTCCAACCTGTGCTGCTTGTGAACCTCCCAGAAAAATCTCTATAAATTGTAAATGTTTTCAGGTCTGTGCTTGAGATGCCACTTACTGTAATTTATAAAGTCACAGCAGTCATTTATTGAGGGCCTCACAGGTTTAGTTAACTGTATATGGCCACTAGAAAACAAGGAAAAACAGCAGCAACTCGCAAACCTTTTTCATGCAAGAGCTGGGGTGATGGGGAGAAAAAAGAGGATAATTAATAATGTAACAAAAAGACAATTGTTTACAGTAATATTTTGCATTTTGTTATTTTGTGTATATTTTTTGACATAGCATCTTGCAGTTCATGAGTCAGCCTTTGCAGTCCATTAAACATATCTGAAGAAGGAAATAGGGTTTGGATACAAGCTACTAATACTCTTTCTTTCTTTCTTTCTTTCTTTCTTTCTTTCTTTCTTTCTTTCTTTCTTTCTTTCTTTTCCTTCCTTTCTTTAGCATGTTCACTTGTTGGGACTCCAGGTGTGAAAGGATGGTATTTTGCAATTCAGTCAATATGTGGGTTTTCTCAGGTAAGTTAGTACAAGTTGCATCATTATCTAAAATGTTAATATAACTTGGCCGACCCTTACAAAATTTCCTTTTGATTGGATAGTTTTGCAGTTGTGACTGGGAGGACATCAATTTTGACCTGGAGGCGGAAGAAAGCAGAATCTCTATTCAAAGAAATATCGAAGCGTGCCTTGGCGATTTTCAAAGTTTTGAGGACGACGACAGTAATAGCCGGGAATCCCTATCCCTGATTGAGTAAGCTGATTCAATATCTGATAATACACCCAAATAGTACAGTTTCAGGACCAGAAAACCTAGGCTGCAAACCAGAAAACCATGGGAATCATTGACTTTAGTAGGGTTGCACATAATTCACCTGGAGAGTCTGCAGTGGAGCACAGCATCTTAGGCGGGAGGCAATGCAAAGGTGGGGGGGAAGTAGTTTTATTGCCACTGTACAAAAATGAAGCTGGGATACATACCAGGGAAGAACAAGGGCAAGATAGCTTGTCTTAGGATGCTGTTAGCTGAGTGAGAACGGTGAAATAGCCAGGCTGAGGTCAGAAGGCCTCTGTGTGTTTTATAACTTTAGTTTCAACCAAATGAGTCCCTCAAGATAATTCACAGGAACCATAAGCAGTGAGACAATACAGGCACGCCAGTTTTACAACGCAATTGTGATACAGAAGCAGTTATAAAGAGGACATACCGTACCTTTTGAGAACTTGGCTAGCTTCTTCGGTTGTCAGAACACGTGAAATGCATTCGTGGACTGTGAAAACGTGATTATGTTAGGCTGTTATGAGGCTGCATACAACAGCAGTTTTGAATAGGTCTTGGCCTTGTAAGCCTGGCAGTTTCTTGGAGAGGTTTTGACTAGTTCAATGTTAAAACATTATTTATTTCAGATATAAATGGTGCATGGCAAGTCTTGTTAATTTTACAAGAAGACTCTAAATCGCAACACAAGGGGGAGCCAGTGTGTTTTCACTGAAACATGTCAAACAAAAGTTGCTTCATCTCTTTAGCCTGAAATTCTAAACGTACATACTTATGAATAAACCCAATTGAACTCAGTTAGGTTTGTTCTGAATAAACGTACATAGGATTGTGTTATAAGTAGCAAAACAGTGTTAGTAAATGACTTGTTAGAGGGACATTTTTACAGTTTGACTTGGCATCTGACTGCTCTAATAACCAGTGAATAATTTTTTTAAAACATAAAATTTAAATCATGGGTAGGCAAACTAAGGCCTGGGGGCCGCATCCGGCCCAATTGCCTTCTAAATCCAGCCCACAGACGGTCTGGGAATCAGCGTGTTTTTACATGAGTAGAATGTGTCCTTTTATTTAAAATGCATCTCTGGGTTATTTGTGGGGCCTGCCTGGTGTTTTTACATGAGTAGAATGTGTGCTTTTATTTAAAATGCATCTCTGGGTTATTTGTGAGGCATAGGAATTTGTCCATTTTTCCCCCTTCAAAATATAGTCCGGCCCCCCACAAGGTCTGAGGGACAGTGGACTGGCCCCCTGCTGAAAAAGTTTGCTGACCCCTGATTTAAATCATCCTTGCGTGGATGTTTTCATAGGATCTTTATGGGCTCCCTAACCCATGGGACTCTCAAGAGTCTCCTCCAGCACCATAATTCAAAAGCATCAATTCTTCGGCGATCAGCCTTCTTTGTGGTCCAGCTCTCACTTCCATTGGTACCAGACATCAAATAAGAAGCGAGCCTACTCGTCTGTTTCACACACTGAAAACATGTTGATACTTTGCAATTCAAATATGTGGATTGCATAACGCTTGGAATATTTTAAAGCATTTTATTCTTGAAAGATGATAGCTTATTTATTTTCATTGTTTGTGTTTCAGTCTCTATGAAGAGTCTGCAGAGAGTATACATCTGTTAGCAGATAAACTTCCTGCTCCTGGTAATCTTTTTTTAATAATCAAATCTTTCCCCCTGAAATATCTTTTTTAAAAATGCATTTGGGGTATAACAGATCTATTCCTTTTTTTTGGTATGGCAATCCTTTTTCAAATAAGCGTGCATGTCGTCTCTCCTGTATATAATCCACTCGTATTTGGCAAGTAGTTTTGCATTACTGGAAAGTTTGATACTGTCACCAGCTGTTCTTGTGCTTCCTTGTGTCAGGGAACTGCCCTCAGAGCCAGAGGGAGAGGGAGGGCTCCAGAGGGATTCCGGAGAGCGTCCCGGGAGGGAGAGAAGCAGCCCATCTTCTGGGGAAGGAAATCAGCGTAGCACCAGTGGAGAAGGGGAGCAGATGGGGGAAATCGGCGAGGTGGCTCCATGACTCCTCGCCGGGGACCAGCGGGGAGAGCACGGGTCCTCCGCTGCCCACACCCTCCCTGCGCGGAAGGCTTCCGCGCAGGGAGAGTAGGCAGAGACTAGGCGTCAGAGAGCTTCTTTGCTGGAAGAAGTTCAAGAAGCGCCCACTGACGGATTCTGCCAGCGATTGAGACAGCCACTCCGGACAGAAAGGGTTCACTCAGGCAACCCAGCCAGGTGTGGAGCCGATTTACGCACGAGCAACCCCTAGAACCATTACATTCTGCTTACGTATTTCCATAGTCTGGGAGCAAAATGGCAACAGGTTTCTGCAGCAAAGCAGTCTGGTAGAAGAAATACAGTGTGGCAAAATTTAGTTTTTTAAAAAACAAAAGTGATCAGGAATCATAATGGAAATAAGTCAACACTTTATCTGTGGCTACTGTGATAGACTTGCAAATGGACTTGGAAGATGATGCTGCTTGCTACAGACACAGCTGAACAGTATTTATTTAGCCATTTTTATATCACTGAGTTATCTGTGCCTTCCAGGGCATATTTACAGATCTGTGTTAGAGGAATGAAAGGGAGGGTCATGAAGCAAGAAGATTGATATACAGTGGAAGGAAAATTGGAACTGCAAAGATATCAAGAAGCTTAAATGCAGCTTTTTCTGGGGTTATCTGTAGGAGAATAGCAGTGAAAGTGTGATGTCTAAGTTAGGTCGCGTCTCTTAAAACATCTTTCTGAATTTGAGTGTTCTGCAACTAGATGTTTGAGAAATGCTGCAAACAAGGCTATAAATTTTGACAAACTGCTTGATAATAGCTTTTGGGGGATAAAATGGCTTTACCCTATCTTGTGCTTAATAGTGAGGGGTTTTGCTGCACATGTGTGTTTTATCTATTGAAATTGCTTCTACAGGAAGAACAATGGTTGATGTCATATTGCATTCTTCAGAAAGAGATGCCCCTAGATTAAAAGATTGCTTACCTGCCATTGGTGCCTTGAAACACCTGAGAGAATGGCATGGAGCAAAAATAACTATTGTAGCAAGTGAAAGCAAAATGTGAGTAGTGCCATTTAAACAAGAGAACTAATTTTAGTGTTTGTGTCACTTTATGTAAAAATATTTTAACGTCTCAGTTCATAAATTGTAATATTTTGGCAGGCACCCTTATAAACAAAATGTAAGTTTGCACTTAAAGAGGAAACAAGACCAGCACAACTCCAAAACATTGACTAAAGCTTTGTTTCTTTCTGGTAGATTTCTTCTCTGCTCTGATTTATGTTTAAATTGTATACGGGGTTTGAGGCTTTTCTGGCAATAAGGAATCGTGTTCTCAGGTGTCAGAGTGAACTTGTTATGCCCATCAAGCTGTCTTTTGATTTCCTAGAGGGTTAGGAAGTCTTGATCTAGACACCTGAATGCTAAGGGAGACTTGTGAGACCACTGAATTTGAATTATAAGATCATTGAGTGACTTTGGTTAAATGAAGGCATATAGATAATGCCTGCAACTACTAAGATATATTACTTTTACAAAATATAAAGCAGTACGGGGCTGATAGCTGTTGTTGTACCGTTGTCTTAAACATTGAAGTGTAAAGATATAAAGACTTGAGTAAAGAACGCACAACTCACTTGTGTTTTCTTTCTGCAACAGTTGGCAGAAAATCGCATGCTATCTTTCTGCAGATATTGTGGCTCCCGAGAATCTAAAAAACAGCATTGATTCCAGAGACTTGTGGAGAGGAAAGATTCAGATATGGGAGCGAAAGGTATCGGTGTGAAACCCTCCGTGGGTGCATGTTGACTCAACCTGTATCAAACTAATGAAAAATGCATGCTAAGCTCATACACGGAAAGGCTTCAAAGCTCTTGATTGAATTTAGTGAATCAGAGAGAAAAATGTGTTGCTTTAAGCATAGTGATCAAGGTGTGTGTGGCTGAAACAGCCTGGTATTCTGGTTTGGGTGGGCAGAGGTTGCAGATTTGAGATAGCAACCCAAGCATGCTAACTCTGTATGTCCTTGATTGTGCAGATGAGCTGCAAACCCAGAAAATGTTTTCTCCCCAGTTGTCCAATTGCTTCACTGGCAGAGCCCACACAGCCCGGTGCCAGATAGGACAAAGGAAGATAATAGGGCTATCCAACGATGGCATGCTTCAAGTTCCCTGCGAGAGAAACCATATTTAAGCACCATCAGTCACTACAAGCGCAGTGTGTAGATCCCAAATCTGCACGTACAGTCGTACCTTGAAAGTCAGACGGAATCTGTTCCGGGAGTCCATTCAGCTTCCAAAACGTTTGAAAACCAAATGGCGACTTCTGATTGGCTGCAGGAAGCTCCTGCAGCCAATCAGAAGCCCCATCGGATGTTTGGGTTCCAAAAGAATATTCGCACACCCGAAGAATCACTGTAGTGTTTGGGAGCCAAAAAGTCCAAGTTCCAGGGCATTTGGGGTCCAAGTTACGACTGTATATGCACCTTGGATGGTGAAGATACCAACACAGAGGGACAGAGAAGTGAAGGCGATAGAAAAGCATCTAAACAGTAAAGAGACTTGAGGCACACAAAGGAGGCAGGTCTCCCATTTCCTGTTGTGCACATGCCTTCCTCTCTTCTTACCACAGCAGGAGATTTTGAGTTGGGGTGAGGAATAATACTTGTGCATTTAAAGAAGGATTAGGTCCAGTGCCGAGGGCCTTCTGGCGGTTCCCTCACTGCGAGAAGTAAGGTTACAGGGAACCAGGTAGAGGGCCTTCTTGGTAGTGGCGCCCGCCCTGTGAAACGCCCTCCCACCAGATGTCAAAGAGAACAACAACTACCAGACTTTTAGAAGACATCTGAAGGCAGCCCTGTTTAGGGAAGTTTTTAATGTTTGAAGTTTTATTCTGTTTTTAATGTTCTGATGAAAGCTGCCCAGAGTGGCTGGGAAGCCCAGCCAGATGGGTGGGGTAGAAATAATATATTATTATTATTATTATTATTATTATTATTAGTCAGCATTCAGATCTGGACTCTCTGCTATCCACTTCTTTCCCCAGAATGAAGGGCAGGGGATGTAGGTGGGACCAGCTTATCTGAGCACACAAGCAAGGAAAAAGCTTTTGAAAGTGTTTTTTTTAAAAAAATTAAAAAATCTAGTAATGCATTGTTTTTAATTCCATTTGTTGTGTTTTCTTTTTTCACCTTAAGTGTTTTTGTCTAATTTAAAAAGAAATAAATGCAACTCCTGCTATAGATTTTTCTGCACTTACTTTTTTCTATTTCTGTTTTCTTCAGTTTGGATCTGAAATTACTTTTCCAGACTTCTGTATAAAAGGCACTGCATCAGGAAGGCAGCTCGGCACCTCGGCTTTAAATTCTTACTTTACTGCCGATGAAACTGGACGTAGGCAGAATACTAATGCTTGTTTGTCGGAGGTAAAGCCTGTGTTTTACGTGTCTTTGAAACGGCACCTCTCCTCTTTAGGAATCAATAGTGGTTAAATCTAGACAATAGGCATGCGGTAAAATTGAAGATTTGTTTTAAGGAGACTGGAAAACATTCACAGGCAAAAATGAAAGAGAATATTTGAAAATATGGCTGCAGGTTCTCTCTATGCTGAAAAGGGGGAAAGGATCACACTTACCTAATCACATGAAAACATCAAAGGGAAGAAGGGAAAGACAAAAAGTAGGGAAGAGAAATACAAGTAACTGTAGCAACATGTGTTTAAAGCGTGGCTGCTGTTGGGGATAAAAAAAATGAGGATTATTTTTGGGTTAAGAAATTCAGTTGAGCCTAGGTTGTGCTCATCGTGGTTGATTTTCCTTTCCATTACCTTGTGACTTGGCTGTTTCAGAGGGTATTTTAACTATGGGGCTTTTTGACTGTGCAAGAGAAAAGGAAGTACAGAAATCTCTTTGTGTGGTTTTAAAAAAATATTATGGCCATAAACATATAGAATCATCTCATTTAGAGGTATTGGTGGTATATGTGTTTGCCTAATAACCCTTTCATCTTAATTTCTTCTTAGGTTTTCCATTATTATTGCCCTGCATTGAAATTTGTACAGATAGTGATACTGTCACATCTGCCTTCATCTTTAGTGTCGGGTCTTCAGTTTGAGCTGTATCCTTTTGTTACCAGACTCATTTTGCGTGATTTAGATGCTTTGAGTGCATGTAGAGCAGGCACGTCCAAAGTTTGTTTCGGGGGGCCTAATCTGGCCCGCCGGTCGGTTTATTTCCTGGGGTAAAATCCTAGAAAAACCTCAATAACTTCAATCCTTTAAAAAAAGGTTAACAACTTTGGTTGGCCCCTACGGCCCTTTACTTCCTCAAATCTGGCCCTCTTTGAAAAAAGTTTGGGCACCACTGATGTAGAGCATGAGACCCTTGTATCTCAGGGTGGTGGGTGGGAGCCACACGTTGGGCATTGGAGAGAGTAGGAGTAGATGACCTTCGTTGGTCCCTTCCAACTCTACAGTTCTGTGAAGAAATGTGTCAGGGAACTGCCATCAGCTCAGAGGCGAGAGGTGGAAGGGCAGGTGTGTTACAGGGAGCCTCTGAAGATCTTGCAAAGCAGTTCTTCCTCTGGCGAGGAGGGAAGCCCCACCTCCAGTGGGGAGGGAATGCTGGGATCAGAAGATGCTAGGGAGAGCCTCAACACTGAGCCTGAGCAAAGCGGAAGGGGGGCAAGTCCCCCTTTGCCAGCGCCCATTCTGCACAGTAGTCTTCAGCGCAGAAAGGGGAGGAGAAGGTTGGGGGTCATACGGCTGTTATGCTGGGGAGGGTATAAGGACCACCCACTCCCAGATTCTGCTAGCGACTGAGCAGACATGAACTTGCGATGCTCTGCACTGTAAATAGTTTGTAAAGATAATAAAGCCTGGAAAAGACAGGTTGGAGTCTTGCCTGTTTGCTCTCGAGCAACCACACCAGCACCTGACAAAATGGTTCTTTAACTCTCTGTGTAGGAGCTTGGCAAGAACGGATGCTGAAGAGAAATCTCTGCTATTTTGGAATCAGATTTCTTCTCTGCGTGGAAAGGTATCTTGTCTCTTGCAGTGCTTTTTTCGGGGGGGGGGCGCATACCCCTAAACACTTTGTAAATCTAAGTTTGGCCTCACTGAGGGGCAGTATGTCAATATGAGTAGGAAAATAAGAGTACCCCTAAACATTTTTTTAAAGAAAAAAAGGATTGGTCTCTTGGGAAAATCAAGTACAGTGGTACCTCGAGTTATATACACTTCAGGTTACATACGCTTCAGGTTACAGACTCCTCTAACCCAGAATTAATTCCTCGGGTTTAGAACTTTGCTTCAGGATGAGAACAGAAATTGTGCTCCGGCGGTGCGGCGGCAGCAGGAGGCCTCATTAGCTAAAGTGGTGCCTCAGGTTAAGAACAGTTTCAGGTTAAGAACGGACCTCCAGAACGAATTAAGTACGTAACCAGAGGCACCACTGTGTAATGTTAAGTTTTATATGTATGCTGGTCTCTGGTGTGTAACTTTATTTCTCGGGTAAATATGAGGAATGAGCACATTAGCTTAAATACAAATAAGCATAGTTTCCATTTGGGGTAGAGAGTTTCTTGGAAAGGTAGAAAATGCTTTGCTTTGCAGCACAGTAGTATCTGAGGACTATTCACAAACCTTCTAAGTATAAATTATATATTTAATGCAGTGTTTCTCAACCTTTGGTCTCCAGCTAGACTACAGAACCCATGTTCCGTAGCTTGCAGTACCAGTGGACAGAGATAATGGGAGTTGTAGTCCAACAACAGCTTTGCCACTCTAGGTTGAGAAGCATTGATTTAATGAATGTACAGTGGTACCTTGGGTTAATTACTTAATTCGTTCCGGAGGTCCATACTTAACCTGAAACTGTTCTTAACCTGAAGCACCACTTTAGCTAATGGGGCCTCCCGCTGCTGCCGCACTGCCGGAGCATGATTTCTGTTCTCAACCTAAAGCAAAGTTCTTAACCTGAAGCAGGGAGATTAATTGGAAGTCGGTTTTAAATTTCTTTTCTATAAATTTTATAATTGTGTTCAATGCCAGGAGTGATAGTTATGTTAATCTTCTTATATCTTATAGTGTGGTGGTTTGTTTGATTTTTCTGTTATTTGTTTGTTTGATTGTACGTTTGTTTACTTGTATGTACGTCTGTTTTTCATAAATGTATTTGTTTTAAATGACTAAAGATATATTTTTTAAAAAGGGAAAAAAAGAATCAAGCAGATTTAGTGGTCTGGATGTTGTTGCTTTCACTTGATTCAGAACATGTAAGGCGTTATGGCAGCCATCTTAACATGTGCAGATAAAAGTTCACACAAGTGACCTGTTTGCATGACCCCCCTAATGCAGGAGGAAGGGATTAGCGAAGTTGCTCTTTCGTGACTAGAGAAGCCATGGGGTGTCCCCCCCCCCATTTTCGAGGTAGAGCAGCGTTCTTTTGTCACGGTTTCAACTGTCCTTGAAAGATCAGTCATACTACCTAACCCTTTAAAAATCTTTCTCCTATGATGTTTATTTGGTAATGGAAAAGTGTACATATGCTTTTTCTGCAGGTGGGAGCCTTATTTTTATTGCCTTGCAGAGTAAGCAGCGTGTTGGTTCCTTTACCCGCGCAGCTGAGCTCAAAAAAATGGAAGGAATATATAGCCCAGAAACCCAGACTCATTAATGGTACATTGTCTTTCTTTACTACATTTGCACTCTTTCGCTGTCCTGCTGGCCCACTTTTTCAATTACCCCTGCCCCCAATTGCTCTTTTTTTTCTCTTGAAACTCTTGGTAGATCTTTATTGATTGTATGTGAACCTTGCATAAAAAAAATACCTCTTTGGAAGCTTTTTTTAGGTAAAGGTAAAGGTACCCCTGCCCGTACGGGCCAGTCTTGACAGACTCTGGGGTTGTGCGCCCATCTCACTTAAGAGGCCAGGGGCCAGCGCTGTCCGGAGACTCTTCCGGGTCACGTGGCCAACGTGACATCGCTGCTCTGGCGAGCCAGAGCTGCACACGGAAACGCCGTTTACCTTCCCGCTGGTAAGCGGTCCCTATTTATCTACTTGCACCCGGAGGTGCTTTCGAACTGCTAGGTTGGCAGGCGCTGGGACCGAGCAGCGGGAGCGCACCCCGCAGCAGGGATTCGAACCGCCGACCTTTAGATCGGCAAGTCCTAGGCGCTGAGGCTTTAACCCACAGCGCCACCTGTGTCCCTAAGCTTTTTCTAAGCCAGTATAAAAAATAAATGCTTCCATTTCCTTAAGTATACAAATAAGAGCTCACATGCTAGGATGACCTAATAACATAACCTTATATGTGTTTACTCAGAAGTAATCCCCAGTGTATACAGTGGGCTTGCTTCCTAGCCAGCAGATATAACATTGCAGCCTAAATATATTAATCTAAATAATTTATCAGGTTTTCTTTAAATTTATGAAGAAATTTTGTGTGTGTGTGTGTTTTTAATTAACGAAAGTTCAAATGTATTTACTTCTCTTATTAGAGGAACCCTGGCTATCCTAAATCTAGAACTTATTAAGGTTTATTCTAGATTTTCTGTATGTGTTTATTGAACAAATTACTGTTTACTTTAGTAAGGTCTGAAGTCTTTAGTTGCACAACTTCTTGTTTTCTAATTAGTTCCAGAAGTTGAACTGAAAGGAGAAACTTGCAACTATTATTTCTTGGTACAAGGCAACGGCCGTGGAGGTTGCAAAGCAACATTGATCTATTCAGCCAGTCAGATCAATGGATCACTCACTCTTGCGAAAACAACCGGGAAATTTACCACAAAGACAGGAGAAAGTGAAGCATGTAAGTATTATGGCGCATTACTTTCCTTCCAAGTAGAACAAGATGTGGACTGCACCAATTTCTTTTTAAAAATAGAGATCTAATATGTTCAACGTTTGGAGTCTTAGATCCAAGATAATAAGGATATTAATCATTTTAACCAATTCTAACGTCTAAGAACTAATCAAGCCTGTGAGCTTGCCTGTTAGTCGGGGAATGAGATCTGTGTACAGGCTTGTTCTCCTGAGTGTTTTCTCACTGACTTTGATGAGACAGATCTTGGAATAGCTATTATACACACTGCTATGTATTACAATTGCACGGGTTAGAGGAGCTTTTGCCAGTCTGCAGCCCTCCTGGTGGGAGTTGTGGTCCAAAACAAACAGAGGGCACCAGGTTGTCAAAGATGGAGTTAGATGTTTTCTTTCATTGCATTTCCCAGCAAAATATGTCTCCGAATTAGAACATTGCAGGGGGTTTGCTAGAGCTGGCCAGGACATTGGTGACTTTTCCCGTGTTTGTTGACAGATCAAACAACATGTGGACAAGGGTGGCCCATCTTAACCGGTCCGGAAAGCTGCTAATAAGCATCCCATTCATATTTATTCCCAATTTTTTTTTGGGGGGGGGCTTTTTCAGGTATAGAAAGGGATCAGTCTGAATATAGAAATACATCATTGAATGTTAATAGTAGTACTTATTAGGCATCTCGTTAAGCATTGTCAGTCGCATTGCTAGATTCCATAATTCAATATGCAGTGGTACCTTGGATTAAGAACTTAATTCGTTCTGGAGGTCTGTTCTTAACCTGAAACTGTTCTTAACCTGAGGTGCCACTTTAGCTAATGGGGCCTCCCGCTGCCATGCGATTTCTGTTCTCATCCTGAAGCAAAGATCTTAACCCAACGTACTATTTCTGGGTTAGCGGAATCTGTAACCTTGAAGTGTTTGTAACCTGAGGTACCACTGTATTTGCATAATGCCAAACTAGCACTTTGGTAAGCCTTTAGAGCTTAAGAGGGACTATTTCAATCCTACTACAGTGGTACTTCTGGTTACGAACTTAATTTGTTCCAGAGGTCCGTTCTTAACCTGAAACCGTTCTTAACCTGAGGTACCACTTTAGCTAATGGGGCCTCGCACCGCCGCCGTGTGATTTCTGTTCTCATCCTGAAGCAAAGTTCCCAACCTGAGGTACTATTTCTGGGTTAGTGGAGTCTGTAACTTGAATCTCCTGTAATCCGAGGTACCACTGTAATGCTTAGCCTGGTAAAGAGGAGACTGGGAGGAGATATAATAGCTATCTTCAAATATCTCAAGGGCTACTACATGGAATATGGAACAAGCTTGTTTTCTCCTGCTCTGGGGGCTAGGACCCGTACCAATCGATAAGCTGCAAGAAAAGAGATTCTGGCTAAACATCAGGAAGAATTTTCTGACAGTCAGAGCTGTTTGACAGTGGAACGGACTCCCTCGGGAGTTTGTAGACTCTTCTTCCTTGGAGGTTTTTAAGCAAAGGTTTGGTGGTCATCTGCCCAAGAGGGGTTGGACTAGATGGCACTTCGTGTCCCTTCTAACTCTACGATTCTATATTGCTTTCTGTCATAAATGATCTCAAAGCGACTCATGTGATTCTAAGATTCTAATTTGATCAGCATTTTTTAAGAACACCTCTCATCTCTCCCTGCCCTTCCCCTATCAACACAGGTTTGTTTGAAGAATTCATCAGATCTCTCCCACATTTCTGCGGAGAACAGATTCTACAGAGAGAGAAGAAATTGGCTCGTGCCCAAGCATTGGCTTTGAATCACTGCCGGAGTGAGTAACAGAGAGAACTGATATAAACCACATTTATCTTAATTTGGAGTTTAATTTGACACTATTTACATTAATAAGCCCTGGAGAAGCTCGTAAGTTCAAATATTGTTTAAAAGCGTTGTCATCAAGAAAAATTACAACTGCACATCAGGTAACTCAAACCAGGCTTAGGATAATGGGTCCTGTCACCCCTGAATTGCTTCAAATCACATGTTCTGTTTTGTTTTTTTGAGGGCAGGGGAGTCTTTGCCTGCTTGCAAAGCAGATAGCCGCTCTGATTGCAGGGCAGATAGCTAAATCAGAGGGTGCGATGAAAGTTTAAAACGAAAACCAAATACCCAGTACAGATTTTGTCGTTTCAGCAGGGCAGAAGTAGTCTGTAGGAACACCAGGATAAGTGGTTTGTTGTATATTGTTGAAACAATCACTTCCTTACTGGAGCTAACGTAATACGAAGATTAAATAAAAACATTTAGCAAGCAAGAAATAGAAAACAGGGCTAGTTATGAACCCAGTGCTCTACACAGTGAGAGGAGTTTAAATGATCACTTCAGATTGTCACCCAGCTCCTGGGAGGGGGGACACTAGGGGAAGCAGAGCTGCCATTCTTCTCCCTACCTCATGGATTAATTCAAGTCAAGGAAATAAATGCGTCTGTACAGCTGCACTTGAAATTCAATCCCATTGGGACCATTGACTGACTTCTCAATTTGTGTGAACCTCGTTAAGATTGACTTTAAGGCTGCAATCCTATACAGGCTTACTTAGGAGTATGTTCCAATGAAACCCCACTAAGATCAATGTGATGTGTATTCCAAATAAATAAAAAATGCTGCGTGAATCTTTCTTCGGCTGACTACAAGCACCTTCCATTTTCTTCTGAACAACAAGCTAAGCGCTAAGGGAGGATATATTTTTTTTGGTACCCATTTGACAAAAGCTCCAGGTGAGGCCTTGGAAAAGGAGCACCCCCTGCAACCTCTTTTTTAAGCATATGTGGGGAGCAGCCACATAGCCTTCAACTACAGGAACAGCAGAAGCAGGGGGAGAATATAGCTGCCAGCTATTTTCCTGCATGCTTTGGTGAATTGATAGAGCAAATAGCTAAAGGTAAAGGGACCCCTGACCGTTAGGTCCAGTCGTGGCCGACTCTGGGGTTGTGGTGCTCATCTCGCTTTATTGGCTGAGGGAGCCAGCGTACAGCTTCTAGGTCATGTGGCCAGCATGACTAAGCCGCTTCTGGCAAACCAGAGCAGCGCACGGAAACACCATTTACCTTCCCGCCGGAGTGATACCTATTTATCTACTTGCACTTTTTGGCGTGCTTTCAAACTGCTAGGTTGGCAGGAGTAGGGCCCGAGGAACGGGAGCTCACCCCATCACGGGGATTCGAACTGCCAACATTCTGATCGGCAAGTCCTAGGCTCTGTGGTTTAACCCACAGCGCCACCTGTGTCCCAGAGCAAATAGCTAGGCGGTAGCAAGTGGCCGGGTTAAAAAAAACCACACTTCCCACTGCTCCTTCCCAAACTTCCTGTGGCAACTGTTGGAAGTAGACACAAAATTCATGAATTGATATGCCTCATTTGCTGAATTAGTGAACGGTTTGCATTTTATGTAGATTACACTGTTGAGGTTTGTGACAGCCGAGAGATGGGAATTCTATCCATATTGCTTGACAATTTGTTCTTGACTGGTTCCTTCTGATTTCAATGCTGCACCGGAATCACTGCTTGTCTTAATCTAGTTCAGTGAATCATGAAGACTTTATTTAATTAAAAGAATACCTTGGAGAAAAGTGCATTATTAATTGTCTGCTAGAAACGACAAACATACATTGTTGTTATTGGTTGCAAATGAGAAGAGATTACTGGAACAAATGCATATTTTTTTCCTAGGTAGCTTTTTGTAAAGGTGGTTCACATTTGCCTCCAGATTGCTTTTCTTTCTTTTCTTGGCAGCAACATTTGGTCAGAGGTGATGTTGTTACTTTAGTAAATTGTTATTGATTAACATCACTACATACCTTGCATTGAGAGTACCATGTCAGTAACCGAAGAAGAAGAAAAGCTGAGGTTTTGTGTTCTCTATTGCAGAAAGGCAGGAATCTGCCAGACAGCTCCCGGCGGTTTCAAGCGACGAACTGAAAACCTTGCTGACATGTACCAGAGAACATTATTTAGAGTTGTGGAGCACCAGCCAGCTAAATCGTCCTGTAGCACCTGTCAAAGCCAAAGTCCAGGGTACAGCTTGTGGTAGGCATAATTTGGTTGCATAGTTATTATCACTTGGGGAAATGCTGGCTTTTGATACTTGAGGTGTATATTTTAGGATCTGCCTGATTTCTGTGATTGTCAGTTGTTTTAAGCTGTTTTTAATACAGTGGTACCTCAGGTTACATACACTTCAGGTTACATATGCTTCAGGTTACAGACCCCGCTAACCCAGAAATATTACCTCAGGTTAAGAACTTTGCTTCAGGATGAGAACAGAAATTGTGCTCCGGCGGTGCGGCGGAAGCAGGAGGCCCCATTAGCTAAAGTGGTGCTTCAGGTTAAGAACAGTTTCAGGTTAAGAACAGACCTCCGAAACGAATTAAGTACTTAACCCGAGGTACCACTGTATTGTGTTTCAATATTGCAACCCACCCTGGGACCTTAGGGTGAAGGGCAGGTAATAAATCATCCTCATCATCCTCAATATGTATACAGTCGTACCTTGGAAGTCAAACGGAATTCCGACTTCCAAAGCGTTCGGAAACCAAAGTGTGGTTTCTGATTGGCTACAGGAAGCTCCTGCAGCCAATCGGAAGCTGTGGAAGCCCTGTTGGACGTTCAGGTTCCTAAAGAACGTTCACAAACTGGAACAATCACTCCCAGGTTTGCAGGAGCCGAAACATTCGAGAACTAAGCTGTCCAAAAACCAAGGTACGCCTGTACCTATCAATCATGACATTCTTTCCCTTAAGGATATCAGTGAGCGTGCTACTCCCTTGGTGAGAGCAGGGAAACAAGCTAGAGAGCAGCAAAAACTGGAGAACTAAGCAAGTCAGAATGTGAAGACGTGATTTAAAGTTTTTAAGCTGATTTAATATCCTGGCTTGTTTAGAAGCAACTAATCATAGTTTCCCTCTTCAGATGTAACAGTAAGCTGCAGTAAAAGGCAGCTTACTTGGCGTGGCTGGAATGAAGCGAGTAAAAGAAGTTTGTTTGTATCTTGGCTTTTTAATATTACTGTTCATCCAACTTTTGAACCACACTCCTTCAAATCAAGCTCTTAGTGTGGTTTACAATTGTGTCATGTAAAACAGCCTAAAAGCAATAAAACATGGATTACAGAGTTAAAACGACCACTGTAACAACCAGCAAAAATGTTAAAGGGAATGCTCATCAACACCCTGGTACAATGCCAGCAGAATTAAAGCAGCAGGCCTTAACCAGTCAAATCAGATTCCTCCAACAGCCTGGGTGAACAAGTGTGCCTTAATCTGGCACTAGAAACACAGAGATATAGGATGCAGTGGCTAACTTCTCTCGCCTTGAAGGCCACATTGAGGGTTCACCACCTTTCTTGAGGGCTGTGCGCCAGCATGTGCACACACTCATGGGGCACACACAGTACACAAGCACAGAGGGAATGGGGGGAAACAAGCACCTTAATTCCAAGAAAGAGGTGCAATGCAAGTCTTCCAGACTAGTCATGAGAAAAAAAAGTGTGCCTTTTTAATGAGTTACCAAAAAAGTGGTGTTTGGTTGATTTCTTTCTTTGTTTGAATCCAATTATTCCAATTGGTTGAGCAGAGCTTAAGATTGACATTCAAGCACAGTGGTACCTCGGGTTAAGAACTTAATTCGTTCCGGAGGTCTGTTCTTAACCTGAAGCTGTTCTTAACCTGAAGCACCACTTTAGCTAATGGGGCCTCCTGCTGCCGCCATGCGATTTCTATTCTAATTCTGAAGCAAAGTTCTTAACCCGAGGTACTATTTCTAGATTAGCAGAGTCTGTAACCTGAAGCGTCTGTAACCCGAGGTAAAGGTAAAGGGACCCCTAACCATTAGGTCTAGTCGTGACCAACTCTGGGGTTGCGGTGCTCATCTTGCTTTATTGGCCGAGGGAGCCGGCGTCCAGCTTCCGAGTCATATGGCCAGCATGACTAAGTCACTTCTGGCGAACCAGAGCAGTGCACGGAAATGCCGTTTACATTCCTGCCAGAGCGGTACCTATTTATCTACTTGTACTTTGACGTGTTTTTGAACTGTTAGGTTGGCAGGTACCACTATGCCGAGGTACCACTGTACAAAATGCATAAAACAAAATGCACAGCACATGTTTTAGAGAAAAGTTAATATTTTAAGATGCTTTTCTGATCTTGCTATGTTCTAACGCTCTTCGTTGATCATTCCAGCTGTTTGCTTTTGTTGATGCTGCAAAGTACAGTCGGAGCTAATAGGATTCATTATAATGGTGTAGGCAGTAGTTTCCATAGGTGTTGCAGAAACTGTACAAAACGCTTAGAAAAATGCAAACTTTTGAGTTATACAGGACTCCCATGAGGTATAATGGGACGCTGGTATATTCTCTGCTACATTGGATTTTGCAAGGAGTTATGGTATTGTTTTGACTTTATTCCTCCTCCCCCACCCCCTTTCCCCCACCTCCAACGTCTCACATTTAGAGCTGAAAGATTCAAATCCTTTGAAGTGGCCAGAAAGAAATGTCCTGCAGAACTTGGAAAGCACTGAAAAAATTAAACAAAAAGCGAGGTAACATTAACGTGGCTTAAATGTTGGCAGTTTTTTTATAAACCCCACTACCTATTCAACATCAGCTATCGGTGTAGTTAGTGATTTTTGTTCATCTGTTTTGTTTCCCTCGCCAGGGTTTCTGAATTACTTGCCCGTAAAGAAGGCCAAAAGGGCCCTGCGATATCACTTGATGCCAAAGAGCTGCTGAAGTATTTCACCCCAGAAGGCCTGCCCATTGGGGATCTGCAGCCTTTACACGTTCAAAAAAGGTAAGGCCTTGTTAGGCATACAGCACACTGTTAAATAGTTCATTCTTTAAGATGGTAATCCTGAAGGATAGGATTGCCTTTTAGAATCTATGTGAGATGTTTTTTCTAATACCTCCTTCAGGTGCCTAATAGTAATTTCTCTGAAGGATAGGATTGCCTTTTTGAATCTATGTGAGATGTTTTTTCTAATACCTCCTTCAGGTGCCTAATAGTAATTTCTCTGTGTACCGCACCTGCAAAATCAATAACAGGACGGGGGGGGGGGAATCTTTTCAGCTCCATAGACCATTTCCTTATCAGGATTGTTGGGGGGGGGGTGCAAGTTTAACGGGTGGGTGGGGCTGCCCACTTGTCAATCACCTGGCATCCTTTGAGAGTTTGGTTGCCCCAACCATTTGCCAAAACTCCTTGCGTGGGGTTCCCACATGCCAGCTGACATGTCAGGCTCTTGGGAACTGCAGTGCAAGGGGCATTGCAGTTCGGAAGTGCTCAGCGTAAGGCTGGCAAAGCGCTTTTTTCCCTCCCCTCCCCCTGAATGGAGCAGGAAATATGAAGCCTGCATTTTACAGGCTGCGCGTGCCTGCTTTCTGCTGGGATCAAGTGCACACAGCCAAACTGAGCAGGATTTCACCCAGCTGTTTGTCAGCTGTCCAGCAGGTTGAATCCTGACAAGACAGAAGTACTGTTCTTAGGGGACAGGGGGTGGGTGGGTGTGGAGGACTCCCTGGTCCTGAATGGGGTAACTGTGCCCCTGAAGGACCGGGTGCGCAGCCTGGAAGTCATTTTGGACTCACAGCTGTCCATGGAGGCGCAGGTCAATTCTGTATCCAGGGCAGCTGTCTGCCAGCTCCCCCCGGGTACGCAGGCTGAGACCCTACCTGCCCGTGGACTTTCTCACCAGAGTGGTGCATGCTCTAGTTATCTCCTGAAACTACAACTAATCCACAATGCGGCAGCTAGACTGGTGACTGGGGGCGGCCGTCGAGACCGCATAACACCGGTCTTGAAAGACCTACATTGGCTCCCAGTACGTTTCCGAGCACAATTCAAAGTGCTGGTGTTGACCTTTAAAGCCCTAAATGGCCTCGGCCCAGTATACCTGAAGGAGCGTCTCCACCCCCATTGTTCAGTCTGGAAGCTGAGGTCCAGCGCCGAGGGCCTTCTGGCGGTTCCCTCACTGCGAGAAGCAAAGCTACAGGGAACCAGGCAGAGGGCCTTCTCAGTGGTGGTGCCCACCCTGTGGAACGCCCTCCCATCAGATGTCAAAGAGATAAACAACTATCTGACGTTTAGAAGACATCTGAAGGAAGCCCTGTTCAGGGAAGTTTTAAAGGTCATCACCAACACTTTGAATTGTGCTCGAAAACTTATTGCGAGCCAATGTAAGTCTTTCAGGACCAGTGTTATGTGGTCTCGGCAGCCTCTCCCAGTCACCAGTCTGGCTGCCGCATTCTGGATTAGTTGTAGTTTCCGGGTCACCTTCAAAGGTAGCCCCACATAGAGCGCATTGAAGTAGTCCAAGCGGGAGATAACCAGAGCATGCACCACTCTGGTGAGGCAGTCCGCGGTCAGGTAGGGTCTCAGCCTGCGTACCAGATGGAGCTGGTAAACAGCTGCCCTAGACACGGATTTAACCTGTGCCTCCATGGACAGCTGTGAGTCCAAAATGACTCCCAGGCTGCGCACCTGGTCCTTCAGGGGCACAGTTACCCCATTCAGGACCAGGAAATCCTCCACACCTGCCCGCCTCCTGTCCCCCAGAAACAGTACTTCTGTCTTGTCAGGATTCAATCTCAATCTGTTAGCCGCCATCCATCCTCCAACCGCCTCCAGACACTATGATTGTTTCCCCCTGTGTTTTTAATTGTTTAGGGATGTTTGTAATGTGTGACATTTTAATGTATTTTTAATCTTTGTTGGAAGCTGTCCAGAGTGGCTGGGGAAACCCAGCCAGATGGGCGGGGTACAAATATTATTTTTATTTTTATTTTTATTTTTATTTTTATTTATTAATTTCCTGCTGCATTGTCTGTGCACACTTGTTTCCTGCTGGAAATAGGCACACATAGCCCAAGAAAGACTGTAAAGCATTCTTGTTTCGGCGCTCTTTCCCAGAGCTAGTGCAGAAACAAGCACTTTGCAAGCTCTATGTTTTTTTCCAAGCATTGGCTTGGGTGGCATGGGGGGGGAGAGGGGGTTTGGCTGTGCATGCCTGTTTAGGGAAGTTTTTAATATTTAATGCTGTACTGTTTTTAACATTTGATTGGGAGGCACCCAGAGTGGCTGGGGAAACTCAGCCAGATGGGCGGGGTACAGTGGTGCCCCGCAAGACGAACGCCTCGCAAGACGAAAAACCCGCTAGACGAAAGGGTTTTCTGTTTTGGAGGCGCTTCGTAAAACGAATTCCCCTATGGGGTTGCTTCGCAAGACGAAAAAAATCTTGCATCCCCCTGCGGTTTTTTTTCGCTTTTTTCTTCCTTTTCTTAAGCCGCTAAGCCGCTTATCAGCTGTTCCGCTGATAAGCCGCTTAACAGCTGATCGCTGGAAGCCGCTTGACAGCTGTAGCGCTAATCCGCTAAGCTGTCAATGGGCTTGCTTCGCAAGACGAAAAAACCGCTATACGAAGAGCCTCACGGAACGGATTAATTTCGTCTTGCGAGGCACCACTGTATAAATAATAAATAATAATTATTATTATTATTATTATTATTATTATTATTATTATCTGCTGGGAACAGGTGCGCACAGCTAAACTGAGCAGGATTAAACCCTGGCTTGTCAGCTGTCAATTGGGTGTTAACTCCTCCTACTTTTGGCTGCGCATGCCTGTTGCCTGCTGGGAGTCAGGCACCCAGGACCAATGCAGAATTGAACCCCACCTTCCCACCCGCTAGCTGACAGCATAAGTGACACCCACCGGTTGGAAGGTGGGTGTGGTTTGGGGGAAACGGCCTCACGGGCCAAGATTGGGCCATGGGCTGTAGGTTCCCCACCCCTATTGCATACTATGAATTGAGGTTTAACCGTGCCAGAGTAATTTTAATAATATGGTGCCAATGTGGCAGACAGTTGCCGTTCTTCCTGTAAAAAGGTTATCCTCCGTTCTAGAAATAAGCCATAGCTGCAAATTAAAATCACTTCTTTCTCCCTCCCCACCCTGTTCAGTGAATATACTTTCCTTCTGACGCCAGAGCTGACTCCTCGAAAACTCAGAAGCTTGCCCTTTGAAAAGGCTGCTGGCTGCCATTATCACGGTCTCGAGTAAGTTCCTTTATAAGTGAGTGATGTGACCTGTTCACGCGGTCCTCTTACTCAGTGTAAATCCAATGTACACACACACTTCACATTTAGTCCTATTATTATGCGAGTGGAAGCATCATTTGAATTTGCTAGCATCTTGCAATAATTAATTGTCTGGAATGAAAGCGTTACGCCTTTGATTTGAATAGTTATACGTTTTTATGGTAATGGGTGCTTAAGATGTTATGACAGTAACGTTTCACTTTCAAATCAAAGCAATAAGGAAAATTGCTGACAGCCCATGAATTAAGTCTGCGGTTCTATTATGCCAGGATGGGGAGGTAGACAGCGGAGGAGGCCTTGGAACAGAGAATATATGCTGTGATGCCTACATTAAAGGATATTGAGCCCAGTGATGGGCTGAGACTCCATGCACATCTTCTCTAACAGCAGCTCTGCATACTCACAGAGGCTGCAGGGTATTTATACTACATCTGGATCCTGCAATGGAAAACACAGCTGTCCTGGGCTTCTGGCATTTTTGAATCATTCCATGCTTGGAAACGGGGCCCCTATCATATAACAGAGGAGCAACCATCATTTTCTTTAGAAGTACAGTGGTACCTTGGGTTACATACGCTTCAGGTTACATACACTTCGGGTTACAGACTCCACTAACCCAGAAATATTACCTCAGGTTAAGAACTTTGTTTCAGGATGAGAACAGAAATCGTGCTCCGGCGGTGCGGTAGCAGTGGGAGGCCCCATTAGCTAAAGTGGTGCTTCAGGTTAAGAACAGTTTCAGGTTAAGAACGGACCTCCAGAACGAATTAAGTACTTAACCCGAGGTACCACTGTAGCAGGTTGACCATGTTCTATACACTAAAAAAAGCTCTCTGATAGTTTTATCACAGTGGGTGTCATAGAATCTAGTGTAGTGTACCCTATTTGACATGAAGATGGCTCTAACTCAAACTGTTAGAGTATATTGAACTGGCTAGATTAAGTTACAGATAGGTAGCCGTGTTGGTCTGCCATAGTCAAAACAAACAAACAAAAAATTCCTTCCAGTACCACCTTAAAGACCAACTAAGTTAGTTCTTGGTATGAGCTTTCGTGTGCATGCACACTTCTTCAGATACCGAAAGCTCATACCAAGAACTAACTTAGTTGGTCTTTAAGGTGCTACTGGAAGGAATTTTTTTTGTTGTTGTTTTGACTATGGCAGACCAACACGGCTACCTATCTGTAACTGGAACTATGGAAGGCACCACATTGAGCCGCATGAAATGGAAGTCCATGGTATCTGAAGAAGTGTGCATGCACACGAAAGCTCATACCAAGAACTAACTTAGTTGGTCTTTAAGGTGCTACTGGAAGGAAATTTTTTTGTTTTGCCTAGATTAACAGAGGCAATTAGAGATCACACTAGACAAGCGTTTCAAAAAGCATGGGGGAAATGCAGGGAATACTTCACAAAACAGTGCCCTAAAATACACACCTGGACTTGTTTCGATTAATGTCTGCAGGAGACTTTGTGGATACTTAAGTTATAATTAGAAAAATCTTAATAATTATTCATAAAGGAAACGGTTTATAAGAAGTAAATAAGGAGGCCAGATACAGGATAAAAGAAGTATTTTATTTGGTTATTTGTATTGTTGTATGTTATGCTCACTGTATGTTATGCTCACTGTATGTTATGTTCATGTTTAATGAGGGTGGATTTGTGTATTGGGGTGGGAGGGTATGTTATGTTGTAAATAAAATTCTAATAAAAATTTAGAGGGGTGGCGGGAGAAGCAGATGGCTCTAACTTACTAGTGGAAAATGATCTGAATTTATCAGACTGCTCACTAGGTATCCAGTATGGCACAAGAATGTCCAAAGTGGATTCCTTTCTGGGAATCCCACAGTGCCCTGTGCTTGTTTTAGTTTCCACTGTGAGGATGAAGGTAAATCTCAAGAATGCCCAATGCATAGTAGCAGTGGTGGAACATTCCAAGAACGTCTTATTAGAGCCAGGGTATTTCTGCTCTTCTCCCTGCGAAATGCCCATCTTACCCGAGAAGTCCGAGTACGAATGGGTGAAGTTTAGTCCTTAATCCCTTTGTCCTGGAGAAGTTGGTCTGTTGTGATGATTGCCTGCCTTATTGAAGTATGAAATAGAGGAAGAATTAAGTAGAACAGGCTGCTTCAGACGGTTTGGTATCTACTTCAAAGGACTTTCCTCAAGCTTTCATGGACTAAGTTGGTGGTTGTCATTGATCGTTAAACACTTTGAAGGGTTGGGAAGCGCAACGTGCATACTGAGAAGCAGTATAAGTTTCTTACAGAAGCTCTTTTCAGTAGCTGAATACAAATGAAAGAGGCAGTTTGGGGTAAGCAACAAAACCACATCTTCCATAATTGCAAATAAACTTCCATAGCACTGTAGCTGTGCAGAGCCCATGGCATTAGGTGGTAACTTGCCCTCCTCTATTTTATTTGCATGATGAGACCTAAACTCAAATTCAGGAGTAGTCAATCTTGGTGCCCTCCAGGATTTGTGAACTACAATTCCCAGTGGAAGCTACAGTGACAGCAACTGGGCGTCACTGCATTGACTGTTGTTGGTCAAATGTTTTGCCTTCTGTATCCAGGGCAGCTGTCTACCAACTCCACCTGGTACGCAGGCTGAGACCCTACCTGCCCGCGGACTGTCTCGCCAGAGTGGTGCAGGCTCTAGTTATCTCCCGCTTGGACTACTGCATTGCGCTCTACGTGGGGCTACCTTTGAAGGTGACTCGGAAACTACGGCTAATCCAGAATGCGGCAGCTAGACTGGTGACTGGGGGCGGCCGCCGAGACCACATAACACCGGTCTTGAAAGACCTACATTGGCTCCCAGTACGTTTCCGAGCACAATTCAAAGTGTTGGTGTTGACCTTTAAAGCCCTAAACGGCCTCGGCCCAGTATACCTGAAGGAGCGTCTCCACCCCCATCGTTCTGCCCGGACGCTGAGGTCCAGTGCCGAGGACCTTTTGGTGGTTCCCTCATTGCGAGAAGCAAAGCTACAGGGAACCAGGCAGAGGGCCTTTTCGGTAGTGGCGCCCGCCGTGTGGAACGCCCTCCCATCAGATGTCAAAACGATAAATAACTACTTGACATTCAGAAGACATCTTAAGGCAGCCCTGTTCAGGGAAGTTTTTAATGTATGATATTTTAGTGTTTTCTGGTTTCTATGGAAGCCGCCCAGAGTGGCTGGCGAGGCCCAGCCAGATGGGCGGGGTACAAATAAATTCTTCTTCTTCTTCTTCTTCTTCTTCTTCTTCTTCTTCTTCTTCTTCTTATTATTATTATTATTATTATTATTATTATTATTATTTGCATTTGGATGTTCATCCCAGGGCGCTGTATCTGTTTTCCAGAGTTCAATAGGGCTTGTAATCCTTTTGGATTACACCCAGCATACCTGAAGGAGCATCTCCATCCTCATTGTTCATACACTGAGGTCCAGCGCTGAGGGCCTTCTGGTGGTTCCCTTGCTGCGAGAAGTGAAGCTACAGGGAACCAGGCAGAGGGCCTTCTCGGTAGTGGCACCCGCCCTGTGGAACGCCCTCCCACCAGATGTCAAAGAGATAAACAACTATCTGACTTTTAGAAGACACCTGAAGGCAGCCCTGTTCAGGGAAGTTTTTAATGTTTGGTTTTATCGTGTTTTTAATATTTTGTTGGGAGCTGCCCAGAGTGGATGGGGAAACCCAGCCAGATGGGCGGGGTATAAATAATAAATTATTATTACTATTATTAATTGGTGTCTGGGACTTATAGCATTTTCTCTCTCTCTGTCTGCCAGTGTCTCTCTCTTTCTCTCCATGTTTGTGTGTGTGTGTTTTGGAAAGTAATGTCAGCTGTTTTTCCATTACTTTATGAAATCCATTTAATTTTACTATTTAGTGTTCTTTGATGGCAGTGGTATTGGCAATTCAGCTAGGAGAACCAGATGTACAAAGTGCATTCTGGCTGGTATGGGGTGGGACAGCCAAACACCATCTTCAGCAGATTGTGGAATGATTATTAGCACCTGAACATTTTAGTAGGGCTATGTACAAAAAAAGGGACAGTTTGGAATTTCTTGATTATTATTTTTTTAATGTTTCTTTGGTGCTGCGCCTGATCAAAACCAATTTGCATAACCTTTTCTCATTATCATGAATCAGACACAGCTGGATTGTGGGGGCTGGGGGGGGGAGAGAAGGAGAGGAAGATGTTGCCATAAAAAGAGTGAGCAAAGTGATGGCATTACTCAGGATAAATTAATATGTCAGCTCTGTAGAATGGGCAGCAAAGCTTAACTCAGAATACAAACAAGGAAACTCAAAATACCATGAAATGGATAAGCAATAAGTTTTTTTGTCTTATCAGATAATGAGCTTGTTTCTAGTGGCAAAATTGAATTCATTACTTACGTTGATTAAAAACTCTCTTTTTAGAGGAGGGAATAGACTTCGGGCTATGTATGACAATATTATCTTGGTAACAGAAAATGACTTGATTTGTCCTGACAGTCTGGTGGAAGCGCGATGTACTGGTGCTCAGATAATTATAATAGCCATGTGCCTCCATGTTGATTGAATTGTCAGGCAAGCCAATCCCGCCCATCTTATCTGCTAAAGTGGAAAGTATATGCTTTTAGGCGTAATGGCCAAATTGAACCTCCCTGTTGAGAGAACAAATGATCAGAGAATGGTTATTGCCCTTGGGTCCTATTTGTGCACTTCTTGGAGGCATCTGGTCGGTCACTTTTGGACTCAGAATGTTGGCCACTTGTCTAAACCAGCAGGACTCTTCTAATCCATATGTGGATGTGCTCCATTGATTGCTATATCTGAGATTGCTTTGTGCTCTGAGATTGATTCATCCATGCCTGTTGGCCCCAAATATTTGTAGAAGGACCTTCTTTCACCTCGATATGGGACTCCACAAATAGCTGTCATCACACACATTCCATCTCCTCATCTGAATGAGTCTTTAAAACAATCCACTGAGGGATAATACTTAATAATACTTTTGTATAGTGCATGTGAAGCATTTACGAATAGCGAGTTGTAAGCCTTGCAGCATCACTGTTAAGGCAAGTCATTGTTGTTGTCGTTTAGTCGTGTCCGACTCTTCGTGACCCCATGGACCAGAGCACGCCAGGCACTCCTGTCTTCCACTGCCTCCCGCTGTTTGGTCAGACTCATGCTGGTAGCTTTGAGAACACTGTCCAACCATCTCGTCCTCTGTCATCCCCTTCTCCTTGTGCCCTCCATCTTTCCCAACATCATGGTCTTTTCCAGGGAGTCTTTTCTTCTTGTGAGGTGGCCAAAGTATTGGAGCCTCAGCTTCAGGATCTGTCTGCCAGTGTGGTGTAGTGGTTAAGAGTGGTAGTTTCGTAATCTGGAGAACCGGGTTCGAGTCTCCACTCCTCCACATGCAGCTGCTGGGTGACCTTGGGCCAGTCACACTTGTTTGAAGTCTCTCAGCCCCACTCACCTCACAGAGTGTTTGTTGTGGGGGAGGAAGGGAAAGGAGAATGTTAGCCGCTTTGAGACTCCTTAAAAGGGAGTGAAAGGCGGGATATCAAATCCAAACTCTTCTTCTTCTTCTTCTTCTTCTTCTTCTTCTTCATTACTATCCCCCATTTTACAGATGGGGAGGACTGAGGCCAAGAGACAGAGGTTTGCATAAGGCCATCTGACGAGTTCATTCATGGCAGATATAGGTTCAAACGGGATTATCTGATAGATGGAATATCCATTCCTTCATTTTATTTGTATGCTGAACACACACACACATCACGCTCAAAGCAGCTTACAACGAAGAAACGGGGGTGGATTTCAAACAAACGCTACAAAGACAATTTCATAATAACACAGCAAAACAACAACTTCGTAACAGCATTGCTGGAAACATGCTGAGGAAGAGAACAGTTGTAAACCATTTGGCTTCTTTTAGGCTGGAATCCAAAACCCACTGACTAGGAAGTAAGCTCCATTGAGCCTAGTGGGACCTACTTCTGAGTAAGCACGCATAGGATATACAAATAGCATTCTTTTTGATGCCAGCGAATTGTGGGTTGAGGTGTGGCACTCTGAAACTAAGGTGGAAGGCAGTTTGATCCATGAGGTCAGTTTTTGCCCCGTATCATAGCAGACTGCAGGAGGACCTTTTCAGAGGTTCACTAGCAATTCAAATAAGGAGAGACATTCTCATACCGAAACATAAACAAGGGGTACTAAGTTATCCCTTAATTAGGAAAACACCTCCGTTCTTCTGCAGTGCTCCTCTCAGGCTTCTGAAGCTGTTTCATGTTTCGCTTTAGATACTGCCTCGACAACAGGAGAGCTTTGGAGAGAGACGTGGCGTTTGCTGAACTTCAGACTCGCCTTATCCGTTACGAAACGCAGACCACCTGCACAAAGGAGTCCTGTCCCGTACCCTGTGCGTTGAGCCCTCTGCCATCTCCTGCGGTTTTGTCAGAGCCCGGGAGTGTCCCCGATGGGGAATCTTTGCAGAGGGAGCTGCAAGCAGAGGCATCCAGGTTAAAACGCAGATCAAAGGACCTGGACGGCTTTCATTCCAACAAGAGGTAATATAATAATAATAATAATAATAATAATAATAATAATAATAATAATAATAATACAAAATTTTATTTATATCCCGCCCTCCCCAGCCGAAGCCGGGCTCAGGGCGGCTAACAACAATAAAACAGTACAAAAGTACAGCATAAACAACACTCTAAAATCATTCATTATAAAATTAATTACTGGTAATTCAAGCCACTGGCAACCATTGGGCCAGAGCTCCGCGAAGATTGCCAAGGGAGGGAGTCAGGCTGTGCCCTGGCCAAAGGCCTGGTGGAACAGCTCTGTCTTGCAGGCCCTGTGGAATGATGTCAAGTCCCGCAGGGCCCTGGTCTCTTGTGACAGAGTGTTCCACCAGATCGGAGCCACAGCCGAAAAGCCCCTGGCTCTAGTTGAGGCCAGCCTAACTTCTCTGTGGCCTGGGACCTTCAAGATATTTTTATTTGAAGACCGTAAGTTTCTCTGTGGGGCATACCAGGAGAGGCGGTCCCGTAGGTACGAGGGTCCTAGGCTGTATAGGGCTTTAAAGGTTAAAACCAGCACCTTAAACCTGATCCTGTACTCCACCGGGAGCCAGTATAGCACCGGGTGAATATGATTTCGCAACGAAGACCCCGTAAGGAGTCTCGCTGCAGCATTCTGCACCCGCTGGAGTTTCTGGGTCAGTCTCAAGGGCAGCCCCACGTAGAGCGAGTTACAATAATCCAGTCTGGAGGTGACCGTCGTGTGGATCACAGTGGCTAGGTCAGGGCGAGAGAGGTAAGGAGCCGACTGCTTAGCTTGGCGGAGATGGAAAAATGCCACCTTCGTTATAGCTGCAATCTGCGCCTCCATGGAAAGGGAGGTGTCGAAGATTACACCCAAACTCTTAACGGACGGTGCTGGCACTAATTGCGCCCCCGCAAGAGATGGGAGTTGCCCCCCCCCAATCCCATATCCCAATATGCAGCGGTGTAGCTAGCTGCTCAGGCATTCGGGCTCAGGCGTGCTGCAGGCGCCGCCCCCCAAGTGGTAAGTGGCCGCCCAGCGCGCCCCCAATCCCAGCTATGCAAGTGGTAATATGCTACACTTTTTTTAAAAAAAAAGTGAGATATTTTGAGTGTGGGTAAATTCAGCTCTCTTTTCATTCCGAAGAGATTTCTGTGGCATAATGTTCAGATAATCTTAATCCTCTTTTGCTAATTCCTCCCTCCCTGCCTTATTTTTCCTGTGCGATAACCTTTCGTTAGCTTTGAATATGTTGAAACAGGAGCCAAAGGCATTTTTGCTTGAGCTCCATAGGGCTGCGTGATGCAAGATGCTGAGTGAGGGTCACGCCCCACCAAACTGGTTCTGTTTAGATAACTCACTGCCAGATTGGATGAAAGATCAGATGCAGAAATGTGTTATGTTTTCTCTCCTGTTTCAGATGAATAATTTCTAATTGCTGGCGTCTGACATGATCTGAGGTGTTTTAATGACAAATCGAGCCGCGCACAGAACAGAATAATCTTAACATCTGTTTTGTTCCCTCAACTCTTCTTTCTAGGTTGCGGAAATCTGAAAGCACAGATTCTCTCTTGTCCCAGGCAAGTGGAAGCAGCGGGAGTCGCCATTCAGGAGTTGTCACAAGTCAATGCCAGGAGATTTCAGTCTCTCTGCCTTCAGTAGCTGTGAAACAGTCTCACAGTCGGATGCATAAAGTCGCCCTAAAGAGCAGCTCAGCAAGCCAGAGGTGTGGGGGAAAGCCAGAAACACCGAAGCCCACAAGGGAATCGAGATCTCAGAAGCATACACGGGTAAATAACTTTTTCCGGATAGCTAAAAATGAAGTTCTGTCTTTGCTTTTGCTGTCCCTAGATTGAATAAGGCAGGGCGAAGATTAGACCCATAAATACAACAAATTACTTGCCATCCTCTTTAGCCAGACTTTTGAGTCTCTTCTTCAAATTCCCATGCTGATCCTGTTGCCAAGAAACTCAGTTCCGCTTGTACTCTGCACATGCCCCAAGGATATGTGTATTTTAGTTTTGTTCTGAGCGGTGAGCAATAGCACCGCATTATAAATAGTTCGTATTACAGAGTTAGGGCACAGTTTCTTAAGCTCTGGGAAATGCTTGTTTATGCACTTAGGCAGCAGAAGACAATATCCGTTTTATCCCTAGATGGAGAATAGTTTCAGTACAGGGAACTGTCAGCTTAAGTAATTAGTCAAAGGGGGGGGGGGAGACATTAAAAGAGGATAAAACAACAACAACTAAATAAAAATCCAAACAAGGATGTTGTGTGTGTATGTGAATTTTTTTTTTATTTTTTTTAATGCCTAGCAGCTAGTGTTTCATCTTCAAAGGACAATATGAATATTTTATTCATATTCCTGTGAGGTAGGTAAACAAGCGATCTGTTTGCTTGTTCAAATAAAAAAAGAATTGGAACAAGTTTTGTTACTTGCTCTAGCATGAGGGGGTCACGTCATAATTACATCTTTCACTGGGACGTCTATCATGTTTTAGTCTGGCACCTAAGCCTGCAAAGATACGATTGCAGCAAAATGTGTGTAGGTGTCCACATGCAACATAGAGTTTATATTCATCAGGCAGCTTTGATCTTTGCAGCTTCCTTTTGAGCGGATCGTCAGCCTAAATTTCGTTTAGATGTGTTACCTGTGAAATGCTGCAGGCACTGACTATATAGCAGGGCTGAGCTGAGAAATGCTGGTGCCCAGGCCCCTTCGTTAGTAGCATGGTTTTGCTCCGATAAAAAAATGTGGATTTGAAAGTGGGGTGTTGGGCCTCAGAAGTGCAATCCATTGCCAATGCTTTTCTTCAAGATGCTGAAGGAGGTGGTGGCGAAAACCCTCAAGGAGCACGGCATTGCTGAAGATCACAAATGCTTTGCGGCGTGCAGCCAGCGTCTGTTTGAGATATCCAAGTATTATCTAAAGGTACTTTTCTCCAGCTTCCACATGCGCAGAGCAGTGTGTGATTGTGCTATGGTTTGATATGTTAACAAGGAAGAGTGGCCTGTGTGATTTACCATACTTTTCCATGTATAAGAAATTTGGGAACTCAAATTTAAAAAATGGAGGGAGATGGCACAGAGTTGTTCAGGGTTTTTTTTTGGGGGGGGGGAGCAGAAAATCGCTCACCCGCACGCATCCAAGAATCTGCAGAATCTGCCAATCACCTGCCCGATTGCCACAGCGTCAGCCTATCAACAACAACGCAGCAACCAATAACACACCCAATAGCTGCTGACAGCCACAGCAGCAACCAATCAAACGTCCACCCTATGCACTATCCATGCATAAGACGACCCCCACATTTTAGCATTATTTTTAAAGAAAAGAACCAAGTCTTATACACGGAAAAGTACGGTATTCTGCCCTCAAACTGGCCTTCTTTTTATCGACTTAGAATCATAGAATTGTAGAGTTGGAAGGTACCCTGAGATTAAGAGTATTACGCACTTCTGATAGGGATGAGCCAAAGTGCCTTGTTCGGTGTCCTTTTTCATTCTATTAAAGTGGCGGTTTCTGTGCACTTGCTGCAATCAAATTCACATTGCTTGAATACTATCCTCTGTGCCATTTTCCTCCACCTGTGCTTTTAACAGTCCTCAGCCCTGCTCTGCCCCATTTGCCCATGCTAGTGTTTCATTGCATAGGTCACCCACGTTGCATCACAACACCGCACCTGGCACAATGATTTCAGGAATGCTCACACACAAAATCTGGGGGTTGAAATAGCAAATTGGCTTCAATAGCAATGTGGACAAATGAGAGGAGTGCAAAGACAAGATGCAAAAATATTCTAAGAGGACTCACTAGCCAGGGAAGTAAAAAGAAATAAAAACACTGAGCATTGGGGATTTTTAATTTTAATTTTACTAGTTCGTTTGGCTGTGGAATATCAAAATTAGGAAATGTTCAGTACAGCTTTTACTACCATTTGTTGCCATTTTCAGTGGGATAGCTGTGTTGGTCTCTTTGTGATAAAAATAATAATCAAAGAGGCTTGTATCACCTTAAAAAGTAACTCATTTATTATGGCATAAGCTTTTATGAACTACAGGCCAGCTGTCATCCATTAAAGTTTATGCATTTTGGTGTTACAGTAGTGCTTTGTTTTCCAGAATATTAATACATCTATTCCTTCTTGCTAACCTTAAATCTAACACTGCAATCCATTAAGGTTTCCGCTTGTGATGCAATATGGTTCTTATTTAGGATCTGAAAACATCTAGGGGACTATTTGATGAAATGAAGAAAGCTGCAACCAGCAATGTTAAACAGGTGAGATTCTCTTACCTGTGCATGTGTCCAGATTATGTTTTCTGTACTGGAGAATATTACAAATAGCACTGAGGCTTGGCTTGGCTTATCAAAGTGGTTCTCAGGGTTATCTAGATTGAATTGCCTCAAATAGCGGCTTCATTGGGCTGCTGGATGAGTCTGTAAGATGACCAAATTGTCCCCTTAGTATTAATTTGTGGAATGTGACCTGTAAAATGGTTTGTTTGCCCAGCAGAATATCTGCCTTTGTTTTGCGAATTCAGAGTTTGGTAAGAGTTGTTGGCTATCATTTTCTTTGAAGATCCTTGAATTATAAAGAACTGCCCCAGTATTAATTAGATTCAACATTTCTGTATTGCATCATTTTACACCTCTTTATGTTCATTTTTAATTCTAAGTGCATTTCTTGGGATGTGTTTTACAGGTCATTGAATGGGTTTTAGACAAGAGCAAGGAGAAATGACATGTGCTAAAACCATTGCTATTCCAGGATGGCAATTTTGAGCAAGCACAGCACATTAAGTGGACAGCGTGGGAGTGCCTTGTTACATTGTGGAAGTCCCTTAAACCAGTGATTCCTGCAGTGTAATACCCTCAAAGATCTCTGACATTTAAAAAAATGGCTTTGAATTGAGCCTTATGTGTATATATCTCTCTCTGTGTATATGTATATACACACACACACACAAGTATTATTTCCAACTGTATAAATAACACAATCAAATCTTCTATGCTTTTTTTTATATTTGCGGCTTGTACAACTTTTTTTTATTTAGAAAATAAAAAGCCAGGTTTCTAAGTGGTTGACAGCGTTATCTTCTTTTCCTGTTTGCCTGATTTACTAGGCGCATAACTCTGTCAGTACCTTCCTTGTGGTTAACCAACTAGCCATAAAAGTTTTACAAGATAGACAAAACCCTCTTGCGCTTGATAACAAATTAAGTGTCAAGAACAGTGGCTTTTGTTGAAAAACCCTGGACCAAAAGGCCACCAGGAGGAATATTCTTCCTCTAGTCCTCACTGCTGACCCCCATAGATGAACCAAGATGAACCAGAATGCCTCAGTCACAGCAAAGATGTGCACAATAAGTTTCAACCAGTTTCAGAAGATTCAAGGGAGAAAATTGTAAAAGGAGACTTAGCTAGAATAATTGCTGCTATCAAGCCAAAACTCAGTTGTAGAAATTCCACTGGGGTTAATCAAGCCAGCGTCACTGAATGTAACTATAATGCTTTCTCAGAGCATTCTCTTCTTTTCATATAAAATATAACCCCACAAAAACTCCAGTAAATGAATTTTTTATTAAATATAGTATTTTTTCCTCTAAAATATAAATATTTTAAACTAAATTCTTACAAATCTTGAGTAGCGCCGTATAATTTGTTCTATCAACTCCAACCAAATATGAGTCGATCCAAAATCTGTATTTAATTTGTCTATAAATATATAACATTTTTTTCTCTTTGCAAATTATTCGCTTATTCTTTATATTGTAATCTGAGCACCGTAAATTACATGACATACTGTGTTATTTATTAATTGATAACTAACAGATAAATTCTGATTATTTACAATGAAGGTATATCTTTAACATTCCAGTGATTTTTTAAAAAGTGTTTAAGGACAGTATAATTTACACATGCATTTACTTTCCCTACAATACACAGTAATTCTGGGTTATTTTCTGTCATTCAAATCCGTAAACACTCTCCCTTTGCAATTTCAGTTGTATTGAACAAAGGACTTGTATTTTGTGTGATGTTGGCAAGTGCATGGATTGATGGCTCTCCATCTGTATATTTGCATGTTCCTTTATTTTTCACAAAAGGAAAAAAATCCAGCCCAGCCTCATATATCCCTCTATCATCCTTCAACTGACATGGACACCCTTATTCCACTTACGGAGATCTCTTACCTGCAAAGGTGTTCCTATGCTTTAAATGCAGGAACGAGACCTACCCCTGGATGTATTCCACTCCTAAGTCCATTCAAGTGAAACATGGAAGCCCATAGAGTCTTCTGTGCGCACATGGGGCTCTAGATCAGAGAAATACTACATTGACAGAAAGGGGTCTTTATGGAAGACCGCTATTATCATATCCCTCTCTTCTCAAGGGCTTCAGTATTTTCCCTCCCCTGCCTGCACCAAGCCTGTATTTACCGTCAATAACAATTACACCAGTATCAGGCACAGCTGTTATTAATACTAAGCAAATACTCTATAACCAGGGTTTTATTATTAGCTTCAAACCCTGGTTAGGAAACTCTGGCTTAATGCTCAGTTCTGGATGAAGTTAAGTGCATGATGTGCTTAGCAACATTTGTTCCGTTAGCCATGGTTAAGATCTGCACCGTAATACTGATCCCGTTCGGTATCTTCTGTATATAAAACAATGTATTTCCCCCCATGTACAAAAATAACTCTGAAAAGAGATTTTGTTGCCGTGCCCCACTTCCAGGGAACACAATTAAAATGAAACACAACTGAGCTCCCTTTTGTCTGTCAGAGGGAATCAACATCGAAAAAATGAGCAGTGTTCCAGGAAGCATGAATAATAAGGATAATTGTTATACTGAAAGCCACCAGCTCAGGGTCTCCCGATCACATTTTCTGCCTCTTTGTGTGTGTGTGTGTGTGTGTACAAGATAGGGTTTTAGTGTTGATGCATTTGGAAGACTGCATTCAAGCAGGATTCTTTGTGGGTCATATCCAACCAAGTCATACTCAGAGGAGACCCATTGACATCAATGGACAAGTTAGTCATGAATTAAGTCCACCCGCTTTCCTGGGTCTGCTCCAGCCCAATAAAACGGTACTTTGCCATGGCGATTGGCTTCTCCCGAGTGCTGCTGGTGTTCTTACACCGCAGCTGTTCAGATCTATACTTGGGTCAAGAAGCCAGCAAATGGGAGTGAGATGGCATAATATAGGGTTGCCAAAGCTTGTTGCTGGGAAGGAAGGAATTAAAGAACCTTTCCCTTGTGCCTTGGCTCATGGGAAGCCTATCAGCAGAAAGCATCACCACTGAAGGACCTTTAGCCGAAGCTCAATTCAAAATGAGCCTCCCCATCTGAAAATTCTTCCAGAAGGATCTTTGCTGCCTTCAATGTCTTTAGAGTAAAAGATTTGAAATGCATCACATAATTTCATGTAGACTGTTTCTCTCACCACACGTTATTACTGAGCAACACCATTTTACGAAAGTTAGCTTGGATTTATTAATTGAACGGGCACAGCAGCTTCTACAGCTGAATGTTACATGTGGCCATTGTAACCCTTAAGCTACAGTACTTAAGGGCAATTCTGAGGTTTCCTCCTGCTCAGGTCTGGCTTGGCAACGCTGCCTCAGTCTGACCTCTCCACCTGGGAATAGTGCCCTTTTGTGCAATGTTCACAGAGAACTAGATTTCCAAACCATTTCCACCTTTTTCTGGATAAGCAAACTACTCTGGCTGGTGCATTAATGGCAGGAAAGTGGAGTTTTCTGGAAACGGAAAGATGGCTCAGCAGAGACAAAGTCCACGGGTGCACAAGAGCTTGACAACTTTTCGCCAGATCTTCTGTCTATCTGCCTAGCCCTTATTTTCACTCATCAGTGGTTTTCAAACTGCATACTCTCAGAACCCCTGCCCACATCTGTGTTTAACCGATTCTCCTCACCCACAATGGACTGCAGATTTCTGGGATGTTTTGAGACACAGTCCACAAAGACTGCCAGCCCCATCTGTGGGGAGCAGTTGTTATGCTACATAAACAGAGAGGGGCACCCCAAAGTTGACTGTTGCTCCACTGCGGCTGGCGACGCCAAGGAAAATGGTGGACTTCAGGGGAGCTGTTCTCGCATTGCTGATTTTCTAACTGAGGCATCCCACAGTTTCTCAGAGCCCAGCTTGGAAACCACTGCTCTCTTAGCACTGCTACAGGCACAGTTATGTATACTGGAAATGCCACGCTGTAGTATTACGCTATTTACTCCTTCAATTATTTATTTATTTCCTTTATTTACAAGCACATCAGTTTTGTTTCCCCTGCAGTGTGTTAGTCAAAGCAAATGTCCTGCTCTTGAACGTCTCGGCAACTCTTCCTCCTTTCTGTGCTCTGTTTTTGTAGCTGGTCCAAACGTGGGCATTGCTCCTGTGTAGAATATTTATATATATATATATATATATATATATATATATATATATATATATATATATCCCTAGCAGCTTCTGCTGTTGCCGAGATGTCCCTTGCCACTTAGATTGTGCAGGCAGCTCCTCCATTCTTCCTTCAGACTGTGCTTATGCTACCAACCCAAGTCTTGTAATCTTGGCCGAAAGGAATGAATGAATGATGAAGACAATTGGCTTTGGACAAGAGTGAAGGTCCAGTTGCTGAAATCAGAAGAGAGAAGAAGTATGACTCAATAAAGGATGTACACAGAAGGAAATCTGGGTTGCATCCGAAGGTGCCTTGCTAACAAAATGAATGGTTCCGTAAGCAGAAATGGGATCTTTCGATGCAACCCACAATTTTATTTTTGATCGTATGGGGGAGGGGAGTTATTAGTATCCTTACAGTAAGCTCAAAACTAGATTGAAAGCATCACTTTGAAGGTGACTTATGCAGCAGGCTAAATCAGACAGGTGGTCCACAGGGCTGCAAAAAAGCAATTCTGCAAAGCAACGGCTGGAGATGTCAAATGTAGCTCTTCTCTCTCCCGACTATGCAGCTGATCCTTGTTTTTGCTGATCTTTCGGTAGTTGGAGCAAGGTGGTGGGGGAGAAGCTAACCTTAGGTGCACCTCCAGTAGCCGGTTTCAAAGTAAAGGAATAGGACATTAGACTCCTACCCTTTGTGGGAGCATTTGCCCATCTGACTATGGATAAAGAGGAGATGAATTGTCCTAAGCTGAAAATGAGTGTGTGCTTAGAAATGGGATTCCCCTAGCTGAGCTATCCCCATTCATTTTCCAGGAAAAGATAATGGGAACTTTGCAGTCAAGCTCCATCGTTTCTCCCTCTAGGTTGTTCACTGGCCCTGTGCAATGGTAATGCACATTAAACCTGTGACTTAAATTACTTTGCTATATGGTAGGCCTATAAATACTTCAATCAAGCGAAAGCTGTGCGTATTTGGTTTTGTATATTTTATATAAGCGGCAGATATTCTTGCTGCAAAATTTGTGTTGCTCAGGATCAGAAACTCCATCTTTAAAAAAACCTGTAGCGTACACATAGCCTTGCATATCTACCTTCAGGCCTGCAAGGAGCTGTCTCCCGATTACTAGGAATTGTGACATGACACCTGCTTTTTCAAAGACTTTCCAAATTCCTAAGCACCTAATTCGCAGCACAGCGCTGCACAATCACTGTCACCCAGTAACAAAACGTTTATCGAAGGATCAGATGCTACAAATGACAACAACCTATATTCACAATGCAAAAATAAAAATCTTACAATTTCTCCTTCCTTTCCTCCAAAGTCTAAGTAAAGCATCCGAATCCCATCGTCCGAGGACATTTTTAGCTTCTCGTAGGGAAACTGTAGAATGGTTTTGGGGAAGGCACCATCTTGGGGTTCAGCTGCGAGGGAGAATCCATGTTCGTAATGAATGGTCAATCGGCATTCCTGGCTTTTGTAGGTGCAAGCTGAAGAGAAAAACACACACGAGTTGGTAATAGTTAATGGGTCACAAGCCTATTTCAAGGCTTTTGAATATTTTGGTTCTAGCTTGCAGAGAAGCTTGGGGAAGGGGGAACTAATTGGCTCCATGACAACTGAAAACAGACTCCGATAACTGCAAGCAGGAAAACAGCGTAGCACTAATATTTCAGCATATGTGGCTGGGCATCAGCAGGAACCGAGAAGATACCTGGAAGGCAGGAAGTAATACCGACTGCAGCTGTATATAATAGTAATAATTAAAAGCATGGGGGGTTAATAGGCTCTCTGAACCTGCAAATTGTTCCTAGCCAGGCAAAATTTCTGTGACAGGCGCCTTGGCTCACAATAGCTGGGACACAAACCAGGAATCACCTGGTCTGTGAACTGCACGGTGAAGGAAAAAACAACGCTGTCCAAGGTTGTAAAGGCTGCAGAGAGAATAACTGGGTGCACTCTTCCCACCTTGGATCAAATCTATGCTTCCAGGTGCTATAAGAAAGCTGCAGAGATAGTGCAGGATAGTGCGCACCCCGGAAATGATCTCTTTCAGCTTCTGCCTTCTGGAAGAAGCTACAGGGTTATAAAGACTAGGACCAGCCGCCTGAGAAACAGTTTCTATCCAATTGCGATTTTGGTTTTAAACGCAGTGTAAAGTAGTCTCTATGTGAGTATATTGTATTCAATTATGGGGTATCAGAGTTTTTAGGGGGCTAACCAGGCTGGGATAGTTGGGATAGCAGGCTTGTTGGTTTTTGAATGTCTGATGTAGATTTTTTCAATTTGGTTGTTCTGTATGGGACAATGACAATAAAGATTATCGTGTCGTATCGTAGTCTTCCTTATGGCAACTGCGGGTCTGGGAGCCCACCCCATAAGCCCAGCCTCTGTGGCTTGCAGCAGAACTCCTGAACTCGAGAGTTCTCCTCGATTATATAATTCAGCTCTGCGTGAACAGAGCAAAAGGCTCTCAAAACACACTTCTCCCTAGTGCGAATAGCAGCATACAGTGGTACCTCGGGTTAAGAACTTAATTCGTTATGGAGCTCTGTTCTTAACCTGAAACTGTTATTAACCTGAGGTACCACTTTAGCTAATGAGGTCTCCCGCTGCCGCGCGATTTCTGTTCTCATCCTGAAGCAAAGTTCTTAACCCGAGGTACTATTTCTGAGTTAGCGGAGTCTGTAACCTGAAGCGTCTGTAACCTGAGGTACCACTGTACATTGTGAGAGAACCCTTCGTTTTGCTCACTCCTGGATATAGCAGACAAAGGGACCTTCAGCACCCCTTGGCCATTTGGACAGCAAACAGACCTGAGGTAAGCAATATGGTGCCCTCTTCTCCCACCTAGGGGGTCATGGCTGCTGGGGAGCTGTGGGTTCCCTACCCCGATTTCAAAGGTTAGTTGCCGACTGTGGCCCTATGGCTTTGGCTCACCGGTAGTGATTTCCATTGAGAGTTCCGCAGCGTTGTGGCAACCCTGAACTATGCTCCGCGTCCACAGCGAGAGGTCCCTGCCGGTCTCTGTCCTGAAGAGATGGCTTTCGATTCCTTGCCGCGTACCCGTACGGGTAGCAAAGGACAAATCCATCCCGGCCTGGGGGGAGCCTTTCCCGGGTCCTGAATGTACCAACCTAAAGGAGAATGAACGGGACAAGAAGTTGGCATTAGAGGGAGGGTTTCACAATAGTAGATTCCCTGCTTGGTATTCAGAAGGTCCCAGTTGCAGTATCTGCTATATAAGTCAATTTCACTTAAACTGGAGGTTGCATCAAGCAGACGAGATTGGATCAAAGTATATTATTCAAGGTTTCCTTGCAAAAGCCGTGACACTTATCTAAAGGTGGCGAAACGATTAGATGAGAAGCAAGTATTTCCTGGAGCGCCATTGAACTTGGAAGTTGATAGTGACATCACCTTGCCCACAAAGGTCCATATAGTTAAAGCCAAGGTTTTTCTAGTAGTGATGTATGGAAGTGAGAGCTGGACCAAAAAGAAGGCTGATTGCTGAAGAACTGATGCTTCTGAATTATGGTGCTGGAGGAGACGCTTGAGAGTCCCATGGACTGCAAGAAGATCAAACCTATCCATTCTGAAGGAAATCAGCCCTGAATGCTCACTGGAAGGACAGATCCCGAAGCTGAGGCTCCAATACTTTGGCCACCTCATGAGAAGAGAAGATTCCCTGGAAAAGACCCTGATGTTGGGAAAGATGGAGGGCACAAGGAGAAGGGGACGACAGAGGACGAGATGGTTGGACAGTGTTCTCGAAGCTACCAGCATGAGTTTGACCAAACTGCGGGAGGCAGTGGAAGACAGGAGTGCCTGGTGTGCTCTGGTCCATGGGGTCACGAAGAGTCAGACACGACTAAACAACACAACAAGTGACAGGACTGTTAGGAAAGGTGCTGGTCTGAACTTCTGAGGCGTGATTTAATCTTGTTTAACTTTGTCAACATGGAATGGGTACATCGACTTTCTTCCTGAATAATATGCTAACTAATCCAAAGAGTTTGCTAATTGTTCTGCAATCTGACTGACTGCGTCATCACAAACTCACGTAGGTAATTTTAATAAGTAAACTTAAAAGCGTGACTCCAGACCACAGGGCTCTCAGGCACTGTTCCACCATAACACCCTTTGAACAGACAGGTTTCATCTCTACCAACTGAGGTCTCTAACTAATTGCCTCCTTTTAGTAAGGAAGTCTCCCACCTGGGGCTGCATGTCACAAAGCCTGAGGGTTTCTACAGGCTAAGAGACACAGCCATACACACCTTTGAGGACAGAGGATGGACCAGAATGTTCTGTTGCTCAACTGAGATTCTGTGGTAGGCAAGTCAATACGGGAAGGGTTCCCTCAAATGCCATAGCCCTTCTGTTACAGAGGATATGTGTGCGGGCCTAGCCAGGTCACAACAAAAATCCAAAGGGAGGTCTACCATGAAAGTGTAATTTCTTTCCTTTTCTTACACCTCTTAACAGCATTTGCAGCTGTCTGTACTCAAAGGGAAACTGGGAGCAGCAAACCTTTGCCACATCTTGGTTCAAATTTGATAGGCTCACGGCGGAAACTGCTCTGAGGAACCAGCTCGGCCTCTCAGCCAGCTGGCTGACCATGCGTCATACCTCCTGTTCCTTTTCTTGAAACCTTCCAAGGAAAGGGAGCCCGCAACCTCTCCCATCAAGCCGCTGGGTCAGAATTCATTTGCAAATCTGACACTATTGGGCTTCAGCTCTGCAGAAACAGAGAGAGGCCAGCTCATTACAGAAAGTAATTGCAATAATTGTCCCTTGAGCTCTTTGAGCAGAAGTATGTAAGACGAGTCTGACCAAAGGCTTTTCTAAGTCTGGCATCATCCTGTTCTCCACAGATACTCTTGCTTCATCAACACTGCAACAGAAGCAGAGCAGCAGGTACCAGCCTGATGTGTGTTCACATAAAACACTAGTTTAATACAGTGGTTCTCAAACTTATTTCTCTGAGCCACACTTTCAGAATAAAAATGTTCTCGTGGCACACCAAATTGTTTATGGATAAATACACTGGAAAACTAAAACAACTCCTGGCAGTGCTTGATTTATAACACAGAATCCTAGAATACAGCTCATTTTCAACATACTTTATCATGTGCTGATGTTAGAAGAAGATGATAAAAGGAAGGAAAGGATCAGCAGGAGAAAAGACAGCCAAAGAATCATTTGGACTCATGTTTCTTTAGTGGTCCAGCTGAGCCAATTCAATTAAAAGCAGTTGATGTTGCATTCAGAAGATAAGGGGGGAAAGCCACAAGGCATTTTTGCACATGGGTTTAGTACCATGAGAGAAACCCAAAACACTTGTTACTCATGTAGCAGTGCTTTTTGGGGTTTGTTTTTTAACCCTTCAACAAGCAGGGCCATTCAGAAGTTGATGAACAATTGATATACTGCAGGGAACTGTATGAGCTCAGAGCTTTCAGCTCTCGGTGAGAGAGTTCACCTGAAGATTAGCCAGATGGAGAGGCTTTGCCAGGTAAAAGGTCCATCTCAACAGGGTGTGTGCATTCAAGGACCAGCACTTCCCAGCAGAGGGCGCAGGAGAGCTAAAAATCCAAAACAAACGCAGCGTTTTCCAGCATGTTGAGTATCATAGACTTGTGGAGTTGCAGGAATATGGGGATCAAGAAGAAACATTATTTATTATTATTATTATTATTATTATTATTATTATTATTATTATTATTATTATTATTTTTACTTATACAGTGCTACCTCGGGTTAAGTACTTAATTCGTTCCGGAGGACCATTCTTAACCTCAAACTGTTCTTAACCTGAGGTACCACTTTAGCTAATGGGGCCTCCTGCTCCTGTCGTGCTGCCGGAGCACGATTTCTGTTCTCATCCTGAAGCAAAGTTCTTAACCCAAGGTACTATTTCTGGGTTAGCGGAGTCTGTAACCTGAAGCGTCTGTAACCTGAAGCGTCTGTAACCCGAGGTACCACTGTTCCCCTGATGGGACTCAAGGAGATGTAGACCCATGGCTCATGCTTAAAGCTTGATAAGGATGGAATAAGTCCATTTCCTGCCCATGTCCTCTCTGCATGTGTCTCTCACCCCACCCCACCCCACATTTCTGCATTAACCTGAGTACATTTTAAACCCACAACTAAATCTGCATCGGAATATTGTCACTCAAGGCACTGCATTCCTGAAAGTATTCTCTCTTGCAACACACATTTGAAATGCATTTTGGTCCCCCCCCTTTTTTTTAAAGCTGAGAATGCTGTCAAAACAACCAGAGTGTTAGGAATCACTGATCTGCTTGTTTATATAGCAGCCAGTCCACGGACCACCAATTGGGAACCGCTAATGGATCTAAGGGATAACCGAGTTTCAATTCATACACTAGTCTGGGATCAGATCAGCCCACGCTGGAATTGGCAAGGAGTCCTCAGTTCCTCAAGTACTGTAACTTGCAGAGGATTCACATCATGATGGTGAAACTCGCTTACTTTCTTTTTCAAGCTTACCTGCAGCCAGGATCGTCCAGCTAGATTTGAGGT
Source organism: Podarcis melisellensis (assembly GCF_964234715.1). NCBI lineage: Eukaryota > Metazoa > Chordata > Lepidosauria > Squamata > Lacertidae > Podarcis > Podarcis melisellensis. Next base: position 15,194,698 of record NC_138539.1, on the reverse strand, counting down.
ACAGACCGGTGTTTAGAAATGCAAATAGCTTCAAGGTAGGGGAAAGGCAAGGGATGCAGGTGGCGCTGTGGGTTAAACCACAGAGCCTAGGACTTGCCGATCAGAAGGTTGGCGGTTCGAATCCCCGTGATGGGGTGAGCTCCCGTTGCTCGGTCCCTGCTCCTGCCAACCTAGCAGTTCGAAAGCACATCAAAGTGCAAGTAGATAAATAGGTACCACTCCAGCAGGAAGGTAAATGGCATTTCCGTGCGCTGCTCTATGTGACTCATAGAATCACAGAACTGTAGAAATGGAAGGGGTGCCAAGGGTCATCTAGTCCAACCCCCACAAGGCAGGCATCGCAACGAAAGCATCCATGGCGGATGGCCACCCAACCTCTGCTAAAATACCTCCAGCAAGGCAGCTTGCTGTGCTCCTAAGCACTTCCATTTTTGTGTGTTGGTGTGCCGGCACTCTGACACAAACAGCTGCACGCTTGTGGCAATTTAGTTGTCATTCCCTGAGTGGCTGTCCTAAGATAACCCTCCTGTCAGTACAAAGAAGGGATTGGGTGTTCTAGACACCCTTACTAACTCGCTCGGGGTCACTGAGAGGCTACAGAGTCCCTCACGCCACTATTAGCAGGAACATGCCGACTCGCCAGCCTTGTAACATGAGAACCTTCGTGTCTTGTGCTGTTTCCTCGCAGTGCAGGAATCCCACACTATTTGGGCAGGTTAAGTCTTCTGCAAGCCGGGGCCAACACTTGCCTCCACATTTGTCTCCATTTGCTGTCCTCAGATACGTGAGAAATGTTTCGCCTAGCGACAGCTTGGCAGTTGTCACTACATGTGGCCGGCTCGAAGCTAGACGCATGAGAGCATACCCTAAGCCACCAAGTGCTCAAAGAGTACCTTTGGTAGTACACAGTGTTTTAACGGGATTGTGTTCAGAGCCTCACGGCTTTAGCGAGGAAATGGTCCATGCATTTGGTGAACTGGGCAGTGTTAGAAACTGAGATATCAAAGCTAGGAGTTAAATGGCATCTTAAACCTAGGATATGGGAGCCGCAACAGAATGTCTAGGCGCGCTTTTTATGACAAGAATACAAAGCTGAAAATGAATGAACTGCAGATTGGCAGACAAAATTAATGGACTACGCAGAATTGGATAAAATGACAGGAAGGATTTGAAATCTGTGGGACCAGAGATTTACAGAAGATTGGAAGAAATATATGAACTATTTGAAGAGCAACTGTAATCAACAAGTCACGCTAGTAGGACTACAAGAAGTTTTGTAAGGCGAAATATATGAAATATTGCAAAGAAGAGAGACATTAGTTATGATATTTAAATGTAATAGTGAAAGTAAGAAATGTAAATTAAGTGAAAAGATTGGAAAATTTTCAGGTGTGATTAATGGAAGTCAAAAAAATTGTATAAGATATAAAAGTATGTTTAATAATTGTTGAAAATGATATGTTAAAACACAAATACACACATGAAAATGAATAAACTGCAGCTAAAATCTTCATTTTTCACATGGTCTGAGGCCTGCTAAAAACAAAGCCACGCTTCCCCTGCCCATCCCCTAATATTCTTATGAGGGTCTCTTCTCCAGCCTTCAGAGAGTGGCTGGAAGTGGACAGGCAGAAAAAGGTCCTCCTTTCGTTCCAGCGGTGGCAGTTTTAAGCTGGAATCTTAGGTGCAGTACCGCGCCCAGAGCTCAGAAACTGCTCACATGAAAGAAGTTCCCTGTCGCAAAATGTGCCTAGAACAATGGGAGTTTCAAACGCTGAAATGGGATGGTGTTCAACTAACATGTTCCACTAGTGCAAGGATTGCTACTTGTGCAATGCAATTACACACATACACCATGCATGCCCCAAATCTGTTCTGGAGGGTTGGATACGGGGGCCGGAAGGTGGGGGGAGAGAGTTTGATTGCGCAAGTGGAAATCCTCACACTCCCACAACATATTACTCTGCACCAGATTGGATATAATGGAAAAATTTGCGGCGATCTTTATCAGTAAACCAGTATCAAGCTAGGAAAGAGCTTCTTCATGCTTTATGCCAGATGTGGTTTGGGCTCTGGCTCCCACAAACATTTGGGGTGCAACGTGGACTGAGAAGTGGGCCAAGAACCAAGAAGCCTTATGAGGAACAGTTGAAGGAGCTGAGTATCTTTAGCCTGGAAGAGAGGAGACTAAAAGGAGAGGGGATTTTGGTGTTGTTGTTTAGTCGTTTAGACATGTCTGACTCTTCGTGACCCCATGGACCAGAGCACGCTAGGCACTCCTGTCTTCCACTGCCTCCCGCAGTTTGGTCAAACTCATGCTGGTAGCTTCGAGAACACTATCTAACCATCTTGCCCTCTGTCGTCTCCTTCTCCTTGTGCCCTCCATCTTTCCCAACATCAGGGTCTTTTCCAGGGAGTCTTCTCTTCTCATGAGGTGGCCAAAGTATTGGAGCCTCAGCTTCACAATCTGTCTTTCCAGTGAGCACTCAGGGCTGATTTCCTTAAGAATGGAGAGGTTTGATCTTCTTGCAGTCCATGGGACTCTCAAGATGGGATAGCCACCTTCAAATGTCTTAAGGGCTGTCACATGGAAGAGGGAACAAGCTTGTTTTCTCCTGCTCTGGAGTGTAGTACCCAAACCAATGACTTCAATTTATAGGAAAGCAGATTCCAACTAAACATCAGGAAAAAATTTCTGATAGTAAGAACCCGTTTGACAGTGGAGTGGTCTCCCTCAGGAGGTTGTGGACTCTCCTTCCTTGGGGGTTTTTAAGCAGAGGTTGGATGAACATCTGTCCAGGATGCTTTAGCTGAGATCCCCGCATTGCAGGGGGTTGAATTAGATGACTCTTACGGTCCCTTCCAACTCTACAATTCTCTGATTCTAACCAGTAACTGGCTGAAGTTCCCACTTGAATTTTTCTGCACGTTTTAATTCATTTGCGCTTCACATGTCTAATGTGGCAAGCATCCCAGTGTAACCCCCAGCGGCCTGAAAAAAACTGAAGTGGCCTTGCACACGTCATAATTTTTAATTTACTATCTGGCCTGTTGATAGGAGTTGCAGCCCAAAACTTCTAGGGTACCAGGTTGAGGAAGTGTGCTTTAGAGTGTGCCCATAAGCCAAAAGCCAGCTCTTCGTGATGTTCCCTTTGTCCCACCTTATCCATCTACTTGTTCTTGCTTCCTGACACTCTATGGTAACCATCTGTTCCTCTGTTATCTCCTATCCCAATGGGAAAATGTCTTCCTTATTGCAGGCTTGCATCTCTGGTGGAAACAGCTGGCAGCAGAAAGAAGCATGAAGAGTAAAAAAAAAACAACAACCAAGGATGATACAACACCAGGAATGTTTCTGGAGGGCTTGGCAATATCCAGGGCTGATCAGCCTCTTTGGTGGCAGCAGTATTAATTCCAGAAATCGAGCAGGAATAATAAATTATAACGCTCGCAAGCAGAACTTATTTACATACTAAAATGTTACAGAATCAAAGAGCAAAATTCCGGTTCCAAAAGCGAGGCACACATGGAGTACCAGCCAAAGAAAGCAAATCTTACAGGCTTATAAAATCATTTGGGGCACAGAGAAACAGCGACTGGGGAGAATTCTGCTTCTCCTTCTTTTCCAATAGTGGAATCATGAGCTACGAAAACCGTTTTGACACAAGGCAAAATTCTCTGCATTGACAAGGGACACACAGGGTCAGGCTCTGCAGAAGTATGCAAATAAATGCCCTGCAACGATGTCACGCAGGTGATATGCATCGCTCCATGCAACTGGGAACACTGCCTTTCCAGGGTACCTGGCCATGTGGAGCACTGGGCATACACACAGATCTGCATTTGAAGACATGCACAAAGGGAGGCAGAGCCTGCTGCTTGCCGCCATATTTGCATTCATGGTTCACAGAAGGCCTTTGCTCCACCCCCAGATACAAATTAAACACCACCTCCAACTCCTTGAAAGATTCCATCAAGGGTGTCTCTGAAAATTTTTACACATCACTTGGGAAGACAGGCGAACTAATGCCAGCGTACTGGAAGAAGCAAAGACCACCAGTTTTCTTCAACATCAACTTTGCTGGACTGGTCGTGTTTTGCGGATGCCTGATGATCGTCTTCCAAAGCAACTACTTCATTCCGAACTTAAAAATGAAAAGCGTAATGCTGGTGGTCACCAAAAGAAATTTAAAGACTCTCTGAAGGTGAATCTAAAAAAGTGTAGTATAAACACCGACAACTGGGAAACACTGGACTGCGAGCACTCCAATTGGTGAACAGCCTTTACCAAAGGTGTCATGAACTTTGAAGACACTCAAACTCAGGATGAAAGGGAGAAACGTGCTAAGAGGAAGGCACGCTTGGCAAGCCCTCACCGTGATCAACCTATGTCCCCACTGTGGAAGGATATGTGGATCCAGAATTGGCCTCCACAGCCACTTACAGACTCACTGTTAAAACCGTGTTTATGGAAGGCAATCTTACTTGGCTATGAGTGATCGCCAAAGAAGAAGAAGACCAATTAAGAATACCTGAAGAGGGTTTCGCTTTGACAAATGTTTCTCGTTAACCTTAGAACAGAATTCCGAATGCTTCCTAAGAAAGGAAGCGATGTTCTACCTCTACAGAAGTACGCCTCCAGATACCAGTTGCTGGGAATCACAGGTGGGCTTGTTGTGCTGATGTTCCCAAATGCATCTGGTTGGCCAAGGTGAGAACAGGTACTGCACTAGATGGACCACTGGCCTGATGCAGAAGGCTCTTCTTATGTTGCTGCCTCATCAAAACGCATCTGCCTTGTAGCAAGTGCCCTTTTAGATGTTGCTGGACTACAAATTCCATCACCCCTGACCATTGGCCCTGGGAGTTACTGTTGTTGGCATCTGTCTGTCTCAAGAGACAACTGAGTGAGCCTCCAGGTGTAAAGTCAAACTGCTGTGCCAGAAGTGATCTCCCTGGGCAGTGTGTATGGAGGTCGGGGGCTGCCCATCTGACCCCCCCTCTCAGCCTTGCTAATGCAGTCCAAAGCAGTGTTAAATATATAAGCCAGGCACTTAAGTCCTCTGTGACATCAAACGTGCCAAATGAGGGTCTGGCTTGCCCTCTGTGATGCCAGAGCTTATCAACCACTAGCTATCTGACTTTTAGAAGACACCTGAAGGCAGCCCTGTTTAGGGAAGTTTTTAATGTCTGATGTTTTATTGTCTTTTTAATATTTTGTTGGGAGCCGCCCAGAGGGGCTGGGGAAACCCAGCCAGATGGGCAGGGTATAAATAAATGATGATGATGATGATGATGATGATGATGATGATGATAGTGAGCGGCCTGTGGACATGACTCAGCATCTCAAGGCTCATTGCACAGTCGCTTAATAATAATAATAATAATAATAATAATAATAATAATAATAATTTATTATTTGTACCCCGCCCATCTGGCTGGGTTTCCCCAGCCACTCTGGGCGGCTTCCAACAAAGATGAAAGATACACTAAAATGTCACATATTAAAAACCTCCCTGAACAGGGCTGCCTTCAGATGTCTTCTGAATGTCAGGTAGATGTTTATCGCTTTGACATCTGAGTTATGGAAGCAGTGACAAAACATCAACAAAGGTACCTGGTGGCCAGCAGAGGGTATGAATGAAGAGGACCGAACCAAGCCTCTTTGATCCGTGGCATGCTCTCGTACATCAAGAGATCCTTCTCAGTCAGTACAACAAGCACAGCTTTCCAATGCCTCTCGTTCTCTCCCAGCACCTGGGGAGGAAAAGAAGAAATGGAGCCTGTGAAATGATGGCAAGGAAAGAAGTCAAGATTGCAGTTGCCAGCTAGTCTGAAGTGGGGTGGACAAGAAGCACATGCTGCCAGGAAGGCAATGAGTTCATTGATTGAATCACTTCTCTAGTAGCGGTCATTTATGCATAGCTCCCCAAGAGCGCACTGATTTGCGTAAAATTGTTGTATGCATAGATGCAAAGAAGTAACTGCTGTAATTTCAATACAAGTGCATCTCAGAAAAATAGAGAAGACCTGTCGGCATATGCAGTCTGCAGTCTAGGTACAACAAGGGAAGCTACATTAGACTTGAGTCTAATCGGTACTGTTCAGCCTGACTGGCAGAAGGTCTCCCGTATTTCAGACAAGGAAGAACCCCGGCCTGATCTGTAAATGCCAGGGATCTGCTGCTTGTTCTCTACCTCTGAGTTCCAACAGGTTTGCTATGGGCAGCTACAAGGCCTCTGCTCTCTTCTTATGATCCTTTACCTTCAAACCAGACTTGGACTACACAGCCCTCCAAACAGAGGTTGCCTTCAAGGAGAGGACTATCCTCTGGCAGACCTTCAAGTTAGAGGACTGTCCTCTGACTGCTCTAAGAGTGATATGTATCCCATTTTTAAGGAAAGTATTCCCCCCACCCACCCAGGGGCAAATCATTCAAAAATTAGCTACTGCTGCCATGTTTTTCTTTCTAAACTCCAGGTTTCTTGCGGGACACACATTTTGTTCTTAAATCAAGTGACTCACGCAATCTAGACTTTGCCAAATGGTTTAAAAGCATATTTTCAAACTGTGAAGCTAATCGATAATTAAATTAGAGTCCTGTTTTGGAAAGCCATTCTGTATTTTTCATTAATTGGAAAGGGCCACTCCAATTATAATTCCTTTTTATTAAACTAATTACACAGTATCAGCAGGCTGAAAATTTCACCAGGCATTCAGCCTGTGAGATTTAAGCAAAGGGTGTGTTGCTTTTGGGGAAGTCTCATGTTTCATAAAGGCTAGTTTTCAGGATATAAAAATCCGTGTTTCACTAGATTTACAGACCAGCTATGAATAGAAACTTTTAAAAAAGAGAAATTTTGATTATTATTTTTTGTTTTGTTCTCCTGTTTGAAAGAAAATGGGTTGTTTTCAACAAATTTGCATTGATTTTTTAACGTATAGGAAAATAAAATATGTTTTCAAATACACAATATAAAAGGGAAAGCAAAGCCTAGGTTTAAAATAAAGTTGACATTCTGGACAAGTGCCTAATAAACATCTTCATGAAGTGATCTACTCAGGTGAGTACATCAGGTAAAGAATTGAACCAGTGCTTTAAACTTTTTTTCCCCTTTTTCCATTTCAGAGTATAGCGGCAGCAGAATTAAAGCCACTATGAGGAGGCCTCTCTGCTTAAAGGCTGCCGGTAGAGACTTTCCATATTCCTAGAGTGAGTTTCAGACATTAATAAAGGGACCCCTGATCATTAGGTCCAGTCGTGGCCGACTCTGGGGTTGCGGCGCTCATCTCACTTTATTGGCCGAGGGAGCCGGCGTACAGTTTCCGGGTCATGTGGCCAGCATGACTAAGCCGCTTCTGGCGAACCAGAGCAGTGCACAGAAACACCATTTACCTTCCCGCCGGAGCAGTACCCATTTATCTACTTGCACTTTGATGTGCTTTCGAACTGCTAGCTTGGCAGGAGCAGGGACCGAGCAACGGGAGCTCACCCCGCCACGGGGATTCGAACCGCCAACCTTCTGATCGGCAAGTCCTAGGCTCTGTGGTTTAACCCACAGCGCCACCCACATCCAGGCAACTAATCCCTTTGGATACTCTGCACAGTGTGGAAGTGGCCCCGTTTTGACAGATATTAGGCTATGTATTTTTATTTCTTTTCTTGCTGGTTGCTGAATGACAACGTCCACATTTTTATTTTTATTTATAGTAAATAATCTTGATTCAAGTGCAGGAGGCAATTCCGAATACAAAAATAATGAAATTTGATTGGCCGAAGCAAAATAAACTGCAATGCAGAAACGCATCGCACAACATCTACAGTGTCCTGTCTCCCTCTGAGCTGCATTTGTGAACTCACTGAAACCAAGGCGATTTCCAGCGGTGGAGCTGATTAGAGCAGACAGCCGTAAGCACAGGATGTTGGTACATCCCACGCGGCAGGAAATTGGGCCGCACTATACCTCTGACCCCAGCCACAGACGAAGGAGGCAATACAGGGAGAATTATTTCAAGAGGGAAATGAAAAGAAGCAAATGGCTACATTTCCATTGCTAATCTCTTCCTGATCCCAATGCACACTACAATGCAGGCTTGTGTCGCTATCAGATCTGGGCGTTTGCCAAGGCATACAAAATTCCCCGCAGGGCACAATAGGAACTGCTGGAAGTACCTAACGAAAACAAGAGGTGCGAGTTGAAGGTGGGGAAGGGGGGAGATTATGCAGCCTGGGCTGTGGGTCCATTTGGGTGCTAGGAGTCTGAATGCTCAGGGAAGACAGAAGCAGATAAACGCATAATTGTAATGATTGATTGATTGATTGATTGATTGACAAAGCCACTTCCAGCCTGCCCAGGAGGTGGGGTTGCGGGCTTCACGCCCACCCCCATGTGAGCGGGGGCTGATTTCAGCCCCCGCGAGAACAGGGGAATCCCGGCCAGATCTGCCCTATTTAGGGCCGGCTCAGAGGGGGCTCGCCCTCTTTCGCTGGCTAGCCCTCACGTTTTCCCACCCTCCCTCCCTTTAGGAAGGCTTTAGGTAGGTGTTTGCCTTTGCTATGGACTTCGGTCTGTCGCCGCAAGGGGCATGGTAGGAATTTTTCCCAATTGGCAATTTGTAGCCTTTTGGTTTTTCGCCTACCTCGTAGCAACTCGTCACAACTTTTCTGCATTGGCGGTAGGCATTGGTAAGAAGGGGTTAAGAGGATGTGGGCGGGGGAGGAACGCCATCACCTTCCCCCCAGTGAGCGAAGGGTGGTCCGTTAAAGGACTCCGGGGGGTGTGGCCCTGTCCGAAGCCTATGGAGGTGTGGGCCAAAGGCACGCCCCAGAGCGGTGACCGGGGGAGCTCCTAGTCGATGTGCCTTGGCAGGAGACTCCCCCGATAAAGTGTTAACCCTTCCCCGTGTCTCCAGCAAATGGGCTGGAGCCGGATAGGACCAATGCCTAAGCCGATGCCTCTCATTCCTGAATTCAATAAAGTTGTGGCCTAATTCGCCCAATTAACCTTAATCATGGTGTCTTGTGTCTTTATTTATCCTGGTGGGGGGCGGGAACTCGCCACGCAATAAGTAGTGGTCCAAATTTGTTTGTATCGCCAAGCTGAGCGCTCTTAAACCAGCTTCACTTAACCGCAGCGACATTGTCATGTACCCGGACCAGACTGTCTGCAAAGCATCGTGACTTCATAAAAACACTATGTGATCCCTGATTGTGTAGGTTCACTCTAGAAAAGAGAAAGACAAAGCAAACAGGGGGATGTAGAAAATGATGAAATGACAGCAAGTTAAGGAAACCAATGGCAGCAAGGTAGCAAAGTGAAGATTCACATTAAATTAGGCAGAAGGTGGGATATGTAGGAGGGAAGTCTGCATTAGGTGAAGTCTTGGGGTTATTTCAGACTCAAAGCTGCCCATTGAGGCACAGGTTAATTCTGCGTCCAGGGTAGCTCCATCTGGGACATCGCTTAAAACTCTACCTGCCTGTGCACTGTCTTGCCAGAGTGGCGCATGCTCTGGTTATCTCCCACTTGGACTATTGCAATGTGCTTTACGTGGGGCTACCTTTGAAGGTGACTCGGAAACTACAACTAATCCAGAATGTGGCAGCTGGACTGGTGACTGGGAGTGGCCGCCGAGACCGTACAACGCCGGTCCTGAAAGACCTACTTTGGCTCCCAGTTTGTTTCCGGGCACAATTCAAAGTGTTGGTGCTGACTTTTAAAGCCCTAAATGGCCTCAGCCCAGTATACCTGAAGGAGCATCTCCACCCCTGAACACTGTCCTCCGAGGGTCTTCTGCTGGTACCCTCACTGCGAAAAGCGAAGTTACATGAAACCAGGCAGAGGACCTTCTTGGTAGTGGCGCCCTCCCTGTGGAACGCCTCCCTTCAGAAGTCAAGGAAATAAACAACTATCTGACTTTAAGAAGACATCTGAAAGCAGCCCTGCTTAGGGAAGTTTCTAATGCTTGAAGTTTTATCACGTTTTTACTATTCTGCTAGGAGCCGCCCAGAGTGGCTGGGGCAACCCAGCCAGGTGGGTGGGGTATAAATAATAAAATCGTTGTTGTCGTCGTCATCTAGGGCAGCAGCTCATTGCACATAAACAATTTTTTTATTGTTGTATTTTTCCTCCTGAGTTTTTAGGGGAGACCTCTCACAGCCAGGATCTCTCTGCTGCTTGGCTTATGAAAGATGACAAGATCACAACCCTAAAATCGGCATCTACGTTCCTATTGGGTTTAATCAATTATCTGAGACAAACCATTGCTTGCAAACTAAACGCTAGATACTCTCAACATTATAACTCAAGTCTACGTGAGGTAGCAGCAGGAGGATTCTTTATTTATTTTTAATCTTCTCCTACCTGACAGTTATGTGGAGTTTTAAATTAGATATGCACACCACAAACAGATGGAGTGCAATACAGCATTATTTCCTCCAGATTACTGAACGATGGAAGATTGCTAAGGCTGTCAATCTTTAAACAGAAATCCTATTAGGAAATTACATGCTATCTGCAATGGAGACTCTAAAGTTTAATGCTTTTAACTTGACTCTCCAGTTCTCTGGGTGTTTTCCGAATTTTTGCTACACAGTGCTGCAGTATTCCATGATCTGAAAAGCCGTGTTCCTCTGACACGCAGATCACATTAGGAACATAGGAAACTGCCTTTGTTTGGAGTCAGATCATTGGACCACCTGGTTCAATGCTGTCTACAATGACTGGCTTAATAATGCAAGCAGAGCTCAGCATCCCATTCCCATAATGACCAACCATAATTAATAATAATAATAATAATAATAATAATAATAATAATAATAATAATAATAATTTATTTGTACCCCGCCCATCTGGCTGGGTTTCCCCAGCCACTCTGGGCGGCTTCCATAGAAACCAAAAATACACTAAAATATCACACATTAAAAACTTCCCTGAACAGGGCTGCCTTAAGATGTTTTCTGAAGTTGTTTCACGTAGTTGTTTATCGCTTTGATATCTGATGGGAGGGTGTTCCACAGGGCAGGCGCCACTACTGAGAAGGCCCTCGCAATGAGGGAACTGCCAGAAGACCCTCGGCGCTGGACCTCAGCGTCCAGGCAGAACGATGGGGGTGGAGACGCTCCTTCAGGTATACTGGGCCGAGGCTGTTTAGGGCTTTAAAGGTCAACACTAGCACTTTGAATTGTGCTCGGAAACGTACTGGGAGCCAATGTAGGTCTTTCAAGACCGGTGTTATGCGGTCTCGACGGCCGCCCCCAGTCACCAGTCTAGCTGCCGCATTCTGGATTAGTTGTAGTTTCCGAGTCACCTTCAAAGGTAGCCCCACGTAGAGAGCATTGCAGTAGTCCAAGCGGGAGATAACTAGAGCATGCACCACTCTGACAAGACAGTCCGCAGGCAGGTAGGGTCTCAGCCTGCGTACCAGGTGGAGTTGGTAGACAGCTGCCAATGGGAAGCTCACAAGCAGAACAGAACTCTCCCACTACCAAGCGACTGGGATTCATAAAGCATTGCTGCCTCTAAAAGTGGACACAGAGCACAGCCATCGGGGTTAGTAGCCATTGATAGCCTGTGGGGACTGATCACAGAATTGCAGAGTTGGAAATGACTGTGAGGTACAACCCCATATACTATTTTCCCCAATCTGGGACTTGAACACACAACCCTGAGATGAAGAGTTTCATGACTTACCAACTGAGCTGTCATGTGGCAAGATCCACTGAGATGAGCAGCTTAGGATGCAGCCCATCTCTGGCTCAGCCAGCTGATTCCTGGCTCAACAAACCGCAACCCCAGTCCAGCCAAAGATATGCCAACGGATCTTGGCCCAGTATACCTGAAGGAGCACCTCCACCCCCATTGTCCAGCCCGGACACTGATGTGCAGCTCCGAGGGCCTCCTGGCGGTTCCCTCACTGCGGGAAGTGAGGTTACAGGGAACCAGGCAGAGGGCCTTCTCGGTAGTGGCACCTGCCTGTGGAATGCCCTCCCATCAGATGTCAAGGAAATAAACAACAATCTGACATTTAGAAGAAATCTGAAGGCTGCCCTGTATAGGGAAGTTTTTAATGTTTGATGTTTTATTGTGTTTTTAATATTCTGTTGGGAGCCGCCCAGAGTGGTTGGGGAAACCTAGCCAGATGGGTGGGGTATAAATAACAAATTGTAATTGTTGTTGTTGTTGTTATGTCCCACCCTGGCTTAGTCAAGGTTGATGAAAGCCCTAAAATGGGGTGTTCTGGGGGTGGGACTTAGGCTGGATATCTGAATCCCATTGAGCTTGGACACTTGACCTAGCAACCTGGCGCACAGCTCTATTTTACAGGGATCCAGGCAGAGGGCCTTCTCGGTAGTGGCACCTGCCCTGTGGAACGCCCTCCCACCAGATGTCAAAGAGAACAACAACTACCATACTTTTAGAAGACATCTGAAGGCAGCTCTGTTTAGGGAAGCTCTTAATGTTTAACAGACCACTGTATTTTAATACTTTGTTGGAAGCCTCCCAGGGTGGCTGGGGAGACCCAGCCAGATGGGTGGGGTATAAATAATAAATTGTTGTTGTTGTTGTTAATCAGAGGATCGTAGAATTGTGGAGTTGAAAGTGTCACCAAGGGTCATCTAGTCCAACCCCCTACAATGCAGAAATCCAGTCAACCTCCAATTAAACGCCTCCAGCGAAGGAGAGGCTTGTTGGCCAGGCTGTGACTGAGCAGCAAACCTCACTGTTGAACGGGGTTTGAATCCGGTGTCTCTTTACACTGGCTTCCTTTACACCAGCTTCTTGTGCATAGGATTACTCCCTCTGTCTAACCTGTCAATCCTCTTTTAAACCACTCAAAGGCAGCAGGTCTTTGGGGTTTGGGGCAGCCGTCTCTCTTAGCTCCACCTTGAGAAGGCAAGGTTGAAACTAGGAACTTCTGCATGTAACTCATCTGCCGTAATCTCCCAACTTCTTTTTCATTCTGCCTATAATAACGATGAGGATAATAAAACTTGTCCCTAAAGTTTTATCCGTTGATTAATCAGCCCATTAAACCGAGCGGTCCACATCTGCACAATTGTAAGGTTAAATACATATATACATACTTTACAAATAAAACTGCTGGTATTGGCAGATGTTCTCCTTTTCCTTTCCTTGCTCTGAAATCTCTGAGTCAGATCTCTCTTTTTCCTTTTGGAGCCAACTCGCTGGTCACGAATCGTTTGAGGTAACAGGTGCATAACCATTATCAGGCAGCATTTGGTTCCCATTTCAAATATGTGGGGGACTTTCCCATTCCTCTGGACATGATCCCAAACCACATCCCAGAGCTGCTGGTTATCCCTAGTAAAACATCCAGGCAGCTGTGAAAAGCGCTTTTGAACCATGTAAGGAGTAGCTCAGGCTGGATGTTCCTTTAGGCCATTGGGAAAGTCTGAGGGTAAACAAATGCAAAACAGATGGGGGTGTGAAGAATAACTGTAAAAAGCCCCTTCCCCCGAAGATAAGCTTGCGATAAGAATGGCCAGATTTGTCTGCAAAAATCAAAGCATGTTCCTCTGGATAAAATGGGTCCAAACTTTGGTCTCAGCTGGAAGCAAATGGGGATCCCAGACTAATCCACAAACCACTTAAGGCCTGTGCTTAGATCTACAGTCGTACCTTGGAAGTCAAACGGAATCCGTTCCGGAAGTCTGTTCGACTTCCAAAAAGTCCGAAAACCAAATCGTGGTTTCTGATTGGCTGCAGGAAGCTCCTGCAGCCAATCAGAAGCTGTGGAAGCCCTGCCGGACGTCCAGGTTCCAAAGAACATTTGCAAACTGGAACAATCACTTCTGGGTTTGCGGTGTTCAGGAGCCAAAGTATCTGAGTTCCAGGCCATTCGAAAACCAAGGTACGACTGTTTGTTTGTTTTACAAAATATGAACTGCAATCTCCAAACAGTATACAACCATAGAAGAGACATGACTAAAATATACAAGCCAATTAAAGAAAAGTTTGCAACCATAATAAAAAATAAAGATAATTAAATAGTCTAAGACCAGTTTTTCCTGTTGAGGTCAGTGAGGCTGAATTGGGCTTAGAGCCAACCATACTTTACTGAACTATGAAATCTACCAATAGCCTCTCCAGGCACATATCTGTTTATATTTAATCTCAATAAATCTTCAGCCTTGGTTCATGTTCCACCTTCCCCTGGTATGTGTTATGTCCCCCTTCTGAAAATGGCCAAGTCTGTACACCACAGTAAACCATAGCTAACACTGTACCAGAGCAGCTTTGACTCCTTGTTGCTCACACTGGGAGGTAATAAACCATAATCCCTGCCTTGGTATCACATTCGAAACAGGGGTCGCAGTTTGCTTTGCCCTTCTGAAAACTGCCCAGTTTGCACACCATGATAAACCATGGTTAATGGTTTATTGCTGTGTTGTCTAACTCCTTTAAGTTCAAAGCACAATCCCTGGCTAAACATGACATCCAAGCAAACCATGATCTCCAAGTCCTGACTTTGTCTACAGGTTGTGGTCTCTTGTGAGTCAAACCATGTTCCCTGGGTTTAGATGCACAGGCCATAGTTTGTCTTTTCTAGGGCAAGCAGATGCAAAATTGCTTGTGCATGGTAAAAACCATGCAAATATACATGTGCAAATATGGCTGAGATTTCTGGCAGACAAGTCTACTTCTGGCCTCACTCACAATTGGGGTGGCTGCTCTTATTCCACACAGAACGTTCTGGAAGGGGGCAACATCTTCCTTCCTCCAATCTGTCTTGTGACCTCATTAGAAAACATGTTTCTTTCCGGAGCTATGGTAGTGCATTAAGAGGAGGGAGCAACTCCTTGACTCTTTGCTTTGTGTGTGAAATGTTTAAGGCCGGCACTGACAATTGACCTCTGAGGGTTTTTTTCTATCTAGTACATCCCCCCACCGCCATGTTCAAGTTCCCTAGCTTTTTTCCTTTAGCAGGGCAGGATCGCTTGGTGTGCTCTTTCAAAGGCTTATTTCATCTGCTGCTCCTTGCTTAGCTGTTCCTAAAATATACCCAGGCCGTTTTTAAACACCTTTGCCTTCATCTCTCCCCATTGCGCCTTCTGCTTGGAGGTTCTGTGCTATTTTCTTCCCTCTCTCCCAACTTCTATAGGCTTCATGGGGAGAGACCACAACTCAGCGATGTCAAAGGTCCCAGATTCCAAGCCCTTGTAGTACGTCTGGTTAAATATTCAAGTTGCAGGGCAGGCTGGGAAAGAGCTCGGGATGAGACTCTGGACACCTTCGTTGGAAGTTATGCTGAGCCGAGCACAGGAAAAGCTTGCCCCGTCTCAACAGCGACTAGGCAGCCTGCCTTCCAAGTTCATCCGTCCTGTGTCCCACTTTCTGTATCTGTGCAAAAGTTGTTGTTGTTGTTGTTTAGTTGTGTCCGACTCTTCGTGACCCCATGGACCAGAGTACGCCAGGCACTCCTGTCTTCCACTGCCTTCCGCAGTTTGGTCAAACTCATGCTGTTAGCTTCGAGAACATTGTCCAACCATCTTGTCCTCTGTTGTTCCCTTCTCCTTGTGCCCTCCATCTTTCCCAACATCAGGGTCTTTTCCAGGGAGTCTTTTCTTCTCATGAGGTGGTATTGGAGTCTCAACTTCAGGATCTGTCCTTCCAGTGAGCACTCAGGGCTGATTTCCTTCAGCATGGATAGGTTTGATCTTCTTGCAGTCCATGGGACTCTCCAGAGTCTCCTTCAGCACCATAATTCTAAAGCATCAATTCTTTGGCGATCAGCCTTCTTTATGGTCCACCTCTCACTTCCATACATCACTACTGGGAAAACCATAGCTTTAACTATACGGACCTTTGTGGGCAAGGTGATGTCTCTGCTTTTTAAGATGCTGTCTAGGTTTGCCATCGCCTTTCTCCCAAGGAGCAGGTTTCTTTTAATTTTGTGGCTGCTGTCACCATCTGCAGTGATCATGGAGCCCAAGAAAGTAAGAAAACAGGGAGCTGAGCCAGAAAGCTTCCCACTATATTCATCGTTGCTCCAGGCTTTTAAGCTGGGGTCCCTTTGGTCCTTATTGGTCAGTGTGAGCAATGGGCGGCCTAGAATGGCATTTGGTCCTCTGGCTGGTCCTCTGCTTATTCTAACCTCCGTGTGCCCAACATCCTGCTGCCGTCGGATGGTTTCAGCTCAGGCTCGTTTGCTCCTTGCTTGTGTGTGCTGTGTTTGTTTTTCTTTCCTAAACTTCTGGACAAAGCAGATCCTGCAACTTTCTAGCAAGCAAGCTTTTCAGGCCCAGAACTTTCCTCACAGTTTAGCATTAGGTTTGCATTGCGCTGCACAGGCAAGCATAAAAGTCCTCCATCATAGGTAAAAGGTAGAGGGACCCGTGGACATAGGCAACTATGGGGTTGTGGGGCTCATCTCGCTTTCAGGCCGAGGGAGCTGGCATTTCTCCACAGACAGCTTTCTGGGCCATGTGGCCAGCATGACTAAACTGCTTCTGGTGCAACGGGACACCATGATGGAAACCAGAGCGCACGGAAACACCGTTTACCTTCCCACCACAGCGATACCTATTTATCTACTTGCACTTTTGTGCTTTTGAACTGCTAGGTTGGCAGGAGCAGGGACAGAGCAACAGGAGCCTGAAAAAGAGGTGGCTGAGAGGAGACAGGATAAGTAAAGGTGAAGGGACCCCTAACCATTAGGTCCAGTTGTGGCCGACTCTGCGGTTGCGGCGCTCATCTCACTTTATTGGCCGAGGGAGCCAGCGTACAGCTTCCGGGTCATGTGGCCAGCATGACGAAGCCACTTCGGGCGAACCAGAGCAGCACATGGAAATGCCGTTTACCTTCCTGCCGGAGTGGTACCTATTTATCTACTTGCACTTTGACGTGCTTTCGAACTGCTAGGTTGGCAGGAGCAGAGACTGAGCAACGGGAGCTCACCCCGTCGCGGGGATTCGAACTGCTGACCTTCTGATCAGCAAGTCCTAGGCTCTGTGGTTTAACCCACAGTGCCACCCGCATCTCTCCTCCATGATGTAGTCATCTTTTAAAAAAAAAGTTAGGAAAAAAAGCAAGGGACAGAAAATGACTTGTTTCCCCACCGTTGATTACATTGTACAAGCAGTAAACCTGCGTTCTGCACCACTGTGCCAATGGCCCACTTCAATTAACATGCCAGCATGGTGCGTATTTCTTCCTTCTTTAAAAAGCCCTAAGGTGATCTTGCAGTGTGCTCTGCATCTAAATCACCTGAGGTCTGAGGTTAATGTCCGCAGCGTACAACTCATTAGCTGCGCATTACTGTCCAAGCCAACCCCCTCCCCCCAACTAACATGATTGATCCAACCACATGCTTAGTCCTGGGACTCGTTCTCAAATGAGAGTTTATTGCAAAAGGAAAGGTCAGCACCTTTGCAGAATGTTCTTTCCGAAACATGTTGCAAGCTTTTGCTTTTCGAACTAATCACCGGGGGAAGGGCGGAATGACAACTAATACAGAGCCTCATTAAAAATTGAGAAGAGAGACAGGGAAGGGAGAAAAAGGAAGCTCTGGCGCGGCCAGTTCCTTTCTTCTTACCTCTGCTTGAGAATATTTTATGCTGCAATAAGCCTTACACCACAACAGATGCTTTGTCCACCTAACCCAATGGCTGCAGCTCTTAATAGGAGTATAGCATCTAGATCAAGGGAAGTAATAGTGCCACTGTATTCTGCTCTGGTCAGACCTCACCTGGAGTACTGTGTCCAGTTCTGGGCACCACAGTTCAAGAAGGACACTGACAAACTGGAACGTGTCCAGAGGAGGGCAACCAAAATGGTCAAAGGCCTGGAAACGATGCCTTATGAGGAATGGCTAAGGGAGCTGGGCATGTTTAGCCTGGAGAAGGGGAGGTTAAGGGGTGATATGATAGCCATGTTCAAATATATAAAAGGATGTCATATAGAGGAGGGAGAAAGGTTGTTTTCTGCTGCTTCAGAGAAGCGGACACGGAGCAATGGATCCAAACTGCAAGAAAGAAGATTCCACCTAAACATTAGGAAGAACTTCCTAACAGTAAGAGCTGTTCGACAGTGGAATTTGCTGCCAAGGAGTGTGGTGGAGTCTCCTTCTTTGGAGGTCTTTAAGCAGAGGCTTGACAACCATATGTCAGGAGTGCTCTGATGGTGTTTCCTGCTTGGCAGGGGGTTGGACTCGATGGCCCTTGTGGTCTCTTCCAACTCTATGATTCTATGATTATAGGTCTCAGACAGGACACTTAATCCATTTAGGGGAGGGACAGTAGGTCTGTGGTAAGAGCATCTTCTCGGTGTGCAGCAGGACCCAAATTCAATCCCCAACATCTTTGGGTAGGGTTAGGAGAGACTGCTGCTGAAAATCCTAGAATTGCTACCGGTATAATAATAATAATAATAATAATAATAATAATAATAATAATAATAATAATAATAATAATAATAATTTATTTATTTATACCCTGCCTATCTGGCTGGGTTTCCCCAGCCACTCTGGGCCACTTCCAACCGAATATTAAAAACAATACAGCACCAGACATTAAAAACTTCCCTAAATAGGGCCGCCTTCAGTTGTCTTTTAAAAGTAAAATAGTTGTTTATTTCTTTGACATCTGGTGGGAGAGCGTTCCACAGGGTGGGTGCCACTACCAAGAAGGCCCTCTGCCTGGTTCCTTATAACTTAGCTTCTCACAGCGAGGGAACCACCAGAAGGCCCTCGGAGCTAGACCTCCGTGTCCGGGCTGGATGATGGGGGTGGAGATGCTCCTTCAGATATACTGGACAGAGGCCGTTTAGGGCTTTAAAGGTCAGCACCAACACTTTGAATTGTGCTCGTAAATGTACTGGGAGACAATGAAGATCTTTCAGGACTGGTGTAAGCAACATTGAGCTGGACAGACCAGTGGTCTGACTCAGTGTAAGGAAACTTCCTATGCTCTTGCAGGTTACATGCTGGTCATATTGTCATGGATTGGTTGGATGCAGAGGACTGGTGGAAGGAACCAGCTGGGAAACCACCAGGGGAAGAAGGCTCTGAGCCTGGGGACTGGTGGTGGGACAACGAAGAGGGAGAAGCCTGGGAGGAGGAGGTGTAGGAAGCAGAAGAGGTAACAGGGCTTAGTGAGCAGAGAGAGTCTGTGGCAGAAGAAAGTCTAGAAGAAGAAGCTGAAGCAGGAGAGAAAGGAGGCCAAGAGGCAGAGGTGGGTCAGGCTGGTGAAGAAATACAGGTGTCTTCCTCTGCTGCTGCAACTAAGCTCCTTTCCCTCCCTCGTCTGCCAGAACCAGAAGAGGCATGAAGAGGATGGAGGGAAGATTGGTGACACAGTCTCTGATTATTTGAGGGGGCAACCCTGGAGAGGAGGGGACTTAAAGCAAGGTCTAAGCTGCAATGCTTCAAAACATCTTTGTAAATAAGATGATGGGTCTTCTTTTCACTAGGTAACATTTGCAGTGTGACTTGAATTACTGCTGGCTAAGACCAGCGACTACAAAGGTCCACTGCCAACTGAAGCGTTGCACGTGAAACATTTATCCCTTTCTTTCTTTTTTAACAAAAACTGCAAATGAAACTGTGATCCAATTACCATTTGGGTGGTGATCGGTCCCTGTTCTTCGAGGCACATGCAACCACATGGGGAATCATGCATGTGTAGAGCCCAATTTTAGCCATGAACATGGAACTCATCAGAAATCTTGGAAAACTGAGACAGCTTGAAAATTGTCCCAGTATGCTATACACAACCTGCTTTTTGAACAGTTGGAAGCACCCCATATTATAGTTACCGGTGGCAGTCACATGTAGATAACCACACTGAACCAAAGACTCTGTGGGAAAGGACTAAATGTGGGTTTTAAATGAACAAACCGTAGCAATCCTGTATGGCTGGATTGCTCTTTACAGCAAAAGCTGCCTAAACTTGTCAGGTTCTTCTCTGAAGTCCCAAGAGCTAGAATCCTGCGTTTTGGGGTTTTTTAAAGCATAACAATCATAGCCTTGCAAAGAATCCAATTTGTTTCAGGTGTCCCGGGAAGCACTTGCAAGAATAACAAACCAACACCCCAGTTTATTTGTGGTAAGTAACTCCTGGCACTTCATCACAAGATCAGAAGCAGTGACCTCCAAGGAAAAAGTGAAGGGCGCAGGTTGCATACCACACAAAGGGCATCCCAGCCCCAAACACTACCAAGTGTTATGAAAGCATCACACATTGGCATCGACTTTCAATTCTGGGTCCTGTCCAAGATCCATGCCTCTTAAAGCCCTAAATGGGCAAAGAGCTCAATATCCACTGGGACCAACTTTCTCTTGCTAAGCTTCTGTCTTAATCAAGAATGCTGAGTCCATGGACCCAGGGCAGGGAGAACAGCTGAGGTACCTTGAAGTGCCCATGCCATCGTTGCTAAATATACTGCCACCACCTCCAACCGAGCAGTTGATCACGACAGAATAGAATGCCTGCTGTCCTGAGCATTAATGCAGCAACAGCACATTGCATTTCATAGACGGACACCCAAACGCCAACTGGGATCTGCAAAACGTTACTCTAGTGGAGCCCCATTCTCTCCAATAAAGCGGCCTTTGCCCCAACCGGCTGTTTTGGACTACAAGTCCCATCAGCCTCAGCCAACACAGCTGGGCTGGAGCTGATGTGAGTTGAAGTTCAAAGCAGCAGCTGGAAGTAACCAGCTTGGGCAAATTTTGCTATGAGGAGTTCGGCGTTTTGCTTCTAGGAGTCCATAGGAGGAGGAGAAAACCATGATGCAGGGAGCTGGAAAAATGCCTATCATGAACAAAGAGTCCCCAACCCTTAGAAAAAGATGCTCAGATGTTGGGGTAATTTAAAGTTATCCATAGGAGGCCCTAGATGAAATCCCACAATGCTTCAGAAACATCTGGAAGAACTATGGGAGCAAAGGTCAGGGTCAATTGTGCAGCGATCAAAATGGAAGTAGAGCAAGACCCCTGTGAGGAAAAGCTACAGCATCTGGGACTTTAGGCAAGCCAGAGGTGACATGAGAGAACCTTATAAAATTATACATGGCATGGAAACAGTGGGAACAGAAAAGCTCTTCTTCCTCTCCTGTATCACTAGAGCTTGTGTGCGTGCAACGAAGCTGAAGGTTGGAAGATTCAGCAAAGTACATCAATGGAACTTGTTCCCAAAGGTGGAAGTGATGGCCACCCCACTTGGGCTGCTTCAAAATGAGGATTTGACAAATTTGTTGTCCCGAACCCCCAGCATACCTGGCAGAAAGTTCCCAATGGTGTACACAGCCCCCAAAAGTACCATGTCGGAGTTCTCCTGGAACAACCAAGCCGTGGTCCATCAACGTGGGCAGCTGAGCAGACACGGCACCTCCGTTCTGCTTCCCTTTTATACCTTGCATGCTGATTGCCACATCTGGACTTGACCAGGCCAGTGACCCTCACCTATCCTGAGCCTACTCCAGCTGGGGAAGCTGAGCTGGGGGCTCTTGCCTGCCTCTGCCTCCTGGAGCGCCCTTCTCACTGCTCCCTCAGGATACTCAGAAGGTAAAAAATAAAGGACCCCTGGACGGTTAAATCCAGTCAAAGGTGCAGCGTTTGTCCACAGACAGCTTTCTGGGTCATGTGGCCAGCATGACTGGACGGCTTCTGGTGCAATGGGACACTGTGACGGAAGCCAGAGCGCACAGAAACGCCGTGTACCTTCCCGCCACAGGGGTACCTATTTATCTACTTGAACTGTTGTGCTTTCAAACTGCTAGGTTGGCAGGAGCTAGGACAGAGCAACGGGAGATCACCCTGTTGTGGGGATTCGAACCGCTGAACATCTGAGCGGCAGGCCCCAAAGGGAAGGCCTGTGGACAAAATGAGGAATTTGTTACCTTTTCTGCGAGCCAGCCAAGGTGCCTGATCTCTCGAGCTCCAGCAATTCCTGCTTTGCCCAGCTGATCTTTGACCTCCGAGATGGCCTTAGGAATGAGATCGCTGACGCAGGAGTGGATGGAGTGGAACCAGGCCTGCGCTGTGGCGGAATCCTTACTCCTTAGAACTAGAGTGTGCCTGGCATCTGGCGAATGAACTTCTACGAGCCTGCGGGAGAGAAAAAATCAGAATGAGGATAACGGCTGGAGGTTTAGTCTAAAAATATTTAGGATGGCTATCACAAAGCAGCCCAATCCTATGAACCTTGCTAAAATACAAGAATTAAATATCCATCTGTCTGTCTGTCTGTCTGTCTGTCTGTCTATCTGTCTATCTATCTATCATCTATCTATCTATCTATCTATCTATCTATCTATCTATCATCTATCTATCTATCTATCTATCTATCTGTCTGTCTGTCTGTCATCTATCTATCTATCTCATTGCAGGTCATGTTTTGTGCAAATTGCACTATTATATTCTAATAGACTATTCAATATTACTTTACAAGTCGTTCCACTTTAAAGTTATGTTTTATTATGATATATATTCTAATAGCGGGTGGTGCTGTGGGTAAAACCTCAGCACCTAGGACTTGCCGATCGCATGGTCGGCGGTTCGAATCCCTGCAGCGGGGTGCGCTCCCGTCGTTCGGTCCCAGTGCCTGCCAACCTAGCAGTTCGAAAGCACCCTCGGGTGCAAGTAGATAAATAGGGACCGCTTACCAGCAGGAAGGTAAACGGCATTCCATGTGCTGCGCTGGCTCGCCATATGCAGCTTGTCACGCTGGCCACGTGACCCGGAAGTGTCTGTGGACAGCGCTGGCTCCCGGCCTATAGAGTGAGATGAGCGCACAACCCTAGAGTCTGGCAAGACTGGCCCGTACGGGCAGGGGTACCTTTACCTTTATATTCTAATAGACTATTCAATATTACTTTACAAGTCGTTCCACTTTAAAGTTAGGTTTTATTATTATTTTTCGTATTGCATTGGATTATTAGAAGGGGTGTGCGTTCTTTATTGCATATTTTGTTGCTGCAAACCGCCTTGTGTATAAAGGTAGGCTGTATACAAATTAAAAAGCAAAAAGAAATGAAAATGAAAATACCGCAGGGTGTGGGTCGCGAAGTTTAAATTCTAGTTAGCGAAGTGAAGAGGAAACAAGCAAGCCACGAATTATCACAGGCTGGTTGTGGTTGGCTTGAATTAACTAGAACTTGAACAGAACTGGATGTGCTTTGTTCAAAAGTAGAAATGAAAGTTTTCCGCTTCCGAACCTTGTGCTCAAGAGCAGAGAGCCCATCAGGCCAGCAATCGCTGCAGCTCCGTCACAGAAGAGGAAAACATGGGAACTCTCCTCAATGTGCAAGAAGAACCCTGAGCACTTGAGGAAATTGTTGTTATTGGGGAGTGTCTCCAAATAGCAAAGAATATGCTAAAGACAACAAAATGAACTGGACTCCTTGGCTTTGAATAAACTTTGGCTTTGAAGGTTTTGAATAAACATGTACAAATTTATTGGGTTAATATGGTGGATAGATAATATAAGGATATATACAATTTTACAATATGCAGAGAACAATATGAGTTGAGAAATCAGAGAGAGGAGCTGAGGAAAGTCTTGGGGGGGAGGGAGGGAAGGTTTGTTGGGGAGGTGGGAGAGGGAAAAGGGGAGGAAATAATGAAGGTGATTTGTATTGATGATTTGTTATGTTGCAATTGTTAATAAAAAAATAAAAATACCAAATAGCAAAGAATACGCTAGACTTAATGTACGTGGTGCTTTACAGAATGACATGAGGAGGTCACTGCCCGCAAGGCATTTACAGGTGAACTTTTGACAGGTGAGAGGAACCATAGAATCACAGAATTGTAGCGTTGGAAGAGACCCTGAGGATTATCTCATCCAAACCCCTGCAATGCAGGAATATGCAGCTGTCCCAGACGGGGATCAAACCTGCAACCTTGACATTACCAGCACCATGCTCTAACCAACTGAGCTATCCATGCATCAATAACAAACACCACTATTGGCTAGTAGCAGGTGTCCAGGACTTCAGGCAGCGTCTCCAGGTGCCTGGGATTGAACATGGGACCTTCTGCATGCAAACCAGATGTTCTCTCTGTGAGCTGTGGCCCTTCCACATGCAGAAGATTTCCCTACCCATCCTGTCCGCATAAATACATCAATGTGCTAGGCACGGTCGCCGAGGTGCCGCGCAAACGTTTTGCAAGCAGAGCACATTTGCCAAATGGACGGGACAACTCCAATTTGAAAAGGGCTTAAAACGTGTTACGCTCTTTGGCAACCTGCCTTCTGAAAGGCAACATTATGTTTATCTGCTATTTGGCGATAAAAGTTCCCTTTTCCACTCTCCCTGGCCTAGAAATATTTCAGGCAGTGCCACAGCTGTGTTTATCCTCACACGCCACCGCAGTTATGCAAACACAGTGTGCGGAATGGCTTTCGATAAAACCCACACCAGCCCAAAGGAATGGCACGTTTAAGCGCGAGGTGGCTGCCATGATACACACTCGGCCACGCACAGGAATGGTATCACGTTTTCCCAGGGGCTGCTTGGCTAACTTTGCAAAAACAAAGAGTCCGAGTTGCCAGTGGTCATTTCCCAGCATTCCTCCTTTCACTTCCAAAATGCTTCCCGTCTCTGACATACATTTAGCCCTCCCATAATCAGGCAAAGAGCCTAACAGGGAAGTTTGGCTGGCACCTTCATGAAACACTTTTAGGCGCCAGGCAATAAACAACTACCGTATTTTTCCCTCTATAAGACGCACCAGACCACAAGACGCACCTAGTTTTGGGAGGAGGAAAACAAGAAGGAAAAAAATTCTGAATCTCAGAAGACAGAACAGCAAGAGGGAATGCGCAGCCTGCATTCGCTCCATAAGATGCACACACATTTCCCCTTACTTTTTAGGAGGGGAAAATGAGTCTTATAGAGCAAAAAATACGGTATTTTACTTTTAAAAGACAATTGAAGGCGTCCCTGTTTAGGGAAGTTTTTAAAGTCTGGTGCTGTATTGTTTTTAATATTCAGTTGGAAGCCACCCAGAGTAGCTGGGGAAACCCAGCCAGATGGGTGGGGTATAAATAATAAATAATAATAATAATAATAATAATAATTATTATTATTACTCTAACCAGGCCTTTGGCTGATTGACATCCAGCGCCCTTTTAAAAATGGGGGGGGGAATTACTGGGTTTTTCTTCTTTTTTATTTTCATTATGTATTTTGTGTTTGTAGATTGCAATTTTATGTGGTTGTACTGCCCTGAGACCTGCAGGCATAGGGCAGTATACAAATTTAAATTGTTGTTGTTGAACGGGCAACATAATGGCAAACAGGATTTAACATATGCAACTGCAAATTACAATCATAGCCTCCCTTGTCCATAGCAGAACCATTCCAGCTTTCTATTATTGGTTTCTTTTTTTCAAATGCCCATTGTTACAACATGGTGCATTTGGTTTCTGTTCTCCTGGCTGCATCAAACAAACGCCTAACTCTGGTCTGTGCAAGTGCCTTGTATGGCGCTGTGGTCTAAACCACTGAGCCTCTTGGGCTTGCTGATTGGAAGGTTGGCGGTTCAAATCCCAACGACAGGTTGAGCTCCCGTTGCTCTGTCCCAGCTCCTGCCAACCTAGCAGTTCGAAAGCACAACAGCACAAGTAGATAAATAGGTACCCCTGCGGCGGGAAGGTAAACAGCGTTTCTGTGTGCTCTGCTTTCCGCCACGGTGCCCCGTTGCTCCAGAAGAGGTTTAGTCATGCTGGCCACATGAGATGAAAAGCTGTCTGTGGACAAATGCCGGCTCCCTTGGCCTGAAAGCAAGATGTGCGCCACAACCCCATAGTCGCCTTTGACTGGACTTCACCATCCAGGGGTCCCTTTAAGGAAGCTCGTCTCCAGCCACGCTCACTGCAGCTCCCACAGCCTCACCCCAACACTCGCACGCACAAAGGGGGCGATCCCATGGCAAAATCTACTGGGATGACTAGCTGAGGATGCAGCTGATCTCCAGCTGCGCCAGCTGATTCTTGCTCTGCCAAGCTCAGAAATCTCAAGTCCCCAAGCCTGATTCAGCCAAAGAGAAGGCAACATAACTTGCTCAGTCAATGTAAGCACCAAAAAACGGAGTGCAGGATCAGAGAGGGGAGAAGCTTAGGCTGAATCTTAAGTCAATTCAGCTTCATCTGGCAACTTGAAAAAGGACACTTTGTCAATGCTTGGTCAATGCTTGCTTTCCCTCTTGTCAATGTTTGTGCAAAGCAGCAGCAACAGCCCCACTGCAGAATGGGTTTTCGATCCAGGGTTAACTTTTCGCTGGCTTAATGTACACCTTCTTGCTTTGGACCAGCTCCTTGCACACAGGATTGCTCCAACACACAAACACACACTCAATATTTAGGTTTTAAAACGTCATTTCATACCATGGCTGCACCACGGTCGACTTCAGGTTTTTGAAAGCTTCGTTATTTCCGTATATGGATGCAAGCTGTACTTCAAAGTTGTATCAAAGACGATTTCCAGACGTATTATTATGCACATAGCTGAAGTGTATAGGCTCTGTCAGCCGGCTGATTTTGCTTTTATGGGCATGGATGGCCAAGTTACTTTGCTAGAGAGCCTGAACATGTCATGGGCTGCGTTCTAAAATAGCAGAGCACTTCTCATCGGAGCAGCGAGGTATGCTCAGGGACATTGACGCAAGACAAAAAGCCAAACTCCGTGCCAGGAACATTATGCAGATTAAGCAGCAGATTTGCATCGCTTGTACAAACCATTTGTTTTGATTCCAATATTTGAGATTTCCCTGGGTGGGTTCCTCTTCTATACGCTCCCTGAGCAGAACATCTGAAGCAGAAACTTGAATATCTTTCCTATTATTCTACCTTCCTTTCCCTAAGGCAAAATGTCCAAAAAGGTACTATCTGATAACTGAACAGAGGAAACAAGCCACATTCTGCAAGGGGAGGCATGTGTAGGGTCTTAAAAAACAACAACCCTGTAAGGACCGAGGCCTGAAATTGGACAGGTTCCTTATGAACATAAAAGAGAAGAAGAAGAGTTTGGATTTGATATCCCGCTTTATCACTACCCAAAGGAGTCTCAAAGCGGCTAACATTCTCCTTTCCCTTCTTCCCCCACAACAAATACTCTGTGAGGTGAGTGGGGCTGAGAGACTTCAGAGAAGTGTGACTAGCCCAAGGTCACCCAGCAACTGCATGTGGAGGAGCGGGGAAGCGAACCCGGTTCACCAGATTACGAGTCCACCGCTCTTAACCACTGCACCACACTGGCTCTCCATAAGAAGACCTCTGCTGGATCAGACTGCATTGGGGGGGGGGGGGCGCAGGGAGACTCTCCCCACAAAAGGCCACAGGATGCCAAGTTTTGTCTTACAGGAACTGTCTGGACTGTATGTGTGTTTGTGTGGTGATAAAATGCTATGCAATTCAACATCCTATATTTTAGGCCCTATCTACACTTCATATTTAAAGCAGTATCATACCACTTTTATGGCTTCCCCCAAAGTCTCCTGGGAACTGTACTTTGTTCTGAGAGCTGCCAGGAGATAACCCTCCCCCAATCCAATTCCCCCCACAGAACTACAATTCCCAGAATGGCTTAACCATCAATCCCTCTCCCCCCAGGGAACTTTGGGAATTCCTCATGCCCTCAAGGAAAGAGAGGAAGCAGAGAAGCAATGGATTAGGGAGAGATCCTAACCCAGCCTTTCTCAACCTGTGGGTCCCCAGATGTTGTTGAACTACAACTCCCATCACCCCTAGCTAGCAAGGCCAGAGCTCAGGGATGATGGGAGTTGTTGTCCAACAACATCTGGGGACCCACAGGTTGAGAACCGCTGTGGACCTAACCCAAATGCGGCTCTGGCTGAAGCCTTGGAACAGAAAATGATTTCATCCATCAATCTCCACCAAGAATGGAGTTGCCAATATTTTAACTAGACTCGTTGACATCGCATAAGCTGCAGTTATGTTTTGATTTGGGCTGGAGGAGCTACAGAAGCTGCGGAGGTCTCTTAAAGTGTTTTTGCAAGACCTTCTCCCCTCATTTGGGGGAATACAGGACACAGCAAGGTTTCACACGGCATCTGATGTCAACTGAGAGCTCAGAGTTTCCACAGGAAATAAATGCCACAAGAACTGATAAACCCTCTTTTAATGTGTGGGAGACTCAAAACTACTTGTTTCCTGCAGATAGCAAAGGTTATTCATGATGGTGTGAGCTCTTATCTAAAACAGAGCATTGTCTCACACCTGAGCGAGATTGAAGATCTCTTTCCCCAGGGTCTGAAAGTCATGGTCCGTTTTGAAGCCCCAAGAGCCCAGACCTGGCTCCATTCATGGCAACAGCATCAATGATGGATTGGAGGAAAAGGGCACCATCCTCAACTTATTGTGATCCAATTAGTCTCTGAGGTTCTTGCCACCGCAGTGGATGGAGCAAAGGACCAGGTAAGGACAATTTTCAGAAGAGAGGCTGATTATTAAACCACTCTGGGAACTGTAGCTCTGTGAGGGGAGTAAGGGGCTATTGGCAATTCTCAGCATCCTTTTTGTTGTTGTTTAGTTGTGTCCGACTCTTCGTGACCCCATGGACCAGAGCACGCCATGCACTTCTGTCTTCCACTGCCTCCCGCAGTTTGGTCAAACTCATGCTGGTAGCTTCGAGAACACTGTCCAACCATCTTGTCCTCTGTCATCTCCTTCTCCTTGTGCCCTCCATCTTTCCCAGCATCAGGGTCTTTTCCAGGGAGTCTTCTCTTCTCATGAGGTGGCCAAAGTACTGGAGCCTCAGCTTCACGATCTGTCCTTCCAGTGAGCACTCAGGGCTGATTTCCTTCAGAATGGAGAGGTTTGATCTTCTTGCAGTCCATGGGACTCTCAAGAGTCTCCTCCAGCACCATAATTGAAAAGCATCAATTCTTCGGCCATCAGCCTTCTTTATGGTCCAGCTCTCACTTCCATACATCACTACTGGGAAAACCGTAGCTTTACCTATACGGGCCTTTGTCAGCAAGGTGATGTCTCTGCTTTTTAAGATGATGTCTAGGTTTGTCATTGCTTTTATCCCAAGAAGCAGGCATCTTTTAATTTCGTGGCTGCTGTCACCATCTGCAATGATCATGGAGCCCAAGAAAGTAAAATCTCTCACTGCCTCCATTTCTTCCCGCAAATTATAGTTCCCAGGATTGTTTTTTGGGGGGTGAGGGGAGATAGCTGTTTAAAGTGGTATCACAATGTTTTAAATTGAGGGTGCGGACGTGGCCGCAGCTGAGCCAAGGATTTCCGCAAGGATTTGAGAGATCCAGCTGTTCCGCTGTCGAAGTCACGAGAACGGCTGCTTTCCATACTCCTAGCCCTCTCCCTAAACTTGAAAAACTTCAGCTTTCAAGCCCCCTTCAGACGGAGAAGTGTTGAAAGCCAAAGAACTTGCAGCCAATTTCTTTAAAAGCCTCTGTACTGGGTAGGAACAAAAAGCTCATTGATGTGAAATGGGGGGGGGGTTGAATATTCTCTTTCCCCTGACTTCATTGGTTTCTTTTATTTCTTTTTGGTTAGCAACTGCGAGAGAGACAATGGCGTTGAGCTGCCGTATGCTGGGATGCAGCTGGTTCCACATATGTTTAAAACAGGGACCAACAAGCTCGTCCTATTTTTAGCGCCAGGAAGCAAAGGACCATGGAAGTCCCGTGTGCTGTCCTGCCTTTCTCACTTCCCCTGTGAGCAGAAGATTCCCAAGGCAAGGCGATTCAAAATAATATGAGGATTTTAGGCCCTCCGCCTTATCAAGACTCTACATCTTGTAACCCTAGGGCAGGTATAGGCAAACTCAGCCCTCCAGATGTTTTGGGACTACAACTCCCATCATCCCTAGCTAGCAGGACCCGTGGTCAGGGATGATGAGAGTTGTAGTCCCAAAACATCTGGAGGGCCGAGTTTGCCTATGCCTGCCCTAGGGCCTTCTCCTCTTGCCCGTTTCCTTTCTAGAGGTACCCTACTCCTGTCTCAAAGCTCTAGATGAGAGATTCTCTTGCAATTCACCTTCAGTTTTAGCTCCTGATCCATCTTCCATTTCTCCACCACCCATTGTTGCTTCAGATCAGGGGTCGGCAAGGTTTACCTCGCCTGGGCCAGTTCACTCCAGCGGAGATCCCTCCATGGGCCGGAACGCGTACCACGGCCGTAATTTCCAGCATCTGAGCAGATGCAATATCTGGTACTGCAGAAGCAAGTCCTTGCGCCACGCTGCGCCGGTTTAGCGAAACGTGCGGGGACTCGCTGAGTGGGTGGCTCGGTTCAGAGGCGGGTTGGGGGGCCGGTTAAACAACCCCCATGGGCTGCTTGTGGCCCGTGGGCCTTAGGTTGCCTACCCCTGCTTCAGATCCTTGCTTTTTACCCCATCACGTTCTTTCTCCCCATCCGCTAATTCCTTTAACCACCTGCGTCCTTGCACGTGCAGTTGGAATGTTCACAATCATGCCGTGGCATCTTCCAGGCTCAGCCAGTTTGCTGAATGCAGGCTTCATTGCCAGAAGCGCAATGCACTGCACAAACGGCTAGTTTCACTGTGCAGAAGAGGAATTTGCCTAAAACGTAACCACCTTTCTTTCCAGAATTCTCTCGTAATGCGGTAATGTAGGTAGCTGACCCACGGCAACCCCAAGCAATCAGCTGGCCTACGATCTACAGCGGCGTCAAGCAATTTCAACAGCAAATCGGCTGGCCTGGAGAAGCCTCATGTATGACCCAGTCAGGTGATTTATAGGAGCATTGTGGGTACCATTACAGTGGTACCTCAGGTTACAGACGCTTCAGGTTACAGACTCCGCTAACCCAGAAATAGTACCTTGGGTTAAGAACTTTACCTCAGGGTGAGAACAGAAATAGCTCCGCCGCAGCAGCAGGAGGCCCCATTACCTAAAGTGGTACCTCAGGTTAAGAACAGTTTCAGGTTAAGAACGGACCCCAGAACGAATTAAGTTCTTAACCGGAGGTACCACTGTATTAGGCTTTGGGTGTGGTGCTTCTGGGGATAAGGCAGGGCTGGGTAAACTATATTCCCTGTAAATGTACCAGATATGCTCGTGTTTTCTGTGGGTTTCTCACGATCACTGTGAGAGCTGAAGGCTGCTCTACGTGGACTTTTTTCTGAACCAGCAGAGATCCTATTATGTGTTCAGAGTGAAACAAACGCGGTCGCATGACGATGTAGCTGTGGCATGCATTCTTCCCGGCCCTTGCCCTCACTTAGAAATATTATCTGTGTAAGAAAAAGGGGATGTTGGAAGCATCCTTCTGTGAGTCATAAGAAAGTTGCCCAGCTTTGAAAAGGCTAGATATAGTTTTAAGAGGTGTATTTGCTCGTACTCTTTCCCAATCTGAGCCAAAAAAATAAATAAATTCCAAAACCTGTTGCATGGCGAAGTCTTTGCAGAACACCCAAGAGATTCCTGAACAGTGGGGTTGTTACAGGATGACAACATGGGAATTTTCACCCAATTAATCTGGTAAAATGTGTTCATCTGATTCACTTCAGCCAGCAGAAATCACACCCACTCGTTAGCACACTAGAATTGTGTGAATTCTTATATAAGGCCTAGAACTGGAATCCCCAACCTGCGGCCCTCCAGATGTTTTGGCCTACAACTCCCATGATCCCTAGCTAACAGGACCAGTGGTCAGGGATGATGGGAATTGTAGTCCAAGACATCTGGAGGGCCGAAGGGAATGCCTGGCCTAGAATAAAGATCTGGTGTACAGACTTCCACGTGTGTGTTTTTTTAATAAAAAGAAAAGGGGAAAAAGAAAAAGGAAGGTTTTGAATAAACATTCACAAACTTTATATTGGTAATATACAGATAGATAAATTAAGGATCCATACAATGTTATAATATGCAGAGAATAATATGTGTTGAGAAACCAGAGAGGAGCTGAGGGAAGTCTGGGGTGGGAGGGTGGGTTTTTCTTTTGGGGGGGAAGGGGGAGGGAAAAATGAGGGGGGTGGAAGGAGGAGGATGTTTTTTTTTTTTTTGATAAATTGTCATGTTGAAATTCCTAATACAAAATATTTTTTTAAAAAAGATACTTTGCAATGGGCGTGCATTTTTGTTTATCTATGAATAAGTATCAATAAATCAGCTAATTAAAAAGTGGAATATTAATATTCAAAATGGAGTACTTATAGAGCCACAAATATATTCCATATGAGTTTCTATTAATTCTGGATACATACACCGATGATATTATTATTATTAGTAGTAGTAGTAGTAGTAGTAGTATTTAATAATAATGATGAAGGTGTAATGATTTGTAAGTGTATATGTATTATCATCATCATTTTATATAGGGATCATCCACACTTCTGTTTATCCCATGAATTCTAGTCGTGGGTCCAAGAGGTTCTTGTTTTGTTCCATGGATTTCCCCCCGGAAAACCCACTGCTTACCACTGAATCAGAACAATTGTCAATTGGGTTTCTTGACCTTCGTTCCAATTCAGCAGTACATTGTGGGCTTTCCCAAAGAAAGCAGCGGGACGGAACTACCGTATTTTTTGCTCTATAAGACTCACTTTTTCCCTCCCAAAAAGTAAGGGGAAATGTGTGTGCGTCTTATGGGGCGAATGCAGGCTGCGCAGGTATCGCTGAAGCCAGAACAGCAAGAGGGATTGCTGCTTTCACTGCGCAGTGATCCCTCTTGCTGTTCTGGCTTCTGGGATTCAGAATATTTTTTTCTTGTTTTCCTCCTCCAAAAACTAGGTGCGTCTTGTGGTCTGCTGCGTCTTATAGAGCAAAAAATACGGTAAATCCTCTCGGACCTGTGACAAGAAATCAAAAGACAAATGGAATAAATCACGGAAGAAAGAGAAGCGTGTCTCAGTCCCCGGTTGAAGATGTTGGTGCTTCCTTTGATCTGTCGCTTTTGTGCAAGTGCATATTATCTCTCCCCTCCCCCCAAAAGTCAAACACCTTCCCCCTGCCCCGCCAACTTCCCCGGCAACGCCCATTACCTGTTTTCTGGGTCTGACACGGCCATGTTCCGCGTAACGTAGCACATTTTGAGCGGGATCGTCTTCTTGTCTCTGTGGATGGAGAGGGACAGCTGAGACAGGGGGTCGGTGGACGCATTCCCCATCCGTGGAGATTCAGGTGGGGGGGTCTCCCAGCCGATTTCGGAAACCGGAGACCCTTTCTTGACGTAGGGGGTGGCTTCCCTCATGTACTTCACTGCAGCAAAGAAGCAAAGAAGAAGAATGAAAGGTGAATATGCGAAAAATGTTCCGAGAGCCAAACACTCCTTTGCTGAAGCACTAGACCATGAGTAACTCATGTGGTTCCCTGCTCCTCCATTGGCCTAGATGACCCTCCTCTGTTTAGCCCCTCCCTGCCTCAACATTCGGGGTCAAATTCATCCTAGTCGAGACAAACGTTAAGGCACACTTGACAAGGAGCGCACAATGACGTAGAGTGGAGTAGGAGAGCTGAAAATAACGAATACATTTCGCATCTGGCAACCCATGTGTCCCTTTCATTTCAGATAGTACATGGGCAGAAGAGTCTAAAAAGCCCGAGAGACACAAATTGTCACAGCCCTCTCTAGCAGCGATGGTGGCTCATTTACCAGAAATAATGTATTTAGCATTAACTCTGGACAGTGGCGTAGCGTGGGGGGTGCAGGGGGGGCTGGCCGCACCGGGCGCAACATCTGGGGGTTAGGGTTAGGGGGCGCAAATCCACGGGTTAGGGGGTGCAAATTACTTGCCTTGCCCCAGGTACTGACAACCCACGCTACGCCACTGACTCTGGAAGTGTATACAGTAGTACCTCGGGTTACATACGCTTCAGGTTACATACGCTTCAAGTTACAGACTCTGCTAACCCAGAAATAGTACCTCGGGTTAAGAACTTTGCTTCAGGATGAGAACAGAAATCGTGCTCCGGCAGCACAGCAGCAGCAGGAGGCCCGATAGCTAAAGTGGTGCTTCAGGGTAAGAACAGTTTCAGGTTAAGTACGGACCTCTAGAACGAATTAAGTACTTAACCCGAGGTCCCGCTGTACAGTCGTACCTCGGAGATTGAACGGAATCCGTTCCGGAAGTCCGTTCGACTTCCAAAGTGTTTGGAAACCAAAGAGCGGCTTCTGATTGGCTGCGGGAAGCTCCTGCAGCCAATCAGAAGCTGCGGAAGCTCCATCAGATATTCAGCTTCCAAAATAAGTTCAAAAACCAGAACACTCACTTCTGGGTTTTGATCGTTCGGGAGCCAAAACATACGAGTACCAAGGCGTTCGACAACCAAGGTATGACTGTACTTGAACTATGCCTCCTAGATCAAAATATACACAGGAGGCTGTTTGTTTGTTTGTAGCCTCCTGTGTATATTTTGCTCTAGGAAGCATAGTTTGGTCAGAATTGAAGAGACACTTCCAGAGTTAACATTACGCACAAACATACATACACCAAACTCAGTTTGCTAATTGTTTTTAGATTGTGCCGACTTAGCAACAGTTTTAAAGAGGCAAGAATTGCTTTTCCTACAAGTCAATCAAAGCCGGACGTGCTTTGACCGTTCTTCAGAACGGCCACCATGCAACTGCAAAGCAGACCTACTTCTGGCCTTGCAAAGCTTAAT
This sequence comes from Podarcis melisellensis, assembly GCF_964234715.1. Taxonomy (NCBI): domain Eukaryota; kingdom Metazoa; phylum Chordata; class Lepidosauria; order Squamata; family Lacertidae; genus Podarcis; species Podarcis melisellensis. Next base: position 15,160,114 of record NC_138539.1, on the reverse strand, counting down.
GCTTCGTGGAGCAACTTGAGCTAAGCTCTTTAAAATGCAGAAGAGGAGATGAGAGGGGATGGGATGGGAGACCAAAACCAGGGAGAGCAACTCAGACTGAAAACTAAACAACGGGCTGGAACATTCAGATGTGAATGCAGTTCCCAGGACATTGTCAACAAGAGTGAAACATCCTTCCACTTCGTCCTGCCAAGTCCCAGGTTCTGTTTCTCAGTTCTCAATTCTTAAATGTAGCATGTCCCAGTTGAACATCAATTTGCAATATTTTTTCTTTTTTTAAAGCAAAGCCTGCATGAAAACTGGCATGGATTTTTTGGGTGACATTTTGCTCAAAAATAGGCTTCTTCTTCTTCTTTTGCAAGCCATTTCCTTGAATATGATACATTTTTGTACGCTACTAATCACTAATATATTGATTTTTGTGTGCACTTAGATTATATACTTTTTAGGGCAGGAAAGCCACAACACAAAATTCAGAGGAGGGCAAATTTGAATAACCACGTTTTAACATAAAATCAATTGAATTGTGCTACCACAATTCCAATAGTGCATAGGGTTGTGCATTTTCTGGAGTTCTGTTGCTCCAGTATACCACAAAACTACTCTATTTCTCTATAAAAATATTATTCTGCTGCCTTCTTTCCTTCATCCTTACTATATTTGTCAATTTAAACATGTACAATTTCTCCTAAGTGCGTAATCCAGTCATCAATTGCTGGGAGTTCTTATTTTCTTCCAATTTGCAGTAATCAACATTCGAGATGCAGTTAAGAGATGCTCTCACACTGTGATGCCTTCAGGTAACACTGAGTGCTTTACAAAACTGGACAATATAATCAAGGGGTCTAATAATAATTGATAACCTGTTATAATTTCAATTTTGTTTATTATGTCTACACAAATTTTCTTATTTTGGGACAAAACCAGAAAATAGGGGCCATATCTGCGTTTACTGTTTGACAGCTCCAGCACATATTCCTAGTATTCCTATAAATACCTTCAAGCCTTTTCAGATTCTGAAGACCTGGCAGTAGCCAGCGGTGAATGATCCTAACATCTTCCCAAAGGGTACAGAATTTTTCAGAAATACATTCCTGTTTCTTTTATGATTTGAAGTCCAAGCAACCTGATTTTCTATAAAGCTATTTTTATTCATTGTACTCCAACTGCCTCTCTGAACTTGAAGCTTCTATATCTACCTATGGCTTTAAATGCTTTATGTTACACCATAGCCCGAAAGTGTCCTGGAGAAAAGAAGGGCATCCCATTTTTTTCTCCTGAGAAGATGGCAGCCATTTTGGGCACCATGATCTCATGTGATTTCATTCTACAATTTCACCCTGAAAAAGTACTGGGGGGGGGCTGTGATCTTGCACGGTGCCCCAAAACATATTTTTTGGGGAGCTGTGCCTGATAAAATGCTTTTTTCAAAGGGAGGGGATCACGGTGTGAGATTGTGTGAGATCACAGCGCCCAAAATGGCCGCCATCTTGTGAGAAAAAACAGGAAGATGGCGTCCCAGAAGATCATTTTTGCCTTTGATGTGTTGGAAGCTATGATTGCACACCTGGTAAAAGGATGTTTTGGTTTTACACAGGAAGCATGATACACCAGAGTGAGTCTGGTGTCTCCAAATTCCAGATTGGTCAAAAGCATGAAAGAGCAGCAAATAATGATGACATCTGTCGTATGAACTTTGCATTTTTACAGCCCATCTGAAGGTGCAAGGCTGGGAGGTTGGTTATGAGAAACCCCGATTGCCCTCCCTCCTTGCACTTCCTACTTTAAAAGACCAAATTCTGTGTTACAAATCCCACATACAGACAGGTATTGATAGCCACATTTCAGTTTCATACTGGCTGGCCTCTTGTCCCGTCAGGACAGGATGCATTGTGGCTTTCAAAGAAGTTTAATAAAGTTTATCAAGCGGGCAGGATCCGTTCTTGTCTAATACACCAAGTGTTTTGACAGCCAACCGTACAGTGGTACCTCGGGTTACAAACACCTCGGGTTACAAACACTTCGGGTTACAGACTCCGCTAACCCGGATGTAATACCTCAGGTTAACAACTTTACCTCAGGATGAGAACAGAAATCATGCAGCAGCAGTGGGAGGCCCCATTAGCTAAAGTGGTACCTGAGGTTAAGAACAGTTTCAGGTTAAGAACGGACCTCCAGAACGAATTAAGTTCATAACCAGAGGTACCACAGTATTAGGAAATACCCACTCTGCCTCAGTCTCTGTTTCGTCTCTGTATGACTATTGGGTCATCATTTGTAATAAGCTGTGATTTAGCACAGCCTTCACCAATCCTGATGCCCCATTGCTTTTAGGTTTTTTTGGACTACAAATTCCCCCAACCAGCAGGGAGTTGTGCAAGAGGTGTACTCCAGAAACATCTTGAGGGCACCAAGGTTGGTTAGACCTAACCAGTGTTAGAAATTAGCCAGGCGCATTTTGCGACTTGTGTGGCTGCACTTGCAACCAGATGGAGATCTCTGGATTCCAGGCTGGGCATCTGCATCTGGCTGGCTTACTTTCTTAAGAAAGTAAGCAGAAGACATTATTTACTGCATTTGTATTCCACCTTTCTCTCCAAGGAGTCTACGGTTCACCCCCGTTCCCCAGTGAATCCCTAAAACGACCCTGTGAACTAGGCTAAGAGGCTATGGCCAGTGAGCTTCATGACTGAGTGGGGGATTTGAACCCTGATCTCCCAGCTTCTAGTCCGACACTCTAACCACTACACCACCCTGGCTTCCTGGAGCACTTCTGCAATGGGACAGCTCTATAAAATGAGTTGGTAAACAAACATGGCGAAAGCAAAAGGCCACTTAGAGAAGGACCCGAAATATTTTTTCTTGAAGCTTGAATTTGTTTTATTCTGGATTGTTTTATTTGATGTTTGAATAAGTTGTAAACCACTTTGAGATTTTTCTCTTTAGAATAAAAAGTGGAATAGAAATGAAACAAATAATAAAAAATAAATTTCATTGCAAAAAAAGGCACCTAGACATTTGTGTTGCGGAGACTGCAACATAGGTATACTGTTTTTAACACTTGATTGGGAACCGCCCAGAGTGGCTGGGGAAACTCAGCCAGATGGGCAGGGTATAAATTATTATTATTATAGGTTTAAGGTGCCCTTTGGTGATTAGCTTACATATCTGGGTTCCTAACACTTCCTCGGTTTCTCGGTTCTGACCTGATCCGACGCTTACAGACACATGCAGGCTAAAAGCGCCATCTAAAAAACTCACATCGCTGACCCCACAGCCTCTTTCAGGCAGAGGCTCTAATCATCACATACTAATTAATAATCCACGGTCTCTTTGTGCATGACAAATTACAAAAAAAACAAAAAAACAATGATATTGCGGTCAAGCAATTAAAATTCCAATGCTCAGTTCCTTCCTCATGCCCACTGCCGGTACTTTCACCCTCCACGCCGAAAATGACAGGAAATGAGGAAGCGGCAGTTGAACAAATTAATCCTCTGGCACTTGCCGAGGGCTCAGCGATTGTTGCTTGCTTTGCAGAGCCATTGTGTCAAAAGAGCACTTCATTTGTGCGCAATCCTGCCAAGCCCCGAAAACATCTCCACAATTAATCCTTTGTTACTATTCGCAGATGACATTTGGGGAGGTGGAGGGGGGCGGAAGGAAAGAAGAAAAGCATGCGTCCAACGAAGGGAAGTCAACACGGCAAATTTGATCAAATATATCAGACTAAGGGGCTTCTGGAGAGTCTTATGACTCATGCAGGTTAGCAAAAAGCAGCAACAAACGGGACTACAGTTCATTGTCTGGGGAGGGCCTGTAGCTGAGGGGTGGGACAACTGCTTAGCATGTAGAAGGTCAGGATCAATCCCCCAGCATCTCCAGTTAGAGCTGTCTATGTAAACAGAATATTATCAATCAAAGATCTGATTAAGAGCCATCAGCCCAGCTTAAAAGAAGTCATCGTTTGCAGCAGTCGCCTATTGAGATCCTTATTCTTCTTCGGCGATCACTTTTAGTCGAGTAAGATTGTCTTCCATAAACACAGTTTTAACAGTGAGTACGTAAGTGACTGTGGAGGCCAATTCTGGATTCACACGTCCTTCCACAGTGGGACATAGGTTTCCGGGTGGGAGTTGATCATGGTGAGGGTTTGCCGAGCGTGCCTTCCTCCTACCACGTTTCTCCCTTGCGTCCTGAGTTCGTGAGTCTTCAAAGAACCATGACACCATTGGTAAAGGCTGTTCTCCATGAATGGTGGTGGCCACAACCTTCTCAAGCAAAAAACTTGGGATAGAGGATGATCTTGAGCCTGCAGAATGCCGGAATCCCATAAAAACCAACTGGATCAGGGCGAGTTTTGTTAAGCATCATGCTTCCCGCAATAGTCGACGTGCCCACCATTGGTACGTGCGCCCTCAGTGCAACCTTTGAGCCAAAACAGGTGGGCCAACCCTGATCAGTAGCTTAGGACCTGGCATCTGGTAGACTACCCCTGAACATGGAGGCTCTGTAACTTGTCACGTATTGCTGAGTGGGGGAAGCACATATTGTTAACCCCACCCCCAGTTTTAAAGCCTATGCATGTAGGATCTCCTCCAATGATCTCTCAGGTACATGGCAGAAATTCACAGAAGCCTGAGAAAGAAGCAACAAAGGTTTAAAGGTAAAGGGACCCCTGACCATTAGGTCCAGTTGTGACCGACTCTGCGGCGCTCATCTTGCTTTATTGGCCGAGGGAGCCGGCGTACAGGTGTACGTGTATGTGGCCACCATGACTAAGCTGCTTCTAGCGAACCAGAGCAGCGCACGGAAACGCCGTTTACCTTCCTGCTGGAGTGGTACCTATTTATCTACTTGCACTTTGACATGCTTTTGAACTGCTAGGTTGGCAGGAGCAGGGACCGAGCTCACTCCGTCGTGGGGATTTGAACCGATGACCTTCTAATCGCCAAGTCCTAGGCTCTGTGGTTTAACCCACAGCGCCACCCAGGTTTAACAAGGGTTTACGGAGGGCAAAACATGCAGCCACCTTTGCAAAGCTGCCCCCCCCCCAAGGCTCCAATACTGGGTAGCAGAGAGACCTCCACTGCTCTCCTTTCCCTCACTACATAAAACCTATTTCTGTTTTACCAAGTCAGATGAGCAACTTGATAATTCACAAGGGACTTGCCCTTTACGGCGCAGAAATGCCACATACCAGGAGTTCAGGCATAGCGCTTTCAGTATGTTTGAGTGAATCTCAAATATTTGCAGAGCAGCATGGCAGGGAATGCCAGGAGTTGCGAAACAAGACAAACTTCTTCTCGCAAAATACTTTAAAAAGAAGTTTTCTGTTTGTGGGTACCTAGCCGTAAATTCAGAATCTTTCTTGGCTGCAAAGTAATTTATGCTTCCTACAGTTGAAATATTTCAGTGTGTTTCATGTTGAGCATTTGGACTCCCCTACCTTTGAATATTTCATTCCAAAGTTGGTAGGCAACCTCTGTCTTTCCAGATGTTACTAGATTCTTAACTCCCATCAGCCCCTGCCAGCATAGCCAAAATAGTTTTAAAAAATCAATTCAGGTAAGATAGGAGAGAAAATATAAGAGAGCGAGGGCTGTCATGAATCACTATCGTAGCACTGAAGGATGAAAGTAGTTCAGTAAGTTTTCACAACAAGGAACTTGGTTTTATAATGCTACAAAATAATGAAAGCTACAGGACGCTTCTACTACATATTGAGATGAACACCTTTCACCATACACCATCTCAACAAAGGGTCCTTCAGTTTGGCAGGGTCATAACAATGAAAGCTCATTGACAAATATTTGTATACAGACTAATAATGTATTTGGCCCAAATTTCATCCCACTGAATGTTGACTTCACTTTCCCATGCTTACAGTAAATGTACTAGCAGTCTCATACCCAGTACAGTGGTACCTCAGGTTACATACGCTTCAGGTTACATACGCTTCAGGTTACAGACTCCGCTAACCCAGAAATATTACCTCGGGTTAAGAACTTTGCTTCAGGATGACAACAGCGGCGCAGCGGCATCAGGAGGCCCCATTAGCTAAAGTGGTGCATCTGGTTAAGAACAGTTTCGGGTTAAGAACAGACCTTCAGAACGAATTAAGTACTTAACCTGAGGTACCACTGTATAGCTCAGGAATCCTAAGAAAGCAAATGATTCACTCAGTTCCTAATCAATGATTAAAATCAGTGTAGTTTTGAAAGGCTCCACAGAAGCATAGAATTGCAGAGTTGGGCCCCAAGAGTCATCTAGTCCCATCCCCTGCAATGGAGGAATCTTTTTGTCCAACATGGGACTTGAACCCACAAACCCGAGATTAGGAGTCTTGTGCACTACCAACTGAGCTATCCATCCGCCATCTTAATTTAAAATGGCATTCAACTGTATACAAACACAGACCCAAACCTGCTCCTTGGTCTTTGGAAACCACCATGCAAAATTGGGTTACGATACGTTGAGAGCTGTACAAATGAACAGCAAGCAGGTGAGTCACTTTGCAAAATAAATAAGCAGACTGGCAGAAGGTACCCAGAGTTGCCTGGGAATTCTAAAGAGCCCAAAATTGCTGTGATTTATAAATCGAGCATTTTGGTTGCCATTTTCTGAACCTTTTCCAACTCTACAATATCCTTTTTGAGGCGAGGCAACCAGAACTTTACACAGTACTCCAAATGCTGTTGTGCCATAGATTTGTACAATGGCATTATGATATTGGCAGTTTCACTAAAGAAAAGGAAGGAACTTTTTATCACACGTGGTGGGAATGTAAAAAAAGTGGAAAAACGTCTGGGAAATTATTTATAATGAGATGAAAAAGATGTTAAAATATACATTTATTAAGAAACCAGAAGCATTTTCACTTGGCATTGTAGGAGATGATATTAATAGACAGGATTGTAAGTTGTATTTATATGCAATGACAGCAGCAAGAATATTACTGGCACAAAAATGGAAGCAAGAAGAATTACCAACGAAAGAAGAATGGAGGATGAAGTTGATGGACTACGCAGAATTAGATAAATTAACAGGAAGGATTCGAAACCTGCGGGATCAGAGATTCTTAGCAGACTGGAGTAAATATATGAACTATCTGAAAAGTAATTGTGATGAACAGATTATGCTAGTAGGACTGCAAGAAGTTTTGTAAGGTGGATTATTTGAAATATTGCAAGAAAGACTATGAAGAGAATTATTAGGTAAGGATAATTAGATGTAATACAGAAATTAAGAATAAGTGATAAAGAACGGAAAATCATCAGAGGTGTTGACGGAAGTCTAAAATATTGTATGAGATGAGAAGTTATGTTGTATGACTGTTGGAACGGATATGTTAAAAAATCAATAAAAATGTACATATATAAAAAAGATATTGGCAGTTTCATTATGAATTTTTTTCTTGGCATTTTCACTGAGCTATTAACGATGACCTCAAGGTCTCAGTAAAAAGTGTGGAGAGCTGAAGGAGGAAGTTGGATGAGCGAAACTCTTTCCTGCTTCCTCTTTCAGTTCTGTGTGCTTTTTCAAGGCTCAGATGTGTTCTACCTTTTACCCAGAACCCTTGGAAAAGTGTTATGTCTGCATGTGTGTTTCCTTGGGTGACCTGATTTGGGGAGGTGGGGGGGGGGAATGATCAGAGGAGGTGATGCCAACAACACTTGCTCTAAAATCCACATGTGCACACAAGCCAAAATGGCCTCTGATTGGAGGCCAGTTTCCTTGTTCAAACTTGGATTGTGACAAATTTCCTGTCGGTGCACCATTTCTGTGCATTTGCATGCTCACGCAACAGGATCTTTCCAATTGTTGTATTTTGGACTGCAACGACTTTTCCCCTAGGGGAAAAAAAATTGCTTAATATGTCTAGGCAGGTTTTTTTCATTGTCTGGAAACACATTATGTAATCTGGGTGTTTTACTGAAGTTGTTCCTGATTCTTGGGCCCTGCAGTTTTCGCTTTGCCGTAAGACCATTTACTGGGATTATATGAGTGAGCAAATTGGAGAACGGAGGCGCCTGTATGTCACATGTTCTTGGCCATGAGACAGTATTTGTCTTACCTTCTAACAATCGCCGTTTATCTCAATTAGCCCTGGTGTTAGAAATACTTACATAACTTGCAGATAACCCTTATCGTTACATCCGTACGGCATGAGCTGGCAAGTGTCATTATTCCTTCGGAATCTCTTGCCTGAACATACTGAGGACTAGGAACAGAGGCCCATCAGAATAATGCCAGTAATCAGAGAACTGCAATTACAGATAGGTAGCCGTGTTGGTCTGCCATAGTCAAAACAAAAAAAATTCCTTCCAGTAGCACCTTAAAGACCAACTAAGTCAGTTCTTGGTATGAGCTTTCGTGTGCATGCACACTTCTTCAGAGAACTGCAAGTTAATTTAATTTACTGCTAGATCTCTGTCTGATTTGCAAAGATTTCTGATTCCCATGTCTTTAGCTGGAGAGGAGCTAAAAGTTGTGCCTTTCTCTGTGTGCTCCAGTTCTTGTGCTCAAAGCAAATCCCTGGACTCATAGTTCTTTGACTTGTACATCTTTTGAACCAGGTTTCCTCAGAAGTTTGGGAGAGGAGGTCTGGAAGAGGGCTATCTTTGTGGCAACCTCTAGATCAGGGCTTCCCCAAAATGGGTCTTCAGCTGTGTTTAGACTACAACTCCCATCATCCCTAGCTAGCAAGACAAGTGGTCCGGGGTGATGGGAACTGTAGTCCAAAAACAGCTGGAGAGCCTTTTTTGGGGAAACCTTGCTATAGATTGTGGAAGACTCTCATGCACCCCCAAAATAGATGCATCTAGCATCTTCATTGATATACGATATACAATATATGATAACTTTATTGTCATTGTCCCATACAGAACAATGAAATTGAAAAACTACATAAAACATTCAACCCGCCCCCTAAAAACTCTGAAACCCCATTTTAAAATACACTATACTATACTATACTATAAAATTTGTTGTTGTTGTTGTTGTTGTTGTTTAGTCGTTTAGTCCTGTCCGACTCTTCGTGACCCCATGGACCAGAGCACGCCAGGCACTCCTGTCTTCCACTGCCTCCCGCAGCTTGGTCAAACTCAAGCTGGTAGCTTCGAGAACACTGTCCAACCATCTCGTCCTCTGTTGTCCCATTCTCCTTGTACCCTCCATCTTTCCCAACATCATCAGGGTCTTTTCCAGAACTATAAAATACACTATACTAATAAAATAAAATAAAATACACTACACTACACTAGAGACCCCTTATGCTGCGTTTAGAACCAGAATTGCATTTGCGTAGAAACTGTTTCTCAGGCGGCTAGTCCTGGCCTTTATAACCCTATACCTTCTTCCAGAAGGCAGAAGCTGAAAGAGATCATTTCCGGGGTGCGTACTATCCTGGGTTATCTCTGCCGCTTTCTTATGGCACCTGGCAGCATAGATTTGATCTAAGTTGGGGAGTGCACCCAATTATTCTCTCCGCAGTCTTTACAACCCTGGATAGCATTGTTTTTTCCCTGGCCATGCAGCTCCCAAACTACACACACAGACCATAAGTTAATACTCTCTTCACAGTGCAATGGTAAAATGTCATCAACAGGTCCTTTGAGAGATTGTTTTTCCGGAGGATTGTATAGCTTCTGCCCCATGCTGAAAACACGCCACTTACCCATGGGTTAAGGTATTTTTGTTTCTGTGTGACCCACATCTGTTGTCAATTTTATGCCGTTCTGCTCCATTTGGAACGGTTTTACTTGTTTTATAATTACAACTGTTTAATCCCTCTTTTTATAATTGTCTATTCTGTTGCTGCAACCTGCCTGGGGAACTAATGGCAAAGGCGGGGAAGACATTTTGGGTTGTATTTAGTATTTGTCATCCTCAGAGTAGATACACAGGTCCATTAATTTCAAGGGGTCTACTCTGAGCATTAACGAACACAAAATGCAACCTTGTGCGCTCTCTCTCTCTCTTCTGTATAGTGTAAAAAACCACCCCAAAACAAGGCAGATTCCACAAGCCTTGAGTCCACCCAAAAGTACATTAACAAGAAGTTTAAAAAAATTAGCTGGGAAGCTATCTGGAGTTTGTCCTTATTCTCCAACTTCCCTGACCTTTTGTCTCGTTTTTTAAAAAATGGTGAACCTGCCGGGAGAAGTTTGTGTTGTTGCTTACTTTAATATCTCTCTCTCTCTCTCTCTCTCTCTCTCTCTCTCTCTCTCTCTCTCTCTCTCTCTCTCTCTTTCCCCCCCTCTCTCAGGTGTCCAGCACCTATTAGTGCTTTTGGGGGGGGTTGGACTACATGACCCTTGGAGACCCTTCGAATCCTATGAACTTGGGGCACCAACTCTGTCCAGCACATTCACCATCTGAGCAGGAACCAGAGAAAGACCGATGGACACACACACACACACACACAGAGAGAGAGAGAGAGAGAGAGAGAGAGAGAGAGAGAGAGAGAGAGAGAGATACTTTAGATTGCATTGCTCTCATTGACTATTAAGGAATGAGATAGCTTAGTTGGTAGAGCAAGAGACTTATAAACTCAAGAGACATGGGTTCGAGCCTCACGTTAGACAAGATTCCTGCATTGCAGGGGGTGGGACTAGATGATCTCTGTCGTCCCTTCCAACTCTACAATTCTATGATTCCATTATACACCTGGATGTATAATGCCTTATATATCAGCCCCAATCCTCTCCGAAGCCTTGTCATCTGGGAAAGGACAACAGAAATAAAGCAAACACAGTGCTGGTTGCCATCAGCAAGCTGGCCTTTAGGGTCCTTGCCACTGTCAATTTTTCTCCTGGTTTTTAAAGGACGACAACGAAGTCCTAGCTTTCCCGCAAATGTCACAGCAAGATAAACAATTTAACATTTATAATGTCTCTCATCTGCAGTTTCTCAGATCTCTCTCACCTGCATGCAAGCACACACACACACACACACACAAGTTCCCTGGGTGCTCCCAGTGTTAGAAAGTCAGATATATAAATGCCAAAAAGCACCTTAAACCACAGGTTACAGTCGCCACCACAAAATGTCTAGGAGCCATCCCCAGTGAGATTTGTTGTGGCTATTATTATTTTTCATTCCATTTCTATACTGCTTTATATTTTTAAGGGAGGGGGGAAATCTCAAAACAGTTCACAACAACACAGTTAAAACAGGCATGTCCAACAAGTCGATCGCAATCTACCAGTTGATCAGTTGATCACAGGCCGTTGCTGGAAGCCTCCCCCAAAAAAGCTCAACAACTTTCGGAGTAGATCCCCTGGGAGTTGGACATGCCTGCATTAAAACATCAAATCCGGAATAAAACAAATTCTAGCTTCAAGGAAAATATTCCAGACCCTTCTCCAAGTGTTTGATTTGTAAACTGCTCTGAGGTTTTTTTTATTTAAAATATAAAAGCAGTATAGAAGAAATAATAGTAAGAGTAATAGTAGTAGTAAAATCCCGTGGGGGAAATGACACATAGACACTGATACGATACGATACGATACAATACGATACAATACTCTTTATTGTCATTGTCCCATACAGAACAACCAAACTGAAAAAATCTACATCAGACATTCAAAAACCAACAAGCCTGCTATCCCAGCTATCCCCAGCCTGGTTAACCACCTAAAAACTCGGATACCCCATAATTAAATACAATATACTCCCATAAAGACTACCTTACACTGCATTTAAAACCAAAATCACATTGGGATAGAAACTGTTTCTCGGTTGGCTAGTCCTAGTCTTTATAACCCTGTACCTTCTTCCAGAAGGCAGAAGCTGAAAGAGATCATTTCCGGGTGCGCACTATCCTGCACTATCTCTGCAGCTTTCTTATGGCACCTGGCAGCATAGATTTGATCCAAGGTGGGAAGAGTGCACCCAATTATTCTCTCCACAGTCTTTACAACCCTGGACAGCATTGTTTTTTCCCTGGCCGTGCAGCTCCCAAACCACACACACAGACCGTAAGTTAATACACTCTCAACAGTACAATGGTAAAATGCCATCAACAGGTCCTCTGAGAGACTGTTTTTCCGGAGGATTCTCAGGAAATATAACCTCTGCTGGGCTCTCTTCATCAGGTCTTTGCTGTTTTCTCCCCAGGTTAGGTCATCTCTCAACTCCATTCCTAGAAATTGAAACACCGAGAAAAATGCCAAGGTTGCAAGTTCAGTCCCCGTATGGGGCGCTTGCAAATTCCTGCATTGCAAGGGGCTGGACTAAATGACCCATGACCCTCAGGGTCCCTTTCCAATACTATAATTCCATGATTTATCTATGATTCTGTTGTGGCGGCTGCAACCTAGCTTTAAGGTGTGGCTAGTTTGCATATCTGAGTTTCTAACACGGACTGCAATCCAGACAAAGTGAGGCAGGAGTGAATCACACCAAAATCAATAAAGTTTTTATACTTAGCTATGTGATTGCTTTTGCACACGCAACTTGTGTGCTTAACTCCCACTTCGGTGATGCGATCAAGGGATGACTCGCAGGTGCCAAGCAGCTTGCAGCAAAGACACCAGAACGTTTCTCTAACCCCGGTTTAAATCACGAGGGGAATGCGGTTGCGTGACTAGCACCTAAAACTTCAGCTGCCGAGTTTGGTTTCCAGGAGAACTAGAAACGCATGCTGGCTTCCAGACGATTGGGGAAACCATCTGCTTTGCATGCAGGATGTCAGGGAACTGCCATCGGAGCCAGAGGTGGAGGGAAGGCTCCAGAGGGATGCCGGAGAGGGTCCCAGTAGGGAGAGAGGCAGCCCATCTGCTGGGGAAGGAAATCAGCGTAACACCAGTGGAGAAGGGGGGCAGATGGGGGAATCGGAGAGGAGGCTCCAAGACTCCTCGCCGGAGACGAGCGGAGAGAGTACGGGTACTCCGCTGCCCACACCCTCCCTGCGCAGAAGACTTCCGTGCAGGGAGAGTAGGAGGAGACTTGGCGTCAAAGAACTTCTTTGCTGGAAGAGGTTCAAGAAACGCCCACTGACGGATTCTGCCAGCGACTGAAACAGCCACGAAGTGAGAGGCTGTCCAGACAGAAAGGGTTCAACCAGGTAACCTAGCCAGGAGTGGCGGCAACTTACGCACGAGTAACCCCTATAACCATTACACAGAAGGTCCCAAGTTCAAGTTGCAGTATCACTAGATAGGGCTGGGAATGTCCCCTGCCTGAAACCATGCAGAGATGCTATCAGTCAGTGTTGACAAAGCCTCTCCTCCTCCCAGAGGGGAGGGATTGTGAGCGGGAGTAGCCTCCTGATTGGTTCTGCTGCCACAGCCAAGCCTCCCAGCCAACCAATAGGGCCGGCTGGTGTGAGGGGCAAAATGCATTTAAACAGCCGCAGCAGCCCTCTTATCCCATTCTGTTCCTGTTCTGAACCGTGCAGTGGCCCGCAAGCTGCTATATATGAATGGCCATGTGACTGCACACCCTGACATCCGATTCAGCGATGTGTTTTTTGTTATGTACTGAAGTTCTCACCCTGGGCCAGCAGGGGGATACTGTAGATAGTTATGCAAATAAGGGATCGAAAGTGACGTTCAGTGATTGGATAGTTTTAGAAAATTGTTACAGTTACGTTGTACTGGAGCTCTATATAAGCAGGCTGGCTGAACCCTTCAGTTCAGTTCTGTTCCGGCCTCTGAATAAACAAGAGCTGTTTGAAGAATCGCTGTGTCATCTGATATGTTCACCCACAACTTAACATGTGGGTGAACATATCAGGGAAATGATGTGTGGTTGGCAGACACCATCAGAAGTATTAGGAATTGGTTGCAGCTGTGAGGGTATTGGCGGCGAGCCTTTTGGCTCGGGTGGCAGTTAGGCATTGGAATATGTGTGCTGTGTTGGAGGATTGGGTATGCGCCATCATCTACCCCTCCTCTTTTGGGTATTCCGTTAAAGGAATCCGGCGGTCGTGGATCCTGTCCAATGCCCTGCTGGTGGCTAGGGCCATGGCACGACCCCCGGTGACATCATGGGGGAGCTTCCAGTTGTATTTGCACCAACAAGCTCCTCCCATTGGTTGTTAACCCTGAGATGACTCCCTGCTGAGCGGGGTGGAGTCATGTATTCGTGTTTCATCCAATGCCTAAGCCAGTACTACTCACATGCTGTAACCAATAAAGGTTGTGGCCTAATTTTGCCCATTAACCTAAAATAACATGTCTGTGTGTCTTATTATAATCCTATGCGGGTGGAGGGTCCTCGACTCAAAATGCTGAAGTCGATGGGCCAATGGTCTGACTCTGTGTACGGACATTCCCTAAGTTCCTAACAGCTTGCGGGCAATAAAGAAAAGTACTCCGTTTATTCAGCAAGACAAATTCTGAACGCTTGATTTAAACGATTATATTTCACATTTTTAAATTTCCCTGATTCTGCCAGGACGCGTAACTCTGCCCAAGGATGTTGACTCTCGCCTGCTGGGAATCGTTTTATATGCTTCCACTGAGTTCTAAAAAAACGATACTGCAGTTTCCAGACAATTCATCTTCCTGAGTCACTGGCTCTTATCAGATAACCGTTGCCGGCGCAGTCCTTTTAACACCTGTCCTTCCCAAATTGGTGTTCTTATCTTGCTATTATGGTAAGGTTAAACCGATAGTTCTGCTTCTTGCGTTCCATGTGAGAAACCTTAGTGCATTTTCCCAGCAAAGAATACAGAAAGCCAGGATCAGTAAACAGGAGAACCAAACACTAATAAAGGTTTTTCCTAAACTGTGCTGCACACTACAGGGCTGCCGGCTTGAACGCCAGGTTTCCCCTCTTGAGGGGGGGGGGGGAAACCTCCCTGCACATAGAAAATTAGCACACCCATCACCCTGACATGCTACTCTTCTATGTGCAGGGAATGTTTGCATGTGGGGTTAGCAAACAAGCATGTGACTCGCACTTCTGTGGCCCAAAGTGTCATGTTCTTTGAAAACCTTTGTCTCTTTATACTGCTGATTGTACTACAGCTGGATCTAGACACATAAAAAAAAAGTCTCAGGAAAAGCGTGTTGTAAACCTCATAATGGGAAATAACATTGGCGAAAGACGGAACTCTGGTGTCACCGTGTTATAACACATTTAAAGCGCTTTTTCTTTACTAATGTAGCAGAGTCCTGCCTTTGGTTCAAAATTCAGAGTTAGAAAGGACCATAAAGGGTGTCCTGGACTCCAAAGTAAGACCAAAAGTGGAAAGAAGTCCCAACAAAGGAAGAATGGATACAAAAATTATGGAATATGAAGAAATGGCAAAACTTACAAAGAATGGAAATGGTTTATTGAATATTTACAAATAAATTGTAAACAGATAATCTCCTGCCCTCTTTCCACAGGTTTTGAAGAAGGCAGGGTAACCTCAACACTAGTGGTGCAGGGAATCAAGTTCAGAGTACCGTATTTTTCCGCACTTTTTTCCTCCTAAAAAGTAAGGGGAAATGTCTGTGCGTCTTATGGAGCGAATGTACTGGACGGCAGAGGGATCCCTTGGCTGCCGCTGCAGTCGTGAGCTGAGGGATGCCTCCGGAGTCGGAGCCATGGCTCCCGTCCGTCACTCACTGTGAAGCCAGCAGAGCAAGAGCCGCTCTGCGAGACTCTTGCTTTTCTTGCTCTGCTGGCTTTACAGTGAGGCAGGAGTAGGGATGGACGGGAGCTATGGCTCCCAACTGCCCCTCCTCCTGCCTCACTGTAAAGCAAGGTGGGAGGAGGGATGGACAAGCAAAGTGAGAGCTGCACAAAGCGGGACAGAAGCCATGTAAGCGGCTCTCGCTTTACTTTAAAGCAAGAAAAGCGAGAGCCGCTTACATGCTCTGCACAGAATATTTTTTTCCTTGTTTTCCTCCTCTAAAAACTAGGTGCATCTTATGGTCAGGTGTGTCTTATGGAACGAAAAATACGGTGATCTCAGAAGACCCTCAGAAGAGTGGAGAGAGGATGCTCATGGCAAAACCAAATTCTGCCTGACTACCAAGGCAAGGCTAGATTTGGGATCATAAAATCATAAAGCTGTAGAGCTGGAAGGGACCACAAGGGTCATCAGTGTCCAGTCCCTTGCAATGCAGGGATCTTTTGCCCAACGTGGGAATAGAACCCACAACCTTGAGATTCAGAGTCTCATGCTCTACCAACTGAGCTATCCCAGCTGGATGAGAAGTGGGCTGCTGGATCTGCCGAATGGCCCATCTTGTCCAAGAGCACTCTGCCTTCCTTCCGTTTCCAGCAACTGATTTTCAGAAGCATCGCTGCCTCTGACTGCGGACGCAGAGCAGATTCATCAAAACCGGTACCCATGGATCTGCTGACCCACCGCAAGGCACAACACTGCACCCCATCCCAATTCTTAACCGTTCCGCACTAAAACAAACACCGCTTCAATCTTCCAAAGGGAAATCTGAGGCCAAAGAGGAGATTCCGTTCTACCGGACATACAATCCACTCCCTAGCTGCAAGGCCAGGTCTTGATGTCCGTGAGAAAGAGTGGGAAACATCCCTGGTATTTAAGCTCATATTTTATCACTTTCTCCGCTCAGGTCCTGTTTCGGAACAAAAACACAGCTGCAATGTTAGATGAACTGGTCGGGACAGCTTGTTACGGCCACACTCTGCACAGGAAGGAAAGAGGCTCCTTGATTATTCCATAAAATGTTGCCTTTACGACACTATCTAAATCATAAAAGCAAACCATCTTATCTCAGGTTTCCCCCCTCACAGGCTGCATTCGTCCTTCTCTTCAAAGGAAGCAACATTATATTAAAAACGAAGTCGGAATCTCTCCAGGGTCATTTAAAAGAAGAAGAGTCCAGGCAGACAGACAAAATTCGCTGTGGCTTTCCTTTCTAGAGATTTTACCCGATGCAAATTCATTTAGAGAACGGCACAGAGGCAGTTTGGCCTGAGGGGAACTGGAATCTATGATCTGCCAAATGCCAAAGGTTATAGGGTCTCTCTCCTCATGTCCCTCTCTCCTATGATTCTTTATTCCTTGAAATAAATATCCATGATATACTTATTCTGGCATCTGACACACACACACACACACACAAATTTCCACTGAGAATCTAAACTTTTTACAAAAGAAAGTAAAACCAAATTTCTAGCCCTTTTCGTAAGATGTGCGCGACTGTGACCTGGTTTGGATGTTAAACCCTAAATCACAGGTTTAGCATTATGTGCATGAACTTGATCCTGTCTCTTCTTCCAGTACGGCCAAGATGAGGAAACGGGAAGCAGCTACTTCCATTTTCAACTAACTTCAACTTGCCGTTTCACTCAAAGTAGGAACTCTGGTTTTAAGGCTTGGCTTGTGGTCAGAGAGGTTATCGGGGGCAAGGCTGAGTCGAGACGTCCGTGAGACGAGGCACTTTGGGCTGCCTCTGACTTGCATGAACAATTCCAAGTCCATTATGGTGGGGGCTTCTCCATGGGGCTGATACCTCACTCAGTAGAGCGTGGGAATCTTAAATCTCCTCACGTTAAAGCCCCACGTTGGGCCAAAAGATTCCTGCATTGCCAGGGGTTAGACTTCAGGGGTCAGCAAACATTTTTAGCAGGGGGCTGGTCCACTGTCCCACAGACCTTGTGGGGGGCAGACTATTTTTTTTTGGGGGGGGACACGAATTCCTATGCCCCACAAATAAACCAGGGATCCATTTTAAATAAAAGCACACATTCTACTCATGTAAAAACACCAGGCAGGCCCCACAAATAATACAGGGATGCATTTTAAATAAGAGCACATTCTACTCATGTAAAAACACGCTGATTCCCGGACCATCCGCGTGCCGGATTGAGAAGGCGATCGGGCCGGATCCAGCCCTCGGGCCTTAGTTTGCCTACCCATGAACTAGATAAACCTCATAGTCCCTTCCAACTCTATGACTCTTCAGGGTTAGCCAGGATCCTGGCCATTACATCTGAAAGCATCCTATGTGTGTCTCAGAAACAAAAGAAGAATTTCACATGGCAGCACGTCAGCAACCTGCATAGTTCTTTGCAGTTTTCCCTGCCTTGCAGAAGCAGAATACTGTATTTTTCGCTGTATAAGACGCACCAAACCACAAGACGCACCTAGTTTTTGGAGGAAGAAAACAAGAAAAAAAATATTCTGAATCTCAGAAGCCAGAACAGCAAGACGGATCGCTGCGCAGTGAAAGCAGCAATCCCTCTTGCTGTTCGGGCTTCTGGGATAGCTGTGCAGCCTGCATTCGCTCCATAAGACGCACACACATTTCCCCTTACTTCTTAGGAGGGAAAAAGTGAGTCTTATAGAGCAAAACAAGCGCAGAAATGGGCAAATCAGCTCAAGTTGCATACTTTATGCTGGTCACAGAATCCAGCTTCTCCTTACTGCAGAATTTTAATTTCACTTTAGCAATGAGTCTATGCACAGCCCTGATTACTGGGCATGCATTTTTATTCTGACGGTGGCGTTGGCATTCCAATGACGGAGAGCATTCTGAGCTAATGGTTTTCGACTGTAATTTCCAATTGAATTAGGCACACAAACCCCTTTTACTGGAACACTTTATTGCCAATGCCAAGTTCTGAGCAGAAGCCGTTTGTTTTGTTTTTTTCTGGATGGGGAAAACAAACAAACTACAAACCCAGTTTCGCCATCTGTTCTGTAAAGTCAAGACCAGCAACAGACGTCCTCCAAAACATCCCCAAGGGAAACTGAGGTCTGGTCTATGTTATTTCTGTTCACGATTTATGAGTTGCCCACCATCATAGAGATCTCTAAAAGAACACGGGACCAGATCAAAATTAACATTCCTAATATGCTAGAGCTAAAAGATGACTATCTTCACCGCACGCCAAAATCTATATAATGTCAGCATCTGTATCATTCCCCCTTCCCCCCTGGAAGGTGTTGCATAATGCGGGAGCTATTGCGCCATCTGCTCTCTTCTGCATATAGAGAAGTTTAATATATTTCATAGACTTGTCGGGCACGAAGATGACCACAAGGACCATCTAATCCAACCCTCTGCAATGCAGGAATTTTTCACCCAACATGGGGTTCAAACCTGCGACCCTGAGATCAAGAGTCCCAACCGAGTTTCAGGGGAAGGGCTATGTCTCAGTGGTAAGAGGATCTGCTTTGCAAGTTCCAAGGTTCAATCCTCAAGATCTCCGGGTGCACCAGAGAGAAACCCTTGTCTCAAATCACAGAGAGCTTCGGCCAGTCAGTGTAGACAATATGGAGCTGGATAGACTACCGTATTTTTCGCTCTATAAGAGACCTTTTCCCCTCCTAAAAAGTAAGGGGAATTGTGTGTGCGTCTTATGGAGCGAATGCAAGATCCATGGCTTCAGCGAAAGCAACGTGAAGCCTCCGGAGTGCAGCGGGTGCGCACCGATCCCTCTTGCTCTCCTGGCTTCGCTTCGCTGGAGAGGCGCTGGGCAGCTTTCCCTCTCTGTGCAGCGCCCCTTCAGCGAAGTGGGAGGAGAAATGGAAGGGCTCCGTTTCTCCTGCTGCTTCGCTGAAGGGGCACTGTGCAGAGAGGGAAATATTTTTTTTTCTTGTTCTCCCCCTCTAAAACTAGATGTGTCTTATGGTCATGTGCATCCTATAGAGCGAAAAATACGGTATTTCATGAGGGATACATAGCTCTCCTCCCCATTTCTCTCTCTCTCTCTCTCTCTCTCACACACACACACACACACACATTCTGTTTTACAATTTAGAGTACAGTGGTACCTCGGGTTACATACACTTTAGGTTACATGCGCTTCAGGTTACAGACTCTGCTAACTCAGAAATAGTACCTCGGGTTAAGAACTTTGCTTCAGGATGAGAACAGAAATTGTGCTACGGCGGCGCGGCAGCAGCAGGAGGCCCCATTAGCTAAAGTGGTGCTTCAGGTTAAGAACAGTTTCAGGTTAAGTACGGACCTCTGGAACGAATTAAGTACTTAACCCGAGGTACCACTGTATTCATTTAACCTTAAAATATTACTGACTTCCCTTCTTCTCTTTCCATGGTTCATTTTGCATATCATAAATCCCTGCATATTTTACATAAACTAACATTCAGCATTCCATTATTACATCCATCAAAACTTATTTACGCTGTTGATTTTATCTTAATTCTGCCAACGTTTTCAAGTGGACACAATTTCCCCCATATATTCAAGAAACATATTCCAATCTTCTTTAAACATATGTTCTTCGTGTTCTCTTATTCTGTATGTTAAGCCTGCAAGTTGTGCATATTCTGTCAACTTAAGCTGCTGTTCTTCTTTGGAGGTACGTTAGGCTGAGAGGCAGTGACTGACTGCAAGGTGGACCAGTGAGCTTCATGGCTGAGTGGGGATTCGAACCCTGGTCACCCAGGTCATAGCCCAACACTCTAACCATTATGCCATACTATTCCTTATTCTATTCTCACAGCAACCATGATAGGTCAGTAGACTGGGCTGAGAGATAAGGGCCTGCTCGGTCAAGGTCCTACAGTGAGCTTCATGGCTGAGTCGGAGATTGCATTTGAGTCTTCCCAGTCCTCTTCTAGGCCTCTAAACCCAGGACTTAGTAAACTGTGCCCCCACGGCAGCAGTTGGTTGGACTGTAAATCCCATTATTGCAGGGAAAATATATGAAAATAACAAGATGAGATGTGGAAATCAGCAAGAAAGGACTGGATAGAATTGTGAACATTATTTGGACAGATTTGTGGACATTAAAGCAGCGGCAAGAAGATGATTGGATCCCCTTCGGAACTTGAAATATGGGTACCCCCAACAAAAATTTAAAATTCGGCTTTGTAATTTGGAATTTATGTGATTTTTATTGATTTGATTTGATTGGTCGGTTAATAAAAAATATATTTTTAAAAAAAGTAAATCCCATTATTGCTGGTACCACTGGTCCTGCCAGCTGGAGCACATGGAATTTGGACTCCAACAACATCTGGAGTGCTCAAATCCCTGCTCTAACCACTACCCCACACTGCCAGCATTCTCTCACTTCATTCTGCTGCGTGTGCAGACCAGGAACAGGTGGCAAGAAATATTCAGCAGTATTTGGCTGCTGCCACTGCAATTCTTCTTCTTCTTCTTCTTCTTCTTCTTCTTCTTCTTCTTCTTCTTCTCCCCCTCCTCCTCTGTTCCCTGTTATAACATAATCCACGCAAATTCCGCTTCATGTGCATAACTTATACATGATCCGCAAACGCCAGCTTTTTTGGGGTGTGGGACAGAATTTGGGTCAGAACAGATTCCCTCTCCCCTGCCCCACTTTTAAGCATGGTGTTTCCTTACAGCATTGGATGAGAGCTGTAATAACAGAACGTATCTGCGACCTGGTGGCCTTGTTTACAGCCAGCTCTGGGTACTCTGTGCTTCATCGAAACTAAAGGACAAAAAGAATGATGGGAGACACAGCGATAAGCCACAGCAAAAAGCGGTGGGAGACTAATGCTTACTTCCAGATCCTTTATTACCACCCACCTCAGCCTGGCAATTATGGACTAGTAAATCCCCTGGAACCATCCAAAGGACACGGATATTTTGCTATTGTTGTTTTAAACAATGCAGGCTTCGTCGGTGTTCATCTACAGCAGGCACTTCCACAATTGCACTCATGTCCTGCTTGCAGGTTTTCTGCAGACAAGGGCTGGGCAATCTCTGGCTTTCAACGTTGTGATACTCCGATATATCACAATGTCTGAAATAAGGACAGAGCTCAGTAGAGGCACTGGCTGGCTTCACGGTTTTTCCTGTATCGTGATTTTTGACAGTGCCTGCTCTCATGATTTGCAGCCCCCTGTGAGATTAGATGGGCTGGATCACATCCAGATCCTGGATCTAGATCCTGGCCAGATCCAGTGCGACACTTCTTATGCACCCACATGACTAACTGGCACAAGCAACTTCCAGAACGGGGTTCCTTTCAACTCTACGATTCATTTCTGCAGCACATCACATTTTTTAATAATAAAAAACCTTTCAGTGTTTAAGCGCAACTCCCACCAAAACCACATTTTTGCATGCAGTTTTGACTAATATGCCCATTTTTACAAACTATTTCCCCTAACGTAATGCATTTTTGGACACGCTGCTTGGGTGGAGAAGCGTATTGCAAAACTCAGAGATGTGCACATTTTGAAACCTTAGCTGTGTTTCGGTTTGTGTATTGGTGCCAAGAGTGCCAACTGGGTTGCTGTTTCTCATTAAAACGCAAACGAAACTGAACTTTTCCATCTGCAGCAACCTGTGAGGTTTGAGGATGTTGTCAGAAGTGTGAAAATGAGTTCGTGCAATGGAACGTCTGAGCAACGGAATCAGCGAGGAAGAGCGACAAAAGCTTAGTTTCCCCTGAAAGTGTAGTGTGTGTGTGTGTGTGTGTGTGTGAGAGAGAGAGAGAGAGAGAGAGAGAGAGAGAGAGTCAGAATATTCAGGAGGAACACCGAAAGGACCACCTCCTCCTGCACCAGCATGCTTGCTACCTAAATATCTGATGCAGAAGACCTTGCCTGCATCCTGTCTATGTTCTCTGTAGAAGCATCCAGTTTGTGCATCACCTTGCCCCAGTTCTGTGTGCCCCTCTCCTGCTGTTTCCCACCAGCTAGTGAAAACCTTTCTACCCTGGTAGGCAAACACTGTAAAGGTAAAGGTAAAGGGGCCCCTGACCATTAGGTCCAGTTGTGACCGACTCTGGGGTTGTGGCACTCATCTCGCTTTATTGGCCGAGGGAGCCGGCATACAGCTTCCGGGTCATGTGGCCAGCATGACTAAGCTGCTTCTGGCGAACCAGAGCAGCGCACGGAAATGCCATTTACCTTCCCGCCAGAGCGGTACTTATTTATCTACTTGGCACTTTGTGCTTTCGAACTGCTAGGTTGGCAGGAGTTGGGACCGAGCAACAGGAGCTCACCCCATCACAGGGATTCGAACCACCGACCTTCTGATCGACAAGTCCTAGGCTCTGTGGTTTAACCCGCGTCCCAAATTCACATCCCAAATGCCTTTGCTCAATGTTAGAAACACAGGGAAGAAAAGACAGTGGCAATTTTTCTTCCAAAGTACTGCTACACACAGCCATTCTGCTAAGGTTCAGTTGAGACATAATGCTCAACCGTGGTTAATGGTAAGCATGGCTTGCCACCTTCAGACTGGCTAGCATCCCAAGCATATGGTAGAACCATGGATGAGTCTGCCAAGCTTTCCCTGGAAGAGAGAGGTACCAGCAGGATATGCTTCATAACTCGCATGTAGGTTGGGAAGGAAATTGCCTTAACCATGGTTTCCTCGATGCAGCTGTAGTACTTAACCATGGTTAAAGGAAACCCATAAAATCATGTCTGCGTGGGAGCTGAAGAATAATAATAATGGCAGCCTTCTAGAAGAATCAAAATTACCTCTCCCTTTCTCCAACTCTGAGGGACAGTGTTAGCTGGATTCAGCACTTTGGCACAGCCCCTGCTTAAGAATTTTGTTGACATATTAATGTTGCTCTTTAATACCAGGCCCAGCATAATCAATTTCCACTTGGAGTGATGACTCATGGAAAATATCTGCTAACATAAAATAAAACAAGTGCTATACATGGAGAGGAACAGTGGACAAAGCGGACATGAAAGGCTCAGCAGATTCCACTGGACCAGAATGTGTTTGATTTCAACTTGAAAGACATTTTTAAAGATATATATATATATATATATATATATATATATATATATATATATATATACACACACACACACACACACACACACACGGAAATGCTAACTAATTGCACATTCTTAAAAGCTGATGCAGCACTTTGAGAATCTAGGAAGCAGTAAGACGGAAGTAATTATTGATGCTTACAGAAGTTTCCAGAACAGGGATTCTTTGCAGCAGAGAAGTGATGAGAATGAGCAGTAAGGCGGGAGCACTTTGTACAAATTTCAGTTCAGCCAAGAACTGAGTACCTTAAAAAGCACTCTTCCTCAGCATTGGTCTACCTTGGTCAGTTTACAAGATAATGCATTTGAGGCACTTCAAGTATCTAGAAAAACTCCTATATGAATGTAAAGGTAAAGGGACCCCTGACCATTAGGTCTAGTGGTAACTGACTCTGGGTTTGCGGCGCTCATCTCGCTTTATTGGCTGAGGGAGCCAGCGTACAGCTTCCGAGTCATGTGGCCAGCATGACTAAGTCGCTTCTGGTGAACCAGAGCAGCGCACGGAAACGCCGTTTACCTTCCCGCCGGAGCAGTACCTATTTATCTACTTGGCACTTTGTGCTTTCGAACTGCTAGGTTGGCAGGAGCAGGGACCAAGTAACGGGAGCACACCCCGTCACGGGGATTCGAACCCCCGACCTTCTGATCGGCAAGTCCTAGGTTCTGTGGTTTAACTCACAGTGCCACCTGCGTCGCTTCCTATATGAATACTAAGCATGACTGCTAGGTTGGCAGGAGATGGGACCGAGCAACAGGAGCTCACCGCGTCACGGGCATTACCCTAACAATATTTATACAGTGGTACCTCAGGTTACATACGCTTCAGGTTACATATGTTTCAGGTTACAGACTCCGCTAACCCAGAAATAGTACCTCAGGTTAAGAACTTTGATTCAGGATGAGAACAGAACGAATTAAGTACTTAACCTGAGGTACCAATGTACGTATATTCTCGCTCAGCCTTCAAAAAATCTCAGTAAGGTTTTCCATGGCTTGAGCACTTCATCTCTTGATGGTGATTCCAGAAAATATCTGTTTTTGCTACTGGTGTTCTGGAGATGGCAGCAGGCCCTGTTTCGTCAACCTTGTCCGCAAAGCCGCCCCCAAAATTTTCAGCCTGTTGTGAGAGCAACTGCACGGCATTTTAGCAACTTCTCCAATTGCTCAATTGCCCAGAATGAAGATTACTCTCCTGAACATTTCATTTGAACTGGACTGGGTCTCTCCTATAGTTTCTAGGTTAAGTAACTTATGGAGAAAACACTGTGCTAAGTGGAAGCAAACTTTACAGTGAAACATCCTTTTGTGAAATCAATCCACTTCTGTTCAACGTTTCCTAATTCTAATGAAGATCAGCAAGTTTTTACTGTTGACACAGCATGGCTCAAAAAAAGAAAAAGAAAAAAAGACCTGCTTGCAGTAAAAGTGGAAATAATTACATCAGAAGTTTCAGGCAAACAAAAATTCACAAAGGACATAAAATGTACCAAGCCACTTGCAAAAATGAGGCTC
Organism: Podarcis melisellensis; assembly: GCF_964234715.1. Taxonomy (NCBI): domain Eukaryota; kingdom Metazoa; phylum Chordata; class Lepidosauria; order Squamata; family Lacertidae; genus Podarcis; species Podarcis melisellensis. Next base: position 15,134,928 of record NC_138539.1, on the reverse strand, counting down.
TTTGGGGCAACTTAAACCAGGGCAGAGACTCATCAAGCAATATAGTCTAACACTTTGCTGAAGCTGAGCAGGTTTAGGTCTGGGTCAATGTCCAGATGACGGAATGCCTGCAAATCACTTGACAGAAGTAGGGAATGTTAGAAACTTAGATCTACAGTGGTACCTCGGGTTACATATGCTTCAGGTTACAGACTCCCCTAACCCAGAAATAGTGCTTCAGGTTAAGAACTTTGCTTCAGGATAAGAACAGAAATCAGGCTCTGGCGGCGCGGCGGCAGCAAGAGGCCCCATTAGCTAAAGTGGTGCTTCAGGTTAAGAACAGTTTCAGGTTAAGAACGGACCTCCGGAACGAATTAAGTACTTAACCCAAGGTACCACTGTATACTGGACAGTGTTCTCGAAGCTACAAACATGAGTCTGACCAAATTGCGGGAGGCAGTGGAAGACAGGAGTGCCTGGTGTGCTCCGGTCCACGGGGTCATGAAGAGTCGGACACGACTAAACGACTAAACAACAACAACAACCACTGTATAAGCTAGCAAGCAAATGGCTCCTTAAACCACAGTTGCAGTCGCTGGGGTGCTGGGGACAAAAGTTTAAGCCGGGGTGGTCATCTTAGCCAGGCTGTTTTTTTGTGAACTTTCTGGAAGTTGGCCACCCAAAGAAAGAATGGAAGCAGCCGTTTCTGAGAGGAGCCTGCCTGAAGATAAACAGAACCGTCCACTTTTATTTCCTTTTTAAATGCTTTGCGGCAATCGCACAAAATGTTAAACGTGCTGCGGTTGCAGTTTTGTCCAAAGCCTGGCCGTTTATTGAAGACACAATGTAGGCCTTTGTTTGCCACCAGTGGAAAATATGGCATGGCGGCAAAGGCTGAAAGAAACACAAAAGGCTCTTTAAAAAGGGGAGAAGCCTTCTAAGCTTGTGGCTGAAACCTACATTGCTATTGTAATCCTTGAGTGGTTTCCCAACGAACACTTCCTCTGGTGCATTAAGACATTGCCCACTGGGATAGTTCAGTCAATAGAATATGCGATCCATAATCTCAGGGTCAAGGGTTCGAGCCCCCACACTGGCCAAAGACATGTTTAGGGAAGCTTTTAATGTTTGATGCATTACGGTATTTTAATATTTTGTTGGAAGCCACTCAGAGTGGCAGGGGAAGCGCAGCCAGATGGGTGGGGTATAAATAAATTATTATTATTATTATTATTATTATTATTATTATTATTCATGCCTTGCAGGGGGTTGGACTAGAAGACACTCATGGTCCCAACTCTACTATGGTTCTATGGGCAGAATGCTGATTTTTAGCCAATTAAAGATCCCATTGGGGAGATCTGGTGGATAAGCTTCTCTCACACTAACTCACCATCATATTTGGAGTCGCAGAAAGAACTCCTTCGCAACCCCTGCCTCACCATCAGATTGACTTTGGAGCGCAATCAGTTTTTCACTAATATGCACGGCTTCGCTTGCTTCCAGAGGAGCCCAAGGAATATTTGCTCCACAAGGAATACTGTAACTCAGACGACCGTCTGCACCATAAATCTAAAGCACTATTAGACCACTTTGACAGGAACGGCTTCCTTCAAGGAACCCTGGGAACTGTAGTTTGTGAAGGGTGCCAAGAGTTGTCCAGAGACCCCTCGGAGAGCTATGAATCCCAGAGTGGTGTAACAATCAATCCCTCTCCCCATCGATCTCAAAATGTATGGGGCAGTAGTCAACTAAAAAGTTGTTTTAGTACAATGACTTTTAGCTGTGCAATATACCGTATTTTTCGCTCTATAAGACGCACCAGACCACAAGATGCACCTAGTTTTTGGAGGAGGAAAGCAAGAAAAAAATATATTCTGAATCTCAGAAGCCAGAACAGCAAGAGGGATCGCTGCGCAGTGAAAGCAGTGATCCCTCTTGCTGTTCTGGCTTCTGGGATAGCTGCGCAGCCTGCGTTCGCTCCATAAGACACACACACATTTCTCCTTACTTTTTAGGAGGGAAAAAGTGAGTCTTATAGAGCAAAAAATACGGTAACTTAACCAGTCTCTCCCTTCCCCATGTATCCCCCTGAATCTGCTCCAGGGATTAGGGTGTTTGTTTGTTTGTTTGTTTGTTTGTTTGTTTGTTTGTTTGTTTGCATGGGTGGGAGGTTGGAATATCCCCAGTGATACCAACTGCTGATGTTTCACTTGCAGTTTATGGAAGAAAAACTTTGTTTCCCTTTGCAAGAAGGGCAATCCAGACAGCTCTGTTATTTACTACCAAACAAGGTGCATCATCAACAAGATTATGACGCCTTCTTATTCCCGCCGGGTCATTTAGTGCTGGCATTGCACTGCAAACATAGTTCAGGGAGCAGAAACTTTGCTGTTCTCGGATTCTCTCTCTCTCCAGTCTAATAATGCCGCTTTTAAAAAAACGAACTTTAAAGGACACAGGGCTTGCATTGAAAGGGGGAACTAAATCACCTGTAGCCCTGTCGTGGTCATGTGTAGAAGATTCAGACAAATCCTGAATCTCTCTGAAGAGCCTGGAATGGAAGAAATTTAGGGGCAATTCAGCCAGGGACGGATTTAGATTTGATGAGGCCCTAAGCTATGGAAGGTAAAGGGCCCCCTTTATATGTCCAGCTGTCCTTTGTTAACAACAAATTGCCACTGTTTTTTGTGTTGAATATATGCTAGCAGGCTAGCAGGCGGGGCCCATTACTTACATCATAGGAGCCTACACAACACAAAAAAATGTTGCTGCATGTAGGTTTTGTTTTATTTGTTTTTTATCTTATATTTTGGAAATGCACATCCATGTTTTTTTTTCTTTTGTTGTTTTTTTTAGGGGCCCCCAAGAGAGTAGGGCCCTAAGCCGGGGTTGGCAAGGCTTACCGGTCACGGGCCGGATCACTCCCATTGAGATCGCCCGTGGGCCAGACCGGCAGAGTGCGACGCCAAAAACCGTGTCTGCTCATGTTCATGCACTGGAAATTGCTTCTGTGCATGCCCAGATGCCGAAAATCACACCTGCACAAAAGTGATTTTCAGCGCAGACGCAATTACTGGTATCTGCGCATGTGCAGACGCGATTTCTGGCGCCGCTCGGAGATTCTCCGCACCGCACTGTGCCAGTTTTTAGAGCAGTGCGGGGGGGACTCGCTGAGCAGGTGGCTCGGTTCGGGGCGGCTTGTGGGCTGGTAAAACAGTCTTCGTGGGCCGCATCTGGCCCATGGGCTGCACGTTGCCAACCTCTGCCCTTAGCTATAGCTTGTTTAAAAAGGTAAAGGGACCCCTGGCCATTAGCTCCAGTCGTGACAGACTCTGGGGTTGTGGCGCTCATCTCGCTTTATTGGCCGAAGGAGCTGGCATACAGCTTCTGGGTCATGTGGCCAGCATGACTAAGCCGCTGCTTGCGGACCAGAGCAGCGCACGGAAACACCGTTTACCTTCCCGCCAGAGCGGTACCTATTTATCTACTTGCACTTTGACGTGCTTTCGAACTGCTAGGTTGGCAGGAGCAGGGACCGAGCAACAGGAGCTCACCCTGTTGCGGGGATTCGAACCACCAACCTTCTGATCGGCAAGTCCTAGGCTCTGTGGTTTAACCCACAGCGTCACCCACGTCCCGTCATGTATGAGCTTGTTTGGCTCATACATAAATCCGGCTCTGAATTCAGGGATTATGATTTTTTAAAAAACAACAACACCCATTGCAAACAGCATGCCTGTGTATCTCCTTCCAATACAGTGGTACCTCGAGTTACAGATGCTTCAGGTTACAGACACTTCAGCTTACAGACGCTTCAGATTACAGACTCTACGAACCCAGAAATAGTACCTCGGGTTAAGAACCTTGCTTCAGGATGAGAACAGAAATCGTACGGCGGCAGCAGGAGGCCCCATTAGCTAAAGTGGTACCTCAGGTTAAGAACAGTTTCAGGTGAAGAACAGACCTCCAGAACGAATTAAGTTCTTAACCAGAGGTACCACTGTATCTCCCTACCAGTGGCAGTTCTCTTGTTTCCTTATGGTGTCAAGAACACCTCAAACAAGAACTGAGAAGCGCCAAGCTCTGTGCTTTGTTCCTTCATGCAGAATAATAATAATAATAATAATAATAATAATAATAATAATAATAATAATAATAATTTATTATTTATACCCCACCCATCTGGCTGGGCTTCCCCAGCCACTCTGTGCAGCTTCCAACAAAATATTAAAATATTTCTAATTTCAGGTTAGGAGGTCTTCGGGGTTATCCTGTCCTCTCTGGCTCCGCCAAGCCACACAGTGCATTGGTTCCTCTGACCCGGCAGAGCTGCAGTCGATCCATCAATTTTATTGCAATCCAGCAGCCAGCTAACGATACACAAAGTCAATGAGAGCAACAGCTACTGGTGCATTCCAGGAGGAGTTATAAAGAGAAATATAACGGCGGTTGTAGAGATGCACTGCCAGGGATATCTGAACTACCTCCAAACGAACCAAAAGAAAAAAGGGTAAAACAGTCTGGGAAAGATGGTGGCCATCTGTATTCATTAAATGTCTGTGAAATGCTTTGTCATGGTTTGCATTAAAAAGTGGGGCAAATTAATTGATTACCAGCTGGCCAAAGAAACACCTGGATGATAAAAAGTTATCATTTATTTTAAAATATTCCTAAGGTGCCTTTTAGGGACAAAGTATCCAAAGGTAGTTTTCAGCAATATGTCACAATATACAGTTGGCTCTATCGGCAACATGTGATCATAGCTTCAATTTGGAAACTCTCTACCTGCTCGTAAAGTTGTTTGAGAAGTCTCTTCCCGGTTGTGATTAATGGTGGCTCTCCCTCTAAGCTCTTTAGTATCTCTATTTATTTAATATACCCTTTCATCTGTTTAAACAAGTCCTTCTTGCAATATATTCATTTGAATGATGACTTTTTCCTTGGTTTTGTTTTTATTAAGGCAGAGAAATTGTACATTTACACAGGAGGAAACAAATCTGAGTTGCAAAGCTCAAGAGCTGCTCCTCATGGCCAACGTGCCTCATTTACAATATCCAAGTATATTTATTTAATCAATTAATTAACAATTAAGTGCTTAGAAATCAAGACAATCCATTAAAGGGTCAGCTAATCCCTTAAAAACCTCAAATTACTGGGCTGATCATCCTAGCGTTTGTTTGTTTTTAATAACAGGTGCTGTTTCTTTCTTCTGTAAGTACAAAACAAGTATGTCAACTTTACACAACGTCATTTGACAGAAGAGTCTAGTGAGCCATAGAGGCGACTGGGAGGAAGATCAGACACCAGCAGAAAATCAGACATGCTATGACGCTTGTGAGCCAGAAAAAGCTACCTATTGTGCAAAATGATATGCTCTAAAAATATACAAAGCAACACACCCTAAAAATGACAACACCCAACATAATAAAACTGCATTAACAAATGCTACAGGATCTAAGTGTAACATCCACATTTACACAGCTGTAAAACTTAGTCCGGCCCCCAACAAGGTCAAAGGGACAGTGGACCAGCCCCCTGCTGAAAAAGTTTGCTGACCCCTGCTTTAAAGTGTTGTTGGACACCAACTCCCCATCAGCCCCAACTAACATGGCCAATGGTTATTTATTTATTTATTCACTTCATTTTTATTGTATACTATAAATTCTGACCCTGATGTTGGGAAAGATGGAGGGCACAAGGAGAAGGGGACGGCAGAGGACGAGATGGTTGGACAGTGTTCTCGAAGCTACCAGCATGAGTTTGACCAAACTGCGGGAGGCAGTGGAAGACAGGAGTGCCTGGCATGCTCTGGTCCATGGGGTCATGAAGAGTCGGACACAACTAAACAACATAAATTCTGACATGTTGCTAGAAGCTACCTTCAGAGAGTTTCTCCTCTGAAAGGTGCCATATGAATATTTAAAATAACTGATAACTTAAAACAAAACAAAAGCCTATCATCCAAGTATCCAATTGTTTCAAAATGCTGGAGTTGGAATAAATAGTCTTTAAATTTAATTTAGTTTGTCCCAGCTGGTGTGGGGAACACCTTGATACAGCCTCTCGATGAGATACTTGGGTCCCATTTTCTGAGGCTGACAGAGAAATATGGATAAGGAGGCCGCAGAATTATCCTTACAGTGGCAACAAATGAAAAGATTAGGAATGTAAAGTGGATCATTAGGGGATACTTCCCAGCAAGCTAAGTGGGGGGCAGGGGGTGGGCAAAAAACAAAGTCTTGGCAAAAACAATGGAACCCTTCTCATCTCAAAAGTAGCCAACAAGAATCCTTGAGTTATATCAAAGTCTGATCAATCAAGCCAGATCAAATGAAAAGCAGAAGAAGAAGAAAAATACTTTATACTAAGCATTTCACTCCCTTTGGGGTTTAGTTTTCCAGCAAATGCATCTTTGAACCCATCTACCCAAAGGCTTGCCTTGATTCATTCTTGAGCCAACTCTTTAAAAATTGCTTTTATCTTAGGATGTTTTAACCCAGATCAACTTCTAGACTGGCAGAACATGCAATGAAAAGGACCGTTTAGGCTTACATTTGAGCACGAGTGATATATTAAAAGCCCGTGTAATTTCAATCCTTTTTTTAAAGGTTTGCAAAGCTGAATTGCTTCTCCTTGCTCCAGGCTCCCTTCTGTTTCTTAATGGATTCTTTACTAAATCTATAAGATAACACCGGATGAGTTGCAGATATTTAAACAGGAAACCAATTAACTTAATGTAGCCACCACCTTTGAAGTCTCTCTAGTTGGCAACGTTTCCCCCCTTTTATCTGCTTTTTCTCTCATAATATATATGTGAACCAAAGAGAGTTGCGAAAACTGGTTTGTTTGTTTCTCCTTTACTCAGAAATTAAGGGTTTTATAATATACCACTGAATCAGAAATTCTACCAATAACAGATTATAATGTCGCTGGCTTAAAACTGGCGCTTTGATTATTTTCTGTGACTTTCCCTGACAACTGAAATGTTATGCTCACAAGACGTCAAAAAGTAGAGGCAAATGCAATGTATATGGAGTTGCAGAGCTGATTTGCAAGTGTATTTGCTGGTTCTGTCTGGATGCAACGGTGAACTATGGTTTAGGCTAGCTTTCCGTGGATGGGGTATCGTGCACTTCCCCATAGCTGTCAACTTACAGATTTGAAAATAAGGGGCCAGCAGCCTCGAAAATAAGGGATCAGCAGCCAAAATAAGGGATTTTCAGAGCACAGGAAGGTTCAACTTCTGAGCCCCTCCGAGCCAAAGGCAGAGAGTCCAGCCAGCAGACAAACGAAGCCTCAAGCGGTGGTTCCCACAGCACAGCAACCAAGCAAAGGGGATGCAGCAAGGAAAACCACCGTCACCTCTCCACTGGGAAGCACAAGGCATGCAAGCTCCACCCCCCAGTCATTCTTAGACTCCTTCTTGGATGAGCAATGCAGCCAAGCAACACAGTTGCCTGGAGCCTCCCTCCTCCCTGGCCAGCAGGGAGGGAGGGAGAGGAGCTGCTTCCTTTGAAACCTGGGAAATTTAAGGGACATCATCAATAAGGGACAGCAGTGGGACACAGCACTGGGATAAGGAACTTTCCCGCCAAATAAGGGACGGTTGACAGCTATGCACTTCCCACCCGCCGTGTTGGGCTTGCCAATCCTAAAGATCTTGGCCTGCTGAACTGAAAAGGTTCCCCATTCAGAATGGCAGATGAAATTAATGGACTATGCAGAATTAGATAAATTAATGGGAAGGATTCGAAACCTGCAGGACCAGAGATTCTTAGAAGACTGGAGTAAATATTTGAACTATTTGAACAGCAATTGTAATAAAAAGATTACGCTAGTAGGACTGCAAGAAGTTCTGTAAGGAGGATTATGTGAAATATTGCAAGGAAGATTATGAAGAGCATTATTAGTTAATGATAATTAAAAGTAATAGAGAAACTAAGAAATGCAGAACGGAAAATCTTCAGAGGTTGTTGACGGAAGTCTAAAATATTGTATAAGATAAGAAGTTATATTAAATGACTGTTGGAAATGATATGTTTAAAAATTAATAAAAATGTATATACATATAAAAAGAAAAGGTTCCCCACTCTTGCTGTAACTAAATTCATTATACCCACATTGCACAGTTGGACGGTTCGCTGCAAATACGTGTCCTTGAGCAACTACAGCAAAGTTTGTGCATTCTTGCTAAAGCATGGGTGGGCATCCTCTAGTGGCTCTTTGGAATTCTTGGCAGGGGCGGCAAAAGAAAAAATGTCCTGATCAGTCAGCGTTCTAAGCAGCGAGGAGGACGGAAGCTGTTTGATGGACTGGCTTGCCACAAATCAAGCTCTCCTGGAAAGGAAGGGTGAGCAACTGCCGCTCCTCCAGTAGACTGAAAGCCAGTGGAAATAAAGTGAAAAAGCCCTTCAGGATTTTATCACTTCAGAGTTCAAGGCGAACTAATGCCAGTGGAAGAAGCAAAGATCACCAGTGTTGAGGCAACGATTCTTCAACATCAACTTCATTGGACCGGTCAGGTTGCGCAGATGCCTGATGATCGTCTTCCAAAGCAACTACTCTATTCCGAACTTAAGAATGAAAAGTGCAATGCTGATGGTCAACAAAAGAGGTTTAAAGACTCTCTCTAAAAAAATGTAGTATAAACACAGACAACTGGGAAACACTAGCCTGCGAGTGCTCCGATGGGAGAACAGCCTTTACCAAAGGTGTCATGGGCTTTGAAGACACTTGAACTCAAGACCCAAGACTGGCCCAAGGTTACCCAGCAGCTGCATGTGGAGGAGCGGAGACGCGAACCCGGTTCCCCAGATTATGAGTCTACCACTCTTAACCACTACACCAAGAGATACAACATGTTTGAACACTCAGAATCCTCCTGCATGTGCAATAGGTAGTTCATCAGGGACAAGGCTAGGCTGGAATCTTCTAAGGTGTTAGCTTTCTACATGCAAGGAGCTTCTGATTTGACAAACGTGCCCCCATACATGACTACCGTCATTATGTTGATGATGATGATGATGATGATGATGACGATACCCTGCCCATCTTACTGGGTTTCTCCAGCCACTCAGGGCGGCTTCCAACATATATAAAAATATAATAAAACATGGGACATTAAAAACCTTCCCTTTATATAATTTTGGCAGTTTATTATAGTTCCTTATTATTATTAATTTCATTTCTATACCACTTTATATGTAAAAGGGGGAGATCTCAAAGCGGTTTACAACCCACATTAAAGCATCAAATAAAACAATCCTCAACAAAACATTACCGGAGAAAGTCAAATATAAATATATATCCCAAACAACAGAAATAACAAAACAATCTTGGAACATTTCAAAAGAAAACATTACTAAAGGAAGTCAAATATAAAGTATGTATCCCAAACAACAGAAATAACAAAACAATCTTGGAACATTACTAAAAGAAGTCAAATATAAAATGCACAAGTACATCCTTTTTTGGAACATTTTGCTGCTACTTGGTTAAATAGTTCAGTTTAGCTTGGAAGAAAATGTTTGCTGGCTATCCAAAGGTTCCTATCTACAACTAGCAAAATAATACCAGGAGAAAGAAAAAGGGAATATAACCGGCTAAAGAAACATGAAAGAACATCACTGGGCCCAGTTGAAGGACAGAGGAAAACATGCGAAAACATAGCCTGTCTTTAAATGAAATGCTCTTTTCTTGCATTTTAATGTACAGTGAGTTGCAAATGAATTATTATTATTATTATTATTATTATTATTATTATTATTATTATTATTAAGTAGGCAGAAAAGAGAAGCTTCAGGTCCCTCACGGTCTTGATCTCCTCCTGTGCACTCATGCTAAGCCATGGTTTGGCTTCGCATGTCATAGAAGGCAGGCCAATGCAGAAATCTCACAACAAAAGGCATGAGAGTCTTAATGGGTCATGGGTTCAAGCCCAGTTATGTATTCAGTGGTCTGTGTTTGCCTGAGCTTGAGTCTTGACTAAGGATTCTGAGCTCTTGTGCTCTGATTCGATACACGTTGTCCAATCACAGAACATTTCAGGATTTGGGCCTCTGCCATTGGCCCTTGAACTCTGAGTTGTGATTCGCAGCTTGGAAGTTTAGATAGCCAATCACGTTGAGAGTGGGAGTGGCCCAGGGTTTCAAGAATGCATATAAGCAGTTGCTTTGCCCCTGTTTCCCAGTTATGGCATTCAATAAAGGTTCTTGCTGTTATCACTGTGTCTTGCCTTGTGGGAACCCACCTACACATCGAGCCCCACATTGGGCAAAAGATTCCTGCATTGCAAAGAGTTGGACTCGATCACCCTTGTGGTCTCTTCCAACTCAACGATTCTATGAGAACATATTGGGCTATGTCACTTTTAGCAGAAATGGCATATATATTACATCACAAATTGCCATCCTCCTGACATGCACCCAGATGCCTTTCTTATGAAAAAGGCCTCGAGATTGGATTAGCATTCAATTTGCCTGGAATCCAATCGTGCACCTGGCTCAAACAATGAGGCTATGTGCTGCCTTCACTTCCCGACCAAAAGAGCCTGAGAATTCTCGAGAAACTTTCAAAAACTTTCTGCCTTCAGAGAAGGAAGGCCTGTTTAGGGAAGCTTTTAATGTTTGATGCATTACTGTATTTAAATATTTTGTTGGAAGCCGCCCAGAGTGGCTGGGGAAGCCCAGCCAGATGGACAGAGCATAAATAAATAATAATAATAATAATTATTATTATTATTATTATTATTATTATTATTATTATTATTATTATACATCAGCTTGCTTGCAGAGGGCTCTCTCCGAACATCACAGGGGATCCTTGGGTATATAATCTAAACGTGGATGCGTGCAGATTTCAGACTTGCGATATTTCGTTTTCCTTTCTTTACTGAAACCCTAAGGGGTCAACCTGTGGGAAAATACAACGGTGGAGGGCCAGAGCCCAATACAAAAAAGGTGGCTCAGGTAGCAGAGGCAATAACCGACACCGAATACAGGGCCAAACCACAGTGGACTTTGATGGGCAAGGTTTCAGTCATGGCAGCTGCCATCTGCACTGGCGCAGCGCTGGCAAAGATCTCACAATAACTAGCACTTAATCCCAGTAGGGGTTGCCAACATGGTGGCTGCAAGGCCTAAGGTCTCGGATGCTGGAAGTTATAGCATGATTCCTGCATTTCAGGGGGTTGGACTAGATGACCCTCGGTGTCCCTTCCAATCCCATTACCTTGAGGGCACCCCCCCAATCTAGTTTATTCAATCTGATTTAGCCACTTACTTGCCTAGTTGCCTCTAGGACAGCGTTTCTCAACCTTGGGTCCCCAGATGTTGTTGGACTACAACTCCCATCATCCCCGAGCTCTGGCTTTGCTAGCTAGGGGTGATGGGAGTTGTAGTCCAACAACATCTGGGGACGCAAGGTTGAGAAAGGCTGCTCCAGAAGAATGGTTTCTCATTTCAGGCAATTAATACACTACAAATGGCTAACACATATGCCCTTGGGGAAGTGTGCCTGCAGCTTCTGCAGTGCAGATTTACTGAAGTATATTATTATTATTATTATTATTATTATTATTATTATTATTATTATCACACTGCCCTTCACCCGAAGATCCCAGGCTGGTTCACGTCAGAAAAATACCAAATGAGAATGCAAAATACACAATAAAAGAAAACAAACCACTAATCCCCCGTCCCACAAATGCATTTAAAAAGCCGTAGAATGTTAATCAGCCAAATGCCTGGCTGAAGAGAAAGGTTTTCACCTGGCACCTAAAGATATGAGCCAGGTGAGCGTCCCTGGGCACAGCATTCCACAAAGGGGGAGCCAGCACAGAAAAGAAATAATTCTCTCATTTATTTATTTAATAACCAGCAGTTTTTATTACCTAAGCTAGCAACCCCCTGCTAACTTCCCACCAATTTCTCCCCGGTTAGCGCGAGCGAAGGAACTGCTTTTCGGCAAATGGATTTCACCACCTCAATCTACCCTGCGCCGGTTCCTTCCTTCGTTTGGGGTTAAAGATCCCACAGAGCTACGCCATGCCATTGGCAGGAAACGCTGCGTTATATCAGACAGCTTTTGGCCCCGGCAATGAAAAACATTCCACAGTTTATTACAACTGGCTTATGCTTATTCATTCTCGCCGACTTCCCATGTGATAAGCAGGCTGCTTTAAGATCCACGGCAGCTACGAGAAGGATTCCAGAAATTCCACAAGGACAGAAAGACGCAGAAGAACACAAGCTGATAAACATGCTGGAAGTTTCCCCCAGTTTCTGACAACAATGCGGCACATTTGCAGTCTGGGAGAAACCCACCAGTGGGGAGGCAGGTTTTTTTACAATGGCATATGAACCCCCCAATTTCCATACATTCATATTTCAAAGACTGCAGCCTAGTTCAAGAGATTCTGGAACAGACCTAGACAAACTTCGAGCTGACATGCCCTCTCTTTCCTCACATAGGAGGCTGAAGCCACCTGCTTTTGAACTAACCATAGTTTCCCCATGATGCACAAACTTAGGAAACTCTGGTTTGTTTTAACTGTGTTTAGTACAGAAACCAGGGTTGTGACTAGTTTCCATGTGATTCAGTGAGGCTCTGGAGCTGATCAGGATTTGAACCAAAGTACCTCCTTCCTAAAGGGAAGCAGGTGGCACTGTGGGTTAAACCACAGAGCCTAGGACTTGCCGATGAGAAGGTTGGCAGTTTGAATCCCAGCGACATGTGAGCTCCCGTTGCTCGGTCCCTGCTCCTGCCAACCTAGCAGTTTGAAAGCTCCTCAAAGTGCAAGTAGATAAGTAAGTACCGCTCCAGTGGGAAGGTAAACGGCGTTTCCGTGCGCTGCTCTGGTTCGCCAGAAGCGGCTTAGTCATGCTGGCCACATGACCCAGAAGCTGTACGCCGGCTCCCTCAGCCAATAAAGCGAAATGAGCACCACAACCCCAGAGTCACCCATGACTGGACCTAATGGTCAGGGGTCCCTTTACCTTTACCTCCTTCCTGGACCAAGACAGGCACTTTGTTCAATGCCCTACAATGGATTCCATGCTGAAAAAGGGTCAAGCATGCCAGCTGGCCTATCTTGCAGGAATTATACTCGGTCACACTGAATCTGCTTTGCCTTGGCACAGGTTTTTTGCCTTGCTTTTTTAATCCATACAACATATAGGACCGTGATAATAACTCAGATCAAGTCAGCTACTGAAGATCTAATTGGTTTAGCCAATATTCATTTACTGGGAAGGCCCCTGTTTCAAAAAGGAAGGGGGGCATTGGAAGAAGCAAAGACAGCTTTGTTAAAGGAACACAATGCCTATGTATAACACAGTGTTCCATAACCCAGACAACAAAGCCAGGGTAATTCAGATTCAAGCAGGTTGTTCTGGGTCACTCTACTGAGAACAAAAGCCTTACCAATTAAAGGCCCTGCACAATCTTATGATAAAGCTGGACACTTAGAAATAAACCACGTGCTTTTGACGTTGTTTAGATGTTAAGACCACTGGTGTGTTTGCTGCCATAGACTCTTTTAGGAGGAAGGGTGGGGTATTAATCAAAGAAGCCAACAAACAATTTGCATGGCTTATGTTTAGGGCTGGTCCCCAAAGGCTATACACCCCAAATCTATTTGTGTGCAATGATCCAAAGTAAACTCAATGGCTTTAATTCCACACCCAGAAGATCTAAAGCTTTAGACAAACCAAACATCTCATGCCTGGAGGACAGAAGGTCTTATGGGTCCTTCTTCTTCATGCCATAAAGAGGAGTATCATTCTGAAACTTAATTTTTTCTTCCAAAATGTTCATATTTATGGATCCAATGACTTGTGGGGAGTGGGAATTCCCCCCCTCAAACTTGGTGCAGGAAGCAAAGAAGCCGTGGGTAACAATGATCTTGACATACCAAATCTTACATACTATTTTTATATCTAAAAAATTCCTTCCAGTAGCTCCTTAGAGACCAACTACCGTAGGTTTGTTATTGGTATGAGCTTTCATGTGCATGCACACTTCTTCAGATACTATTTTTATGATATAACTAACAATTGCTATTGCAAAATCCATTTGCATCTGTAATAAATGATGAAGAGTTGGATCTTGATGAACATTTGGGGGGATCATTGTTTGGATCTCAGCTGACTCAAACCCTGGGGAAGAAGAAGAAGAGGACTGGTGGCCTGCAGTGCACCCTCTGAAGACACGCTGCAAAAGTCACAGGAGAAGTACTTGCTTGGCTATTGCAAATGGTGAGTTTACATACCCATACTGCCAAAGAACCAAGCATTTACTCATAAGCACTCCAAATGCTTCCTTCTCTTGCAAAGTCCCAAGAACCTGGTTTCATGACATAAAGGTAAAGGGACCCCTGACCATTAGGTCCAGTCGTGGCCGACTCTGGGGTTGCGGTGCTCATCGCGCTTTATTGGCCGAGGGAGCCGGCGTACAGCTTCCGGGTCATGTGGCCACCATGACTAAGCCACTTCTGGCGAACCAGAGCAGCGCACGGAAACACCATTTACCTTCCTGCCGGAGCGGTACCTATTTATCTACTTGCACTTTGACGTGCTTTCGAACTGCTAGGTGGGCAGGAGCAGGGACCAAGCAACAGGAGCTCACCCCGTCGTGGGGATTCGAACCACCGACCTTCTGATTGGCAAGTCCTAGGCTCTGTGGTTTAATACACAGCGCCATCCGCGTCCCTTTTCATGACATACCAAGATTGTAATAAATAAATAAAAATGTCCAGTAGCACCTTAGAGACCAGCTAAGTTTGTTTCATGCATGCACACAAAAGCTTATACCCAGAACAAACTTAGCTGGTCTCTAAGGTGCTACTTTGGACACAGGTGGCGCTGTGGGTTAAAGCCTCAGCGCCTAGGACTTGCTGATCGAAAGGTCGGCGGTTCGAATCCCTGCTGCGGGGTGCGCTCCCGCTGCTCGGTCCCAGCGCCTGCCAACCTAGCAGTTCGAAAGCACCTCCTGGTGCAAGTAGATAAATAGGGACCGCTTACCAGCGGGAAGGTAAATGGCGTTTCCGTGTGCAGCTCTGGCTCGCCAGAGCAGCGATGTCACACTGGCCATGTGACCCGGAAGTGTCTCCGGACAGCGCTGGCCCCTGGCCTCTTAAGTGAGATGGGCGCACAACCCCAGAGTCTGTCAAGACTGGCCCGTACGGGCAGGGGTACCTTTACCTTTACCTTTTTAAGGTGCTACTGGACAATATTTTTATTTATTTCGACTGCGTCAGACCAACACGGCTACCTACCTGAATACCAAGATTGTGTCACCCAAGAATGTACTTGGATTGAAAAACCAGAAGCCTTGAAAGCCTAAAGCTTCTCTCCCCCAACCCCCCGGGCTTCCACCTCTGCAAAGCTACTGGTATGAAGAATGGACATAATGACCCCAAATCTGGGCTTAGCTCCAGAGGCAAGAGATTTGGACAATTAAACCGCATTGTACTGGCAGGATTGGGCACTTTAGAACCCTAAGAGGTGCCTTTTGTTAAGAGTTTCTGAAAAGGAACAAAGTCTCCCTCCCTTCACCCCCCCCCCATCCCAGAACACATTTACTACTGAGTTTCCAAGCAGTTATGGAGACTGCAAAAAAAACACAAAATCCACTACATCGGGGGCGCCAGCTGGGCGTCTGCAGGCACCATGGCACTCGTGAAGGGTTTCACTGGTATTCCCAGCAGGAGCCAAAGACTCTGAGCTTTCTTTTTCAAGTAAGTCTCCAGCCCTCCTAGGAGGAAAGTTATGCAACAAAATGTGTAGGTACCCTTCCACAGAATTTTGTAGAATGGGCCAACCTGGCTGCTCCTGGCTTTCTGTGTTTTTAGCCAATGAGTGAAGTCAAGGCTGCAACTGGTAAGTGAGTTGTTTAGGCAAGAGGAATCGCTTGGGTCCTTAAGTGCTCATATATGGATGGTTTGAGCATACAGTGGACTCTCCAGATACTAATTTAATTCATTCCAGGGTTCGTGTGCACCCCAAATAATTCATATCGAGAGGTGCCGCTTCTGCGCGGGGCGCAATAGAGCGTTTCTGTGCATGCGCAAGTGGTGAAACCCAGAAAAATACTTCCGGGTTTGCGGCTTTCGCAACCCAAAGTTTACGTTACTCAAGAGTAACGTAACCCAAGGGTCTACCGTACATGTTTTTGCATGTATGTGCCACCCACAAAACATAACCCTTCTGTAAGATGCAATTGTAATTTATACTGCTATTTTTAAAATATACATCAGGAGGTTTACAAAAGTCACACATAAAGCCATACCAAAAACCCCCCAACAAATATCAATTTTTGAAATCAGATATCAGGTAACTGCTATGGAACTATTCTGCAGTTTTACAATGGGCCTCATGGAACTAAAAAAGAAGGAAGGTTTGCATGCAGTGTAGATTATTTCTAAACTCACACTCATTTCTTGACTGTGTGTGTTCAAATCTTTATTCAGTTTCAATTGATGCCAAAGATGGACAAACATGAGGGAAATGAGAAACAAGAGTTGACAGTTGCATCCGAAAACACCACGCTGCAGGAGAAAAATGCTTAACAGACTCAAAATTTGCATTTTCTGGGCCAGATGCTTGAACTGGTTTCATATTCTGCAGTTTTCGGAAGGATTTGAGGAGAGAAATGTGCCGGGGAAAAATAAAAATTAACACGCTGCCCTATTGGAAGGAGAAAAGGGGAAGAAAGGAATATCAAGTTCACAAATAATTCCTTGCAAGCAGAGGCATCTGGTCCGAGAAGCATACATTTTTAGCGCCTGCAGAGGCAAGAGACTCTGCGTTCCCACTGCTTTTCTGACACTTGGGCAGAGCTTCATGCGAACAATGAGACCGCTGACGCACACGAGAGACCCTGAACTGGAGTGATGGTCACTAACACTACCTTGTAAGGATGAAAAAGAGTGCATTTCAACTGCGGGCACTACTGTATTTCACCTACCTATTTTTAGCAAGCTATTATTCATGGTAGGGATGCGGGTGGCGCTGTGGGTTAAACCACAGAGCCTAGGACTTGCCGATCAGAAGGTTGGCGGTTCGAATCCCCGCGACGGGGTGAGGTCCCGTTGCTCGGTCCCTGCTCCTGCCAACCTAGCAGTTCGAAAGCACGTTAAAGTGAAAGTAGATAAATAGGTACCACTCTGGTGGGAAGGTAAACGGCGTTTGCATGCACTGGTCTGGTTCGCCAGAAGTGGCTTAGTCATGCTGGCCACATGATCCGGAAGCTGTACGTTGGCTCCCTCGGCCAGTAAAGTGAGGTGAGCGCCGCAACCCCAGAGTCGTCCGTGGCTGGACCTAATGGTCAGGGGTCCCTTTACCTTTATTATTCATGGTAATGTTACATTCATTACCTTTATTATTCATGGTAAATGTTACAGCATGGCATGCTCAAGGCAACCAACCATGCTGTATTCCACACTACGTCATTCCTTTGCCCCCCTATCCTGTAGCCAGTCACTGTTTAAGCATTCCACAGCTACCTAACATGCTCAGCCCTCCGTATATAGGATTAATAACCTAGTAAAACAGTATCATTACCCGATAAAAGATTGCAGGTTGCCAAGAGCTCTTGCAGATAGGTTTGACCTGCAAATCTTAATAAGTTAATGACTCATTTCAGTGGTGATTAAGGCACAAGGAAGGAGAAAAGGACCTTTTGCCCATTTTTGGTGCACACCGCAGGGTTTGCAGAAGCAGAGAAAAAGATTTAAGGGAGTGGGGAGCTCAGAGTGGGAGGGAGCCCCCCAAAAAGTGACCAGTAAGGACTGAGCATGCTGGACAGCTACAGAAAGCTGATTGGCAGGTTGTGGCAAAGAAAAAGAGATAGGAAATGGTAGAGGAGGAAAGGCAAAAGGCCACGAATGGGTGGTATTGTGAACAGAAGCTCTTTCACGGGGCAGCATATGCTTACATTGAGACTGCCAAGCCTTCAGGGCCTCAGCCAGACCTTTCTGCTGCAACCCCTGTGACCAGAGATCCCTCTACAAAATAAAAGAAAATGGGCACAAGATATCGGTCATGACATTATGTTTGCGGACTGGGAACAGTTATGGACCACTGGTGTTAAATACACGGCATGTAATGCCTTAAAAGAAAATATAATGAAAATGATCTACAGGTGGTACATGACCCCAGTCAAGCTTGCAAAAATTTATCATTTGCCCAATAACAAATGCTGGAAATGTAATGAGACTGAAGGTACCTTCTACCACCTTTGGTGGACCTGCCCGAGGATTAAAGCCTTTTGGGAAATGATCTATAATGAAATTAAGAAAGTCCTTAAGTGGACCTTTCCTAAGAAACCTGAGGCTTTTCTCCTGGGCATGGTGGGCCAATTGGTGTTGAAGAAGGATAAGACGTTTTTTATGTACGCTACCACAGCAGCAAGAATCCTTCTGGCAAAGTATTGGAAGACGCAAGAACTACCTACTCTGGAAGAATGGCAGACAAAGGTGATTGACTTTATGGGACTGGCAGAGATGACCGGCAGAATCCGTGACCAGGGGAAAGAGAAAGTGGAAGAGGATTGGAAGAAATTTAAATTATATCTTAAAAACTGTTGTAAAGTTGAGGAGTGTTAAGATGTCAAGGAATAAGAAACAGAGAAATACAGCTGTAACTAATAAGTTAAAGAAAATTTAATGAAAGGGAATCAAGAAGTTAATTGATTGGAGGAGTTGCTAAAGAAATGTAAAACAAGGATGCAGCGAAAGGGAGGTATGGGGAAGTCAGGGGAAAGAAGGTACATGAAAATAAGAGTATGAAATTATAATATGTAAATGTTTGTATGTCTTTGTTTTGTGCTTTGTTTGTTTTTTATTATGTGTTTGGAAAATGAATAAAAAAATATTTTAAAAATAATAATAAAAAAATACAAAATAAAAGAAAAAAGGTAAAGGGACCCCTGACCATTAGGTCCAGTTGTGACCAACTCTTGGGTTGCGGCGCTCATCTCACTTTATTGGCCGAGGGAGCCGGCGTACAGCTTCCAGGTCATGTGGCCATCATGACTAAGCCACTTCTGGTGAACCAGAGCAGCGCACAGAAACACCGTTTACCTTCCCGCCGGAGTGGTACCTATTTATCTACTTGCACTTGGACTTGCTTTCAAACTGCTAGGTTTGCAGGAGCAGGGATCGAGCAACGGGAGCTCACCCCATCGCGGGGATTCGAACCACCGACCTTCTGATCGGCAAGCCCTAGGCTCTGTGGTTTAACCCACATCTCACAAAATAAAATACAGATACACAACACCCAGCAAATGTCCTGGAACCCTTTGTAGTGAACCACAGTCAAAAGCTCAGATTCTTACAGTAAAACAAAAACAAAAAAACTGGCAGAAGCAACTCCCAAAATGCTTGAGGGCAGAACTTGCCGTTTTGCTACATGTGGTTGACGCCGACTGTGAGCAATCTCCCTTCCAATTAATTTTTATGACAATGCAGATGAATCACAAGGAAACTCCTATTTCATACAGGCCTTTTATTTGCCGAGTTTCCTTCCTTGTCTTAAAAGCACCCAAGCCAGTTTGGGCTTGAATTTTCACTGTTCCTTTAAGAACGGACTGTTTTCCATTCTGACCCCCCCCCCCCCCGGAACTACTGTTTATTCCATGAACACACAACAAAACAAAAATGCACAGAGGGAGAGAGAGTAGAGAATTTGCAAGCGCTTTTGGAAACTTGGCTTGGGAGCAGAATGATGAATCTGTGTTACTTGTTTGGTCAACTGCGTTCTACCGCACTTCTAAGCAAACGTCTCAATTACAGGGGCGGGCAGCATACAGCCCACAAACCACAGAGTGTCCGCACGGCACTTTCATGTGGTAAGTTTACAGCTTGTTAGAATGAGTCAAAAAAAAACCAACCCTTCCAACATTGCATGGATTCCAAGGTGCACACTTATATACAATGGGACTTGCTGCCTAACCTGAAAAATACCTACTGAGGAGCAAGTCACTTAAATAGGTCCAAGTGTGCTCAGGGTTGCATACTAAAATTAAACTAAGGACTCCATTTGTACTGATTTCTTTGGGGCTTACAGTGGTACCTCGGGTTAAGAACTTAATGAGTTCCGGAGGTCCGTTCTTAACCTGAAACTGTTCTTAACCTGAAGCACCACTTTAGCTAATGGGGCCTCCCACTGCTGCTGCGCTGCCGGAGCACGATTTCTGTTCTCATCCTGAAGCAAAGTTCTTAACCCGAGGTACTATTTCTGGGTTAGCGAGGTCTGTAGCCTGAAGTGTCTGTAACCCAAGGTACCTAGGGACTTCTTAAATCGAGGTTGCAGTCGCCAAGACGGAATGTCTAGTTGCTCAACTCTTGTTTTTAAAACAATGGACTGATTGTGATTGATTCTCAGTTAAACATCTGGTCAGTTCAGACGACAACCTTGAGCTAGGTTAAGAGCTTTGAGAACTTAAAGAAAGAAAGTCCCTTGATCCAGGGACAGTCCACATCTATATTGGCCTATTCCGACCTCTTTTTCCTTAATGGCGACAGCTCCTTGCTCAGGCTGCACAGAAGAAGCAATTTGCTTCCAGAAACTCATTCCGATTGCGCAGATAAAATATAACTGATAGAATTCTACAGGATGAGGTATTAGTGTTTGAAAATGGTCCAGATCCTCCAGCCCTAGGAGTCCTCATAAGGGAGCTGTTCCTGGAGGAAGAACTGTGAGGGGAGAGACTCCATCAGGCAAGGCCTCCTTCCACCTGCCTTGCTCTACCCTCTGCTTCTCAATGTGTATTGTATTGTTTTATGTACTGTGGCTTGTCGTTGTTTATAGTTTAGATATTATTGTAACTGTTGAGTGGATTTCTGTTTAACTTTTATATGTTGATATTATTATTTTATACTATTCTAATTGATGGTTGAATGTTACTTTTTTGATGTAGGCTGCCTATTTTAAAGTTATGTTTTATTATCACATTTTTGTATTGCATTAGATTGTTATCAGATGTGCGTTTTTTGTTTCTTCAGCTTGTAAACCGCCTTGAGTATTGTAAGACAGAAAGGCGGTATACAAATTAAAAAGGATGATGATGATCCCCAGGCATGCAACTCCAGATTCTGGAGAGATGTCAGCCTCCATCCTGACACCCAGGTATCTTCACTTGGTCGCAAGTGGTCAAAAGCCAGGTCCAAAATGCCCCTGGCTGATTTCGAACACTGCCAAAGTGGCCTTACGTTTTGTCCAGGTCATTCAAGCGAGGTCTAAAATCTAGTGTGAAATGATTAGAAGCTACAGTGGTGCCCCGCAAGACGAACGCCTCGCAAGACGAAAAACCCGCTAGACGAAAGGGTTTTCCGTTTTGGAGGCGCTTCGTAAAACAAATTCCCCTATGGGGTTGCTTCGCAAGACGAAAAAAATCTTGCATCCCCCCGCGGTTTTTTTCCGCTTTTTTCGCCCTTTTCTTAAGCCGCTAAGCCGCTTATTAGCTGTTCCGCTGATAAGCCGCTTAACAGCTGATCGCTGGAAGCCGCTTGACAGCTGTAGCGCTAATCCGCTAAGCTGTCAATGGGCTTGCTTCGCAAGACGAAAAAACCGCTATACGAAGAGCCTCACGGAACGGATTAATTTCGTCTTGCGAGGCACCACTGTAATGTGGAAAGTCCAGCACAATGGAAGACACAAGATCTACCCACCTTGGAAGAATGGCAGAAGAAAGTGATAGACTATATGGAATTGGCAGAAATGACTGGCCGAATCCGAGACCAGGGAGAAGAGTTGGTGGAAGAAGATTGGAAGAAATTTAAAAACTATCTACAGAAACATTGTAAAATTAATGAATGTTAAAATGATGTTGGATTGAAATGAAATGGCTTTAGCAACAAAGTTAAAAAGAATATGTAAAAATGGATTGATAATCAGATGAAGATACGAAGTTTTAATATGTTAAGATATAGAATTAAGATAAAAACAAAGAGGGAAAGGATTTGCTGAATTAACTATGTGAACTGGAATACAAAAAATGGAGGTGTGAGGAGGTCAGGAAACAAGTAATTGAAATATAAGACATGAAAAGATTGATCTGTTTTTTATTTTATTTTTTATTTTTCATGTATTTTGTATTTTTCTTTGTATTTTTGTATCTTTTTTCTTTTTATTTCTATTTTTCTCTTTTTACTCTGTAATTTTCTTTTGTTTGTAAAATCTCAATAAATATCTTTTTTTTTTAAAAAAAGGAAAGTCCAGCACAAACACAGACATGCCCCCATGCTGCAGCCAAACCTACAGAAGACCATTCACAAAAGTCCCATGAGAACATTTCACGCTGGATGGAGAGAGGCATGGGGATAATTGCGTTTAATCATTTTATTATTTGTACCCTGTGTATCTGACTGGGATGCAAAAACTTTTGGATCTCATTGTTTGGATGTTAGGCTGCTGTACAAAGGCACTGAGCAAATTAGCCACAGTTTGCTCCACCTACTTTTGCCCTTAGCTCCACCCACCTATGGTGTGTGTCCCAGCCACCCCCAAAGGTTTATCATAAGGGAATGTGGCTGTTCCTGGCCTAGAGGGAGAAATTTCTCAGATTTGGGGTTTGAGAAATTTCTCCCCCTACACCAGGAACTGTGCCATTTTGGGCACCTGAGACACACATTCTAGTACAGTGGTACCTCAGGTTACAGACGATTCAGGTTACAGACTCCGCTAACCCAGAAATAGTACCTCGGGTTAAGATTTTTACTTCAGGATGAGAACAGAAATCGTATTGGTGGAAGCAGTGGCAGCATGAAGCCCCGTTAGCTAAAGTGGTACCTCAGGTTAAGAGCAGTTTCAGGTTAAGAACAGACCTCCAGAACGAATTAAGTTCTTAACCCGAGGTACCACTGTATCAGAGATGTTGCAAGGCTTGTTTTTTTAAAGTGCAAACCAAGAGGAGGGGTGAGGGGGGAAAAAACAACTTGGCCAACACCTCTAGAACTGACATAAAATAATGCCCTGCAAAAAAATTTAATAATAATCTCAGAAATTTCCCATGCTTTCCCCCCAACTTTAAAGGGTGTTTTCATTCCTTTTCCCCACAACATAATATTTGGCACAGCTTTCCTACAAATAGCTGAAGATGGCTTGAAACTGGAGAGATAGATCTCCAGTCCAGTGTCTTCCAGATGTTTTTGCTGATCACATACCATCTTTAGCATAGGAAAAATTATCACAAAAACCAACATTATTTAAAAAGCTAACTTTCCTATCCCTTCCACCTTTTGCAGCTCCCTTGGTAATGTAGCACGAGGGAAGCATAGCTGTCAATGTTTTCCTTTTTTTTTTTAAGGGAAATCCCCTTATTCCGAATAGGATTCCTCACAAGAAAAGGGAAAAGTTGACAGCTATGGAAGGATGGATCATGGGGCGGGGGAAGCTTCCTGCATGCATAACAGATCTCCTTGGAAAAGGGTTAGAATTCAGTGGAATTATAGAATGCAAACTTGGCACTTATGTTGCCTCAGAGTTACTATATGCGGTTAAGGAACACATGTTTAAAATTCAGGCGCTCTGCACACAGAAAAAGCCACAGGCAGAAATACATTCTCTGTACATACCATCTTTTATTTTTGGAGAAGTTTATTAGGTTTATTAAAACACTCCTAGGGATGAATTCTATGCCGCGTACAAGATACATTAGGTCTTAAGATAATATTCTTCAATAAAAAGAATATAAATCTTTACATGGCCCTTCTACAACTCCAGAGAAAGTAGATTTCTCAGAGCAGACTTTTCAAGTGTTCCAGCACATGATTCTCATTTCCTTCCCACCTTCTGCATCTCATACCAGAGCTGACTTAAAGCAGGGTGTTTACAATATAAAAATACAAAAATACATAGTAACAAACAAAAACAACAACCTCCACACACTGTTTAAAAGGCCATTACTTCTTCAATGAGCCAAAGTACTGAGAGAAGAGGAACATTTTTGCCTGGCACTTAAAGACTTATAATGAAGGCACCTGGCGAGACTCCCTGGGGAGAGCATTCCACAGACAGGGAGCCACTGCAGAAAAGGCCTCTGGACTCTCGCAGAGGAGGCGCACGAAGACGGGCCTCAGATGACGATCGCAGGGGCTCAGCACTTTGAATTGGGTCCAGAGGTTAACTGGTGACTAGTGCAGTCGGACCAGGATACAAGCAATATGGTCAAATCATCTGAGCAACCTGGTTGCTGAAGTCTGCGCTAGCTGAAGTTTCCGAAGCATCTTCAGAGGCAGCCCCACATATAACAAGTGGCGGTAATCGGACCTAGAGGTTATCAGAGCGTAGACAACAGAAGGCAGGCTGTCCCTGTCCAAATATGGGTGCGGTTGGGCCACCAGCAGAAGCTGAGGGACACCACTCTGTGCCACTGAGGCCCACCTGAACCTCAAGCGACAACAAAGGATCCAGAAGAAGTACCCCAAGCTACAAACCTGCTCCTTCAGAGGAAGTGTACCCCCACCTTCCAGCTATCCGGTCTAGGGAACCACCCACTAACAAGGCCACAGTGTTACCTGGATTGAGCTCCAGTTTATTAGCTCTCATCCACTCTGTTACCGAGGCAAGACAACCTGGTAGAACAGGGGTCGGCAATCTAAAGCCCATGGGCCAAAAGCGGCCCACGGGGGTTGTTTAACCGGCCCACGAGCTGCCCCTGAACTGAGCCACCCGCTTGGGGAGTCCCCGGGTGCTGCACTAAACTGGCGCAGCATGGTGCGGGGACTCACTTCCGCGGTGCTGGAAACTGCGTCTGACACCGGAAATCGCAGGCACACACAATCACGCGTGTGCGCGATCCGTCCCACGGTGAGGTAAACCTTGCCAACCCCTGTGGGAGAAGTTAAAAATCCATCTGTCACTCGCTCATGTTACACTTTTTGGTGCGTTTCCCTGTCGCTTTCCTAACCACAAAAAGTTGTGTTCTAAAGTTGGGTTTGTTGCCAAAGAGTGCTTTCGTCCACTTCACTGCATAAACCTAGACTCCCCCTGCCGAAACAGTGACAGTCTGGAGGCAACCTCACGCATCCGCTTTTCTCAAATGCCTGGAACGGAGCAAGGACAAAAAACCCACAAGGGGATTTCTGCTAAGTATTTATTGTACAGGAATGTAGGGATCACAAAGCCCAGAGTCAGATGTGCAAGTTACCCAGCTAACAGCAAACGCCTAGGGAATAACGGAGGACGTGCTTCTGTCCCCTTGTGTGTACACAACAGACTTATAAGGAAATGCTTCAGTTGTGCAAACACTACAGCTATGCATTCTTTGCTGTACAAGAGTCTCTCTGCGCAGCCCTAAGCCGGCCAAACGTCGTTCTGAGCAGCGATCAACATTCCATTCCTCTCCGCATGCCTCCTTGCCTTTTCCCTGCCCACTTTGCAATTCTTTACGGCCATCAACATGGCCAGCATCCGAATCCTTTCACCAGCACTGTGTATTCGGGTCCCCCACCCTGCCAAAAAAAGGAGGGGCTTTCCTCTCCAATCCCCTTCAAATCCCTTGCCCTTTCAAAAGTACGGGGTCCATGGCTTGGCTTTTGAAAAAACAGGGGCTCTGCAGTACAGCGGTACCTCGGGTTAAGCACTGAATTCGTTCTGGAGGTCCGTTCTTAACCTGAAACTGTTCTTAAGCTGAGGTACCACTTTAGCTAATGGGGCCTCCCATTGCCGCTGCGCAATTTCTGTTCTCATCCTGAAGCAAAGTTCTTTACCTGAGGTACTGTTTCTGGGTCAGCGGAGTCTGTAACCTGAAGCATCTGTAACCTGAGGTAAAAAGGTAAAGGGACCCCTGACCATTAGGTCCAGTCGTGACCGACTCTGGGGTTGCGGCGCTCATCTCACTTTATTGGCTGAGGGAGCCTACAAGATGCAAATGGTCCCCAACCCTAGCATATGGCTTGTCTGATCTATAAAATCTTATTGATGCTTTCAGATCACCGCCCCCGTGTCAATTGTGATCTCACTGGTCATTGGCTACTTCCCTGCCGAGCAAAGTGACCAATTCCAGAGGGGGCGGCCTCATCAGAGCCACAAAACCCTTGTTTCTGCTGCAAAGCTGGCCAGCAACCTTATTCTGGTACTGTATACTCTTTCATGAGCTTGAGAAGGGAGTGGGAAAACTTGCAGCCATCCCTGTGTTCCTGAACTTCAATTCCCAACATACCTGACTACTGGCTGTTTTGATTGTGGGTCTTGTAGTTCGACAACACCTGGAGGGCCAGAGGCTTTCCACCAGTGCGCTCGAGCCTTTGTTTGACAAACGGGGATCTCTTCTAGATCACATAAAATACTGCCGCAATATGATTTATGAGGTGAAAAAGATGTTGAAATATACATTTATTAAGAAACCTGAAGCATTTCTACTTGGCATTGTAGGAGGTGATATTAACAAACAGGATTGTAAGTTGTTTTTATATGCAACAACAGCAGCAAGAATATTAGTGGCACAAAAATGGAAGCAAGAAGCTGATGGACTACATGCAACTGGCCGAGATGACTGGCAGAATCCGAGACCTGGGAGAAGAGAGGGTTGAAGAAGACTGGAAGAAATTAAAATTTATCTACAAAAATATTGTGATTTGGCTGAATGTTAAGAAGGATGCTAGATCATAAATAATTGCCCACCACTAAATTAGATCTGAATTTGACGATAAGTGAGATTAAGGAAAATATAAACCTTTTGGAGAAATGTTAGATGTATTTAAATGAATGGATATAAGATTGTAAACAAGATGATAATTTACATGGAAAAAAATTTTTAACGATGTAAGTGGGAGCGGGAGACGTGAGGGAGTCCAAAGAAGTGAAGAAACTATGTTATATAAGTAAAGTTGTTTATTATTTTATGCATTTGTATTTAAAAAATCTCAATAAACATTTATATATAAAAAAAATGGAAGCAAGAAGAATTACCGACGAAAGAAGAATGGAGGATGAAGTTGATGGACTACGCAGAATTAGATAAATTAGATAAACAGGAAGGTTTTGAAACCTGCGGGATCAGAGATTCTTAGAAGACTGGAGTAAATCTACGAACTATTTGAAAAGTAATTGTGATGAACAGATTACGCTAGTAGGACTGCAAGAGGTTTTGTAAGGTGGATTATTTGAAATACTGCAAAAAAGACTATGAAGAGAATTATTAGCTAAGGTCAATTAAATGTACGGTAATATAGAAATTAAGAAATGCAGAATAAGTGATAAAGAACGGAAAATCATCAGAGGTGTTGATGGAAGTCTAAAAATAATGTATAAGATGAGAAGATATGTTGTATGACTGTTGGAGCTGATATGTTAAAGGTAAAGGGACCCCTGACCATTAGGTCCAGTCGTGGCTGACTCT
This sequence comes from Podarcis melisellensis, assembly GCF_964234715.1. Classification (NCBI taxonomy): domain Eukaryota; kingdom Metazoa; phylum Chordata; class Lepidosauria; order Squamata; family Lacertidae; genus Podarcis; species Podarcis melisellensis. The sequence continues at coordinate 15,107,604 of NC_138539.1, read as the reverse complement.
GGGGTTGCGGCGCTCATCTCGCTTTACTGGCCGAGGGAGCCGGCGTACAGCTTCCGGGTCATGTGGCCAGCATGACTAAGCCACTTCTGGCAAACCAGAGCAGCGCACGGAAACACCGTTTACCTTCCCGCTGGAGCGGTATCTATTTATCTACTTGCACTTTGACGTGCTTTCGAACTGCTAGGTTGGCAGGAGCAAGGACCGAGCAACGGGAGCTCACCCCATCGTGGGGATTCGAACCGCTGACCTTCTGATTGGCAAGCCCTAGGCTCTGTGGTTTAATCAATTAAAAAAAAAATACTGCCACAATAAACATGTTGGGGTTGAACTAGATGGCACTCAGGGTCCCTTCCAAAACTCTTCAATTCTGTAATTCTGTGTTAGTCTTTAAGGCTCCAGCAAGCTCTTGGTTGCTTTTACGGCACAACGCTCGAAGGTTTCCCAACTTGCACTCTCTGGAGATTGACAGGCTATTGTGACAACTTTGCAGCTCCCAGGTGTTAAAAGAGCACCTTGCACCAACTTTTGTACCTTTCACCGTAACAGTGGAAGGAAACAAGCAATACCTTTGGCACAGCCGTTGGCAGAATCCCTTTGTCCTGCCAATTTTCTTCTTCTTAATCAAGGACGACTTTCTGGAGGTTTGACTTCTGTCCATACCCATGTACGAGTTTCCTACAGGGCTGAGTGTTTTTAATATGCATCCACCCCCCACCGGGAGGCCACTTTTCGGGAGAAAGGAAGATAAAGGACACAGGCTCCAAATTGCCATCTACTGAAATGGGAGCTAGATGGTTCTCAGTGTGAGGTCTGAGCCATCTCCCTCTCTTTGCCCAAGCTTTTAGTGGTGGGGAAACCAGTGGATGCAATTTCTGATTGCGGTTACGAAAGAAGGTTTCAAAACAGCCCCAGCAAAAAAAGATTGCTCGGTGCAGGGGAAGCCAGATCTCATCAAAAATTGCTTCGAAGGAACTTCCTAATTTGCACAATACTTTTTTGCAGAGGACAACACACACACATCCAACACACACTTCCCTCTCAAGCCTTGTAGCCTGCAAAAGCTGTGTGGTGGTGCCTGGAGGGTACACAGCACTTGTGGCAGGAGAAGCTTAAAGGTAAAGGTAAAGGGACCCCTGACCATTAGGTACAGTCGTGACTAACTCTGGGGTTGTGGCGCTCATCTCGCTTTATTGGCCGAGGGAGCTGGCGTACAGCTTCCGGGTCATGTGGCCAGCATGACTAAGCTGCTTCTTGCGAACCAGAGCAGCGCACAGAAATGCTGTTTACCTTCCCGCCGGAGTGGTGCCTATTTATCTACTTGCACTTTGACGTGCTTTCGAACTGCTAGGTTGGCAGGAGCAGGGACCGAGCAACAGGAGCTCACCCCGTCGCGGGGATTTGAACCGCTGACCTTCTGATCAGCAAGTCCTAGGCTCTGTGATTTAACCCACAGTGTAGTCAGAAACCGAATCAGTGCAGAATTCAGGGAAGGTCTGTGGCTCAGTAGCAGAGGATCAGTTTGACATCAGTGTTAGAAACTCAGATATGTAAGTTAATCGCCAAATGGCACCTTAAACTTGAGCTGCAATCGCCACATTGGAATGTTTAGGTACCTTTTTCTTCTTGCAATGGCACTTATTTATTTATTTATTTATTTATTTATTATTATTATTATTATTATTATTATTATTATTTTCATTTGTATATGGCTTTATATTTTAAAGAAAAAGTCTCAAAGCAATTTACAACACATTAAAACATCAAGTAAAACAATCCAGAACAAAACAAATTCAAGCTTCAAGGGAAATATTTCAGATCCTTCTCTGACATTTTTATTTCCTCATATTTATTTACCCACTTAATTCGTATAGATGCCTCATAGCAGAAGTTCTCTAGGAAGCCAGTGTGGTGCAGTGGTTAGAGCACTGGGTAGGCAAACTAAGGCCCGGGGGCTGGATCTGGCCCAGTCACCTTCTAGATCCGGCCCACGGATGGTCCAGAAATCAGTGTGTTTTTACATGAGTAGAATGTGTCCTTTTATTTAAAATGCATCCCTGGGTTATTTGTGGGGCATATAAATTTGTTCATTTTTATTATTTTTTTCAAAATATAGTCCGGCCCCCCACAAGGTCTGAGGGACAGTGGACCGGCCCCCTGCTGAAAACGTTTGCTCACCCCTGGGTTAGAGTGTCAGACTAGGACCTGGGAGATCAGGGTTCAAATCCCCACTCGTTCATGAAGCTCACTGGAGTCAGTCACAGCCTCTTAACCTACCTCACAGGGTCGTTGTAGGGATTAACTGAGGAGGCAGTGAACCATGTACTGCTTGGAGAAAAAGGTGGGATATAAATGCAGTAATATGCCCTTCTGCTTAAGACAGCTGGGAGAGCCAGCCAGACGGAGATGTCAGTCGCCAACCTGGCATCCATGTGGTCACAACTGGACCAGCATCAGTAGCAAAACGTGCCTGGCGCCTGGCTAATTTCTAACACTGCTTGGTGTGCAGCAGGTCCTAGGTTCAATCCCTAGCATCTCCTGCAGGGACTAGAAGAGACTCCGTGCCAGAAATCATGGAGAGGCGCTGCCAGTCAGTGTAGACAATACTGAGCTGCATAGTACAATGTCCTTCCTACCAGAACCTGAATGCAGGTGAATAGAATTCTATAAGTGCATTAAATTATTTAGGTGTGGTACCCTCCACAGTGGGACATGGGTAGTGCTGTGCCTTAAACCACAGAGCCTAGGGCCTGCCGATCAGAAGGTCAGCGGTTTGAATCCCCACGACGGGGTGAGCTCCCGTTGCTCGGTCCCTGCTCCTGCCAACCTAGGAGTTTGAAAGCACGTCAAAGTGCAAGTAGATAAATAGGTACCACTCTGGTGGGAAGGTAAACGGCGTTTCTGTGCGCTCCTCTGGTTCGCCAGAAGTGGCTTCGTCATGCTGGCCACATGACCCGGAAGCTATATGCCGGCTCCCTCGGCCAATAAAGCGAGATGAGCGCCGCAACCCCAGAGTCGTCCGCGAGTGGACCTAATGGTCAGGGGTCCCTTTACCTTTACCCTCCACAACATCTGGACTACAACTCCCACGTTGGCAGGGGCTGGGGAGAAATGAGGAGAAGCAAGATATCTTGCCTAGGGCTTCTCAGTTATTCTGGAGTCATGCAGAAGGCTGAAAGGCAGGAGCCGGACTTCTCCTTAATGAGATACTGGGAAGAATACTGCCTGCCTGCTTTCTCCCAAGTAAAAAGGAACAGAGACTTGCTTGCTTGTTTTTAAATGAAAGCTAAACTTTCAGGGAAGCTTTTCTTTTCTTTTCCTGGGGACACAATACGCAGCCAATTTTCAAAAACACACTGAAATTCCTGCCCTACTTCTGCATGCACTGGAATAGTTTAGGCTTGTAAATCTCATGGCAAGCAAAGGAAACGTTTATGAAATTGAAAAACCAGTCGGTTTTTTCCCCTCAGGTCCTTAGGCCACCCTTCCCAGCCGTTGTCACAAATTTTGTGTGCAGGCTGGTCACTTGTGCAGACTAACTTTGCACTGCTAGGAAAGTTGGTACCAACATCTGGATGGTCCCTGTTCACCTCCCCTCTCAAGAAAGTGTCCTTATTCAGGTTTGACCCGAGTACCTTCTGGGCCTTTAAAGTTTGCTGCACAGCACTAAACTTAGGAGAGAGGGACTCTGCTCTCAATATACCTTCATATTTTGCTCCTCAAGGAAATATAGCTGCCTCTGAAGTACAGCATGTCCAGGCTGGAGTGTGAGTTGCTGCAGCTGTGGAAAAGTACTTCAGAAAGCAGTGTTTGCTCACATCAATCATCAACTAAACAGCAAAGGCCAAATTCTCTCCGAAGTTATGCCCACATACCCATTCATCCCCACGAGGCTGTGGCAGAACATGGTCCCCTTTCTGTGCTCCCTGCCACAGCAGATATTTCCAAGAACTGCCCAGCTCACCAGAAGGGTGGAGGAGGCAGTCAAATGAAGTCTACCGTAAGGCCAGGACCAAATGGATGAACAAAAAGAGTCAGATGGGCCCATTTCTACAGGATTGCAGGCCAGGGATCTCACTTTCCGTTCTCACAACATACAGAGTTCATCAGCCTCAGCTGCCAAAGTCTCGGCTAAAACGCTCACTCTTCATTTTTAGTTTGTCCTGGGGCCGATATGAACTGAAACCACTCCAAAATACATCGCCAGTGCCTTCAGTCTGCAATCAGCTGTCTGCGGCAACGGATTTTAATTAATCCTCCGCACCCTCTCTCCTGTGGCAGGCACTCGTACACAATAAAAAATAAAAAAATCATGCATGAATCGATTTGTCAAGATGAGAAAGGGCTAACTGGCCATGTGCATAACGTAAGCAGGGTGGGACAGTTCATCTGGAGAAAGTTAAGTGCCTAAATCTCCAAGACTTTAGTGGAATGTAAGCAAGCACCCTGGGATCGTGCATATAGGAGACACACACATGGCCTTGTACTAAAGGAATGCTGAAGCTCTTAATCTTTTTTTTTAAATACAAGAGTTTCAAATGAGACAACACGGTGCCAATTATGTTCTCAGGAGGATCGGGGATCAGGAAGGATTTTTTAAAAAGAGGGAAAAAACCCATAACTACCCTCAAATGTTTGAGGGTTCTCTCTAAGCCAGTCTCATGACTTCAGCAAGCTTGATTTGCAATTCTGAACCTCGCCAGTTATAGCAGTACCAGGGCACTGGGTCATGCCAACCAGATGAGAGGCTAAGCCAAGGCGAAGCAGATGTTGCACGATCTGCAACCTGCCAGGAATTGTTCTCTGAAAATGAAACACCGCACAGCGCAATGCAAACCTCGCTTTAACCGCCTGGGCATCTGTTTAGCAAACGTGCCCATTGCCAGACATCCAAGTAGGAATCAGCAGCCCAGGGCCAGATCCAGACCCCTGCAAGTTTCTAGTTTGCAAAGGAAGCAGAGAGCGGCAACAACGGGAAAGCAAGGTGGGTAGTGAATAATAATAATAATAATAATAATAATAATAATTTATTATTTATACCCCGCCCATCTGGCTGAGTTTCCCCAGCCACTCTGGGCGGCTCCCAATCGAGTGTTAAAAACAATACAGCGTTAAATATTAAAAACTTCCCTGAACAGGGCATGTCTTTTAAAGAGAAGATAGCTGCTTATTTCCTTCACATCTGAAGGGAGGGCGTTCCACAGGGAGGGCGCCACTACCGAGAAGGCCCTCTGCCTGGTTCCCTGTAACCTCACTTCTCGCAATGAGGGAACCGCCAGCAGGCCCTCGGCGCTGGATCTCTGTGTCCGGGCTGAACGATGGGGGTGGAGACACTCCTCCAGGTATACAGGACCGAGGCTGTTTAGGGCTATAAAGGTCAGCACCAAACTTTTAATTGTGCTCGGAAACGTACTGGGAGTGCATGCGAAACGTGCAAGCAAAACAAACTTCTACAACTTTCCTTGAAGAGGCCCCCCCCCATGGCACACTCCTGAATAGACTTTAAACACCATCTCTAAACTGAAATCCCATTAATTACCTAATGGCTCTGACAGTTGAGGCAGAACATAGCCATTGATAACCTTTCAGATGATTGACTGCAAAGCAGTTCAATGACAGCCCAAATCCAGAGTAAGCTGCATTCCAATTCTAGGCATGCTTACTCAGAAATAAGTCCCGCTGAGTTCAGTTGGGCTTACTGCAAAAACAAACCAACCACGGATGGTATTTTAGCCTCCTTGTGCCATCCTAAACACACCTGCTAGAGAGCATGTCCCATTAAACTCTTTGGGGCTTATTTGCAATTAGACATACATAGGATTGCAATATGTTCCACAGTTCCCACAGTGCAATGCAGTGAAGAAAGCAAACACAGTTCAGTTCCTGATCAGCCTCAAAACTCATTCTGTCATCTTGGGCCATTCACCAATACTTGGCCAAGTCTACCTTACAGGGTTTTTGTGAAGGGAAAATGTGGTGTGGACAACAATACAGTAGTACCTTGGTTTTCTGTTTAAAGCTTATGTTTAATGCAACAGGTGTGTGTTGATTTTGTTCTGGCCCACCTGGCTTTCATAGCATCACTAAAGTTTCAACAGAGGATTAAATCTCTAGACGGGAAGGGGGAGGGCGCAGATGCCTGTATAGTCTCTTAGGACATATGATTCTGCCTTATGAGGAGTTCTATGAAACACAAAAGCTTGCAAACTCCAACCCCGTGCTCAGCTGATCCAACTACAGAGAAGGTTTTATGAGTTTTACAACTTCCTGAAGCACAGTTACTCCATCATTCTCTTCCAATCATTTTTCAAGGCTTCAAGTGCTGCCATTTATTTGAGCAACCCTTTTTCAAAAGAAGACAGGAGATTTTGAGTGGCGTTTTGCCTGTCAACCTTCTTCACAAATGCCAATGAACTGGAGGTCAGGAATCTCTAGGACAATGAACTCATGTGTGTGCAAGCAAGTTATCACCGAGGGCATTTTCTCTCTCTAAAAAAACAGAAAATGGATGTTTTGTTCCTGTAACCTTTTGCTGCTTGGCTCCTGGGGGTCTGCCCTCGCAGGTTACTTTTGACAAACACCGAGAGGAGAGCAGCAACAACTTTTAGGTGTAACCCTTCTTCCAAAGCCCCATTTTGGAAACCTTTTAAAAATGCGGTCCATAGTTTTCAAAGTTATGGAAGGAGGGGCAATGAAGACAAAGATTCCCATAATCTCTCTTGAGGGCTGACAATTATCATCTCTGTTCTCTTACCCCCAGTCTTCTCTAACATGGTGGCATCCATATTGTGTTGGACTACAGCACCCACCAGGGACACGGGTTGCACTGTGGGTTAAACCACAGAGCCTAGGACTTGCCGATCAGAAGGTCGGTGGTTCGAATCCCTGTGACGGGGTGAGCTCCTGTTGCTCGGTCCCTGCTCCTGCCAACCTAGGAGTTCAAAGGCACGTCAAAGTGCAAGTAGATAAATAGGTACTGCTCCGGCAGGAAGGTAAACGGTGTTTCTGTGCGCTGCTCTGGTTCGCCAGAAGCGGCTTAGTTGTGCTGGCCACATGACCCGGAAGCTGTATGCCGGCTCCCTCGGCCAATAAAGCGAGATGAGCGCCGCAACCCCAGAGTCAGTCACGACTGGACCTAATGGTCAGGGGTCCCTTTACCTTTACCTTTTACAGCACCCACCATCCATGAATCAGCCACATTTGCCAAGCCCGATGCAAGTTCTAGCCCAAAACAGCTGGAGGGTACTAAGCAGAGGTTTTGCACACCCAAAGTTGTGATTTCCTCAACTTTGGTCCACAGGGCAGTGCTCTTGCAGGAGAACACTGTTAACCTTTGCTTATCACACAGACTGCTCCTGCTCAAACAGAGCACGCAGGACAACCTTGTCACTCATCACTGATCAAGCTTTGAATCTAGAGTTGCACAACCCTTAATCTCTGTGAGTCTGGAGAGGGAAGGGTGCTCACGTTTGCGACCTGAACAACTTCTCACAAGCGTCACTAAATCTTGCATGCTCTTATTTGGAAGGAAGCCTCACCTCGCGATTAAATATCACTGGGCCGTAAGACAGCCTTTTTTAAAATGTAGGAGGCCTGGAGGGTTTGTTGACAGCAGGGTAAAAAAGCAAACCGTTTTGCATGCAGCATATAGCACCTTCTTAGCCAATGCAGTTCTGACATCTGCATTCACATTTTCAGTTGTGGGGGCGGGCAGAAAGACACTTGCAAAAAGAGCTGAACTTTAGAGTAGTTTAAATGAAAAAAGTGCTCCTCGGATATGAGGAAACAAAAAGTATCCAGCCAAGCTTGCTTTATCTACTACACACCTTGCCAGAAAGACCTGATCTGACCCACTGTTCTCTGTTTCAACAGATAAGATGGCAAAGTTCTAGAAGTTAACCCCTTATGAACTTACAAGGTGTCACACAGGGTTGGGGGGGCAGCAGAGGGATCTTCCGAAAGCATCTCCCAATTGTCATCCTTTTTTCTTTTTAAGTAAATAAATAAACCAGTGTTTCCCAACCGGTGTTCCGCGGCACACTACTGTGCCGTCAGACATTGGCTGGTGTGCCGTGGGAGGGAGGCGGGCGAGTCGGGCGGTGAGAGGCGGCGGCGGCGAGGATCCGCGTCGAGCCGGGGGCGGCTCCGCGGTGGTGGTGCCGAGCGGCGGGGCAGCGCGTGCAAAAGGGAGGAGCGCGAGACAGCGGAGGAGGAGGAGGCCGGCATGTCCGGGCAGCAGCAGCAACAACAGCAGCAGCAACTCCCGGCGACGGCTCCTCAAGCCCCGCCGCCGCCCCCTCCTCCGCCCGCTATCGCCGCCACCACCACAACAGCCGCCGCCGCCTCAGTTGCCGCCGTCCCTCAGTCCCTCGCTCTGCTGCCTCCTCCCACCCCCAAAGCTTGGAGGTTCCCCGGCAAGGGGGAGGGAAAAAACTTTCACTTTCGTGCGTCCCTCCCGGCGTGACGCTGCGCGCTGACGTCACGGGGCGGGGCTTTAATGGTGGTGTGCCGTGAGATTTTTTTTCAGTAAACAGGTGTGCCGTTGCCCAAAAAAGTTTGGGAAACACTGAAATAAACAAACAAACCCACCTCTCTTTACCTTTGGTGAAGCCCCTAATCCTGTTTTTCTAGATGTGCTTGCTAATGGCTGTGAGAGGCTGTCAAACTTAACACTGAAGGTATCTTTGCTCAGCTGTTTCCCCCTATTCAGATGAAACAAATCCTCATGCTTTTTATACACACTGAGTCGTTTCAATATTCACATACAAAGGCTTGAAAATTCCTGTCTACCCTTGACTTTTCTCCTGGCATACTCTACCTAAACCAGGAACCCCCAATGTATGTTGGTCTTTTGTTTTTGTTTTGCTTTGGTTCTTGTCTGTTTTTTGTAAGTTTTGGCGGTTTTAAATTTGGAGGTTCAAGTACATTATGGTGGTATGGGAAACTGTCGTGTGATGGGCCAATGGCCGTAATAAAGATCAATCAATCAGGAACCCCCAACCTTCGGCCCTCCAGATGTTTTGGGACTACAATTCCCATCATCCCTGACCACTGGTCCTGCTAGCTAGGGATCATGGGAATTGTAGGCCAAAACCTCTGGAGGGCCGCAGGTTGGGGATGCCTGCTCTAGACTGTCTCTCATTTCATTTTTTTAAATTTTATCTACTGATTATTTTGATATCCCTCCGAGGAGATAAAGACACGGTTGTCTTCCCTCCTCAACTTTATCCTCACACAACAATCCTGTTAGGTAGGCTGAGCTGAGAGAAGGTTATTTGGCCCAAGGTTGCAAAGTTGGTCATGGCTGAAGGTCATGGCTGAAGGTGGGGATTTGAAACCTGGCCTCCAAGCATCCTAGTCCAGCAATCTAACCACCATACTATGCAAGGCAACATTGCACATAAAAACATGGAACTATCCCCTAATTTTCCTCTCGCTCTTCTTTCTACAATCCAAAGCCAGAATCTGGAGTGAGCAATTGGGAGCAGAGGTTGCAGGGAGGGGGGGGGGTTGCAGATAGGACACACACTTAACACTTTCCCTGCCGCCTGTTCTTCCTGCTCCAAAGAAGGCTCCACACATGCACAAACCAGGAACGGTTTCTCAGAAACAGAGAGGTCCTTTCCAATCTCAGTTTATAGCACAATCCTATGTGTGTTTACTTGGTAGTAAATCTCATCCTGTTCTGTCGGGTTCATTTCTCCCAGGTAAGTGTGTGCTTAGGACTGCAGGCGCCAATTAGGGGATTAACCCCTAATTGTGTATTTTGCTTCAAGCCCAAACACCTTAACACAGCCAGGCAAAGAACACACGGCTCTCCCCACCTGCGCAGTAATAACAAACCATATCCTAGGAACTTAACACCATAATATGTTTTCAGGGCGGAGGCTCAATACCAGCAAGAGAATGATAAGAGATGCTCAACCAGCTCTGGTTAAGAAGTGCTAGTCCTGCAGCAGTAGCTTCAAAACCCACCTTGCCAGTTCCCTAGGGGCTCCGAGCACAGCAAAATCCAAAATCGTTTTTCTCATTTATTGTTATTATTACTATGTATCTTTAAAAGATAAACATTCAGCGTAACAAAGAACTTAAACCGGAAGCCTTTCTTTAGCACACATGCCTTTAAGGGGATGATCCACCACTCATTTACTCGTGAGCAAGCCCCGCCAAACTTGTCGACTGACAGGCAACAGGCTGCACCACGGGGGTGAGTATAGCAACGTTGGCCAAAGTGGGGGCCCCGCCAGATGTTGCTGGACTACAACTCCCATCATCCCTGGCCACGGCAAGTTGCGAGTGCAGCTGTATGTGGAAGGCACCCCCCCCCCCCGGCTACCGCCAAACACCACAGGCGAACACTATACTGTGGGTGTTTCTGCAAGCAAGCGCAGCCAACTACCTTCCAGTGCCCTTTCGGATGCCAACGGGCGAAATGCTTTGCAAAGTCAGAGCGGCGTCCGCGCGCGCGCACATTCCCACGCACCCCCAGCAGGTGGACCCGACGTTGCCCCCCAGTCCGTCCCGGGTGCCTTTCACTCAAAGCGATTAAAAGCGCAAGAGCGCCTCTCGGCATGTGAAGACCGCCTCTGGCGCACAGTCCAGATTTAAACCAAAAACAAGGGACAAAACACACGCGCGAAGCGTTTCACGATTTGGGGGGCCAGGGCTGTGCGCTCCACCAGCTCACTATTCCTCCCCCCCCCCCGCCCCGTCTCTTTCTTAGGAAACTTTGCAGGACTTGGCCCTGTTAACCCCTTACCTTCCAGCGCCACCTCCTTGCCCGCCCTCTTGAGCGCTTGCACCGCTTCGTCGTGGGTGGCGTCGCGCAGGTCCGTGCCGTTGACGGCCAGGATGGCATCCCCGACGTAGAGCGCCTGGGTCTGGTCGGCGGCCAGCCCTTTGAAGATCTTGCTGATCAGGATGGGCATCTTGTTCTCCTTGCCCCCCTTGATGCTGATGCCCAGCCCGCCCATCTCCTGCTTGAGCACCTTGACGCACCGCTTCTTGTTGGAGATAGCTTCGGGGACTTGCTCGGGCAGGTCGGTGAAAGCCGTGCGCACCCCGCTCATCAAACCCGATTTAGGGCTCATGCCGCCGCCGCCGCCGCCCGACGGCGACTCCGGAGAACCCCCGCTGGAAAGGCTGCAGGCGGCCGAGGCGCCCCCCGACGCCGGACCCAGCGCTGCCCCGCTGCAGAAAGTCCCATTGCCGTTGCTGCCCGACGCCCCGATGCCGTTGTACGCGGCGGCGGCGGGAGCGCCACCGTCGTCGGCGCTCAGCACCAGCGCCTCGTCGCTCAGGCTCACCAGCACCCGGTGCCACCGGTCGCGCACCAAAACTTCCAGCGCGCCACTGCGATGCACCCGGCCGACGCCGCCTCCCCCTCCGGCCGCCGCTACCGCCATCTTTGGAGCATTTCTCGAAGCACCATGTGATCGAGGGCGCGCACAGACAGGCGGACGGGCAAGGGAAGCGAAAGAGGGCGCGCGGAGGAGCGCGCAAGACTTCTCCTCGGCGCCCGAGCGAAAGAGAGCGAGAGAGGCGTCGAGGACGAGGGAGGAGGAGGAGGAGGAGAGGGAGGGACCAGAGAGAGCCCCCGAGCGCTCCCAGCCTTGCAGCGTGGCGAGCCGAGGGGAGGAGCAGTGGGGAGAACCGGGCGGGGTGGGGGGAAAGGACGGACGGGGCGGGCGGAAGGAGGAAACTCCGGCGCAAGGGCGCAGGATGCAGCCCGAGTTTGGAGACGGGCGCGCAGCTCGAGACTTCGGAGTTGGGTAAAGCAGAAGGGCTCCCGCGCCGCCGGCCCGCAGAGATCAAGCATTTCCTGGAAGGGCAAAGCTTGTTTTTGTTTCGAGATTCTTGAGGTTTTCAGTTTTGCGTATTTTTGTGTGGGTGAGCCGCTTTGAGACCTAGGCGGTGGAAAGGGGTGTGTGTGTGTGTGTGTGTGTGTGTGTGTGTGTGTGTGTGAGAGAGAGAGAGAGAGAGAGAGAGAGAGAGAGAGAGAGAGAGAGAGAGAGAGTTTAACAGAACAAACATAAGTAATAATAAGCCCATAGGAAATGTGGGGCTGCTTTAAAAAAACAGGTTTTATTATTATTAGACGGAGATGCGTGCAGCTCGAATGGAAGGCAGAAGAACCTTGCGTGACCTTGGCGTTGTTAATCCTGCCTCGGTTTAAGGGCACTCCTGGTCGTGGCTGCTCAGAAGTAAATGTTATTTAGTTTGACGGGGCTTACTCCCAGGTACGTGGGGATAGGATCGAGGACTCTGCTCGCTTCACACTTCGTGAGGTTGTGTGGTAACAGACTCTGCCTTTCTCTTTCTCTTTTACACATAAAGTACACACTGTTCTGAGCTCCTTGAAGACAGAGTGGAATGTCACCCCGTTAATGTTCTTATATAGGCGAATTCACGGAGGATAAAACTATCAGTTGCCACAAGCGATTGTTGTGTCTGTGTTCTGTCTCCATGACCAAGACAGCATAGTCCTGAATTCCAGTTCCTGGGAATTGCAAGTGGGGAGAAGGTTGTTGCACTCTGGTTCAGCTTCCCATAGAAGAAGAGTAGTTTGGATTTGATATCCCGCTTTATCACTACCCAAAGGAGTCTCAAAGCGGCTAACATTCTCCTTTCCCTTCCTCCCCCACAACAAACACTCTGTGAGGTGAGTGGGGCTGAGAGACTTCAGAGAAGTGTGACTAGCCCAAGGTCACCCAGCAGCTGCATGTGGAGGAGCGGAGACGCGAACCCAGTTCACCAGATTACGAGTCTACCGCTCTTAACCACTACACCACACTGGCTCTGTAGTTGGCTTCTCGAACAACAGGGTGCTGGACTAGATGGTCCTTTGGCCCAAAGGCATACCTAGGCTCCCTTGTGCCCTTGGCAAAGAGTCTTATCAGCACCGAGAGAGACCATGGACAATAAACTTCTCTCACCTGGCCTCCCAGAGCAGTGGAGGAGCAGACAGGTGGGCAGGCTCATAGCCACTCCGAGACAGAGTGGAGAGGTGTGATTTGTGCGACCCCCCTGCCCTTGGGCCTGCACCCTTGACTGGGGCCAACCTGACCAACCCCTAGGTTAGGATTTCCCAAACCTGGGTCTCCAGCTTTTTGGGACTACTACCCCTATCATCCCTGACCAATGGGATCTTACTAGCTAGAGATGATGGGAGTTGTAGTCCAAAACAGCTGGAGACCCAAGTTTGGGAAACCCTGCCCTAGGTACACTCCTGCCTTGGCCTGATCCAGCAAAGCTCTTCTCATGTTTTTAATAATAATAATAATAACAATAATAATAATAATAATAATAATAATAATAATAATAATAATATAGTTCCAGGGAACAACAGTTTGCACGTTACTGTTTTTGTTGGCCTCAACTAATGCAATAATTAGTACCTACCCAACTGTTACTTCTGGATTCTTTTTCCCACCGTTGTCATTATTCTTAACTGCCTCAGGTGTCTGGCACTGGCTCCCGAAAACCCAGCAAACTTCAGAGTTTGCCAGGCTCCACCCACAGCTTAGCAGATTCCACTGTCTCACAGTAGAAGCGTTCAAGCAAATACCCTCATCCTGAGTGCTGTCTGAAAATTGGCTACTGGGTGGCAGAGGGCCGGTGCTTCTAGATCAGCAAACCTTTTCAGCAGGGGGCTGGTTCACTGTCCCTCAGACCTTGGGGGGGCGGACTATATTTTGAAGGGGGGGAATGAGAACGAATCCCTATGCCCCACAAATAACCCAGAGATGCATTTTAAATAAAAGGACACATTCTACTCATGTAAAAACATGCTGATTCCTGGACCGTCCGTGGGCCAGATTTAGAAGGCGATTGGGCCAGATCTGGCCCCTGGGCCTTAGTTTGCCTACCCATGGTGCGCTCTTCTTGCAGGTAGTCACATGCTTGGCCATCAGAGCCCCGAGTTTTCCCCTTTCTTTTTCCCTAAGGTAGATCATGTGTTTTGGGGTGTCCAGAAGCAGTCTGAGCCAACCTTAGCACCTGGGCAGCTGCTGCAGCCCCAGAACCCAGCTCTAGAACACTCTTTGAAAGAATAAAGAATCCGTCCCGATGCTTCGAGTGGCGCAAGCTGCCAGTTTAATTTTCCACAGCAGTTTTGCTTCAGGGAATTGCGAGGAATTAATGCAGGAGTCTCCGTCCAAATGGCACTACTGCTTGCTAGTGTGCACCGTTGCTACTAGGCAAGTCCACAGTTCAAGAAGGACACGGACAAACTGGAACGTGTCCAGAGGAGGGCAACCAAAATGGTCAAAGGCCTGGAAACGATGCCTTATGAGGAATGGCTAAGGGAGCTGGGCATGTTTAGCCTGGAGAAGAGGAGGTTAAGGGGTGATATGATAGCCATGTTCAAATATATAAAAGGATGTCACATAGAGGAGGGAGAAAGGTTGTTTTCTGCTGCACCAGAGAAGCGGACACGGAGCAATGGATCCAAACTACAAGAAAGAAGATTCCACCTAAACATTAGGAAGAACTTCCTGACAGTAAGAGCTGTTCGACAGTGGAATTTGCTGCCAAGGAGTGTGGTGGAGTCTCCTTCTTTGGAGGTCTTTAAGCAGAGGCTTGACAACCGTATGTCAGGAGTGCTCTGATGGTGTTTCCTGCTTGGCAGGGGGTTGGACTCGATGGCCCTTGTGGTCTCTTCCAACTCTATGATTCTATGATTCTAAGTCCACCAGGGCCCTACAGCAGAGGAAGGGCTCATCAGAGGGCATGTTGCCTAGCCCCCTCAAATGGGGAGCCTGCCCCACAGGGCTGTTTGCATGTGTGAGTGTGTGCATAAGCAGAACTTGTACTGTTAGAAAATTGAGGCTGGGCTATTATTGATATCCATAATTATAATTATTACCACTACTGTTATATTTATATGTCGCCCATCCGACTGGGTTGCCAATCTGGGGGACTTCCAGCAAAATATGAAAACACGATAAAAACATCAAATATTAAAAACTTCCCTATAGAGGGCTGCCTTCAGGTGTCTTCTAAAAGTCATATAGTTCTTTATCTCCTTGACATCTGGTGGGGTGGGGTGTGCTACTACCAAGAAGGCTCTCTGTCTCGTTCCCTGTAACTTCACGTCTTGCAATGAGGGAACTGCCAGAAGGTCCTTGGAACTGGACCTCAGTGTCCGAGCTGAAAAATGGGGGTGGAGATGCTCCTTCAGGTATGCAGGGCTGAAGAGGTTTGAGGCTTTAAAGGTCAGTACCAACACTTTGAATTGTGCTCAGATATGTACCGGGAGCCAATGTAGATCTTTTAGAACCAGTGTTATATGGTCCCAGCGTCTGCTCCCAGTCACCAATCTAGCTGCCGCATTCTGGATTTGTTGCAGTTTCCCAGTCACCTTCAAAGGAAGCGCCGCGTAGAGCGCATTGCAGTAGTCAAGATGACCAGAGCATGTGCCACTCTGGAAAGACAGTCTGTGGGCAGGTAGGGTCTCAGCCGGTGTACCAGGTGGAGCTGGTAAGACAGCCGCCTTGGATTCTAGTTCAGCTGCAGTGAAGAGGTAAAGCAAAGGCTATTCCTACAGTTTTGGTGAGAGTTAAGATCCATCCCAAAGTATTGTAACATAAACTTCAGCTTTCAGTGAATTTTGTTGTTGAAAGCCAAACAAGCAATCCTAAAAATAAATGGTTATAACTAAAGTGTTGGCATATCCTTAGTTACAGTGACATTCCATCCCTTCCCCTCCAGCCTGATTTGCACTGCAAGTCTCTTTCCAGCGTTGATTGCTTCCCAAGGCACCAAGGTGGCAAGCGATTTGTTTCCAGGAGGGGCTTTGGTTTGTTGCATTTTTATATATTTAATCAGCTGCATCTGTTGCTGCATTAAGAGGCACATTGCTTAAAACGACCAGATCAAAGGTTGGGTGGTGGTTGTGACAGCAGCTGTTGAGCAAATTGGAATTCTTAGCATAGTAAGAGAGAGGACGAGAAACAATTCCACATGTCACCGCTTCCTTTGTCCGCCTGTCAAAGGGAAGGCTTGTCCAGAAAACAACGTACCGCTTACTCTGAGCTTGCCTGCTTCACTTTGCAAAAGCAGAAGAGCGAGCCTGAACTTCACCTAGAAGGCAGCTCTCAACAAATTCTAGAGGCCCTTGGTTAACCAAATCATTCAAGGAAGGTTGAGGGACACAGAACCAGAATTTAATTGAGAGTTCCTTGGTATCCTGAAGGTATGCAAACCTATAAGAACGAGAGCAGCTAGAAGCAAAGTCTCCTGAACCCTTGGCCTACCTGGCGGCTAGTCAGTATGTCAAGTCCAAAGTTAAAAGACCATCCATGCAAGCAAGGTCGAAGGTGAATCCAAGTCTGAAGTCCAGCAGTCAGGATACAGTCCAGAGTCCAACACAAAGCTCAGTCCCATCTGGGGCATCCTGGCCAAGGTCCACCAACATGGGCAGCCAAGCAGACACAGCATCTCTGCTCTGATTGCCACATCTGGGCTTTATGAGGCAGGTGACCCTCACCTGTTCCAAGCCTAAAGCTGAGGAATCTCACACCTTCTCCCAGAGCTAGTGAGCCCCACCTGGTCAAATAAGGAGCTGGGCTGGGGGCCCTTGCCTGTTACAGCCTCCTAGAGCAGCGGTTCTCAACCTTGGGTCCCCAGATGTTGTTGGACTACAACTCCCACCATCACTCTGAGCTCTGGCCTTGCTAGCTAGGGGTGATGGGAGTTGTAGTTCAACAACATCTGGGGATGTTGAGAAAGGCTGTCCTAGAGCCTACCTCCCAATGCTCTGTACACCTGAGAGCCTGCCATATCTATAGAGAAGCTCTGGCTCTCGTGATGGGTCCTGCTGCTCTGGTTTCTGTGCATTGCCCTCCATCCTCTTGTCACCCTGTGAGCAGAAGAAGAGTTTGGATTTGATATCCCGCTTTATCACTACCTGAAGGAGTCTCAAAGCGGCTAACATTCTCCTTTCCCTTCCTCCCCCACAACAAACACTCTGTGAGGTGACTGAGGCTGAGAGACTTCAGAGAAGTGTGACTAGCCCAAGGTCACCCAGCAGCTGCATGTGGATGAGCAAGGAAGCGAACCCGGTTCCCCAGATTACGAGTCTACCGCTCTTAACCACTACACCACACTGGCTCTCTGTGAGTACTTCCTTCCTCGGCAGGGCTCTTCCTATTCCATGTCTCAAACCAGCGCTGGCTGCAAGGGGTTCAGCCTCTCCTGGGTTTTTAGGCCTACCTGGAGATGAACCTGGGGCCTTTCTTTGGCATGCAAAGCAAATGCTCTACTGTGGAGCTACAGCCCTTGTGAAAAGCATAGCCAGATGACATTCCTGAAGCCCAAGCTGGAAGGTGCTTCATCTACAAAGTGCACAAAAGCCGCTGCCGCTTCGATTCAAAGAGCCCAGCTAGATAAACGGAGAGAGTGACCGTGAAAGATGAAGGAGAAAATAGTTCCATTAGCATCTGGGCATTTTGAATGGCAAGATTTCCCCCTGAACAATGGCCCCCATTGAGGCCGTGAGTGCCTGCCTTGTGTCTGCTACCCATCAGACAGGCATCACTTTCTTTTGAGCAGCTGTGCACTCTAATTGGAAAAGAAAAGGCTCCCAAACTCATAAAAGGGTCTCTCATTGCAACGCTGGAAATCACTCTGGAACAGAACTGAGTCAACTGCTCCTGCGCTTCTCCGCCCCCTTGATTATCTTGGCATCATGATGATAATAGTTTTTTTGTTTATTTTTAAACTGCAGGATGCCTTTTAAGACCCTAAGCAGCATGGACTCGCAGTACCTGTAGCATTGCCTCATCCTGTTTAAAGGTAAAGGGGCCCCTGACCATTAGGTCCTATCATGACCGACTCTGGGGTTACGGCGCTCATCTCGCTTTATTGGCCAAGGGAACTGGCGTACAGCTTCCGGGTCATGTGGCCAGCATGACTAAGCCGCTTCTGGCGAGCCAGAGCAGCGCACAGAAACGCCATTTACCTTCCCGCTGGAGTGGTACCTATTTATCTACTTGCACTTTGACGTGCTTTCGAACTGCTAGGTTGGCAGGAGCAGGGAGCAAGCAATGGGAGCTCACCCCGTCGCAGGGATTCGAACCGCCAACCTTCTGATCAGCAAGTCCTAGGCTCTGTGGTTTAACCCACATCCTGCTTATAATGCTGGCACTTCTATTTTCTAGGGTTCCCTTTCTAAACCCACGGGATTCTGGGTAGTCCTGGCTGCTGGAGTCTGCTTAAGAATTTCTCTCAGCATTGGGACCATTCCTCGTTAGGCCCAAGCGATAAAATCATAGATAGTTTTCACCTCATCTGATTCAGCAGGCCCACAAGCCTCACTCCTATTCTCCTGCTGCACCTCTTTTTCTCACAGTTCTTATTAGCCTCAGAAAGCATTGCCAACAGCCAGGGATGATGGGAATTGTAGTTCAGAAACATCTTGAGGCTGAAGTTTCCCCACAGCTGAAGCAGACCCTTTGCTCCCATCACTCAAGAGTACCAAACTGTCTCCACTCACTTTTACCACTTATCATGGCATAATATTTCAACAACCAATCAGTTTTGTACATGTCCTTCCCATTGCAGCCCTTTGTTGCCATAGCTATCCATAAATAACACTCATGTTTGTATCCAAACCTCTCCCACTAGACTTACAGTAGGATTCCACCCAGATTTATCTGCCAGCTTTTAGAGCCTGCTACTTCTCAAGTCTTTCCCAATATATAATATCAGCCATCTCTGTGTAGGGGTTACATTCACACTGACACACAAAATCAACTCATGATGAGGTAAAAGAATCTTGCCATGGCTTTCGCACATCGTAAAGTGAGATCAAAAGGGCAGCAAACAACTAGATTAGGAGATTAATCAGGGCTTTCCCCCTTTTAAAATGCTGTAGTCCTCTATGAACTATACTGCTTTTTGGTGTAGATGGCAAATTGTTAGAATCTTCCTCATTTCATATGAAAATCAGGCAGAAGTCTAGGATAGATCTGCTTTCGCTCATACCCTGGTTTTCTAACAGCAGGGAGATGATTCAAACATATGGTTCCCCAACTGCATCTTTTAGTTATACAGTCGTACCTTGGAAATTGAACGGAATCCATTCCGGAAGTCCGTTCAACATCCAAAATTTTCGAAAAAATGAAGCACGGCTTCTGATTGGCTGCAGTAAGCTCTTGCAGCCAATCAGAAGCCGTGGAAGCTCCGTTGGACGTTCGGCTTCCAAAAGAACGTTCAAAAACCAGAACAACCACTTCCTGGTTTCGATCATTTGGGAGCCAAAATGTCCGAGAACTAGGCTGTTCGACTTCCAAGGTACGACCATACAATCCTGGAAACACAGCTCTTGAAAAAAATTCTATGTTTGTTATTATTAGTGGCAGCAGTAATATATCACCTTCCACTAATATGATGTCCTCAGGTGATGTACACAATATAGTGAAAAGCATTTTAAAAAGCAGTTAAAATCAGCACAGAAAATAACAGCAAATTAACTGGAAAAAATAAGAGACACAGCCATAAATATTCATCCTGCTGGGAAAGATTGCCAGAACAAAAATGTCTTCAGCTGCTTCCAGGAAGGACAGAGAATGGGCACCTGTTATATCTCAACAGGAAATTGAATTCCACAGAACGGGGGGCAGCCAAACTAAAAGTACTGCTTGGAGTTGCTTAATACGGGGTCTTATGAATACAGAACGTAGAAGTGCATTTACCACATTTCTTCTTACACTAGGTTTGGGCAATACAAGATGGTGGCCTGTAAGCAAAATGGAGACCCAGGCCCATTTTTCTGTGTGTGTGACCTCTTTCCCCCCTTCTGTAGCTTGGTATTTGGCTGAAGGGAGTGGCTAAGGGAAATACTCCTCATACTCCAGTATGAAGTGGCCAAGGGAAGCAGCTGCAGGAGTGAATCAACCAGTGGTATCCCCCGGAACAATGTGGGAAATGTTGGGATGCAACCCTTAGCTCACATACTGTGACTAACACTGGTAGCCCCACAAACCGTTCTCATGAGCTGTGGCTGGCCAAGCTCCAGGTGGCCAATAGAAGCAGCCAATGCGGACCCTCTGTCACGGTCTGGTTCACGGGCGATCAAAGTCCCGGCTGGGGACGTCGGGAGCGGGAGCAAGATGGTGGGGTGGGAGCAGGAACGGGAGTCCAGAAGTCAGAAAGCCAAGGGTCTGAGGATCAAGAAGCAAGGAGTCATGAAGTCAAGGGTTCAAGAAGCAAGGAGTCAAGGAGCTAAACGCAGCAAGGCAGGGAATGTGTTGCTGTGGCAAAGAGCTGAAGGGAAATGCTGACCTTATATCCCTTCCTGGCTCTTGCCACCAGGTGCTGTGAGTTACCAATTGGCCTCACCTGTGCGGCCATACCTTGCCTCTTCAGAACCAACTTAGGAAGGCCCCAGTCCTGCAAAGTCCTACTGGTCACAGGGCCTGGCTCCTGCATGCACTTGTCAGGCTTGTGCATGACAGAACCAGGAGATTCTCAGCTTCTCCAGACAGTCTACACATTGAACACTCATCCTCATTTTCTTGCACAAAACTTACACTGAGATTCGATTGTCTCAGGCCTGTCACCTAGCTTTCGTTGGGATTTGTTTGTGGGGCGGTTATATGACAGCGAGCATCCGAGCTGGATTCGTTCCGATTTGCTTGCAGGCTGTTTACACAACTTCCTGTTAATCATTTGCTCATTCCGCACCGTTCAATGTGTATCCCCTACCTGCAGAAGTTCAGTTTCTTTTAAAAAGTGGTTATGTTATGTTGGGGCAGCAGAGTGCTTTATCCACTTTGATTGCAGAAACCCAAATTTCCCAACTCTCATCCTTCCTGCAAAACACTGACTGGGGATACCTCCAGGGAAAACAAAATCACGCAAGTCTGCTGATCCACTATTAGAAAGCCACCCACTCTTTCATCAGTTCATTAAAATGAAATTTCAGAGCAAATAGTGGTTGCAAAATAGTGGCTTGAGCACTGCGGGGGCCCCACCTCCCTAAGCGCCACAATTGCTCCATGAAGACTTTCTGCAGTGCACATTCCTACCTACCAACCCCCTATGACATTTGGCAGCTCTCGATGCCACGTTTTGCAAAATGCCTCCTCCGAGAAGTGACAGACGTCTCGCTGGCCGACCTTCTGGTTTTGACATGCGACGCAGACCACCCTTTTGCCTTTTAAAAATGAACAGCTGCATGCCCCTGTTTCCCCCCTCTCCTGTCTCTACACGTCCTGCTGCCACCTGCCAAAAGACGGTGTGCCCGCCTACTGACATTTCTCAGCATTTGTTATGCCATATCTGCCTCTTCCTTGGGTGTGGGTGTGTGTAGGAACAACAAGAGTTCATTTTGTCTGTCTCTTGGCAATAGCACACAGAGTGCCTGCCAGCGTATTGTTTATTTCTCCTCTCAGGCAAATCTCTTCTTCAAACGGGATTCATGATTACGTTTGGACCATGTAACAAGCAGGGGTTCATTTGTAAAGGAGAAATGTTGGAGCTCCTATACAGTGGTGTAGCGTGGGTTGCTAGTGCCCCAGGGCAAAGCAAGTCTTGCACCCCAAAACCCACGGTTCCTGTCAGGGCCAGGCTGCAGTGATATTGGTGGGGAAGGGTCTTCCCAGCAAAGAGAGGGAAACGGACAGTGGCAGCGGTCATTTATTTGATTAATATTAATTATTTCATGAACTTTTTACACCACTTGATTGCTTCGTTTTTGTTTTTTAAAAATAAAACCTGCAAAGCAGTTGCGCCCGGAAAAACAGCCCCTCTGCCCCACGCCCCAGTGCTACACAACAGCTCCTATATAGCTTAGAAAAAGGGGTATAATAATAATTTATTATTTATACCCCGCCCATCCTGTTGGGTTTCCCCAGCCACTCCGGGCGGCTTCCAGCTGAATATTAAAAACAATATAGCGTCAGACATTAAAAACTTCCCTAAACAGGGCCGCCTTCAGTTGTCTTTTAAAAGTAAAATAGTTGTTTATTGCCTTGACATCTGGTGGGAGGGCGTTCCACAGGGCAGGCGCCACTACTGAGAAGGCCCTCTGCCTGGTTCCCTGTAACCTCACTTCTCGCAATGAGGGAACTGCCAGAATGCCCTCGGAGCTGGACCTCAGTGTCTGGGCTGGATGATGGGGGAGGAGACGCTCCTTCAGGTATACTGGACTGAGGCCGTTTAGGGCTTTAAAGGTCAGCACCAACACTTTGAATTGTGCTTGGAAACGTACTGGGAGCCAATGAAGATCTTTCAAGACCGGTGTTATATGGTTTCAGCGGCCACTCCCAGTCACCAGTCTAGTTACCACATTCTGGATTAATTGCAGTTTCCGGATCACCTTCAAAGGTAGCCCCATGTAGAGCGCATTGCAGTAGTCCAAGTGGGAGATAACGAGAGCATGCACCACTCTGGCAAGACAGTCTGCGGGCAGGTAGGGTCTCAGCCTGCGTACCAAATGGAGCTGGTAAACAGCTGCCCTGGACACAGAATTAACCTGCGCCTCAGATACATGGCCTCCATGACTCTCTATCTGGCTCTTGGGAGTCTCCCTGTGTCAGATCCTCTCCCCAGCCATACTCTTCACTGGCCCTAATTTCATTGATTCAAATTACAAGAAATGGGATTCCAACTAAACATTATGAAGAATTTCCTTGCTTGGAAGATGGCAGACTCTCTTTCATTGCAGGTTTTTAAGCAGAGATCAGATGGCCATCTGCTACGGATTCTCGAGCTGTGATTCCTGCATTGCAGCTGGTTTGACTAGATGACATTTGGGGTCTCTTCCAACACTACAATTCTATGTTTCTATGATTCTACTTCCTACACCACTTCTCTATTTTCATCGAAGAAATGTTGGAGTGTATGGAGTTCTGACCCCTAAGCCAAGGAGACAAGTAACTATACAATTTTTAGAAGGCATCTAAAGGCAGCCCTGTATAGGGAAGTTTTTAATGTTTGGTGTTTAAATTTGTGGGAAGCTGCCAAGAGTGGCTGGGGCAACCCAGTCAGATGGGCAGCATAGAAATAACAAATTACTAGTAGTAGTAGTAGTATATAGTAGTGTATTAGGAACCCGTGTGGATTCTCACAAATCAGTGTCATTCCAAGATAATGGGAGCCAGTTAGTTTTCACTAGTTGAAAATTCTGAACAAGGTCGCTCCAGAAAAAGCACATTGTAATCATCTAGCCAGGATGTTTTTTGTTTTTTTTAATATAATATTTTATTAAGTTTTAAGAATACAGTAACAACATACAGAAAAAAGAAAAAACACAAGAAAAACACAAAAGATACACAAAAAGAAAAAACAAAAACCCCTCTTTTTAAATTCTCATCTTTGATTCACCTATTTTCCTGACTTCCTCACGCCTCCCTTTTTTGTATCCCTTTTTTAAAAAATTGTTCAGCAAATTCATATCCAATTAATTTATCTGTTATCAATCCAATCTTATTTTCCCCCCTTGTTGCTAGAACCCCTTCAGTTCATTTCAATGTCATCAACATTCAAATTTTTTTACAATGTTTCTGTAAATAAATTTTAAATTTCCTCCAATCTTCTTCCACCAACTCTTCTCCCTGATCTCGGATTCTGCCAGTCATTTCCGCCATTTCCATATAGTCCATTACTTGCACCTGCCATTCTTCCAGAGTGGGTAGGTCTTGTGTCTTCCAATGCTTTGCGATGAGCATCTAGCCAGAATGTTACTAGAAAATTGACTATATCTCTTCATGAGTGGCTGTAATCAGCAAACTGGGTGTAACTGATAATAAGCACTTTATGCCTTCCCGAGCCTACAGTGAGAAAGATGGATCAAGCCCCAAGCTATGCAACTTCAAAAAGAGTGAAGCCTCATCCGGAACAGGCCATCTACTCAACTCCCAGACTCAAAAAAACGCCAGTCCACCTCCATCTTATTCATTTGGCCCTCATCCAGCCTACTGCTCCCTGCAGGCAACAACCTCACACCTGCAATAAATACCTGTGGCCATCCCTCTCTTCAACGGACACAGCATGAATCGTCTTGAGATCATTTACGCTAAAACTGGAAGTTCAAGTTTAGAAGCACGATGCACCCAGCAATGCTAGAAAATTAATTATAACCAGTTTCAAGTGATTGGACTTTCTTGATTGCTATATTCAGTCCCTATAATTAGGGAGTTATAGGTGATGCAACTAATCATGGCTTTTAGTAGAATTTTAATTGCATCTACTTTCATCCATGGGAGTGGTTGGAACTTGGAATGTATAAAGATGCACAATGAATATCCGCCCCCCCCCCATGGTGTAGATGTGAAAACCAGAACACAAAGACCAGATCTCTCTCTCCCCCCCCCCCACTATGTTTTTGAAATGTTCTGTATCTTCTGCAAAGGTTAGGTTACCATTTCATTTAATAGCCCTTTGCACTTTTATAGTGCCTTGATGTTTGTAACTTTCTTTTCCTCTTTTTTAATGGCACTGTTTTTCAAAATCCAGACATCAACATACAAAACATCTTTCTTTTCTTTTCTTTTTTTAAAAAAGTCATTTGTTTGAAACTGAGGTACTCTAAAAATATCCCTACAAAATCAGCAATAAAGCAGTAACTACAGCTAATTATAGACCCCCAAATAAAGATATAGCAAGCACGTGACATAACAGAATCAAACTTCAAAGCTGGTTATGCATCTGTCAGCGCAAGCATATATTGCTTTGCATTTCTGAGGCTTTGATGCTGTCTATCAAGTTATCTGAGAGACTTAATAAATAGACTCTGGGTAAGAAATAACAGGAAGACTCCAATTCAACACTACAGGGGCAGAGGGAAGCCAAAAAATGGGGAGTTGAGGAGGGTCAGTTGGGGCGGGGGAGAAATGTCCCTATTTTCATCTGAGGAACGTTGGAGAGTATGCTTGTGATCATTATGTACCACTATGTAAGGAACTACAGTGGTACCTTGGGTTAAGAACTTAATTCGTTCTGGAGGTCCGTTCTTAACCTGATACTGTCCTTAACCTGAAGCACCACTTTAGCTAATGGGGCCTCCTGCTGCCGCCACAGCGCCCGAGCACGATTTCTGTTCTCATCCTGAAGCAAAGTTCTTAACCCGAGGTACTATTTCTGGGTTAGTAGAGTCTGTACCCTGACGCGTCTGTAACCTGAAGCATCTGTAACCAGAGGTACCACTGTATAGGGAATTGGAAATGTAGATTGATTATTTGTTAAATTGTAGGATTTATTGGGCACATGGTGGTTAATTAGTTAATTACTGGGACCATAGGATATGTGTAATTTGTTTGTATATAATTAGTCTTTGCTTATCTGCTTGCTTAAGTGACGTTTTGTCTCGTTCATAGGTGACATTCTAATCTGATGACTTATTCCTTCCTTGTACAGTGGTAAAGGTAAAGGGACCTGTGACCATTAGGTCCAGTTATGGCTGACTCTGGGGTTGCGGCGCTCATCTCACTTTATTGGCCGAGGGAGCCGGAGTACAGCTTCTGAGTCATGTGGCCAGCATGACTAAGCCGCTTCTGGCAAACCAGAGCAGCGCACGGAAACTCCGTTTACCTTCCCGCCGGAGCAGTACCTATTTATCTACTTGCACTTTGACATGCTTTCGAACTGCTAGTTGGGTAGGAGCTGGGACCGAGCAACAGGAGCTCACCCCGTTGCGGGCATTTGAACTGCCGACCTTCTGATTGACAAGTCCTAGGCTCTGTGGTCCTCGGGGTTAAAAACTTAAATCGTTCTGGAGGTCCGTTCTTAACCTGAAACTGTTCTTAACCTTAGGTACCACTTAAGCTAATGGGGCCTCCTGCTGCCTCCACACGATTTCTGTTCTCATCCTGAAGCAAAGTTCTTTACCTGAGGTACTATTTCTGGGTTAGCAGAGTCTGTAACCTGAAGTGTCTGTAACCCAAGGTACCACTGTGGTGCCTTTTAGTTTAGGTAAATTGAAGCCTTCTCAGCCTTGGCAGTGTGCAGTAAAGACACGTTCTTCTAAGCGGCAATTAATCGCTTGCAGATTTGATTGCATGGATTGTGTTTGCGTCTGGCTTCCAGCCTAGCTGCTTGAACAGGAAAGTTTTGCTTGCCCCTCTCCCTTAGCTTCCTATCATGGGAAGTCTCACCAAATAAATGCCTTCTCCGTAACGCCCCCCATCTGACAGAAGA
This sequence comes from Podarcis melisellensis, assembly GCF_964234715.1. Lineage (NCBI taxonomy): Eukaryota > Metazoa > Chordata > Lepidosauria > Squamata > Lacertidae > Podarcis > Podarcis melisellensis. The sequence continues at coordinate 15,081,465 of NC_138539.1, read as the reverse complement.
CATCATGGGTGCTGTTGACCCCAACTTTGCAGCCAATCTCTTCCTTTGGTTGTCAGAATATTTGCTCATTGTCAGAGGTGCAAACTTGAATAAAATATTGGAGGCCCCAGGTAAGCCCCATTCTGCATAATCAATCACAAGACACAGACCATTTGAATGCCCATTCATTGGCAGAGCGGCAGCCCCCTCAACTATTTTATGGAGGTGGTGAAGGGACCTCTGCCATTAGGAGTTGGCTGTTATGCTCATCATGAAATAGCAGTTCACAGCACCTTTTCTCAGACCCACAGTCTGATATATGTTTCTAGCACTAAGGTAAAGGTAAAGGGACCCCTGACCATTAGTCGCGGATGACTCTGGGGTTGTGGCGCTCATCTCGTTTTATTGGCCAAGGGAACCGGCGTACAGCTTCCGGGTCATGTGGCCAACATGACTAAGCCACTTCTGGCGAACCAGAGCAGCGCACGAAAACACCATTTACCTTCCCGCCAGAGCAGTGCCTATTTATCTACTTGCACTTCGTGCTTTCGAACTGCTAGGTTGGCAGGAGCAGGGACCGAGCAACGGGAGCGCACCCTGTCATGGGGATTCAAACCGCTGACCTTCTGATCGGCAAGCCCTAGGCTCTGTGGTTTAACCCACAGCACCACCTGCGTCCCTGTTTCTAGCACTAGTGCTACCAAATAAAGTATGCGCAATAATAACAAAGAGGATGAGTTGAATTACATGCAGAGTTTATTTCTTGCAATCTGGAGATTGTCCTCTCTCCCAGCTGACGTGAAAACAGCCTTTTGAAGCAGCCTTTTGAAAAAGATTAAGCACAATTCCCTCCACTCTGCAAGGCTCCCCACTGGCACCCCAGGCTCAAAGATCCCTTGAAACTATATCATAAAGTTCAGCCTACTCTTGGGGTTTACTTCTGTTTCAACGTCTGAAGAAGCCCTTTGATCAGTGACTTGATATCTTTTATTATAAAATCTCATATTCTCCGCTGGAGACCTAAGCGTCGCCACCGCCGCCTCCTCTTGCCCTCCTGACTTTGCTTGATCACTTGATATTGTTGGATTGTTGACAAACACTAAGTCAAAACAGGACTTGGAAGTCGTTCTAAAGGAGCTTTTCAAAGAATTATCCCCTGGAACAAGATTCTCCCTCTTCCCTTCCTAATTAGCAGGAGAGGAGTCAAGTTAATGCCATCCAATCTGCAATCTCAAAAAAAGGTTAAAAGGTGAGAATTAAAAGAGAGAGACAAAGCATAGGGAACACCCACAATCTACAGAAGTCGTAAAAGTATAAATGCTCCTTTTGTGCTTGAAGGCTTTCAGATCTATATATATTTACTGGCTGGAATTACGGTTTTCCTTTTCTTGACCTCTTTTCATGAGCAAGGAGTTCAGCTATGCAAATACTCTGTGTGGATGAAATATAGTCTTCCGTGGGAAAGGAGACAGGTCCTTCTTCCCCCACTTGTAGGGTCCTGTTTAGTCACACCAAGCAACAGCAAATAGATCTACCAAGCGATCTATTTTGTGGCAGTCTCCGTTTATGACCATAAGACCAGGGAAGGGATCATTAATTCTTTCTTGTGCCCTTAAAAACACCATTGTCTCCTCGATAATTGCAATAAGGCCTTGCCAATATCATCATTTTGGGATGGCAGGATCTTGTGGAAAATTCAGCATGTTCCAAATTTCCCTGTGAAAAGGATCTAGGGGTATGTCACTTTCATATTTGAGAATAAAAGGATGTCTTTTCCATTCAGCGATGTACTAAAAAGGCCTCCTTGCTCTCACCTGCTTAGCCTCCGTCCAACAAAAACACCAACTGCACTTCATTTCAGTTCAACAGATTGCTTAAGTGCTTTTCTGGATGGGATTCAGTTCCAGGACCGGGCTGTTGAATTGTACTACTGTCTCTGTACATAAACACAAATTTGCATATATATATATATATATATATATGCTTTCGTAGATTTTCACGGGTACAGGAATGCAGGTTTTGGTGTCCTCGGGTGTCTTCCCGTGTAAAAGTTGGGGTGTCTAGGCGACGTTTCGACGAGGTCTCACTCGTCATCTTCAGGCTGGTGCTTTCGGCTTCTTGTTACTTGTTATATATAGATAGATAGATAGAGAGAGAGAGAGAGAGGTTTCCTTTGCACTATCGCTGGATTGAACAGAATGAGGGTCAGCTGAAAGTCCTTCTCACTGAGTATACCTGGGGTCACCGATTGTTTGGAACCCATGGCTGCATATGCAAATCTGAGACAGTGTTGTGGTAGGCTGGGAGAGCTTGGGTAGTCCAGGGGACAGGTTGCTTACTAGGTACAAAACAGAGATTGTGTCTGAGCCCCAAATATCAAACCAGTAAAGGTAAAGGACCCCTGACAGTTAAGTCCAGTTGTAAACGACTCTGGGGTTGCGGCGCTTATATCGATTTCCTGGCTGAGGGAGCCGCCGTTTGTCCACAGACAGTTTTTCTGGGTCATGTGGCCAGCATGACTAAGCCGCTTCTGGTGAAACCAGAGCAGCACACTGAAATGCCGTTTACCTTCCTGCCGGAGCGGTACCTATTTATCTACTTGCACTTTGATGTGCTTTCAAACTGCTAGGTTGGCAGGAGCTGGGACCGAGCAATGGGAGCTCACCCCGTCACGGGGATTCAAACCACCAACCTTCTGATCGGCAAGAAGAGAAGAGTTTGGATTTGATATCCCACTTTATCACTACCCTAAGGAGTCTCAAAGCAGTTAACAATCTCCTTTTCCCTTCCTTCCCCACAAGAAACACTCTGTGAGGTGAGTGGGGCTGAGAGACTTCAGAGAAGTGTGACTAGCCCAAGGTCACCCAGCAGCTGCATGTGGAGGAGCGGAGATGTGAACCCAGTTCACCAGATTACGAGTCTACCACCCTTAACCACTACACCACACCACAGCGCCACCCGTGTCAAACCATTAGCTGTCACCAAAAAAAGCACAACACGTTACCCATACACAAGCTACCTTTCTGAAGACCATTTCCACCCATTTCACTGCAGTACTGAACCGTGGTTTAATATTTTGTCCAAACATGGCCTATGTGTCATGAAATTAAAGTCATGATGGTATTCAGAAGCGTTGCTGCCTCTGACAATGGAGGCAGAGCCGAGCCATCACAACTGGCCCGCGAGTGCTCCAATTGGAGAACAGCCTTTACCAAAGGTGTCATGGGCTTTGAAGACGCTTGAACTAGGGACAAAAGGGATAAATGTGCTAAGACAGAGGCCATCAAACGATGGCCCGCAGGCCGGATATGGCCCACCGGGCTCGTTAATCCAGCCCACAAACTTTGCGGATTCTGCCGCCCGCTCGCTCAGTCCCCGTGCTAAACAGGTGCGACGCAGCATAGCTTCTGATTGGCTGCAGGAAGCTCCTGCAGCCAATCAAAAGCCGCAGATGCCTCTGGGTAGGCAGTGATGCTGGCATGGCTTCTGATTGGCTGCAGGAAGCGGCGGCGGTGCCTCCACCACCCAGGCCAGCGGCATCTGGTTACCGCCCTGTTATGTACCGAAGTTCTCACCCTGGGCCAGCAGGGGGATACTGTAGATAGTTATGCAAATGAAGGATCAAAAGTGATGTTCAGTGATTGGATAGTTTTAGAAAATGGCAACAGTTACATTGTTCTGGAGCTCTATATAAGCAGGCTGACTGAGCTCCTCAGTTCTGTTCCAGCTTACAATTAAAGAGCTGCTTTGGAAGAATCACTGTGTCGTCTGATATGTTTGCCCACAACTTAACACACCCCTTCCTTCCCGGTAAGGTGGCCAAGTGGGAGGAAGCGGCCAAGTGGGAAGGAAGCAGCAGTGGTGTGGAGGCTGCTTCTGCTGCCCAGGTCAGTGGCATGGGCTCTGTGCCCCGCTGAAACGGGGCCTTTCAGGAGTGGGGGTGCTTTCAGGAGGTGGTGGGTCCTGCCCTCCACAAGGTCTGAGGGACAGTGGACAGGCCCCCTCCTGAAAATGTTTGCTGACCCTTATGTTAAGAGGAAGGTATGCTTGGCAGACCCTCACTGTGATCAACTCGCACCTGGAAACCAACATCCCCACTGTGGAAGGACATGTGGATCCAGAATTGGCCTCCATAGTCACTTAAGGACTCACTGTTGAAATCATGTTTATGGAAGACACTCTTACTCAGCTCCAAGTGATCACCAAAGAAAGAGAAGTTGCCAAAGATAATCTTATATTCCACAAACTTGTCTAATCCTCCTCTAAAGCCATCCAAGTTGGGGGCCATCATTGCCTCCTGGGGGCACAAATTCTGTATTTTTAACTAGGTACCGTGTGCAGCAGTATTTTCTTTTTTCTCTCCTGAATCTTTGAACTTTCAGCTTTATTGGATGCTTGCAAGTTCTACTATCATGAGAGAGGGAGCAAAACTTTTCTTTCCCTACCATCCCCCTGCATAATTTTGTAAACTTCTGTCATGTTGCCACTTGCTTGCCTTTCCTGTAATCTGTTGTTGTTGTTTAGTTGTTTAGTCATGTCCAACTGTTCGTGACCCCATGGACCAGAGCACGCCAGGCACTCCTTGTCTTCCACTGCCTCCCGCAGTTTGGTCAAACTCATGCTGGTAGCTTTGATAGCATTGTCCAACCATCTCGGCCTCTGTTGTCCCCTTCTCCTTGTGCCCTCCATTTTTCCCAACATCAGGGTCTTTTCCAGGGAGTCTTCTTTTCTCATGAGGTGGCCAAAGTATTGGAGCCTCAGCTTCACGATCTGTCCTTCCAGTGAGCACTCAGGGCTGATTTCCCTCAGAATGGATCGGTTTGATCTTCCTGCAGTCCATGGGACTCTCAAGAGTCTCCTCCAGCTCCAAAATTCAAAAGCATCAATTCTTCAGCGATCAGCCTTCTTTATGGTCCAGCTCTCACTTCCATACATCACTACTGGGAAAACCATAGCTTTAACTATACAGACCTTTCCTGTAACCTAAGAAGTCCAAAACTCTGCTACCATTCTTCATAGGGGCGTCGTTCCATGCCCTTGATCATTTTGGTTGCCTATATATATATATTTAAAAATCACACTATATAATTGGATTTGAAGCCAATTGGATTAAAAACCAACAATCTGAAATGTGCTTGCATTAATTTTCATGGCACATAAGAAGGACCACTTCTCTCCAAATGAATCTACCCGGACTTCTGATTCCCTTCTTCATGTGCCTCTAGAGACCCAGAGGGTGGAAACACGAGAATGGGCCTTTTCTGCAGTGACTCCTCATTTGTGGAATGCTCTCCCCAGGGAGTGTTATGCACTTTTAGGCGCCAGGCGAAAACAATTCCTCTTCTACCAGAGCTTTGGCTGACTGACATCCAACGCCCTTTTGAAATGTGTTGGGGATGAGGGATTATTGGGTTGTTCTTGTTCTTATTTTTATTACATATTTTGTGTTTTGATATTGTGATTTTATGTTGCGAACAACCCTGAGACCTGCGGGTATTGGGCAATATGTAAATTTAAATAATAATAATAATAATAATAATAATAATAATAATAATAATAATAATAACAACAACTGTTTTTAAAAAACATTAAGAGCATTGACTGTAGACTCAGATTGTTTCAACTCATTAGTCAGATCCCTCGCTTTTTTCATAGCGAATAACAAAACTGACCTCCTCCAATGCAACGTTAAAAGTCTTCCTGACAATAAATGCGCTTTTTAAGAGCTGTGTTTCCTTTATGGCTGCACACCCAACATGGGCTGTATTGCTGAGAAGTGCTGAATTCACATATCTCTCTTCTCCCTCATCAGGTTCCCCCCGATTCATAAGGACACAGTGCAGACACTATTGTGATAAGGAAGAGCAACGAACAAAGGGCTGCCTCCCGGTAAAGTCGGAGAACCTTCAGCAGCGAAGCCTAGTTTCAAAATCAATTCTGCTGAAGAGAGAGTGAAAGGCAGAGATCATACAAAAATAAAAAAATCCTTGACCTCCTTTCCCCACCCCATTCCAATTTGCACTGAATAGAAAACTGTTCTGCAATTTTAGATGTGCTATTGAGTGGCTTAGTGGGTGCCAGCTGTGCTCTGTAATTACTTGGCAAAATATCTGCACACGATAAGAGGGAAAAATCTGTGCTAGTGGTAGAGATAACCTGGCTAATGATCTGTTGTCTTCCAACCTGGTTAAAGTCAGGGTGCAGTATTACCAGGTGAGCGGTGATCGTGTTAGTATCTTCCAGGAAGCCATACCCAAATCCACACCTGAGAGAGCTGGGCATCAAGGTTTGACACGGTCATTCAGTGAGGGGCATCAGAAATTTTGCAATACCCTCTGACTCAATCCCCTGGCACTTGCCCTGACAGCCAGGGTTGGTTGAAGTCACAGTGTTTCCCAAACTCGGGACTCCAACTCCCATCATCCCTAGCTAGCAGGACCTGTGGTCAGGGATGATGGGAACTGTAGTCCTAAAACAGTTGGGGACCCAAGTTCGGAAAACATTATGTGCTGCCAGGAGGGGGAAAGCCAAAGTTGTTGACTTTATTGGGGGGAGGAAAATTGCTGAACTGTAACAACGATGCAGCGGAAATAACTGCTTTTGTTTCCTGACTTGGGAATATTTGACACTACGAAGTAATAGAGCGACGAAGGAGGGGGGCAGGGACTTTTGCTCCATTGCTTTTTACTGCCGCTGAACGAGAGGGACCGGTATACAGTAGGTATACATTTGGCAACCCCCAGAATACACTTGGTCCCCCCCAGAATTCGGCGCCCGGGTGCACCACACCCCTTGCACCCTGGGTTAAAGACAGCCCTGATTAAGATATAGCATAAGATGAGTCCTGATGGATCAGTCCAAAGACCAGCATCTATTGTAGCAGCCTATTCTCACAGTGACTAACCAGATGCCCTTGAGAAGACCTCAAACAGGGCCTTAGTGCCACAGCGCTCTTTCCACTTGCAGTCGTGAGCAATTTTGATTCAGAGGCCTACTGAATAGTCACGAGTAGCCTTATCAGTGGCTAATCCCCCTTTAAAGCTTTTCAGGTTGGTGTTTATCACTACATCTTGTGATGTTTTGTTGTGTGTTGAGGTCTCCAAGCCACCCCCTAAATAAATCACAGTTCACACAGAATTTTTGTTTAAGGTTTTTGGCATAATTTTGGCCACAACTTTATTAAAATACATAACGTGAGTGGTTGCTTAGGCATTGGTTAAGACTATCTGTCTCCACCCAGGGACAGAACTTACTTCCACAACCCTGTGAAAGTCAGTAAGGGAAAACATTTGGGGAGAGGATGGAGCTGGGCACCGGACCCTCACCTCTCCCAGGGGCTTGAGCGGCCCAAGTCCCTTACCAGGGATTTGGACAAAAGCATGGTAAGCCCCTGGATTCCTTTAACGGAATTTCCTTTTTTTTTTTTATAAAATTTTTATTGGATTTTCACATTTTTTTAAGGACACATACACACATAAAAAAGACAAAACATGTATAATTTCATATCCTTACTTTCTTAACCCTCTTTCCCTGACTTCCACCCACCCACCCCCTCATACATCCCAATTTCCATAATTAGTTCAGCAAGTTCTTATCCCTCCCTTTAACCTATTCTTGTTATGTTAAAACTTGATTCTTTTTGTTAGGCCAAATTTTACTTATCCCCTTCTCTTATATACATTAAATTCTTTTTCTAAGATCAACCTAAATTCTCATTCCACAAATTTCCCCTATTTTATATTAAGGTATAAGTCAAAATAACCCAACACAAAAGTCCTAAATTTTCCAAATTCTGCTCTCCCCCTCCCTCCCTACCCCGGTTTTCGTCCCTTCCCAAATAAGTGTCCACCCATATAGTTCCTAGCCCGGATTCCTCACATCTGAGGCCTTCAAATCTCTGTCAGTCTCTCTCTGTCGGTTTTGTTGGTAGTCTTTTTTGTTGGTCCTCAGGTCTCGAGGGAAATCTGTCACAGCCACATCGCCGTCTCTTGCGTCCAAAATAATTAAAATTACTTGCTGCCAAAGTTCCCCATTCTCAAACTCAGAAAGAAAGAGGAAGTCCCAGTCATTTTTCTTTGCTCTTTTAAGTTCCTGTATTCCAACAAATCCAGTGACTTCCTTCTTTACTTTTCTCATCTTTCCCAAATTTGTAATCCAAAAATCTTCTTCTTCGTTTCCAGACAACGTAGGCTTCTGCTTGATTTTTTCTGTCTGTACTTTCTCCCCTCCTTCTTCCTTTTCCACCAATTCAAAAAATATTTCTTCTGATTCAGCTGCAGATTCTTTCCCAGTAAAGTCCTTTGTTTCATCAGCAGGATTGCTTGTTTTGGAAATCAAGGTCGTAAGTTCTTTGTTCATAGCCATACTCTGCTCTTGCAAGATTCCCACAAGAAAAAAGGCTCTTTCTATTTCTGCCAGTAATTTTCCCTCTGCAGCCATTGCAATGTCACTAGTCCCCCCAGGGGGATTCCAGTTACTCAAGTTCTTTTCCAACAGTCCGTTACTTTGTTATTTATTGTTACCTTATTTCCAACCACTTCTTGTTAAATGTAGCACTTTTAGTCCAGAGAGATATAAAGTAATGCAATTTTTAACTTTGTCCACCCGTTTGACAGCTCATTTGACAGCTGTCAAACTCCTTGTTCTTTTTTGCTAGACTCGCACGCAGGACGCTCCCGGGTCCGGGGGGGGGGGTCACACAAAAATTTCCAGAGTTCCTCTCTTCTCTCCAGCACAAAAAACTTATTTTGTCAAATTCATGGAATTTCTCTTATCAATCACCGAAAACGCACAGTTTTTTCGACCTTAGTTCTCCGTTCCTTGCTTTAGATTGTCTGCATGTAGGGGGGTGCGGACTTCCCTTTAGCACATCCCCCCGATCGTTCCAGATTAAAGATATAAATTTTAAAGTCCGAATTTTCTTCTACTCACGGGTTATTTGTTTCCAGTCCGAATTTCAGGAAGAAAGTTGACGCTCTCCGGCCATGGCTTGCGGCTTCGCTCCGCTGAAGTAGCGGTCTACTCCCAGCACCACGCCACTCTCCGTACCCTCTCCGCAGCCTTTAGAAAGGCTCTTCGTGAGTCGGGGAGGGCGCTTAAGGTGCCCACTGAGTCACCAAGTCCACAGGCATCAGCACCTGTGGTTTCTGAGGGTCCCCGCGTCGCCGGCGCGGCAAGACCCGTCTTCAGCGGAGCCGATTCCCTCCGGGGCTCGGAGGGAATCCGCCATTAACCACTTGCGTCAACCCGGAAGTCCCTTTAATGGAATTTCCTTGCAGGAGCAGCATTGGTGGGGCAGGGACTGCCAACCACATCCCCTCCACCAACCAGTTTTAACCAATGCCTAACCGCAACCTTACAAGGTGTGACGATTTGCTACACAGTAGGCAAAAACATTTGGTACCCAAATGGTCTGAAATGGCAGACCAAATGGTCTGAAGCTAACATCAAAAAAACAAAGATCATGGCCACTGGTCACCTCCTGGCAAATAGAAGGGGAAGAAATGGAGGCAGTGAGAGATTTTACTTTCTTGGGCTCCATGATCACTACAGATGGTGACAGCAGCCACAAAATTAAAAGACGCCTGCTCCTTGGGAGAAAAGCAATTGCAAACGTAGACAGCATCTTAAAAAGCAGAGGCATCACCTTACCAACAAAGGTCCGTATTGTAAAAGCTATGGTTTTCCCAGCAGTGATGTATGGAAGTGAGAGCTGGACCATAAAGAAGGCTGATAGCCGAAGAATTGATGCTTTTGAATTATGGTGCTGAAGGAGACTCTTGAGAGTCCCATGGACTGCAAGAAGAACAAACCTATCCATTCTGAAGGAAATCAGCCCTGAGTGCTCACTGGAAGGACAGATCGTGAAGCTGAGGCTCCAATACTTTGGCCACCTCATGAGAAGAGAAGACTCCCTGGAAAAGACCCTGATGTTGGGAAAGATTGAAGACACAAGGAGAAGGGGATGACAGAGGATGAGATGGTTGTACAGTGTTCCCAAAGCTACCAGCATGAGTTTGACCAAACTGCGGGAGGCAGTGGAAGACAGGAGTGCCTGGCGTGCTCTGGTCCATGGGGTCACGAAGAGTCGGACACGACTAAACGACTAAACAACAACAACAAGGCAAAAACCAAATGGCACCAGCCAATCTGCCAAATGGACAAAATTTCTACCAGGCCCCTGCCCCAAAAGCAGACGACCCCATGGCAGGCATAGCAAGGTCAGACACACAAGCCCTAATTTAGGGAGGGAGGGTGGGCGGGTGATCCAATGCATGCAGCTAAAGGGAACGTTAAATGCTGTGTGCTAAGTATATAAACCCTCAAGCCACCTCACAAATTTGGCAACATCATAATTTGCCCAACAACCCAGAATAGCCAATCACAATCCTGGACATTTAAACAATCCCACCCAGCAACCAAGAGGGTCCTGTTAGACCCTACCGCAACACATGCTCTCCATGAAGGAGAACATTCTTTGTCAGAGGGGAAGGACAATGTAATAGCTCTTCCTATTTTATCTACAGAAGCTGACTGGGTTTACAGGTGAATCTTAAAATATTTCTACACTGGTGACAGGACAGCATCTTCCACGGTACCACCTGCATGTAGGTAAAACTAACCTACTCAGGAGAAGTGGCGGCACTCAACTTTTCTCACTGATGTGCTAATTTTCTGCATCAAGGGATGATCACCTCTCTCTCTCTCTCTCTCTCTCTCTCTCTCTCTCTCTCTCACTTGAGGAAAGTACTAAAGAAAAAGAAAAAGCAATTGTTCATCCGAAGAGGCAGACCTCAGACTCTTTCTGCTTCATTCTGTGTAACTTGTAGAAGTGCTTCTCATGTCAATAATTTCCTTCTTGGTTCTTCTCTTCTTTGACCCTCATGTGCATTCTGGAGGAAGCCTGTTGAGAATTTTTCTCATATTTCTAAAAGGCAGAAACTATTTAACAGCTCTTGAAATAATACTTGGCTCAAGTAAAGAATGTCAAGGCGTGTAGGAGGGTGAAGAACAAGAACTGTGGCTGGCAGCCCACAAATTGCTTACTCCAAAGTAGTCCTTATCAACTTAAGAGACAACCTTTAGCGCAAAAACAGGTAACTAGCTGGGGTATTACAACAGGAAGTATGATTTTAGGCCCAAATAAACAAAAAGTGGAAAATCTTCGATCAGATGTCCTGAAGTTCATATTGTATTTATGGATTTATAACATTTCTAGCTCTTTTTTAGAAGGAGCTAAAAAATGGTCATGTTTTGCAGCCTTCTTCCATTTTCATCAATCAGATATTTTTAATAACCCTCTGAATATGTTTCATTGAACCCAGTGTGACTTAACATAAATACGCCCAATTTCAGAATGCATAAGAAGGGGAAAGTCAGCAATAGCCATTTTAAAAGTATAAATAGAAAGGCATTGAAATAATCTGCTTTGTGGACAATATCTCCCAATGTGATAGCAGTCTTTACATGGTAACATCCCTGGGAAAATTGCATACGTTCTTTATGTGTGAAGGCATCGTCTCCAGATCAATGCAGCTCTTTATGTGTAACAAAGACATGTTGTAATACATTCCAGCCAAGCCTGATTATCGTCTTCCAAAGCAACTACTCTATTCTGAACTTAAAAATGGAAAGTGTAATGCTGGTGGTCAACAAAAGAGGTTTAAAGACTGTCTCAAGGCAAATCTAAAAAAATGTAGTACAGTCATACCTTGGGTTGAATGTGCTTCAGGTTGAGTGCTTTTGGGTTGTGCTCCGCGGCAACCAGGAAGTAACGGAGTACCTTACTTCTGGGTTTCGCCACCCACGCATGCGCAGATGCTCAAAATGACGTCACGTGCATGCACGGAAGCAGCAAAACACACGCAGACGTGCTGTCGCGTCTTACGTTCCAAAGAATTTGTGGATCCCGTTCGCATCCCAAGGTACCACTGTATAAACACTGACAACTGGGAAACACTGGCCTGTGAGCGCTCCAATTGGAGAAAAGCCTTTACCAAAGTCAGTGGCGTAGGGTGGGGGGTGCAGGGGGGGCCGGCCGCACCGGGCGCAACATCTGGGGGTTAAGGAAATCCACGGGTTAGGGGGCGCAAATCCGCGGGTTAGGGGGTGCAAATCCATGGGTTAGGGGGCGCAAATTACTTGCCTTGCCCCGGGTGCTGATAACCCACGCTACGCCACTGACCAAAGTCGCTTGAACTCAGGATGAAAGGGAGAAATGTGCTAAGAGGAAGGCACGCTTGGCAAATCCACACCATGATCAACTCCCACCCGGGAACCAATGTCCCCACTGTGGAAGGACGTGTGGATCCAGAACTGGCCTCCACAGTCACTTACGGATTCATTGTTAAAACCGTGTTTATAGAAGACAATCTGATTCGGCTACGAGTGATCGCCAAAGAAGATGGATCCCCCATCAACCTAAAGAAGAAAAGTAGCTAACAAGTGTTGTGAATTGAAGGACATAACAAATAGTAGTAAGTTTTATCAAGGCAATTTCTATTAGCTTGCTTGACCAACTTAGCTAGTGTTGTATTATATTTGCATTTCAAAAGAAAGAAAGAAAGAACGAAAAGAAGGAAGGAAGGAAGGAAGGAAGGAAGGAAGGAAGGAAGGAAGGAAGGAAGGAACTTTGCTTTCTTGCTTTGGATAAATGTTTGGGTTTCTGAGGGGGGAAGACCCATAATTTTCAGGAAATAAATCATCTTTGGAAAGTATCCATGTTTTGATGGAAATTACTGACATTTGGGGAACATACCTTCAATTTCTGCAAGTTTTGTGGGCAAATTTTGTGGGAGGTGCGTTTTGAAACCTTCAAAACTATTGCAGTGTAAGTTAAGCATTAATTAGACAACCTCTTGAGTTTCTTCACTAGGAATAGAGAGATTAATTTCCTCAGAATAAAGGATCTTAAATGTACTTAACACGTAATTTAACATCCCAGCAGGTAGAAGTTTGTCTCAGAAATCAGTGCCATAGCATGAAATAATCCTATTTGTTTCTGGGAGGTGGACAAGGTTTTTGGAGAGGGGATCACAGGATAGCCCCATGCCTCTGCCAAGGGAGGCAAATCCCAGTGGGAGCTAATTGAAAAACAAATTAACTTATTAGTGATGGTGATTGCCCTAAACCTTTTGCCACCTCTTCCCAATTTGGGTAATGCTGAAGGGTAAGTGCTGCAGTTGGGAAGAGGAATAAGTATAGACGCTTCAGGTTACATACGCTTCAGGTTACAGACTCCGCTAACCCAGAAATATTACCTCGGTTTAAGAACCTTGCTTCAGGATGAGAAGAGAAATTGCGCAGCAGCAGCACGGCGGCAGCAGGAGGCCCCATTAGCTAAAGTGGTGCTTCAGGTTAAGAACAGTTTCAGGTTAAGAATGGACCTCCAGAACAAATTAAGTTCTTAACCTGAGGTAGCACTGTACTGTATTTTTCCGTGTATAACACCCCCTGTGTATAAGACAGTCCCAATTTTTTCGGACTCCAAATTGAGGAAATGGGGGGAGAGCTTTTTTTCAGGGGGATTGCCCACACTTGTTGAGCTTTTTTTTGGGGGGGGGGATTGACGACAATCGCTCACCCGCCTGACTGCTGCTGCCAATCGCATGGGTTGAAGAAGCCACCAATCGTCTGCACGCTCACCGGCAGCAGCCGACAATCACCCGCCCAAATGCCGCTGACAATCTCCTGCTCGCGGCAGCCACCAATCGCCCGTCCCACCTCTGCACTATCCGTGTATAAGACAACCCCCAATTTTTAGCATTTTTTTAAATAATAAAAAAACTCGTCTTATACACAGAAAAATACGGTACTGCACATCTCCTGGGATGAGGGGTTGGAAGTGGCTTAGAGAAGAGAGTTAATACGATCAGTTTAACACCCCAGAAGAACCCTGAGCGTGGAAAACTTGGGTCCTCCTTTGAAATTGCTTGCTGGTGGTAGGGATTACAGAATGCACTGGCTCCAAGAAGAAAGCATCCATCAGGCCTCCCCCAGCTGTCAATCTGGCAGCAACCATCCCATCAGGGAGAGATGGGAAGCAGGGCTCATTCCATCAGCTCTGCTGAAAAAGCAGCTCCATCAAACACCTCCTACCCCACCACTGTTTCCATGCTAACATATCATTATCAGAACTATTATGTAAGAATTGGTGCCTGAGTTTGCTTCCCAACCCCCTCTTTTCTCCCTGAACAGCAGTGGCTGGAAAGTGCAGGAGGGGGAGCGTTCTTGTGATCGGGTCCTGTCTGAGAGTTTCCCACATGCATCTGGTTGGCCCCTGTTGGCCGCAGGATGGCGGAGAACGTAGGCCATTGGTCTGCTCCAGAAGGGCTCTTCTCATGTTCTTAGTCCAAAGTGATTAGGGTGATGTCTGAAAAGGAAATGCAGTCTGGTATGTGGTTGGCAAGGGTTAAACCACAGAGCCTAGGCCTTGCCGATCAGAAGGTTGGCGGTTCAAATCCCTGCGACAGGGTGAGTTCCCGTTGCTCGGTCCCTGCTCCTGCCAACCTAGCAGTTCAAAAGCATGTCAAAGTTCAAGTAGATAAATAGGTACTGCTCCGGTGGGAAGGTAAACGGCATTTCTGTGCGCTCCTCTGGTTTGCCAATAGCGGCTTAGTCATGCTGGCCACATGACCCAAAAGCTGTACCCAGAAGCTCCCTCGGTCAATAAATAAACGTTACTTCCAGGTGTCGCTGCTCGTGCATGCGCAGACACTTAAAATGACATCACGCGCATGTGCGGTAGTGGCGATACATGACCTGCATATGCGCAGACCCACAATCGTGTGTTACATTCTACTTAGGATGCGGACGCGGCTCCAGAACGGATCCCATTCGCATCCAGGGGTACCACTGTATATAAGTACGGTACCAGCGCATGCTTTCTGGAGTGTGACTCCCATTTAGTTTTTCCAATCTACTTTCAAGTTATTGGGAACTGTGAAAGCAGCACAAATTTGTGCCTTTCTGGATTCTAATGTTACTGGAATACTGCAATTGAAAAGAATTTAACTGAAATGTTTTTAGCTGAAAAGGGATGACAGAACTTTCAAAATTTGGGCCTTGGACAATCTTTGTCAACGTAACAAAATGGTGTAGATAGGTTTGCCATTACTGATAGTTATTTAGCACCTCTGTTATGTTGTGATCAACATTATAACATGCAACTCTTTCCGCCAAAGATTACTTCACCCACTAGCCCAGTGTATACATAATGTGCTGTTTTTTAGGAACAAGAAGTAAATGCTGCCATCTAGTGAATTAACGGCTCCTCTGGATAACATGTTTATTAAGCAGTCATTTAATCTGCTTTCACAAAGCTTACTCAGGGTGAGACCATGTCTGGCTTATATTGAGCGTTTTGTTACGACTTGTTTGTGGGGAGATTACACAAAAATGAGTATTCGCCCTCGTTTGTTCGTGTTGTGTTTATCTGTCTTCCCATTAATCATTGAGTCATCACACACTTCTCAGTATATTTCCCCATCGTTTTCCTAAGAGCAAGCAGTCAGTTGCTTTTCTCAAAATGCATTTGGGCCCCTGCACACTTTAAAACTCTTGTTGTCTTATAAACTCTCTGCCATCCACCCTTCTTATATTTCTGATCATAAGGGGAGCAGAAACAACCAGCATGTTACAGAAACTGACTTCAAGTTTCTTGGGTAGCAGAGGAAGCAAAAACAAAATATGCCCTTTTCCCTTATGGGGTATCTGAGAGCCCATATAGAGTCCTTACATAGGTTTCCTATTGGTAGGAGAGAATAACAGAGGCCAACCAGAGACTATTGAGAAGCAAGGCAGCTAGTACGCTTGATCTTTATTAAAACTGTTGCAACACGGTGCTCCCCACACACACAGGAAAAGAGGAGAGGACCCCCAAAAATGCTGTGCAAGGGCTTATAAAGACTTTTGAAATTCCCATCCTGTAGATCAAGACCACCCCCAGAAACATTATACATACATCACAGAAGGGGTGTAACCTAAGACCACCCCTCAGATACATCACAGAAAAGGTGGTCTTAAAACAGAAATTTCAATATTGTTTTTCTCTTATCCTTGTTTATTTCCTGTCTGGCAGGTTACTTGATTGGATTGCCTGAGGAGCCTGGCCATTCTTTTGTAGTGATAAATAGTGATAAATACTTAGTTCCTGGGCCATGTCACAGGCTCAACACCCTATTCAAACACATCAACATACCCTTAAGACAGGATTTGTGAAGGAAAAGACAATGGGGAGGTTTTTCCACTTTGACCATGCAGAGAAACATTTGCTCAGTTTAGGAATCAAAAATGGCTTCAGGTCAGTCTTCCTGTGCCGATCTATGTACGTTCAGTTATGAACATTACCATATATCTAGACTTCAAAATTCCTATCACACCACGAGCTGGCATAGTGATCAGGGGAATGTCCACTGTTTGAATAGCTACCATAGTCCATAGCTGTTCTGGGGATTATTTAAATCCTTATTGAATATCCCACAAAATTCCCGGAAAAATCACGACATATCTGGAAAAAGCATTGGGGGGAGGAGGAATTGTGTGAGATCATGGCAACCCAAAGGGCCGCCATGTTCTTGTGATAAATAATGGCAGGATGGCGTCCCACATTTTGGCTTCAGTGTCTGGGAGGGTATGTTATCACCAATACGGTGGAACCTTTTCTGAAGATGGGAGGACATGGCTGTAGTTACACTGAGATCCAGCTCCAAGGGCCTTCTGGTGGTTCCCTCGTTGCGAGAAGGGAGGTTACAGGGAACCAGACAGAGGGTCTTCTCGGTAGTGGCACCCACCCTGTGGAATGCCCTCCTATCAGATGTCAAGGAAATAAGCAGCTATCCTATTTTTAAAAGACATCTGAAGGCAGCCCTGTTTAGGGAAGTTTTTAATATTTAATGCTGTATTGTTTTTAGCACTTGACTGGGAGCCGCCCAGAGTGGCTCGGGAAACTCAGCCAGATGGGCGGGGTATAAATAATAAATTATTATTATTATTATTATTATTATTATTATTATTATTATTATTATTATTATTATTATTATTTTAATCACTGGGTCTCACCCATCAGCTGTTTCCTGGTCATTTTTTTTAAACACCCCCCCCCCCCGAAATATACTCGGAGTCGAGTGTTGATTTCATGCTCTTTATTTCAGCTCATGGCAAACAGGGAGCGAGTCTTCCCACAAACCTCTGGCTATATATACATTATTTACACCATGGGTCCTGTGTGATTGGCTGATTCAACTCCTCTCCTGGAGCCTGATTGGGCTGCTGCTGCAGGCCAATCAGATTGCTGATTCACTTCCTCCTGGAGCCGGATTGGGCGGCTCCTGCAGACCAATCAGGATGCTGCCTTCAATTATCCTACTTGCCTATTGTTCTAGGATCCAAGCTCAGTACATAACACACACACACACACACACACACACACACACACAAAACAAACAAACCTGGAGATGCCAGGGACTCAACCTGGCAATACCATATAGAGAGCTTCCACAAAGATCTTTGCACTCTGACTACAGAGTAAAACCGGATTGGTGTATACAGGGTCCAAGTGTTATAATTTTTTGTTGTTGTCTGTGGATTCCAGGGGTAGAATTCAAGCTTCTTCTGTGCCCTGATAAATTCTGTCTTCAGGTCAGCACTTAGTAGAGACCGGTAGATTCATTAAAGAAACTTTTTCTTTTGTTAGGAACACAACAAAACACACTTTTCTTGTAGCAAGGCAGAGCAGTTCATACACTCACTCCAGCATGTACAAACACAGAGCCACAGCTAGTGGAACTAAATTGCACCAGGGTCACATCCACACCATCCATTAAAGCACCATTAAACTGCCATGACTCTCCCCCCAAAGAATCCTGGGAACTGTAGTTTGTTAAGAGCGCTGATCCTTTTGCATCACGTCTGGTTTGCCTCACAATAATTAAACATATCTCCTTCCTTGCATTTCACTTTTCCTTTCCTAATTGCAAGACTGAAAAACTGGAAGTTCATTCCTTCTCTTCCGAAGTGAACAGTAATTTAAGACCACTGAGAGCTGAAGCTTAAATTATAGTGTAGAGACAGCAATGGCCAGAGAGAAATACAGCTTAATGGCTTGCATCTTAATCACACGTATATAAACATTGCACAGCCAAATAGCTTTCAACTTAATTGTGCCTTTCTTTTCAACAAACCATTTTATTTCAGTAATGATTGCTGGTAAGTTATGATCCCTTTAGAATTAGGATGCCAGAAGGCCGTAGCAAATAATACAAGACAGGCTGCTGAGGAAATGCTTTAATATGTTTTTTTAAAAAATATATCAGTCACCAAAGCTGACAAAAGCAAAAATACTACTTTAGAAAAAGTTAAGTGTTGAAATGAAACATCTGTTTTACTAAAAAGAAAAAAGAAAAACCTCTGGAGAACTAACATAGGTAGTTCAAAATGAGAGCAGGGTTGTGTTCACCCTTGGCTCATTCTGTTTATCTTGTCAGCGGTTTTGACCATGGAACCCTTCTGAAGCAGCTCACGGAAATATGAGTTGGTGGCCCTGTACCCGTTCCTCCAAGGCCATTTCCCGAAAGCAGGTATCAGGGGCACTCAGTGGCGTAGCGTGGGTTGTCAGCACCCGGGGCAAGGCAAGTATTGGCCCCCTAACCCGTGGATTTGCGCCCCCTAACCCTAACCCCCAGATGTTGCGCCCGGTGCGGCCACCCTGCACCCTCATGCTACGCCACTGGGGGCACTGTTTCACACCATGAGAGTTGTTATGTGGTGTCCCACAGGGTTCTGTCTTGCTTCCCACGCTATTTGACAACTAAATGTCATGACTAGGAGCTGCCATCGGGAGATCTCAAATGAGGTGTCATCATCATAAGGATGACATCTAGCGCTGTCTCTCTGTTCCATCACAACAGACCCTCTTGGGTGTTAAGATCAGCATCAGTGCACATTGGGGGCTTTCTTTGTAGTTCTGTCACCCTAAACGACTGGGAATAGTAGGAGACAGGTTTCTTTGTGGCAGCCCCACAGAAGGGCTGCTGTTGTTTGGAACTGTTTTACTTGTTTCCAACTAAACCATCAACAAGTAATTTAGTTTGGACTAATCTCATTGATACAGGGACGCAGGTGGCGCTGTGAGTTAAACCACAGAGCCTAGGGCTTGCCGATCAGAAGGTCGGTGGTTTGAATCCCCACGATGGGGTGAGCTCCTGTTGTTCGGTCCCAGCTCCTGCCAACCTAGCAGTTCAAAAGCACATCTGGCAGGAAGGTAAATGGGGTTCTGCTGTGCTTCACCAGAAGTGGTTTAGTCATGCTGGCCACATGACCCGGAAGCTGTACACTGCCTCCCTTGGCCAATAAAGTGAGATGAGCGCCGCAACCCCAGAATCATCCATGACTGGACCTAATGGTCAGGGGTCCCTTTACCTTGAATCTCATTGAAGGTCAACCAATGTCTGCGTCACAGTTCTGGATTAATTGCAGCCAAAACCCTGTTATTCTGACCGATCAAACATCTCAAAACTGGAGACAGACAAATCCCTGCACTGCACTCATGAACTGGGTGATTTATATGAGCAATGTGTGAGGTAAGCAGGGGGAAGAAATATAAATTATCCCCATTCATTGCATTCACTTATTTTAATATTTCCCACATGTTTCTATGACAACATTCAAGGCGTGCACATTTTAATTTTACTAGTGCAGGGGAAGCTTGTCAAAGTTGTAGAGAGTTCCCTTGATTTTATGGCTGAATGCAATGTCTAATATACATTATAAATCTCCTCTGCAAAAAAAAGCGGGTGGCTGGCTGGGGGCCTTCATGGCAGGCAGCTCTCACAGCAAACTGGAATTGTTTCTTTTTTTCCAATAAAAAAAATTGTGAGGGCACTTTTTAAAAAAAATTAAAAAGAGTGTTACGACCCCCTTGATTCTCGTACACTTTAGAAGTCGGGATTCGAGTTACAACTGTGGCAACACTTGTTGGACGGGCACTTAAACACCTTACAAAAGCTCTCAGCTGCCTGTGCATGAGTTCTTTGCAGTTAATGCAGCTAAGGAATTTTTTGGCCCTTGCTTGGGGAGCTCTGAGCGAGTTCACACGGGCAACATCCCTTAATGTTTTCAAGTGGGCCTGTTGTTGTTGTTTAGTCGTTTAGTCGTGTCCGACTCTTTGTGACCCCATGGACCAGAGCACGCCAGGCACTCCTGTCTTCCACTGCCTCCCGCAGTTTGGTCAAATTCATGCTGGTAGCTTCGAGAACACTGTCCAACCATCTCGTCCTCCATCGTCCCCTTCTCCTTGTACCCTCCATCTTTCTCAACATCAGGGTCTTTTCCAGGGAGTCTTCTCTTCTCATAAGGTGGCCAAAGTCTTGGAGCCTCAGCTTCACAATCTGTCCTTCCGCATCAATTCTTTGGCGATCAGCCTTCTTTATGGTGCAGCTCTCACTTCCATACATCACTACTGGGAAAGTGGGCCTAGAAACCCTATATAAATGAATATATAATTGTTAGAGGAGCATTTAGGGGAGCATGACTGCTTCAGTCACACTGGGTGTGGAGCCTTAGGAGTGCCACAGGGGGTGCTGCAACTATTACGTAGAAAGGAAGGCGAAGTGTCGGGACGACAACCAAATTTTGGCGTTGCACAGGGCACCGCTGAAATTTGAGACTCCAAGTTCCACCGCTGTGGTTGTGCGAACCCCAACCTCTGAGTGGTGAGAGATCTTGGGACTCCCAGCACATTCCTCAGGTTTCATTTTCTTAGAATGAAAGTCACTGGAGGAAGGGTTGTCTCTCTGATACATAGTTTTGTTTACACAAATGTACAAGCTGAGCATAAGATGAAGGGCTCACAGCATTAACACTTCAACAGATCTTGTTCTCCCGTTTGGTTTCTACTGCCCCAGCCGCTCCGCGAAAAAAAGCCAAAAGATTGGTAAAGAAGCTGAAAATCCCAGTTAATTTTCACAATGAGTTGAAAGGGTGAACAATATCTCTAGTCCTGCTTTCTGAACCAGATGGGCACTTAAGGGCAGACTAATTCCCCAGTCTTGTTGCAGGGACCACAAATGAATGATACTGATTACAAAGAATGCAGAAAAACCAACAGAATCACCAGCTCATAGAATAATAGAATTGTAGAGTTGGAAGGGACCCTGAGGGTCATCTAGAACAACCCCCTGTGATGCGGGAATCTTTCGCCCAACATGGGGCTAGAACCCATGAACCTGAAATTAAGAGTCTCATGCTCTACTGACTGAGCCAAGCTGGGAGGAAATTTCTCCTGACTACCTACCTTCTTTGCCAGTCTCTTGTGAAAAGGGCCTGTTTGAAAGCTGTCCCCCCCCCAAGGCTTTGACAAGCCTTTGAAACCTCCGAGGGTGTCATGAAGGCCCATTAATTACAACACACACTTTTCAGAGAGCTGAATTAAATTGCAGCACAAAGCGCTTTTTGGAAATGGGTTGGATAATCACAGCATCTTCAACTGTTCTGTGCTTTCATATGCCAGTCATTTTGGGCACACAGTTGAGCTCTGTATCATTTTACCTCGCATGAAGTGAAAATCGATAGCTTGTTGGTCTTGACAGGCTGCTGAATGCCGTTTTTCAGCAGCCCAAGGATCATCAATCACTGGCAACTCAACATTAATTTTATTGTTCTCTAGCAGTCAAGGAGGTGAACATGTTGGCTTTTTCTTCTTCCTGATGTTTACCTTTGTTCCGAGACAATGAAGTATGTGCAGATGCTCCAAGGTTTAATATTAAATTAGAAAGATAAAATGTGCTCCTCTTTCTAGTGCACATGGAAACTTTCAAGCCTGATTGCTTTAGCTGTGGCTAAATCTATGGACCTGTTTTCATTGCCAAGGATCCCTGCCTCTTGGCCCCCCTCATCTCCAGTCTTTGATTCTGGACTGCTCTCTGCCACAGCCTCTTCCTGCTCACTAAAGCCTGTTGCCTCTTCAGCTTCTGACACTTCCTCCTCTTCCCAGTCTTCTCCCTCTTCCCCTCTGTCCACTCATCATAATCCCATCACCAGCCCCCTGGCTCTGAGCCTTCTTCCCCTGAGGGTTCCCTTGCAGGTTCCTCAGCTGATACCTCCCACCGCTCTGTGGAGGTAATGCTCCGCTTTGCGAAGACAAATCTCACACCAGACATGCAACAGTGTGTCAAGGAGCATTGTGCCTGCTCACCTTGACCTTTTGCCTTCTTGGCTAGAAAACAGGGTTTTCCCCCTGACCTTTTGTCCTCTCACAATTTGTTTGTTAGACATAACGCTTGGCTGGAGCATGACCGGGGATGCAGACATAATCAAGTATCGGGGGGAACATTTTAGGGAAACACCTGCTGACAGGTGTATTTGCTAACACTGGGAATATGCTTAGATGGAAATACATTAAGTTCAGGGTGGTTTCACTACTGTTTCCAATTGCTGACTTCTGCTAATAAAAGGAGCCTTGGCAGAGCTAGCCGGCAGCTTGCTTGGAGCATGCTTGCCAGCGTGCTTCTGGACAGCTCACCTGCATTCAACCTCCCATCACCTCCGTTATTCCTACACACTCCTCTGCTTTCAGCCAGTCCACAACAGATGCCAGGGCTTCTTTAGCTGTGATTGTGGGGGTTTGGACTAGGTGACCCTTGGGATCCCTTCCAGTTCAATGATTTTATGAAAAGAAAACGTTACTAAAGGAAGCCGTATATAAAATGCACATTCAAAACAGTATCAACAAGAGAATTAAATAGAACATACCTGCTGCTTCCAATGGTGGTTTGTGGCAGATGGTGGCTGTGGAAGCTCAGGCTCAATGACCTGGGTCTCCACTAAGAGTCAGCCCAGATGGTCTCTGGCTTCTTCAGCAGCTTTTGTAGCTGGAGTCAGTCAGGGCCTCACCCTCCCAGGCCAGGTGGGAAAAGGCCTGCAAAGTATGTTGTTACTTTTTTTTCTACAACTGAAGGTTTAACTTTTCTATAGTACAGAAGATCTATGTGGCTCAAACTGTTAATGGGAAGCAGTGTGTGGTTGGCCTTTACTGTCTTGGTCCCCCCACTTGCGTTTTACATTGTCTCAATTCTAATAAACTTCAGATTGCAGCGGGGTGTGAGATGCCGTCATTCCAGCAACTTGTTTAAAGGCCATGTTGTCTTATTTTCTTTTCATTGTTATTGTTTTGTTTAGAGTTCCTCAAGGCACCCAAGGGCTCTTTTATGGGCGTTGCGAAGTCGAAAATGGTGAGTACATCTTTTACACCGCATCCAGTTTTATAATGGGCCCTTTGTGTCTGAGTGGGCTACAACCCATTCGGCCAGTAACGTTCTGGAACAGGACCCAAAAGAAAACCGATCACACAAAATTGCCCTTTGCGGAACGTGCACAGGGTGTTGTTAAGAGTGTTGATAGTACTGAAATGATTTAGGGGCTGTGCAAACCTCAGTGAACTGTCTTTGCAGAGTAATAAACCATCTGAGGTGTGAGATTATGAGCAAGGCTATATTGAACTGCCCTTTATTACTGGTTGTTGGTGCTGCCAAATGGAAACAGAGGAGGCTGTTGCTTCATAGCTCACGGGATGATTCTGTCTTGCATCACGGCAAAGACACCAGCTTGTTGCTGAGGTCACTCTGAAATTGCTGTGTGGTACATGGCCAATGGTCATGTCCAGGCAAATTTGTGAAGGCAAGAATAATGAGGCCCAGCTACCAAGAAAATTCTTCCCCTGCCCACCTCCAGACAGGTAAGGGGGAAGTTGGAATGATGATGTTGCCTCACAACACCATGAGGTAAGAAAAAAATACAGCCTTTCCTCCCTTGCCCTGAAAAAAAAAAATTAAATATTTGCCTCACCGCCCCCCAAACTGGTGAAATGTTCCCTGTTACCTTCATTAATAGAAAACATTAACAGTCTTTCATCATCATCATCGTTAAATTTTTATAGAGCCCTATCCCTATAGAGTCCCATGGACTGCAAGAAGATCAAACCTTTCCATTCTTAAGGAAATCAGCCCTGAGTGCTCACTGGAAGGACAGATTGTGAAGCTGAGGCTCCAAGACTTTGGCCACCTCATGAGAAGAGAAGACTCCTTGGAAAAGACCCTAATGTTGGGAAAGATTGAGGGCACAAGGCGAAGGGAACGATGGAGGACGAGATGGTTGGACAGTGTTCTCGAAGCTACCAGCATGAGTTTGACTAAACTGCGGGAGGTAGTGGAAGAAAGGAGTGCCTGGCGTGCTCTGGTCCATGGGGTCACGAAGAATAGGACATGACTAAACAACAATAACATCCCCATAGATCTCAACATAAAATTGAAAAATCATCAGCGCGACCAACTTTTTTAAGAGAGAGAAAAATAAAACAAACAGACTAAAATCTACATTAAAAACAAAACCACAGCAAGCTGCAGCCGAGAGCAACGGAATAGTCTTTGAGCATTTCGATCAAGAGATGACAGGGCACACTTTGGCCTGAAGGTGTCTCCATTTCCCTATGAAACTTTACCATTTGGCCACACGTGCTTCCAAAACAAGCAGCTCCCTCAGTCAGGCTCTTGGGACCTCACAGTAAATCAACACACCTATTTGGTCATTTCCCACCACATGGTGTTATGGTACTTGCCTAGCTCTTTTGCGGAAAGCTCTACCTTTTCAAAATTGTAGTGAGCTGCTGTGTGGCATTTTTGTGATGCGCGATGAACTTACATACCATGGAAAGGTTAAAGCCGAAGGGAACAGGCCAATAGTTTTCAGTATCTACAAGGATTTCAGAAAGGAGGGAGAGAGAGAGAGAGAGAGAGAGAGAGAGAACTATTTATTTTTAATCGCTAAAGAGAATACAAGGCAATGTATCTAAGCTAAGCTACGTGGATCAATCCTGGCTCCTCAGTGTACACACATGCCGTATAGCACAGGTGTGCATAATCACACTTGATGTGTGACTGGTGTGATTCTTGCACTGCCCTCCTGGTGGGATTATGGTCAAAAAATGGTTTAAATGGTACCAATATGAATGCAAAGACATCCTAGTAAAGGTAAAGGACCATTAGGTCCAGTCGTGACTGACTCTGGGGTTGCGGTGCTCATCTCACTCTATGGGTCAAGGGAGCCGGCGTTTGTCCGCAGACAGCTTCCGGGTCATGTGGCCAGCATGACTAAGCCACTTTTGGTGAATCAGAGCAGCGCACGGAAACGCCGTTTACCTTCCCGCTGGAGCAGAACCTATTTATCTACTTGCACTTTGACGTGCTTTCGAACTGCTAGGTTGGCAGGAGCTGAGACCGAGCAACCGGAGCTCACTCCGTCGTGGGGATTCGAACCGCCGACCTTCTGATCAGCAAGTCCTAGGTTCTGTGGTTTAACCCACAGCGCCACCTGCATCCCAAGACATCCTACTGATCTAAAATTGTGGTCTCCAAAGTTAAGTCTCCTTTTCATAGCAACCCTTCTGCACGTCTGCTGAATGTTGAGAATCCTGGGGATTGCAGTATGACAGTTTTTGATCATGCCACTATTAGGCATTGGGGGGAAATTTGTTGTCATTTGCATTTAAAGGTAAAGCTACCCAAGTCACCCTTTCTGAAACAATATTGAACTGAAATGCAGCCACCCAATGAAATTAGCACATCTCTGAATTCTGCAGTTCTCCAGGCAAGTAGTGTATCCTGTTGCAGAGTGTGCATAAAAACGCAGGTGTTAGTGAAAATGCATTTTGTTAGGGGAAATTGCTCTGCAAATATGTTTATGTTAGGCAAAACTGCATAGAAAAATATATTAGGAGAAATTCACTCTAAAATGCTGCTGAATTTTCATGAGGCTCATCCACCTCAGGTGTGGGGAACCTTTGGCCCCATCAGCCTCAGCAGGCATGGCCAATAGACAGGGATGATTGGAGTTGTAGTTCTCCAACATCTGGAGGGTCAAAGGTCCTCATACTCGATCCAGCTAGTTCCTAAACATGTACGGTAATTGAAATAAAGCATCGTCTTCACCTGCCTACTCATGCCTAAATTTCATCTTTTCTCTTTAAGCTTCTTCAGGTAGAGACCTAATGTACCTATTCTTTTTAAAGCACCTTGTGCTATATAAATGATGATGATGTTGGTTGACCCTTTGCAAATCCTTCTGACAGGTTTTCTGATGCTTAAAGGTAAAGGTAAAGGTACCCCTGCCCGTACGGGCCAGTCTTGACAGACTCTGGGGTTGTGCGCCCATCTCACTCAAGAGGCCAGGGGCCAGCGCTGTCCGAAGACACTTCCGGGTCACGTGGCCAGCGTGACATCGCTGCTCTGGCGAGCCAGAGCCGCACACGGAAACGCCGTTTACCTTCCCGCTAGAAAGCGGTCCCTATTTATCTACTTGCACCCAAGGGTGCTTTCGAACTGCTAGGTTGGCAGGCGCTGGGACCGAGCAGCGGGAGCGCACCCCGCAGCAGGGATTCGAACCGCCGACCTTTCGATCAGCAAGTCCTAGGCGCTGAGGCTTTAACCCACAGCGCCACCTTAGCTATAAGTTAATGCTGCCACAATCCTGCCACCAGTGGATTTTGAGTTAGACATGAGATTATGTATTTGGTTCTGAGCAGCAATACTCCTTTTCAGTCTCCATGTCCACTGGCTTTATGTCACAATGAGCTCCTTTGAAGCACCAGTCGATTATGTTGCCAGATTCATTGGTTAATCAATGCCACCATCTATGAACGCCACTACAGAACTCTATCATACCTCCATTAAAAAGCTTGTGAGTTTGTCTGTAAGTTACAGTTTGAACATTCAGGCTCGAGTTCAAAGCTCTAGAAAGTTTCACTGCACGTGAGAACTTGATGTACCTTTTCAACGACAAGGACTTACGTTCATGCATATTTGTATTGTGTGTTTGATAATCTCTGCATGCACAGCCTTCCATCTGAATGCTTGATCCCTTGAATGTTGTTGGGTGTGCTGGATTAATGTGCCCCTTGGGGAGAACTCATTTTAATTCTACTGTTTACAAAGTGCCAATGAAACTTCTTCAGATAATTAATCACCATGTCCAGCTACATGCATGGTATCACTTTTTGTGTGTGTGCCTGGACACATGCAAGGATGTGTTTTATGGATGAGTTTTATGGAAATAATTTATGTGACACGTAGCCCTGCAGGTGTTTGGCCAGTGGAGGTCTATCTGGCTCCATGCATTGTAGAAGATTCTTAACTCTGTAGGCTACAAAGCTCTAAATTTGCAGATCCAATTTTATTGTGGAATAACATGGAAGTTCATCGATGTCACTCACAGGCACACAGTTTTGCCGTCCACAAAACTCAATGAGCAAAGATATCTTTGGAAATGTTTACATGCCTCAAATCTCATCCATGTGTATTGACTGGCATATTCCACAGGAATATGGAGTGAGATAACAAGTCAATGCTATTTCATTGCTTCTTGGAGTACATCTGAGACTGGACGAAAGCTGCGAAGGTATCTCAACAAATAGTCATGACCCTCCCACCCACCACTGACTCCATCTGTCCAATCTTCCCTTCCTGGCTGGTTGAGGCCCTTCCTTCATTGGTAGGGAATCTCTGTTCCATGGATGGGGCAGGACACATAGCCAGGGGGATGGACTTTCCTTCCCCAGCTTCTACAGGCAAAGGGGTGGAGCCTTCATTCAGTCATCCACTTCATTCATTCTGGTAGATAGTATCTACCAACCAAAACCCAAGCCAGTAGGGATCTCAGGGTCCCCAGCAGCTGCCCGTAAACCTTTGTTTTGCTTCTCAGGTAGCAAAAGTGGAACCTCTCTTGCATTAAAACCACTCCAATAATTCAAACGTGACCTCACATCTGTCTGGAATTGAATTCCACATGATACTCATTATATAATCAACATGATTAAAATAGATGGAGCCTTCTGGAAGTAGACAAAATATGAGAGCAATTACACTGAAAGGTGGAGTGGGGTGGGGTAGGGGGAAAAGGAGATCAGACCAAACAAACCTGCAACCAGGAAGCCAAAATAACCTTAACACTTGCTCATTGCTTTAAGTATCAGTGTTTCACAGGGACTACAGTAAAATCAAGGAGGTGATGGAAGAAGGGGATTTCTGGAGAGGGCATTGCACTGAATAGGTCGTCTGGTTTGAATGAAGATGAGCCTTTGCCTCTTGTTGCGAAAAGTTGTACTCAGCCCTTTGCAGAATGACTACCGTTTAAGCACCACATTTAACCCTGAGATGGAGGCAACCACGAGGGTTGTGTGCCCTCAAAGTCTTATCCAAATCCTACTTAAACTAATGGAAATGTTCGCTTTGAAGTTGATGGGAACTGAACTGGCACCAGTCCAGCAGACCACTTATGTCCTATGTTAACCCCGTTTAAGGATTGAAGGGATATAGCTGCTTTATGACTATACATAGTTTCCCACATGTACCTAAATACATATATCTGGAAGGAAACTCTTGCCAAAAATAAGCCCTCTAATAGAAGAAGGAATGGTTTCTTGAGGGATATCCTTAAATCTTACTAAAGGAAAGTTAAGGATAGGATAGAAATGAACTCCTAAGGACTCAGGGTTTCCAGATGTGCCTTTTTTTAAAAGGCAAACCTAATAAAGCTAGCCTTCCCAGAGTAATTACATTTTTATGTGCTCTTTCACATAGATGTATGAAAACTGAGATAGTACAAGCCCTATCTCATGACAGAGAGCCCTCCCATCCAGTAGGGGTCGCTGTAGCAAAAGTGCCACCTGATATGTGAGCCCTGACAAAGAACATTAATCTGAAACTCATTGGGACCAATTAATAATAAGTCTGAATTTTGTAGAGATACGAAATATTCAATGGATATTTCATAAACTTTAACTTTTTGTTACTGTTACACATGTCCCAATATTTGAGTGGCATGAGATTTCCCAACAAATACCTTGGGTTTGGTTTCCTTAGAATGAAGGTCACAGGAGACAGGGTTGTCTTTGTGATAAATAGTTCTCTTTACACAAACATAAGCATAAGATGGAGGTCTGAAAGCATGAAGACTGCCACAGATCTTCCTCCCCTATTTGGTTTCTAGATGCTCCACCAAAGCCATAGCTTTGGATTCAACACAAGCCTTTGTGTCCCTTTCCAGCCCAGAAGAAGATGGGGTCTATCGCCCTCTTACACTCACCAGTGACATCACCTGTGAAAGAGTGTAGGAGAGATAATTCAGCCCAACTTGAGTTAAAACAAGAGGTTTATCAAGCCATACATGGCTGGAGACATGAGCTGGCTTGGGTTTGTTGTTGTTGTTTAGTCGTTTAGTCATGTCCAACTCTTCATGACCCTATGGACCAGAGCACGCCAGGCACTTCTGTCTTCCACTGCCTCCCACAGTTTGGTCAAACTCATGCTGGTAGCTTCGAGAACACTGTCCAACCATCTCGTCCTCTGCCGTCCCCTTCTCCTTGTGCCCTCCATCTTTCCCAGCATCAGGGTCTTTTCCAGGGAGTCTTCTCTTTTCATGAGGTGGCCAAAGTATTGGAGCCTCAGCTTCACAATCTGTCCTTCCAGTGAGCACTCAGGGCTGATTTCCTTCAGAATGGATAGGTTTGATCTTCTTGCAGTCCACGGGACTCTCAAGAGTCTCCTCCAGCACCATAATTCAAAAGCATCCATTCTTCGGCGATCAGCCTTCTTTATGGTGCAGCTCTCACTTCCATACATCACTACTGGGAAAACCATGGCTTTAACTATACGGACCTTTGTTGGCAAAGTGATGCCTCTGCTTTTTAAGATGCTGTCTAGGTTTGTCATTGCTTTTCTCCCAGGAAGCAGGCGTCTTTTAATTTTGTGGCTGCTGTCACCATCTGCAGTGATCATGGAGCCCAAGAAAGTAAAATCTCTCACTGCCTCCATTTCTTCCCATTCTATTTGCCAGGAGGTGATGGGACCAGTGGCCATGATCTTCGTTTTTTTGATGTTGAGCATCAGACCATATTCTGCGCTCTCCTCTTTCACCCTCATTAAAAGGTTCTCTAATTCCTCCTCACTTTCTGCCTGGCTTGGGCTAGGGAGAGCACAACTCAGGAAAGCCCTGTAAACAAGAGTCAGGCCAGCGAAATCATGCTTTCCATTCTTACTGGCACTCAAGGCAGAGAAAGGCAACCGGTTTTAGCTTGTGAATAAGTTATGGGCACTCAGTCCCAAGTAGAAGAGGAAAGCGGAACAGCTGTTCCATTGCATTCATTTCCTCTTAAACACTTCACTATGGCGATAACAGCTCTATCAATATCCTCCTTTCAGTTGCCTGCTGTGTATAGTCTTTTTGTTTGAGTGTTGCCAGGTCAGTTTTCTTTGGTGAGAAGCAGCTGTAAGAGTTGAATTCTGGGTGGTAGCAGAAGAGGAAGGACAATGTTTATTTCATCTTTATTTTAAGACGACGCATCCCATCGTTCTCGAGGAGTCAAAAAGCCACCATCTTGCTGCTGGGTGGTGTCGGAAAAATTAAAATTTATTTCTGGGACGGGTCATTAAGGTCCGTTTTTCATGAAGTGGCACTTGCATTTTTATAGCAAAAGTAGCAGATGTGAATGCAACCCCGGCCCATACACACACTGTAGCGTTTCTCCATGTTTGGGTAATTACAGAAAGCTAGAGCATAATATGAGCCTTGATGGAGCAGATGGGATGTGGGTGGCGCTGTGGGTTAAACCACAGAGCCTAGGGCTTGCCGATCAGAAGGTTGGCGGTTCGAATCTCTGTGATGGGGTGAGCTCCCATTGCTTGGTCCCTGCTCCTGCCCACCTAGCAGTTCGAAAGCACGTCAAAGTGCAAGTAGATCAATAGGTACCACTCCGGCAGGAAGGTAAATGGCTTTTCCATGCGCTGCTCTGGTTCGCCAGAAGCAGCTTAGTCATGCTGGCCACATGACCCGGAAGCTGTATGCTGGCTCCCTCGGCCAATAAAGCAAGATGAGTGCTGCAACCCCAGAGTCGCCTGTGACTGGACCTAACGGTCAGGGGTCCCTTTACCTTTACTAGAGCATAATAAGACCCTTGATGGAGCCTCCCTTCCACTCCAGCATCCTGTTCTCACAGTGGCCAACCAGATGCCTATGGGAAGCCTGCAAGCAGGAAATGAGCACAAGAGCCCTCTCCCCATTCGTACTGTAAACCGCCCTGTGATCCTTGGATGAAGGGTGAAATAGAAATTTGATAAATAAATAAATAATTGTGATTGCCAGCAACTGGTTTTCTGAAGTTAGGGTCACGGGTGGCACTGTGGTCTAAACCACTGAGCCTCTTGGGCTTGCCGATCGGAAGGTCCGCGGTTCGAATCCTCGCGACGGGGTGAGCTCTGTCCCAGCTCCTGCCAACCTAGCAGTTTGAAAGCACATCAAAGTGCAAGTAGATACATAGGTACCACTCCGTCGGGAAGGTAAACGGCGTTTCTGTGCGCTGCTCTGGTTCGCCAGAAGTGGCTTAGTTATTCTGGCCACATGATCTAGAAAGCTGTCTGTGGACAAACACCGGCTCACTTGGCCTGAAAGTGAGATAAGCGCTGCACCCCATAGTCACCTTTGACGGCACCTAACCATCCAGGGGTCCTTTAACTTTACTGGAGTTACTACATATGCATTTTGGCTATTAGCAATTGATAGGCTTATCCTCCACGAAATTGTCTTAACCCCTTTTAAAGTTATTCAAATACAACACCACATGGTCCGGAATTCCATAGTTTAACCATGCAACTTTCCTTGTGATCTGTTCACACCACCTAATCCGTGTGTGTGTGTGTAATTTTTATTGAATTTTCAAATTTTACATTACAAATTAAACATCTTTTATTACACCGTTCATTGACTTCCTGGCAGGCAGAAATAGAATAGGACAAGCTTCTTCCAGTACAGAAATACAATGATGGGGACAGCTTCAACAGGCATCTTATTACTTTTGTGTGGCCCCTGATTTATTTTGGCCCCTGTACTTCAGCAGCTTGTAACTGTCTGAATGCCGGAAAAAATGCCGAGGTAAGTTTTCTATGAACGAAATCAAATGAACTTGATTTAGTTCATTTTGTAAAAGGACAGACTCTTTTCTATTTGGGCAGGATGAACCTAAACTAGAACTAGTTCCTTTCAAAATGAACTTTCCCACCACAGGTCTGCAAGGCACATGACCCACCATTTGCCATACACATAAAAAGATATATATGTATTTTCCCCCCTCAGTGAACTCAAAATAATGGGCATCCTTCTTCCCAATGTGATGTAGCCCAATTGTAGTTCCTTGTGAAGAAGGGTTTGGAGCGCTTTGAACAACACAAAGCCCAAGTGGAATGTAATTTACCTCAGAGAATATTTTCCTAGCATCCCTTCCTACTGGAACAACTCAAACTCTGGAGGGACAGAAATTTACCTCACAGAATATTATCTCATCGCCTTCCCTGTTTAGTCCCTAAGGGGACTAAAATTTACCTCAGAGAACATGCTCCCCACTGCAGCCATTCAAATGGTAAAGAGATCGAGATTTCCCTCAGGAAACCGTTTTCCATAATCCAGATGACTGGCTGCGAGTTCTATACACATTGAACAAGTTAATTCCAGTTTTATGAGGAAGGGTTAGATGGACTGTGGAAAAGAAAGATTGAATTGATTATGAACCAAAGGTTCTGGAATACAAGTTCTTTTACTGCGCTGTTATATTTCACATTTTTAAAAACTGTGAATAAAGAAAATGAGTTAATGCTGAATGATAGCTTCACTATGGCATGGGCAATAAACATAATTTTCTTATCAGCCCAATCCTCTTTGTCTATTAGCAAGTACTTCACAATGTTTGGAGAAGATAAATCACCTCACATATCTTGAAGCTTTTAAAGGCTTTGTATCAGATGATATACACCCTTAATCTCTTTGCCAAGTTAAACAGGATAAAAGATATGGCATAAATATATAACATAGAGCAATAACTCTCCATGAATACAGTAGCTAGTCATACTTTCCCCTAGCTACACAGAGCTTTACGAAATGCACATAAAATGGTGCCTCAGAAAAAGGTTGCTTCCACATTTAAGCTTTTTCAGAGCTGCTGTGGAACAAACCACTGAAAGATGAATTAATATAGTGTTTAATATAGAAATTGTTAATTTTAAATAGAAGATCCTTCTATAAGGCTTATGCAGAAATAAGTCCCATTCTGCAAAGGGTCATTTCCAATGTTAATTAAAAGGTTTCTGTTGCTGGGTCTGCTCTCAAGTGCCTCCTGTTGAGCATGGGATTACTGAGGAATAGCCTGTTAATTGCTCATTGAATAAGATCCTTTAATGGCAGTGTTCATTCCCAACAAGGTGCCAATTCTATGGTCAGAATTAGTCCCTGACCTTTTATCCCCCATGATTTATTTTCTGTCACTTACAGAAAAATATTGTAATGGGCAAAAATATCCTTAGAATCTTTTTTTTTCCAATTTAACAACATCAAGTAGATTAATTGTTTAGTAAACCTAGAGTTCCCAAACCTGGGTGGACTACTATTTTAAAATATTCAACGCCTCACCCTGCTGTCTCCCAAATGCTGACGAGCCTGTCCCCTCTAATATACCAAACTGCCCCCACCCCTGGTAAACACAGACGAAATGATGGAATTTATTGCATAATTAAAACATGGTAAGCCCCCTGGTTCTGATGGGACTTCTGCTGATATTCTATAAAATAAGTATGAAGATTGGTGGGAATCACCATTTGCTAACCTTCCCACTCTTATAGACAAACGAGGAATTATACCAAAATCGTGGTTAACTTCTGTAACAATCCCAATCTATAAAAAGGCAATTCTGAGCAGCCGTGTAATGATTGCCCTTTTAGTCTTCTGTCCACTATAAGTAAACTCTAAACATTTATAGTGCTATCTATTGGACTGGATTAAAATGAACAGAATTAATGGCCCTGAACAGATTGGATTTACAAAACGGAAATAAGCTATTGATCACTGTCTCTCATTTGTCTTTCAGGCAGATAAATATATGAAATCCGAAAGGGGAAAGTTATACATGGACTTTATTGATCTGAAAAGTGCTTTTGACTCGATACCTAGAGGGTTGTTATGGGAGAAACTGAATACTATTGGGCTAGAATCCCCGACTACTTTTCTTGATGAAAAAATATGTGTCAGGTGAAGATCTCCACGGATGGGCACTTGACACTTAGATTTACAGCTACTAAAAGAGTCTTTGCCCCATATCTATTTCATAGAATCATAGAATAGAATCATAGAATCATAGTGTTGGAAGAGACCACAAGGGCCATCGAGTCCAACCCCCTGCCAAGCAGGAAACACCATCAGAGCACTCCTGACATATGGTTGTCAAGCCTCTGCTTAAAGACCTCCAAAGAAGGAGACTCCACCACACTCCTTGGCAGCAAATTCCACTGTCGAAGTTCTTCCTAATGTTTAGGTGGAATCTTCTTTCTTGTAGTTTGGATCCATTGCTCCGTGTCCGCTTCTCTGGAGCAGCAGAAAACAACCTTTCTCCCTCCTCTATGTGACATCCTTTTATATATTTATATATATTAATCCATTTTTGGATGATATGAAACAACATATTACTCAAAACCCAAGATCTTGGTATTTTCACAGACTTGGCACCCATCTAAATGGTGTATCGCTGATCAAGCAAGTTAAAAGCTTTAGGGACCACCTTTTATTACAATCTAAAATGGGTGACTCATTGTAATAAGATAACCAACTTAGCTAATTGCTCTGCAGCACGAATTAAACAATTCTGTTTTCTCGATGGTAACCAGAATGTGCCTGCAGCGGTTAGGGCCTATAGCAGAAAAACTGTTTTGCAACTCCTTTATGGGATTCCCTTATGGATAACTGACTTTAACAACAAAATTGAGGCTGTACAGGCATCCTTCTTCCGACAAATTCTAAGAGCTCCAAAATGTGTCTCTGATTTGGCTATGTGTGCAGAGTTAGGCCAGCATCTCTTAGAATCTAGGGGTTGGATTATGACATTTACATACTGGTTAAAAATTCACTTTAATACAGACTTGGACAGTTTACTAACTTCTTTATTAAGAAACACACATAATTTTACATGGTTTTCTGATATTACCCTCAAACTCAGGAAATAGGGATTGGAATAGCGTAGATTCCCTTCTTCGGATGAGTCACAAATCTCCTCTCTCATCAAGCAGAGACTGCTAGACCATGAAATCCAAAAAACCCTACTTCTCCCAGCCTTTTGTATGTTCATCTGCTTACTTAGGATTGCAGCTCCACCATGGAGTAATACCTAATTACTTTTATAATCTAGATACTCCATCGCACTGCAGAGCTTTTATGCTAGATGTATTGTTTGGAAGGTTTCAAAAAAAATCCCTTTCCAGAACATATTCTGCTTCTGTAATAAGAAAACATCACATAATTTTGGATTGCCCTCTTCTCGGCACCCTTCGCAGAGATCTCCTAGTTACTCCCTTGCAGTTTAAAATATTGATTTACAAAGAGTCTGTAATCCAATATTTGTTGAGGGATGATACTTCCAAAATACCAAGATTGCTTTGGGGTATTTAGCCGAGGTTTTTAAAGCTAAATCTAAAGTTGCTTGATTTACTCAATGGTGACTATCTAGTCTTTGTATGTGTTTGGATTCTTAAAGTATTTGGCTGAGTTTGTATGCTTTTATTGTTTAAACTTACGTGAATAAAGGCCAGTAACAAATAAGAAACCTAGAACTGCCATACACCCAGATTTTCCCGGACATTACTGGGATTTCAAAAGGCAGTGCTTTGGTGTCCTGGTTTTTACTTTTTGCCAGCCCTAGTAAACCACACTGAGATATTTTTTTATTAGTTGTGTATCAATCTTATGAAATAAAAATAAAATAATAAAATAGATTCAAGTGAACTGAAGGATAGTATGAGCTTTCATGTGCATGCACACTTCTTCAGATACACACGAAAGCTCATACCAAGAACTAACTTAGTTGGTCTTTAAGGTGCTACTGGAAGGAATTTTTTTTTGTTTTGACTATGGCAGACCAACACGGCTACCTATCTGTAACTGAAGGATAGTAATTCCAGACAAAATTACTAGTAGTGTGGAAGCAACCCATCAGACCAGCCTTATACATGTCTACTCAGAAGTAAACTTACCGGGCTTACTCCCCAGTAAGTGGATATAGAATCGCTGCTCAAGTTATTATTTGAGCTACTATGTTTGCAAAAGTGACTTCTGCCAGATCTGGACTATGTGGAGGAACATCTGAGCTTGCCAATGTCTTGCTTACATTTGTTCTGGATTTGTCATTCAGCACTGAGTCAGTCTGGCAGCATCCAGAAAAGCTGTGTCCTTTTTACAGCAGTTTCATGACTGTTCACAAAGAAGACCCAAGCGAAGAACTGACCTCTCCCATCCTTGCTGGCAAGCTCTTGTATAAAGAATTAGCGCTGCAATCTAAAACATGAGAGAGAGAGAAAAGCCCACCCAAACACTGCCTTTTCCTAATGTGCTGCTCAGACAACTGTCAGATCATCTCCTAATTACAGGCAAAAAAATCCTCTGGGGTTCAGAGACATGAGAGCATTCAAAGAGAGGCAGCCTCAGGCCTCTCACTTCCTTTGGAGTACCAGTGAATCAACTCACAAAGCACATTCCATGCTTGGAACAATGGGCAGCCTGGCTTTGCCCAGATACATTGGCAGGCCTGTCAGGTGGCATTTTCATGAGGGCGGAGGCTGCTCTTTGCAGAAAAGAACCCCATCATCGATGGCCGGGCTGTGCCAAATGGATTGATTGCACGAAGCGTCCCCGCCTTGTTCTTTCTCGTCTCCTCCCCGCGTCTCTCTGGAAATCGGCTCTGCTGACAAACAGTGGTACCTCGGGTTAAGAACTTATTAATAATAATAATATCTTTATTGTCATTGCCCCCTCTCGGGGACAACGAAATTACTTGGCTGCTCCATCCACCCAGGTAGGGCACTCCACACAAAATCAAAACAACTATAAAAACACTAATTAAAACAATACAGTATAATACAGCAAGGAAGATTAGATGACTTTCAAAGTCCAGGCTTCCCATTCAGGGCCGAGATCGCTCTGGAGAAGAATTCGTTCCGGAGGTCCGTTCTTAACCTGAAACTGTTCTTAACCTGAAGCACCACTTTAGCTAATGGGGCCTCCCACTGCTGCTGCGCCGCCGCCACACTATTTCTGTTCTCATCCTGAAGCAAAGTTCTTAACCTGAGGTATACTATTTCTGGGTTAGCGGAGTCTGTAACCTGAAGCGTCTGTAACCTGAGGTACCACTGTAATAAGTTGCACATTGCAGCATGGAGCGAAAGCCTGGAGGAACAATGGGGACCTTTCAGAAATAACAACTGGAAATGCTATTTCTCTTGGCAGCAGGCCTCCATCTATTCTCAGCCTGGTATACATCAGGAGGAGCTCTCTGAAGTTGGGAGGGCTAAACCAGTGTCAGACCACTTAAGGTATAGTCAGGATATATGAGAGACATTGTTCTTCTTTTTGCTGGAACCACACCCCTTCTGCATTAAAGAAAACACACACACAAATTTAACTGCTGTCATGGAGAACATATGACATTGATTCTCAAACAGTGTGCCAGGGTTAACGTTGGGCGAGAAATATGACTCAGTTTGCATTTAAAGGTGAGCATACCAAATCCAGACTTTCCGGAAAAAACGCTGGACTAAAACACAGCCATATGTCTCTAAATTTTGTGGTGCAGTTCTCCAGCCAAGTAATGTTTGGGTGAAGTGCGCATACAAATGCTTGTATTCGTGGAAAATAATACTTGAGCAGTGCTGGATTTACGTATAAGCTAAACAAGTGTAATGGGAATTGGGGTTGCTTGTGCGTAAATTCCAAACTGCTCTGAGCTGGTTGTATAGCTGGACCTTTCCCCGGTTTGACAGCCCTAACAGCGCGACTGTCTCAGTCACTGGCAGAATCCGTCAGTGGGCATTTCCTAAACTTCTTCCAACATAAGAATTCCTTAACAGCAAGTCTCCGCCTCGCTTCTCTGCGCGGAAGCCTTCTGCGCAGAGTGGGCATGCCAAGCGATGGTCCTGCACTCTCCTCACTGATCTCACTGGAAGAGTCTCGGAGCCTCCCCTCCAAAGTACTCTCAGCCTCTCCTTTCTTCCTGGTGTTACCTTGGTTTTCCTCCCCAGCGGAAGCTCTCTCTCTCTCCTTGCTGGTTCCCTCTCCGGCGTCATTAGGGAGCCTTACCTCTCCACTCGGCTTCGATGTCAGTTCCCTGACAACAAGCTATAGCTTAGGGCCCCCCAGAAATTTTAAAGGGATAAAAAAAAAAGTGGATGTACATTTCCAAAATACGAGATAAAAAAATAAAATCAAACCTACATACAGCAACAGTGTTTTGTGTTGTGTAGGCTCCTATGATGTAAGTAAAGCCTGCTAGCCTGCTCCCTAAAATATCACTGGTTTGCTCATTTCTATATATAGGGTGCCTACATTCTGCATGGACTGGTTGTAACAATTACTTTGATAAAATACATATTTTGTTATGTGCAAATGGCTTTAGATACCTATTAGGTCCATAAATAAATAAATAAATAAAACTCCACCCATCTGGCTCCACTCTGGGTGGCTTCCAACAAAATATTAAAATACAATAATGCACCAAACATTAAAAGCTTCCCTAAACAGGGCTGCCTTCAGATAGCATATATTCAACACAAAAAACAGTGACCATCTGTTGTTGACAAAGGACAGCTGGACATATAAAGGGCCCCATTACCTTCAGTAGCTTAGGGCCCCATCAAACCTAAATCTGGCCCTGCACATGAGAATGCTTTATATTACGGGGAAAGTGCTTTATA
Source organism: Podarcis melisellensis (assembly GCF_964234715.1). Taxonomy (NCBI): domain Eukaryota; kingdom Metazoa; phylum Chordata; class Lepidosauria; order Squamata; family Lacertidae; genus Podarcis; species Podarcis melisellensis. The sequence continues at coordinate 15,042,673 of NC_138539.1, read as the reverse complement.
AAAGTATGCATATTAGGCAAAACTTCTTATGAACGTGTGTGTTATGTACTGTATATCAGGAAAAATTCTGAGTAATGTTCCTTGTGGATTTCCCCACTCCCCAAATTAGTATACTGATGTAGAAGTGTGGAGAAATGAACTTAAGGCTGGAAGAATGAGAAACGGGAAGAAACTCATTCACACATCCTTGACTTTATAGGTGAATTGCACCTTAAGCCATTATGTTGGATGCATCCAGCACTCTATGGAGTGGGGAGATCCTGTGCAGCATTGACCCCTCTTCTCTGCTGCTGATATATGAGCTGCAAGTTCACTTTGGGGGAGAGACAGTAAGTTGCACCAGAGCTTCCGAATACCAGTTTCTGGAAACCGCAGAATGAGAGAGAGAGAGAGAGAGAGGACTCATGACTGGGTCCCGCTTCCAGGTTTCCCACAGGCATTTGGTTAGTCATTGTGAGAACAGGGTGCTGGTGGGCCTTTGGCCTGATCCAGCAGCTTCTTCTTATGTCCTTTTGCACCAGGATTACTGGTACTTGCTGTAGCCCACTCTATAGTTGACAGGGACTGCACAGAGAGCACAACCCCATAACTGACTGACTGGGCAAGGGGGAAAGAATGAGAAGCTGGAAGGCAATATGAACCAGGCCATCTTATAGTTGCAAGGCAGGCTGGTTCCTATTCACTGTTTCGGGAGATGATCAAGAAACTATCATTTTGAGCCTAAGAATGAAGCGTGCTTCAAATTTCACTCCAAAAAGCAACAACAATTCTGTGCTGAGCTGTGAAAAGTTTAGGAAGCGCTGTCCTTTGTTAATGCCTTTTTCCTCACCATGTTGTTCACAAGTCCCCCCTCCCCAAACCCAGCACCATAGCTTGTTTTCAACTAAGTTTTGCTCAAAGGAAACCTCGTGAAATTAAAGGTCTAAACTTAGTTATGTTCATTAATTTCAGTGGGTCTCTTTGGGTAAAATTAACCTAAGTCCCACGCAATATATATAAACATTAGGCAAGTTAATTTTCCTTCAGACTGCATCCTAGTGACTAAACAGTTTAATATTCAGATCTATCATATGGAAAATACATGAAACAGCAAAATTTGTTTGTGTGTGTGTGTGTGTGTATATTACCATCACTTTCCAGACTTGAGGCAAAAGTGTTCCCTGCCCCTTTCAGATCTCAGTAAACTGATTCATTAATTAAGAATGTGACTAATTTATGACTTCTCTAAATCTTATCTGCAGCTATATGTGCAGGGGAGACTTGAATGAATCTCTGGGAAATTTGGGAATGTTTTAAAAACAAAAGCCAAAACACACATGAACCATTCAGTATGAGATAATCCAAAAATTCAAATTCATTAAATAACAATGTTTTTTTTCAAGGTACAGTACTATTGACTTCTGTACAATACCTCTAGGATCAGAGGTACCTCTGAATACCAGTTGCTAGAGAACCGAATAGAGGGTTGTTCTCTTCATGCCATGGTTTTGCATTTCCCAGAGGCTGTTGTTCGGTCACAGTGGCAAACAGGATGCAAACAGGTAGGCTTTTGATCTGATCCAACACAGCTCTTCTTATATTAAAAGCCTTGGAGATTGGAAACAAAAGGTATGGTCAAGGAAAGCTGGGTGCTCAAACTAAGAAAGTTCCATTGGTTCCAAAGCACATTCTACCATTACAGGTGGTGCAGCAATAAAACTGCTAGCACATTTGCAAAGCTAAGCAGGGTCCTGCATGGTTTCAAATTGGATGGGAGACAGTGCGTTGAGATTCCTGGATTGCGGAGGGTTGGATGAGATGATCATCAGCATTCCTTCCAACTCTACAATTCTATGATTCTCAGTTCATGCAGGCTCTGGTCAAGTTGATAACACTGGTTCTCAGCAAATTGACATATTCATAGGTATGAGTCCAAAAAGATATCTAAGCCTGTCAACCTCTGACCCTTTTCGTACATTTTGTGACGTTAGCAGTGCAAGCCTCTTTTTACACGAAAACAAGGGAGTGGGCTGCCACACAGAAGCTTGGTATAAATAGAGGACTTTTTGTTTTGATACGCAGATGTTTCAGTGGACATCAAAGGGAGCCAGGAAGAGAAATTCAGCAGAATTTCTCTTTTCTCCATTCCCTTTTGTAAAATGCTTGGCAGAACACCCTGAACCTGATGGTTAGGGGTCTTTGAGATGAGCAGCTGTTCCAAAAGCAGGAAAGAGTCAGGCATATGCTAACTCCCTTCCATTTGACCTTGATAGTTAGGAGTCCAAAATGTTTCCTCCTTAAAGGTTTCTTTTGGTGTTGATCTCCTCCATTGATCTCGTCATCTTTGTTGTAATGCTCATTAGTTCTAGCGGAAATGTAAAAGCACAGCCCAGCAGTTGGGGCAAGGCAAAATTAATTCACTGTATTGTAGTATCTCAGAATATAAACATTCTGATTTGTTTTCTAATGGTACAATGCACAATACCATCTGTAATATGCCTGTTCTTAATTCCATCTTCCAAGCACTGACACAAACTGGAAATACAGTAGTAAAGTCAAAGCATTGCAGAAATGGGTTTCAAAAGGAAGAGAAAAGGGTCTTACTGCATCTCCCAACCAACTTCTCAGAAATGCAGGAAGCTGCCTTCTACTGAGTCTGAGTCAGTATTGACTGGGAGTCTCTCTCCCAGTCCTACTTGGAGATGCCGGAGAATGAAACTGAGATTTTATTCATCCAAAGCTACAACTTTCTCTTGAGGAGACGACTATCTGAAAGGGTAGGAAAAATTGCACAGGGTAAGTCATTCACCTATATATCAATCTTCCCTTACCTGGTGTCTCCCCCTCCACCCTCAACAAGAAGTTTATTAATGTGCACACCCCATTCTCCAAGTGCCCAGAGCATTCAGGGGCTCCAGCTCTTGCCCAGGGTTCAATTTCCTTGGAATGAAGGTCAGTGGAGACTGTGGTGTCATTAGGATATATGGTTTTATTTGTACATGCAGATAACAAGAGCATAGGATGGAGGGGCTCACAGCACCAACATACAAGCAGATCTTGCTTCTCCATTAGGTTTCCAGAGAAAGCCCAGGTCACACCTTTGGGCCCAGCACAGAGCAACAGGCATGTCTCTGTTTCCAGCTTCAACATCAACCCAACCCAACCCACACATAGCCCCTTTGGTCAATTGTTCTCCATACTAGGATGATGCAGCATCCATCCAGGTGAGCTCTTGGTAGGGGAAATGCCTGCCCATTTTTTTCTCTATGGCAACAGAGCAACCTCTTGGGAAGTATAAAATGTAATGGCCAGCTAAGGTCATTATCTTGCAAAGAAACTCATTTGACCCATTCACCAGGTTTCTTCTTCGAGTTTCTAACACAGAAAGCGGTCATATACCAGGTTGACTATTTGCCTGTATCTCCCAGTGTTGTTCTCTCTGACTGGCAGTGGTTCTTCTGCAGGGTCCAGGCAGAGGTGCTATTAACTGGCGGTGCAATGGATTGCACCTGGGATATTCTGTGTGTAAAGCAGAGAAGGAATTATGAATTGGGGCTAAGTGGACAACTGTAGGCTGCAGTGGTATTATCCACATTTGAAGTAGACTGAGGGCCTGACCAAAAGTTTGAGAGTTCAATCAACCTTAACAGGAATTGCTAATATCATGCCTGCCATTCTCCATGGCGAATTCCATTGTTGTACATCTGTTGTTACTGGAAAGAAGGAATAGCATAATCTAAATTCCTCTGCGAATTTGAAGGTAGCTCTGTCCAGTCCTTTTTCCTCAGGAAGTGTAAAGTTAAAGTAGGAACACAGATGACGCTCTTTGGATCAAGTCCCATCAACCCCACAAGTGCAGAGATTCAGTAAGAAGTCATTAGAAGTTCAGCCCACAAAGGACTTGCAGAATCAAGCTTCACCCTCTGGTCTTGCTGAATGTTGTGTATATAAAACTGCATCCCGTGGACCACTGAAAGAAATGTGTGAACATGGAGATTAGCCAGAGGTCTTTGCCAGAGCATCACTTAACTTCTCTGAACATCTGGCTGGCTTGAGAAGTAACTGCTGTTTGAAAATGGCTGTGGAACTTCTTCGTTTGATCAGGAAGGGCTTGTTGAAAAAGACACCTACCTGCATTTCAGGAGCTGCTGTGGTGGACTACAGTAGTTTGTTACAGTATATTCCTAGGTGCACACTCAGTGGAGGCTGGTGTCAAACCACAGCATAGAATCAGAACTGTAAAGTTGGAAAGGAACCTGAAGGTCACCTAGTGTCAGGGACTGGGCAGAGGAAGAATGGTGCAGACCGCCTCACCAGCTTGACACTTCCAGAGAAGACGACAGTTCAGAATCACAACAGGGGTTTGAGGGAGATCACAGCTCAGAGGCAGATGAGGGGGAAAGCTGGGAAATAATGGGAGAGGAGGAGGAGGAGGAGGAGGAAGGGGTGAAAGCTGATGGGCACAGTGTCTTTAGAAAGCATTCCAGACCCTCCTCTCTCCCAGAACCTGATGAGCATTGAAAGTAGGAGAGCAAAGAGCTCAAAGGCAGAGGGCACTTTTCAGTATCCATAGCTGTGATGCATGAGAGAGGAAGGGGGTGGAGACTCACTTGGGGCAACACCATTATTCCAAGAGGCTGCATTTCCAAACCTCTCTCTGTGAATATTGAAGCAATTGGTAAGAACTTTTCCTTGTCTTATCTGTTCCTGGCAACCTGCCATGGGGCTTGGATCCTCTGCCGCTTGACACCTAGTCCAATGTGTTTGTATGGTGAGTTTGACTTCCATTTGATTCATCTCCAGACAATGGAAATTGTCCTCTGGACTAATCTCCCAACTCTCTCAACACAATAGCTCTGAAATACACCAAGCAAAGTTTCCATGGCTCAAACTATTAAGTTTCCTAATAGGAAGCGACCCTAAGCACACTTACTCACCTGGGGCCAAACCTACCTAGACCTCGATGGGACTTACTCACAGGGACTTACTCACTTGTAAATCTGAGGTTAATCAACCCAGCTGAAGCCCTGAAGCAGCTTTGGGATTGGGACTGGGGTGCCTAAAGCAGGAGGCCAATGATAGGTGGAACCAGAGCCAATGGCAGGCGCTACCACAGGGTAGCTAATGCCGCAGAAGACAGATCTGGGATTCAAAATGTCTTTAACAGATTAAAGAACTGGGCCCAAACTAACAAAATGAATTTCAGTAAGGACAAATGTTCAGGTTCTACACTTAGGCAGGAAGAGCCAGCTGCACAAATATAAGGTGGGGGACACCTGGCTTGCCAGTAGTACATGTCAAAAGGATCTAGGTGTCTTAGTAGACCACAACCTTAACATGAGTCAACAGTGTGATGCAGCAGCAAAAAGAGCTAATGCTATCCTAGGCTGCATCAACAGAAGTATAGTATCCAGATCAAGGGAAATAATAGTACTGCTCTGTTCTGCCTTGGTCAGACCAAACCTGGAATACTGTATCCCATTCTCGGTGCCACAGTTTAAGAAGGATGTTGACAAGCTGAAAGATGTGCAGATGATAGTGACCAAGATGATCAAGGGTCTGAAAACCAAGTTAGGTAAAGGTAAAGGGACCCCTGGCCATTAGGTCCAGTCATGACCAACTCTGGGGTTGCGGCACTCATCTCACTTTATTGGCCGAGCATGACTAAGCCGCTTCTGGCGAACCAGAGCAGCACACAGAAAGGCCGTTTAGCCTCCCGCCGGAGTGGTTCCTATTTATCTACTTGCACACTTTGACGTGCTTTCGAACTGCTAGGTTGGCAGGAGCTGGGATTGAGCAACAGGAGATCACACTGTCATCAGGATTCGAACCGCCAACCTTCTGATCGGCAAGTCCTAGGCTCTGTGGTTTAACCCACAGCACTACCCGTGTCCCGAAAACCAAGTTACAAGAAAGGAAATTCCTGCTTAACTTCAGGAAGACCTTTCTGACAATAAGAGCTGGAATTGATTCCCTCAGAAAGTGGTGGACTCTCCTTCCTTGGAGGTTTTCAAGCAGAGGTTGGGTGGCCATCTCCCATGGATGCTTTAGTTGAGATTCCTGTATTGCAGAGGGTTGGACTAGATGATCCTTGGGGTCCTTTCCAACTTTATGATTCAAATAAGCATAAAACCATCCGTCCAATGCACGCTCCAAATGAAAAATGGAAGATGAGTAAATAATTGGACGAGCTGCAAGGCAGCTTCCTGAGTTCCCAAGTAAACGTAAATACAACCTTTTTAAAAATAAGCAAGACGCTACTGAGAAACATGTTTTTCATTTTCTCCCTCGTGCACCTCTCTGATTTCCCGCTCCCCTTGTGAGCCACAGATGTTTCCTACATCCCCATTTGGCCCCTACCTCTTTCCACCTGCTTCCTCCTGCAGTCCCTGCCAATAAAAGTTTTCACCAGCGCTGCGCAGGAACTTGACATAAAGCGGATCTCTTCTGAAAACAAGCTGTGGTACCTCACCCCCTGGGAGCAGTCCTTCTCCCACATAACACCACAAGGTTGCAGCCTCCCTCAAAGGGTTTGGCGCTGCTGCATTCCAAGCAAATATACTGAATAACCCCCACCCACCCCATGCAAAAATATCACATTTCTCCATTGAAATGTTTGCCCCATCCTTTTCTCTCCAGGGCACACTTAAGGCTTCTCAAGCGATGTGTAGAGTGCCAGAGTTACCTCATCCATGTCAAGTTCAGGAAATGTTTCATGAGGACATTAAGACTTGAGTTCAATGCCACCTAGAGGAGACCCATTTGCACTAATGAACATGAACCTACTTGTGGGTATTTGGGTGGCCACTGTGAGAACAGGGTGCTGGGCTAGATGGGCCACTGGCCTGATCCAGCACTCTTCTTATGATCTTATTACATCCCCATTAGTCTTAATTTCAGTGTCCTGCATAATGATCAAGTGCCCTTACTTTCCTGGGACATTAATAGAATTGCATAAGCCACCCCAGCTTCTGATTGCATCTTAGAATGTCCTTGTGCTGGGCTCGGGGATAACCCGAGTAACACAATCCAGGTCCTGTCCCGAATCCAGGGGTTCCGTGAGGAGTCAGTTCGACAGGGCCAAGGCAGGACACGAGGCAGGAAACCAGGCAGAGCCGGGCACAGGATCACAGGCAGGTTCGGGCAAATAGCAATGTTGCTCCCACAACCTGGGGCGGGGTCCCACAGCCTTTTATCTCTGTTGGGGTAGCTGCCGGTCCTGATCCCCCGGTGACTCACCTCCCTGTCTTGCCCAAAGGCGAGCACTCCTCCTGCGAGTACTCAGGTCTCTCCTTCTCTCAGACCTCAGTCTCTGCAGCTCGGGAGATGTCAGTGGGTTACTAGACCCAGAGGCCGCCTCAGCCTCTCCTGACCCAACTGGTAGTGGAGCAGCTGTAAGTTATTGCCCAGCTGGAGGCAACGAGGTAATCCCTGCATCTGGAGCCAGGGCAGGCTCAGGCCCCTGACTTGGCCCAGCTGGTGCTTGTTGCAGGGGAACCTGTGCAGACTGGGGCTCTTCAGAATCAGGCCCTAGACTAGGTTCAGCTGCTGCCTGAGGCAAAGGATCTGGTGCGGACTGAGACTCCTCTGGCTCCGAGTCCAAGACCAAGTCCCAGGCCATCACAGTCCCTCTTCTGCACAGCCAACACTGAGCACTGGAAGAGGATCAGCCGGCACTTGTGTTTAGCAGTGGAACTCTCATGAAGTGGAACCTTTGAGCATGTGGGAAGCATTTCCTTACTGGAGTGGAGGTGGCAGACATGTCCGATGCTCTTGCCGGCCCCACTCTGCTGCCATGAGATGCAGTGTGGGTAGAGGAAGCAAGTGAGAAATGAAGGGGAGGAGCAGCTGCCAGGTAGGGGCTGCAGCAGGGGAGGCAGCTAGCTGACTCATGCATCTCTTGGTGCTGTGCTTCTGCGCGAGCCAGCTGACTTGTGTGGCAGCGCAGCGCCAAAAGGCACATGTCCTGATTTTCAGCTGGAAAATGTTGGTGGGTATGCACTTGGTAAAACCTAGTTGAATACCACTACTCTCTAGCCTTGAATGGGGAAGAGAAAACCCTGCTGACATGCCGTGCTTGGGGGTCACTTGGGGTTGGGGGGACTCCGCCTGTGCACACAATATAATCATATAATCATCCCAGTTTGGATTAGACGAGGAGTTGAAACTCTTTCCAATGACTGTCCAGAAATAATGATTTGCTAGCAACAGCTGCTTGCAATTATTGTGGGTACTCCTAAATTACGAGTCTATGAACTAGCCCTTGATTAAGATTAATTTCAGAAAGAATAATCCTTGCAACACTTGCAAATAGCCGCGCCAGTCAGAGTCTTTCGTCTTTGTTATAGCAATCCATTATTTTAACATGGTGGTCGGTTCCAAAATATAAAGTTGTCAGCGTGCCTACAGATTTTGGCATATCCCTCTAACTTTGTTTTAACATATTGTTTAAACCAAGTTTAATAGTGTGGATTTTCCTCTCGGGCTCTTTGCCATTGCAATGGATTGACAATTGGTTCAAACTTCTGAGCCAAATTGTACAAATCAGCTGAATGAATGATTCGTTATAAAGCTGGAAGTTGCATTTTGCCTTATGACACCCTTGAATACAAGTTCAAATCTGAGGAAATCACTTAATTCTGAGATGCAGCCTCAGCAATTTCGGCTTAAATTTATCTGGATCACATTCTGGACAGCTTAGTGGCACACTGGTGCAGCCATAAAACTGCTAGTACATTTGCAAAGCCAAGCAAGGTCCGCTATGGATTCAAACTGGATGGGGGGGGGGGACCGCATGTGAAATTCCTGCATTACAGGGGGTTGGACTAGATGACCCTTGGTGTTCCTTCCAACTCTACAATTCTATAACCGCCTTACAATAACAAATGGTTTCAACAATTATTTTCTCTTCCTAGGGAACTGTAGTTCTGTGGGCTTCTGAGATCTCAGGACAAAATTCTCAACATCTCAGCAATCTGCATTGTCCGGGTTCCTTTTGGGTGAGGAGCCCTGACAGATAAAATAGTTTTTTAAAACAAAACAAAACAAAAACAATAATATGGCTTGGCTCCTCACTAACCCTTTGCAAACAGAAGGGCACTTTTTGTTCACAGTCTGCAAGAGTACGGATCTTCTAGCTTCAGAGCAGAGCATCTGTTTTGCATGCAGAAGGTTCTTAGTTCAGTTCCCTGCACCTCCAGGTAGGGTTTTTTGTTTCTGAAAACCCACCTAAAACCCTATACAGTCATACCTCAGGTTACAGATGCTTCAGGTTGCATTTTTTTTGGGTTGTGGACTGCCGAAACCTGGAAGTACCGGAATGGGTTACTTCCAGGTTTCGGCGGTTGTGCATGCGCAGAAGCGCCAAATTGCAACCCGTGCAGGTGCGCAGACCCAGGTTGCGAATGTGCATCCCGCACGGATCACGTTCGCAACCCGAGCATCCACTGTAGTGCTGTTTCCGTGCAGCTGCTTCAGTGCAGACAATGCTGAGCTAGACAAACAAATGGTCTGCCTCAGAGTAAGGCAGCATCCTTAAAAAATAAATCAATCTCTCCCCACCCCCACCCCCCATGACAATGACAATAAAGATATCGTATATTGTCTCCTGCACTGCCTCTCATGCTGCTCTGGAGTGTCCCTCAACCCCCAGAAGAGTTTTTTGAGGAGCAAAGTAGCTACTGGGGGAAGGGGAGGTGCCCCTTTCAGCGAGTGGGAGGGCCCTATCAGTAGGACTCCACTTATAGGATACTTCTGCCAATAGAACCCTTGTTAGGATTCAAGCCTACTAGAGAAGAAAAGACCTGGAGAATTTTGCATTGATTCTGAGATGTGGGTAGCACCAGTGGTCTCTTTAAACTCCTCCCACCCATTCCTTATACTCCCTAAGTTAGGGTGACCCACAAGTCCTACGATATGGAAGGCAGCCCTCTGTATCGAGGAGTCCTCTATTTTAAAAAGCCCCGATGTGCCGTATTTTTCGCTTCATACACACCTGACCATAAGACACACCTAGTTTTTAGATGAGGAAAACAAGAAGAAGAAAAATCTTAAACGAAACAGTGGATGTATGATCTTTCTGGTTCATGCTGTGGCCACAGACATGATATGTGATTTGACAGTGAGTTTGGGGTAGCCCAATGCAAAAATTCTGAGAATCCATGTGGACCCATGCTTTATTACCATGTTTTTGTGCCATTGAGGCCCCACAAAAAAGTGGGTGCCTGATTTTTTGGTGCAGGCTATAGCCATGTAAAGGGACGCGGGTGGCGCTGTGGGTAAAACCTCAGCGCCCAGGACTTGCTGATCGTATGGTCGGCGGTACGAATCCCCATGGCGGGTGAGCTCCCGTCGTTCGGTCCCAGCTCCTGCCCACCTAGCAGTTCGAAAGCACCCTTAAGTGCAAGTAGATAAATAGGTACCGCTTTATAGCGGGAAGGTAAACGGCGTTTCCGTGTGCTGCACTGGTGCAGGCTCGCCAGAGCAGCTTCGTCACTCTGGCCACGTGACCTGGAAGTGTCTTCGGACAGCGCTGGCCCCCGGCCTCTTAAGCGAGATGGGCGCGCAACCCCAGAGTCGGTCACGACTGGCCCGTACGGGCAGGGGTACCTTTACCTTTTATAGCCATGTACATGCTATGTGATCTGATGGTGAATTTGGGGTGACCCAATGCAAAAATCCTGAGGATCCATATGCTTTTACCTCCCCCTCCCAGGCAGCCTCCATTATTGCTACAGTCCCTTATCTCCCTCCTGATCACTTGCTGATCAGCTGCTCCGCGGCTTTGTTTCAACACCCCCTTCCCTCTTTCTAAAAAAAAGAAAAGCACAATCTGCTTTTCGCCCCTGGGCAATTCAGCTCCAGGGACCACGCATTTGCTCCATAAGATGCACAGACATTTCCCCTTACTTTTTAGTAGGAAAAAAGTGTGTCTTATGGAGCGAAAAATACGGTATTTACCCTTCCTTGTCGTTGCCAATGTGGCCACCCTATCTTATTCTGTATCAATACTATGGCACCATGGCAGGCAGGCAGTTGTTCTTTGTCAGGTGAATTGATGTGGAAAGGTTTGAAGGCCATGGCTGAGCAAGTTGATGCATCGGGAAGCTCCCAGTTCTGTGAAACAAATGGTTACTTTGGCTGGACTCTAGAGGAAAGTTCAGTAGATTACTAAAGGCAGCTTCTCTCCCCACAGCTTCCATAACCGCTATGGAAGGCAGCTTGCAGCTGGCTTGTTTGCTGTCTGTTGTTATAACAAAATGTTAAACTACAGCAGCAATCACAAATGTTATTTCCAGGATGCTGTTGTTGCGGACGCTGGCTATAGAAGACAGCTTCTCGTTTTTCTGCAGTTTGTACAAATGAAGGAACCTCCCCTGCTGTCTGTTCCTCTGCCAAAGCCAGCAAATTTGTCTCCTTATTTTTAATGAGCTTGCAAAAAGGAAAAAAGAAAGAAAGAAAGTAATGCAATGAGAGGCCTGCCTCGCACGTCGGAGGAAAGTCGGAAATGTCCATTTGCACCCACCAGGGACCACATCTGTTGAGTAAAGATAGCTGTAAGGATTGCTTGCATCAACAATGAATGCTGAGTGGAAGGGGGGGTGATGATTTCACAATGAGGAATTCTCAGTTATCACTATAGCGTGTTCGTAGCAGTGCTTGCACACATTTGTGCAATCATACAAAATATACAATGGGGCTGAATTTACTGTTTTTGCATAGTTCAAACCCTGATCTACCCCATAGCAGAATGAGGTGGGAGAATCCTGAGATGGTAGAATGAAATGTGCAGCTTCTGGTGGCAGGTGGATGACCCCATTTTTGAATGTCCCGTTCATTAATCAAACATCTGCGCTCCACACAGGTAGAAAACTGGCCCGGCAAGAAAAAGGCCATCTTGCAACCTTCATCCTTGGTCTGCTCATTTTCTGTTTGCAGGGAGTTATTTTTTATTATTTGTTTTACTTGGGCAAACATCTCCAAAATGGTATCTCTCATCTGCAGCCTGAAGCACTGCAGTTCAGGATTCCTAATTCTGCTACATGTGTAAACTAGGGCTTTCCTATCATTCTGTAGCACTGATCTTGCATATCAGAGTGGAATCATTGTACAATAGTGACCCAGTAACCCTTCCCACAGAGCTAGCCCAGAGATGATGGGAATTATAGTCCTACAACACCTGGATGGAACCACCTTGGCTTCTCCTACAAGTGATCTGCCCTAAGAAATCTGTATCAGTATAAAAAACAAGCTGTGCATCGTGCAGGTCTTCTTGCCAACAAGATAATAATAATAATAATAATAATAATAATAATAATTTATTATTTGTACCCCGCCCATCTGGCTGGGTTTCCCCAGCCACTCTGGGCGGCTTCCATAAAAACCAGAAATACACTAAAATATCACAGATTAAAAACTTCCCTGAACAGGGCTGCCTTAAGATGTCTTCTGAATGTAAGGTAGTTATTTATCACTTTGACATCTGATTGGAGGGCGTTCCACAAGGCGGGTGCCACTACCAAGAAGGCCCTCTGCCTGGTTCCCTGTAGCTTTGCTTCTCGTAATGAGGGAACCGCCAGAAGGCCCTCGGCGCTGGACCTCAGCGTCCGGGCAGAACGATGGGGGTGGAGACGCTCCTTCAGGTATACTGGGCCGAGGCCGTTTAGGGCTTTAAAGGTCAACACCAGCACTTTGAATTGTGCTCGGAAACGTACTGGGAGCCAATGTAGGTCTTTCAAGACCGGTGTTATGTGGTCTCGGCGGCTGCCCCCAGTCACCAGTCTAGCTGCCGCATTCTGGATTAGTTGTAGTTTCCGAGTCACCTTCAAAGGTAGCCCCACGTAGAGCGCATTGCAGTAGTCCAAGCGGGAGATAACTAGAGCATGCACCACTCTGGCGAGACAGTCCGCGGGCAGGTAGGGTCTCAGCCTGCGTACCAGGTGGAGTTGGTAGACAGCTGCCCTGGATACAGAAGATGATTATTTTATTCAGAAAACGTGTAAACAAGTGTTGTGCAAGTAAAACAGCTAAAATCCATGCAGTTCCACTCTTGGGTGTGTGTTTGGTGGCAAACACAGGTTTGCTTTAGTGCGATAGTGTAAGATCAGCTCATGTACATTAAGAAAAGGAGAAATTAAAGGGCCCACAGCAAGGAAATGGAGAATTGAGTCATTCTGGCTCATAACAGTCCGCTTGCACTGCGTTAACAAGTGACATGTGATAGAAAAAGGAACAGAGGTCTCCACAGGCCCATAAAAACAGTCACTAGCTGGTCACAAATGATGTATGAATGATTAAATAATACCATGACCTGTAACAGCAGAGCTTCTGTTGATTTCTTCACTAACCGCCTTGTGAGCAACAAACTCTCCAGCACTGCACAGAGGAAGGCAGGGGACACATTTGTAGCGCACCCATCCCAAGGACCACAGCTCAAGGCTTTCATCAGCCATATTTACACAGTAGTGGAAGTTGTGCTCTGTCCAGTCCACATCAGCATTTTGCCAATGCAAAAATCTGATGGTCTGAGGGGTCATCTGAACTTGCACTTGTCCACTGCCTACAAAGCACAGGTCTGATCAGTTTTCTGCTTATCCCACACTTTCTAGACACAGGTCTGAGCGGTTTTGCCTTTGCCCCACCACTTTCCCCAGGGAAGCCGCTCTTTAGCGATAAAGCATGTTCTCCTTCATAGAGAGCACGTGTTGCAGTGGGGGCCACCAGGAAACTCCAAAGTTGGGGGCGGGCTAACTGATCTTTGGCCACTGATGTGATTGGGGCTTCCCTTGTTGTTGGGAAGAAATTAATGTTGCCATTTATTGATTGACAGCCAGAAATGCTAAAACTCCTTGCACGAGGCTAGGGCTTCCTCTTTTCGCCCGTGCAGCGGATTGCCCGTCCCTCCCTCCCTAGAATAGGGTTGTTCACTTTGACCTTGCTATGCCTGTCATGGGGTCGTCTGCTTTGGAGCGGGGGCCTGGTAGGAATTTTGTCCATCTGGCTGATTGGCTGTTGCCATTTGGTTTTTGCCTACTGCGTAGCAAATCGTCACAACTTGTAAGGTTGCGGTTAGGCATTGGTTTATGGTTTGGTTGGTTGAGGGGCATGGATTGGCTGTGCCTGCCCCTCTAATGCTGCTGCTGCAAGGGATTCCGTTAAAGGAATTGGGGGCTAACTATTGCTTGTCCACTCTGTCAAGGGGGCTCGGGCCATAGCAATGAGCTCCTGGTTGCATTTGGGGTGAGGGCAGGTTCCCTGCTCTGCGTAACCCCCAAGTGTATTCCCCCATTCTGACTTTCGCATCGTGCGGAATGTCAGTCTGTCCCATATGGTGGGGGCAGATAGTCGCAACCAATGCCTGGTTGCATTTGGGGTGAGGGCAGGTTACCTGCTCCGCGTAACCCCCAAGTGTATTCCCCCATTCTGACTTTTGCATCGTGTGGAATGTCAGTCTGTCCCCCATGGTGGGGGCAGATAGTCGCAACCAATGCCTAAGCAACCACTCACAAATTTGTATTTTAATAAAGTTGTGGCCAAAATTATGCCAAAAACCTTAAACAAAAATTCTGTGTGATGTGTGAGTTATTGGGGTGGACCTGGGGACCTCGACACGCAAATCAGAACAAACGTCAATCTGGAGAAAACTTGATGGACATTTGCTCCAGTTGAGCAGTAGAGATCAGGTTTCCTGGGGGGTGGGGGGACGGACACAGTGGGACAAGTGCAAATCTGCATGAGCCCTAAATATTGGAGCAGATAATCTTTACTCATCCCTATTTTACAGGGTGTGGCTTCTTTTGATATGCCTTGCATTCATAGCTCAGTTGGTAGATCATGAGATTCTTCATCTCATGCCAGGGTTCAGGGACTCAGCTTCCTCCCCCCCCCCTTTGGTAGTAGATAAGCAGAACAAAGTGAAAGGAATTTCTTACCAGTTAGAAATTTTAATGATCACAGCGAGAGAACAAAGAATCCATTCCTAGGAATGAAGGTGCTCCCAATTAAGGGTTCAACCCACTTTCTCCCTAGTCACCCACGTCACTCCCGCGTCTTGTAGCCTGATCTCGCAATCGTTGTGCTTTCTGTGCTGCCACCTTATCTGCTCTCCTTGACCTTCAGCTGAGTGGATGTATGCTTTTCAGCGACAGTGAGTCTGTTAACTCTCTCCCTCCCAGTTCTTCTTCTCCTAGCTGTTCACCATCCAGTACTTCCCAACTTCTGTCTTCTGAACTATGTCCCTCTGCAAACCACTGTTCCAAATCTATACTGTCCCACTGCTCCTGGGAAGATTCAGGATTCTGATCAGGAGCAGGTGGAGGGCAAGGCTCCCACCACTCCTCCTCAGTGCAACCCTCCTCATGGTCCCTGACATCTCAGGGTCATGGGTTTGGGCAAAAGATTCCTGCATTGCAAGGAGTTGGAATAGATGGCCCTTGTGGTCCCTTCCCACTCTACAGTTCTATGATTCTGTGTTCATGGACAGAGCTGGACAATTGCACTGGAAATTTTGCATTTGTCTCCACTGTACACCAAAACATATGTATAAAAGAATCTTCAACTTCAGCTTGGTTCGGGAGGGTTTAAATGAAATGCTTTATTGTCATTTGCACAACTTGTATACAGTGAGATGACACGAGCACCTCCCACTCAGCTCTCTTAGTCTTAATTCCACTCATTTACTGACGCACACCCACCAAACCCGAAAGTCAGTTGCTCTGTTGTTATCTTTTCATTCAGCAGCCTAACAGCCCACGGATAGAAGCTGTTCTTTACCTTGTTGGTGCGACTAATCATGCTTCTATATCTTCTGCCCGAGGGCAGGAGATCAAGAAAGTGCCGACCAGGGTGTGAATCATCCCTGAGAATTTTCCTCACTCTCCTGAGGCAACGTTCTTCCGCAGTGTCATCCAGCGGATTCATGGGACAGTCCATAATATCTTGTGCTGTGTTCACCACCCTCTGTAGGCACTTCCTATCAGTTGATGTCAAACCAGCGTACCACACCGTGATGCAGTATGAAAGGATTGGTAGAAGGAGATCATCAAATGTTGATTGACATCGTTCTGTCACAATACTCTGAGGAGATGGAGTCTCTGTTGGGTTTTCTTAACCACGTGGGTTGTATTGATTTTCCAAGTAAGGTCTTCACTGAGATAAACTCCTAGGAATTTAAAGGAAGAGACTCTCTCTTTAAATAAAGGATTAGGGAGGCATGACACAGGAAGATGGATCACATTAACAGCTGCTAGATGTGCTGGCTAAATGGAACTTCCATCCTCAGAGGCAATGTATCTTGGAACACAACACTAGATGTGGAGGAGAAACAGGAGAAACCTTTGTGCCTTGCTACCGGCTGGCTCCTGTTGAAAACAAAAATTGCAGGGCTGGAGTAGATGGAATTTCGATCTGATCCAGCAGCATGAGCCTTATACTCTGACGTTCTCAATTTTATAGCACCAGGATAGAGTACCATACAGGGCAAGGAGATCCCAGCCATGGATTGTAGCTTGCCAGGTGCTTCATAGTCCTTGTCCTTCTCCTCTCCTGATTTATTTTTTTTAATGGCAAATGCAACCTCCTCAAACCCCAGCCCTTGATGGGCCACCAACTGTACACAGCTGGTGGTCTGTGTTTGACCTAATGGTTCAGAAGCTGGGCAGCCTCAGCCTAAAGGAATATTTGCCGCTCTCATCTTAGTGAGTTCCAAATGTCTAAAGTTGAACGTGAACCAAAGCGAGCGATTCAAAATCAGATCTGCTTCACTGAAAAAGCACTTCACTGAAAAGGCTGATATCATGTAATGCTTCACTCACAGTTAAATATTAGCCACAGGATATGAATTTTCAAGGGCGTTCTTCAGCCACTTCAAAAACCTCTTTGGCTCGAGTTCCTCTTATACCATCTTTCTTTTATTTGGACACAAAAAAGGAGGTGTCTTTGTCACAGTCATTTATTTTCCTTATCGGAAGAGGCAAAATGCTCACAGAGCATCTGGGTTTTGGCGAGGTCTTTCCTCCTTCCTATTTTTTCCAGCTGCTCTGGCCTCGTTGTTTTGCAGGATCCTCATTTGGCAACCCCAGAAGATGAGGTTTTTTGTTTTTGTTTTGGTCCCCTGGCCACCTTCCCATTTTAAAAGCTGGAAATAGGAGCCATTTACCACACAAGAATAATCCTGCATAACAAAAACTGTTCCCCCCCTCCAGTCCTTGCATCAATCATCCCACAGTCGAGGTCTGTCACTTAAAAAAGGGACTGGAAAGTACAGAATCTTTTGCTTTATTGTTTGTGACTGTCATCCTGTCATGTTTTGTTGTTGTTGTTTAGTCGTTTAGTCGTGTCCGACTCTTTGTGACCCCATGGACCAGAGCACGCCAGGCACTCCTGTCTTCCACTGCCTCCCAAAGTTTGGTCAAACTCATGCTGGTAGCTTCGAGAACTCTATCCAACCATCTCATCCTCTGTCGTCCCCTTCTCCTTGCGCCTTCCATCTTTCCCAACATCAGGGTCTTTTCCAGGGAGTCTTCTCTTCTCATGGGGTGGCCAAAGTATTCAGTATAATTCAGTATAAGTATTCAGTATTGATTCAGTATAAGTTGTTTCATATCTCTGTCTTTCTGTCTGTCTGTCTAGCATCTATTTCTATCCTGTACTTCTAAAGCTTAAGCACTACCCAGGGTGGCTTACAACAAATTATCACATGTAAGAGTCATATAGAACAATTTAAAAACTTTTAAAATATAATCAAAATACATTAATGCTAAAGGCCCCATCAGTATTGGCATTCTGTCGGCTCTTGAAGAAACACCTGTTTAGAAAAGCATTCCCCCGATCTCCTAGCCTTCACAATTGCCATTTTTCACTGTTTCAATTATTGTGCTGTTTTAATGGACTTCTTTACTGCACATTTTAATTGTGGGTGCTTATTTTAAAGTTTGATGAAAATGATTTATTGCGTATTTCAATTGTGTGTGTATTTTTTGTTATTGTTTTCATGTGTGTAAACTCCTTAGAAGCCACCTTGGCAAGGAAGAGTAAATAATAACCATAACACCACTAACAGCAAAAATACTGTTTTTGTTTCTTAGTACAATTGTGTATGTTTGTGTTTTTATATTGCAGACTGCCCTGTGTTCCTCAGAGGAAGGGTGGTGTAGACATTTAATAAATAAAAAGTATATTAGGAAAAGTGGGTGCCAATGACCTTACTTTTCATTTATTCTAATCAGAAACATTTGGTCATTGTGTGTGAATAAGAATTCCTGATTGCTTCCCACATTTCCTTTGCTCTGCTTATGAAAAGTAAATATGGAAGGAGGATGTCAGTGTTGGTTTTTGTAGCTTTGATTATGGCCTCATGGATTTGGCAAAATGTCTAGGACACAGAGGCAATGTTCCCTTTTATCCATAACTTTTCATTTTAAATCATTAGGATTCTGAACACTCTTTTGCATTTCTTGTTACATGTGAGAAGGACTGAGGGGAAACTCATTCTGAATTAATTATTCTGATATTTTGCTTTAATTTTTTCTGAGTTCTTGTTCCCTTCTTTGCTTATTTAGTTTTGATTTCTACCAGAGACCACAAGAGAGCAGAAATGGGTTCATATGGTGCCAGAGCATAGACTGTCTAAACAAGAACACTAGATTTCTTCCATATTGAAGCTAATTTTATATATTTAGTTTAAAAAATGATAGTTGGGTGAATAAAAGGGCTGGAAAACAGCATAATTCTATGTACTATCAACTATTCCAATAGGAGTGAGGCAGGATGCAATTTGTGTTTCCAGATTTATCTACATTTCATTTACTGCTTCTATTTATCCATAGGTTTTAAACCCACCTTTTCAGGGCATCAGTACTCACAAGGCTGTTTGCAGGAGTTGCAGATACTTCGATAACCAAATGACAATAACAGTTTTCCAAAAATACAGATTATTAAAATGAAGTGGTAGCAGATAAATCATTACCTAAAACACAGCGCCAGAACAGTATACATAAGGGGTCTGTAATAAGAAAGTATGGGTGTTCACATGGTACATCCATCAAGTGTCCAATCCATGTACGCAAAGACCTGTACACTTGCACAGGTATTCACATGTGACGTTCAATAAGTCTGTGTATGGAATAATTGGGTTATACAAACTGATAAGTTCACACTTTTCATACCAACCATGAATAAGCATCATAAAGCTCTCCTGCAGGTTGGCAAAGAAGGGCCTTATATATTTCTATGGGAATTGTAATAACTCCAAATCGGTAATACTACCTGAGTTGCTGGACCAAGAATTTGGCTCTGAACCTAATGCTGTTGACAAAGCAATGTTCTTCAACATCTACTTTGTTGGACTGGTCATGTTGTGCGGAAGCCTGATTATCGTCTTCCAAAGCAACTACTCTATTCCTAACTTAAAAATGGAAAGTGTAATGCTGGTAATCAACAAAAAAGGGTTAAAGACTCTCTCAAGGCAAATCTTTAAAAATGTAGTATAAACACTAACAACTGGGAAACACTGGCCTGTGAGTGCTCCAGTTGGAGAACAGCTTTTAGCCAAAGGTGTCATGGGCTTTGAAGACGCTTGAACTCAGGACAAAAGGGAGAAACATACTAAGAGGAAGGCATGTTTGGTAAACCCTCACCGTGATCACCTCCTGTCTGGAAACCTGTGTTCCCAGTGTGGAAAGACATGAGGATCCAGAATTGGCCTCCACAGTCACTTACGGACTCACTGTTAAAACTGTGTTTATGGAAGACAAACTTACTCAGCTAAGAGCAATCGTCAAAGAATAAGAAAGATGAAGACTGGCAAGCAGGAGCTCACTGAGTTGGTTCACACTGCGACAAACTCATTGAATCAGAGCACCCAAGGAACCTAGTGCCTCCTACAGGACCTCAGCAGTCCCACAACACAGGAATTGCATCAGGTTGGAGTCATTTAAGCAAAGTATTGCCCCTTTAAGAGACTCTAGTCCTCCAAAAGGGAAGAGTATGGAAGATGTGGACTGGAGACAGGGGCTCACTGCCACTAGGAGCTCTCCTTGGTGCTGCAGCCTTGCCATGTTGGCTCCTCCTTGGAACCGGAACAGGACAGGGAGGGTATTCCAGGGCAGAGGCAGAGAAAGTCCTCCTTAACCTAAGAGCAGATACTGGTGGAGTGGAGAAATGGACCAAGATGTGGATCTTGATGTCTGGGGTGATCCTTCAGATACCCTGGTCACAAACCATTTGGGACCTTAAAGGTTAATACTAGCACCTTAAAATGGACCTGGAAATGATCTGGCAGGTTGTATACCTGAGCCAGAATGATTTATAAGGTGATTTGTAGTGAAGGTTTCTTACTCCCAACCATTCAATCACAGCAGCAACTAAAAGCTTCCTTCTGTCCTAAACTGGACTGATGTTTGGGAGGAAACCGGGGGTGGATTTGGGGGTCTATGTGCTGGGGGGGCACCTTGTTCCTTTCTTCTCAATGCCTGTCCACTATTTTGCTTTGATTTATGGACCCCAGGGCTCCTGTAAAAATCAAAGTAGATTTCACAAGCCTGACACCCGCCCACCCTTATTCTTAAATATGGTAGAGCCAGTGTGGTGCAGTGGTTAAGAGCGGTAGACTTGTAATCTGGTGAACCGGGTTTGCATCTCCGCTCCTCTACATGCAGCTGCTGGGTGACCTTGGGCTAGTCACACTTTGAAATCTCTCAGCCTCACTCACCTCACAGAGTGTTTGTTGTGGGGGAGGAAGGGAAAGGAGAATGTTAGCCGCTTTGAGACTCCTTCAGGTAGTGATAAAGCGGGATATCAAATCCAAACTTCTCCTCCTCCTCTTCTTCTTCTTCTTCTTCTTCTTCTTCTTCTTCTTCTTCTTCTTCTTCTTCTTCAAGTTTCAGGACATCTTCAGGAGAAGAAGAGACTGAAGAGTAAACTGTCCACAAATCCAGAGAGGAGTCCCTAAAATGGTTGGGTGGTCCCTTGTACGCCTCCTTCCGGCAACTCCTGCAGCCAAGCTGGTGCCATACATATTGCTCTGCTTTCCTTTGGATCACATCAGCAAGGACGAGGGGTGGGGTCTTGTCTGGGAAGCCCAGGACCTCCAGACACACTGCCCAGGCTTGCACCGTGGAGAGATCACTTCAGTACCGCTAACACAGCAAAAACAACGCAGGAGGCAGCAGTTATGAGTTAGCGGATTCTGCAACCACACCAGGCGCTGCGATTCTCCAGGGACTTCTCCCCCCAGAGACACACTCCAGTTTCTCACGGGAGAGACAAATGCCAACGACAAAGTGGAAGGACTGATAGTTAAAATAGTCAGAGAGGTTACACTCTGCTGAATTATTTAGAACACGGTAGATGGTTAAGCTGCATCACTTCTATCTGAAATCTATGTTAGTAAATAAATGAAGGGAGAGGAGCATTGACATGACAGAAAACTATGATACCTTTGATCTTTCTGGAAAAGTTCCAATGCTTTAAACTCAGACCACACACTAAAAACATGGAGTTTTAATTCAGAAGAAAAATCTGCTTCCTTTATCCTGCAAAATTTATGCAGTAAATATATATAACATGCCAAAAATGTTGTTCTACAGATATTCTTTGCCCCTCTATTTGTTGACCACTCATTTTCTCTGCTGGGTCAGGAAATCCTTCTGTACAAGCAGCACTGGAAGGAATTCTTTGTTGTGTTTTTTTGAGTTTTAAATGTTTTCAGATTTTTAAAGAAATGAAATTCAACTTTGAAAACCCCCCCACGCTTAAATCTTGACTCCTGTAGATTTCTCTTAACATTTGAGGAAAAGACATGAAATTTAAACTTGGCAAGTTCAATGCTTCTACAAGCAACAGCCCTAAAAATAAAGCAACCATCATTGGGAATGCTTCTTAGGAGGGCTGGGATCAGTATAAAGAATCCTGATCTGCCTCCAGACAGTACTCACCTAGAAGGAGGGGGAATCACACAAAGAGAGTCAAGGTGATATAGTGGTTGAAGTGTTGGACTTTGGAGCTCAGGATCGAAATCCCCACTTGGCCATGATGCTCACTGGGTGACCTTGACCCATTCACTGCCTCTCAGCCTAACCTATCTCACAGGGTTGCTGTGGGGATTAAAGGAGGAAGGGGAAAATAATGTATGCCACCTAGAGCTCCTCAGAGGGAAAAGATGAGATATTAATGCAATCCAGCTTTTAAATAGTTGTTCTAAGGCCACCCCATGCACAGTCCTAACAAGATATACCCCAAGTGTCAAAAGCCAGGGTAAAGATGTTTGTTGCATGCAGCACTGTTTCCTTTCTGCTGCAGTTCGGCTTCTGACATGAGGTTTCAAACTGTCTGCTGCGGCAGAATTTTTACGCAATTAATTGTGCAATGATTACATTATTCCACACCATTTGATTCCATTGCAAAGGAAACGCGGGGGGGGGGGGAGTAATCAATTATGTTTCATTTGCAGGCTGAAAGCAGAAGCAGCAAATACAGATCATGCAGACCATTGGATTGATTACCATTCCCGATATGGGAAGAATGAGCAAGCCTCAATCATTGTAAGGCGCTTTGGGTTGCCTTGGCAAGATAAAGCAACTAACTAATTCAATTTCGAATAAAATAAATTTCACTCGCATTTCCGTCATAATTCTTCAACGTCCCTAGGCCCCCAATAACACCTGTATGCAGCCTCTGACATACTACCTGCAAGGGAGTGCAGCCATCTGCCGTGGGGGACAGGGAATGCCCACCCCTGCTTTGTGGACAGAAGATCCTAGGTTCATTCCCGGAGATGGTTGGGTATGTCCCCTAACTGACTGCTGCCAGTCAGTGTGGACAGTACTGAACCAGATGGACCAAATGGTCTGACTTGCTATAAGGCAGCTCCCTCAATTTATTATACTATGGCAGGATGACAACATCAAAAAAACAGGCTCCATGGGCTCCATGATCACTGCAGATGGTGACAGCAGCCACGAAATTAAAAGACGCCTGCTTCTTGGCAGAAAAGCAATGACAAATCTAGACAGCATCTTAAAAAGTAGAGACATCACCCTGCCAACAAAGGTCCATATAGTAAAAGCTATGGTTTTCCCAGTAGTGATGTATGGAAGTGAAAGCTGGACCATAAAGAAGGCTGATCGCCGAAGAATTGATGCTTTTGAATTAGGGTGCTGGAGGAGACTCTTGAGAGTCCCATGGACTGCAAGAAGATCAAACCTATCCATTCTTAAGGAAATCAACCCTGAGTGCTCGCTGGAAGGACAGATCCTGAAGCTGAGGCTCCAATACTTTGGCCACCTCATGAGAAGAGAAGACTCCCTGGAAAAGACCCTGATGTTGGGAAAGATGCTTTTCTAAACAGGTGTTTCTTCAAGAGCCGACAGAATGCCAATACTGATGGGGCCTTTAGCATTAATGTATTTTGATTATATTTTAAAAGTTTTTAAATTGTTCTATATGACTCTTACATGTGATAATTTGTTGTAAGCCACCCTGGGTAGTGCTTAAGCTTTAGAAGTACAGGATAGAAATAGATGCTAGACAGACAGACAGAAAGACAGAGATATGAAACAACTTATACTGAATCAATACTGAATACTTATACTGAATTATACTGAATACTTTGGCCACCCCATGAGAAGAGAAGACTCCCTGGAAAAGACCCTGATGTTGGGAAAGATGGAAGGCACAAGGAGAAGGGGATGACAGAGGACGAGATAGTTGGATAGTGTTCTCGAAGCTACCAGCATGAGTTTGACCAAACTGTGGGAGGCAGTGGAAGACAGAAGTGCCTGGCGTGCTCTGGTCCATGGAGTCACAAAGAGTCGGACACGACTAAACGACTAAACAACAACAATACTGAATCAAATCATTGGCCCAGGTCTTTCTTGACTCTCTCGGCCAGTGGTGGCTCAAGGACTTGGTGATCTAGATCAGTGTTTCCCAACCTTGGGCCTCCAGCTGTTTTTGAACTACAATTCCCATCATCCCTGACCACTGGTCTTGCTAGCTAGGGATGATGGGAGTTGTAGGCCAAAAACATCTGGAGGCCCAAGGTTGGGAAACACTGATCTAAATCGGCACGGATCTAGGCAAGAATGTCTAGATAGAATGCTATCAAGGCATCCCATATTTAAATGCTCCCGTATCCAATTTGGAATCTCACTCCAGGGAGAAGATTAGGTTAAAGTTAGAAGAAAATGAACCAATGGAGGAAAATAACATTATAATTTTAGAATATCTAACTGTGAAGATACACAGAATGAAAGGGTTTAAGGTCAGCGAGAAAGAGGAGGATTGGTTTGAGAAGATATTGAATTATTTAGGTAGGTTTGAACAATTTGGGGCAATTAAAATGTTAACAGTTAAATAAACCTCGTGGATGGAGGAGTGTTAACGTATATAAAATTGTACATATGGTTGATTTGAATATGTTATTATTGATTATGTATACCCAATGTATCAGTTGCCTGGGGGGGTTCACTGTTTGTGCTCGGTTGTTGGTAAAAAATGAAAATTTTAAACATTAAATTTTTTTTAAAGGGTCATTAGAGGAGAAAGATTTCCAACTGCATGGCCACAAATAAGATAATAAACATATGTTGAAATAATAATTTAAAAAAAGTTAGAAGAAAATGTCTGTGTGTGTCTGTGATATATGTGTTTGCGTGTTGCAAATATGTGTATTTGGGGGAGTATTTAAACAAGCAAGTTCTCTGTCAAGTTTCTGACATGTTACAGTCCCAGGAAGGGTATGCCATTGCCTTTTTTCTGAGTGTGCAGACTACCCTTAAACAGGTAGGCAAATAATTTTTTTAAGCATATACTGGAAGAATGGAAGTAGAATCTAGAATTGCTTTTAAAACAAAAACCCAGTCTACTCTGCATAATATTACAAGAAAAATATTTACACAGAATAAAATCACTATATATTTTGGATGAGTATCACTTTCTGCTCGAGTTTCTGAATTAACAATTATAAAGGCACAAGAAATATTTTTTCCAGACATGGATGTTTTATATGTCAAAGTTGGTGGCTTTCAGTCATAGGAGCTTTCCCTGAGCTTTTGGAGAAGCTTCCTGGCGGTGGTTGTGGTAAAGACTGACAAATCAATAGCTGAAACTTGAAGACCTATACAAAAATATTGCACAGCAAAGAGGAAATTTGCTTTTTAGAAATACCCTTAAACGGATGCTTTTTTCTACTTAATCAGAGCAACATTTACCCTTGTCTCAGATTAGAAACAAAAAAAAGGGGCTACACATGTATTCACTTAGGGCTTGTTCATTTTATCCTTGTATAGAAATCCTTCAGCTTGTCTTAGTGTCTTATGCCTTCCCCCAACATGGTATTATAGAGCCGCCTAAAACCTAGACATTAATAAATGGTAGGATTTTGATTATTTTGGAGCATTGAAGGGAAGATTGAAGGCCAGTGGAAAAGTAAAGACTAAGCTTTCTTTCCAAGCCAGGACCTCACCTGGGATAGAAGCATCAACCAAAGGGGTTGATGGCCCACCTGAGAGCCTGGGAAGACAGAGGTTGCCATGGTGGTGGGTGTGGGTTCAAAGTAACAGGAAAAGAGAGCCTTTAGCAAGGTGTGCTGGGAAGAAAAAGGGGAGGGGAAAAAGACTAGGATCCATATTGGACTGGCCGGCCAAAGGGTGTGAAATATACTCGGAGTTGAGTGTAGATTTCATGCTCTTTATTCAGCTCATAGTAGTGAGGAGGAATGGAAATTCCCCCGCAATGTCTGCTTTATATACATTATTTACACAATGGGCCCCACGTGATTGGCTAATTCTGTGGGATGTAAAACACAGGAGCAGTCAATTACAACATTCCTAGAGTGTACATGTTAAGACATGGGGAGGGATGTCTGTCCAGCCAGCAGGTAAACTTCCTGGGACAGACTTCCTCCGCATGTGACCAGAGGTGAGTGTGGCCTCACCTGTGCAGGTAATGATAAAAGCACAGGGCAGGGGCAGCCATATCTCTCTTGCCTCTCTCTCTCTGCCATCTTCCTTCGAAGAAGTAACATCTGCTAAAGATGCCCTCTTGGCTCCCAGCCAAGAGAGGACAAAGGGACTATCTTCCTATAGGATAGATTCTAAATGTATTTTACCTTTTTAAGCCTGTCTGCCTTCTGGGATCCTATTGTGAACAGAATGTGAGTAAACTCTTTTTATACTTTTATGAAAGACTGTGCCGTGCCTTGTATTTTAAGAGGGAACAAAGGGGAAATTACCAGAGTAATTATTATAGAGGTTCTAGCGAACCTGAGCACACGTTACCGTTGCAAATTTAAAGAGGGGAATGTATTACTCTACTGATATTTTGGGAACTTGTTAGCACAAGTTGGATAAGGATATAATCAGTCAATATAGCCTCTCCTGCATCCCTGAACATTCCCACAAATTCCGGGATTCTCCTGTAGGCCAATCAGGTTGCGGATTCACTTCCTCCTGGAGCTGGATTGGGTGGCTCCTGCGGACCAATCAGACTGCTGCATTCTGGATCCTATTGTTCTAGGGCCAATCAGACTGCTGCAATTTGGATCCTTTTCAACTCAGTACATAACAGGGTGGTTGGGACTCCTTCCAAAGCTACTGAGGAATGTTGAAAAAGAGGCTCTAGATAACCAGGGGGCTCTGTGCTTCTGCCTCCTCTTTCGATAAGTGACAGTGTAAATGATCAACATGGGCAGTTTTTTGGGTATATAGCAGCGTGCTGATTGTAAAAACCCTTTGTAAGAGCACAGTGTCTTGAGAATAAGCCTAACCAGGAAATATGCATTGCAGAGCCATCATGCAGTCCTTTTTACGTACATGTGGGAAATGGTTGTTGAGTCACACTGACCACATCCAATATAACTTTAGCACCTTTCAGATGATCTGATGCGAGCACAGTGGATGACCATATGGGGAATGGGAACATGATAGCAAGTCCCAGTCCCCCCCCCCATTTCCACAAACGCAGCAGGCCTATATGTGTCCAAAATGTATCTGCAGAGACTTGTATGCATAGCTCCAGACTGGCTGCAACCCACATGTATATCTCTTGTTGTTGTTTAGTCGTTTAGTCGTGTCCGACTCTTCGTGACCCCATGGACCAGAGAACGCCAGGCACCTCTGTCCTCCACTGCCTCCTGCAGTTTGGTCAAACTCATGCTGGTAACCTCGAAAACACTATCCAACCATCTCGTCCTCTGTCATCCCCTTCTCCTTGTGCCCTCCATCTTTCCCAACATCAGGGTCTTCTCCAGGGAGTCTTCTCTTCTCATGAGGTGGCCAAAGTACTGGAGCCTCAGCTCCAGAGATATATATGTATATCTCTACATATGTACAATTTGTATGCATTGTATGTGCGTACGTGATCCAACTCCTGTGTGTGCATTTGTTGCATACACTTCTGAATAGTGCTAAAGTTTTAGCACCATTTAAACCACAGAGCCTAGGACTTGCCGATCAGAAGGTCAGCGGTTTGAATCCCCGCGACGGGGTGAGCTCCCGTTGCTCGGTCCCTGTACCTGCCAACCTAGCAGTTCGAAAGCACATCAAAGTGCAAGTAGATAAACAGGTACCGCTCCAGCAGGAAGGTGAATGGCGTTCTGCTCTGGTTTGCCAGAAGCAGCTTAGTCATGCTGGCCACATGACCCGGAAGCTGTACACCGCCTCTCTCGGTCAATAAAGCGAGATGAGCGCTGCAACCCCAGAGTTGTCCATGACTGGACCTAATGGTCAGGGGTCCATTTACCTTTACCTTTTTACCTCAACTCCATAGGGACGCGGGTGGTGCTGTGGTCTAAACCACTGAGCCTAGGGCTTGCCGATCGGAAGGTGGGTGGTTCAAATCCCTGCGACGGGGTGAGCTCCTGTTGTTCGGTCCCAGCTCCTGCCCACCTAGCAGTTCGAAAGCACATCAAATGCAAGTAGATATATAGGCACCACTCTGGCGGGAAGGTAAGTGGCGTTTCCGTGTGCTGCTCTGGTTCTTCAGAAGCGGCTTAGCCATTCTGGCCACATGACCTGGAAGCTGTCTGCGGACAAAACGCTGGCTCCCTCGGCCTATAGAGCAAGATGAGGGCCACAACCCTAGAGTCGTCCGTGACTAGACCTACCGATCAGGGGTACCTTTACCTTTACCTCAACTCCATGAATGTTCTTTTTATGTATGGCAGAGCATTCCAGAACGTCTTTGCTGACTGTGGTTATTCTGAAGTCACTGCATGTTCATTGCATGCATCCAGGTTAATCTAAACAGTGCTAACTTTGTGTTCCCAATCATGCGTACAAGCCAAAATTCTTTCTCTAGTGCAAAGAAAGCAATGCTGATTGGGGAGATCTCTAGGCGTGCCCATGAGGTGGTGAGTTATTGATAAATGGGGAGTTGTCAATATGTTTAATCCTGGGTTCAGTTCCATAGTGAAAAACAGATGATCAAAGCCATTTACAATCAATGACATGTTTATGCCTCCCACTGTATTCAAAACCGAGGACGTTTTCCCGCTTGGCCTTTGCTCTAGCAGGGGAAATGAGAAAGCAGTGGAGGAAATGAAACCAGAGTTACAAAAAGCCACAACACAGCAGAACCCAAACTGATACTTTGCATGGAAATGCCCCCCCAAGTATATTGTTAATTCACCCGTTGTTCTCACAAGAAGGGATGTGGGAGGCATTGATTCATTTCAGATTTTAATGTGAGCCTATCAGATTGGCACTTCCCAAAACTACCGTATTTTTCGCTCTATAAGACGCACCAGACCACAAGATGCACCTAGTTTTTGGAGGAGGAAAACAAGAAAAAAAATATTCTGAATCTCAGAAGCCAGAACAGCAAGAGGGATCGCTGTGCAGTGAAAGCAGCAATCCCTCTTGCTTCTTCTGGCTTCTGGGATAGCTGCGCAGCCTGCATTCACTCCATAAGACGCACACACATTTCCCCTTACTTTTTAGGAGGGAAAAAGTGAGTCTTATAGAGCAAAAAATACGGTAATACACAAACTGAAAAACATTGCGGTCCTTTGAAATTCGCACTTCTCCGAATTTTGTGATGCAGTTCTCTAATCAAAGTATGTTTTTTAAAAAACCACATAGGTTAGTGAAAATAATGTACAAAACGTGTGCTGGGGAGAATTGCTTGTGAAAGTGCAAGTGCTAGACAAAATTGCACAGAAAAATGAATATATTTGGAGAAACACACACATGGACACACATGGAAAGGCAAACGTATGCAGAAATAGGGGAAATGAACTTATTATTATTATTTATTACATTTGTATACAACTCTTCATCTGTAGTTCTCAGGTTCACAACATAAAGTTTAAGATTGGAAAAAAATGAGAAATTGATTCATCCATCCTCACAGCATTCCGAATTAGAGCTGGGTATCATTCAAAACAAAGCGAACCACCACTCTATCCTCCCCCTCACCAAAAAAACCCCACACCTGATTGTGCATAAAACAGAAGATACTCAATTGCTGGCTCACTAAATCATAGATTATCAAGCCTGAAGTAAGTTATGAGACCATGTGTTCCCGCCTCCTTTCCTTGGCACTTCCATTTTAATTTAATTAAACCAAAGTGCATATAAGCCGCCCTGAGCCCGACTTCAGCTGGGGAGGGCGGGATATAAATAAAATTTGTTGTTGTTGTTGTTGTTGTTGTTGTTGTTGTTGTTCATTCCACCATCACCTTTAGTCCAACAGGTTTTTGAAAAGCTTCAGATACATGCAAAAAACTGTGTGACTAGAGACATAGGTGAAACAGTGTGTGTGTGTGTGTGTGCGCGCGCACCAGGGACAATGATGCCTCTCTCATTTCACCTTAAAAAAAAAAAACACCGTCCGAATCCAGTCTGAAAGGCTTTGGTGTGAGGTGCTTTTTCCCAGTTGCATGGGAAAACATCGGGGACGATGCTTCCAGTGTGGCTACTCTTCTGAGCTCTTGAACGAGATGCAGCGCAAAGACTGCATGTTGTTTCTTGATCTCTAAGTTAAAGCAGCTGCGTCTGTATACTTTAGAGTTAATTGGAACATCTGGCTCTTATATCTCCTGAGAAAGCTAGGATCATAAATGTTTAAAGAAGAACTTTCCCATATTACCACAACTGGTACTTCTATATCAGCCCCACAGCCAGGAGGTACTGCTGTTTGCTGACTCAACAACGCGGTGCCGTCAATGACTGTAGTGTCCAATTCTGCTTTATCAAGGTGTCCCACCAGACGTCAGCACAAAGTCACTAAGGCTTTCTTACATTATCAAAAACACCGGTCTTAGAACTGCTTGTTTAGGCTTTCGAATGACTCCATAAGCCATTCCTTTTTTAAAAATGTGCCTGTTGTTTACAGGCAAAGTACACAGCTTTCAATAAAATACACTTTTGTAGTTTTTAAAATTATGCTCTGCTCCAATAAACTACTTGGCATATAGCACCCTAGCATTACACTTTTTAATTGCAGTGAACAAGAGAAGTTAATGTTTTAATTTTGGGAGTCTGGGCATTTCACTAAGCACAACTCCGAGAAGAATCAGAAGGAAAGGAGCATGCCGCTTTTTCCCAGTTATTGGAAAACTGTAAATCTCATTGAAGATTTCTATTCAGTGAAATTGATTCTACTCATGTGGATTCTGGGGAACATCCATAAAATGATTAAAGAAGGAACCTCCCTGATGGGGCAGCCTTGGAAGAGTCCTAAGGGCTATAAAGGGAGGCTGGGGGGGGGGGGAGAGGATACATTCAGCCCACAGACCCATGATTCTTGAACCCTGATTTAGGGTAAAGTCTACTCTGGCTTGCAGAAGTCCATTACTGTCTCTAGTATGTAGAATTGAAGCATATCATATAACACCAAGATCATATAACACCGGTCTTGAAAGATCTACACTGGCTCCCAGTACGTTTCTGAGCACAATTCAAAGTGTTGGTGCTGACCTTTAAAGCCCTAAATGGCCTCAGTCCTGTATACCTGAAGGAGCGTCTCCAACCCCATCGTTCTGCCTGGACACTGAGGTCCAGTGCCGAGGGCCTTTAGGCAGTTCCCTTGCTACGAGATGCCAAGTTAGAGGAAACCAGGCAGAGGGCACGCACCCTGTGGAACGCCCTCCCATCAGATGTCAAAGAGAAAAATAGCTACCAAACTTTTAGAAGACATCTGAAGGCAGCCCTGTTTAGGGAAGCTTTTAATGCTTAATAGGTTATTATGTTTTAGTGTTTTGTTGAAAACCGCCCAGAGTGGCTGGGGAAACCCAGCCAGATGGGTGGGGTATAAATTATAATTTTTTTATTATTATTATTATTATTATTATTATTATTATTATATCATTCTTCTCTACCTCTGGATGTAAGAATTTATTTATACACGATAAAATATTCTACCATGAATGTTTAGGTTCATTAATCCTTGATATCTGTGAACTTGATTTGAGGAGCTGCTAACCTAGACACCCCCTGATTATGTGAAACAGAGAGCAGAAGCATTGTCTCTGTAGAATATATATATATTATGACAGCTTCAGGGCATGCACGGTGGTTACTTTCACAGATTCAGATCTAGCCGATTTTATTTATAAACTCAGGGAGTTCTTCATAAAAGACAAGCTAAAGATTATATGATTTTTTGAAAATCAGGAGCCATCTATTTCTCCCCTTGGCAATATGGCCGCCAAGTGTAAAAATAAGGACTTTCTGAAACCAAACAGCAACAAGAGGCAAAATCAACCCACTGAAGTCCTGACTCTCCAGATTCAGCGGACTGGGCAGTCCCAGAAGAGGAGGATTTACTGAGTAATTTTACCAATTTACCAGATGAATAGCAGAGGCACATTATCATAAAACGAGATAAGTTGCGGTCCAGGTTGGCCCAGATGCAATGCCATGGATGGCAGGATGTTGTTGAAACAGCTGGCAGTCAGGCCCCATGTCCATTTCCCAAAAATGTATAGTCAAGAAGAGGATGTCCAGGGGAACATCTGAGTGCACAGATGTGGACCTGCAATCCCAAACCCCCATAACATGGTGAGGGTCAACCCTGACACAGTGGCTGCGAACTCCTGGCTGAGCTATCGCAAACTAGCTCCAAACGAGATGGTTACTCCTCTCCCGATTACCAAGGGGTATATCAGCATTGCTGAATGGGTTTCTACTGATGGAAGGAATGAGGAGCATTTATTTTAGACAAAACAGGGTATCTGGACAAGGTGGAAGCGATGGGCATAGAGCCTTGAGAGACAACAAGGCTGTTGTCATGGAATATAGCATGTTGGCGCTCAAAGCAGAATGACAAATTAGTAAAAATTGCTCTGCTGCAGAATGTAGGATGCAAAGCAATGAATGCAAACTGATCTCATTTTCATAGGTCGAAACTGAGGTGCACAATCTGCTTCTGAAGGTTTTGTTGCCATGATCTTTGGTGAGAAGGTGGTATAGACATATTTTTATAATTGGACAAACAAGCAGTTCTCAGTGCTACATTCAAGGGCCTAATATTCCATTTTCCTTTGCTGAATTCTAAACACTAGGGCGAGGGTGAATTCTTACTGAGTATCCAAAGTCTGGTTTCATGTTTGGTTTGTCGCATTCATATTAATTGGGTTAAATTGGGATCTCACAAAGTTGGCGATGTGACATGTTTTCGTTCTTTGGTGGTGGTGGGGAGGGGGAATCTGTAATAATAATCTTGTAAAGAAAGCCAATTATTTCCTTGCCTTTGTTCTGAAGTTTTCATTAAAACAGCAGAATATGAATAGCTGTTGCCTACGGGCTAAAAAAATAAAATAAAATGTAGATTACCATAAGACTGGCATTCTTTTTTGAAAAATCTGGAAGTAACCAAGGAGCATAAGTGCTGTTCTATTGGTGGGACAGAACTTAGACCCAAATAAGAGTAGTCAACATGGTACCATCCAGATGATTCACACTACAGCTCCCATCAGCTCCTCCCTTCATGGCCATTGAAAATAATAATAATAATAATAATAATAATAATAATAATAATAATAATAATAATAATAATATTTTATTACCCAACCTCAAGGGTGGCCCATCCTGTTTTGCTGCCTGAAATGAAACAGGAAAGTGCCATCTCCCGCTCCGCCGCCCCCCCCCCCCAGCCAGTGTCATGGGGTTGCAGCTTCCAGCAACCAAGATGATCAAGGGTCTGGAAACTAAGCCATATGAGGAGCGCTTGAAGGAGCTGGGTATGTTTAGCCTGGAAAAGAGGAAGAAGAAGAAGAAGAAGAAGAAGAAGAAGAGTTTGGATTTGATATCCCGCCTTTCACTCCCTTTTAAGGAGTCTCAAAGCGGCTAACATTCTCCTTTCCCTTCCTCCCCCACAACAAACACTCTGTGAGGTGAGTGGGGCTGAGAGACTTCAAAGAAGTGTGACTGGCCCAAGGTCACCCAGCAGCTGCATGTGGAGGAGCGGAGAAGCGAACCCGGTTCCCCAGATTACGAGTCCACCGCTCTTAACCACTACACTAAACTGGCTGAGGAGACTGAGAGGAGATATGATAGCCATCTTCAAATATCTTAAGGGCTGCCACATGGAAGATGGAGCATGCCTTCTTTTCTCCTGCTCTGGAGGGTAAAACTAATCCATTTACAGCAGTTCCGATCTTAATCCTTTATTTAATGGCCACTGGTTTCTTGACTTTCATTTGTAGTTGCAAATTTATTAAGTTGCAAAAGGTGATAGAACTCAAAGCAATGGCTTCAAGTTGCAAGAAAGGAGATTCTGACTAAGCATTCAGGAAAAACTTTCTGACAGTTAGAGCTGCTCAGCAATGGAACAGACGCCCATGAGAGGTGGTGGGCTCTCCTTCCTTGGCGGTTTTTAAGCAGAGATTGGATGGCCATCTGTCATGGATGCTTTAGCTGAGATTCTGGCATTGCAGAGGGTTGGACTAGATGACCCTTGCGGTCCCTTCCAACTCTATGATTCTATGAGATGTTGTGGAGCTCACACAAGATTTCACAGAGCTCTCAAAAGATCTTGTGAGAATTCTGTGGGACCACGCAAGAATTCCACAGCATCTCATGAGATCTCACTGGAAGCCACAGCTTGTCAGGAACTGGGCAGATGAGGAGGAGTGGTGGAGAGAGGGAAGAGAAAGGGAATATGGGTCCGGGTTCATGGTGTTTTTTGAGACAGGGCACACCCCCGAAGAAGGAAGGAGTTGGTAGATAATGGGTGGTGAAGAGCAGAAGCTAGAGAGCAGGTGCGCTAGCCCTGAACAGAGACAAATGTCAGATGTGTTAAAAACAGTACAGCAGCCCAGTGACACGCTGTCTCTGGAGAGGATGCTAGAGACTCCCCCTTATGCTAAAACCAGGCACTTTCTTTGTGTCTCAGAGCAGAAAGCCAAACAGAGGCAGAATAATTTCCTTGCTGGCCACCGTAGGCAGCAGGAGGGGTCTGGGAGCTTGGTCGTAACTGCTGGGATGGGTGGGGAGCAGGTACTCTAAGCAACAGCTCAAGAAAGAGGAAGTGCATCCCATGTCTCCATGTATTTCTGTTAATTTAAATAAAAGAACAGAAAGAAGCTCTCCGTGTCTCTGATTTCTCTAGGCAGTTACCCCAGTGAGCTGTTGACGGCACCCTCACGACACGGCTGGGCAACCCCAGTAGTGGTGGGAGCTGTGGGTGGGGATTCCACAGGGCACCAGCCCATGGGATTCCACCACCCGAGGCAGCTGCTTCAGTTCGCCTCATGGATGGGCTGGCCCGGCCCACCCTTCACTAGGAGGAGGTCCAAGGGCGGGTGGTAACAATTTGAAATTCAGAATTAGAAACAGTTCGAACAGATTAGTCACAGGGATAGGATGGGTGCTGAAAATGCACACCTCAAGTGTCAAAGGCCAGAGAAAAGATGTGTGTCTTAGGCAATAACCTTAGGCATGAAGGATTTAAACTTCTTATTGTCCTGTACCATAGAGGCTGGAAAGAAGCTAGACCCTAGAAATCTTTCCTGGCTGAGCCACTCATTGGTATCCACAAGGTACTGTTTTATTTCAGATTGGGTCAGGTTTTCCAGTGAGCTCATGATCACGCCTTGAAGCATGCCTTCAATATCCAGCAGCTGTAATAAAAAAATAAAAATAAAAATGAAGGATTAACCAAGCTTGTAGCCAAGCCAATTTTACAACCTATATCTCACGGCTCCCAATCCGGTGTCTAATTGCTTTGAAGATGAATAGGACATTTTCAGAGGGGTGAGAAAAGCAATTTTAATAAACAAGGTGCCCATCGTCTGACATCAGACCACGGATTGCCCTTGAACAACATTTTCCACCATATTATAACCCAGACATGAGAGGGGTGGCGGGATGTGTTGCAGTGGTGCTAACAATTAGCTATACTTGGCACGAGGGACCAAAAGAGCAGGTCTGGCAGTAGATGAAGTCATAGAACCTCAAAGAATACTGTAAACCTAAAAGGAGCAGATGCATGTTTATGTGAACAGGGCTTGTAACATCAGTCCCTTAGCAAATGCATAGTTAATGTTTGCATCCTTCTGGGTTTACACATTTCCAGTAAAACGTCTTGCGAGTTGGGAAGGCTGTTCAGTGCCGTAATTACGAAATTTCCATCACTTTCAGCAGCCGTGTCTGAAGGATGAGAAGACAAGCCGGTATCAACAGAGGTTGATCAGCTGGCTTATTGATGAAAAGAGAAATAAAGGTACCATTCTGTGTCCACCACACATCCAAGAGAGAAAGAGAAAGAGCTAATGTGATTTTAGCATCTACACTATACATATAATGAGCACTCACACATTATATGTGGGTGGCCTTTGTGGGATCACGCGCTGGGCTACAGTTCCCAGGGAACTTACTAGAAATAAGGGGCTGGCTTACATCTCAGTGTTATTATTCAGAGATTCACGCCCAGCCTCAATAATCTAGTTTTTTGCTGGGAGGTGGGGCCAGCCCCAGTTTAAATAGGGGGTGAGAGCCGACAACAGACAGGCTCTCAGCTCTGGAGATTCACCCTCCCTTTGTCTAATGTTTTCTTGTTCGCAGGTTAACTATTCCTTCCTGTTTAGCGGGCGGGCTGTGGTCTTTGACTGGTTGCTGTTGAAGGACCAGGAAGAAATTTTCCTGCATTGGCAGGTTTTGTCTTCCTCATAGCAGGTTGTCACAACTTTGGCGGTTATGGCCTTGGGTGGAATCCTTTAGTATTTTCTTCCCTATACGGGGGGGGGGGGGCGTGAAGTGGTGATTCACTCCCCCCAATGGTGGCGATTCCAGGGTCCCCCTCTTAAAGGGGCTATATATATGGGTGTCACTGGCCATATACCGAAAGGTTGTCAGTGAACTACCCCGCGTACAGGGATATGGGTTTGGCTGCTACACTTACGTCCCACAGAGCACCCCCATATCCCATTTACCCTGATGTGCCCCAGTTCCCCTGGCTGGGGGGCTGGGAGGGATACACACTCAAGGCCTAAGCCAAGGTCTTCCTGCATTCGAAAGTTTAAATAAAGTTGTGGCTGAATTTTAATTCCATATAATGGCAGAGTCTTTATTCCTTTCTTGTGATCCCTGGGGGTGGGGCTGTTGCGCCTGGTTATGCAAAGCAGTATCACACCACTTTAAACAATCACGGCTTATCCCCCAAAATATGGGTAACTGTAGTATAAGGGTATTGGGAGTTGTTGGGAGACTCCTAATCTCCCCACAGAGCTGCAATTTCCAGAGTGACTTAAAGGCCAATCCCTCTTCCAAGGGAACTCTGAGAATTGTAGTTCTGTGAGGGGAATCGTCTTGTCATGTAGGTCATAGCTGTCCATGATAGTTTGATTGCAAAAAAGGATTTAACATTACAGGGTTTTTGTAAATGTGCTGAAGAAGAAGAAAAAGAAGAAGAAGAAGAGTAGTAGTAGTAGTAGTAGTTTGGATTTGATATCCCACTTTATCACTACCCTAAGGAGTCTCAAAGCAGCTAACAATCTCCTTTCCCTTCCTCCCCCACAACAAACACTCTGTGAGGTGAGTGGGGCTGAGAGACTTCAGAGAAGTGTGACTAGCCCAAGGTCACCCAGCAGCTGCATGTGGAGGAGCGGGGAATCGAACCCGGTTCACCAGATTACGAGTCCACCGCTCTTAACCACTACACCAGCTGATGTGGTTAGCTTCACAGCAATAATTAGTTTCAATGAGAGTTTTGTCTCAAGTAAGGGGTTAATACATGAGTCTGACCAAACTGCGGGAGGCAGTGGAAGACAGGAGTACCTGGCATGCTCTGGTCCATGGAGTCACGAAGAGTCGGACACGACTAAACAACTAAACAACAAGGCTTTTATTTTTTAAAAGCTTTTATTTTTTATTTTTTTAAAGCAACCTGATCAGTCTGAGAAAGCTGACCACACATGGGCAGGATCTCAGTTTACATTATGAGCTGAAGAATAACTTCTTGGGGGAAACTAATACTTGATTCTTAATATGTCTCCATGTTACAAACTGGATAAATTCATATTTCAGAGTTGTGAACTTTGGTAGCATCTCTGATGAAGAGCGCTTCAACATGAGTAGGCTTCAAGCCAAACCACTGCCCTTTTCAATTCTCTGAATCTCTGTTTGAAGGGCATAACTCTGGCACGCATCAGATTCTTGCTGGGGTATCTACAGGCTCTGCTACGCTGGATCAACATCTGTCTCCTTGGGGAGCCATCTTCTTGGGAACCTGTTCCTCTGTTTTCTAGAACTCGTTTCCGGCTAGTGAACGATTCCAGCTGAGGTCAGTACCCGCCATCTGGCTCAGTGCCTCGCAAACTTGCAGATTTTGTGCAAAAGGACACTCATTGTCACCCAGCCCTGATGCAGGAATGCCAGGCCACCCTCAAAGCACCAAATCAGGCATGGGAACCACAAGCCCTGTTTCCTCTCACCCGCTTTTTGTCATCTAGCTCCCAGCCTCTGCTGTGCCTAAATGAATTTGACAAGGACATATTTACCCCCTTCTGGTAAATGCACAAGGCACTGCTGAAATCAGAAAGACCAGAGTCCACCCCTGCAAGGGATTATGGTCTTTCAGAACATAAGAAGAGCCTTCTGGATCAGGCCAATGACCCACCCAGTCCAGCATCCTGTTCTCATAGTGACCAACCAGATGCATCTGGAGAACCTGCAAGGACCTGAGCACAAGTGTATTCTCCCTTCCTGAGGTTTCCAGCAACTGGTATTCAGGAACATTACTGCCTCCAGCTGTGGTCTGTTGAATGGTTGCATGGTGAAATGTCAGCTAGCGATAACAGAACCAACAACTCTAAGGCTGCCTACTTATTGCTGGCCCATTGTAGCCAGTGAGTTGGGTCAGTGTGGTTGTCAGGAACAAGCCAGCAGTAAATCACACCAATCACAGTTGGAGTTAACTCTTTATTAGCAAAAACACAATCTGCACAGACTTGGCGGAGTGTCAGGTCTAATTAGGACACCAACTCATCTCTGGTAGGTCTTGCCCCCTGGAAGCAGTTGTTGAGACTGAAGGTCCCCACCTGCAATGGCCTGGGACTTGGAGCCAGAGGAGTCTCAGTCTGCACTGGATCCTTTGCCTCAGGAATCATCTGAACCAAGTCTGGGGCCTGGCCCTGAAGAGTTCCAGTCTGCACAGGTTCCCCTGCAACAAGCACCAGCTGGGCCGAGTCAGGGGCCTGAGCCTACCCTGGCTCCAGATGTGGGGATTACCTCGTTGCCTTCAGCTGGGCCATCACTTACAGCTTTTCCACTACTGGCTGGGTCAGGGGAGGCTGAGGCGGCCCCTGGGTCTAGTAACCCACCGACATCTCCTGAGCTGCAGAGACTAAGGTCTGAGAGAAGGAGAGACCTGAGTACTCGCAGGAAGAGTGCTTGCCTTCGGGCGAGACAGGGAGGTGAGTTGCTGGGGGATCAGGACTGGCTGTTACCCCGACAAAGATAAAAGGCTGTCAGACTGCACCCCAGGTTGCGGGAGCAACGTTGCTGTATGCCAGATTCTGTCTGAGATCCTGTACCTGTCCTTGCTTGGTTTCCTGCCTCATGTCCTGCCTTGGCCCTGTCGGACTGACTCCCAGAGGAACCTTCGGATTCTGGACCGGTCCTGGACCATGTTTCACAGGTTACCCTCGGGCCCAGCACACCACCCCTCCACAGCTGTCCAAGTCCCCTCCACTCTTGGGTTATTTCCCAGCAATTGGACACTGGATATGCATGTTGCCAACCTTTCCTGCCTCCTTTTCCTGCCTCTTCCGTGCCTCTTCTGGTTCTGGGAGACAAGTGTGGAGGGCAGCTTGTCACAGCAGGAGGGGGACATGCTTTTTTCCAGCCTGTCTTATCTCTACCTCTTGGCTTCCCTCCTTCTGCTTCAGCTTCTGCCTCTGATTCTGGAGTTCTCTCTGCCACAGACTCTCCCAGCTTGCTAAGCCCTGTTGCCTCCTCAGCTTCCGACACCTCCTCTTCCCAGTCTTCTCTCTCTGACCACTCTTCATTGTCCCACCACCACTCCCCGGGTTCTGAGCTTTCTTCCCTTGGTGGTTCCCCAGCTGGTTCCTCCCACTATTCCTCTGTGTCTGTCAGGGACTGGGCAGAGGAGGAATGGTGGAGACCGCCTCCCCAGTCTGACCCTTCAAGAGAAGAAGAAGACAGTTCAAAATTACAACAAGGGTTTGAGGGAGGTCACAGCTCAGAGGAAGATGAGGGGGAAAGCTGGGAAATAATGGGAGAGGAGGAGGAGGCAGACCTGGAGCAGGTGGCTGACACTTTATCACTAGAAAGCATTCCAGACCCACCATCTCCCAGAACCCGGCAAGCTTTAAAAGTAGGAGAGCAAAGGGCTCAGAGACAGATGGTCCTAAGCGGCAACCATAGGGGGGGTAGTACTGTTGATGAATTTGGACACGGGTAGCACTGTGGGTTAAACCACAGAGCCTAGGATTTGCCGATCAGAAGGTCGGGGGTTCGAATCCCCGTGACGGGGTGAGCTCCCGTTGCTCGGTCCCGGCTCCTGCCCACCTAGCAGTTTGAAAGCACACCAAAGTGCAAGTAGATAAATAGGTACCACTCTGGTGGGAAGGTAAACAGCATTTCCGTGCGCTGCTCTGGTTCGCCAGAAGCGGCTTAGTCATGCTGGCCACATGACCCGGAAGCTGTACACTGTCTCCCTCGGCCAATAAAGCGAGATGAGAGCCGCAACCCCAGAGTCGGCCACGACTGGACCTAACGGTCAGGGGTTTCTTTACATTTACCTTACTGTTGATGAATGAGGAAGTAGGAGAGAAGGAGGGAGAGATTTACTTGGAGCAACACCATTCTTCCAAGTGGCTGCATTCCCAAGCCTCTCTCTGTGAATATTGAATAAAAGCAGATGGTAAGGACTTCCCTTGTCTTATCTGTTCCTGGCAACCTGCCGTGGGGGTTGGATTCTCTGCCACCTGAGGAGTGGCGGAGGAAGGGGTGGGGGTGGCCTGCCTTTGGTGCCATCCCTGAAGGGGGTGACAAACCTGCCCCGACTCTGACGCCGCAGGGTGCTGTGGAACACCCCTCCACGCACAGCTTGCCCTGCCGACGGTATGTAGAGGTGCCAAGTGTACACTATACATAGTGGTAGTGTGCATGTGCCGCCGGGTGGTTTGCCCCGCACCAGGTGCCCAAGAGCCTTCCTTTGCCCCTGCACCTGACAGTGCCCAACCAGTCTATGACAGTAGTTGAGGCACCATCCTGATACTGGTGTTGCTACCACTTATGGGGATGAAAGTCCGTATAGTTAAAGCTATGATGTATGGAAGTGGGAGCTGGACCATAAAGAAGGCTGATCACCGCGGAATTGAGGATTTTGAATTATGGTGCTGGAGGAGACTCTTGAGAGTCCCATGGACTGCAAGAAGAACAAACCTATCCATACTGAAATCAGCCCTGAGTTCTCACTGGAAGGACAGATCCTGAAGCTGAGGCTCCAATACTTTGGCCACCTCCAGAGAAGAGAAGACTCCCTGGAAAAGACCCTGAAATTGGGAAAGATGGAGGGCACAAGGAGAAGGGGACAGCAGAGGATGAGATGGTTGGACAGTGTTCTCGAAGCTACCAGCATGAGTCTGACCAAACTGCGGGAGGCAGTGGAAGACAGGAGTGCCTGGCGTGCTCTGGTCCATGGGGTCACAAAGAGTCGGACACGACTAAATGACTAAACAACAACAACATGGGGATGGGGCAGGACAGAGCATGGTGACAAGAAGTTAGAAGCTGTGTGGGCACATTGGCAAAACCAACGGCTCTCCCACTGGCACACTTCCAGAGCCCTGACCTTGGCACTGCTGCTGCACCACCCAGGCAAGTACCCGCAGTGCTGGCATTGAGAGGGTTGCTCTGCAGTACCAACTCATTGTGCCCTCTGTTTCTTCACATGCAGTGTTGCACTTGGATGCTCTTTAACTTGGATCAGCTTGTCCTGGCTCCTGCCCAAGAACAACAGCAGGTGTACTTTCTTGAAGTAAGAAGCCAAGCTTTATTCTAACATGTAAACTCACCAACAGCAACTTTTTTCCTTTTAAAGAGCAACTTTTAAAGATGGCCTACATGAAAAACTATGGAGGTAGACACCTGCGATTTGACATGCTTAATCCTCACTTGCAGGGGCTAAATAATAATAATAATAATAATAATAATAATAATAATAATAATAATAATATATTTATATCCCACCCATCTGCTGGGTTTCCCTAGCCACTCTGGGCAGCTCCCAGCAGAATATTAAAAACATGATAAAACATCAAACATTAAAAACTTCCCTAAACAGGGCTGCCTTCATATGCCTTCTGGATAGTGCCTTTTGGATAGCACAGGATAGTGCGCACCCAGAAATGATCTCTTTCAGCTTCTGCATTCTGGAAGAAGGTACAGGGTTATAAAGACTAGCCGCCTGAGAAACAATTTCTATCCAAATGCAATTTTAGTTTTAAACGCAGTGTAAGGAGTCTCTATGGGAGTATATTGTATTTTAAAAATGGGGTATCAGAGTTTTTAGGGGGCTAACCAGGTTGGGATAGCTGGGATAGCAGGCTTGTTGGTTTTGAATGTCTTATGTAGATTTTTTTCCCCAATTTCATTGTTCTGTATGGGACAATGACAATAAAGATTATCGTAGCATAAAAGTCGGATAGTTGTTTATTTCCTTGACATCTGATGGGAGGGCGTTCCACAGGGCGGGTGCCACCACTGAGAAGGCCCTCTGGCTGGTTCCCTGTAACCCCACTTCTTGTAGGGAGGGAACCGCCAGAAGGCCCTCAGAGCTGGACCTCAGTGTCTGGGCTGATCAATGGCGGTGGAGACGCTCCTTCAGGTATACTGAGCCGAGTCTTTGTTAGGGATAGATATGTAACGATATCCATACTTAAGCAGAACTACGGCCCTGGTATTAATTTTCTATCTACCCTTGTAGGCTGCCCAGGCCCAACTCCCCCCAAAACCCTACCCAGTGTTTATGCACCAGGAGGTTACATTCCCTCCCTGAAAACACGACATTTAGAATCAAGAAAGCATCTCATAATGTGAAAATGTGCTGATAATAAACTTCGCATGGTTGGCGCTGACAGAAGGGAACCTTGGCGTTTCATTCTTAATTAAGCTCCGATGTCCCGGGTTAGGCAGCAGAAGCAGGACCTCTTAGCTTGGCAGGAAATGAACTTACGGAGGCTTCAATTGTTAACATGTGCTACAATTATGGATTTATTCAAATTAAAGGGGGAAGAGAGAAACCAGAGGTGCTCAAGAGTCCCTTGTGCCGCTCTGAAGCTCTGTGTGGCGCAGATGCCGGCTGACACAGGCCTGTACACTTTAATGCTAGGATAATGTAATAAAGATACGTGTGCAGAATTATCCTCATGCTAAAGTGCACGAGGAGGGGGGACCTGCTCCTACAGAGCTTGCTGTTTCTGTTGAACAACTGAGCTGAGATTTCAGACGCTGAAAAATCCATTGTTTCTCTTGCAGAACGATAGCTAAGCGCCTATTGATGGTTGGAAGTGCAGCAGCAAGGATCATTCAGTTTGTAACCGAAGGGTTAATTCTGTTTATCTGTAAGTCAGCTAACCCAGAAGGTTGAGGTAGAGGTGCTGCTTGCCATGAGCACCTACTTTCATTTAACACTTTAAAAAAATTGTGTGCTCATCGCTTTGAGATAGTTGTTTAGAAGGAGATTAATAACACTGGGGAACAATTTTTTTCTGGCATTGACACCTGCAGTTGTTCTAACCTAATTTCGACGTGCTGATTTCATATCTGAAGTTGGTTTTGTTCTCTGTGCTCTAGTTTTCTTTGCAATTCATGTTTTTCACTTTTCACTGTAAGCTTTGTTTTTCACAGTGCAAGAATTCAATATTTTATTAAACACATAGCCAAAGTAGTACAATATGAGTATAAATGTAAGTGACTTAAGTGGTTAGAGTGTTGGATTAGGACCTGGGAGACCAGGGTTGATAATCCTCACTTAGCCTTGCTCACTGGGTGACCTTGGGCCAGTAACTGCCTCTGAGCCTAACCTACCTCACAGGGTTGCTGTGGGAATTAAAGGAGGAGGAGAACTATGTGTGCCACTTTGATATCCTTGGAGAAAAAAGCTGGGATATAAATGCAATAAAACGAATAAAAATAAAATTATTATTTTCTGCCCAGATTGAATTCCAGGTGTGTGTTTGTTTGTGAGATTAAACATGCAGAACACCACACAGAAAAATATGGCCGCAGAGTGGGGTTGTGGGTTAGAAGGGCAATGGAAAATAACAAGTGCAGAAAGGATAAGTAGCCACAACCAACAAGGTTTTAGAAGATGTGGCAAGCTCCCAGTCTGCGCTGGAGAAGCAAAACAACCTAGTCTAGCATGTTCTCATAATCCGTGGGACTTTGTAATTGCACACCGAGCTTAGGGAAAATATATTGGTACGCCTTAAAAACATT
Organism: Podarcis melisellensis; assembly: GCF_964234715.1. Lineage (NCBI taxonomy): Eukaryota > Metazoa > Chordata > Lepidosauria > Squamata > Lacertidae > Podarcis > Podarcis melisellensis. The sequence continues at coordinate 14,998,787 of NC_138539.1, read as the reverse complement.
ACGGGAGATGAGATTCCGTGGAAAACCGTTATTATTCTCGCAGGGTACATGGAAATCTGTGCAAAAAAACAGAGTAGAGATATCTGATTGCAAATGCGTTGGTGGCAGGCAGGACTTCATTGGCAAGACGCTGGGAGCGACACCAATTGCCAGCGGCTGAGTTTTTGGAAATGCAATATATGGAATATTATGTTGATGTACAAAACCGAGTTGACTTCAGATATTGTTGGAAAGGGAAAGTTGATTCAGGTGACGCAATGGAAGCGCTCTGATCCAGTATTACAGCAGAATGGTGGCATTTGAGAATGGCAATGCAAGGAGTGTATTGGCTCTGATACAATGGGTGGGATATAAATAAAATTATTATTGTTGTTGTTGTTGTCTGATACGGACTTGCAGTGCATAATGATTGACACTCCATGTCACATTTTTCCACGGTGTTTGGCATTTTCTTTGGGTCATACCCAATGGTAGTCATAACTTATGTCTATTGATTTTCACAGGTCTACTCTGATTATGACTAATGCTGAATGCCACACTTTAGCCATGTTGTTTTAAATATATTTAAACACACACACACAGTTTATTTACTTCAAAGTTTCCCCTCTTGCTGTGCTTTTCTCTCCGACAAGAACAGCTATCGAGGTTCTAGAAAATATTTTGTCTGTTTATTTCTAAATAGCCTTTCCAGACCAAGACCTTCCAAGGCAGCAAACAACTATATAAACATGCAGCTATATAAACACGCAACTTATTTTTTACGCTGCCTTATGAAAAGCTTTTTCTGAAAGGTGGGATATATATTTATTAGTGGAATTTTGATTTATTAGTTATTACTGTAGGGCAGTCAGACAGACTAGGGAGATCCAGGTTCCAATCCCCATTTGGCAATGAAGCTCATTGGGTGTCCTTGGGCCAGTCACAGTCTCTCAACCTAACCTACCTCACAGGGTTGTTGTGGAGGGGGGAAACAGTGCACACTCCCCTGAGCTCCCTGGAGGAAAAGTGGGATATAAATGTTATGATAAGTTGTCCGGGGCTGACAGAATCATATTTTAAAGCAGTGTTTCCCAAACTTGTGCTTCCAGTAGTTTTGGGGCTACAATTCCCATCAACCTTGACCACTGGTCTGCTAGCTAGGGATGATGGGATTTGTAGTCCAAAAACAGCTGGAGACCCAAGTTAGGGAAACCCTGTTTTAAAGCATTTCTGTCTATTTTTTGGAATTAATTTGAAATCAAATTTCAAATAATGTCAGGTGTTTAATTCTAAAAATGCAGAAATACAATCCAGCCAGCTCATATCAAATTACGTCACATCATTTCAAAACAGACAGATTTCCAAAGTATTTTTTTTTTAAGACCAACACTGAAGGTGGGTGATCTGGTTTCTCCACATGGAACCTTATATATCTATATCCTCTTCTGTTGGGCTTTGGTGCTCACAGGGGAACAAGTGGCAACGACCAGAATCTCGCAAAGGCATTGCTGGTAGCAGCTGCCAGGGGCTTCTCCTGCCTGAGCTTTGGAAGACCTGATTGTAGCAAAGCGAGAGAATCATCTGAAGGTTTTAAAAGACTGGCCAGTGGATGCTTAAAAGGATCTGTGGCATTTGCCCTCCTAGGTGTGTGACATCATACCGGGTTCATAGGGAAAGCGTTAACTAATTGTAAAATGACTAACCAATGGGAACCCAGGGGGCAGAGTGAACTGCACACTATGAAATCTCATAGTACCGGCAGTCCTCGAAAGATTCCATCAATGGTGTCTCCGAAAATTTTTATGCATCACCTGGGAAGACAGGCAAACTAATGCTAGTGTACTGGAAGAAGCAAAGAACACCAGTGTCGAAGCAATGATTCTTCAGTATCAACTTCGTTGGACTGGTCATGTTGTGTGGATGCCTGATTACCATCTTCCAAAGCAACTACTCTATCCCATACTTAAAAATGGAAAGCGTAATGCTGGTAGCCAACAAAAGAGGTTCAAAGACTCTCTCAAGGCAAATCTAAAAAAAAAAATGTAGTATAAACACTGACAACTGGGAAACACTGGCCTGCGAGTGCTCCAATTGAAGAACAGCCTTTACCAAAGGTGTCATGAACTTTGAAGATGTTCGAGCTCAGGATGAAAGGGAGAACCGTGCTAAGAGGAAAGCATGCTTGGCAACCTATGCCCCCACTGTGGAACGACGTGTGGATCCAGAATTGGCCTCCACTATCACTTACGGACTCACTTTTAAAACCATGTTTATGGAAGACAGTCTTACCTGGCTACGAGTGATCGCCAAAGAAGAAGACTTGGTCTGGCAGGACGGATGAGTTGAAAACCACTCATGCACAAGAGAAGGACAAAAGAATACTAGCAAAACAGCATCCTTGGAAAAGTTTGCTGTAAAGTGGGGTTTTGAGGGGACAGAGGAAGGAGGGCTCCACTCCTGAGATGGAATTCCAGGTGCATTTACTTCAAATTGCCTAGTTTTAGTTTCTGAAGCTGAGCAGCCATCATCACAATAGAGTAATTTTAGACTCTTAGATGGACTTAATGGCCTTTCAGGGAGCAGGGTCTATTTTAAGTGGTAATGTTCATTACGTCACTTCAAAATATGGTAAACAAACCCTGCTGGATTGGGGGGGGGGGCTATTCCTGCCCTGACAGCACCACTCTGACAGAGTCTGCTATCTCACAGCTACATCGTATGACAAAAGTCGGATAATATTCTTATGAGTTGGTTGGGAAAGGAAATGAGTGCCCACCAAATTGTGGATATTACTTTTTAAAAAATAAAACAAGAAGAGAAGTCCCCTGAATTAGACAGTAACCATCAGACCTCCCCCAAGGCTTTGGAGGAGCTTGAATCTAACGAAGTTATCCTGGAAGCCTCTTGCCCTAGACAGAAAGCAGAACTCGCTGGTCCCTTCCCTTGACCCTCTCCTTCCTTAGCTTGTTCATCTCCTCCCATGAAACCCTAGACTTTATCTCTGATACCGCTGCAATTATGAAATGCAAGTTCGCCGTTTCCACAAGGCCGTATTTACATGACATCATGGAGACAGATGGCACTTTGCAAATTACTTGGCAATGATGCATCCCAGATCCAAACCGCTTAACGGCGCAAGACAGACAGGACAGGACAAGCCATGACAGAAGACAGAGGTGGAGGACAGGAAGGAAGGAAAGGACAGCGGCTGTAACAAACAAGGACCATATGATATCTTTTGCAAAGCAGCCCGCATCTTAGGGAGTTCCAGCCGTCCCTATCTCACCCTCCTTCTTCTCCCCACTCCTGCCCTGAATCTTTCAACATCCTTGCAGGGCAAGGGAAGGAGAACGAGCAGGGATAACTCATCCCATGGAGATAACTGTAAGACACAGGGACAAATACTATTGGGCCAAACCACATAGTGGTTTTTAAAAATAGAATTCAGGTTTGTTTCCCCCCCCCATTCCTGCCTCATTGCACTTTGCTTTTCATCCAAAGCCATATAAATTAAACACTTCTCCTTTTTCCACCATGCTGCTGATCCGTGTGGGACGTGACTCATGCATCGGCCCAGTTTCTTTGCAGGGCAGTGGAGTAGGCACAGAGTAGAACATCGTGCGCCAGGCGGGTCAATGCATGTAGAGGTCTGGTGGCATGAGGGTCTGATAGGCACGGTTCTTCCCCCCTAAGTAAAAAATGGTACCAATCCGCCTTATGCCCATGCTGTCCTGCTCCCTGCGCCCCATTGTCACGCCAGGAGGACTTGAATGAAGGTGAATCAAAAGTCACCCATGCAGGGAAGAGCCCGTAGCACTCCTGTCCTCCCAACCTGGGGACTTGTCTCTCGCATCACCCTCAGAATCCAGTGAGGACCTTCCTTGTAGCGCCTTCTGTTCTCCAGTGCTGCCAGAGCCAGGGGCTTGGGAAAAGGGGCGGTGGGGTTGGATCACTGAGGGGGGTGACATTTGGCACGCCACTCGCCCATGACTCCCAAGCCTACCTCTAGTTATCGGGGTAAGGGGCGGAGCGGCGCTGCTTTGCCAGCGGCATTCCCCATTCCCCCTTTCATTTTGACAGCTTAGGAGAGGCTTGGGAGTCACGGGTGGTGCACCGAATGTCTGCCATGGGCAGCTCAGTCCACCCCCGTGGGTGGCTTGCTCCACTCCCTGGCTGCAGGGCACGCGCACCACTCCAGGCACTCAAGCGGCTATCCTCTGCGCCATGCCCCCCACGGGAGCATGCACGCCCTGGGCAGTGCAGAATTATTCTCTCCCACTGGCCGGAGCATACAAGGCTACAGACCCTCACACAGGGTCCCCGGATGTTTAGTGGTCTATTGATCCCTGTGCCACCACTGTGCTTGCTTCCCTGCAGCCACCAACCAGTTACTCTCTGGTAAAACACTGAGTCCAGATAGTTGTTAAAATGAACCAAAAAAAGGGGGCAGTTCAGGGCCAGCACCACCAACCAAACTGTTCAGCCGAATTCTGGCTGAAGCTCAGGGGCTTCTCAGTCAGTGAGGAACACCCTGAAACAGCTTGCGCATCTGTGCCATCAAGTGGATGTGATGTCCTGCTCCCTCTTCATCTGGCTTTTGAGCTCAGAAGAATGAGGAGGAACAACCAAGAGTGTGACTTATGCTCCTAAGAGGGGAGGGACCCAGAAGGGCTTGAGCAGATGTTTCTGGCTTACTCAAGCCGAATGCATGTGGGTTTGTGGTTTCTCTTAAGTGTTTGCTAATATTTACCATATTGCACAGTCAAACATCCTTTCTCAACTGAGCTGGCTGCTCATAATGCAACCCAGATGAGTTCATCAACAGTTGTCGGGGCCTTTTCTCTTCTTTTTTGGAGATGTGTGAAATCAAATGTTCCCCTCCCAAATCCATTCATTCCATTTATGCCAGAGGCTTTCAAGCTGTATGGTTTTTTGAGGTGGGGGAGGAGTGGAGACTGGTTTTTCCCTGGGTTCCTCAGTGAGAAGATAAATCAAGGTTGCTAGATGTTCATGGGGGCATTGGGAGAGTTCTGCTGGATCAAACCAAGCTTCTATTTCATCCAGCACCCTCTTGCACGCCACTGCCAAGGATGTGAGGAAGCCCCCAACAAAAGCCTGAGTAAAAAACAATTCTTGTTGCTGCCATTGCTCCAGTATTATTGATGCATCTTGAAGTGGGCTTGCTTGCAAATGAAAAAGAAAATGACTGTTGATATATCCTGTAGAATGTTATGTCTCAGAATCTGGCAGTGAACAAGCACGGCCATTAATTGGAAGCTAAGAGGAGCTCTCAGTGAAGTTTTGTTGTTTTGCAAGAAAGAGGGCTGGGAGGTCTTAATTCAGACCATCACTCCCCTTCAGCTAATTGGTAGAAATTTGCACGTTCTTTAAAAGGAGCCTATGAACAGCCCCTCCCCCAAATCACCAAAAGTGAGGGTTAGAACTCCCTCACTTCTTGCCTCTGCTAAATGAACCCAAGTTCCTCCAATTTTATTTCTCTCTTTTTGCCTTCTGCCTTCTGGCAATGCCTGCAACCAAGCTGATGCAAAATGTATTGCTCTGTTTTCCTTTGGACCACATCAGTGATGCTGAGAGGGGTTTATTTGTCATCTGAGCAGCCCAGGACCTCCAGACACACTGCCCAGGCTTGTACCTGGGAGGTCACCTCAGTGCTGCTAAGGCAGCAAAAACAACATGGGAGGCAGCAGTGGTGAGCTACCAGTCTCTGCAGCCACAGCAGGTGCTGTGATTCTCCAGCAATTTGACTTCAGCCCCGGAGGCACACTCCATTGTCTCTTGAGACAGATGGTTGCCAACCAAGACACTTCATCTTCCCCAAGGCAACCGAAAGCAACTTACAACCAAACAGCCTACAAGTGTATGCAGCCTAACTTTGCACATCTCATTCCCCACCCAGCTAGGAAGTCTTCTTCTGCATGTGTATGTCGCTTAGCTGGATTGGGGCAAAAAAACACACCACTTCTAGCAGTTGCCATATGTAAAAAAACAACAACTAACCACACATATCATATGTGTAGTCTGGGGTTTCTATAAATATACAATCACTAGTCCAGTGTAATTAATCTTTGCATTCAACAAAGATGTTCTGATCTCTTTGCAATGCAGGGAGGGTTGGTTTACATTAGCTGCCCCTAGTAAAAGATTTCATTCTTTGATTGACATTCTGGGCAGCTTTGATCTTTGCATTATCTATTGATCCCCCTTGCATTGCAGCTTGGCACCGCAGCCAGTCAATGCTTTAAAATGAATCAACTTCCTACTTGGACCACCACTGGCTACTGGATCAAGCCTCTGGCCCCATCTAGTCCAGGATTGATGCTTTGGAATTATGGTACTGGAGGAGACTCTTGAGAGTCCCATGGACTGCAAGAAGATCAAACTGATCCATTCTTAAGGAAATTAGACCTGAGTGCTCACTGGAAGGACAGACCGTGAAGCTGAGGCTCCAATACTTTGGCCACCTCATGAGAAGAGAAGACTCCCTGGAAAAGACCCTGATGTTGGGAAAGATGGAGGACACAAGGAGAAGGGGACGGCAGAGGACGAGATGGTTGGACAGTGTTCTCGAAGCTACCAGCATGAGTTTGACCAAGCTGCAGGAGGCAGTGGAAGACAGGAGTGCCTGGTGTGCTCTGGTCCATGGGGTCACGAAGAGTCGGACACAACTAAACGACTAAATAACAACGACAACAACAAGTCCAGAATCCTGTTCTCAAAGTGGCCAACCAGTTGACTATGGGAAGCCCACAGACAGCACCTTGGGCACAAAAGCAGCCTCCGTTCCTGCAGTTCCCAGGAAGTGGCATTCAGAAGCAAGTTGTCTCTGACAGTGCAGGGACAATTTAGCCATCCGTATTAGTAGCAGTGATTTACTGTATATGGAAGAACCAGAATACACTTTGGGGTGATGTTCAGAAGAATTCCACTAGGGGACAGAATTGCGTTCTGAATTAACTTTTAGCTTGTTGGAAAAGCGATAGCTTCCAGAATCTTAAATCTTTCAATGTGGGGACGCAGGCAAAGTCCTCTTGTTGCTGTGGGAACAGACCAAAGCAGAGGGTAAATAATTTGACAATAACGAGAGACCATTTCAATTTTCTTCCCACTTTTTAATGCTGCAGGTGGGGTTATTTTTTGGGAGGGGTGCGTTTGCGTTTTTTAAAACCACTTTAATTTTCAAATTCTCCTTTCGCCCTGCTGTAATTAGATCCATCATTTGTTGCCTAACCTGAAATCTGCTCTGTGAGAAGTCTGGGGAACACAAGACCCTCCCTACTGCCAAATGGGATCATGGCACATAGGTCTATTTAGACGCCATGTATTCAAAAAACCCTGGCTCCCAGGACTCCCTGCTCTCCATTTCCTTTCATCTCAGCACCTCACTTCGAATCAAAAAGAGCAGCTGCATTCTTCACATGGACTGACTGGCTTTTTCTCAGAAAGATATTCTGAAGTTAAACGTATGATGCACACAAGCACCCTCACAAATTTGGGTTCGTCAGCAGAAACAGAAGTTTAGAAGCTGACATTTTATCTTACTGCTTTTGAGCCAAAGGCAACCAGCTCATACTCTCCAACATTTCTCTGATGAAAATAGCGACGTCTTATTCTATTATTAAAAGGGACGTGGGTGGCGCTGTGGGTTAAACCACAGAGCCTAGGACTTGCCAATCAGAAGGTCGGCGGTTTGAATCCCCGCAACGGGGTGAGCTCCCGTTGTTCGGTCCCTTCTCCTGCCAACCTAGCAGTTCAAAAGCACCTCAAAGTGCAAGTAGATAAATAGGTACTGCTCCAGCGGGAAGGTAAACGGCATTTCTGTGTGCTGCTCTGGTTCGCCAGAAGTGGCTTAGTCATGCTGGCCACATGACCCGGAAGCTGTACGCCGGCTTCCTCGGCCAGTAAAGCGACATGAGAGCTGCAACCCCAAAGTCGGTCACGACTGGACCTAATGGTCAGGGGTCCCTTTTACCTTTACTATTCTATTGTTGCTGTTGTTGTTGTTGTTGTTATCATCCCACCCATCTGACTCTGGCCACTCTGGGTGGCTTCCAACATATATAAAAACAGAAAAAAATTAAACATAAAAAACTTCCCAATACAGGGCTGACTTCAGAGGTCTTCTAAAGGTTGCATAGTTACTTATCTCCTTGGCTAAGGGGTTGCATAACTCCATACCCTCTAACATTTCTTCAATGTAAATAGAGACATCCTAAGGAAAAGTGGGACATTCTGGGATCAAATCAAAAACTGGAATGGATTCTGTATGAAACGAACACCACCCCTCACAAATTTAGGTTCATCAGGGGGAATAAGAATTTAGAAGTTGACATTTTATTTTACTGCTTCCGTGCCAAAGGCACCCAGCTGATTGCGGCTGGTGGGAAGTGATTCTGGTCATCTGCGCTGCCTTGTATTAAGTGACCCTCCTTTGAGAAATACTGAGTTCTCTCTCTTCCACCAGAGACATGTTTATTAGGGCAAATGGGGGCAATAGCCTACTGTGGTGATCACACAAGGTCCCCGGACCTTTAACGGTCTATGGATCCCTGTGCCACCACTGTGCTCGCTTCCCCGCTGCCACCAACCCGTTACTCTCAGGTAAAACACTGAGTCCAGACAGTTGTTAAAAGTGAACCAAATAAACAAGTTTATTTTATAAACATTAACAAGTTTGTGGTTTCTCAGATAATATTCCTGTCAGTATCTATACCTTCTTAATACCTTCTGATTCATTATCTCAACTCTCTCACATCAGACTAGCCCAACCCACAGACTTATCCTCTCTGTCTCTTCTAACTCCAGACTGTCTTCTCAACCACCCTAACTCTAACTCACTTAAAAAACCCAACCCTCTGTGCTTAAACCTTTGTTGTTGTTTAGTCGTGTTCGACTTTTTGTGACCCCATGGACCAGAGCACGCCAGGCACTCCTGTCTTCCACTGCCTCCCACAGTTTGGTCAAACTCACATTCGTAGCTTCAAGAACACTGTCCAACCATCTCGTCCTTCTCCTTGTGCCCTCCATCTTTTCCAACATCAAGGTCTTTTCCAGGGAGTCTTCTCTTCTCATGAGGTGGCCAAAGTATTGGAGCCTCAGCTTCAGGGTCTGTCCCTCCAGTGAGCACTCAGGGCTGATCTCCTTAATAATGGATAGGTTTGATCTTCTTGCAGTCCATGGGACTCTCAAGAATCTCCTCCAGCACCAGAATTCAAAAGCATCCATTCTTCAGCGACCAGCCTTTCTTATTGTCCAGCTCTCACTTCCATAAATCACTACTGGGAAAACCATGGCTTTAACTATACGGACCTTTGTTGGCAAGGTGATGTCTCTGCTTTTTAAGATGCTGTCTAGGTTTGTCATAGCTTAAACCTTATACACAATTAACTCCGCCCCTTGGGTTCCCATTGGTTAGTCATTTTACAGTTAGTTAACCCTTTCCTTATGAACCCAGTATGATGTCACACACCTAGGAGGGCAAACGCCACACCTACAAACCTCAGTCTGCCCTGAGCCAGCCCCCGGCTGCCTACTTTCATGTGCACAACCACAAGGAGGGTAGCCAGGCCCAGACAGAAGGGGCATGCTGGCATTTTCTGGTGAGAACTCGTGAGATTTTGCTGATATATCCACTGGCAGAGTGGGAAGGGCACAGAGGCAGCCTGCTGTGGTTTGCCTCGCAAAGTGGTGCGGGGGGCACACTCGTGCGCCGCAGACCAGGCGGGGAGAGAGGTGGCGAAGCTGCTGTCAACTCTCCTCTTCTCCTTGTCATTTGTCGCTAGTGATGCTACAGTCACTGTCCAACCAGGCAGAGGGCCTTCTCGGTGGTGGCACCCACTGTGGCGATCACACAGGGTCCCCAGATGTCTGACGGTCTATTGATCCCTGTGCCACCACTGTGATTGCTTTCCCGCTGACACCAACCCATTTCCCTTGGGTACACACGGAGTCCAGTCAGTTGTTATAATAATCAAGTTTATTTTTAAATAAATAATAAATAAATAAATAATAAATAATAAATAATCAAGTTTATTTTTATAAGCATGAACAAGTTTAAGGTTTCAGTTAATTCTTCTTGTCAGTTTCTTAATCTTAGTTTCTTTTCTGACCTATTCGTTCCTAACACCTTCAAACTGATTATCCCAACTATGTACCTGACTCCACCTAACAGTTCCTCTCACTCTCTCACAACACAACTCAACCAATCCACAGACTTAACCTCCCTCTTCCTTCTCCAACTCCCAACTCTCAACTGACTTCCACACAACTCCCACTCTAACTCCTTCCCTTGGGTTCCCACTGGCCAATCACTTCACACTCATTTAACCCTTTCCTTATGACCCACCTAGGAGGCCAACGCCACACCCGCCCTATGGACCGCCCTCCCATCAGATGTCAAGGAAATAAACAACTATCCAGCTTTTAGAAGACATCTGAAGGGAATGTTTTTAATGTTTGTGCTTTCAGTTCTGTTGGAAGCCACCCAGAGTGTCTGGGAAAACCCAGCCAGGTGGGCGGGGTAGAAATAATAAATAATAATAATAAATATTATTATTAATAGGCTCTGACCCTGGCATGGCAATAGTCTGTGCAACACCCAGAAATTGATGTGTTTGCCTAGTGAAAAATGAGCCGTCCTTTCCCCACCAGTGCTAGGAAAAGTAAAATGCAAATAAACCCATACTTTAAGTGGGGGGGAAATGATCTTTACTTCTGCTTGTGTGTATGATGCCTTGAACAAGTGCAACATTCAGTTTTTCTGGGAAATTCTATGCTTTCAAGTCGCTGAGAGATCTAAGCAACCTTGCTGGTAGCTCCGGGAAAGTTTTACAGTATAAACACACCTACCCGAGGTTCTGTATTTTAGCCCACTAATTAGCCAATAATTATCCTCTCAATGCGTCTTGGAAGTGAAACCAAGGCTGTGACACAGGAGAAGAAGGTCAGGCTTTGATTGCCTCGCTGCCTCACTTCTTAGCTGAAAAGCAGCCAATTATACCTGTTGTAAAGCGAGGTCAAAGCATCAGGCTGGCGATATAAATAAATTAGATCCTGTTTGGGTTCTTAGACGGGGGTGTATTAATAGCTAGGCACAAATAGCTTAGGTTTGTTTGAATGCCTTTCAAGGAAATGAGGGGGGTAATACACTAAAAAGCAGTCTAGCTATATCCTGGAAAGAGAATAAGATTTGCAAGCCTAAAGCCAGCCGTTTTGTTATAAAGGGGGCCTGAGGATACATTAGGAGATGGTGTGTCATAAGTTGATGTGAAACGACACACAAAGCTAAACTAAATTTTGTGTTTCAGTTTATGGCCAGAGCAATCTGAGAGGCAGAGGAACCTTTTCCTAGATGACCTGCCAGCTCTTGCCAGCAGAATGGAAGGTGGTAGTGGTCACACAAAGAATGTCCTCTTCTATGGACCTTTACCTTTCTAAATCCCTCCTTCCTAGGGTTGCCATACGCCCAGAATTTCCTGGACATAACTGGGATTCTGCTGTCGGAAACTGTGTCCGGGCAGAAATCGCTGAAACGTCTGGGAAAATCTGGATGTTTGGCAACCTGTGTCAGTACAGTGGTACCTTGGTTCTCAAACTTAATCCGTTCCAGAAGTCCGTTCCAAAACCAAAGCGTTCCAAAACCAAGGCATGCTTTCCCATAGAAAGGAATGCAAAGTGGATTAATCCATTCCAGACTTTTAAAAACAACCCCTAAAACAGCAATTGAACATGAATTTTACTATCTAACGAGACCATTGATCCATAAAATGAAAGCAATAAACAACGTACTGCAGTCACACAATCAATCCATCAGTAGCTGAACTGGGTTCCACACAGTCACAAAAACAAAACAAAAAAGCTGCAAAAACACAAACACAAAATAAATAGCAAAAACAGACAAGATAAATGTTGGGGATGAAGGACATTGTGATATGTTTTTGCTGGTACACAACTTGTAATGCTGCTATAAACCTGTCGATGTCCCAAACCACTTGCTGTACATTCAGACACAGCAATTGTCTGAGAGAGAGCTGTGACAGATGATGTTTCAATGGGCAACATTTTCCAGAGCTAAAGGGGAACTTCACAACTGAAGAAGAAGACGAAGAGTTTGGATTTGATATCCCGCTTTATCACTACCCGAAGGAGTCTCAAAGCGGCTAACATTCTCTTTTCCCTTCCTCCCCCACAACAAACACTCTGTGAGGTGAGTGGGGCTGAGAGACTTCAGAGAAGTGTGACTGGCCCAAGGTCACCCAGCAGCTGCATGTGGAGGAGCGGGGAATCGAACCCGGTTCACCAGATTACAAATCCACCACTCTTAACCACTACACCACACTGGCACACCACACTACATCCACACATACGCTGGATTTGATACCACCTCAAATACCTGAGTCCCCTAGGAATGATAGTCACTAAGAAACTGGAATTCAGTAGTACCCTTTTTTGACAAGACCAGTCTGCACACCAAGCGAAGGGCCGGTGCTGTGAATTCTGGAGGCTGCCCCCAGTTCAAATCTCAACTCAGCCATTAAGTCACTCTCTCGGCCTCAGCTCTCCCATCTGTGATTTGGGTACAGTAGCACTGGCCTTCCTTGCAGGGCCGCTGTGAGGATTGCAACCACGAAATGTGAATGTGCGCAAAGGCTCACACTGGAGCAGAAACCCACCCTGGTTGAGCTTCTCTTGCAGCTGAAGACAGAAGATGACCTTTACTAAAGCAGACCCTCGAGGCTTTACCTTTGAGTCAGTTTGTGAGTCACAAGCACTATTGGTTTCCTTCTTAAAGTGCTTTCTCTCCCACCCCCAACCTCCTGTTAGATGCAGGATAGTTGAGAAGCCACTGGGGTGGTTTTTTTCTCTCTCAAGCACAACTAAATTTTCGTTGCTAAAGCCTCAGTTTGCCCCAGGAAGAAACATGACACATTGTGAGAACTTACTTTGAAAGCAATTCTCTTCCCCATCCATCCACCCGCCCCCTTTCAAATCCCTGCTTTTATGGATAGTTGGAAGGAAATAGAAATTAAAATAAATAAATTCCAGCTGGTGCCTTTGTAATTTGCAGATTCATAGGAATTTGTCAAGTTATCCGATTAGCAGTTTCTTATGGCTCTTTGGTGAGATTTTACCCAGCCCACTAGGCTATGCATAAACTTTTTTAGTCGGTGGGAGAGGGGTGGAGGGAACAAGCACAATGCTAGTAAGTGCATTGATTAAACAGGAGCTATTCCTGTTTGGGTGGGTCTATGAACAAGCTGATTTACTCATGCCAAACATCTGTGGTTGTGGGATAAATGTGCATCTGTTTATGCAGTATGCAAATTCATGGCGAGAGAGAGAGAGAGAAATGTCACTGAAAGCTTTGGATGCACATCTGGAACATACAAAATAAGAACTGGTGCTGTAGTGATTAGAGAGTTGGACTAGGAGCGAATCTACACTGGCCGGTTATAACATTAAAAATGTGTTATAAAAATGTGACACCAGAGGGCGCTGCAGAGCAGCCATCTGGGGGAATGGGAAATTGCATTGAGAGCTATGTAACTTTTTTTTCATATAGCCTTTAATAGCGTTTTTGCATATCAGTGAAGATCCAGCCTAGGACCTGGGAGCCCAGGGTTCCAATCCCTGCTCAGGCACAAGGCCTACCTTGGCTTAGTCACTAGCTCTCAGCCTAAATCCCGCACAGCTTAAAGACCACCGCCACTACATGGGAGACAAGTTGAAGAAAATGAAACACAAATCGACCCCGTCCCATAGCTTAACCAATTGTGAGTATGGGCTATGAGATCTAAAAAAAAGTGTAGACTTGCACATGCTGGCCAGCTTCCATTTTGATTTGAAATGTTTGTTTTGGGCTTCTCAGAAGTACATTAAAGCATGAAGTCTGTGAGGGGATCACTGGCCTGCAATGGCGCTCACCTGAGAATTGCCCAAACTGCATCATAGGGCTTATCCTTATGTACCTTTTACCTCACTTTTTCCAGGCACAGGTCCATGCTTAAAACCTCTGTGTCCAAGCAGTTTCCCCCCTCCTTATCCCCAGAGCTTTCCACACAAAAAGCTGCTCTTTAAAGCTGAATCAAAACAAACATCAGTTTGGGTTTCCTGCAGATTGGCGTTTGTTCTGATCGAGCTTTAAAGCTCCAGGATGAAAAAAAATGGGAAAGAGCAGAAGAAAGGTAAGTGTGGATAAGCTCATAATGTACAGAGATGGCCATTTTGGGTCTGCAGCCAAAGACTACTTATTACATGGGTGGGTGGCTTGGATGGTCACGAATGTGCAATTAAACATGTTTTGCCTCTCAGCAAGTGCCCCGTATTGCATTTTTGTATTTTCAGTATGTAACAGTTACCCCCTTTTGCAGAAACAACTGGCGTTTCTTTTCTGTTAATAGTTGCAATTAGCCATGATTATTCAGCCAAGGCAAGTTCAAGTTTCCGTTCTTAAATGTCACTCGATCTTCTGGAGTTAGAGGAGCGTTGTGTGGCAACTGAATTCCTACCAAAGTATTTTCAGGTCACCAAAATGTCTTCCCCCGACAATATTTATCCCATGTAATGCATCCGGGCCATTTGGGTGGGAGCTGCTAAGAACTCTCTTGCTGCAAAGTAGAGTTTTAATGACATGGGTGCGATCTTGCTCTCCAGAGTATTTGAAGTCTAGTTTCTAACAGCAAAATTGCCCTGCGGTAAGCTATGTTAATTACAAGAATGAGCTTGAACCATATTTGAGTGAACTTTGATGATAGATTGTAATGCAGCTATCAAGGCATCTTATACGATGGATATTGTCGAGGGGTGAAGCAGAAATTAAATGCTGCTTTTGTCTCTGCTCTAAGCTGATGTGGGGAGAAAATCTGGACGGCATTCCTCTATATGCTGCATTATTCCAATTCACTGGAAGCTCACTGCAAATTTCTGTATTGATATAAGGACATAATTATTTGCCTCCCCCAATCATGGCTGAAATTTCTAGATACTTTATTATTTACTTATTAATGAATTGCCTTTCCCATTGCTCTCAGGGTGATTTACCTGTAGAAACTACCTTAATGTAAATACCTTACATAAACAACATAAAAAGCTTTTGTTAAAATTACAAAATAAAACTGAAGGTCTTGTAAAAGCAATACAAAATAAGTCTTAATAGTTGTCAGACTTAAAGACTTATGCAATTTCACTCTAGACCTGACCTGCGTGATGATAAACAAGTGTAGCAGTTAATGTTTTGTTGAAATCAATATTTTCTTTGTAAGTTTTATGCTGGGTTTCCATTTGGAAGGTGCAAAATGTCCGGTGCTCTTTTTTGTTCTTCTTCTAACCGATAGCCAATACAAAATTACTTATTAACAACTATAACTTCTTATCAATACTATATTTTTTGTGTGGAAAATGTTTTATGTTAGATCATGTCAGAGGGAGAAATCTATCTCAGAGCTTGCTGCACCTGCTGCCATGTTGAGCTTATATTAGGCTCCGACACAGTCACAGATGCCTGAATCCAGAAACATCACAAGATGACTTCAGGTAATGTCAATCTAGCCTCCTTTTCTCACAGAGGCTGACTAGATGAGGGGGGGGGGGGCTCAGTCCCATCCCCACATACTTGTGGGGGGGGGCTAAGATGTCCTCAGCCCCATAGAGTTTGCCCCTGTGTTGATTTGTGTTTGTTATGGGTGCTTGGAAAACACCAACAAAACACAGGTTGTTGTTGTTTAGAATAATATTTATTAAAGTTTCAATGAAATTACAAAAATAAAATGAAAATAGGAGAAAAAGAAAAAACAAAAGATACAAAATACAGAAAAATAATAAAAAACAATTAAAAATAAATCAGTCTTTCCATGTCTTGTCTTTCATTTGCTTATTTCCCTGACTTCCTCACACCTCCCTTTTTTGTATTCTAGTTCAATAGTTGTTTCAGCAAGTCCTTACCCTTTTTGCTTTTATCTTAATATTTTATCTTAATATATTGTAACTTTACATTTTCACCTGTTAACAATCCATTTTTACATACCCCTTAATAACATTGTTTTTTTATTGACTTGCCTAACATCCAGGACAAAGGGCCACCTTATGAAAAAAATCCCTCAGATGTCAATTCCACCTTTGAAATCCCGGTAATGCCCAGGACATATGGCAGTCCTATGTAACAGCCCTCTGCTAGCTGGCAATGTGGGTCATTTTAAGTCACTACCTGTATTTCAGATCCCCTCAGGAGCACCTGTGCCCCTTGCTATTATGGAATACAGAAAGGAAACCATAATAAGGTGGGACGCGGGTGGTGCTGTGGGTTAAACCACAGAGCCTAGGACTTGCCAATCAGAAGGTTGGCGGTTTGATTCCCTGTGACGGGGTGAGCTCCCGTTGCTCAGTCCCTGCTCCTGCCAACCTAGCAGTTTGAAAGCATGTCAAAGTGCAAATAGATAAATAGGTACTGCTCCGGTGGCAAGGTAAACAGCATTTCCGTGCACTGCTCTGGTTCGCCAGAAGCGGCTTAGTCATGCTGGCCACGTGACCCAGAAGCTGTATGCTGGCTCCTTCAGCCAATAAAGTGAGATGAGTGCCGCAACCCCAGAGTCAGTAACGACTGGACCTAATGGTCAGGGGTTCCTTTACCTTTACTTTTAACCATAACAAATGCTCTTAAATGTACCACTTTGGATTTTAATTTGAGCCTACCCAAGAGCAGGCCTATAAATCTGACTCCCACAGCCTGTGTTCACCTTCCCTGCTTCCGAACCTGAAATGGCGTCCTTGATGAAGCCACTGATTAAACCAATTAAGCTTGCAGCCCTGGCTGTTTGGCAGTGTCAGAACAAATTTCCAGCGGCCTTTTAATTGGGTGCAATTAGTTCATCTTTTTACCGAAAGGAAGGGGAGAGGGGGGAATTGTTGTTGCACTGGGGTTGTGGGGGAATGGCAAGCTATTAAATTTTACCCTTGAACAAATCTAGATGATAACAAGGGCACTAAAAAGGGGACCAAAGAAGGTGGTGATTGGTTTTGTTTATCTCTATGGTTTCTTTTTTTCGTGTGGAAGTGTTTCGATATGGTATTTTTCTTTGCGTCTTTTCATCTCCGTTTGGCAAAGAGCTAATTGTGGCCTCCCGTTCTCACGTTGCGCTGTGCTGAGCTTTCCGCCCTTGCATGAAATGCCTTGATATATCCAAAACACAAATATATACAATTTGGCAACTCCCCTTGTGCTTGCCTTTCATGCCAAGATTAAAGGGTTGCCGGCTGTGCTCTTTTGGAGCTTTTCAAAGTGAGCAGAATGGCCTCTGAGTCTCTGATGACCAGGCTCACTATAGCTTTAATTCAACTCCCAGGCTCCTATAGAGTTCAGGTTTGAAGTTTTCCTATTCGTTAACCTCTTCACTGAACCGAATTTCCCTCTGATTCTCTAATTAGGTACAGTCTAAGCTTTGGTAACTCTTTAAGAGTTTCCTCTTGGGGAGCTTAGGGGAACAATGTTCAAAAGATGAGCTGGCAAGGATGCTTTAGGAGCCCTTAGCTAGACAGTTTGATCAGAGGACAACAAAACTACATCCCCCCTGCTTTATTTGTGGGTGAAATAAGCAGCGGAGGAGATTAAATCTGCAAATGCCTTAAATGCTTCATTTAAAGTCGTGCTGGTGCCAAGCCTTGCCCTTAGGTGTCTGGAAACTCTTTGTCCCTTGTGAAATGAACTCCCCCTCCACCCCAACTTAGGATGTTCGAAAAATTCTTTTATGATTTCATTTTAGCGACAGAAGTTGCACCCCAAACTGCTCACTTAGAGGGGCAGTACCGTGATGCTACCTTCCCAGCAGGTTTGTTGCTGTCCTCACCAGGAGCAGTGAGGCATCAGGGAGGTTGGTGCAATGCAGGTGAAACGGCAGAAGAAGAAGAAGAAGAAGAAGAAGAAGAAGAAGAAGAAGAAGAAGAAGAAGAAGAAGAAGAAGAAGAGTAGTAGTAGTAGTAGTAGTAGTAGTTTGGATTTGATATCCCACTTTATCACTATCCTAAGGAGTCTCAAAGCGGCTAACATTCTCCTTTCCCTTCCTCCCCCACAACAAACACTCTGTGAGGTGAGTGGGGCTGAGAGACTTCAGAGAAGTGTGACTGGCCCAAGGTCACCCAGCAGCTGCATGTGGAGGAGTGGGGAAGCGAACCCAGTTCACCAGATTGCGAGTCTACCGCTCTTAACCACTACACCACACTGGATCTCCAATGGCAGAGCCAATTTGGTACTGCCATTGCTGTGCCCACACTGTGACAAATGGGGTCATCTTAATAGATGGTCCTGGTTGCGGGCAGGCTCTCAACCTGGTTCCCCACCACCACCCTGGCGTGGGTGGAGCTATCACACTCACGCCAGGGTGGCACCACAATCACCCAGGGCTATTGCCCAATCATGTCAAAGGGTGATAGTGGGGGAAAGTATAAAAGCAGCAGCGTGACGTGTGCCAGTCTCCTGCTTCGCGCTGCTGAACCCTCCCTTTAATTCAGATCCTTTGTCCTTGCTTTGGACTTTGGTTGGTTGTCCGGCTTGAGTCGGGGGCCGGGTAGGAGAAAGCATTTGGCTACAACAGCCTGAGACTTTCCTCCTCCTCAACTATTGGTTTCCCCACTTATTATCTAATACTGCATTTTGGGATTATAATTATTACTATTAAATCCTAATCATAAATCAACAATTCTTCAATTATACTTTGCAATAATTGATAAAGTCTGCCTTACAAAACTTCTTGCAACCCTACTGGTGAAGTTAATTGTTTTACAGTTGTCTTTCAAGTATTCTGTAAATTTATTCCAGTCTTTCGGGAAAGTCTGGTCTTGCTGGTTCCGAATTTTCCCTGTCAGTTTCGCCAACATTGGTACTGATTCACACACACACACGCACCCTCAAAATTTGCTCCTGAGGATGGGGAGACTCACCAGAGTGGATTCTAGGTGTGTTCAGGAGGAAGAGAGGGTGTTCGGAAGAAGTCCTGTTGCATGAGCAGATCTCTGAACATGCAACATTGGATACAACCCATAGTATGCTAGGGACCACCAGTCAGGTCTTCTCCCCTGGCTTGGAGGTATGGGCAGGTTTGCTCGTTTATTGAAAGGCAAACAGTTGAGGGGAAAGGGTATAGATTTTTGCACCTCTTTAAGCAAGAGGAAGGACACAGGTGGCGCTGTGGGTTAAACCACAGAGCCTAGGACTTGCTGATCAGAAGGTCAGTGGTTCGAATCCCCACGATGGGGTGAGCTCCCGTTGCTCAGTCCCTGCTCCTGCCAACCTAGCAGTTTGAAAGCACGTCAAAGTGCAAGAAGATAAATAGGTAACGCTCCGGCGGGAAGGTAAACGGCGTTTCCGTGCGCTGCTCTGGTTCGCCAGAAGCGGCTTAGTCATGCTGGCCACATGCTGTACGCCGGCTCCCTCGGCCAATAAAGCGAGATGAGCGCCGCAACCCCAGAGTCGGTCACGACTGGACCCAATGGTCAGGGGTCCCTTTACCTTTACCTTTAAACAAGAGGAGTGCCTGGCGTGCTCTGGTCCATGGGGTCACAAAGAGTCAGACACGACTAAATGACTAAACAACAACAAAACAAGAGGAGGAAGTTGCTTTCAAGAAGCCTCCTTGAAGACATTGCTTGTACTGTATTATCTAATAAGAAAAAGTATGTGTTTGCTTTAAAGTCATTCATTTTTTCCCCCGCTTGCTAAATTTTGCAGATTATATCAGCTAATGAACTGAAACTAATAGGATGAATCCCATAAGAATTCTTTAATAGAGTAGTGGCTGTAATGCAAATGCCAAGACCTCTTTGATCCCGTTGTTTATAATCAAATAAATTTATTGCTACATAAAGCATGTGGTATCTTGGCTGGCCCACCACAGCAAATTGTACATGTCGCTCTTAGTAGCTGTTTCCTTGATTTGGTTTGCACAGGGAATTATTAATGAAATAAACTAGTCTTGAAAGGCCCACCTGCATTCAGAACCTGGGGGCAACAGCACACTCCCCTCCTGAGGTTTCAAGTATTTGTTATTCAGAAGCTTTTTGTCCCTGACCATGAAGGTTGAGTATCGCCATCACAGCTAGCAGCCCTCTCCTCCATGAATTTCTCCAATCCTTTTAAAGCCATCCAAGATGGCGGCCCTCCAGGCCTGCTGCGGGAGCAAGTGCAATAGTTTAAGTCTGTGTTGCATGAAGGAATTTGTTTTATCTGTCCTGAACCTTCCAACATTGAGCTCCCTTCTTCTTAGGGTTGCCAGCTATTCCGTGTTACTGGAATAGGGAAGAGTTCACCTGCTAGATCTTCCACCCCACCAAGGGAAACCTCATTTCCTTAGGCACTGGCTGCTCCTGCTTTTTCTGGCACCCGCGCACATGCCTCGAGCTTTTCCTGCATTTCTGTGGTTTTATTTTTGTGTGTGACGATCTGTTGTCTGCATAAATATGCATCGATGATTGATTGACTAGTGCAAGGAAATACAATCTCTACTTGACTAGAAAGTAAAGATGGCATCCAAATATAGCTGTAGGGTTATTTCCTGTACTGAAAAATCCCTTCTGCATAGGGATTAACAAGAACTCTGTAGATAGTTGATTTCATGAAGATTGTAAATCCAGCACCAACCCAAGATATTTTGCTCCCAGAAGTGGAGTGGCAAATGCCATCAGTTGCCCAAATTAAGGTGCAGCTAGTCTCAGGGTTGTCAAGTTATTTTGGTGCCTGAGTTTCCCCAGCTTCTCATTATTCCAGCCTTAAATTCAGTTCCCACCATTTCCAAATTGTTTTGCAAATTTGCTTGTAAAATAAAAATCCCCGTGAAAAATCGCCCGCATCTTAGTGTGAATTTCTCCTAATGCACAAATGTTCCTATACAATTTTGCCTAATAGACACAAACCCTGGCGGGCGGAAGGAGCTTCCTAAAGAGCGCTGCTGGCAACCTACCATGTAGCCTGTGAGATGTTATTTATCTATTTAAGGGATTTATATATGCCCTGCTGTTCAGTCCCTCCAATACCCCCAGAATGGCTTTCAAAAATCAGTAGATGAGTAAGAGGAGTTTGGATTCGATATCCCACTTTATTACTACCCTAAGGCATCTCAAAGTGGCTAACAATCTCCTTTTCCCTTCCTCCTTCACAACGAACACTCTGTGAGGTGAGTGAGGTTGAGAGATTTCAGAGAAGTGTGACTGGCCCAAGGTCACCCAGCAGCTGCATGTGGAGGAGTGGGGAAGCGAACCCAGTTCACCAGATTACGAGTCTACCACTCTTAACCACTACACCACACTGGCTCACTTGCTCAGTAGCAAGATGGTCCCTGTCTTCATGCTCACAACCTAAGCCTGAAGGCACAACACGTGAGAGAAAAGAAATGGAAGGAAGGCTTGTATGACGACGTCTAAATGGACACCCCCCCTCCAATCCAGCAAAGGATTGCCCATATGGAAGCAGACTCTGCATATGAATTCCCTTGCAGGATCGGGAGCCTGATGGGCAAATTGGATGAATCAGGCTCAACATCTGCATTGCAATGCAAAATATCTAAGCACCATTATTCGCAGGACAGGAACGGAGATTTGTTTCCTCACCTGTGCCAAAATGCAAAAGGGTTTTCTGCTGGCTAATCTGCTTTACACAACACAACAGTCCCATGTAAGTACAATACGATACGATAATCTTTATTGTCATTGTCCTATAAAGAACAATGAAATTGGGGGGGGGGGGAATCTACATAAGACATTCAAAACCAACGAGCCTGCTAGCCCAGCTAGCCCAGCCTGGTTAGACCCCCTAAAAACTCTGATACCCCATTTTTTAAATACAATACACTCCCATAGAGACTCCTTACACAGCATTTAAAACCAAAATTGCATTTGGATAGAAACTGCTTGGATTTGATTTAGGTATTGTGGGAATGCTTCTCAACCCTGGCTTCCCAGCATGTGGAAATGCATGAGAGGGGGCACGGTGCATGCGAGGGAAACCCAGGTGTACAACCATTACCTATTGCACCCTTACACAAGGTTTCCCTGTGGACGTCCCCACCTAAGATGCGAGGTTCGACGAGCATTGTGTTCGAGGCCGATGATTTGCCTCGTTCTGACTGCTCCCCAATGTGGATACCCAGCAGAAGATGCAGACCACCAAGTCTCCTTTGTCTCCTAAGCTGCTGCATATGGATCATATGGTAACGATGTTTGTTCACTACCTAGCGGCGAAAGGCCCTATATCCTATTACGGATCCCTTGGGCTGTACAGTCGACTTGTTTAGAATTCTGTCAAAAGAAATCAGGGATGTTTTTACAACAGGGAGAAGGGGAGGCAGAGGGGGTGGGTACAAAAGAAAAACAGAAGTGTGTGCAGGAACAGGCATGTCTGTCCCCCAAGCTACTATTAGTTTTGGAAGAAAGCCAAGAAAAGGAGAGGTTACCTACTAACTTAACATCTGTGAACAAGAGGTCATACTGGGCGCAAGAGTGAGTTGCCGAATCCCATTCCCAGCCCCTCCCTCTCCCCCCCGCGCTGATACTTTGGGGGCCTGTGGGATTGTCTGCTCTTGGGTTTGAGTTAGGATGGGCTGAGGCAGATGCTACTTCGTTCTCACATTTCACTTCGTTCTCTTCATTTTGCTTTTAATTTGGACGCTGCTTTTCTACGTTAAAATGGTATGCGGCAAATATCACACGTCGTATAACAGCCCCATCTTATGCACATAAGTCATGCTAAGAATATGACTTTGAAATAAACCTATATCAGATAAAGGTATATTCAATAACCCATTAGACTATAAGAGTAAGGTAAAGGTAAAGGGACCCCTGACTGTTAAGTCCAGTCGCGGATGACTCTGGGGTTGTGGCGCTCATCTCACTTTACTGAACGAGGGAGCCGGCGTATGTCCGAAGACAGCTTCTGGGTCATGTGGCCAGCATGACTAAGCCGCTTCTGGCAAACCAGAGCAGTGCATGGAAATGTTGTTTACCTTTCCTCTGGAGTGGTACCTATTTATCTACTTGCACTTTGATGTGCTTTTGAACTGCTAGGTTGGCAGGAGCAGGGACCGAGCAATGGGAGTTCACTCTTCCCAGGGATTTGAACTGCCGACCTTCTGATATGCAAGCCCTAGGCTCTGTGGTTTAACCCAGTGTTTCCCAACCGGTGTTCCGCGGCACACTACTGTGCCGTCAGACATTGGCTGGTGTGCCGTGGGAGGGAGGCGGGCGAGTCGGGCGGTGAGAGGCGGCAGCGGCGAGGATCCGCGTCGAGCCGGGGGCGGCTCCACGGTGGTGGTGCCGAGCGGCGGGGCAGCGCGTGCAAAAGGGAGGAGCGCGAGACAGCGGAGGAGGAGGAGGCCGGCATGTCCGGGCAGCAGCAGCAACAACAGCAGCAGCAACTCCCGGCGACGGCTCCTCAAGCCCCGCCGCCGCCCCCTCCTCCGCCTGCTATCGCCGCCACCACCACAACAGCCGCCGCCGCCTCGGTTGCCGCCGTCCCTCAGTCCCTCGCTCTGCTGCCTCCTCCCACCCCCAAAGCTTGGAGGTTCCCCGGCAAGGGGGAGGGAAAAAAACTTTCACTTTCGTGCGTCCCTCCCGGCGTGACGCTGCACGCTGACGTCACGGGGCGGGGCTTTAATGGTGGTGTGCCGTGAGATTTTTTTTCAGTAAACAGGTGTGCCGTTGCCCAAAAAAGTTTGGGAAACACTGGTTTAACCCACAGCGCCAGCCACTTGTGTCCCAGACTATAAGAGCACACAATAAAATTAACTCTCAAAATATCAGCAACTAATTAACCGGGAATTCACTCTCAACAATTGCAATAAATGTTACTAAACGATAATCACCAGCGTTAAAATATGTTCCAATACCATTTGTACTTCTGTATTTTTGTTACGGCCAATGGTTTTCAGCAAATAAATTAGATGGACTGACTCGTGAATGCACATGTCCCAGTGCTGGGAAATTATTACCTCTAAGGTGCTCAAGTCTCCCAGGTACATGGTTCTCCTCCTACTCTGTTTTATCCTCACAACCACCCTGTAAGGCAGGTCAGGCCATGAGAGATTGTGACTGCATCACACAGTAAGCTTTGTGGCTGAGTGGGGATTCGAACCCTTGTCTCCCAGGTCCTGATCCGACACTGTGACCATAACACCACACTGGCTCCCAATTCCCCTCTAAGAGGAGTAGCTAAAGGGAATCTTGTTATAGTGAAAGTGTCTGGTTTCTCTCTCGTCTCCCTGTAATTCAAGTACCAGCATATCTTCAGGCGCCCTTCCTTCCTCTCCCATTGACGAGAATCAGCTTGTTGCAACAATATCGCAGGTTCTATTATCCTCACTTTCCCCCCTCCACAGTTGTTCGACATATGAGCCTATTTGCTCATCCTGGTTGGTGGTCCCCAATTGATGGGTGAGGCCAGAATGGAAATAATAACTTTTCTTTCACGATTGCAGTAGGACTTGAATAGCGTCAAAGCCCCTCCTAGAGGAGGAACGTGCGTAGTTTGTTGCAACTGCATGCTACAGACCTTTACGGCCTCTCCTTCCACCATGTGCAATAAAAGAGCAACTTCAAAGGCTGCTCCTGAGACTACCGTGGAAAGCCAAAAGTGCAGTTCCCATCACTTCCAGGGGTCAGCCTGCCTTCCCACAGAGACTTCCTATGGTTGTGTGAGAGAATCTGTAGCTGCAAAACCTCTTTGTTTCACGCAAGTAATAAAAGGCTCCTCTAGGCTACCTGTTTGTTAAGCATTTTCTCCTGATTTGCTCATGCAGAGGTAAGACAAGGGCCCTGCCTGTATGATACATTTAAGTCTGTATCATACCACTTTGAACAGTCATGGCTTCCCCCAGAGAATCCTGGGAAGTTTGTTTGTTAAGGGAGCTGATCTTCTTTTAGGAGACGCCCTCTTCCATTCCAATTCCCAGAGTGGTTTGTTTGTTTGTTTGTTTGTTTGTTTATATTATGTATTCAATTTATATACCACCCTTTATCTAAAGATCCCAGGTGGTACCTCAGGTGAAGAACTTAATTTGTTCCGGGAAACTGTTCTTAACCTGAGGTACCACTTTAGCTAATGGGGCCTCCTGCTGCCTCCATACCGCTGCCACACAATTTTTGTTCTCAGCTTGAAGCAAAGTTCTTAGCCCGAGGTACTATTTCTGGGTTAGCGGAGTCTGTAACCTGAAGCATCTGTAACCCGAGGTACCACTGTACAACGTTACAAACACATTATAGAACATCAATGATAAAAACATAATATAAAGCATACTGACAGACAGCCTAATAATAAATAGTCGTCATAGTAATAGAATCATAGAGTTGGAAGGGACCATAAATTAATATCCAAAGGCCTGGATACAGAGGAATGGTTTTGCCTGGTGCCTAAAGATACATCGTGATGGCACCAAGTGAGCCTCTCAGGGGAGAGCATGCCACAGTCGGGGAGCCACCACGGAAAAGGCCTGTTCTCTTGTTGCCACCTTCCGAACCTCTCTGAGAGACATAGATAAGACCCTTTGGTGACAATGGCAGGTTGTGGGTCGGTTTGTATGGGGAGAGGTGCTCCTTAAAGTGTTAAGGTCCTGAACCATGTAACAGTCAATCCTCCTTACTCGGGAACTCTTGGAATTGTAGCTTTAAATATTTAGTGCAGATGAGGCCTATATCCACTCTGGCCTATCTGGTCCAGCACCCTGTTCTCACAGCGGCCAACTAGATGCGTGTGGGAAGTTCAGAAGCAGCACAAAAACCACTCTCCTCTCCTGCAGTTTCCAGAAACTGGCATTCAGATTAACGCTGCCTCGGGCAATGGAGGCAGAACAATAGCCATCGTGGCTGGTAGCCATTGACAACTTTGCCCTCTGTGAATTTGTCTAATCCTCTTTTAAAGCCATCCCAGTTGGTCACCATCGCTGCCTCTCCATCGTCAGTGGGTCTTCCAGAAAGCTTCACAGCCCCCTTTTAAGGCAGCAAATGACTATAATGCAATCAGAAAATTGCACAAATTGAAATAATGACAACAGAGCACCAGATTACCGATTTATAAACTCCACTTTATACGCTACCAAATGTCTAGGCAATACACAAAGGTTTTCAGCTGGTGTCTCTGAGCTAATGGAGTTAGAGCTAAATCGCTGAATAACATCAAAAACAAGCTGAACACAGTAATACAGTCTTCCTTTCTCAAGAAATCTGGCTCGCGGAGCTAATACTGGCTCTTACATTTCATGGTCTTTCTGGCTCCGCTATTGACATTTTTCTCTCTGTATTCATGTATCTATATAGCTGCCAAGTGAACAAAACACTTTACGCGTCTGGCAAAGGGGAACCTCATGCTGCAATAAATCTGACATGGCCCAGCCCTGTGCATGCTTATTTGGAAGGTAAATCCTGCCGAATTAAATCAAAAGTTTTAATTGTGCATAGGATTGCAGCCTTGTAGCACAATCCTAAACACATTTTTCTGGAAGTGAGTTGCATTTGTTCAGTGTTATTTCCAAATAAGTGTGAGCAGCCAGGCACATTTACTGTACAATAATCCTATGCATTTACTGTATACTCAAAATTAAATCGCATTCTGTTGAATGCAGCTTGTACCCTAGCAAGTGGGCCTAGAGGCCTGCAGCCTTAATATTTAAGGCGCTACAGGACTCTTGACTAGTTTTCACTGTGACGTGACTAAAATGGTTCCTATTTCTCTGGGACGTAACTAGAAGACCCAGATGTTTCCAGGGATGGTCCCTGACAGAGCACATCTTTGCAGAAGAAGGTCATTAGGACGCAAGGCTATCTTATGAACCACAGCTGCAGCGCATTGGGAGGCCAATGTGCTTGTGTGGCCTAGCCGGGGAACAAACACCAAAGCTCAAGAAAGGAAGAAGAGTAGCAATTTGGCCAAGGCGGCTTGTAGAATCAACTGAGAACTGGAAGAGGCTCTCTCTGGAAAACCCCTTGCAGGAAAATGCTGACCTCGGAGAGGGACTTGTCTAGCAGTGCCAATCTATTCCCACCTTAAGTCATGCTGTGCCTCCATTCCATGGAGAGATTTTTAAATATATATATATATATTTGAAAAGATGCAAAGCAGGCCAAGTGCCTGGTGTCAACAAATAAACACCAAACATAAGAAGTGAAACAAACATAGAGTCGTTTATGAATTCTGGATAGTTGGCCTCGGTGAAGCTTTGATGTTTTTATCCCCACAAAGTTTGTGATTTGAGGCTGCATTTTAATGTTGTATTTTAATCTTGTTTTTAAGTTGTATTTTAATCAGTTGTTTTTATACTTGGTGTTAGCTGCCCTGAGCCCGGTCTTGGCTGGGGAGGGCGAAGTATAAATAATTTTTTAAAAACAACTTCTTCTTCTTCTTCTTCTTCTTCTTCTTCTTCTTCTTCTTCTTATTCTTATTCTTCTTATTATTATTATTCAGAGTCATTTATGCATTCTTCATACTGCAGGGGATGCCCACCAAGAGGTCATCCTCTCAGTTAAATTGTTCTCAGTACAGTGGTACTTCAGGTTACACATGCTTCAGGTTACAGACTCCGCTAACCCAGAAACAGTACCTCGGGTTAAGAACTTTGCTTCAGGATGAGAACAGAAATCGTGCAGCGGCGGCACAGTGGCAGCGGGAGGCCCCATTAGCTAAAGTGGTGCTTCAGGTTAAGAATAGTTTCAGGTTAAGAACGGACCTCCAGAACAAATTAAGTTCTTAACCCGAGGTACCACTGTATATGCTGTCCCTGAAACAATGGAGGTGGGGTCTATGCTGCATTTTCTTTTTACATTGGTACCTTGGTTCTCAAACTTAATCCCAGAATTCCGTTCCAAAACCAAAGCGTTCCAAAATCAAGGTGTGCTTTCCCATAGCAGCAGAAGACTCCATTTACAAATGGAACACACTCAACAGGAAGTGGAACGTGTTCTGCTTCCAAGGCAAAGTTCACAAACCAAAACACCTACTTCCGGGTTTGCAGGTTCTTAATCCAAGTATACCCTATTATTGAGTCCCCACCAGCTGCTCTTCTGTGTATCCTATAAACATTTTGCTCCAGGGCTCCAAAAGGTAAGTGGCACAGAGCAAGTGTCAAAGTTCTTGAATATGGTCAACGGTAGAAGACCACTTATGATTTCCTGATATCTGTATATCTATATCTGTCTATCTGTGTGTGCGCACATACACACAGAGACAGAAGCACACAGGACATTACTAAAGAAACAGCAATTTGAATGCGCTATAAACATGCAACACCAGATGGTGCCAGAGAGCAAGGAATTTTAAAACACAATTTTACATAGAGATTTTTTTTTCTTTTGTTATAATGATCTAATTTCTGAGGGTGTTTTTTTCCTGGGTCTAGATGCACCCACAGTTTAGTATTATAGTCCTGTGTTTTCAGTTGCATTAACATTTATTTTTATTAATGTTATTGCCAATCGTTACTAGATGGTTTGCGATCGTTTCAATGGTCTGTTGACTGCAAATAAAGTGATGATGATTGTTCTAAAGTGGTGTGTTGGGGGAGGATGACTGCAGCGTGGGGAGGGATTGGCAGAAATCCAACCCCCCCTTCTCTGCTTGTGGAAGGGGCTCCTATGTTCCACCCCAGATGTTTCCCACACATAGGAAAAAAACTGTATTCTGCTCTGGTCAGACCTCACCTGGAGTACTGTGTCCAGTTCTGGGCACCACAGTTCAAGAAGGACACTGACAAACTGGAACGTGTCCAGAGGAGGGCAACCAAAATGGTCAAAGGCCTGGAAACGATGCCTTATGAGGAACGGCTAAGGGAGCTGGGCATGTTTAGCCATGTTCAAATATATAAAAGGATGTCACATAAGAGGAGGGAGAAAAGTTGTTTTCTGCTGCTCCAGAGAAGCGGACACGGAGCAATGGATCCAAACTACAAGAAAGAAGATTCCACCTAAACATTAGGAAGAACTTCCTGACAGTAAGAGCTGTTTGACAGTGGAATTTGCTGCCAAGGAGTGTGGTGGAGTCTCCTTCTTTGGAGGTCTTTAAGCAGAGGCTTGACAACCATATGTCAGGAGTGCTCTGATGGTGTTTCCTGCTTGGCAGGGGGTTGGACTCCATGGCCCTTGTGGTCTCTTCCAACTCTATGATTCTATGAAGAAATGTAACCAAACACTGCTCTGGCAGTAGGTGCTGCTGTAGACCTTGTTTATGTTTGCATGTTCACTTCCACCAGGTCAAAAGAACCTTTGGAAAAGATTGCAGCAAAGATATTTGTTGGGAGGGTGGAAATCCTGCACAGGACCAGGAAGAACCAACAATGGAAGAGGGGAAACGGGATTTCAGGGTGTTAGAAATCGCCACAAACACTTGCCGATAAGCAAACAGCCCTTGGCTGAGAGGAAATCTCATTATTAGTGAGCCAGAGTTGCTGCCTGCTGAAAAACCACTGAGCTGAAAACCTAAAAATAGGTGTGTTGAGACTAGAATGAGGCTTGCCAGCTTTAAAACAAACAAAAGCACAAGCACTGCTTCTGTGCTTTGAAGAGCAGCTTGACATGAGGAAATTAAGCAGATAAAAAACATCTAGTCCGGCATCCTGTTCTCACAGTGGCCAGCTAGATGCCCATGGGAAGCCCGTGAAGAGGACCTGGGTGCAAGAGACCTCTGCCCATTTGTGATTCCCAACATCTGGTATTCAAAGGCAGACTCCATGCGACAGGGGAAGCTTTCCCCGTTCTTTTATGTTCATGCCCGAAACAGCTTCTTTGGGTCAATTTTTGCATGCTTGGTTACGGTTAAAGCCACAGCCTTGCAGCCAGAAAAACAGCTGGCAGCTGTAACAAGAACTTACAACACTGCCTCTTTTAAACGGGACCTCCTTATATCATGGGCTGCAAGCATCTGGAGGGATGTTATCATGATCAGAGCAATCGTTTTGCCCAGTGAAATATTTTAGTGCAACCCCAAAGCTTACACATCTTTAACCTGCAACAGAAGTGCAGAATGGGGACGCTGTAGCCCTCAAGATGTTGTTGGGGCTCCAACTCTCATCATCCCTGGTCACAGGGTGGTTGGACTAGATGAGCACCGTGGTCCCTTCCAACTCGACAATTCTATGATTCTGTCACCATCTCTGAGGCTGATCATAACTATCTGGAGGGCCAGAAGCACCCCACCCCGGCAGACAGGTTGGTCCAATTGACCATATATCTGTGCCGCTTCTCTGTTTCTGTGGGGCCAACATAAGGTCCATATATATACAGTAGTACCTCAGGTTAAGTACTTAATTCGTTCTGGAGGTCCGTTCTTAACCTGAAACTGTTCTTAACCTGAAGCACTACTTTAACTAATGGGGCCTCCTGCTGTTGCCGCGCCGCCGGAGCACGATTTCTGTTCTCATCCTGAAGCAAAGTTCTTAACCCGAGGTACTCTTTCTGGGTTAGCGAAGTCTGTAACCTGAAGCAAAGTTCTTAACCCGAGGTATTATTTCTGGGTTAGTGGAGTGTGTAACCTGAAGCGTATGTAACCCAAGGCAGTGCCGTAGCGTGGGTTGTCAGCACCCGGGGCAAGGCAAGTAATTTGTGCCCCCTAACCTGTGGATTTGCGCCCCCTAACCCATGGATTTGCACCCCCTAACCCCCAGATGTTACGCCCAGTTCGGCCGGCCCCCCCTGCACCCCCCACGCTATGCCACTGACCCAAGGTACCACTGTACAGTCATACCTCATGTTACTTCCACTTCATGTTATGTTCTTTCAGGTTACGTCCCATGGCGACCCGGAAGTACCGGAAAGGGTTACTTCCGGGTTTCACCACTCACACATGCACAGAAGCACAAAATGACGTCACACGCATACGCAGAAGTGGCGAATCACAACCTGCGTGTGCACAGACGCGCCACTGCATGTTGTGTTCTTTTCATGTTGCGGACGGGCCTCCGGAACTGATTCCATTTGCAACCAGAGGGAGCACTATACAGTAGTACCTCGGGTTACATATGCTTCAGGTTACATACGCTTCAGGTTACAGACTCTGCTAACCCAGAAATAGTGCTTCAGGTTAAGAACTTTGCTTCAGGATGAGAACAGAAATCGTGCTCCGGCGGCGTGGCGGCAGCAGGAGGCTCCATTAGCTAAAGTGGTGCTTCAGATTAAGGACAATTTCAGGTTAAGAACGGACCTCAGGTACGAATTAAGTACTTAACCTGAGGTACCACTGTATTATGTTGGAAGCCACCCAGAGTGCCTGGGGCAACCCAGTCAGATGCGTGGAGTACAAAAAATAAATTATTATTATTATTATTAGGCTGAAGTAGAATTTGCACGAGAGTTTTCCTAGAACTGATCTGACACCCACAGTCATACTTATTGGGAGCTATTACTTGCTTGCCACCACAGGAGTTAAGTGGCTAATGAACAGACATTGCCAGCAATGATCTCCGGGTTGGTGTGACCCAGCCTACAGCTAGTGGAAGCTGCAGTTACTGAAAACAAAAGGCATTGTTTTTATTTTATTTCTGAATGTTACCTTTAAGTCCAGGAGGCAGAGAAAGCTGGATAACCTTGGTTTTCTATGGGGATAGGGGCCTCCCAGAACCCTCACCCCTAAAATCCCATTCTGCATCAATTTACTTGCGGCTTTTTCCTTTCCAAACCACCCATGGTCGTGTACCCAAAATACACAAAAGGTTCAAGGCGTTTCTCCTTTCCCCCAAGACATCCATTTATTGGCTTTGTTTCTCTGACAATACATTCTCTCTAATTGTTTTAGCTGCACCAGGGGGAGCCCTGATTAGATTTTAAAGACTTTGACACTGTGTGTGTGTGTGTGTTGCATATCAATTTTTCCAGCTGTGTTAACAAATTGAAGGAAAACAGATGGTGGGGAGGAGGATGGAGAGAAAGCTCAGAAGGGTCTCTGGCACTTGGGCAATCATTAACACCTTCCAACCTTATGACTACCTTCATAAAGTAAACCTTCACCTCTTGGTAAGGTCAGGAGGAGTTCTTTGCAATGGTTTCACATCATACAGGGAAGGAGACGATCCTTTTTATAAGGAAAGGGTCCAAATCCAATCTAAGCAGTGTAAGAAGAGCCTGCTAGATTTAGACCAGGGGTAAGGAACCTAAGGCCCATGGGCTGGATGCGGCCCAATCACCTTCTCCATCCGGCCTGAAGATGGTCCAGGAATCAGCATGTTTTTACATGAGTAGTATGTGTCCTTTTCAGGACGCGGGTGGCGCTGTGGGTTAAACCACAGAGCCTAGGACTTGCAGATCAGAAGGTCGGCGGTTTGAATCCCCACGATGGGGTGAGCTCCTGTTGCTCAGTCCTAGCTCCTGCCAACCTAACAGTTTGAAAGCACCTCAAAGTGCAAGTAGATAAATAGGTACCGCTCCGGCGGGAAGGTAAACGCCGTTTCCATGTGCTGCTCTGGTTGGCCAGAAGTGGCTTAGTCATGCTGGCCACATGACCCAGAAGCTGTACGCCGGCTCCCTCAGCCAATAAAGCGAGAGTGCCACAACCCCAGAGTTGGCCACGACTGGACCTGGTCAGGGGTCCTTTTACCCTTTACCTTTATGTGTCCTTTTATTTATAATGCATCTCTGGATTATTTGTGGGACCTGCCTGATGTTTTTACATGAGTAGAATGTGTGCTTTTACTTAAAATGCATTTCTGGGTTATTGTGGGGCATAGGAATTCGTTCATGTTTTAAAAAAATAGTCCGGCCCACCACAGGGTCTGAGGGATGGTGAACCGGCCCACAGCTGAAAAAGGTTGCTGACCCCTGATTTAGACCAATGCCCCCATCTGTCCCAGCATCCCATGCCCTCCAACATTTCTCTGATGAAAACAGAGACATCCTATTCCATGACAACAACAACAACAATTTTATTATTTATACCCCGCCCATCTGACTGGGTTGCCCCAGCCACTCTGGGCAGCTTCCAACATATATAAAAGCATAATGAAACATGAAACATTAAAAAACTTCCCTATCCAGGGCTGTCTTCAGGTGTCTTCTACAGGTTGTATAGTTACTTATCTCCTTGGTTTGTGGGTCATAGAATCATAGAATCAGAGAGTTGGAAGAGACCACAAGGGCCATCAAGTCCAACCCCCTGCCAAGCAGGAAACACCATCAGAGCACTCCTGACATATGGTTGTCAAGCCTCTGCTTAAAGACCTCCAAAGAAGGAGACTCCACCACACTCCTTGGCAGCAAATTCCACTGTCAAACAGCTCTTACTGTCAGGAAGTTCTTCCTAATATTTAGGTGGAATCTTCTTTCTTGTAGTTTGGAACCATTGCTCCGTGTCCGCTTCTCTGGAGCAGCAGAAAACAACCTTTCTCCCTCCTCTATGTGACATCCTTTTATATATTTGAACATGGCTATCATATCACCCCTTAAGCTCCTCTTCTCCAGGCTAAACATGCCCAGCTCCCTTAGCCGTTCCTCATAAGGCATCGTTTCCAGGCCTTTGACCATTTTGGTTGCCCTCCTCTGGACACGTTCCAGTTTGTCAGTGTCCTTCTTGAACTGTGGTGCCCAGAACTGGACACAGTACTCCAGGTGAGGTGTATAAGTCCATACCCTCCAACATTTCTCTGATGAAAACAGGGACATCCTAAGGACGTGCCATGGGACTGTCTCTGGAAAATAGGAGCATTTGGTAGGTTTGTGCCATCAGTCCTAGCCAACATGGGCAATTTCCCAGCTGTAGGCATTTGGAGGGCAGTGGTTGGAGAAGGCTGATTTAATAACATGTGCAGGGAATGTCTTTTGCATAAAGGGAAACACTCAGAATTGGAATTCACCACCTGCAGCTCGACGTCTTCTGCTCCAAGAACTCTGCCGTGTGATTCATCTTGAATGTGTACACCAGCCCCGGGTAATTGCAAACGTCAACACTTGCAAGCAAAACAAACAACAACAAAACTCCGCCTGATGGCCTGCTTCTGGGGGTCTATTCATATGGCTACTGGCATGTGAGAGCAAGAGGGGGAAAACCTGTGTTTTGTTTCAGCTGTAGGGAGAACAAACTTGGGAAGCGGTTTGCTGGACTCCAGCTCCCATCCCAACATTGCCAAGGATGATGTAGTTGGCCAACATCTGGAGGACCGCAGGCTCCACACCCTCAGGCTATGTTAACAGCTTCTTCGTGGGAAAGGTGTTTTTATTGTATTTCTTAGGAGAGATCTGAAGGATGAAAGAGAGAGTCGGCTGCTAGCACCGCAGGAGCCCTTAGCAGGCTTTCAGTATGAATTTGCAAAGAGAGCCTCAGGTATGAGTGAGATTGCCTTGCCTTCTAGATGACACACAATATTGTTACAGAAAAATCTAGGTGCGAGGCTGCTCAGTCACCCAGCTCGTCGGGCAGAGCCTGTGGGTCCCTGCGGAATAAAGGAAGGAGTCCAGCCACCAACCGGAGCAAACACCTGTAGACCAAAGTTTATTGTGCAACAGGTTCAAAGGGGAATTTTGAATCCTGAGGATAGGATGACAAGGACTTTTAAAAGTTTCTATCTTATCCCAGCATACAGTTCATTAAGCATCATCACTACATCATTGCTACATCATTGCTAAATCCTGATTAACATAGGAGGAATGTGTTGGGGCAACAGGTGGATACAGGATATGTATTGGGAAGTACATTCTAAGCACCTACTACAAAGGGACAACAGAACTTTGGTTTGCATAGTCTGCCACCTGGGCAAGTCCGGAGGAGTGCCTTTGCCCAGCGATTGAGTACCTTCCTGTGAGTATGTGACCTCCCGCTTGAGGGATTTTGGCGGGAACCGAGTGGCTTCCAAGTCCTTGGCCAATGAAGCAAATTGGCGGTAGAATGAAGGAAACTGGCAAAGGAGTTGATTTTATATGATTTTTAAAGCTAGGTAACTTCCCTGAGCTGTCAGGTTGAAAGGATACATTTATGCATAATATTTGTAACATCTACCAACTTTAAAGATGTGCCCGCTCCCCGTAATTTCCGTAACAATATGCATCAGTCCCAAGGGGACCTGACACACTTCTGCACATAGAATGCCCTCCACTGGGAAGCTAAGCCCCAGTCAATCAGGGTTCACATCCTGGCAGAGGGAAAATTATAGGTGTACACGAATAGCACTCTTCCTACTGGTGCCAATCATGCACCAGCCAGGCATTCCAAACATTTGTTGAACTACAACTCCCAGCGCCCCCAACCATTAACTATCTAGTTGGGGCTGATGGGAGTTGTAGTCCCAAACATTGGGTGTGTGTGTAAATCTGTCAATTTCAGTTTCTCAGTTTTCACAAATCTGTCAATTTCAGTTTCACTCAGTTTCTTATTTTTCTAATCTTAAATTCATCTCTTCACATTTCTGGAGCAGTTCACAATAGTTCTTTTGTTTAAAAGTGCTCATGAAAATCATTCAGCACTCTAGTCTGTATTTCTCCTGATACCCATATTTTTGTCTGCAATGTTGCCTAATATGCACACTTTTGCAAGGTAGTTTCCTTGAATAAAATGTATTTTTTAAATGTCATCTACAACGAATAAAGGAATTTATATGCATGCTTGCATTTATTTCATTTCATTTATCATATTTCTATGCCACTTTTCACTCATATGAGTCACAAAGTGACTTACAAACAATAAATGACAACAACAACAATTTTATTATTTCTACCCCACCCATCTGACTAGATTGCCCCAGCCAGACTGGGAAGGGCAATAACATAATAGAACATCACAATTACAGCATAAACCATATAGAATAATTAACAATCAACAGTAAAACAATTGCAAATCATCAGTAAAACAACCACCTTCTATAAAACACCATTAAAACAACTAAAAAAAATTAGGCTAAACAGCACAACCATAACAAAAGATTCACAAATCTTTACGGCACTCATAATCCACAAAACAATGCTAACAAGACGTAACAACCCAAAACAAACAAACACTGTTCAATTTATCCTAATATACACACTAATGTACACATTATTTGGTTGGAGAATCACACCACAAAGTGCAAATTCCAAATGAAAGCTGTGTTTTGGCTTTTGCATATTGTTCTGGAAATTGCAGAGCAGATGGGCTTGCATCTGAACCAATTTGAATTTCCTCCCTCTTCACATATTCATAATGTAGGTAAAAGGTAAAGGACCCCTGGACGGTTAAGTCCAGGCAAAGGCGACTATGGGGTTGCGGCTCATCTTTTAGGCCAAGGGAGCCGGTGTTTGTCCACAGACAGCTTTCCGGGTCATGTGGCCAGCATGACTAAACCGCTTCTTGCGCAACACAACACCGTGACGGAAACCAGAGTGCACGGAAATGATGTTTACCTTCTCGCCACAGCGGTACCTATTTATCTAAATGCACTGGTGTGCTTTTGAACCTCTAGGTTGGCAGGAGCTGGGACAGAGCAACAGGAGCTCACTCAGTTGCGGGGATTCAAACCGCCAACCTTCTGATTGGCAAGCCGAAAAGCAGGGGTCAGCAACCTTTTTCAGCCGTGGGCTGGTCCACCGTCCTTCAGACCTTGTGGGGGGCTGGACTATAGTTTTTTGGGGGAAATGAACAAATTCCTATGCCCCACAAATAACCCAGAGATGCATTTAAAATAAAAGCACACATTCTACTCATGTAAAAACACGCTGATTCCCGGACCATCCACAGGCTGGATTGAGAAGGTGATTGGGCCGCGTCCGGCCCCCGGGCCTTAGGTTGCCTACCCCTGCCCAAAAGGCTCAGTGGTTTAGACCACAGCACCATCTTTACCTGCATAATGTAGACCAAGATAAAGCTATGATTGTATAGGAACAGAGTCCCAGGCAGCAGAGACAGCAAAGAATTAGAGAAGTCTGTTAGGCGAACAGGCAAGTTATCAGTAACTGAATTTCCTAGTCTGGGGGGGGGGGGATCTTGTAGATCTATGACACAAGCTTGCACCATTTTCCAGTTGTTATTAGAGGGTAATTAAGTGCCTGGAGCTAGGAAAGGGGTGCATAGACCTAATCGTCGTTTAATTAGATTTTGACATGAGAGAAGGAGGGTTTAGCTTTGAACCTGGCTTGAGAAACCATGTGTAGCAGCTACAGCATCGTCTGTGTTTCTCTTACAGACAGATTCCCATGTTAAGATCACACACATACAGCTTGGGGGAGGATTAGTTCTCATCCAGTTGTTTAAACCATGATGGCATCCAGATTTATTTTCCTTGTTAATTAACAACGGCAATGCTTAGGTTTAACATCCATCTGCGCGGACAAAAGCGTAGCGTTGCCAGCAGGCTGCACATGTTAACATCTGCTGGCTTATGTGTTGATTACTGGGAAAAGCTTATATACAGTATTTACTACCCTGTGGTTTTGAAAGACGTGGACGTGTTAAAGAGCTGGAGATTGTGGCACCCTGAACCTCGGGCTCTTCAAGCTTCCATCTGCAAGATTTTACCTGGGACCATCATGGTACCTGTGGGACAAAATGGGCAGATCGCTGCAGCTCTGTTTTTAATACAATATACAAATCTTTATTACAGTCATTGACCAGCATAAAAGGGTGGGATACAGTCATTTAAAATCTGAAAAGCATTTTGGAAAGCTAAAGACAGAAGGTGAATATAAAAGTCGATAAGAATTTAAAAGAAGCTAAAAGAATTACAAGAAATGGATAGAAACATTGGGCGGGTGTGGAAGAGCATGAAAGGTTGATATATAAAAGACTTTAACTATTAATTTACCGAGCACTCTGATATGTTCATTAAATCTAGTTTGTGGCACAGGTCATCCTCCAACGAATTTTGAGCGCTGCTGTGCAGAATCTAGCAACATTGTACGCTGTAGCAGGCTTGGTATCTGAGAGCAGCAGGGTGGTTTTTTTAATATGAAATGGTAGGAATCAGAAATCAGAAGGCAAAGTGTTTTTTTAAAAAGGCAATAGGACTAAACAGCAGTGCCAGCTCCATCTGGTACGCAGGCTGAGACCCTATCTGCCTGGGACTGCGTCGCCAGAGTGGTGCATGCTCTGGTTATCTCCCGCTTGGACAACTGCAATGCGCTCTATGTGGGGCTACCTTTGAAGGTGACCCGGAAACTACAACTAATCCAGAATGCGGCAGCTAGACTGGTGACTGAGAGTGGCCGCCGAGACCATATAACGCCGGTCTTGAAAGTCCTACATTGGCTCCCAGTACGTTTCCGAGCAAAATTCAAAGTGTTGGTGCTGACCTCTAAAGCCCTAAATGGCCTTGGTCCAGTATATCTGAAGGAGCATCTCCACCCCCATCGTTCTACCCGGACACTGAGGTC
Source organism: Podarcis melisellensis (assembly GCF_964234715.1). Lineage (NCBI taxonomy): Eukaryota > Metazoa > Chordata > Lepidosauria > Squamata > Lacertidae > Podarcis > Podarcis melisellensis. Next base: position 14,960,516 of record NC_138539.1, on the reverse strand, counting down.
CAGCGCCAAGGGCCTTCTGGCAGTTCCCTCACTGCGAGATGCCAAGTTACAGGGAACCAGGCAGAGGGCCTTCTCGGTAGTGGCGCCCTCCCTGTGGAATGCTCTCCCACCAGATGTCAAAGAGAGCAACAACTACCAGACTTTTAGAAGACATCTGAAGGCAGCCCTGTTTAGGGAAGCTTTTAATGTTTGATGTATTACAGTATTTTAATATATTTTTTTGGAAGCCGCCCAGAGTGGCTGGGGAAGCCCAGCCAGATGGGCGGGGTATAAATAATAAATTATTATTATCATCATCATCAAAATCAGTGAAAATCTGTTGCTTGCATTTATATGGTTTAGTTCTAGATGCTGGTTTTTATTTGCTTGAAGCAGACCTTATGTTATTCAAATGTGCCCAGCATAACTATTCCTCGCAAAGTTTATAAATAATTCTCAATCAACATAAATTATCATGAAATAGTATTGAGTTATTATTACGGTTAATGATTGCATTTATAATCTTGACCTATGTATCACTTTAATTTATTGATTGTATTTGGTGCTACTGATTGCCATCAACCTAGAATTCGTTTTGATAAGGGAATATGAAGATGCAATTAGGTTGGGTAACTAAGAGGTATTCTTTGAATATTGAGTTGATTGTATAAATATTACCAGTCCCTTGATTATTCTTCTTGATTATGAAACTTGATGGTAAGTAAATGTAATTACATGTGTATATGCATAAATACATTTAAATAATTTTTAAAAGGAGAAGCAAAATAAAATAAATAAATCAAAGTTGCAAAATTAATATTGCTGCAAAATATCTTCTGCAGGTGTAGCTGAGGAATAAAATGGAAGCTGCTGTGAATAATATATGCCCACCCTTTTCACAATTACCACCTTTGTGATTCCCATTTTACAGGTGAGAAACCAAGCCCAAGAAAAATTCATTGGCCGAGGTCATTGCCACAATGGTGGCTTCTGAAATGGTGTCTTTCTAAAATAAGGCTGGCTTACTTATGGATTTTAGGATCATAGCATTACAGTACTGAGTTTAAAAATTCAGCAACACAGTAATTCTATGCCAGTAGTTCCCAAATGTCCTCCCACTATGGAACACTTAAAAACACCATGCAAGATGCTAGATGATTTTTAATTGTGTTTTTAAATATTAATTATGTAAAGCTTTCATCTACCACTTTATCGTTCATATTTCAAAGAATTCAATGGAATCCAAATTGTCATACAATAAGGATAAAGTATAAGAAACAAATGGGATGCAGTATAAGTATAAGAAACAAATGGGATGCAGGTGGCGCTGTGGGTTAAACCACAGAGCCTGGGGCTTGCTAATCAGAAGGTCGGCGGTTCTAATCCCTGCAACGGGGTGAACTCCTGTTGTTTGGTCCCTGCTCCTGCCAACCTAGCAGTTTGAAAGCATGTCAAAGTGCAAGTAGATATATAGGTACAGCTCCGGCGGAAAGGTAAACGGCGTTTCCGTGCACTGCTCTGGTCCACCAGAAGCGGCTTAGTCATGCTGGCCACATGACCCGGAAGCTGTACGCCGGCTCCCTCAGCCAATAAAGCGAGATGAGTGCCGCAACCCCAGAGTCGGCCACAACTGGACCTAATGGTTATATGAAACAAAAGAATCTTCTAATTCTATTTAATTGCTGCTTTTATTTCTTATATTGTGTATTATTGTAAACAGTCATATTTTAACATCAGTATTGAATGTGGATATGCCCCAGTCCACCTGAATGAACCATGTTGACCACTGGTGGTCCAGTTTGGGAACTCCTGTTCTGTTCCCAGTTACCCATAGTAGATGAGCAAATAATTTTGATGATCCTCTTCTATAAGCAGAGATCAGAAAATGCCAAAATGCACTGAGTGAACCAAGGGCAAAAAATTCCTTAAAATAGTGTCAATATGCTTTCTTGTTAATCATTTCTTTCACCCACACTTTTCAGTGCATTTCTCTGTCCTAACTACAAAAAAGTCCTTTAAAAGAAAAAGGAAACAGTGGAATTGGTATGCCAGGACCTTTGAATGCAATATAATATTTTAAAACTGCCTTGAGTTTAAAATTCTATAGTTCTACGATTTAGGCTTGCAGCTTGGGGAAATGAATAAATATCAGTGTTCAAGAGGTGAACTTGCTTGTGATGTAGTTACTCTGATTTTCCTCCAACTGCAGCAAGAATACTTATTGCAAAGTACTGGAAGACACAAGAGCTACCCACCTGTGATGGGACGATGAGCTGCTTGTGCGTAAAATGCAAGTCCCTCAGAGTTTGATCAGGCTTTCAAACCTCTGCCTGTGACGGAGCCTCTCCAGCATGGCTGCGTCAATCACTAGTAGAATCCGAAAGTGGCTGCTTTCGGAAACGTTTCCAACATAAAAGCTCCTTAACGGAAACACGTCGTCTGGCCTCTCGGCGTGACAGTTTCCGTCGAGGTGTGGGTGTCCCTATAGGAGGTCCTGAGACCTCCCCACTGGTTTCGCTTGAAGCGTCTCTGAGCCATCCCTCCGACTCACTTTCCCTTGGAGTTCTTGCTCGCCCTCTACTGGTTCCCTCTTCCGCTGCTACTGCTCTCTCACCCTCAGTGAGCCTTTGCGCCTCCGGCGCTTTAGATGTCAGTTCCCTGACATCCACCTCCCCTCCAGGGCCCCCTTCACCCCCTCCCGTCTCCTCTCCTACTGGCGGTGAGGAGGTAAAACCCTTGAAAGAACCTCCCTCATCTTCCGACGTCGCGAACACTTCCTTCCACTTGTTGCTGTTCCTACTCTCTAGGTACTCTTCGTCATCAGAGTCCACTCCCTCTTCCAACTCCGACTCCGCGAACCCTTCCATTTCCTCTTCCTCATCGGTGGTGCCGAAATACTCCCTCCTAAACCTTGCTATCGGCTGAGGTTTCCTCGGGAACCTTTGATGGAACGTTTCTGTTAAAACCTCGTCATTGACTTCCTGCGCACTTACCCAGGTGTTTTCTGACTCCGGTTCCCCTTCCCACGCCACTAAATACTCCACCTGATTTCCCTTCCACCTGGAATCGAGGATTTCCGCTACATGGTTGCGGCGTTCCCTCTCTTCCAAGGCTGGTCCCCTGACGTGCTCCCCTTCACCTCCTCCCCTGTATGGTGACAGTAACGACCTGTGGAACACTGGGTGCAATTTCATGTGATTGGGTAATCGGAGTTTGAAAGCTACCGGGTTGACCTGCTGAATCACCTCAAAGGGTCCCAATCTTCTGGGCCTCAGTTTCTTACAACCCCCTTTGAACGGCAACCCTTGGGTTGACAACCACACTTGGTCCCCCACCCTTATGGTTTCACCTTCCCTTCTGTTCTTGTCTGCCTGCTTCTTATATTGTGCCTTAGCCCTTTCTAAGTTGAGCTGGAGCTGCTGATGGATGGCTTCCATCTCTTCTACAAAATGTTCAGCCGCTGGGACGCTCCATCTCTCCCCTCCTTCCCCTGGAAATGCCCTGGGGTGACACCCGTAATTAGCCAAAAAGGGACTCATCCCTGTGGACACATTCTCCGCATTATTGTAGGCAAATTCTGCCAACGCCAACTTTTCGACCCAATCGTTCTCTCTGTCATTGACATAACACCTAAGATATTGTTGAAGAATGCCATTTGCCCTTTCCGCCTGCCCGTTGGTTTCAGGGTGCCGGGCAGTTGAAAAATTGACTTCCACGTGTAACAAGCTCATGAGCTTCCTCCAGAACCTGGAAGTAAATTGTTTGCCTCGATCTGAGATCACCCTCGAGGGAGCCCCGTGCAACCTAAAGATATGTTCCACAAACAACTTCGCCGTTTCTTCCGCTGTGACTGCATGTGAGCATGCTACAAAGTGGCACATCTTAGTTAACAGGTCTACTACTACCATGATGGCTGTTTTCCCCTTGGACCTTGGCAGATCCGTCATAAAATCTATTGATATCGCTTCCCAAGGCCGTTCTGGTGTGGGTAAAGGTTCTAATAACCCTGCCGGCGCCCTTCTTTCCCCTTTGGCTCGCTGACATTGGTCACACCCTCTTACATACTCCCTTACATCTTCCCTCACCTTAGGCCACCAAAATTCCCTGGTCACCAACCACATGGTCTTGTGTTGCCCAAAATGTCCCGCCGTGGGGCTATCATGCAACTGCTTGAGTACTCTCCCCCTCAATTCACCTTCGGGTATATACAGTGCCCCTTTGTAATACAATGCCCCATTTCTTTCCTCAAAACCTCCGGGGCTCTCGCCCTCCCCCCTGAGACCTCTGAGCTTATCCTGGGCATATTCATCATTTTCCGTTTCCTCCACCAGTTCTCGTTGCCCCACCATCGCCGCCCCACACACCCAGCGGTCCTCCGGGATGACATGTCTCTCTTCGATCACCCCCTCCCCTTCCCAATATTCTGGTTTGCGTGAGAGCGCGTCCGCCCTGACGTTTTCTGGGCCTGGCACATAACAAATCTCAAAGTTAAATTTGGAGAATTCCTGTGCCCATCTCACTTGTCGTTGGTTGAGCACTCGAGCTGTTCTCCAATACTCTAAATTTTTGTGGTCGGTGCACACTTGCACCTTGTGTTGTGCCCCAATTAATAAATGTCTCCACCTCCGGAATGCTTCGTGAATGGCAAGTAGTTCCCTGTCATACACCGTGTAATTCCTCTCGGACTTATTCAGCTTCCGCGAGAAGAAGGCACACGGTCTCCACTCCGACGCACTCCTCCCCGGTTGAAGAAGGACCGCCCCTACCGCCCGGTCGGATGCATCGGTTTCCACTCTCATGGGTTTTCGTAAATCCACATGCAGAAGTTGTTCTTCCGAGGCGAAAGCCCTTTTCAGTTCTTCAAAGGCTCGATCCGCCTCTGCCGTCCAAACAAATTTCTTCTTGCTGCTGAGACAGTCGGTGATGGGCGCCGTCAAGTGGGCAAAGTTCTTGATGAACTTCCGATAAAAGTTCCCAAATCCCAAGAATCTTTGCACGTCCTTCTTGGTCTTCGGTGTCTTCCATTCCAGTACCGCTTGGACCTTGCCTGGATCCATGGCCAATCCCTTGTCTGACAAGCGGTACCCCAGGAATTCCACCTCCTTGGTATGAAACTGGCACTTCTCCAGTTTCACCCACAGCTGGTTGGCTTGCAGCCTGCCCAACACTTCTCGAACATCCCTCACATGCTGTTCCTCATTTTCCGAATACACCAACACGTCGTCTAAAAAGGCCACACAATTCTTGTAGAGCAAAGGTCCCAGAACGTGGTTTATAAAAGCTTGAAAACACGCGGAGCCCCCTTGTAGACCGAAGGGCATAACGAGGTATTCAAAGGCTCCCAACGGGGTAAACATGGTGGTCTTCCATTCATCTCCCTTCCTTATGCGTATCAGATTGTACGCCCCCCGCAGGTCCAGTTTTGTAAAAATCTTTCCCTTCCTTACTCTGGTCAAAATGTCATCAATTCGGGGCATAGGGAAAGCCAGGGGCTCCGACACTGCATTGAGGGCCCTGAAGTCACACACCAGTCTCGGTTTGTCTGTGTTCTTTTTGTCCACAAAGAACACTGGGCTGCCCCCCACCGCTCGGGACTCTCTGATGAAACCTCGCTTCAAGTTTTTGTCAATGAACTCCCTCAGCTCCTGCATCTCCCTGTCTGACATGGCGTACAGCTTGCCTACTGGGAGTTGGGCCCCTGGGAGTAGGTTGATTTGACAGTCAAAGGGTCTATGCGGTGGCAGTTTGTCTGCTTCCCTTTCGCTGAATACGTTGCTCAGATCTGCGTATTGCGGGGGCACCTTCCCTTTGTCCATCACTTCCATCCCCGCTAGGGTGACTCTGTCTCCTCCCGAAACCTTCCCCTCCTTGCAGTGTTCTAGGCAATGCGCTGACCCAAAGGAGACCACCCTCTGATGCCAGCCCACTAGCGGATCGTGTAGCGCCAGCCAGCTCATCCCCAAAATGATGGGCGCTCCTCCCAGGATGGCCACATTAAACGCTATCTGTTCGATGTGCCTTGCCACTCTCATTATCATCGGGACAGTCTGTTGGCTAACTTCTCCCCCCAACAGCTCTCTGCCGTCAATCGTAGTCACCTGCAAGGGGTTACTTAAAGGGATAGTCTGTATCTGGTGCTCAGCTGCAAACTCCTTACTCATGAAATTACAGGAGCTGCCTGAATCCAAAAGCGCCTTGACCTTTAGTGGGTGTCCGTTTGGCAGTTCTAGTAACACCTCTATCACTAAAGCGGGTCTGGGGGGTTCTGGCATGGGCACTTTCATTGCTCTTTGGCCTGGCTGCTGTGCCCCAACGGTGGCAGCCAGGCGTTGGCTTTTACTTGCTCCTTGCCTTCCTCTTCCTTTCCCCCAACAGCTCCTGCCATCCCTTGCCATTCCTTTCTTTGTGGGCAAACTCTGGCAAAGTGCCCTGGCTGTTGGCAGAGATAACATCTCTTGGCGCTCTTTCCCTCCTTTTTCCGCCCTTCACTGGGATTTGAAACTGCGCGCGCCCGCGCTGTTCCAACTTCCATCGGCTCTGCCGGCGGGAAAGGTGGCTCTGGAATGTCTGGAATGCGGAACTCCCTCCAACGGTCTCCTTTCCCTTCCCGCTTTTCCATAGCCCTCGCCTCCTGGCGCGCTCCTATGGCCAGCGCAGATTTGGTTAACTGGTCCATAGACTCCGCCCTGGGGCCCCGGGAAAGCTCATCTTTGACGGTTGAAGAAAGCCCCTCTTCGAAAAGCATTTGGATGGGCTCCGCCGATAGGCCCCACCCCAATTTGTGAATCAACATGGTAAATTCAGTCCAGTACTCACGGACAGATCTGCTTCCTTGCTGGCAAGCCATTAACTGCCTTCGCACCACCCCCTGCTCAATATCGCTGGAAAACATCAGGTCCATGGCACGAAAAAACTTCCTCGTGTCCTTTAAGATCTCATTATTCGCTGCCATCAGGGGTCTAACCCAATCTTTCGCCCCGGATTCGAGATGGCCAATCACATACGCCACTCGCGATTCCTCATCGGGGAAGTCATCAAACTGCAAGTTTAGAGCGTATTGCATCTCTGTTCTAAAGGCATGATAGTTCCTGGGATCCCCCCCGAATTTCTGCACCAATCCTGGCACCTTTCTGGCGAGCGGGGTGGTTTTCTCCTTTCCCTTTTCTGCATCCCAAGCCCTCCTCTCCTCAAGCCTCGCCGTTTGCAGCGCCAACTGGATCTCCAACGCCCTGTACCTTTCTTCCAGGCTTGGACCTCCTCCAGCTGCTCCTGCTTCCCCGGTTCCGGCTGGATTGCTCATGATGCTTCTCCCTGCACAAGCTGGCTTTCGGAGACTTTCGGATTGCTGTGATGGGACGATGAGCTGCTTGTGCGTAAAATGCAAGTCCCTCAGAGTTTGATCAGGCTTTCAAACCTCTGCCTGTGACGGAGCCTCTCCAGCATGGCTGCGTCAATCACTAGTAGAATCCGAAAGTGGCTGCTTTCGGAAACGTTTCCAACATAAAAGCTCCTTAACGGAAACACGTCGTCTGGCCTCTCGGCGTGACAGTTTCCGTCGAGGTGTGGGTGTCCCTATAGGAGGTCCTGAGACCTCCCCACTGGTTTCGCTTGAAGCGTCTCTGAGCCATCCCTCCGACTCACTTTCCCTTGGAGTTCTTGCTCGCCCTCTACTGGTTCCCTCTTCCGCTGCTACTGCTCTCTCACCCTCAGTGAGCCTTTGCGCCTCCGGCGCTTTAGATGTCAGTTCCCTGACACCACCCAGGAAGAATGGCAGATGAAGTTGATGGACTACATGGAATTGGCGGAAATGACTGGCAGAATCCGAGACCAGGGAGAAGAGTCGGTGGAGGAAGATTGGAGGAAATTTAAAGACTATTTACAGAAACATTGTCAAATTAATGAATGTTAGAATGATGTTGGAATGAATTTATGTGATTTTAGCAGAAATGTTACAAAGGTTTAGGAAAAAACAGACTGTTAATTGGTGAAAGGAGGGAAAGTAAAGTTATATTAATATTAAGATAAATTACAGGAAAAAAATTGGAAAAGATGGGAAGGATTTGCTGAAATAGCTAACCGACCTAGGATACAAAAAGGGAGGTGTGAGGAGGTCAAGGAAACAAGCTAATGAAAGATGAATTATGGGAAGAGTTGCTGTGTTTTTTAATTGTTTGTATTTTTTTGTTCTTCTTTTTTCTTTCTTTCTTCTTTTTTCCCTTTCTTTTCTTTTTTACTCACTGTGATGTGTTGACTTGCTTTTGTTTAATATGGTGTTTTTACTTTTGCTTTTTGTAACCTTTAAAACTTTAATAAATATTATTTTTTAAAAAAACAAGAGGTGAACTTGCTTGATATGGGCACTTTGCATCACCGCTCAGCTGTTTTTTTTTTAATATTTCTAAAAGTACTAGCGATTTAGCTTGGAAAGAGCGAGCTCAGATGTTGGATGAATCCATTGCCAATGGCATTGTTTAGGCATGAAGGTAGGGCTTCTGTGATGGAACAAAAAACAAGTTAGGAGATTAATTTTCAAAGCCTGGAAACCAGATACTTCCTGATTATAGCATTAGCAGTTGTGAGGGTGGGAGGAGTGAAATCTAGTTAGAAACACACCAACGAAGGTATTTGGAATGCCAGGGAATATGGGGCTGACATTCTTTATAAATGAGTCCTTTTGAGGACACGTTAGACTTTTCCTTTCAGAAATGTAATTCTCCTGAGTGGAATCTTCCGTCAAGGTATGACGGCAGGTGTTAGCTGCAGAATGTATAAACAGAGTGAGCCAATTCATTTGCTGCATGCTTAATGAGCCAGGCTTTTAACATGGGAAGACACCAGCTTCTTTCTTCCACCTCCTTGTCTGGTCTGCAACAGACACATTGAAGCCAAGAAGAGGCCATCGTAGCATTCACGGTCAAGCCAGCTTCTGCGGTGCAACAAAGTGCCATTTCATGCTACCCTAAGATGTTGCTATACTCTGTAAGATCTGTAAATTAAGGAAGAAGGCCTCAAAACACCTCCCTTTTGAATCAAAGCCTTAATAGGCACTCAAATGCTCTGCAAGATGAGAGAATGATGAACTTCCCATTAAAGAAAATGCCACTGTTATGTTCATTATGAAAATTATAATTGTCCCTTCCATTGCTGTCAGGCAAATGGACTTTTACAAGAGACAGACAGAGACAGAGAGAAATGTGGGAATGTTCAGGGATGCAGGAGAGAATATATTGTTTGATCATAGCCTTTCCAACTTGTGTAAAGAAGTTCACAATTTAGCAGAGTAACATTCCCCCTTTTAAACTCACAGCGGATGCATTTGCTCAGGCTCACTAAAGCCTCTATAATAACTGGTCTGGTATTTCTCCCTTATTCCCTCATAAAAGATAAGAAACGACACAGTTTTCTATGAAAGTATAAAAAGAGTTTACTCACATTCTGTTCACAGTCGGATCCCAGAAGGCAGACTTAGCTTAGAAAAGTAACATACACCTGGAAACTATCTCATAAGGAGACAGTCCCTTTGTCCCCTCTTGGCAAGAGAGCATCTTTGGCTAAGCAGATGTTGCTTTGTCAATGCATGTAGTCAAAGAGAGAGAGATGGCTGCCCTGCCTTGTGCTTTTGTTGTTACCTGCACAGGTGAGGCCACACCCACCTCTAGTCACATGCAGAGGAAGTCTGTCCCAGCCCAGAAGGAAACAGGAAGTTTACCTGCTGGCTGGACAAACATTCCTCCCCGTGTGTAAACATGTTCACTCTAGGAATGTTGTACTTGACTGCTCTTGTGTTTCACATCCCACAAGAGAGGGAGAGATGTAGAAACCCAAGCCAAATCTGCTTCTGTGACATAAGCAATGGGAAAGGTTAATTTAGGTAAGTGTGGAAAGGCTTCTCTTGTAGAACCACAAAAAAGGGACTTAGGGGTCCCTCCTGATTTTGGGGGAGGGAAGCATCTCTTCCTGTACTTTCTTTCCAGTTCCTCAGCTCCAACCAGACTTGGGGGAGGAGGCAATTTTTTGCCCTGTGAGTTGGGCAGATGCAGCAAGACAAATCGTGGCTTTTTCTGCTTTGACAACTAGAGAGGAGGAAGAGGGAGGAGGAACATGCTGATCGACAGATGTGAGAAGCTGCTGCAGCTGGAATGCATTTTGCAGCTGAAGGTCTCGCTTGTCTCCCTCCAGTCATGAGCAGCTACAAGTTGAAAAGCCAGAACGCATCCTCAGCTATAACGTCATGAGTTGGGAGTAAATCCATGCAGCTTGATGGGGTCCCTCCCATGTCGCTTGAGTGCAAAACAGGGCCTGGCTTTTGGTGAGGCAGACTGGACAAGAGAGATGGATCGGGCTGTTCATCAACATTTGGGAAACCGAAGCCCTCTGAGTTGAAGCCAAGAACTTGACACTCCTATGTTTCCTGCATTATTTCAGACTATGCTGATTTAGTTCTGCATGGCTTAAAATATTTCAGAATTACTTATATCAGCATTTTCCGATTTGGGGACGTGCTCTGATATATATTGGATGCAGCATGTTCTTCTCATCGTGCCAAGTGCACTGGTAGCTGCTAGCGGCACGTTTTTGCAAAGTTCGTTGGGCAAATTGTATAAACAGTAGCTTTGGCTGCTGTCGCCCATTGCAAATGCTTAGATAGATGAGCCAGCTATGACTCTACAGGTTTCTGGGTTGTGGATGTTAGTTAGATGTCAACACCATGCTCTGAAATTTACCAGTTTTGAAGCATGTCTATGTTATACTTTGGTATATTTCCAGAAAGTGTCAATTTGGGAAGTTGACCTTTAAAATGGATTGGATTTCTTCCGCCATCCCTAAGTACACTTTGGTTTGGCACCTTGACAGACTATCAGGCAGTCATGCTAGTGTAGGAGCAAATGCATAGGTTTCTCAGCTGCTGTCAAAACCATGTATCTCACCCTATCCCCAACCTCATGCAGATGTGAGCTAAGATTTATATGCCTTTGCACATGGTGAAATGTTACATGCACTTCTCACCTGTCACCTGCAAACAAAGAAAATGATGGATACTGGCCTGGCACAACCAGAAGAAGAAATTAGGCAAGCAACTTGGATAATTCAAACTCAGCTTCTGTTCTCAGCCACTCTCTGCTTCCTTTTATTCAAAGCAGGGTCGTGGCCTTTGCTATCTACTGAAGATGTTTAAAATTGTCTTAATTAACCTGAGAGTTGCTTATCTGAAACGGCTCTTCAATATCAGCCTTGAATTCAAGATAATCGTGGAAGAGGATCTTGTGTTTAAAAGCGGAGGGGCAGCAATCTTTCATCCTCTGAGGAAAGCTTCCCTCGCTTAATTGTCTCCTTTTAAGTCACCCATGCTTTGTTCGAGCTAGTAGCCCTGTCACAAAAGAGGACAGGGAGGAAGAGAGGTTAGGAAGTTAAAGAAAGGACAAAGAGATTATCAGGGCTCTGTGGCTTTGTGTGAGGTCGCATTAGGTCAGCAAGCCTCTCTCGCTGACTTTGGAGCACTCCCATTGAAATCTAACAAGGGACTAATTTGGGACACCAAACATAGAAGAAGAAAAATCACAAGTCTAACCCTGTGAAGAAATACATGTTTGTGTGGTGTTACCAGACCCTCCAAGTGTCCCTATTTTCCAGGGACAGTCCCGGATTTACAGAAGCCATTCTGGTTTCTGATTTGATCCTGGAAAGTCCTTCTTTTCCTTAGGACGTGCCGACTTTCATCAGAGAAATGTTGTACTGAGTTATATGACCCCCCCAGCCAGGGAGATAAGTAACTATACAACCTTTAGATGACACCTGAAGGCAGCCCTGTATAGGGAAGATTTTTAATGTTTCATGTTTTATTATGTTTTTATATATGTTAGAAGCTGCTTGGAATGGCTGAGGAAAAACCCAGTCAGACGGGTGGGGTCTAAATAATAAAATTATCTTCTTCTTCTTTGGTGACCTCTCATAGCCGAGTAAGATTGTCTTCCATAAACATGGTTTTAACAATGAGTCCGTAAGTGACTGCGGAGGCCAATTCTGGACCCACATGTCCTTCCACAGTGGGGATATTGGTTCCCGGATGGGAGTTGCTCACGGTGTGGATTTGCCAAGCGTGTCTTCCTCTTAGCATGTTTCTCCTTTGCATTCTGAGTTCGAGTGTCTTCAAAGTCTATGACACCTTTGGTAAAGGCTGTTCTCCAACTGGAGCGCTCGCAAGCCAGTATTTCCCAGTTGCCGGTGTTTATACTACATTTTTAAAAATTTGCCTTGAGACAGTCTTTAAACCTCTTTTGTTGACCACCAGCATTATGCTTTCCATTTTTAAGTTTGGAATAGAGTAGTTGCTTTGGAAGATGATAATCAGGCATCCGCACAACATGACCAGTTCAACAAAGTTGATGTGGAAGAATCATTGCTTCAACACTGGTGATCTTTGCTTCATCCAGTACACTGATATTTGTTCACCTGTCTTCCCACGTGATGTGTAAGATTTTTTGGAGACACCGTTGATGGAATTTTTCGAGAAGTTGCAGGTGGCGTTTGTAAGTGGTCCATGTTTCACAAGCATACAGTAAGGTTGGTAGTACAATAGCTTTGTAAACAAGCATTTTGGTTTCCCTGAGAATGTCCCGGTCCTCAAACACTCTGTACTTCAATTGGGAGAAAGCCGCACTCACAGAGCTCAGGTGATGCTGGATTTCAGCATCAGTGTTCCACAAGTGTTGACCCTTGTGGAAAGATAACTGCCCAGGTAGGAGAAGTGATTGACATTTTCCAATGTTACACCATTGAGTTGGATTTGTGGCGCTGCAGAGGGGTTATTTTGTACTTGTTGTTGCAGCACTTTGGTTTTTTGGATGTTGAGCGACAGGCCCAGCTTTTCGTAAGCTTCTGCAAAGATATTTAGGATGCTTTGGAGGTCATCCTCTGAGCATGCACACACTACGTTGTCATCAGCATACTGAAGCTCTATGACGGAAGTTAAGGTAACCTTACTCTTTGCTTTCAGCCTGCTCAGATTGAACAGCTTTCCATCTGTTCGATATATGATTTCTACCCCAGTGGGGAGTTTCCCTTCGACAAAGTGTAGGACTGTGGGAATGAAAATAATGAATAGTGTTGGGGCAATAACACAACCCTCTTTAACACCTGATCCCACTGTGAATGGTTCACTTTGAGAGCCATTGCTATCTGCGATTGTTGCTGTCATATTATCATGGAGGAGCTGAATGATGTTTACAAATTTATCTGGGCAGCCAGTTTTCAGGAGGACAGTCCACAGGGCATTACAATTTACAGTGTCGAAAGCCTTAGTCAGGTTGATAAACACCATTTACAGGGGGTGGTTTTGCTCTCTGCATTTTTCCTGAAGCTGTCAAGCAGTAAAAATCCTGTCCACTGTCCCCCTAGAAGGCCGGAAACCATTTTGGGATTCAGGAAGGGTCACCTCGGATATTGTTAAGAGACGGTTTGCTAAGATCCTTGCAAGAATTTTGCCGGCTGCAGCTAATAGAGAGATGCCTCGATAGTTTCCGCAACCAATTCTGTCACCTTTTTAAAAGTGATTGATAATTTAGGCATCCCTAAATTCTGCTGCTAATAATTATATTATTAGCCTGATAGGTGTTTCTCAGCAGTTTGGAGGTGGGGGCAATTTTTGCAGCCACGAAAGGGCAGAGATTTGGATGCAGCCCTGATCTGGATGTTTCCAGTATATGCAGGAACAAACTAGTATTTAATTCAATGTTGCTGTTGTTTTTAAAAGACCCTAGTAGAAACTTCGATTTGATTCCATCCGGACCTTACAAGAAAATTTTCTGGCTCCCAAAACTCTACTGATTTTGGCAGCATCTGCAAAGAGGAGAAGGGAATTAAAGTAGACACAGTGCCTGGGTGGGCAGAGCTCAGAGCCCTGGGGAGGATGCAAGCCACCCCCTACCCATCCATCAGATCAATCATTTGATAAGCAGAGAGGGGGGGGAACATCCTCCTTCCTCCTCTGCTGATCTGCATAGCTGGAAAGACGAGTACAAACTCCGTTATCACCTTTGAAGCTAGGAAAAGGAGAAATAATGTGTAGACAGCGGCGTAGCGTGGGTTGTCAGCACCCGGGGCAAGGCAAGTAATTTGCGCCCCCTAACCCCTAACCTGCCGCCGCTGCCCGCTTCTTCTTGCTGCGGCCTGGGCTGGGGTATTTACGGTAAGGTAGCCACGGCGGCGGCGGGTCCATGTCAGGTGATCTGAGGCGAGTTGCCGCTGGCGCTGCCGCCCAAACGACGCTGCTTGCCTGGAGGAGGAGGAGGGCAGAGCGGCGAGGAAAATGCAACATGGCCCAGCAGCTGCAGCAGCGGCGGCGAGGCTGTGAGGAGGGGCTGCCTGGCGTGCCCTCCGCAGCCCTGACGTGCGGGGACCGCGGCGAGCCGCTGCCTGACGGACGCCTTCAGCCCGGACGCGCGCACAGCTCGTCGGTTCCGTGAGACATGGGGCTCTGCTACAGCCTGCGCCCGAGGCTCTTGGGCGACTCTGGAGGCGGCAAGCGCCCCCCCAGATGTTGCACCCGGTGCGGCCGGCCCCCCCTGCACCCGCCACACTACGCCACTGTGTGTAGAGAAGGATCCAAGCATTCCTCCATCCCAGTACTGAGGCTCATGACGCAAAACAGCATAAAACTATTGCAAAGGTTTGTCACCGGTTCAGAGAGAATTGGACAATGTTGGGTTTGGGGGAGCATACCTACGGCCACCAGTTTGAGTATCCATTACTCAGTTTGCGGGAGTGGCACGAAACTTCTTGGAGGTGGACTACAAATTCAATAAATAAATAAATAAATAAATAAGATAAACAACAACAACAACAATTTATACCCCGCCCATCTGGCTGGGTTTCCCCAGCCACTCTGGGTAGCTTCCAACAAAATATTAAAAATACAATAAAATATCAGACATTAAAAATGTAAAGAATAGTATATCTGTTTTTGTACATACAGTGGTACCTCGGGATGTGAACGGCATCTGTTCCGGAACCCCGTTCGCATCCTGAATAGAACGTAAGACGTGACAGCACGTCTGTGTGCGTGAGGGTCGCGTTTTGCCGCTTCCACGCATCCACGTGACGTCATTTTGACCGTCTGCGCATGCGTGAGCGGTGAAACCCGGAAGTAACGTACTCCGTTACTTCAGGGTCTCTGTGGAGCACAACCCAAAAATACTTATCCTGAAGCATATTTATCCCGAGGTATGACTGTATTACTTGGCTGGAGAATGACATTGCAAAATTCAGCAGCACGTGGATTATTATTATCATTATTTTTATTTCATAAAATTCATACACCTTTTGATTTTAGCAAAAGAAAACACCTCAAAGCAGTTTACAAAAAAGTATAAAACAATCAAATTACCAGTAAAAAAGCAACCTTCAGCAATGATTTAAAACAGACAAAAAGTTAAAACAACAATATACTGGAACAAATTAAAACTCTAATCAAGTTTCTAAACACCTGGGCTTGTCTAAATGAGAATGCAGGCGCCGATAAAAATACTGTGAGGGTGCTTGCTTGAGGTCAAAAGGCAGGGAGTTCCAATGTTTATGTGCTGTCACTAAACCTTACAAATCTTATAAATGCAGAATGGGTGTGTGTTGGTTTTCAAAAAGTGTTGATTGGTTTGCCTTTAAATGAGAATTGAATCAAATTTCTCCCCGTCCATGTTGAGGGTCTCCAGCAGATGTTCAGGAGTTCCTCTGCAGAAATGTTAATGGGGAGAAATCCCTGAACATAGGGACTTGGAAGAAAGCATTTGCACTCGAGGAATCAAATGAAACACAAAATGTCACATGAAGAAATGACTTGCACTCTTCCCACCCTGAGAGAAAACCATCACAAGATCTTCCTTGCTCGTGTTTTTAGCCAGAACTGTACTTAACATGGATTTCTCCGTTTTTGGCTCTCTCTGTTTCCATGCAGCTGTGCTAGATTACTATAAAGCCAATTGAGTTAGAAGGAAATTCATCTCTCTCTCTCTCTTTCTCTCTCTCTCTCAATCTTCTTGCATTTCAAGATGGGAAAGTGAAAGGAAGAGAAGAGGCTTCCATAGAGCAGCAAGTACTGTATTTTTCGCTCTATAAGACACACCAGAACATAAGACGCACCTAGTTTTTGGAGGAGGAAAACAAGAGAAAAAATATTCTGAATCTCAGAAGCCAGAACAACAAGAGGGATCACTGCGCAGCGAAAGCAGCGATCCCTCTTGCTGTTCTGGCTTCTGGGATAGCTGCGCAGCCTGCATTCGCTCCATAAGATGCACAAAAATTTCCCCTTACCTTTTAGGAGGGAAAAGGTGAGTCTTATAGAGCAAAAAATACGGTAGTTTGAGTGCTTGATGAACAAGTTGGTAACATTTGAAATACAACTTGAAAACTTACAATTCTATTAAAATCAAGGGTCATAGTACAATTAAATATGATTAGGAGTAAGAGCAGATGAATCTGACAATTTCTTATTTATTCCAATTTTCAATTTCCCCCATTTCTTCATAAATTTGCAGCTCAGAGGTGTGTGGAGGAATCAAATGTATCCAAATATATGACATTTAACCCAGGATACAAGCATTTGCAAGCAGTTTCTCCCCCTAACAGAATGCATTTTTGGATGTTATTTGATCATCTATGCATTGTTCCATTTTTCACTAACGTGCAAAGTTTTGAACTGCATCCTTTGGTTTCAGAACTGCATCTCAAGATTTGGAAGAATGCAGATTTCAAAGGAGAGCTTTGTATCAGTTCTTGTATTGGTCTCAGAATGTATGAATTTTCTAGCCTGGTATTGAGTCCTGAACTAAACAAAATTTAGAACACATTTAGAAATATTAACTGCTATTTCCAGACACATTTTCAAAGGCGGTCCCATATACAATACATTAAGATTTTTTAAATTAAAGTTTTTCATAATACAGTAAGATATAGAACACAGTTGTAATTTTTTTAACAACAAAAACAGCTACAAAATTTTTTTAAAAGGGAAAGGAAAAGAAGAAAGAAGAATCACAGTTATTAGCTATGGCATGGTATCACACACAAAAAGTCACAATGGGTGTATCAGTCTTTGGCTGCAACCGTAACCCCACTTACCTGGAAAGAAGTCCCACTGAATTAATTGGAATTTGCTCCTGGGTAGACATGGCTAGGACTGCAGCTTCTCAGGTGCTACAATGGTCCATGTTGCTCTTTGTTCATCCTTAAAAAGGCAAAACAAGTCATAAACATGAAGTCTGTGTGACTTCTTTCCTTGCATTCTTCATAGCAAAGGTTGCAAGGTTTTCAACTGGGGCAATCAGAATAAGATCCACTATTTGACTATTGATTCAAAACCCTAAAATGTATTTTGTATCATTGACTTCTTATTTCTATTCTTTGTATATCGTATTGTTGTTTTATTGCTGTGGCCGATGGCTGACACAAATAAAGATTCATTCATTCATTCATTCATTCATTCATTCATTCATTCTTCATAAGTAGCATAGGACTCCCCTCCCCCTTCCACCCCCACTTCAATAATAATAATAATAATAATAATAATAATAATAATAATAATAATTTATTATTTGTATCCCGCCCATCTGGCTGGGTTTCCCCAGCCACTCTGGGCGGCTTCCAACAAAGATGAAAAATACATTAAAATGTCACACATTAAAAACTTCCCTGAACAGTATTGTTCCCTGAACAATAAAGTTTTAACAATTGCTAGGTTGATTAGATTAATGCAGGGATAGGGAACCTCTGGTCCTCTACATCCTGTTGGACTGCAACTTCTGGAAGGCACAGCCAGGATGGCCAGTGTTCAGGAATGATGGGAGTTGGAGTCCAACAACATCTGGAGGGCGCCATGTTGCTTATTCTACTGGATCCCTGGTTTTTATTCTTGCTTGTCTCCCGCTTTCCCCCCTCCTCTGCTCTTAACTGCTGCTTTACTTTGAGATTTTTAAAACGTTTTGTAAGGAACTTCTGGTGCAAAGTCAACAGAAGCCGTATCAGGTTGTGTTACCTGGCGGTTGGAAGAGGTTGCCTCCCAAGAGAATATCCACAGGGCTTCCACCTTAGTTGTGGTCTCGCCGTTTGTGGTCTAGCTCCAAAGCACCCCTTTAGTGCCGAGCGAGTTGCCTACGCCTCTTGCAGAACATCTGGTGTTCCTCAGCGCAATTAGATTTAAGAGTTTGGGCAGGCCTAGACCAACACAAACATTTTGACATTAGCAAAGATCCCACTGAGGTAATATGAAATAGCAAGAATTGTTTTGACTAGATTTCTCTAATGAGCGGAGGGAACAGAACACATTTTAAAATAAGAATGTTTGGGAAATGTCTGCCCTGTTTCTATTCAATTCTAAACAGGAGGAACGCCACAATGGCCGATGTGGTTTAGGTACAGATGTAAAGGGTAGGAGAGGTTTAAGATAATGTAAACAATTCGGTAAGGAGGCACTTTGGGAAATCTATCAAAATAAGCCAAAAGGAAGCTAAAAGGATATTGTATTTAGAGAAGCGGGGAGAAATAGTCGGCGCTGATTTTTAGTGGATATCTCCAGCAGCTGTAGTGGATTCGTTATGCATACATACACAATCTATGCAGCGGTCCAGGGGGAACAAAGAGAAAATTGCTCCATTAAAGAAACAAAATGAAACAATGGGAGCAGGAAATCGAAGCGCTCAGAAAAGGAAAGGGAACACACCATCCATTTTGCTTCTTTCTGTTCTGAAAGAGTGTGAGGAGGAGAAGAAAAATCGGCAATTTGTGGAAAGTTGAAATAATTAGTAGTGTTAATGGAGCCAAAAGGATATTTTGTGTATGCTGATTGTGAAAAGCCCTGTTCTATCTCATATATTAAAGCTCCACAGAAATGATGTTATATTTCACTTTAACGCACCAGCGCCTAGGACATTTAGTCCGACATAATGCTGATTGGTGTGTTCAAGTAATTTTCGAATTATTGTAATTTTGTAATGTTGGGGGTGGGGATGAAAGGAACCCTGAAAGCTTATACGCTTTCTGCGATTTTTGCATTTGTTTATGTAAACTACCAAACAGATGTATTAGATGACATAAAAATCAGCATCTTACAGAAACAAACATAGGAGAGCCAGCTATGGTGACATCCTAATGTGTTGTTTGGTCATCTTAGTTATTTCTTGGAACACTCCTCCAAGCCTTTAGGAGATTTTAGTCACACAGCCAGAGGGATTGGATATGGAGAAACTAAATGAAATATGTTGAAGATTTTAATTGCCCCCCCCCCCCCCCGCTGGCAAACCAGCTCTGACATCCCTTGTGATAAAAGGTGGGATATAAATCTTATAAATAAATAAAGTGTGTGCCTGTCTCTATATTTCTATAGCAGGGTTTCCCAAACTTGGGTCTCTAGCTGTTTTTGAACTACAACTCCCATCATCCCTAGCCAGCAAGAACAGTGATCAGGGATGATGGGAATTGTAGTCCAAAAAAAGCTGGAGACCCAAGTTAGGGAACCCTTGATCTATAGTGAGAGAGAGTGCTAAATTTGTTTTATTTGTTGTAAACCACCTTGGGAGCTAAGGTGGGGTATATTTATACACAATAAAAGTATAAAAGGTGGCAGTTATAAATGCCAAACTAGAACCAGAGTCTAGGGACACGGGTGGTGCTGTGGGTTAAACCACAGAGCCTAGGACTTGCCGATCAGAAGGTTGGCGGTTCGAATCCCCACGACGGGGTGAGCTCCCGTTGCTCAGTTCCTGCTCCTGCCAACCTAGCAGTTCGAAAGCACGTCAAAGTGCAAGTAGATAAATAGGTACCAGTCTGGTGGGAAGGTAAACGGTGTTTCTGTGCGCTGCTCTGGTTCGCCAGAAGCGGCTTAGTGATGCTGGCCCCATGACCCGGAAGCTGTACGCTGGCTCCCTCGGCCAATAAAGCGAGATGAAGCGCCGCAACCCCAGAGTCGGCCACGACTGGACCTAATGGTCAGGGGTCCCTTTACCTTTACCTTTAGAACCAGAGTCATTATTCAGTAAGACAATTCAGGTAAGGGCATGTGGGCTGTGCAGATAAGGGAAACCTCATCAGAATATACCTGGTTCTGAGGCAGAAAAAAGGAAGTCGTGTTTTTGGTAGAGAAAACATAGAAGATGGAGAGGAACTTGAAAGCTAAGCATGCCTTAAAAGGGGGATGGTGGAAATATACCTTTTCCAGGCTTTGCCAACTTGGTGTCCAGAAGATGTTTTGGACTTCTGGCGTTCCCATCAGCCCCAGCTAGCATGGCTGTGTTGGCTGAGGTTCATGAGAGCTGAGGGCCAAAAACTCTGGGGGATACCAGGTTGGCAAACACTGATATACACAGGACCATATTTTTTTGCCTGCAAGGGTAAATGGGCCTGTAAGGGACACACCCGCCTTCTATAACAGCCATCTTCAAATATCTAAATGTCTGTCTCATGGGAGATGGAGCAAGCTTGTTTTCTCCTGCTCTGGAAGGTAGGACCTGAATCAACAGCTTCAAGTTACAAGTAAGGAGATTCCGACTAAACGTCAGAAAGAATTTTATGACAAAAAGAGCTTCCCAACAGTGGAATGGTCTTCCTCAGGAAGTGGTAGACTCTTCTTCCTTGGAGGTTTTTTAAGTGGAAGTCTGTCGTGGATGCTTTAGTTGAGATTCCTGCATTGCAGGGGTTGACCTACATGAGGGGTAGGCAACCTAAGGCCAAGGGGCTGGATGCGGCCCAATCGCCTTCTCAATCCGGCCCACGGACAGTCCAGGAATCAGCATGTTTTACCATGAGTAGAATGTGTCCTTTTATTTAAAATGCATCTCTGGGTTATTTGTGGGGCATAGCGATTCGTTTGTATGTTCCCCCCCCCAAAAAAAAATATAGTCCGGCCCCCCACAAGGTTTGAGGGACGGTGGACCGGCCCATGGCTGGAAAAGGTTGCTGACCCCTGATCTAGATGGTCCTTATGATCCCTTCCAACTCTGCAGCTCCATAATTCAGTCCTTCTTTTGCAATCCAAAATTTCCTTGAAGAGGAACATCCTAGCTTAGAAGGCAAACTAAGGAAGCAGGAAGTGGAAATAAATTGCATCTGGAAAAGGGGAAGAAGCCTGACCATGGAGTCTTCTGAGCTTGGGATATTGTTGCTTTGGCAGCAGCTGAAACCTTCCCTCTCCATCTCCGTTGCCTCAGACACATCCACTCTTCTTTCTTTCCTCAGGTGGAATGTATCAAGATGCTCAGGGAGGAAGTGGTTTGGCCCTTTTACTCATACACCACCGAGTCCATTCTGCCAGAGTCCCAGCAGTGCCAGGAGTTCGCCATCTTGATTTGACCGGCTGGAAATGAGGTGGAACGTTCTGGAAAGTAGGCGTTCCTTCCACAGTCCTGAGTTCAAGCCGACAGCCAACATAAGCAGTGTGGCTGGGGATTTCAGTCTGCCATGAGGCTCCACCGGCTTGGAAATGATGGTAGAAAAATAGGCAGCACAGTTTTCTGGGTGGGCCACAGCCCTCCACCTCCCCTGTGGTCCTGCCTCTGTTTGCAGCATGTCAGTCTACTAATGTAGCATGTCAATATTTCAGCCAAATGTTTGGATCTATTTCATTCTTCTTCTTTTTAAATAGGACATTTTTATTTGTTTTAAAAGGTTTTTATGTATCAGGCAAATGCCACCTCTGTTGTCTTTTTGGTGCTGGCCGAAGGCTTTTTAAAGAAAAAGGTGGGATTCTTATCAAAACTCATCAGGGAGAGTGCATCAGTAGCAGAGAGAAAGCCAAGTCACGCAAAATGGCGATGTGCGGGCGTTCCCCTCATACACAATGGTTTGTATCCAATGGAGTGCTAAGCAACTGTCCTGTCTGCGCAACCATTTACACTTGTGCAATGGGACCTTCCACCTCCCCTCTTACATGTGCTGCTAGATCTACTCCTTTCAGCAACCTTTCAGAGTAGATTCAGCATAGCTGTCAACATTTCCCTTTTTTTAAGGGAAATTCCCTTATTCCGAATAGGATTCCTCGCAAGGAAAGGGTAAAGTTGACAGCTATGAGATTCAGGTAGGTAGCCGTGTTGGTCTGGCTAGTTGAAATAAATAATAATAATAATTTTATATATTGTCCAGTAGCACCTTATATGTGGGACGCAGGTGGCGCTGTGGTCTAAACTACTGAGCCTAGGGCTTGCCGATTGGAAGGTCAGTGGTTCAAATCCCCGTGACGGGGTGAGCCTCCGTTACTCGGTCCCAGCTCCTGCCAACCTAGCAGTTCAAAAGCACGTCTAAGTGCAAGTAGAGAAATAGGTACTACTCCTGTGGAAAGGTAAACGGCGTTTCCGTGTGCTGCTCTGGTTCGCCAGAAGTGGCTTAGTCATGCTGGCCACATGACCAGGAAGCTGTACGCCGGCTCCCTTGGCCAATAAAGCGAGATGAGCGCTGCAACCCCAGAGTCGTCTGCGACTGGACCTAACAATCAGGGGTCCCTTTACCTTTACATGTGCAAGATAGTGCTGCAGATCATGCTAAAGGATGGTGAAAATAAATAACATAAATCTAATCTTATTTAAATAATGTCATTCGTGATGGCAAATATAATATGTTTTTTAAAACATCTTATGTAAAATTTTAGGTTTTAAAAGAGGCGAGCGCAGACTCTGTGTATTTGAGCCAAAGATAACCACTGACCATTTTTTAATAAACAATGTGACAGAATAAATGATTAAATTTCTTGCAGCTGAGAAAACTATATAAGCCTAATAAATAGTTTGAGAAATGTAACATTTCCAGTTAGCTTACATGTACAAGCATGTCTGCGCCAACATCTGCACTAGCAGAATTTATCCCATAAGGTAAAGACGTCAATTGCTATTGTTGAAGGTTAATATTTTGGATCTCTTTATTTCTCTCTGCAGGAGGAAGAAAAATGTGTTTGCTATTTTGCCTGCGTTCCATATACAGTGGTACCTTGGGTTACAGATGCTTCAGGTTACAGACTCCACTAACCCAGAAAAAGTACCTCGGGTTAAGAACTTTGCTTCAGGATGAGAACAGAAATCATGTGGCGGCAGCGGGAGGCCCCATTAGCTAAAGTGGTACCTCAGGTTAAGAACAGTTTCGGGTTAAGAACTGACCTCTAGAACGAATTAAGTTATTAACCTGAGGTACCACTGTAGTAAAATGTCCATGCACGTTCTATGCAGTGCAGTATTTTAACATAGAAGACTTGGTCCACTCTCATTTGAGTGGGTCTTCGATGACCACTAGGCAGTAGGTCAGGCTTGTGGCAAGTAAGAACTACACCACCATTAAAGATTCAAGACCTCCCTTTGCACTTAATCTCTCCCTTTCTCTTTCTCTTCAAAAAGAAAGCCAAACAACAACAAAAGAAAGAAAATACAGGTGTGACAGATGTTGGGTTGCAGCTGAGTCTACTTGGGTTGCAATTGCCGCTCAGCTGGGAAGGGGAAAGAGGGCGGTCTCCGGGCGTGCCTGGCCTTAAATGGGCTAGGCCCCGCCTCCCCAGCCCGCCAATTGGTGAACGGGGTGGGAGGCACGCCCGGGGATTCCCTGTTCACGTGGGGGCAAGGTCCCGCCCCCGCGTGTGTGGGAGGAGGGTTTTGCCCGCAACCCCCTCTCCTCCCAGGGCGGTAATGGCTTTGCAGCTCACCAGAGGAAAATCAGTGCATGGAACCAGGCTTAGGGCTTGGCTTGCTGGAATCAATGGATACTGCCTGAATTGTTTGCTGGAAGGAGTAATTGAGGTAAGATGGGATTGGGATCTCATTTCCTTTCTGGCAGAGGTGCAACCATTCCTCTGTTTTTAGGCAAATATCACTGAGGCTGGTTAATATTATTATTATTATTATTATTATTATTATTACCCTGCCCATCTGGCTGGGTTTCCCTAGTCACTCTGGGTGGCTCCCAACAGTATTAAAAGCACAATAAAACATCAGACATTAAAAACTTCCCTAAACAGGGCTGCCTTCAGATGTCTTCTAAAGGTCAGATAGTTGTTTATTTTCTTGACATCTGGTGGGAGGGTGTTCCACAGGGAGGGCGCCATCACCGAGAAGGCCCTCTGCCTGGTTCCCTGTAACTTGGCTTCTCACAGTGAGGGAACCGCAAGAAGGCCCTCGGAGCTGGACCTCAGTGTCCGGACAGAACAATGGGGATGAAGACCCTCCTTCAGGTTTTTTTTTTAAATAATAATCATTTCTCACATTCTCTTCAAATCTTTATATGTCTTTTCCCAGGCCTTCTTAATAATTTTACATTGCCACCACATATAAATAACCTCTTATGCTTTCCCCCCTCCCTTCCAGTTTCTTCTCTATCACATTCAGAGGCTCCCAAATAATTTCACATGAGGTGTCATTTTTGTCAGTCAAAGCCTCTGAAATCATTTCACATGAAGCACCATTTTTGTTTTGGACTACTCTTGAAGAGCGGAGGACAAGTACAAGTAGATTCAGAGCTGGTGAAGCGGCTGGGCCAAAGCCGAAAGGTCACGCAGTTGTGCATATGCCTGAAAGTAAAAGGAAAGTCAAATGTTGTAAAGAAAAATATTGCATAGGAACCTGGAATGTAAGAACCATGAACCTTGGTAAATTGGATGTGGTCAAAAATGAGATGGCAAGATTAAATATTGACATCCTGGGCATCAGTGAACTAAAATGGATGGGAATGGGCAAATTCAGTTCAGATGACCATCATCCCTGGAAAAGACCCTGATGTTGGGAAAGATCAAGGACACAAGGAGAAGGGGACGACAGAGGACGAGATGGTTGGACAGTGTTCTTGAACCAAACTGCGGGAGGCAGTGGAAGACAGGAGTGCCTGGTGTGCTCTGGTCCATGGGGTCATGAAGAGTCGGACATGACTAAATGACTAAACAACAACAACTCTTGCTTTCCCTGGTATTTTCCTCGAACCTCGTCTTTCTACCATTTCTAAGACTTTAAATTAGGCCCCGTAGCAGCATATGGGCAGGATTGTGTACTCAGATTAGCAGCATCAACCCAGCAACTCAAGTAGGATATCTTCCAGACATCACCTGGAGATGCAGGCAACCGAACCTTGTGTCTGCAAGGCAGAAGCTCCATCACCAGCCTATGTTCCCAACCTGGTGGGAAGATGCTGGCTTTATTCTCTCCCCAAAATTGTTTACCCTTACTGACTTTCACAGGGAGGCGGGTGGCGCTGTAGGTTAAACCACTGAGCCTAGGACTTGCCGATCAGAAGGTCAGCAGTTCGAAACCCCACGACGGGGTGAGCTCCCGTTGCTCGGTCCCTGCTCCTGCCAACCTAGCAGTTCGAAAGCACGTCAAAGTGCAAGTAGATAAATAGGTACCACTCCGGCGGGAAGGTAAACAGCGTTTCCGTGTACTGCTCTGGTTCGCCAGAAGCGACTTAGTCATGCTGGCCACATGACCCGGAAACTGTACGCTGGCTCCCTCGGCCAATAAAGCGAGATGAGTGCCGCCACCCCAGAGTCGGCCACGACTGGACCTAATGATCAGGGGTCCCTTTACCTTTACCTTTACTGACTTCCACAGGGGTGTGGTTGTCAGTTCTGTTCCTACCTCCAAGTGGGAACAGATAGTCGCTAACCAATGTCTAAGCAACCACTCACATACTGTAATTCAATAAAGTTGTGGCCAAAATTATGCCAAAAACCAAAACAAAAATGATGTGTGAACCGTGTTTTTATTCGGGGGGGTGTTGGGGGTGCTCGACACGCAAACGTCTATTGCAATTGAAAAGGGGGCCTTTACCGATTTGGTTGCACGGATGTGTATTTTATGGAAGCCGCTTTCGGCCTCTTTTGCAGTGGGTGGTGCGGGGGAGCACGCTATAAATTTCATAAATAAATACCCAGCCCGAACCCCAGTTTTAACTACATGTGGCAACCCATTGAGATAAAAGCAGGCTTTTTTCTTCCTCTGCCCAAAGCTTAGTAAGAGAATAGAGCTTGTCAGAGTTCTGCCAGAGTCAACTTTTTCCCCAGCCAGGGATTCGAGCTGAAAAAGTTACTAGGAAAGGTTGATTCTGGCAAAGAGGCCAACTGTGTGAACCTGCCAGCCCTTCCCAGTATGGCTCAAATAGGAGTGTGTGCCAACCTGCCAGTTCCACTGGCTCATCTCACCTCACCTCACTGCCCCTTTCCTCTTAGCAAGACTTGCTGCCCAGTGTCAAACCTACTATAACAGACATCAGGAAATGTGCTCATTCTGGTGTCTGAGAAATCTTGCATGCCACCCCAATCCCCAAGGGGCACGAGAATCCAGGTGTTCCAAGAGCTTACTCAGGGTTCGTGTTTCCTTTGGAATGAGGCACGGTGAGGACTGTGGTGTCTTAATGATACGTATTTACACATATATACAACCTGTGTCTACACAAAAAGGGAACTGAAAAAGGGTATTGAAAAAATTGTTTAAATATACTTTCCCCCCAAAATCGGAAGCATTCTTGCTGGGGTTAATAGGAGACGAAATAAGAAAAGCAGATCAGATATTATTCATGTATGCTACGACTGCTGCCAGAATCTTAGCAGCCCCAAAATGGAAAACTCGGGAAATACCAACATTAATGGAGTGGCAGACAAAAATGGTTGAATATGTGGAATTAGCAAAACTGACCCACAGAATCTGTAAGTTCAGAAGTGAGTGGAGTAAATTTGAGGAGTATATATGTAATAATTGTAGAAGTTTAAAGACTGCAGTAGGATTAAAATAAATCTTATGACTTGAATAGGATGATGTTAAGAAATAAATCTTATGACTTGAATAGGATGATGTTAAGAACCTGTGAAAAAAGGAAAGGTTAATATGAAAACCTCTGAAGGGAGGGAGGGAAGTCTGTGCTCGATAGAGCCTTGAGAGAATAAGTGTACATAAGATTGTAGAACTCTGGTGTATTTATTTTGTTTTGTTTGTGTTAAAGAAAACTCAATTAAAAGCATTTTTTTAAAAAGGGTACTGCTTTTCGCATAGCTGCAAAAATGGGGGGGGGGGGGGAGACGGACGACAGAAATTAGGCATCACTCTGTCTCTCTGGCTTCCCAGCCTGATGCTTCCATGTTCTCCCTTGTAGTTCACATCAGTCAGCTATGGCCTTCGTCATTATGACTACCAGTGAGTTAAGGGAGGGGCCCCCACCCATTTGAAATCTTTGTTACCTTGGCTATTCCAATAATTTGGATCCTTGGTTAGATTTTAACATTTGCTGGATCCAGGGATTAGAAGGGTCTTGGCATGAAGCCTAACCCCTACAAACTCATAACACTAATTTCATTTTGGAGTTACATGGAGTTACCTGCATGAAGTGCACTTTCTTGTATTAATTAAGAAAAGTGTAATAACTAATTCCAATATTAAGCAAATAACTGTATGAATCCGAATGTCAACACTTGTTGGCTGAAATGGACAAATGCATTGCATTCATTCAGAGATTAAGACCACACCATGATACCACCGTCATGGTTTCCCCCAAAGAATCCTGGAAACTGTAGGTTTTTTAAGGATTCTGGGAGTTATTAGGAGAGGCCTATTCCCCTGACAGAGTTACAATTTCCAGAGTGGTTTAGCAATCAATCCCTCTTCCCAGGGAACTCTGGGAATCGTAGCTGTGTTAGGGAAAGAAGGGATCTGTTCAGAAGCGTGAATTTTGAAGGATTGCTGTGTGGGGAATAGGTCCTAGCTTCCTTACCAAACTACAGTTCTTCATAAGTGGTACAATAGTGCTTTAAATATAAGTTGCAGGATTTTTTCAACAACTGAAGAATGGCAACAGAAAGTATTGGAGTATGCAGAAATAGCAAGGCTAGCTGGAAGAATCCGACAGCAGGATGATGAGAAATTCCAAAAAGAATTTATGGTATACTTAGAGAAAACTGTACATAAATAAAGACACTCACAGGACTGAAATAAAACTCATAACGTTTATTGTAAACATTTGGTTAGACCATAAGATGTAATGCAGTAATATAATAAGGACTGTATATTTAAAGTATAATACAAAAAAATTATTAAGGAATTATAGACATCTATAGAATGTATATATGGTAAACACGCTTAAGTAAGAGCAATGTAGAGAAGCCAGAAAAGGAGTGGAGGGGAGTTAATTCGGATAAGATATAGATTTTAAGGATAATAATATTGTTAAGCTGTATTGTGCTTAAGATATTTGGTGCAGATACATACCCTACAACATTCATCCAATGAAAATAGGGATGTGCTATTCTAGGGATCAGCAAACTTTTTCAGCAGGGGGCCAGTCCACTGTCCCTCAGACCTTGTGGAGGGCTGGACTATGTTTTTTTGGGGGGTGAGAACGAATTCCTATGCCCCACAAATAACCCAGAGATGCATTTTAAATAAAAGCACACATTCTACTCATGTAAAAACATGCTGATTCCCAGACTGTCTGTGGGCCGGATTTAGAAGGCGAATGGGCTGTTTCCGGCCCCTGGGCCTTAGTTTGCTTACCCATGTGCTATTCCATAATAATAATAATTTTATTATTCATACCCCGCCCATCTGACTGGGTTGCCAAAGGCAGCTTCCAACACATATAAAAACATGAACAAACATTAAACATTATTTTTTTTTAAATTCCCTGTACAGTCTCTTCTAAAGATGGTGTAATTGCTTATCTCCTTGGCTGGGAGTTGTATAAGTCCATACTCTCTAACATTTCTCTGATGAAAATACAGATGCCCTAAGGAAGAGGAAGACAGAGAAGAAGAAGAAGAAGAAGAAGAAGAAGAAGAAGAAGAAGAAGAAGAAGAAGAAGAAGAAGAAGTAGTAGTAGTAGTAGTAGTAGTAGTAGTAGTTTGGATTTGATATCCTGCTTTATCACTACCCTAATGAGTCTCAAGCTCCTGCCAACCTAGCAGTTTGAAAGCACGTCAAAGTGCAAGTAGATAAATAGGTACCACTCTGGCGGGAAGGTAAACGGCGTTTCCGTGCACTGCTCTGGTTTGCCAGAAGCGGCTTAGTCATGCTGGCCACATGACCTGGAAGCTGTACGCCGGCTCCCTCGGCCAAGAAAGCAAGATGAGCACCGCAACCCCAGAGTCAGTCACGACTAGACCTAATAGTCAGGGGTCCCTTTACCTTTACCTAAGGAGTCTCAAAGCGGCTAACAATCTCCTTTCCCTTCCTCCCCCACAACAAACACTCTGTGAGGTGAGTGGGGCTGAAAGACTTCAGAGAAGTGTGACTAGCCCAAGGTCACCCAGCAGCTGCATGTGGAGGAGCAGGGAAGCGAACCCGGATCACCAGATTACGAGTCCACTGCTCAACCACTACACCACACTGGCTCTCCCAGTGTGGGACATTCTGGGATCAAATCAGAAACCAGGATGGCTTCAGTAAATCAGGGACAGTCCCTGGAAAATAGGGACACTTTGAGGGTCTGCATAGATGGCCTAATTAGAAAGGATAGCAGGGCATGTTCATAAAGTCAATATTAAAGAGGCACTAACTACTGGTGATATTTTATAAACACAATCCATATCTAACAGTGCCAACCTTTTGGGAAACGGATTGTACATTTTCAATTAAGGAGCAAACCACAGCAAATACATACAAAAGCCTCTTCCTTCCTTCAGGAAGCAACTGGCTTCTCTAAACTAAGCTGGTGGCCTTATGATTCCTTGCATTATTCTTTTAATGTCACGACCTTTATGTCAAAGTGAGAGGCTCGATGTGGATTTTTCTTGTCCTTGAAAGCTACACTTTCTCCCGAGACAAAGAGCCCCTTTTTTACATCAGCGTCAGGGGCTGCCATGAGGTGGGAGCTGCAAAGCTCTGCAAGTTTGGGCAGTGTGTGTGCTGACATTTTTCATTCCTCATGTCCCACAAGTATTTCCCTTTTCAACGGGCCTTCTGTGTGAGGTGGGAGGCGGGGAAAGCAAGGAGCTTTTCTCTTGGCTCCAGTACATTCGAAAATCCTGACGAGGTTCCCAATTTCTTTGCAGCTTTGGTCCCACGCAGTAGCGACCGGTGCTCATTGGGCAGAAGGCAGAGAGTCTGGCAGTAGGTGGCGCCGCAGCCAATGACAGGAAGAGCTGACTAAATCAGGAGCCAATGGGAGCACAGGACACCAGGAGAGAATAGCACCCAATGGAACTGGTACAGCAAACGGCAGGGAGACAGACAGTAGGTGGCGCCAGAGCCAACGAGAGGCACGGTCAAGAAACTAGTTTTAACTCCATCCTCCCCGCTGTTGAGTTCTACAAAGGCAGTGCTGAGATGGGTAGGCAACGTAAGGCCCAGGGGCCTGATCCGGCTTCTAAATCTGGCCCACAGACGGTCTGGGAATCAGTGTGTTTTTACATGAGTAGAATGTGTGCTTTTAATTAAAATGCATCTCTGGGTTATTTGTGGAACATAGGAATTCGTTCATCCCCCCCCCTAAATATAGTCTGGCCCCCCACAAGGTCTGAGGGACAGTGGACCAGCCCCCTGCTGAAAAAATTGCTGACCCCTGGCTGAGACAAAGGAGGAAGATGCTGATGGACGGAATCACCCCCTGGGCTGGGTAGAAGTACGAAGGCCAGCAGGTTGACTGAATTAAACTATGGAACTCACTCCCACAAGAGACAATGGTGGCCACCAACTTGGATGGCTTTAAAAGAGGACTGGGCAGATTCACGGAGGATAAAGCTAACAGTGGCTACGAGGCATGACGGCCATGCTCTGCCTGCGTAGTTGGAGGCAGTGATGTTTCTGAATACCAGTTCTGGAAACCACAGGAGGGGAGAGTCCATAGGTATCTTCAGTGCTTTTTTCGGGGGGGGGGACACGTACCCCCTAAACATTTTGTGAATCTTTGTACCTTTGTCCATTTACAGTGGTACCCCGGGTTAAGAACTTAATTCATTCTGGAGGTCCATTCCTAACCTGAAACTGTTCTTAACCTGAGGTACCACTTTAGCTAATGGGGCCTCCCGCTGCCGCCACACAATTTCTGTTCTAATCCTGAAGCAAAGTTATTAACCTGAGGTACTATTTCTGGGTTAGCGGAGTCTGTAACCTGAAGCGCCTGTAACCTGAAGCGTCTGTAACCCGAGGTACCACTGTATGTGCTCAAAGGAGTTACAGTAGTTTGTGGATTAAGTCATGGGTCACCAAATTAGCACCCACAGGTGTATGTATTGCCTGGCACCTGCAGGGACTTCTCCCCCCTCCACCTCAGTTGAGCTCGGAAAAAAATAAAAACAACTCCTGGATGTTCCAGAGGGTTAGCCAATTGCAGATTTAGCGGAGTCTGTAACCTGAAGTATCTGTAACCTGAAGCATATGTAACGCGAGGTACCACTGTACTGTATTCATTTTTCCCGATTTGAACTATAATATGGTGATTTTCTTGAGTTAAAACGAGAGTACCCCTAAACATTATTTTAGGAAAAAAGCACTGGGCATCTGGTTAGCGACTGTGAGAACAGGATGCTGGACTAGGTGGGTCATTGGCCTGATCCAGCAAACTGTTATAGATATAGATATAGGTATAGATATAGATACAGTTTTTATTAAATTTTTCTGATTTACATTTCAAAACATTCATTTGGACAACCTTAAATCAATGACTTCCCTTCTTCTCTTTCCATGCTTCATTTTGCATGCCACACCTCCCTGCATATTTTACATGGACTCGACCATTCAGTAATCCATTGTTACTCCACCAAAGCTTATTTGCACTGTTGAATTTATCTTAATGCTACCAGTGTTTTTACATGTACACAATATTCACCCATATAATCAACAAACATTTTCCAGTCTTCTTTAAACGTATCTTCTCCTTGTTCTCTTATTATATATGTTAAATCTGCAATCCTTTTAGTTGGGGATAATTCAGAAGGAAATCCCCAGGTGTCAAAAAAAGACTATTTATGTATGCTACTACTGCAGCCCATGTTTTGCTAGCCCCAAAACGGAAAACGAGCAAAGTCCCAACCAAAGAAGAATGGCAACTTAAACTGGTGAAATACACACAGCTTGCAGATCCAGCAGCCTCTTCCACTGGTCATATGGAAATACTTTTCACATAGCCTTCTTTCCTTTTTAAATAAAATGAATAAACAAAACAGTAAAAAACATGTTTTGTTCTTTTCTGTCTACCAGCAAACAGGACCATTAAAACGAGTTTCCCATTCCCAAGAAGGCCGCATAAACTATTTTTCCACAAGAGTCTGCTTATCACCATTCACCTCAGCACTGTTCAAGTGGGCAGAAGCTGCCCCTGAAAATGAAGCATTTCAACCCCCCCTTAGTAAACACTAATGACCTATTCATAAAGAGAAGGGCAACAATTTCACACAATAGGAACATTCAGATTCAGCACGGACTGCCAAAGTCAGCAGGAGAAGACGTGTAAATCAGTTTCAGAGGAAATCCAAAGAAATTCTGAGGAAATAAGAACATTCTTAGCAACAATGCGGAGACTAATTTCATTATTTATGGCTTTGAGGAAAGGCATCCCTGGAAGACTGCCTTGGGAAACCCCACGTAACGTGCCTCAAGTTCGGTGGAAGCAAAGCTAAGTACAGTGGTACCTCAGGTTACATACGCTTCAGGTTACATACGCTTCAGGTTAAGAACTTTGCTTCAGGATGAGAACAGAAATTGTGCGGTGGCAGCGGGAGGCCCCATTAGCTAAAGTGGTACCTCAGGTTAAGAACAGTTTCAGGTTAAGTACGGACCTCCGGAACGAATTAAGTACTTAACCTGAGGTACCACTGTATATCATATAAATGTCTTCCTATGCGGGGCTCTCAAAATAAAGAGAAATGTTTCCCGCTGAGAGGGCTACAAGGTTATTGGATAGTGTCCATTTATTACCTGCACCCAGTGCTATTTTTCTAGGAAAATAGGTGCCGGAGCTCACAATGGATATTTCCCTTTTTCTCTTGGAATGGCAATGGCGCTCACCTGAGAGGGGCCAGAGTTGAGCTCCAGTGAGCTCTGGCTAAAAACAAAGCCCTGCCTGTACCCCTATGATGGATCTTTGGCCAAGGTCAGAACATGCAGTGCTAAAAAAGAAACCCCCCCCATTTAATCTACCTGCAACCTGATAGTGCAGAACCAACGCAGCAGATTAGATGGGAATGTGGTCAACCCAGTGCCGGATTTACGTATAAGCTAAACAAGCTATAGTTTAGGGCCCCACTCTCTCGTGCCCCCCCCCCAAATTGTGAGTCTTTGTAAATTGTGTTTCTAAAATAACTTTTGTTATTGCCAAATACCAATGTATTTGCATTATTAAGTTTGTTATGAATAAAATATCATTTTAAGTTAGAGCTTAGTAATTATTTCACAATTAATATACTTCTTCTTAATTGTATTTCACTATTAATATACTGGAGGAGACTCTTGAGAGTCCCATGGACTGCAAGAAGATCAAACCTCTCCATTCTTAAGGAAATCAGCCCTGAGTGCTCACTGGAAGGACAGATCCTGAAGCTGAGGCTTCAATACTTTGGCCACCTCATGAGAAGAGAAGACTCCCTGGAAAAGACCCTGATGCTGGGAAAGATGGAGGGCACAAGGAGAAGGGGATGACAGAGGACGAGATGGTGGGAGAGTGTTCTCAAAGCTACCAGCATGAGTTTGACCAAACTGCAGGAGGCAGTGGAAGACAGGAGTGCCTGGCGTGCTCTGGTCCATGGGGTCACAAAGAGTCGGACACGACTAAACAACAACAAATTAATATACTGCTTTTACTTTGATAAAATACATATTTTGTTATGTGCAAATGGCTTTAGATGCCTATTAGGTCCATAAATTACCATATAGCATATGTTCAACACAAAAAACAGTGACAATTTGTTGATGACAAAGGACAGCTAGACATATAAAGGGCCCCATTACCTTCAGTAGCTTAGGGCCTCATCAAACCTAAATCTGGCCCTAGGTCAACCCTAGCAGAAGACAACTCCATATATTTATTGCACTACATTATTAAATTCTGCAGAATTATTACAGTGGTACCTCGGGTTAAGCACTTAATATGTTCTGGAGGTCTGTTCTTAACCTGAAACTGTTCTTAACCTGAAGCAGCACTTTAGCTAATGGGGCCTCCTGCTGCTGCTGCGCCGCCGGAGCACGATTTCTGTTCTCATCCTGAAGCAAAGTTCTTAACCCAAGGTAATATTTCTGGGTTAGCGGAGTCTGTAACCTGAAGTGTATGTAACCTGAAGCACATGTAACCTGAGGTACCACTGTATTATTATTATTCCTTGGGCTGGAAATCAGTTTGCAACAGTCCCCCCCTCCACTCCTTTAATGGAAGACAAAGCTAGCCACAAACTGCTGAATATAAATAAGCCTCACTCTCCCCCGCAGATGGGATGCTCTCTTCTATTGTGATTTACATTATCCTCATCCAACCACTGTCAGCCTATCGCGGGTCCCCTTGCACAGTTTACAATTCCCGTTTATGAGAAAGCATCCTTGTGAAATTGGACAAGGCTGCCTGTCCGGATATGATGATTCAACCCTGGAGAATTCCTTTTGGCTTTGGACGTTCTCGAAATGTCAAGACCTATAAGGACTCTTGCATGGTATTGTTACACTGGGAAAGAATCTGCAGAACAGGAGTTCAGTACGACGTAACGTGACATGGGACAGCATATTGTCACGGGTTTGTGGGTACCAGAATTTAATCAACGCAAATGTTTCCTAACCAGGAAATCTTGTGCAGCTCAGAGATTGGGCTGGCCTGCAACAGTATCCTTTCGTTCCTGTTTCCTGCATTGCCTTCAGCCTGGAGAAGCACTTGAATAATCTCATCTGGGGCAATCTCAGTTTCTCCACACTCTAGAAAGATTATTCTGTTTGCTTTCATTGCTGTTCTTAACCCTTCCAAGCCTTGGGGATATGGCAGGCTATCAAGCTAAGCTGCATGCATACACAAGGAGGACTACCATATTTTTCGCTCTATAAGACGCACCAGACCACAAGACGCACCTAGTTTTTGGAGGAGGAAAACAAGAAAAAAAATATTATGAATCTCAGAAGCCAGAACATTAAGAGGGATCGCTGCGCAGTGAAAGCAGCAATCCCTATGCTGTTCTGGCTTCTGGGATAGCGGCGCAGCCTGCATTCGCTCCATAAGACGCACACACATTTCCCCTTACTTTTTAGGAGGGAAAAAGTGAGTCTTATAGAGCAGAAAATACGGTAACTGCTTCAGCAGTCTTAAAGACTTCATAATCCATGATGTATTGTGGCTGTGAGTGAAATTGCATTCATGAAAATATCTGGCTCTTTGAGGACCTGGGACGGCCAAAGAAACGGAAGCACCACCAAAATCCAGGCAGAGAGGCAGGTGAATTTTCCATGGAAATGCACAATGTGTGGTTGTAAAAATAAATAAAAATGGAGTTGAGTTGATGTTGTTGTTGTTGTTTTAATGCACCTGCAGGTTTTTGCCCTGCAGCACTATTTAGGATGGTGGAATAAGTGAAGATGCTAGCGTTCCAGAAATGTTTGCAATTTAGAAGGACAAAATCCTGGCTGAGAGCTTTGGGTATTTGCCACTGATCTTGGTTGGACCAGGGTTTGGCTGAAAAGGTCAAATTTGTTTACCACTTTGTGTGAAATCCCAGTACAGTTAAGACCCATGGCAGGCCTCCTGTGGCCTCCTGTGAGAGTAGATTTGGCCCTGAATAAGCAAAAAAAAAAAGACACTGTTTTGTTAAGTAAGGGGTGGACACACTTTCCAAGTCCAGAGTGTCTGATTTATGTGTCATAGATTTTAGCTCCACCCTTAATCACCAGCGCTGGCTGCAGTATTTACAAGACTCCAAGGTGGGAAGAGCACATGTGGCTGCCATTGGCAAGTTTGTGGAGTTGCGGAGGACATTTTAATGAGATTGTGCTGTGACCTCAAAGTAAACAGAATCAATCTGTTGATAAAATGTGCAATTAATTAGTCTTCTTCTCCTCTACTTTTTTATATTATTATTACAAGAATTGACCATGTGGGAGGTGTTCAGACAGCATAATTCTGACAGCCCATCCTGATCTCCCATAATTGCACCAATAATAATAATAATAATAATAATAATAATTATTATTATTATTTATTATTTATACCCCACCCATCTGGCCGGGCCTCCCCAGTCACTCTGGGCAGCTTCCAACAAAATATTAAAATACAGTAATGCATCAAACATTAAAAGCTTCTCTAAACAGGGCTGCCTTCAGATGTCTTCTAAAAGTCTGGTAGTTGTTGTTCTCTTTGACATCTGGTGGGAGGGCGTTCCACAGGGCGGGTGCCACTACCGAGAAGGCCCTCTGCCTAGTTCCCTGTAACCTCACTTCTTGCAGTGAGGGAACCTCCAGAAGGCCCTTGGAGCTGGACCTCAGTGTCTGGGCTGAATGATGGTCGTGGAGATGCTCCTTCAGATATACTGGACCCTAATCTGCACTGTGATGATTTGCACAATAAGAAGCTGCCATACACTACGTTGGACCACTGGTCAGGGCCGGCCTACCCATGAGACAACTTGAGGAGACCGCCTCAGGCGCCAGGATCCATAGGGACAGCAGATCCCAATGTAGATCTTTATTCCCCCCTTTGTTCCTGATGAAGTTCTTCACTCACTCCTTCCCTGGTGGGGAGGGGGTGCCATTTTGTTGCTTTGCCTCAGGTACCAAATTGTCTTGGGCTGGCCTGCCAGTGATCCGTCTAGTTTGCTAAGAATTATTTACACATTGATTGACAACACCCGTCCAGCGTTACAGCCAAGGGTCTTTCCCAACTTGGGATTGCTGCAGGTGGCAAAGGAGGAAGAGGAGGCGGCATGGGCCATAGGGGTAACACCATTTTCTGTTTTGCCTCAAGCAGCAAAATGTCTTGGGCTGGCTCTAACTCCCACCATTCCTGACCATTGGCCGCTCTGGCTGGGGATGATGGGAGTTGTAGACCAAAACACCAAAAAAATCCAGAATGCACCATGACTGGTGACTGGGAGTGGCTGCTGGGACCACATAACCCTGGTCCTGAGAGATCTGCATTGGCTCCCAGCATGTTTCTGAGCACAATTCAAAGTGTTGGTGCTGACCTTTAAAGCCCTAAACGGCCTTGGTCCTGTATACCTGAAGGAGCGTCTCCACCCCCATCATCCAGCCCAGACACTGAGATCCAGCGCCAATGGCCTTCTGGTGGTTCCATCACTGCGAGAAGTGAGGTTACAGGGAACCAGACAGAGGGCCTTCTCGGTAGTGGCGCCCACCCTGTGGAACGTCCTCCCTTCAGATGTGAAGGAAATAAGCAGCTATCTTCTCTTTAAAAGACATCTGAAGGCAGCCCTGTTTAGGGAAATTTTTAATATTTGATGCTGTATTGTTTTTAACACTCGATTGGAAGCTGCCCAGAGTGTCTGGGGAAACTCAGCCAGATGGGCGGGGTATAAATAATAAGTTGTTGTTGTTGTTGTTATCTTGGAGGAACCAGGGTGCGGAAGGCTTCACTGAACTACAGCTTAACTTGCAAAAGTTAGAAGTATCCTTCACCAAGCTATTGTGAGCTACATTTTAGGTTAATAGTTTTTATTCTCCTTTCAAACCACACTTTCCAAATTCAACTTAGTGACAGGAGATCCCCTGAATGGTCTGCTGTGGAATGCCAGTGTGTTGCAAAGGATTCTGGGGCATATTGTAGGGCACATGCTCAGATCATGTAAGGTAGCCTGATAGACACCCATCCTTCTCCCGTGTTAAAACTTCACTGGAAGAGGCCAGCAAGCAATCTGAGAAATGGACATTTCTCTGCCATCGCTTTTCTTCTTGTTAAGGGCCCCCTGGCAAGCTTCCCAGCTTCCCGAGAATGCAGTTTGCAAACCACTTGTGTAATGAACTGGATGGCATTGCAATGGGAAGAGAAGTCGGAGAGGCTCGAGATTCTGAGACCGTGCATAACATTTGTCTCCAGGTGCAGCATGGAAGCGCATTTCTTTAAGCAGATCTTAATAAGCCTCACTTGCTCAGCAGTTTCCAATATCCCACAGACAATTTCTGAGTCAAAACAACAGTTTGTATACAGCTGTGCTAATAGCTGCCACTTGCAGTCAGAGGAAGTCCGCTTTCGATTCCAACCATCTGGACGGATTGTGCAGCCTACAGCAAAAATATCTTTCCAACTTCTCAAAGTTGGGGAGGGGGCACATTGTCCACCTTTGCAGTAACTGTGCTATTGTGTGGTTGGGCCATGTGGGACAGATGTCTTTTTGGAAATGGTTGTCAGCATTTCATTAAAGATGACTCAGCCTACTCTCCAGCTTTAGGTTTTAGGTGCTTTGAACAAGAGGGTTTAATCATAATCATAATCATACCCTGCCCATGTGGCTGGTTTTCCATAGCCACTCTGGGCAGCTTACAACATATATAAAACATAGCAAAACATGACACATTAAAAACTTCCCGATACGGGGCTGCCTTCAGATGTCTTCTTAAAATTACGAGAAGAACATACAATGATGAAGAACATAAGAAGAGCCCACTGGATCAGGCCAATGACCATACCCCTCAATTCTCCCACTTTAAGTGGGACATCTCAGAATTGTCTACCAGCTCCATCTGGTATGCAGGCTGAGACCCTACCTGCCCGCAGACTGTCTCGCCAGAGTGGTGCATGCGCTAGTTACTGTATCTCAGATTTGGATTACTGCAATGCACTCTACATGGGGCTATCTTTGAAGGTAACTCAGAAACTGCAATTAATCCAGAATGCAGCAGCTAGACTGGTGACTGGGAGCGGCCACCGAGACCATATAACACCAGTCCTGAAAGTTCTGCTTTGGCTCCCAGTAAGTTTCTGAGCACAATTCAAAGTGTTGGTGCTGACCTTTAAAGCCCTAAATGGCCTCGGTCCAGTATACCTGAAGGAGCGTCTCCACTTCCATCGTTCTGCCCAGACACTGAGGTCCAGCACCGAGGGCCTTCTGGTGGTTCCCTCGCTGCGAGAAGTGATGTTACAGGGAACCAGGCAGAGGGCCTTCTCAGTGGTGGTGCCTGCCCTGTGGAACGCCCTCCCAGCAGATGCCAGGGCAATAAACAACTATTTTACTTTTAAAAGACAACTGAAGGTGGCCCTGTTTAGGGAAGTTTTTAATGTTTGATGCTGTATTGTTTTTTAATATTCTGTTGGAAGCCTCCCAAAGTGGCTGGAGAAACCCAGCCAGATGGGTGGATTATAAATAATAAATTGTTGTTGTTGTTGTTACTGCTGCTGCTGTTGTTGTTGTTGAAGCCACAACAGCTTCTGATTGGATCCTGGGGATATCCTGTTTTCACTCCTGCAAGAGCTATTGTGGAAGTCCCTTGGTTCCTTCTAGAGTGTGGCCCTGAAAGAAACACACCCCAATTTTCCTCTGTGGATTACGGAGACACTCGTAGACTTGGAATGAAGTAGAGGCGTACGCAGGTGCGAGCTTCTGGGTTGGCTTGGGAAGGCATTCCTTGCCCAACCTGAGAAAAGACGTGGCCGCTGGCACTTGGAACGCGGTGCGGGCAAACAGAGGCGGGGCTTGCGCAGCACTGATTGCACCGCATCTGTGTCGCCCTCACCACACTTACTCCATAGCCTTTTACCCCACTCTCTTTTCGGTGTTTCAGCAGTTAAAACGTGTCTTTGCACAGAAGCCGATGGAGCAAGCTGGCTTGCATGCAAAACTGAACTCTGGATTTTAGTCCTCGCTGCCATCTGGAGGGTGTTTTGCATCTCCTCCTCCGCTCTCTTGGGGGTCTGCAAATCCAAACCAGCCTTGACTTGGCTGGGCTGTTGTAAACCATGGTCCACCCTAATCTGGAATATAGGGAGAAGAACATACAGTAAGGATAGCCTTGCTTACCAGTGGCCCTGTTCTCACAGTGGCCGACTGGAAGCCCATGGGAAACCCTCAAACCGGACTCACCTCTGCTGTAGCAGCAACACTGCCAGATAGCAGAGAGATTGTGTGAGTGAGAGAGGCACCTCCTTTTCCAGAGCAGTAGCAGCAAAGAAACTGTGCAGGCAGTCAAGTAAATCGCAGCCAGAGAAGAACTTGGGTGTTTGTAATATTTGCCTTTTATTATGAACCCTGCATTCCAAAGCAGACACCTGTGTTTACAGACAAGTTAGATCCATGTGGTTGAATTAAGAAGGAAGAGAGCAGAATCTATCTGGAGGATAATGCGAGGGATGGATTTGCAT
This sequence comes from Podarcis melisellensis, assembly GCF_964234715.1. Classification (NCBI taxonomy): domain Eukaryota; kingdom Metazoa; phylum Chordata; class Lepidosauria; order Squamata; family Lacertidae; genus Podarcis; species Podarcis melisellensis. Next base: position 14,920,340 of record NC_138539.1, on the reverse strand, counting down.
CCCTTTTGGGAAGACTTGGTGCATGAGTTTTGCTGCGCAGTCCTGGTCTAATTAGCATACTCGTGGTCCACAAGGATTCTTCAAGAATCAGCTTTCCACTTGCGATGGCCAGACTTCCCAAAACATGAATAACCCATAAAGATTATTAAAGTTGTATCACGGTCCTGCTTACAAAAGCGTGCTTTCTTCACTTTTCTCACATATAAGAACAAGCAGGCAGTATTTAGATGACCATAATTAGGCCTTGGCCTTTCCTTTTCTCAAGTGTGTGGAAGGATAATCATCACATCCCACAAAAGCTTCCAAACACATTGTTCTGGGATCGCTTTGTTTTTCCATTGCTTAAACTTTCCACGTTTCTGCTAGCCAAATTTCTGTGCTTTGGGTTTCGTTCCGCATCTGTTGGTCTCCAGACCAGGGTGATTTTGTTATAGCTGGGCATCTATTTCTCTGAAACACCAAGTGTTGGAGAATTTTTAAAGGGGGTTTCTAGACTGGAGGTATCCCTTCCCAGAAACTCCCCCAAAAGGATGCGGACTCCAAGTGAAAAGATACAATACAAGGTAAAAAGGTAAAGGTAAATGACCTCTGGACAGTAAGGGGTTTAGTCATGCTGGCCACATGATCCAGAAAACATACAATACAAATGTGCATAAGGACAGCCTCAAAGATAAGGAGGAGACTGCAAAGAACCACATCCAAAGCAATGTTTTTAATACACTTCCAGATTACGCACGTGATTTCTTTCTTTTCTTTTTTTGACGATAATCTTTATTGGTTTTATAATTACATACTATACGCTGTGGGTTAAACCACAGAGCCTAGGACTTGCCGATCAGAAGGTCGGCGGTTCAAATCCCCGCGATGGGGTGAGCTCCCGTTGCTCAGTCCCTGCTCCTGCCAACCTAGCAGTTCGAAAGCATGTCAAAGTACAAGTAGATAAATAGGTACCACTCCTGCGGGAAGGTAAACAGCGTTTCCGTGCGCTGTTCTGGTTCGCCAAAAGCAGCTTAGTCATGCTGGCCACATGACCCGGAAGCTGTACGCCGGCTCCCTCGGCCAGTAAAGCGAGATGAGCGCCGCAACCCCAGAGTCGGTCACGACTGGACCTAATGGTCAGGGGTCCCTTTACCTTTACCTTTATACACATACACATTACATTACATTTACATTATTTACTCCTAAGAGTTGACTTCCCTCCTTCCTTCTTCTGGCTTTTTTATGTCTTCTGGCTTTTTTTTTTCTTTATCTGTTTTGTATATTGTTGTTCTTCTTTCATCTTTATCCGTACAGTGTCTATATACAAATAAGTCTTTCTGTATATACAAGTCTTGTTGTTTGTCTATAGTCATTTACAGTTACCCTGATTATATTTTACATTTTAATTCATATTGTCATTAATATCCAATAATGCGCTTTCTAGTCACCAATCAAAAGATCACAGCAATCTTAATAGATGCAACCCAATGTCATCTTCCTGAACCAATCAAAAGCACTTGGCTCTTCAGATCAGCCCTCATCAAAATATCATGTGATTACATAGAACCATTTTTTTCAGTCTATTTCTTTATCAAGACTTTGACTAATTTTCCTATTCATTAAATGTCTCCCAATCTGTCTACAAAACAATTCAAGATTAATAACAGTTGACATGCCTAGCCGATTCTCTTTTCATGCATACAATGGCCAGCATGGATTCTAACAGTTTATTCTTTTCAGTGCTCTGGAACGGACATTCGCTACGTCCAGTACTAGTTCTGTATTGAGAAAGGTAGGCAGGCACAGGCCTTTTCAGTTTAGCCAGGCCATAATCTCAAAAGAAAATGGAATCATCAAAATGGTAGAGTGCTGTGAAATTATCATTTTCTCCATTACATTTACTGTTTGGATATATTCTGAGCATAGAAGGGTGGACCATAATTGACTGCCATTTTATTGCATATGTAAAAGGTAAAGGTACAGGACCCCTGACAGGTCAGACCAGTCGCAGATGACTCTGGGGTTGCGGCGCTCATCTCGCTTTACAGGCCGAGGGAGCCGGCGTCTGTCCGCAGACAGTTTTTTCGGGTCATGTGGCCAGCATGACTAAGCCACTTCTGGCGAAACCAGAGCAGCGCACGGAAACGCCGTTTACCTTCCCTCCAGAGTGGTACCTATTTATCTACTTGCACTTTTTGGCATGCTTTCAAACTGCTAGGTTGGCGGGGATTCGAACCGCCAACCTTCTGATCGGCAAGCCCAAGAGGCTCAGTAGCTTAGACCACAGCGCCACCCACGTCCTTTATTGCATATGTACTTGGAATTAAATCCAAGAAAGGAGATTCCATCTAAACATCAGGAGGAACTATCTGACAGCAAGAGCTGTTCAACAGTGGAACTGATTCCCTCAGGAGGTGGTGGACTCTCCTTCCTTGGAGGTTTTTAAGCAGAGGTGGAGGCTAGAGTATGGGTGACCATACTCAACTATTGGCTCAGACTATCTTTATTTCCCCTTGGCCTTGCCCCACTAACTATGGTTGGTGATTTTCAGTCCACATGGAAACAGGCAGTGGCAACTGAAATCTTAACCCGGTCTTCTACTCAGCATGGGCACTCATTAAACAACGTGTAGCGGACACAGAGCACCATTTGGATCTAGCCAGGACCCCAGCTTTTATTGCCAACGAATCCATCAGGTACTCTGCCTCGCCCATCACATATCTAACTAATCTCAAAGTCCCTAAGCACTGCAGGGCCTTTACCCTGGCACAATGTCATGCCCTCCACTTGGCTGTCATTGAAGGTCGATACAGGATGATTGCTTACATGGAGTCTGTCAGTGTGATGGCCTGGGACTTGGGCTCAGACTTGGAACCAAAGGAGTCTCAGTCTGCACCAGATCCTTTGCCACAGGCGGCATCTGAACCAAGTCTGGGGCCGGATCCTGAAGAGTCCCAGTCTGCACAGGTTTCCCTGCAACAAGCACCAGCTGGGCCGAGTCAGGGGCCTGAGCCTGCCCTGGCTTCAGATGCGGGGATTACCTTGTTGACTCCAGCTGGGCCATCACTTACAGCTGCTCCACTACCAGTTGGGTTAGGAGAGGGTGAGGTGGCCTCTGGGTCTAGTAACCTACTGACATCTCCCGAGCTGCAGAGACTGAGGTCTGAGAGAAGGAGAGACCTGAGTACTCGCAGGATGAGTGCTCACCTTCCGGCGAGACAAGGAGGTGAGTCACCGGGGGATCAGCACTGGTCGTTACTCCGACAAAGATAAAAGGCTGTCGGACCCTGCCCCAGGTTGTGGGGGCAACATTGCTGTTTGCCAGAACCTGCCTGTGATCCTGTGCCTGACCTTGCCTGGTTTCCTGCCTTTGTGTCCTGCCTTGTCCCTGTTGGACTGGCTCCTTGTGGAATCCTTGGATTGGGGGCCAGAACTGGACTGCGTTACTTGGGTTAACCCCCGGGCCCAGCAAGTCAAGTACTTTATTACGGTCGTAGACCAGCATAAACAAAACATATACATAAATAGCATAACAGTATGAATCCAGGCGAATAATTATTAAATAAATAGGAGCTAGAACCAAACGTAGATTTAAACATATACATAGAATACTTAATTAAGGATAGATAATGGGTGAATAAAAATTTATAAGAAAGATTAAAAGATCAGTTAACACAGCTATATGGGGTGGGCTTCAGAAGTGTGGATCTAATAATATGGGCCTTCAGTTTAGGATTGAATTGTAGCATAGATCATTCTTCGTCAAATATCTATCATGGCAGCGCAATATCTGGTGACTGAATATGTGACTTCTGGGCTCTCTTCCTGAGAACCAGACCAAGTTTTATTGCGGCAAAAGCCAGTGACACTAAACACCACAAGATCAAACAAAAAGAAATCAACAACAACATCAGGAAAAAAAAAAGATTACACAGGGGAACTTCGCAGTGTGCCATTCAACAGAAGAAATTTACGCTTCCTGATTACTAAAGTGCAAAATTTGGCCACCTCATATGATATTGAGCTTGAGGAATTTTGCCCCAGGCCCAGCACAGTCAGCTTTCTCTCCTCTGGTGTGTCTTCCTCCTCCTCCTCTCCCATTATTCCACAGCTTTCCCCCTCATCTGCCTCTGAGCTGTGATCTCCCACAAACGCTTGTTGTAATTCTGAACTGTCTCCCTCTTCTCTGGAAGGTGCAGGCTGGGGAGGCGGTCTCCAGCGTTCCTCCTCTGCCCAGTCGCTGACACTACCTCTGACCATGGAGCAGAATATACCCATCGTGACTAGCAGCCATGATACAATCAAACCGATCAATACATAAAGCAGTACATCCTATGAGCCATTGCCAGCAAAGTGGGAAATGAATTGTTTCCAGGGTTTGGGTTATTTATTGAAACACAAGAGATATATCAAGACATCCCAGATTATTTTTGGCCAGTTTCAATCCTCTCTTCTAAAGCTGACAGCATGTCTAAATATGGTCTCCAGCATAATTTTCGCTTGTGAATTCGTGTTAACCTCACTGGCTCGTTCTAATTAGCACTTTGGTTTAGTCTGCAAGAAATCGGCTGTACTGAAGTGAACAGCGTGCGCCTCCGGCTGTGTTTTCATGCCCCCCCTCCATGTCCCTCATTTATCTTCCTTTTCTTTTTGTTACGTGTCCTTTGCAAATCACTGCCCCTCTCTTGGCATTTTGGAGGGTGAAAATTCTCTCAACTAAAAATGTTGTTAATGCAAAATTTGGGGGCTGAACAGAGTCTCTGCTCACCCCCCTGATTTGCAGGTGATGCCAGGCATTTAAATTGTTTTCCGGGGCCAGTGCATTAACATTTGCACACTGTTTCAAGGTGGGTGGGTGTGTATGGAGCCGAAAGCTTCTCCCCTCCCAACTCCTTTTCATTTAAAAGCTGCCTGAGAGGTCATTGGCAGGGACTTAGCTGTTGAGGCTGAGCCATTGAGCAATAGCCTGCAGTAAGCAAGAGTGAAGAACCAAGAAGAAGAAGAAGAAGAGGAAGAGAAAGAGGAAGAGGAAGAGGAGGAAGAGGAGGAGGAGGAGGAGGAGGAGTTTGGATTTGATATCCCGCTTTATCACTACCTGAAGGAGTCTCAAAGCGGCTAACATTCTCCTTTCCCTTCTTCCCCCACAACAAACACTCGGTGAGGTGAGATTGAGAGACTTCAGAGAAGTGTGACTGGCCCAAGGTCACCCAGCAGCTACATGTGGAGGAGCGGAGACGCGAACCCGGTTCACCAGATTACGAGTCTACCGCTCTTAACCACTACACCACACCATACATTTACAGCATGTGCAAAGCACACACACACCCAAAGCATCCTGGGAACTGTAGTTTGCCAATGGAGATGGAATTTGTTGCACCATGGGGGGGAAAACTACAGTTCCCAAGATTCATTGGGGGAAGCTATGTGCTTTAAATGTGTGGTGTGGATGTGACCCAAGGCAGAACCTCAGGAGGCAGAACCAGGAGGCAGAACCAAAGGACAAGCCAAAATGCAAGGACACACCAGAGCCTTGTTGCTCAGGCAAGGTCCTCCCATATCCCTTCTTGTCCAGGAGGACCCAATGGGCAGCCTGGGTGAGAGGAGGAGAAAGTTGTCACTCACAATTCAAATGTCCAATCATACGGAGGAGCTGCTTGGAAGCCACTCAGGGAGCCTTTTTGACTGGAGAGTGGGGCAAAAATTCTCTGAACAAGCAAACTTCATTGGGTCCACTTTGAGTATTCGGTACAATTAGGGTTGCCATATATCTGGAATTTCACGGACATCGCCAGAATGTGGCAGTCGGAAGCAGTGTCCGGGTGGAAATGTCTGGGACCCATGGCAACCCATGTCAGAGGTCTGTTGTTGTTGTTTAGTCGTTTAGTCGTGTCCGACTCTTTGTGACCCCATGGACCAGAGCACGCCAGGCACTCCTGTCTTCCACTGCCTTCCGCAGTTTAGTCAAACTCATGTTGGTAGCTTCAAGAACATTGTCCAACCATCTCGTCCTCTGTCGTCCCCTTCTCCTTGTGCCCTCCATCTTTCCCAACATCAGGGTCTTTTCCAGGGAGTCTTCTCTTCTCATGAGGTGGCCAAAGTATTGGAGCCTCAGCTTCAGGCTCTGTCCTTCCAGTGAGCACTCAGGGCTGATTTCCTTCAGAATGGGTAGGTTTGATCTTCTTGCAGTCCATGGGACTCTCAAGAGTCTCCTCCAGCACCATAATTCAAAAGCATCAATTCTTCGGCGATCAGCCTTCTTTATGGTCCAGCTCTCACTTCCATACATCACTACGGGGAAAAGCGAAGTCTAGATTTTGCCAAATTTCCTTAAGAATAGCTCAAAAGGGGCAAATAATATATATTTTGAGATTTTCCAAAGCCTAGTACAATCTTGGCTTTTAGGAGGGAATGCCTTCTCCACAGAGGAAGGGATTGGGAATGAGAGCTGGTATGTTACGAAGGTGCCCCTATTTTCATCGGTGAAATATTTGAGGGTATGCATTTGGCAGTTCAGATTTGCAGGATGGTGGCAGCTCTTTCATCAGAGCCAGCCTCCCTCCTGAGACTATTAAAAGCTTGCGGCTCCTGCGAATCTATTCGGAGAGATCCTCCTGTCAGCGTGCAAGCCAAACGTCTCCATAAATATGCAGAGAATGCCAAGACTAATTCGAGAAAGCTACGGCACATAAATAGGAAAGCTTTTAATAAATTCATGCATCCATCGAGTGGTGTGAAATCTGCTTGGCTGTTCTTCGCATGGAAACCAAAGTATTGTGCAAAAGCATTGAAAAAGAGTTGGTTGCGGCACAGAATGTGAACGTCAGGGCTTCAGTTCTTCACCGATTTGAAGACGAGTTTCAGGCTAAGCTGACATAGCTCAGTTGGTAGAGCATGAGACTCTTAATCTCAGGGTCGTGGGTTCAAGCCCCACGTTGGGCAAAAGTTTCCTGCATTGAAGGGGGGTTTGACTAGATGATCCCCGTGGTCCCTTCCAACTCTACTACAGTTCTATCATTTTAAGAAAAGCTGTATTTCTCCATTGATGCAAAAGTCCATATAAGACCTTGTGTGCCATTGTTCTGGGTTCCTCCTCCCTCCTGCGTGTGGTGAGTGAGGACCCTGTTGCAACAGATCAATAAAGTTCAGTCTTACTAGCTGCTTTGCTTCTCAGTATTCTCTGGTTGGCCTCTTTTATTTTCTTCTATCAATAGGGAACATATGTAGGGAACTTTTATGGGCTCTTGTTGGTCCCTTGTAGGGAACCTATATGGAACCTATGTAGGGAACCTATCTTGTTGGTTCCTTGTAGGGAACCTATATGGGCTCTTGGATACCACATAAGGGAAAAGGGCAATTTTGATTTACAACAGCTGCAACCCATAATAATTGGAGACAATACTGCAAACCCTGCCTGAAATCTGGGGGTGATGCTGCTGCTGCCAGCCAGTGTAGACAATACTGTGCTAGATGGGCTAATTATTTGAATTGGAGCATAGCATCTCCCTCTGTCCCTGTGTCTGGTGAAGTGCCACCACTTATTTCACAGCAGAGACAATGATGTCATCTGCCGGCGTACAATTTGCCAATCCTCTGCATGCCAAACAAATAAGCTTTTCTTGGAGAGAGAGAGACCCACGAAAGAAGCTGAGCAAGGAAAAGAAAGGTTGTTTATATTAGCATGCCTATAAGGGTTTAGCAGGCACTTTTTTATTATGGGGGGGAAAGTCCTTTTATCTATGACCCAACCGAAATGTCACAGGAACAATGAGCAAGACTTTGGGTCCAACAGAACTCTTCATCAGGCTGGATACTGAGCAGAAGCAGGAGGAGGTGGGGTAATTTAAAAAACAAAGCTGGCTTGGTAATGAAGCCACAATGTCTGCACTAGTCAGATCAAATCTTTATTGTTATGGTCAATGGCCGGCAAAATAAGAGGCTCGTAAATCACATTATGCATACAACAGCAGTAAAAAAAAAAAGAGGAAGAAAATAAAAAGTAAAGTAAATATAAATAGCACAGAGTGAAATAAAATGGGGTCAGCATTTTAAAAGCTGTAATCATGTCACGAAATCCAAGGAGGAAAATGCCTGGGGGTCAGTTCCTGGTGGGTTCTGCTTGCTGCACCATATTACTTGGCTACACTGAGAGTGAAACATGCATTTTGATCTGAGAGGAGCAGAGGACATAAAATGCACTTGCTTGCCATGTTGTTGGCATCCATCTGGCTTGAGAGGCAATGGAGTGTGCCTCTGGGGGTGAAGTCTAACTGCTATGTTAGCAACACCAAAGTGACCTTCCTGGGGTGCTGAATTTCATTAGGGTGTCATGAGCAAGAATTCGCAAATATTCAGAGACATCACTGTCCTTTTTTCTTGCCAAAGCTGAAATTTCTGCAGTGTCGGCTTGTAGCAATTTTAGAGGCTAATTATAATTAAGAAGAATAATGTGCTGGAAATTATGAAATTTGGCAACCCTGAATATTGCTCTTTATGGTCTTGCCAAATACTTACGGGATATATTCCAGAGAAATGGTGATGTTCTTTCCCATATAATAATATGCATCTTGACAATTAGAACTCTGGACCAATATAAGACCAAGAAGCTGTGCTTTTTGGACTTCTTGGCTGTAAAATATCAAATAGAAAATATGGGGGAGAAAGACAACAGCACATGCCCAGATCCTATGAGGAAGTTCACGTCTTCAAGAGATCTTCTCATTTCCTCTTGGTTTCAGCTGCAGTCTAATATGGACACTTAATGGAGAGGAAGTCCCAATGAAATTTATACAGTTGCCTTACTTCTAAGCAGATGTGTAGAAGATTTCACCATCAGTGAATTTTGATGTATGCCTACTCAGCTTCTAATAATTACCTGGATATGGCAGGTAGCAGGTTCTGGGGTTGTTTGGGGCTCTCACCAAGCCACATACCCCTCTTACTGCCTACCTTCTTACTGGGTGTTTGGGCCTGGCTGGAATGTGTCCTAGAATTCTGACAGTACCTTTAGGTTCCCTGGATGGAGTACAGTGTGTGTGTGTGTGTGTGTGTGTGTAAACAAAAACTACACTTGTAGTTGTCCTCCCTGGTACGCAAGGCTGGGCAGCGGTTATGGGGTGCTGGGCTGCCCAGATACTAAGGCCCCCCTCCCGGTCTCACTGATGTGGTCCAAAGGAAAGCAGAGTGGTATGTCTGTCACCAGCTTGGCTGCAGGAGCTGCCGGAAGGAGATGTACAAGGTGCCATGCAACCATCTGAGGGACTCCAATCTGGATTTGTGTAGGGTTTCCTGCTTAGCCTTTCGTTCTGCTAGAGATATCCACAAGGCAGCAAGATCAGAGTTTTCCTTCTCCTAGATGGGCTACCTTCCCAGGTGGATGAGCCCCATCTGCCCCTCACTTTGCTCTAGGGCAGGGGTCAGCAAACTTACCGCGCCTCAGGCTGCTGTCTCCAGCGCCAATCGCATGGCAGGCCAGAGGGTGGGGGAGCGCATGCCCATATGTGTGCGCACACACTATTTCTGGCGCACTTCCGTGTTGGAGGAGCACCTGAAATAGCTTGGGTGCATGTGCATGGGCCTCCTCCGACCCGGATGTGCACCGGAAAGAATGCTTGTGGATGCGCAAATAACACTTATGCATGTGCACAAGCTATTTCTGGTGCTCCTCCGACTCAGAATTGGGCAGCCGCGCAGCGCAGCACCGGTAAGAGCGGGTGGCAGCAGCAGGTGGCGGGGGTCACCATGGGCCGGATAAACGAGTCCCTCAGGCCTCATCTGGCCCACGGGCCTTAGTTTGGGGACCCCTGCTCTAGGGCATGTTCAGAAACCACCTTCTTGACCACTGGACCCACTCTTGGCCTCATTGGCTCAATCCACTGCATGCATGAAAATTCAATCCCATGTGCTAGGGTGAATACAACATCCACATCATAAATAGTCCAGAACAGAATAGGAAATGGTGAGATGACAAGAGGGCAGTAGGAGAGTGATGGAATGATCATGACAACCATCATCAAGGTGTGATGAGCCCTGCTACATCAAGCCTATCTAGTCAAGCTTTCTGTTCTCACAGCAGCCAATCAGATGCCTGTGGGAAGCCCCCAGGCAGAATCTGAGTGCAGCAGCCCCACTTGCAGTGCCCAGCCACTGGTATTCAGATGCACACTGTCTCCAACTGTAGAGGCAGAAGATAGCAATTGTGGCTATTAGCCATGAGTAGCCTTATCCTCCATGAATTGGCTGAATGAGATGGCCTCCAAAAGAGGGTGTCTTCCAAGGCCTTCCAAGGGTGTCTTTGCATCAACTCATCCTCTCAAGCCTAGCAAGAAACGAGGGGCAGGGCAGGGCAGCGAGGACTGTGACATAGCTGGGTTTGACCTGTGTGCCAGCATCCAGCCATTTCTCCATTGAAGAAGAAAGGTTTGTAAAGAGGGGGCAATAATAAGATTCACACAACTTGTTTCTTTTGTTAAGGCTCCACCACGATGTTGCTCAGATTTGCTGTAATTTGTAGGACATCTCTCGGCACTCCATTCAATCGGTTTGAATTGCTCCCACTAACCAGATGCGTAGGCAGAGGTCCAAGGAGAAGATGCTTCCACAAGGTTATTTGTGAGGGAGAGAAATTTGCCATTACGCTCTTTTCATTCATTAGCAAATAAAGTTTGTGTTATATTTCTTCCAGCCAGGGGGGAAGAGAAAGAACACAGTGGTCTGGGGCCTGCCTAAGACAACTTTTGCTCCCTCCAAAACCATGATTGCACTTTTCCAACCGGGCTCTAATATTGTTTCCTAAGCACACTGTTTGGCTCCCATCCCTTGGCGGGGAAAACGCTCGTATTTGTGAGGCTCCTGAAGGCAGAAACCCCATCTTGTCCCACTCTGAAAAGTGTTCTTGATGAGATACATGGCTGCCAAGCAGCTCTGTGCCGAAGCACTCACTTTGCATACGAGACTAAATGCATCACTGAAATAGAAACGAGGACAAAGATTTGCATGTGCTAGTTTATATGTGCAGATGCACATTCAGAGCTAATTACTATAATTCAGTTAGAAATATATCTCGCAACAATAGGGGAAAATGGATGCTCAGGCAGCAACCATTCATGGGCAAGCTCAATTCCCCTCCCTGTTCTATCGTCTTATGGTTCTTCATCTTTAAACTAGATGTGGATCAAGCATCCTTTCAACTAGAAGATGCGTTTAAAAAAAGGAGCAATTTCTGGCAGCTATTCAAATGGAAGATTGCCCTATGGAAAGCTCACCAGGTGGCCGTTGGTGACAAGGAATTCTATCCTGGTGAGAATTTTGCAATATACCAGAAGACATTCTACCAAGCCCCCTTCCCCCTCAGACCTGGAGCTGGCTGTGAGCCATGTATACTGCAATCTGGAAAACTGCCAAAGAGAGAAATGGGAATGAGCATTCTAATAAAATAAGGGCATAAGATGAACCTGCTGCATGGGGTCAATGGCCCATCTAGCTCTGTATCCTCGTCTCACAGTGGCCAACCAGATGCCTATGGAAAACCAGCAAGCATTGTCACAAGAGACTAGGGCCCTGAACGACTTGACATCATTCTGCAGGGCCTGCAAGACAGAGCTGTTCCACCAGGCCTTTAGCCAAGGCACAGTCTGACCCCCTCCTTGGGTAATCCTCATAGAACTCTAGCCCAATGGTTGCCATTAATTTGATTCTGAATTGATTTTAGAATGTATTTTAATTAACTTATTGTGATTTTATGTGTTACTTTTATTGTTGTTAGCAGCTCTGAGCCCAGCTTCAGCTGGGGAGGGCGGGATATAAATAAAATTGTATTATTATTATTATTATTATTATTATTATTATTATTAAGCAGGATTTGAGCACCAGATCAACTGGTATTCAGAAGCATTGTTATCTCCAACTGTGGAGGCAGAACATCGTCATCATGACTTATTATTATTATTATTATTATTATTATTATTATTATTATTATTATTATATTTTAAAGAAAAAAACTCAGTTTACAACCTAAATTAAAACATCAAACAAAACCATCCAGGATAAACACATTACAGAAGAAAGTCAAGTAGTATACATTGAAAGCAACCTAATTAACAGAAAGCTGAAATATTATCTTAAAGATGTCAAAATGAAACATTACAAAGGAGGTCAGCTACAGAATGCACATTTAACACAGCAAAGTTAACAGAAAAAAAACTTTCTTAAGCGTTTCAAAAGAAAACATTGCTAAAGGAAGTCAAATATAAAACGCACATTTGAAACAGCATAATTAGGAAGAGAATAAAATATTATCATAAGCATAGAAAATATCTGCTGCTGTTGCTGCCAATCCTGCAAATGGGGTTCATGGCAGGCTGCGGCTCAATGAGAGCCAAGATGGTTTCAGGCCTCTTCAGCAGCCTCAGGGTTTTTTTTGTAGCTGGAGTCCATCAGAGCCCCAACCTCCCAGGCCAGGTGGGAAAATGCCTGCAAGGCAGGAAGCAGGTCTTACAGGTCTCACAGCCAAGATGGTCCATTGATAGCCAACTCCTCCATGAATTTGTCTTATCCTCCTTCAAAGCCACCCAAGTTGGTGGCCATCACAGCCTACTGTCAAAGTGACTTCCATAGTTGAACTATGCGCTGCACGCAGTGGTTCAAGTGGTTCTTTTGAGAGGAGAGATGGGTGCCACTTGGATATGCACTGCAATATGGACATCTGGGAGCGGAAGGACAAGTGCTGGGAGTCTGTTTATGTGTTCATGGCCTGAACCCTGAACACTCCTTGCCAACGTATAAGCTTCTGTGTTTGGAGTAATGCCATAAACTCTCCACAAATTTCTTAGACCTGTTGGCTTCTCTCTCTCTCTCTCTCTCTCTCTCTCTCTCTCTCTCTCACACACACACACACACACACACACACACACACACACACACACTTCCCTCGCCCTTTTTTAAGGGAATGTCATTGCTTCCCATCTCTGGCTTCCCACTAACAAGGAGAACCAGCCCAAGTTCTGCAAGGGAGGCTCCTTGTTCATATGCCAGCCCAGGCCCAACATGGTGGCTATTGCCAAGCCAGCTGGGTCCTTGCTGGCACTGTTGCTACAAAAGTTGCCAGGCAGCGGCCAAGTCAAGAATCTGCAAGCCTTTGGGGGAGGCGGGGGATATAATCAATTCCATGTGCATCTTTCTTTTTGTTTATTGCCTAGCAGAAAGTAATTTATTCAGAGATTCCAAATCATATTTTAGAAACATAACAAATAGTCCATTGTACATCTGTGTGCTGGACCAGTCTGGGAAACGTTCATTGTGCGCAATATTATAAAGCTCCCTTCTTGTTATTTCCAAATATTGTGACTGATTTATCTTCTCCAGTGGCATGCTAAGAGCTACTCTGTGCAGTCCTGCTCCAGCAGACAAGTGGAGCAATGTTTTTTCCCATGAATACCATGAACAAGGAGGGCCATCGACACCTCTGTCCTTGCCAACTGGAAGGAGCCCACCATGTATGATTCACTTGATAGGCTACTTTTGGAGCGCCACATCAACGCTGATCATTATCTTACTTGTTTGTGTGGCCCGGACAGAGTTACTTCAATGGAGAATGAAAATGTGCCCTTATGCATCAATAAGATATTGATGATGACCCATTTGGGACTTAGAAGAAAAGATGGACTGAGAAGGAGATGGCTTTCTCATACGAGATTAATTACCATTCCTGTTCAGTTCTCATAGCTCCAATATTTTCTGCAAAATTTGGCAATTAAAATCAGACCGTACACAAGTGTTGATAAGTTAACCAAAGACTGACATACTTAAAAGTGGGGTGACCAAGAGTGGTATTCAGTTATGTTTTACTCAGGGTAGATCTGCTGAAATTAATGAAGATGACCAAGTTAGGACCATTAATTTCTCTGGGTAGAACTTAGTTGAATACCACACCACATGTTTTGGACTACAACTCCCATCAGCCCCAGCCAGCATGGCCAACGATCAGGGATGATGGGAGCTGTCGTCCAAAACTACCATATTGGCAGTTCTGATTTACAAGATTATATACTGCTCCCCAGGAAGGCTTTTCACTCAGACCTGCAGCAGGTTTTCCCATGGACTAGAACAAGAGAGAGGGAGTGGGGAGTTGGAAAAGTGACTTGATCACAGCTGTCTTCCGTCTTCTTGTTTTGAATATGACAGCCCTTCAAATAGAGGACTCTCCTCTGACAGCCCTCCCAGCCCTCTGTGAAGCAGGAACACGCATGATCACCATCCTTTTTTGATTTTCCACATTGCCACTGGAAACGAGAGATCACAGTTCCCCTAAAAATATGTTTCTGCTTCCAGATTTCCTTAATTGGATTGGACATCTCCGTGATTCCTAACCCTGCTCCAGGTTTTGCCACTTGTACCTTCATCTTGGTGATAACTGAGTCATAGAATCATAGAATCATAGAATCATAGAATCATAGAATCATAGAATCATAGAATCATAGAATCATAGAATCCTAGAGTTGGAAGAGACCACAAGGGCCATCGAGTCCAACCCCCTGCCAAGCAGGAAACAGACCAAAGCACGAGACTCGGGAACCCTATCTGGAAAGCACTGTAGCCCTCATCAGGCAGTCAGCCTGGACACACACACACAAGGAGAAAAGGGCATAAAGAAAAGGTGATGGGCCCCTCTGCCCCATCCCCAGTAGTGATGGCCATGCCCCTTCCACTGGGCCATGGCTTGGTGGTGGTAGAGCACAAGCTTTGTGTGCAGAAGGTCCCAGGTTCAATCCGCAGTATCTCCAGGTGGGACTGGAAGAGATCTCCATCTGAAACCACAGCTAGTCACTGTTAGGATATTGATGTTCTGTTCCACCTAAACAGATGTGTGGAGCTGTTGTGTGTCACATGTCTGTTTACATTCCAGCACAGCTTGCTGGGAACTTCCATTTGTGCATGCTGCTTCTTGCTTGGACATGGAGAGGAGACATGTTTTCTTTGTCCTGATCTATGCTGAATAAACTGCTTGTAAATATGCTTTACATATGCCTCTGTCCACCCTTCTGTCACGAAGAGTTTGTTATCTCTGCTGGCTTGCGTGCTCAGCTTCTGAAGCTCTGAGTCACTGATTGATGCAGAAACGTTCCCTTGGGTGCACTAGGTGGACCCATGGTCTGGCTCAGCGTAAGGCAAGTTTCTATGCTCCTATGTACCCTTTCTTCACAGGTTTAGCTCAAAGTTCTGGAGGGGGCATGAATGTACTTACATGGCTTCTTGCAACTGAGAAACCCAAAGAGGCTTTATGAAGCCTGGATTAGACAGGCTTAAAAATTTAAGAAGAGCCTGCAGGATCAGGCCAATGGCTCATCTAATCCAGCATCCTATTCTCACAATGGCCAACCAGATGCCTGTGAGGAACTTCCAAGCAGGACCCGAGCACAACAGCACTCTCATCTCTTGAAGCTTCAAGCAACAGGTTGGTTGAGGTAATATAAATATTAGACAGTGAAGGCAGTACAAGTGCAGGCCTGCTATAAATACAGACAGGCTGAGTTTCTGCTCTTCTCCAGTCAACACAGCAGTCTCTTCAATCCGATGCATTCTCCAAGCTCCAGCAACTGACTTCAGGGACTGTGGTATTGGAGGACGCACACTTCGGAACTGGAGCTGGTTACTGGTGCCCAGGACTCCAGCTTGGCCCTGTCATTGCTTCCCCGCCCCCCACGCCTTTTCTTTCCATAGCAAACAAAGGAAACATGACGACGCTCTTGGCCGGTTTCTGCAGTTGGTGTACCAAGTTATGTCAGCCTCCACAATTCCTCATGTCAAACCCATCTCATTAGCACCTGAAATCTAAACACATCAGCCGTTTCAAATTGCCCATTTCACAGGGCAAAAGAGGGAGAGAGGAGGGGGCATTTTGCTTTTCCTGCTCTCTGCACCCAAGCATAATAGCACACGCAGGCGTCATTGTTTTTGCCAAAGTACATTCAATGTCTTCCAATTCTGAGCTGGGGTTTTTCACACTTTTTGCTCCGGTATTGAACTGCTTCTGTCCAGGCACATTCTTTACCACCAGCAGGAAGAGCGATGCAAAATACCTGATTACAGTGCAAAATATCCCTGGGATGAAAGTCAGAGCATGAGCTCACCCTCCATTTGCAAGACAGCAGGGCAGCTCTGTGTTTGCTGCCCGGCACCATTCTATAAACTGTTTGGCTCTTAAGCTGCTGTAATTGAGGTCTTTCAAATTCAAACCCCCTGTTTTCAGCAGGGGTTTGGATATTTAGGGCTCCAGACATTACTGAAGGCATATTTGCAGCCATCCCTTAAAGGAAGGAGTGTTTACACTATGTCGGGGCTTATGACAAAGAAGCTCCGTCACTGGATTCGCTAGGAAGGAAGGGTGCCAACTTGAATAAGATATTGGGGGGGGGCAGGTAAGCCCCACCCACATAATCACAGGAGACAGTGCATGCACACCATTTGAATAGCAATGCCCATCAACTTGAGGGGGGCTCAAATATTTTATTGTGGGGGCCAAAGGGACTTCAACCCCTAAAAGTTGGCTCACCAGGAAGGAAGGAAGGAAAGAAGGAAGGAAGGAAGGAAGGAAGGAAGGAAGGAAGGAAGGAAGGAAGGAAGGAAGGAAGGAAGGAAGGGTCCATGCAAACATCTGATAAGCATAGGCACCAGGTGTTGAACCTAGCCTCTCCAATCCCAGACGTACCCAGCCAGACGCAGAGTTCTGCCATCAGGAAAGAAGGTTCTCAAGAAATCTAGAGCAATGTGGAGACAGTAGGTAAGAGTTATAGCTCAGTGCTAGAGCTCTTGCATGCCCAACATTTCTCTGATAAAAATAGGGATATCCCACTCCATACAGTCGTACCTCGGCTCCCAAATGCCTTGGGAGTCAAACGTTCTGGCTCCCGAACGATCAAAAACCAGAAGTGAGTGTTCCGGTTTTCCAACGTTCTTTCAGAAACCGAACGTCCAAATAAGGAACAGTGTGTTCCCCCCAGGGGGTACTCAATGGTACACAGTACCGGCTCTTTTTGTTTTTGTGTTTTTTTGTTGTTAAACAGTGTGACACTTACTGTAACAACTTCATGCACCTATTTTACTAGAGGGGGGTGGGAAGCACTGATAATGAATATCAGATTCTAGCTAATATTTGGGTTAATGCAAGGGAAAGGAAGGGAAAATGCAAGCTGCAGAAATGCTTCAGACAATGAAGTTGAGAGCAAAGTCATTAACAGGCAAAGGTCTGATTGCTGGTCATAAGCACATCAAAAGAAGGAGCTCAGGTCTGTGCAAAGCAGAGGTTGCCAAGGAGATGGGGAGGGATGTGAAAAAGGAGTGTTGCTTTTTTGCTGGAGTTTGGGTTTTTGGCAAAGAATCCTGGGAAGGAGGAGGAGGTAGGCAAAGACATCTTGGAGAGGCTGCAACCCAGAGACTTGGGAGCTATGGCTGGCTGCTCGGGACTCAAGATAGCGGAAGCTGTTGGAGAAGCAAGAAGGGACTCTCTGGAGATGAAATGCTATGGACTGTCTTCCTCTCCATGCAGTTCCAGGTGTATAGAAGTGTAAAATAAACTGTATATTGCTCAAAAATGGAAAGAGGATGAGGTTCCCATGAAGGAAGAATGGCTTATTAAAATGATGGCGTATGCTGAACCCACCAAGCTAACAGCAAACGTTAGAGATCAAAACGACGACACATTCTCTTAGGGTTGGAAACCTTTTGTAGAATATCTAAAGAACTAAAGAACTATTACATGGGTAGGCAAACTAAGGTCCGGGGGCCAGATCCGTCCCAATTGCCTTCTAAATCCGGCCTGTGGATGGTCCTGGAATCACCGTGTTTTTACATGAGGCCAATGTGTCCTTTTATTTAAAATGCATCTCTGGGTTATTTGTGGGGCCTGCCTGGTGTTTTTACATGAGTAGAATGTGTCCTTTTATTTAAAATGCATCTCTGGGTTATTTGTGGGGCATAGGAATTAGTTCATTATTTTCCCCCCCAAAAATATAGTCAGGCTCCCCACCGAGGGACAGTTGACCAGCCGTCTGCTGAAAAAGTTTCCTGACCCCTGAACTATTAGTAGTGCATGAAAACATGAGCAGGATTTGAAATATGAGCAACGGTAAAAAGAAATTAAGGCTAATAATGTAGGATGTGTACATATGGAGCGTTATAAGTTAAAATATGCACATTAACTGATAAACACAGAACACCATTGGGGGTGTGTGGAATGAGAAGTCCATCAAGGTATTCTTGATGCTTAAGTATGCAAACTTTTGAAAACTATATAAAATTAGCATACATAAAGAAACAAATCATATATCTTAATTTCTGCTGTGCCCTGAATTCTCAACACGGAAAGACGTCTGGCACCGCTGGAATTTCACTACTCCTCAGCAGAGATTGGGGTGGCGTTGAAGATGCAGAATCCATCTGAAATGAGCTCCATGGTTGGAGTGCCATTTGGGTTCTTCGTGCTCTCGCAGACTATGTGGGTTCTCCTGGAATCCTTTGTCCATTGTCTGAATATCTTGCACTTGCAAAATGCCAAAGGAAAACTGCTGAGAGTTGTCTAGTTTGGCAGTTAGGCCTGCCTGGCTGCTTTAGGTGCTGACCCCAAGGATGGAAATGGAGTCACTAGTGGCAAATAGAAGGGGAAGAAATGGAGGCAGTGAGAGATTTTACTTTCTTGGGCTCCATGATCACTGCAGATGGTGACAGCAGTCACAAAATTAAAAGACGCCTGCTTCTGGGCAGTAAAGCAATGACAAACCTAGACAGCATCTTAAAAAGCAGAGACATCACCTTGCCAACAAAGGTCCATATAGTTAAAGCTTGGGTCACTTGGGTGGTACTAACACAGCGGTTTGACTTCACCCCTGGAGGCACACTCCATTGGCTCTGAAGACAGATGGAAGTCAACAATGGGAGTGCAAAATAATTTTCAGTCCAAGGGCCACGTTCCCTTGTAGATAACTTTCTGGGGGCCACAGGGCAGTGCCAGTGGAAGCAGAGGCAAAAGTGATCACAGCAACAAATGTAGTTTTTGTTTACACACACACACAATGTACTCCATCCTGGGAACCTAAAGGTACTGCCAGAATTCAAGGACACATTCCAGCCAGGCCCAAACACCCAGTAAGAGGGTAGGCAGTAAGAGGGGGGTGTGGCTTGGTGAGAGCCCCAAAACAGCCCCAGAACCTGCTACCTACCATATCCAGGTAATTATTAGAAGCTGAGTAGGGGAGCAAGCATACATCAAAATTCACTGACAGTGAAATCTTACACACATCTGCTTAGAAGTAAGGCAACTGTATAACTTTCATTGGGACTTCCTCTCCATTAAGTGTGCATATTAGATTGCAGCTGAAACTAAGAGGAAATGAGAAGATCTCTTGAAGACACGAACTTTCTCATAGGATCTGGGCATGAGCTGTGGTCTTTCTCCCCCATATTTTCTATTTGATATTTTACAGCCAAGAAGTCCAAAAAGCACAGCTTCTTGGTCTTATATTGGCTCAGAGTTCTAATTGTCAAGATGCATATTATCTGGGAAAGAACATCACCATTTCTCTGGAATATATCCCGTAAGTATTTGGCAAGACCATAAAGAGCAATATTCAGGGTTGCCAATTTTCATAATTTCCAGCACATTATTCTTCTTAATTATTATTAGCCTCTAAAATTGCTACAAGCCGCCATTGCAGAAATTTCAGCTTTGGCAAGAAAAATGGACAGTGATGTCTCTGAATATTTGTGAATTCTTGCTCATGACACCCTAATGAAATTCACATTCACGAGGACTTATGGGGGAGGGATGAAGGCAGACTGACCTGCTGGCTGGAGTAAAGCACATTAAGATAGGTAGAACTAGCTGCTTCATGTCATAGCAACAGAACTGGTATGTATCTAGGAGTAGCTGCAATCACAGAACAGCTTCAACTGATATAGAAGCTGCGGCTCTTCCTGGAGCAAGATAGCTTGGCCACAGTAGTTCAGACTTATTGGTAACTTCAGATTACTTCAAAGGGCTTCCCTTGCAGTTGATCTGGAACCTGCAGTTAGTGCAGAATGCTGCAGCACAATTGCTGACAGGAGCAAGAGTCTGTTTGCATATTAAACCTGTGCTCAGATATCTGCGCTGGCGATGATTTGTTGCTAGGCCAAGCTCGAAGTGTTACTTTTGGTACATAAAGCCCTTAATAGCTTAAGACCAGTTATCAGTGTTTCTCAAATCTGGGTCCCCGGCTGTTGTTGAACTACAACTCCCATCATCCCTAGCTAGCAGGAGCAGTGGTCAGGGATGATGGGTGTTGTAGTCCAACAACAGTTTCAGAAACACTGGAGGGATCACCTTATCCCCATATGAGCCTATTCGGTTTCTTTGATCTACAGAACTTACATGTTTTGCATTCACAACGAGTCTTTCTGTTAGTGTGGTAGCAGCATTACTTTAGTGCGGTGTTTCTCAAACTTGGGTCCTCAACTGTTTGTTGGACTACAAATCCCATCATCCTTAGCTAGAAGGTCCCTTCCAACTTGATGATTCTGTGATTCCTGGAAACACACTGGAAGCCAGCGAAGATGTGTTTTAGCTTAGCCTTATGAGCATCAGGTGATTGAGGTTTCATTGACGCAGCAGATTCGCTGACCTCATTGTTTGGCCTGTCCTTTGCTTGCGGTCTGCCAACATTCAGCCTTGCTGCTTTGGAAAACTGGGTGGTTACCCCAACAAACGAAATAAAAATCAAGGGCGCAATCTGTTTAACCCACTGGGCCCCCCACCCCATTAACGTGGAGGTTTGTCAGAATAAAATGGAGTTGGCCAGCTCTCCTGAAAGAGCATTTAAGGGCTGGATAAGGGACATCAGCTTAGTCCTGGGAAACATTTTCCTAAAGCTTTTTGGTTAAGTGTAAACATATTGTTGGCTAATTAATGGAACCAGATGTTTTCGCAGTTCAAGGAAACCCATTGTCTGGCTGATTCTCGTCACTGGGAATTGACAATTTTGTCCCTGCCAGAGAAAGGGAACTCTGTGAAACAAGAAAACGGAAAGCGATTGCCCAAATCTAATAAGTCACTTCCAATGAGATTCGTTCCCCAGTTAAAAATCTGCCTTATAAGCAACAGAAACAGTTTGCCTAAGAGTAAGTCATACTTCAACAAATTCTAATGAGGCAGAAACACGGAAGGAAATAAAAATGTTATCTCTCTGCTACACATGTTTTCCCCATGATGAGAACATAATGATATCTCATAACTTTCTAAGAAAATAAAACAACACACACACACACACACAAACTTCCAACATCCCACACCTACCTACTTTGATCTTTTTTCTTATATATTTTTCATCCCATCGCCTGGCTGCATCACGGTTGCCTCCCCATTAGATCCCTGAGGTAAAAGTTAAAGGTAAAGGACCCCTGGACAGTTCAGTCCAGTCAAAGGCAACTATGGGGTTGCAATGCTCATCTCGCTTTCAGGCTGAGGGAGCCGGTGTTTGTCCACAGACAGCTTTCTGGGTCATGTGGCCAGCATGACTAAACCACTTCTGGTGCAATGGGACACCATGAGAGAAGCCAGAGCCCATGGAAATGCTGTTTACCTTCCCACCGCAGTGGTACCTATTTATCTACTTGCGCTGGCATGCTTTCGAACTGCTAGGTAGGCAGGAGCTGGGACAGAGCAATGGGAGCTCACCCCGTTGCGGGGATTTGAACCTCCGATCTTCTGATCAGCAAGCCCAAGAGGCTCAGTGGTTTAGACCACAGTGCCACCCGAATCCCCCGAGGCACTACGCAGATAGACCAGAGCCAGGCAGGTGAAAACAACAGACTTCTAAAAGGGGTTTCAGGTCAGGCTTTTTGGCTCAGGTGAGCAGCAAGAAAACTTGACCTGCTCCACCCAGAAATTCACGACCCTGAGATCTGAGATTTCAGGAGTTTCCAGTGCTTACCTACCAGGTTTGGTTTCTTCAGAATGAGATTACTAGAGACTGTCTGGTGTTTTATGATCTTCGATTTACTTACACTCATATAATGGCTGAGCACAGGTGAAGATTCACAGCATTAAACAATGGGGTTTCTAGAGCTCGTTGCTTCTCACCAGTCATTGCCCATTCATGACTATCCAGCAAAGGGAGGAAGAAGTATTGAGAATGAACCAAGATGGCCTATAAGGAGTGAGAAGGGGCAGAGAGTTGCGCTGAGCACCTTTTGATGTTGCCTATTCTAGAGGACTATTGTGCATTTTTCTGCTAGCCCTGGCCTCTCTGAATTTTTACTACTATTCGTATCAATTTACTTTCAACACTTCCATTTCAATGGCATTGTTTCAATGCTCTCTGCAAGGTAAAAGTAGATTTGGTGGAACCCAGACCCACAGTTTTTGAATACCCAGTGCAAGATCTGTGCTCAGTCTGCTTATAATACAAAATTTATTAATTATACCCCACCCACCTAGCCAGGCCTCCTCAGCCACTCTGGGCAGCTCCCAATAGAATATTAAAAACATGATAAAACATCAAGCATTAAAAATTTCCCTAAAGGCTTTGCCAGGGCTGCTTCCAGTTGTCTTCTAAAAGTCAGATAGTTGTTTATTTCCTTGACATCTGATGGGAGGGAGTTCCAGAGGGCAGGCGCCACTACTGAGAAGGCCCTCTGCCTGGTTCTCTGTAACCTCACTTCTCTCAGTGAGGGAACTGCCGGAATGCCCTTGGAGCTGGACCTCAGAGTCCAGGTTGAACAATGGGGTTGGAGACACTCCTTCAGGTATACTGAGCCCAGGCCAACACATGCTCCATTGCATCACAGAGCCTGACTGCTAATGCTGGCCACATGACCCGGAAAAATTGTCTGTGGACAAATGTTGGCTCCCTCAGCCAGTAAAGTGAGATGAGCGCCACAACCCCAGAGTCGTTCACGAATGGACTAAACTGTCAAGGGTCCTTTAGGTAAAGGTAAAGGGACCCCTGACCATTCGGTCCAGTCGTGACTGACTCTGGGGTTTTGGCGCTCATCTCGCTTTATTGGCCGAGGGAGCCAGTGTACAGCTTCCGGGTCATGTGGCCAGCATGACTAAGCCACTTCTGGCGAACCAGAGCAGCACACAGAAGCGCCGTTTACCTTTCCACCTATATATCTACTTGCACTTTAGCATGCTTTCGAACTGCTAGGTTGGCAGGAGCAGGGACCGAGCAACGGGAGCTCATGGGAGCTCACCCCGTCACGGGGATTCAAACCGCCGACCTTCTGATCGGCAAGTCCTAGGCTCTGTGGTTTAATCCACAGCGCCACCCACGTCCCACCAAGGGTCCTTTACCTTTACGTTTTTAGGTAACATTGATGCTGGTGGGACTTGAAGCTATAGCAGAGATAGCCAACATTGCATGCTTCAGATGTTGCTGGACTCCAACTCCCATCATTCCAGACCACTGGCCATGCTGACTGGGGCTGATGTGATGGGCAGGTTGGAACAGCTAAGCATATGTACTTTGGAGCAGAATTTGCCAGTGCAGTTATGAAACTGACAACCCTTTTGACTAGGAATCCAATGACAACTTGATTGATTCCTATTTGAAGCACGGCTTCTTCTTGGCGTGGCGGGGGTCCCGTTGGAATGATGCCCCCCGCAGGCGTAATGATGTCATTATAGTTTTCAACTTGGCCATTTTTCTTGACGCTGACAGAGCAAAGGAAGCGGGCGCCAGATATTTTCAGAACATCCCAGCTGTTTTGCTGAGGCAGATGATTAACGACGTCTCTCCCGGATGCTTGATTAATCATTGTAACCTTAAACTATCTTGAGAGCAATTTCAGCAAGTGTTCTTCATGCGGATAATAACCCCGAGCATCTATTAAAACGTCCCATTGTGAAACCTCATCAGACCCTGCAATCATGAAGACCGACCAGCATTCCGTTTAGACAAAAACGTGAGTGAATCAGGCAGGACTGAGGTGGAATATTAAGCGCTGGAGAGATAAATGTTAAGGGCTAGAAAGAGAGATCCTTGCAAGCGAGGAAACCAGAAGCAAATGGAGATGTATAAATGGGTTTTTAGAACATAAACAGTAGTAGCACAAGAAAACTCAGCCCGCCGAGAACGTTCAAAGGTTTAAATTAAGCAAAGTAGGCAATTGTAGTGTTTTTATGACACATTCACAAAAGTAGGCAATTGTAGTGTTTTTATGACACATTCACAAAAGATAAATGTATGATGGAGCAAGTCCTGGTTTTGTTTGTTCTTTTTTTTTTTTAAGACCTCTGAGTTGTCCTGGGATTAAAGAGTAGTTCCAGCAGCTGCAAGGCTACGTCTGTAAGAGAATCAGCAGGTCCCCAAACAGCAGAGGAAGAAACAACTGCAAGCAGGTGTTTCAAGTGGTGTTTTTTTTAAAATTAAAACTGGGCAGCCCTTTGTGTTGTAGCTCATCATTCGAGCCTTGGGCAGGGATCATCTGTGTGTTCCATTAACAGAGGTGGACTTGGGTCTTTCAAATTTCAGCAGCACCCTGTGTGGGGCCAAAATTCAGCATCCTCCCACCTCCCATTCTGCTCAATTCATGACATCATAGTTGTGGTGCCCTGTGGTGCCCCCTAGGCTCAGGGCCCAGTGCTGCAGAACTGGTCGCACTGCCCTAAATCCACTTCTGCAGAAATCACATTGGGGAGTGAGCATGTTCTTCTCCTTTCGAGGGAGAAGGATGCCTCCCTATTGAGAAATCTTGGTCTGGGTGGGAGAATTGAATGCATAAAGCACCAAAAATTGATTAGGGGTGTCAGTGTTTTACTGAACTATGATCATGTTTCTGATTGATTGATTGATTCAATCTAGAAAGAAAAAACTCAAGAAGGGTGCAAAGCAGTTGGAGGTGGTGGCAGCCCTGAAGACCAGACAGGAAGGACTGTAGGCATTGTTCAAATATGCAGCAGGGAAGAGGGCTTGCCTGCTCTGTGGGTGTCAGGAACTGGACTGAAAAAGAGGAGGACTGGTGGAGATCACATACACACACCGCCTTCTCCTGTAGCTTCCAGAGAAGAAGAAGGCAGTGTTGAATTACAGCAGAGCTTTGAGGGAGATCAAAGCACAGAGACAGGTGAACAAAAGATGTGAGACGTGATAAGAGAAATGGGAGGGGAGGCAGAGCCAGCTGACATGTTGTCAATGGACAGCATAGCTGATTCCCCCGTCCCCTAGAACTCGGTGTTCGTTAAGAGTGCAAAAACAAAGGATGCAGCAACAGTTGACCATGGGCAGGGGTGCCGACTTATAAAAAATATGGGGGGGGCGGGGGCCCATACCGACATAAAAAATATTGGGGGGGCCCAAGACCTCCAAACCGCTGCTGCTGAGGGAACGAAAGGGGCGAGCCCCGGGCTGCCCCAACCTTAAGTGAACCTGTGAGGGCCCGCCCTTTGCGGCAGCCGATTGGCTGCCGCCGTGGGCGGTGAATATTAATGAGCTAGGGGGAATCCCCGCTTCTCGCGGGGCTGACGCCAGCCCCACGAGATTGTTGATGGGTCGAGAGCCCGCAACCCCACCCCCTCTCTAGATCGGGACTGGCTTTGTTTTAACTCATTACTGAATGTATTTTAAAAGGTAACTATCGTCAAACAAGGAAAATAAAAAATACCAACATAATTTTGTGATTTTACAAAGCATAATATAACTAATAATTTTCTTAAATTATTGGGGGGCGGAGCCCCCCCAAACAAATTTTTGAGGGGGCTCGGGCCCCCTCAGGCCCCATGGAGTCGGCGCCTATGACCATGGGTATGTCGACATGCAGAGGGCCGGGAAGCCAGCTAGCAAGCCCCAGATCGGCTGACTCCTTTCATCGGCCCGTGCTCTGACGTAAATCAGTGACCCGGGCTTCAAAGCCAGGGCACGCTATCAGCAGAGAGAACTGCGCCCACAGAATAGGCGTGAGGCTTGTGGAAGCATACTCCAACTATGGATTTATTAATCATAAATCAGGACAAAGAAACATGTCGTCTCTCTCACGTCGTCTCAGAGAGAACAGCTAAAAGCGAAAGCAATACACACAATGGAAGTTCCCAGCATACTGTGCTGGAATGTAAACAGACATGTGACATGTAACAATCCCATGTATGTTCCTTAAGGTGGAATGAAAATGTCAACAGAGTGGACATCATAGAGGCAGATTCTGTTGCTAAAAAGGGAGCGGGGAGGAGCTCAGAGTGAGCAACTGCCATCATTGAGGAATGACTGGATTTCTTTGTCTCTCACCATGATGACTGAATAAACTCTTAAGCAAGGACTTTCTTGTTTCTTCCTTCTTGCTGCCAACGGGAGAGGGAGAGAGTTCCTCAAGCCTGACAGAGGGACTTCGAGTGGGAAGCTACCTTGTGGCTTGCTCAGCTGCTTCCCTCTCTGCAACCTGGGAGCCTCACTTAGTTCCATTGGTCATGATGGATGGCAGTGTTGGCTGCTGCCCATTGGTAGGGCAGAAGGCAGGGAGACCAACAGTAGGTGGCGCCAGCGATTTGTCCCCATCCTCCTTCGCCCTGCTGAGTTCTGCAAGGGCAACACTGAGACTAAGGAGGTGGAAGCTGACTGGGTTTAAGCAAGACTGGATTTAAGCAAGAAGGCAGACAGGTCTGACTGAGGGCAGACTGTGGTTGGTGGGGCAATGCCCCATTTGCCCTAATTGACCAGCTTCTACTGATGCATGATCATTACTGCAAATGTCAACAGAGAACCTAACATCCACCCCTTAAATGTGGTGCAGCTCTAATCATGTCTGATTAAAGGCTTGCTTCTGCTGATGCTTTATTTGCAGAACTGGCTGGAGACGTGTTGCTGCCTGAGGTGAAGGATGAGATTCACCTTCCCCTCCATCCCATGAGCAGAGGCCTCCTGGACTGGCACTGAATATTACTTCACTGGTAAGAGGGCAGTGCCCTCCACTGCTCCTGGGGGCAGCAAGGCTAGCTTCAGGAGTGTGGGGTCAACCATGCTTGACACGCAACTCTGGCCTCCAACACTTTACTGCTGCTCCCTGCCCTCCAATATCTGCCACCTGAGGCAGCCCAGTCACTCCTGCTGCCCAGTGGTAGAGCCAGAGACGTAGGAAGTGAGGTGCAGTGGGTGCGGGCTGCCCCAGGTGCCATCTCTGAAGCGAGTGACAAAATCCCTCCTGGGCAGGGATAGCCACACCGATTGCCCCCCTGGGCAGGAATCGCCGCCGATCGCCTTGCCGATCGCCCCTGTGGGCAGAGATCATTGTGCCAATGTCCCCCCTGGGCAGGGATCACTGTGCCAATCTCCCCCCTGGGTGGCCCACCCTGCCCCGTGGGCAGCCTGCCCCCAGGTACACAGCATGTGTGCCACTCTGGGTGCCCGAGCAGCTAGCTACGCCACTGGAGTAGAGCAGACCCTGTTAATGGCTCTCTGTTTCCTAGTTATTTGATGTAGGGTTGTCTTATTCTCCTGTGTTTTGTACTGCTTACAGTACAAACTTATACATGTCTAGACACAGGTCTATTTTTATTGTATGTTGTGTTTGAGTGTTCCTTGTATTATTTTTTTAATGTTGAAGTGGATATTGTGTTTCACTGCTATTTATGCTGCTTTAAATGTGGGCTTTTATTACATTTTTGTATTTGATTTGCATTTGTAATATTTGCTTCTGGTATTTTGTAAATGTTGCATTTGTTGTTCTGCAATCTGCTTAGAGGGCATGAAGATAGGGAGATAGACAGAGAGAGCTATAGGAATGAAATGAATTGGGAGTGGAGAATCTTTTTCAGTCTCGGGGCTGCATTCTCCACTGAATTAATGACCATGTCTAATTTAAATTTCATTCAAATGGGTCTACTCTAAGTAGACCAGGTGTGTATATCCGATGGGTCTCAAACCCTTGCAAATCCTGCATGTGAAGACAGACTCCAGCAGATAGAGTGGATGAGACCAATAGTGGGTTCAATGGTCAAGAAGGCAGTTTCTACTGGTGCCACAGAGGGAAATGAGGGACAGATGGGACTCGTCAACCTAGGAAGGTAGCCCATCTAGGAGAAGGAAATCTATGATTCCTCTGCCTTGAGGGATATCTTCAGGAGAAAAAAAAGCTAAGGAGTAAATCATACACAAATCCAGAGTTGAATGTGGTTGGATGGTGACTTGCACACCTCCTTCCAGCAGCTCCTGAAGCCCAGCTGGTGCCAAATGTATTGCTCTGCTTTCCTTTGGACCACATCAGAGAGGCCGAGAGAAGGCCTCCATCAGTGCCGGAGTTATGTATAAACTAAACAAGCTATAGCTTAGGGCCCCACTCTCTTGGGCGCCCCCCAAAAAAATTAAAGGGGAAAAAACTGGATTTACATTTCCAAAATATAAGATTAAAAACAAATAAAATAAATGCAGCAACAGTGTTTTGTGTTGTGTAGGCTCCTATGATGTAAATAACGGGCTCCGCCTGCTCCCTAAAATATCAATGGTTTGCTCATAGATGCCTACATTCTGCATGTGCAAATGGCTTTAGATACCTATTAGGTCCATAAATTACCATACAGCATATATTCGACACACAAAAGAGCGTCAATTTGTTGTTGACAAAGGACAGTTGGACATAGAAAGGGCCCCATTATCTTCAGTAGCTTAGGGCCTCATAAAACCTACATCTGGCCCTGGCCTCCATACACACTGCCCTGGCTTCCTCCCCAGGGCAGGAACCACTATTACAGTGGTTTGACTTCCCCTCCAGAGGGGCAAGCCATTGTCTCTTGAGACAGACAGATACAAACAACAATAACAACAACAATACCTCTGAATAAAACAATATACAGTAGGTTACAACCTACTAGAAGCGCTACAGGATACAGTTCCATGATTCTATGATACATTCCAGTGAAATCAAAATTTTAAGGTCTTATATATATAATAAGGGACACAGGTGGCGCTGTGGGTTAAAGCCTCAGCGCCTAGGACTTGCCGATCGAAAGGTCGGCGGTTCGAATCCCTGCTGTGGGGTGCGCGCCCGCTGCTCGGTCCCAGCGCCTGCCAACCTAGCAGTTCAAAAGCACCTCCAGGTGCAAGTAGATAAATAGGGACCGCTTACCAGCGGGAAGGTAAACGGCGTTTCCATGTGCAGCTCTGGCTCGCCAGAGCAGCGATGTCACGCTGGCCATGTGACCCGGAAGTGTCTCCGGACAGCGCTGGCCCCTGGCCTCTTAAGTGAGATGGGCGCACAACCCCAGAGTCTGTCGAGACTGGCCCGTACGGGCAGGGGTACCTTTACCTTTACCTTTATATATAATAAATGTTCATAAATGCACCAACCAAGCACATACATTGATATATAAACCACATGTCTGAAACCCCACAGAAAGTCCTGAAACCATTTGGTACCTCCCAAATTGACCTCAAACATTTCTCTGCAAAGCCTCCCCATTGTCTCCTCCTACACAAATCCTGTATTAAGGGTATGTCTGGGTATGAATAGGGTGAGCTTGTGAGCTGGCTCAGGAACTAAGTATTTGTCCTTACAAAAGACTGGCCAGGCTCCCCAGGGTATCCAATCAAGTGACCATTAACAGGTAACCTGCCAGACAGGAGATAAACAACGCACTCAGATTTCTGTTGTAGACCACCCTTTCTGTGATGTAGGTATGATGTATCTGGGGGGTGGTCTTGAGCTACACCCTTTCTGTGATGTATGTAAGATGTTTCTGGGGGTGGTCTTGGACTGCAGGGCGGGCAATTTAAAATGTCTATATAAGGGTGGGCACATCTTTGTTCTGGGTCCTCCTCCTTTCCTGCGTGTGAGGGGAGCATCCTGTTGCAACAGTTCAATAAAGATCAGGCTTACTAGCTGCTTTGCTTCTCAATATTCTCTGGTTGGCCTCTATTGTTTTCTCCGACCAATGGAGAACCTACAAAGGACTCTATAAGGGCTCTTGTGTTCCCCTAAAGGAATAAGGGCAGATTTTTGTTTATTACACCAGTCAAGCAAAAAAGCTTAAGTAGACTGGAAAGTATTAGAAACACTTAGAGGTGTGGCCTGGGGGCAGTCTTGGAGGGCTTTATTTGGCCACTGGGCCTGACATTCCCCACCCATGATATAAATAAATACATAATCAGTGATTAGAGCCTTCCCCCTCCCACCACCGTCAATGAGACTTACTTCCAGGTACGTTTATATGGGATTGCAGCATTCATCAGGTAATTCTAGAACAACTTGAGGAGCTACATGATGCTGTCCACATGGCTGACCTCTGCAGGCTGAAATCAGAGTGTCATTAAGGCAAAAAAATGACACCGTCCTGGTTTGTAAAATGTTTGCTTTATGGTTCATTCAGGGACGAGTCAGTAGGAAAAGGACTATAAAAACACTACTGCAAGTTTGGCTATGGGACGCGCCCCATCTGATGCAGCCAACTTCTACAGAGGTTGTGCCTCTTGCAGATGGATGATTATTTGGTTATCCTAAACAATAAAAAGAATTATTATTTTTTACAGTTGATGGTACAAATCACTACATTTTTAAACACAAACACATACCTTCTCCCTGTGTAATGTTCTCATGACATCACAAAATGCACAAAAAGATGTATTTGTTTGTCTTTCCAATAAGATTTCCTCCAGCCTTCCTGTACCTCTGTATGGGCAAACATTGGCATGTTATTCTCGGATAGATGTTTCTGAAACACTGGCAGATGGTAGTTAGAATAGGGGCCATGCTTTTCCTGAGTCTGAAGCCACACACACACACACACACAACCCACGGTATGAAGGTCTGGACACATACAAGGACTTAATTGTTCTGATGGCTTGCTCCACGATGTTCTTTGAATGTTCGCATTGCTCACCCACAGGTATATTTTGGGAAAGCTGACTCCGAGCCTCCCAAATGGAAACAATTTGCAACTGCAGAAGGTAACGCTTAACCAGTCCCTCTGTTTCCAGTGCTCAGAGTTATTCGTAGAATCATGAAATTGTAAAGTTGGAAGGGACCCCGAGGGTCATCTAGACCAAACCCCCTGCAATGCGAGAATTTCAACACGCAGTCCCCCATCCAATCTGAAACCATACCAGACCCCGCTTAGCTTCGCAAATGTGTTAGCAGCTTTATTGCTGCTGTTGTAAACAAAAAACTGCCCTTGTTCCTTATGGGGTATCCAAGAGCCCATATAGAGTCCTTATATAGGTTCCCTATAAGTAGAAGAAAATAACAGAGGCCAACCAGAGAATATTGAGAAGCAAAGCAGCTAGTAAGCCTGATCTTTATTGATCTGTTGCAACAGGGTCCTCACTCACCACACGCAGGAGGGAGGAGGAACTCAGAACAATGGTGTGCAAGCCCTTATATAGACTTTGGAATTCCCTCCCTGGAGTCCAAGACCACCCCCAGAAACATCATACATACATCACAGAAAGGGCGTTCTACAGCAGAAATCTGAGTGCTTTGTTTACCTCCTGTCTGCCAGGTTACCTGCTTAATGGTCACTAGATTGGATTGCCTGTGGAGCCTGGCCAGTCTTTTGTATTAATAAATACTTAATTCCTGAGGCAGGTAACAGGCTCACACCCTATTCATATCTTAAATGTGCTCTTAAGACAGGATTTGTGAAGGAAAAGACACTTAACATATATCTAAGACCTCAAAATTCCTATCACACTGTACAGTGCAATTCCTTTTTTAGCCAAAACAGCACCATCCATACACAAGAGGGAGGTATTGGCCATCTCAGGGGAGTCCTGAAGTTTTCAGGAATCTCCCCCCTCAAAAACAAAAAATGTAGGGGGCAACTCTTTATTTTTGTGGGAGTGGGAGACAGCAAAAACACCTTACTGAGAACTGACTGTGCCCAGCGACTGCAGAAATCCTGACTATACTTTGTCATGGGAAAGGGGTGTTGATAGCCATTGAGAAATTTTCAGTGGTTTGTTTCTCTCTGTTGAGTTCAGTGGTAAATATTTTCCTTCCACCAGCTCCGTGGCTGATGAAAAGTCCTGTCATCAGAGCTGAACTGGCATAATTTTTGAACCAGTGTTTCTTCTTTTGCCAGCCCAGTGAGACTCCCTCTATATCCTACACCCCTCAACCAGATTATTTCAAGCAAATGATTGCACCCCATTGCTGTAAGGAAACAGAGAGGGACAGACAGAGACAATATCTGAATTCAGTGATGATTGAAAGCAGGCAGGCTGCTTTAAGGGGGGTGGGGTGGGGGAATGAGCTGACACACAATTCAAATAGGTGTTGATTATCTTCCCAGCAGATCCTTG
Organism: Podarcis melisellensis; assembly: GCF_964234715.1. NCBI lineage: Eukaryota > Metazoa > Chordata > Lepidosauria > Squamata > Lacertidae > Podarcis > Podarcis melisellensis. The sequence goes on along the minus strand of NC_138539.1, from coordinate 14,888,115 downwards.
AAGTGTTAATCAACTTTTATAATAGCTTTCGGAAGGGCTGATCCAAGAACAATGAGCCAAGCATTGATACTGATTTGCATTACCAAACATTCCTGCATGGGTTGCTTTTCCTGGTGTTAGCCAAATGGCAGAGAGAGCCACATCAGTCAAGCTCAAGGAAGCCAGAGAAGTAAAGCTAAACTAAATAGGTATGAAGCCAGCTTATTATTTGGGAAGGGCTGTAGTTCAGCAGTAGAGCAACTGCTTTGCATGCAGAAGGTCCCAGGTTCAGTCCCTCCAAGGAATGCGGGTGGCGCTGTGGTCTAAACCACTGAGCCTCTTACGCTTGCTGATCAGAAGGTCGGAGGTTCGAATCCCTGCGACGGTGTGAGCTGCCGTTGCTCTGTTCCAGCTCCTGCCAACCTAGCAGTTCAAAAGCACGTCAAAGTGCAAGTAGATAAATAGGTACCACTGCAGCAGCAAGGATCCTTTTAGCAAAGTATTGGAAGACACAAGAACTACCCACGCTGGAAGAATGGCAGACAAAGGTGATTGATTACATGGGACTGGCGGAGATGACTGGCAGAATCCGTGACCAAGAAAAAGAGAAGGTGGAAGAAGATTGGAAGAAATTTAAAGTATACCTTAAAAATTGTTGTAAAATTAATGAGTGCTAAACTGTCAAGGGAAAGGAAAATATAGAATTACAGCTGTAATTGATTAAGTATGAGAAGAAGCTTAAAAAGAAAATAAGTAATTAATTAATTGGTATGAAGAGTTGTTGAAGAAATTTTAAAACAGGGATGCAGGAAAGGGGAGGTAAGGGGAAGTCCGAGAAGCAAGGTTTATGAAAAAGAGGTTTTGTTTATATGTTTTTGTTTGTTTATGTGTGTGTGTTGTTTTGTTTTTGATTTGTGTTGGAAAACTAATAAAAATATTATTTTTTAAAAAAATAGGTACCACTGCAGCAGAAAGGTAAACAGCATTTCTGTGTGCTCTGGTTTCAGCCACGGTGTTCCATTGCGCCAGAAGCTGTTTAGTCATGCTGGCTGCATGAGCTGGAAAGCTGTCTGTGGACAAACGCCGGCTCCCTCAGCCTGAAAGCGAGATGAGTGCCACACCCCCATAGTTGCCTTTGACTGGATTTAACAGCCTTTTACCTTTTCAATCCCTCCAGTTAGGGCTGGGAGAGCCAGTCAATGTAAACAAGACAGAGATAGACAGATTAATGGTCTGTATTCTTTCTGAAGGCTATTGAAGACTAATAGATATCTGGTGGGGGGTTATGCTATTTTCTGCTCCTGTGTTCTGTCTTGCGCCTGTGTTTTGCCCACTCATTATATATATATTTCACTTTGTTCTTGTTGATAGACCTCTTGGATACATTAGGATGCACACACACACACACACACACACACACACACACTCCACCTGGGTCTGTCCAAAAGCTCATGTGCTTCATGTTCTCACCAGTGATGGCCGTTGCCCCTTGGAGCTGATAAGGGGCAGAAGGCAGAGAGAGCTGCAGTTAAGTAGAGCAAGAACCAATAACAGGTAAAGGTAAAGGGACCCCTGACCATTAGGTCCAGTCGCGGACGACTCTGGGGTTGCAGCTCTCATCTCGCTTTATTGGCCGAGGGAGACAGTGTACAGCTTCCGGGTCATGTGGCCAGCATGACTAAGCCACTTCTGGCGAACTAGAGCAGCGCACGGAAACGCCGTTTACCTTCCCACCGGAGCGGTACCTATTTATCTACTTGCACTTTTATGTGCTTTTGAACTGCTAGATTGGCAGGAGCAGGGACCGAGCAACGGGAGCTCACCCCGTCGCAGGGATTCGAACCGCCAACCTTCTGATCGGCAACTCCTAGGCTCTGTGGTTTAACTACAGCGCCACCTGCATCCCAAGTAACAGGTACAGCCAAGTAATTCTACTTTTGGCCCCATCCTTCTTCCTGCCAACTTCTGCAAGGGGTGGCACTGAGACAGAGGAGGAAGCTGGTACAGGCAGTGACACTCATTCAAAGTTGTAAGGAGAAAGACAGGCAGGAGGAAGGTGTTGGCATTGGAGTTTGGAGGGCACTGCCTGAATGAGCTCCTCCCGTGCTCACAGCAGCCAACCAGATGCCTATGGGAGGCCCACAAGCTGGACCTGAATGTGACAATACACTCTCCTCTTGTGAGTCCCAACAGCACCTGATTTAGGGCTGTGCATTTGGTTTCCCTGCACAGGGTGCCAAGCCAAAGGGGTACATTATTATTATTATTATTATTTCTGGTTTTGTAATAATCTGAAGTCTCAGTGAGCCTGTTGAGAAGATATGTTTAAATAGCAACTGTACTCAAAGGAAATATTGTGAAAATAAGAAATATTTTTTGGGGGTGCCAAATTTTGTTCTCACTCAGGGCACCATATTAATGGAGGTAGCGCCAACCCACTGTGACTAGCAGTCATTGATCGCCATTATCCTCCATTCATTGGTCTAACCTTCTTCCAAAGCCATCCAATGTGATTTATCCTGTGGGATAAATATCCATCGTTTGCCTATGCACTGTGTGAAAAAGATATTTCTTTTGTGTGTCCAAATTCTTCCAACATTCAGGTCGTGGCAGAACCTAGGATCTTACTGTGAAATCAAAATCGAAATAGCTGTATGTATGTATAAATCTCTCCTCTGTTACGTTCTTCTTCTTTTAAAGATCAGTTTGTGTGGAAAGGATCTGATTTTGTTAGATACGACACTGACTTTACACCTATTTCCTGGCTGCGCTTATCTTAGAGCTACAAATAGCACCTCTGGGAGAGATCTTGCATAGATGCTTGAACTGAACTGATAAATGGAACAAAAAAAATATGAATGAAGGCCAGCTGTGCTTTTGATTGGAGAGATTAAGAGCTGCCGTTTTACACAATATGTCTAGCGCTACACATACCAGAAGAAATCCTTATGCAGCCCAGTCTTATGCAATGAGGCATAACTATAACTGCAACCCCATATACGCTTACCATAAGCCCAGTGGAACACAATGGGACGTGTAGCCCTGAAAAAATAAGCACAGGCTTGCATTGCAAACCAGTTTCAATCCCAACTTGCCAAGGATGAGGCTGTTATGAAACAGCATGTTTGCAAACCACCCTGTTTGCATTGTCTGCTAGATATGGGGGGGATTCCATACTGTGGCTGGGTTTTGTAACATTTTCAGGTCATGCACATAGTGAATTTGGGCTCACGCACAGCAAATTCTCTTCCTGTTAAAAACTGGACTTTTTGAAGTAAGGGAAATGAAGCAGAAATGCAACAAGAAACCGAGGTAGAATCTACACACATATTAAAAAAACACTGTGAATTTTTTTTTTAAAAAAAAAGTGGGGGGGTTGGGGGAAAATACATTGAATTTGCCATAGCTCGCTGTCGCCATCTAGTGTCCCTTTGGATATTGCACTTTACAACACACTGAAAACGTTTTATTTGCAGCTGTGTAGCTGATTCCTCAAGTGTCATTGGGCAAGACTTGTGGAATGCTCTGTCAATTCAGCAGGCGACATCTGTGCCAACTTTCCTATTCTGCCAGAGAACAGCTTACGCAGGCAATTAAGACTATAAGGTAAAGGGACCCCTGACCATTAGGTCCAGTCATGACCGACTCTGTTTACCTTCCCGCCAGAGCGGTTCCTATTTATCTATTTTCATTTTGACGTGTTTTTGAACTGCTAGGTTGGCAGGAACTGGGACCGAGCAACAGGAGCTCACCCCATCACGGGGATTCGAACCACCAACCTTCTGATCGGCAAGCCCCAGGCTCTGTGGTTTAACCCACAGAGCCACCCGCGTCCCTAATTAAGACTATATCTCCCCACAATTGTTAATTAAAGTTGTTTTGTTTTTTTACATTTTTAATCATTTCTATTGTATGCTTTTATGTTCTATTGCTGTAAAAAAACTTTGGTGTATTTTTACTGACCTAATGGTAGATCAATATATATATTTTTTTTAAAAAAATAACTAAACCTGGCAAACAAATTGGAATGAATGCTCAATGATACATCCACATTGACCCTGAGGTCTCAATACTGGTTAGCCACAACCAGTTCAGACCCCATGAATTTAAGATATATATATATTTGTCCTGACATACATCAGTTTACACTTGTCCATGTTGAATCGCAATTGCCATTTGACCGTCCTTTCGATCATTTTGGAGAGATCCTTCTCTTCACAATCCCTTTTGGTTTCAAAGATCATATGTGATACGGAAGGAGCAGGGGGGGGTACCCATCCTCCCGCAGCGCTCCCTGAACGGGCCCGAGGCGATGACCTCTACAGTGACCAGCCTGGCCTCGAACCTTCAGCCCCCACACCGTTGCACAAGCACCACACTATACCCCTGCCTTGCCTTGTAAATAAAAGGCTCTCTCTCTCTCTCTCTCTCTCTTGTCTTCACGCGGGCGAAATAAGCCCCATCTTTCTATACCTTTTCTCCTTCCTATTTCCAACGTGAATCGACCGTATTACATTGTATCCCCATTCACAAAAACAAGCTGCGCCTCAGCCAATCACAGCCGTGCATTCATCCTGCAGGAGCTGGCTCAGGGAGCTCTTGCACGCCTCATTGAACCTACTGACAAGCTGCTGACAGCCCCCCGCTGCGAGAACAATGGAACCGAAACCTGGGGCCTCGTAAAACTGTCAAAATCTGGTTACAATGTATCCATTTGTTTCCGCCTTTGATACACTTGACCGGCAAAGGACTAGAACTTCAGAAAATGATATAAAATCGACCGAAGCTCCGATTTTCTCCATTCCGCTGTCATTTTGCTTAGTTCCCTTCAGACTCCATGATGCTGTCTCCACTTCCATAATCCCCAGAGCGACAGGTCACGTACACAGGAAGATCTTAATCCTGCCAGATCGCTCTGCCAAACCCTTCCTCCGGGCAATGCCAGGTGGCAGACGATGCATATCTGGGCCATTGTTCTATCATCACCTATACTCAGGAAACGTTTATCTATGTATATTCTTCACTCTGCATATTCCCCCCTCCCTTCCTGAAATGTTAATGTATGTAACTCCACCTCTCCGTGATATATTCATGACGCAACTTGTAAAACCCAACCCTCTCTTAATGCATTCATGACGTTTTACCGTGTTGTATTCTGGGACTTGGAGGGAACTTTTAAAAGTTTATGTCGCCCCATTCTCGGGGTTCAATAGCATTTTGAACCTGTTGCGCAATAAACTTGGATCTCCGCTTATTGCTCCTGTCTCCGGCTGAGCTCATTTTCCTCCGCTAGGACCCGCGGACTCCGTCCGACGAGCCGGGTGGCAAGGGCAACCCCGCACCCGGATTTTCCCGTAACATTTTTGGCGCCCGAGCAGGGACGGCGGTTCTCCCGTGTTGCTGACCGGGGGCCCCGAAATCTTCAGCCGGCACCGGGCCATTTGCCTGGGAAGATCCCAAGGACCCCCGGCCATCTTCCGGGCGGTAATCGAACGTCCCTAGGGTTCAGCCGGGGAGCAAAGGGAATCCGGCCGGCTTGATCAACGATCCCGGGATCAGCGGTGAAGACGCGTGAGTATAGTTGAGAAAATCCAGTGCATTGGTGGGAAAAGGGGGTGGAAATCTCCTGGCAACCGAATTCTCTGCCCTCCTCTCTATTGATCCTTCTCACCTTTCTCTTGGTCCGTTGCGAGAGAGATCGTGGACCATTGCTCGACCCAAAAGGGGGGTTCTGAGCTCTATCTCTTTCTCTATAACTCTCTGGCCAGCCGCACCAATTGAGAGCCCGAGAAGTAAGACGGAGAGACCCGTCTTGAAAGACAGACGACTCCCCGCAACGGGTATCTCAGTTGAAAGCAAGGGGTTAGAGCTCTTTTTCCGATCTTCCCGAGCGTCCTTTCATAGGAGGCAGGAAGTGGTCTTGCTTTCTATCCTAATCCCAGCCGCACCGGTCGGAGCCACTTATTGTGAGCCCGCTTCCGAAAGCAAGGGGGATTTTCGACCCAGAACCCTATCCGGGGATCACCCGATCTGGCACCGCACGGCGCGGGCGTCCAGTAGGGCTCCCTTTTCCTGAGAAGTCTGACGATAGGTAGGAGGTTGCCAGGAGGGGTAGCCCAGGGAGGACTGGGCGGGATCAGGCAGAGTGGAAGAAGGACCCCAGGATATTGAGAAAAGGAAAATAGGAAGGAATATACCGGATAGCTAGAGCTCTTTAAAAAACCCTACCAAAGTTGCCAAGCGACTTGAAACCCTCTTTACTATAGATTTCTGCCCACTATAATTCCCTGTATTAGGTCCACCGATCTCGTAGATATACAAATCCTTACCAACTTCTCCCTCTCTTCCTTTCCACTTAGACGCGCGTGAAACATAAAATGGGTACCCAGGCTTCCAAACGCGAGCGGGCTCACTCTGGGAGGAAGGCTTCTAGAAAGCCATCTCAGTCCCGGAAGGACCCTGACTCTCCTCTACAATTTGTCATCACGTATTGGAAGTCGATTCCTGGCCACAAATTATTATCGCAACAAAAATTAGAGGACCTCTGCTCCGAAATTTGGCCCGCCAGCACCGCCTCCGCCAAGCCTGAACTACGCTGGCCGGCGGGGGGTTCGTTTAATGAAGAACGCTTGAATCACCTAAAGAAATATTTGATGGAGGAAAAACCCCGGCAGTTGGAATACCTGGCCACCTTTGAGACCGTAAAGGGATTCCTCCAAACTCCGAAAGGAGCAGCATCTTACCAACTGCCTATATTGAATCCCGGACGGCAGCCCATGCCCCCCCCTTATGAAGGGCACTCCGTGGACGATGATGTACAGCAGGCCTTGATCCCCTTCTACTACAGGGGACAGCAGCCGCCTAGAAGTAATTCGAGTAGTAGTTCAAGCAGTGATGAAGGAACGGGGGATGAGGGGGCTCAAACAAGTGAGAATAAAAGAGTCACAAGGCTACAAGCAAGAAAGGATCAAAGGGACCCCGGACAGGCAAAAACTAAAGTAAACCCCCCAGCGCTTCGTTCCACAATTGAGGACTCCGTCCAAACTAAAAGAAATCCCCCCTCATCAGAAGCCAGAAGGAACCCTCTCCCCTCAGAGTTTTGGGAACTCGCACCCGAACTCCCAGATCATGGTGCGGGAGCTCCAGGAACTTCTGAGCTAGTAAGCTCAGCCGTAGGCCCTACCGCAGTCCAGATGCCCTTGAGAGCCTTGCCAATCCCACCTCTCCAACCCGATGGACCCCCGCGGATGGTCTATACGCATCAACCCTTCTATACCGCTGATCTCGTCACTTGGTCAAACCAGATGCCCTCCCTGAGGGACGACCCCGATAAATGCCATCGCCAGATCAGCGCCATCTTTTCCACCCACAAACCCACCTGGCCAGATGTTCATGTCCTTCTCAACGCTCTCTTTAATGAGGCAGAGAAAGCAGATATTCTAACAAAAGCCGCAGAAGCGCTAGAATCACCTGATTACCAGAGGGGACGACCACAAGGGTTGGAGGCTCTCACAGCACAATGCCTCCGAGTAGAACCTGCATGGGATTATAACACTACGAATGGGATCTGGTATCTAAACTTGTTTAAAAAGGCCATCTTGGACGGCGTGAAGGCCGCCGGGCAACGCACCGTTAATTGGACCAAGGTCCAGACGGTAATGCAGGGGCCAAACGAACACCCATCTGATTACTATACCAGATTGGTGTCTGCCATCAAGACATGGGGGGGGATAGATCCCGAAAACCCACAGCACGAAGTGATCGTTAAAGGTTTCTTCAAGGATCAAGCCTGCCCAGACATAAGAAAAGCCCTAAACCTCCAGATTGGATATGATGGAAAGAGCATAAGTGAAATCTTATCCATCGCGAAATCCATCTATAATTCTCGAGATGAACGGAAGAAAAAGGAAACAAAACCGGAGGTCGACCAAATTTTAGCCTTAAGTATGGAGTCTACTTGTGGCCCCCACCGGGGTAGAGGTCTCAACCGAGGAAGGGGGACCCGGGGTGGAGGACCCCCGAATCCGTATAGGCAATGGGGACCAGGCAACGGAGGGTGTTTCTATTGCCAAGAGGAGGGACATATAAGGAGATTCTGCCCCTACCTCAACACACCATCCTACGGGGGGCCCAACTCAAAGCCATTTCCCACCCGAACGAACTATTCCTCGACCTTCTCCCCGCAATCCAACCTGGCCCAAGGACACTTTAATCACCAACCAGAGATACCTCCGAACCCGACGCCCCAAGCCCAGCGACCCCAACCGGGCCCGCGAACTCAAATGCCTGCCATGAACGCACCTACTCACCCTTGGGCAAACGCCACCGCCCCCCCTTGCACCCTCCAAACCAACCGCCACCCGAAGACAAGGACACCTATTGACAACTAGAAGGGGATCCCAATCCAAGTCCAACCCAACTCATCTGCCCCATGATAGCATTGTCACCCGAGGACCCGGTATGCACCATCGAAATCGATGGCCACCCCTATCAATGCCTCCTAGACACAGGGGCCACCTACTCCACCCTAACCGATAGCCACCTCGAGCCAGGGACAACGACCAAGAAAGTAATGGGACTAGATGGGATACCCCGCACGTGTCCACTCTCACAGCCAACTAAAGTCACCCTTGGACCTCTGGTAGCAGAGCATACCTTCCTTTTAACTAGTAGCCCTGTTAATCTCCTCGGAAGAGACCTCCTTTGCAAGCTCAACACCACTATAAAGTGTTCCGCAGACGGCATCTACCTATACATGCCCGAGGACTCTATCACTGCGTTCCAAGGCATTGTACAAGAAGCGAAATCGGACCGACAGTTCCCTGAGCTCCCTCTGGAGCTCGAGAACGAATTACCCCCCTCTTTATGGGGCACTGAGTCAACTTCTGTCGGGCTCCTAATATCGGCCACCCCCGTAAAGATTATTTACAGAACCGATCTGCCCTTCCCGTGTACCAAGCAATACCCCCTCCCTAAAGAAGCCATCGAAGGACTGACACCCATGATTGAGGACTTTCTAGAGAAAGGGATCTTAGTTCCATGTGCTTCGCCTTGCAATACCCCCGTGCTCCCGGTAAAGAAGCCTTCAAAAGACGGAGCCCCAGTCCGCTACCGCTTTGTCCAGGACCTAAGATTAGTAAACCAGTTCGTAATACCCCGACACCCAGTAGTCGGCAACCCTAATTCACTCCTAAACGCAATTCCGGCAGAAACAACTTGGTACTCCGCCGCGGACTTATGCTCCGCCTTCTTCAGTATACCCCTGGACCCAGCAAGCCAATTTCTTTTTGCGTTCACTTGGGGACCCAGCCAACTAACCTGGACGAGGCTGCCCCAAGGTTACGTAGAGTCACCCGCCATTTTCTCCGCGGTACTACATCAGGATCTGGAAGACATCTGTCTACCGGCTAGCTCCACCTTACTTCTCTACGTAGACGACCTCTTATTATGCTCCACTAGTGAAGAGGCATGCAAACTTGACACTAAACACCTCTTATCTGAGTTAGCAAGGAAGGGACATAAAGTGTCCCCAAAGAAACTCCAATATTGTAAACAAGAAGTAAAATACCTCGGGCACATCTTAGGAGTGGGTACCCGAAGCCTCGCTACCGACAGGATTGAAATGGTCACTAAAATCCCACTCCCGAAAACAAAGCGGCAATTGCGCGGCTTCCTTGGAATGGCTGGCTTTTGCCGAGCATGGATCGCGGGCTACAGCGAAATAACGAAACCTTTAACAGCTATGACCCGCCAAGACCACCCAGACACACTGGTCTGGGAGGAGGAGGCTTATAAATCCTTTGAACGACTAAAGCGAGAATTAAGGTCCGCTCCTGCCTTAGGATTACCTGACTACCGGATCCCCTTTAACCTGTTTATTCACGAACAAATGGGGGTAGCTTCAGGTGTCTTAACCCAGCCCTTCCGAGACCAGGAAAGACCAGTAGCCTATTATAGTTTGCAACTTGATAACACTGCGAAAGGGGCCGTCAGCTGCTTAAGGGCTATTGCTGCGGCTGCCCTCCTCCTCGAAAAAGCTCAAGAAACTGTCTTAGGCCATGAAATTACGATTCATGTGCCCCACTCTGTTTCAACCCTCTTAACCCTAAGAGGATGCCACCATTTCTCGAACTCCCGCCTCAACCGATACGAGGCTCTTTTATTAACCCCGTCTAATGTCACAATAAAACGTGTTAATTCCCTAAATCCCGCTACCCTGTTACCCCTTCCCGACGATGGCACTCCACACCATGACTGTGCTACCATAGTCCGCCAAGCCGAAAAACCCCGGGAAGATTTAGACTACCTTCCCCTTGAAAATCCGGACTTAATAATGTATACGGATGGCAGTTCAAAAGTTATTGACGGGGTAAGGAAGACTGGGTATGCAGTGGTCTCCGACTTCGAGGTGTTAGAATCAAATCCCATTAATCCACAATATAGTGCCCAAGCCGCCGAGTTAATTGCGCTCATACGCGCCTGCGAGATTGGCGAAGGAAAAAGGATAACCATATATACGGACAGCAAATATTGTTTCGGCTTAGTACATACAACCGGCCAAATCTGGCTTCAAAGAGGCTTCCTGACCGCCGCCGGATCCCAAATTTCGCACGCCGCCCTGGTAGAAAGACTCTTGACAGCAATCCATTTACCCACCGCAATAGCCGTTGTCCATTGCAAAGCCCACACCAAAGGCAGAGATCAGGTCTCTAAAGGAAACAGACGGGCTGACAAAGCCGCACAAATAGCTGCCCTTCGTAACCCAAACAATGAGTCAGAATTCCAAGCCCTGCAACTGCCAGCCGACCTAGATTTAGCAGAAATCTACAAATCTGCCCCAGCGGATGAAAGGGCTAAGTGGGAATCTATAGGAGCCACAGAGCAAAACGGGATCTGGGTCCTCCCTGATGGAAGAACCGTCCTTCCAAGGGCCTGGACTCCAAAATTAGTGAGGATTCTCCACCAACGAACACATTGGGGAAAAGGCAGATTAATAGAACACGTCACTAGATCTTGCTATGCTCCAGGGATAGCTGCGGCAGCAGCAGCAGCACCAAAAAACTGCATAACTTGTCAGCGCTTCAACCCCAAACGCGAACCCAGGAGACCACCAGGAGCTAGACCCTGGACCTTTGTCCCTTTCGAGAGCTTACAACTCGACTTTATCGATCTGCCCCAGTGCCAAGGGTTTAAGCACGTTCTGGTTATAGTGGACCAATTTTCCTCATGGGTAGAGGGATTCCCCTGCCGAAAAGCTACCGCATCCGTAGTCGCTAGGGCCCTCTTACAAGATATTATTCCCCGATATGGAATACCCCGCCGCTTAGACAGCGACAGGGGAACTCACTTTACCGCTGAAATTGTGCAACTAGTGGCCAAGACCCTCCAAATTAAATGGGACCTCCATACACCATATCACCCACAATCATCTGGCCAAGTAGAACGGATGAACCAGGAAATAAAAATACAGTTGGGAAAACTCTGCAGCCTTACAGGTCTGAAATGGGTCAATGCACTCCCGCTAGTTCTCCACAACATACGTAGTGCCCCAACTGAACGCCTAAAACTCTCCCCGTTCGAACTTCTATTTGGGAGACCTCCTCCAGTCTACAACACCTTATACCCACTCTCAGAGCTTGAACTGGGAGAAGCAGAACTTACTAATTATGTTATTCAGCTCCAGACACAGTTACAACGCCTCCACCAGTACGCCGCCATTGAAGGGCAGAACCTCCCCATCGACGTCCACGCCCACTCCTTTCACCCCGGTGACTGGATTCTCGTCAAAGTCTACCAAAAGGAACCGCTCCAGCCCGCGTGGGAAGGACCATACCAAATACTCCTCACATCACCAACCGCCGTGAAAATAGGTGAGAAAAACTCTTGGTTACACCACACAAGGTGCAAGTCCTCTCCTCCTCCTCCAGAGACCGAAGAGAGCTACGGTGAGGACTTCACCTTTTCGACTCCACCCACCCCACCGACCACATACGTCGACGACGACGACCAACAGACCGGACCAGATCGGGGTCAGAATCGGGCCCAACAGACCGGACCAGATCGGGGTCAGAATCGGGCCCAACAGACCGGACCAGACACAGTTCAACCCAACTGGACATCTGAGATTGTACTGGACATCTGAGATTGTCCAGGATCCCGACGCTATCAAACTCCGCCTGAAGCGCCTTTGACAGCTCTCTGACAGCGCGCCTTTTGACAGCTCCTCTGACAGCGCGCCTTTGACAGCTCTTTGAGAGCGCGCCTTTGACAGCTCTCTGACAGCGCGCCTTTGGCAGCTCCTTTGACAGCTCTCTGACAGCGCGCCTTTGACAGCGCGCCTTTGACAGCTCTCTGACAGCGCGCCTTTGACAGCTCCTTTGACAGCTCTCTGACAGCGCGCCTTTGACAGCTTCTTTGACAGCTCTCTGACAGCGCGCCTTTGACAGCGCGCCTTTGACAGCTCCTTTGACAGCCCCGTTGACAGCGCGCCTTTCCGACAATGCCTTGCTGCCCTCGGACTCTTATCATGCACCTTCTCTTTATCTTCCTCACTCACGGGGCTCTGACCCAATCCTCAACCACACCAACGGATCAATGCACCGGATTAACCACGGACTACCATTTCTTGGATTACCATCGAGTTGAAGCCGGCGGGAAGTCAAATCCTGACCGAATGGGGGACTTTGACTTTTGCCTCCCTGAATCTCGAACATTGTTACGCCATTCCCTCGTACCCCAACTAACGGACAGTGCGTACTGGGAACTTTTCATCCGGGACGAACGCCTACACCGCATTGGGTCGGCAGCAGTTACCCTTGACCAGTCCTACTACCGCCTTAGCTGTGTGAACGGGACTCATATCCTTTACGGCAATGGGGAACTCTTGACGAACCCAAATTGGACCGAAGTCGAGAAAGGGGGGGTCACATCGTCTTACACTGACGCAACAAACCCCTCTGACAACTTGATTTTCGGATTCCAATGTCTCCTCATGACTCCAGAGCCCCGAAAACCCCAACTGCAAGGACTTTGTCTGAGAGGATTTTGCTGCCTCTGGAACCTCGGGGTCACCCACGATTGGAGAGGAGCGGAATATTTAGAGGGGTGGTATCATCCAGCACATCCCTCTCGCTCCCCTACTTGGGACAATGTTGGACCATTGAGGTGCGGAGGCATAGCCAAAGACAGGCGACTCCTCAATACTACCGACCCACTTCATCCACTCGGTACAGCACCCCGCCAACTTGGCACGGACTCCTCCCTCCAAGGAGAGGACCTCCTCTCCTCGTGGGAACAAAACTCGTACATCAAACTTCTCGGCCAGGTAGCTAAGGAGGCGCCCTATCCCGAGTGTTGGATTTGCGCTCATGCACCTAGCCACCTACAACAAAGCCTCCCCCTTGTCCCCGTGCCTGTGACCACCGAACAGTTCCGGTCCGGGGACGTCGCCTCTTGGAACTTAACGGCCTTGAACCTGACCCACCAATATCTCTACCTCACCGGCCCCACTAAGGGACCCCTTTGCCGCATCTTCACTGGCGAGGGGACCTTCATTGGATCCAGCACCTGTACCTCCAACTTGGAACTTTTACCCGCAGGCCATGTCACTGTCACTGACATGACCGGGTCCCGGACTTTCCTGAACCTCACCCTTGCCTGGGCCACCGTCGTCGGGCACCCTCCGACCTGGCAGCCTCAACCAGCCGATGTCATGTTACTACAAGCTTTCGCCTCCGGGAGAATGGAATCCTACCTGAGCGGCCTGTTTTGGGTGTGTGGCCATCGCGCATACACTTGGGTGAGCCCACATATGTCAGGATCTTGCTTCGTGGGCTACATCGTTCCCGGCATAAGGGTAGTCCCACATCTGCCTCCCGGGAGGCAAAGGAATAGGAGAGAACAAAAGGGATTATCAGACTTGTCCGATGTCGTTGCCAACGGAGAAACTGTCGGTCGGGCGCTCTTCCCTGCCTATGGGGCTGGCTCCAATCATGTGGACATCCTCCGCCTTACAGACATCCTTCTGAAATTTATGCAAGAAGCAACCCAAATCACCGATTCCCTAATGTCAGAGCTGTCAGAGGTGAGACAACTGAGTTTGCAGACCAGGATCGCGACGGATTTCCTCCTCTCCAGCCAAGGAGGGACGTGCGCATTAATAGGTACTGAGTGCTGTACCTATGTGACAGATCAAACTCTGAATATCACCGGACATTTAAACAATATACACGAGTTGGCTGGGAAACTAGATGAAATCCGACATGAAGGACTATCCGATATGGACTTATGGGGATGGTTACCCAAGCTTGGATGGCTCCGGCAGTTGCTTAAGGTGATGTTGCTTACTGCCCTTATAGTTGTCCTCTGCCTTTCAATATTCTGCTGCGCTATACACTGCGTTTCCCCTTGCTGCTCTCTTCTCCGCTGTCCTACTCAGTCCACCTCACTTTCTCTTCGAGCCTACTCTCGCTCTCACAACCATCCCGTTTTCCCAGAATATGTACAGATGAGACACCTGGGGGAAGGAGAGTATGAAATTACAGGGGTATAGAGTGCGGAGAAAGGATTTGCAAGTTCTTACAGAACTTTAATGCAAATCTATCTCCGAATGGGGGACTGATACGGAAGGAGCAGGGGGGGTACCCATCCTCCCGCAGCGCTCCCTGAACGGGCCCGAGGCGATGACCTCTACAGTGACCAGCCTGGCCTCGAACCTTCAGCCCCCACACCGTTGCACAAGCACCACACTATACCCCTGCCTTGCCTTGTAAATAAAAGGCTCTCTCTCTCTCTCTCTCTCTCTTGTCTTCACGCGGGCGAAATAAGCCCCATCTTTCTATACCTTTTCTCCTTCCTATTTCCAACGTGAATCGACCGTATTACATTGTATCCCCATTCACAAAAACGAGCTGCGCCTCAGCCAATCACAGCCGTGCATTCATCCTGCAGGAGCTGGCTCAGGGAGCTCTTGCACGCCTCATTGAACCTACTGACAAGCTGCTGACAGCCCCCCGCTGCGAGAACAATGGAACCGAAACCTGGGGCCTCGTAAAACTGTCAAAATCTGGTTACAATGTATCCATTTGTTTCCGCCTTTGATACACTTGACCGGCAAAGGACTAGAACTTCAGAAAATGATATAAAATCGACCGAAGCTCCGATTTTCTCCATTCCGCTGTCATTTTGCTTAGTTCCCTTCAGACTCCATGATGCTGTCTCCACTTCCATAATCCCCAGAGAGACAGGTCACGTACACAGGAAGATCTTAATCCTGCCAGATCGCTCTGCCAAACCCTTCCTCCGGGCAATGCCAGGTGGCAGACGATGCATATCTGGGCCATTGTTCTATCATCACCTATACTCAGGAAACGTTTATCTATGTATATTCTTCACTCTGCATATTCCCCCCTCCCTTCCTGAAATGTTAATGTATGTAACTCCACCTCTCCGTGATATATTCATGACGCAACTTGTAAAACCCAACCCTCTCTTAATGCATTCATGACGTTTTACCGTGTTGTATTCTGGGACTTGGAGGGAACTTTTAAAAGTTTATGTCGCCCCATTCTCGGGGTTCAATAGCATTTTGAACCTGTTGCGCAATAAACTTGGATCTCCGCTTATTGCTCTTGTCTCCGGCTGAGCTCATTTTCCTCCGCTAGGACCCGCGGACTCCGTCCGACGAGCCGGGTGGCAAGGGCAACCCCGCACCCGGATTTTCCCGTAACAATATGACACCTCTAAAAGTTCTGCAGACTGAAGCAGTTGTGTCAGCATTTGAGGTTAACATAATTAACATATTTATTGTGTAAAATGGTAGTCAGGGTAATTTAATTATAACGCACATGCTTACTTTTGCATGGCAGATATTCTTGAAAAAGAGCTTAAAGCTTGAAATGTGCTGACCATATTATAGACTACAGCTTGCAATTTGCAGCACTGTTTGATTATTTTCCTCCTAAGAGTGGGGCAGGGGATTAGAGATTTATAGGTTGGTCTGCTCTTGAATGTGGCAGGAAAATATCAGATAAAACCATTTGACTTAACATTGCAAAGACATCCTGTTAAAAACGTGGGAGGGAACTGAATTCTGTTTTGGGCTCGAATTTGAAGTTGATTTTCAATCAATTGCAAGGGAGCACTTTCCTTTTTAAAGACCTCTATTGAAGTGCTTATCTTCCTCTTCTCCACCCCACAGTCGGGCCAGGATACTTTGTAAGTTGTCTATTGTCAAAATAATTCATTGCTGCTGGGGGAATCTTGAGTTCAGAAGCAGTGGCCATCTCCGGTTTAACAGGGGTCAGCCACATCAAAGGGAGAAATAGATGTGTTCAGTCTTGGGGGTGGGAATGGCGATCATCACTGCTCTTGAAGTTTCAATCCAGAGTAGGAAATTTACTCCAAAGATGAAAAGCAAAGTGAAAGAGAAATTGGCATGCGTGCCAGCTCTGTTTCAATCCTTCCAGCCCAGCAGAAATCAGGGCAGACCAAGGAAGCAATAGGGTCTTATTATCTGGTGCTATAATACTAATTCTGGGATCGCCCCTTGGTCTGACTAGCATCGCTTAGGAGCAGACTTAAGTGCCTTCTTTTAAAAGAGAGTTCTGAACTTAGGCAGCCTAGTCAAGCCAAATGACTTCTACAAATCAACACAGACTGTGGGAAATTCACACTGGACTTCAAGCATCTGGCATTGTGTGCCTCCCCATTCTTCCTCCAGACTCTGGGTCCTTGGTTTCCAAATGAGATGCAAAAGCTGCTCTCATCAGAAAAGAGATTTGGGGAGCCATGTCATCAGCTGGTGTTGGTCCACTGTGCTTCATTAAGTCCAGGGTCAACACAGCCATCTACCAGGAGATTTTGGAGCACTTCATGCTTCCTTCTGCAGACGAACTTTATGGGGATGCTGACTTCATTTTCCAGCAGGACTTTGGCACCTGCCCACACTGCCAAAAATACCAAAACCTGGTTCAATGCCCATGGGATTACTGTGCTTCATTGGCCAGCAAACTCGCCTGACCTGAATCCCATAGAGAATCTATGGGGCATTGCCAAGAGAAAGATGAGAGACATGAGACTGAGCAATGCAGAATAGCTGAAGGCTGCTATTGAAGCTTCCTGGTCTTCTATAACACCTCAGCAGAGCCACAGGCTGATATCATCCATGCCATGCCGCATTGAGGCAGTAATTGATGCAAAATGGGCCCAAACCAAGTACAGTGGTGCCCCGCAAGACGAATGCCTCGCAAGACGAAAAACCCGCAAGACGAAAGGGTTTTTCGGTTTTTGCGACGCTTCGCTAGACGATTTTCCCTATGGGCTTGCATCGCAAGACGAAAGCCCATAGGGAAATCTCGGGGACCTTTTTTTAAATGCTGGCGGTGGGGAGCAAAGCCTTTTCCCCCCCCCTCCGGACTTCAGAAGAGGTCCAGGAAGGCCGGCGGGGGCAAAAGGCTTTGCTCCCCACCGCCAGCATTTTAAAAGCGGTCCGGGATAGCAGGGAAGCGCTTCCCGCTATCCCGGACGGCTTTTGAAGGCTGCCTGCCTAACCGGGGGCTTTTAAATCGCCCCGGGACTGTCCGGGGCGATTTAAAAGCCCCCGGATGGCTTTTGAAGCCTCCCCCGCCGCCCGGCTTCGGGGCATCGTCCCGATGCCGGGCGGTGGGGCAGGAACACCTCCCCCAGCCGCCCGGCTTCGGGGCATCGTCCCGATGCCGGGCGGTGGGGCAGGAACGCCTCCCCCAGCCGCCCGGCTTCGGGGCATCGTCCCGATGCCGGGCGGTGGGGCAGGAACGCCTCCCCCAGCCGCCCGGCTTCGGGGCATCGTCCCGATGCCGGGCGGTGGGGCAGGAACGCCTCCCCCCGCCGCCCGGCATCGGAACGATGTCCCGAAGCCGGGCGGCCGGGCGGGAAAGCCTCCCCCCGCCGCCCGGCTTCGGGGCATCGTCCCGATGCCGGGCGGCGGGGCAGGAACGCCTCCCCCAGCCGCCCGGCTTCGGGGCATCGTCCCGATGCCGGGCGGTGGGGCAGGAACGCCTCCCCCAGCCGCCCGGCTTCGGGGCATCGTCCCGATGCCGGGCGGTGGGGCAGGAACGCCTCCCCCAGCCGCCCGGCTTCGGGGCATCGTCCCGATGCCGGGCGGTGGGGCAGGAACGCCTCCCCCAGCCGCCCGGCTTCGGGGCATCGTCCCGATGCCAGGCGGTGGGGCAGGAACGCCTCCCCCAGCCGCCCGGCTTCGGGGCATCGTCCCGATGCCGGGCGGTGGGGCAGGAACGCCTCCCCCCGCCGCCCGGCATCGGAACGATGTCCCGAAGCCGGGCGGCCGGGCGGGAAAGCCTCCCCCCGCCGCCCGGCTTCAGAACGATGTCCCGAAGCCCGGCGGCGGGGCGGGAAAGCCTCCCCCTGCCGCCGGCATCAGAACGATGTCCCGAAGCCGAGCGGCGGGGCGAGAAAGCCTTTGTCCCCCCTGCCTGCCTTCCCAGGGGCTTTTAAATCGCCCCGGACAGCGGAGAAGTCCTCCGCTGTCCCGGGCGATTTTAAAATGCCGCCCGCCAGAAGAGGTCGGGGGAAGGCGGTTTCCATAGGAACGCATTAATTGATTTTCAATCCATTCCTATGGAAAACCGTGCATCGCAAGACGAAAAACTCGCAAGACGAAGAGACTTGCGGAACGAATTAATTTCGTCTTGCGAGGCACCACTGTACTGAGTACATATTCATGATTCTACTTCTCAGAGGTCCAATATTGCTCTATTTGCAATCCTTGTTTTGCTGATTTCATTTAATATTCTAATTTTCTGAGATTGTTAATTTGGGGTTTTCATCAGCTGTACGCCATGATCATCACAATTATAACAAATAAAGACTTGACATATCTCGCTTTGCATGTCATAAGTCTATCTCATATATTAGTTTCACCTTTTAAGTTGAATTACTGAAATAAATGAACTTTTCCACGATATTCTAATTTTCCGAGTTTCACCTGTAGATCGGTTTGTCTGTGAGTGCGGTAGAAAAGAATCTGGTGGAACCATTTGCTTAACAGAACAGCTTGAAGTTGCACCCAAAAATTACTAGAAAGCTTCCATCACATCTTCACAATGTTCCAGTTGGCTTATGATAAGAATCTCCCTAAGACTACTGTTACACTAAAACACACACACACAAACCCATTCTCTGCCTTAGATTTAAAAGCACTGTGTTTGTCTAACCGAATGATTATCCCAGCCAATAGATAAGGAATGAGCCCACAGGTCATTGTTCTGCTATTTGGCTTTCTAATCTGAAGTCCTTGCAATACCCTGAGACAGTTATCCTGAAGGCTTCAAAAACCAGAAACAATATCCAGACACGGCTGGCTATCATCTTAATTGCAATCCATTTCAATACGGCTGCAACTTACCTAAGAGGAAGTCCCATCAAAGTCAATGGGGCTTGCTTGTGAACAGAGTTCATGTCAGGATAAATTGGTTAGTCTTTATGGTGCCACAAGACGCTTCATTCTGGCTGCTGTAACTGACAAACATGGCCACCTACCCACCCCCTCTGCCGCTGCCGGAAATGGCTAGGATATTTAGGATTGTCACTGTAAAACTCCAATTCTATACTCACTTGGGAGTAAGGGCTTATCCCCGATTACTTTTTGTCCCCTTCTTTCCAGGCACAGGTTAGCATTTTAATGCTCTGTGTCTGAGCAGTTTGTTTGTAAGGTACCAAATTTTTCGCTCCATAAGGTGCACATGACCATAAGACGCAGGAGGAGGAAAACAAGAGAAAAAATATTCTGAACAAAATAGTGGATGTATGATTTCTGTGGTTCATGTTGTGGCCACAGACATGCTATGTGATTTGACGTTGAGTTTGTGGTAGCCCAATGCAAAAATCCTGAGAATCCATGTGGATCCATGCCTTGCAGCCACATTTTTGCTTCATTGTGGCCCCACGAAACAGTGGATGCATGGTTTTTTTGGTGTAGGCTGTAGCCATGGACATGCTATGTGATCTGATGGTGAATTTGTGGTGACCCAATGCAAAAATCCTGAGGATCCATGTGCTTTTACCTCCCCACTCCCAGGCAGCCTCCTTTATTGCTAGAGTCCCTTATCTCCCTCCTGATCGCTTGCCGATCAGCTGCTCAGCAGCTTCCTTTCAATACCCCTTCCCTCTTGTTTGCCTTAGAATCTTTTCCTTAGCTGGAGCAGTTTTTTGCTTCTCCTTTTCTTCTAATTTCTGTCCTCATTGCTTGTTTTAGTCTTCATGTCTCCTCTCCTTGCAAGTTTGCTGTCTTTACCTCCCCCACCCCACCCGGCAGCCTCCTTTACCCACAGCCTTTTCTTCCTCCTGACCGCTTGCCAATCAGCTGCTCAGCGGCTTCGTTTCAATACCCCCTTCCCTCTTTCTTAAAAAAAAAAAAGCAGAATCTGCTTTTTGCCCCTGGGCAATTCGGCTCCAGCGACCACGTATTTGCTCCATAAGACACACAGACATTTCCCCTTACCTTTTAGGAGGAAAAAAGTATGTCTTATGGAGCGAAAAATACGGTACATGTGCTTTTTCTAAGCAGTCAAAGACTTGTGTGCAGCCTGCCCCTGCTCTGCACATTTCCACCCTCTTCTCATTCTGGAAGACCAGGTGGGAGCTTGTTGTAGGGGGAGACACCCAGGACTGTTCACCAGCTTCACTCATCTCTGCTCTTGGCCTCCCTTCTGTTCTCCTTCAGCTTCTGCCTCTGATTCTGTACTTACCTCTTCCACAAACTCTCCTCTCCCAGTTCACTGAGCCCTCTTACCTCTTCAGCTTCTGACACCTCCTTCTCACAGTCTTCTCCTGCTTCTCCCTCCATTGTTGTCCCACCACCAATCCCTGGGCTCTGAGCCTTCTTCCCTGGCGGGTTCCCCAGCTGTTTCCTCTGTGATAGGAATTTCGAGGTCTTAGATATATGATAAATGTTCATAAGTGTACCAACCAAGCACGTACATAGATCAGCACAGGAAGACCGACCTGGAACCATTTTTGATTCCCAAACTGTCCCAAGCTGACCAAATGTTTTCTCTGCAAGGTGAAAGGAAAATGGAAAGGCCTCCCCATTGTCTTTTCCTTCACAAATCCTGTCTTAAGGGTATGTCTGTGTATGAATAGGGTGAGCCTGTGACCTGGCTCAGGAACTATGTATTTATCATTACAAAAGACTGGCCAGGCTCCCCAGGGTATCCAATCAAGTAAGCAGGCGATCCAATCAAGTGACCATTAAACAGGTAACCTGTCAGATGAGATAAACAAGTCACTCAGATTTTTGTTGTAGACCACCTTTTCTGTGATGTAGGTATGATGTATCTGGGGGTGGTCTTAGGTTACACCCCACCTGTGATGTACGTATGATGTATCTGGGAGGTGGTCTTGAGCCCCAGGGGAGGGAATTTAAATTGTCTATATAAGGCCTTGTGTGCCATTTGTGTTCTGGGTTCCTCCTCCCTGCAGTGTGGGGTGAGTGAGGACCCTGTTGCAACAGTTCGATAAAGATCAGGCTTACTAGCTGCTTTGCTTCTCAATATTCTCTGGTTGGCCTCTGTTATTTTCTCCTACCAATAGGGAACCTATGTAAGGACTCTATATGGGCTCTTGGATACCCCATAAGGGAAAAAGGGCAGATTTTGTGTTCAACCAAACTGTGAAAGCTAGCAGAGAGAGGCAGCCACAACATGGTGCCCTCCAGATGTTGCTGGACTCCAATACTCCAAATATTTTCAGTGCATCTTTGCCAAATATACACCCTTTTGCAAAGGAATTTCCCCTAACACGAGGCGTTTTGTGTGTGTGTGAATATTGTAGAAATGTGAATTTTTGAAAGATGGCTGTGTTTCAATTTACATGTTGTGTTAGAAAGTGAAGACCTTTAAATGCACTCTGAATCGGATTTCAACCTATATCCAGAACTGTACCAGCATAAGGCTGCAATCCATTGGCCCATTAAACCCCTGTTTTAAATATGTTGCATTTAATCCTCCTTAACCAAGGGCGAGATTATTCAACCCTGTTTATTTAACCAGCCTGATTTCATCAGAGAATATCTAGGTGCGAGTGGAGCGTGATTGGTATAATGAATTACTTTGGGTCAAAAGATTGTTCCTTTCTCTGTACACAAAATACCATTCCTAGAGGTTTGCTGAATTTGCAGGAACAAGCCCAGGGCCTCCTTGAAGAGATCTTTCGCAGCAGTGACGTGCTCTCCAAACCTGTTCGCCCAGGGTGGTCTGACTGTATGAGCAGTGTAATGTTAGGAGGAAAGCCTCAAGATGAGATTACAGCTCTTTTGCCCGTTTCCACCTCTTTCTAAGTAGGTCCAAAATGTCCTTATTTACCGTATTTTTTGCTCTATAAGACTCACTTTTTCCCTCCTAAAAAGTAAGGGGAAATGTGTGTGCGTCTTATGGAGCGAATGCAGGCTGCGCATCTATCCCAGAAGCCAGAACAGCAAGAGGGATTGATGCTTTCACTGTGCAGTGATCCGTCTTGTTGTTCTGGCTTCTGAGATTCAGAATATTTTTTTTCTTGTTTTCCTCCTCCAAAAACTAGGTGTGTCTTGTGGTCTGGTGCGTCTTATAGAGCGAAAAATACGGTAATCATACAGCCTGCGTTGCTATATGTTCAAATCATGGCAAACCACCATACCCTCCAATATTTCTCCAATGAAAATAGGGACATCCTATTCTGCTGTTGCTGTTGTTGTTATTGATTTATTTATACCCTACCCATCTGTCTGAGTGGCCCCAACATATATGGGTGGCTTCCAACATATATATTAAAACATAATAAAACATGAAACATTTAAAAACATCCCTATTTAGGGCTGCTTTCAGATGTTTTCTAAAAGTTGTGTAGTTGCTTATCTCCTTGGCTCAGGGCTCGCATAACTCCATGCTACCCCAACATTTCTCTGATGATGATGATAATGATAATGATGGTAATAATAATAATAATAATAATAATAATAATAATAATAATAATAATTTATTTATACCCCACCCATCTGGTTGGGTTTTCCCAGCCACTTAGAAGGTATTTGAAGGCAGCCCTTTTTAGGGAAGTTTTTAATGTTTGATGTTTCTATTGTCTTTTTAATGTTTTGTTGGAAGCCGCCCAGAGTGGCTGGGGATAGTCAGATAGTTGTTTATTTCCTTGACATCTGATGGGAGGGTGTTCCACAGGGTGGGCGCCACTACCGAGAAGGCCCTCTTCCTTAGGGACGTCCTAAGGAAAAGCGGGACATTCCAGAATCAAATCAGAAACTGGGACGGCTTCTGTAAATCCGGGACCGTCTCTGAAAAATAGGGATAGTGGGAGGGTCTGCACCACTAAACCAATATTGAGGAGGCTCCACCTGCAATTGAAACTTCAGTTTTTTGCTAGATGATTCAGTTAGCCATGTGTTCTACTTTACAGAGGACTGTCCTCTGTTCGAAGGAGTCTTCCATTTGAAGGGATAATTAGGCCCTGGGCAGCTTGCCTCAAGTTGTTAAACAAAACAAAGGGGTTCAAAGAAACTTCTTATATGCGTTGGCATGTTCTGTTCTTTAATGTACATGAAGGCTTAGAAAGCTGGATTTGAATTCTTCTTGCTTTGCAGATGGAAGTTCTCTTTGAGCTGGCTCATTTTGGACCCTCAATGGAAGAAGAAGACTGTTGCTGCTGTGGATCTTTTCTCCAAACTTACTACTTATAATTCATCTTCATTGCTGTCATTTTGAGTTAAAGATATTGTTAAGGAAATAGTTCCTCTGTGTTGTAAGGGGCATAGCTCGGCTTTAGAGGGCCTGTTCTGCATGCAGGATTTCCCAGAGTCAATTCCCGGCTTCTCCAGGTAGGACTGGAAGAGAACCCTGTCCAAAATCCTTGAGATCTGCTGCCACTCAATGTAGCCAATACAGTGGTACCTCTGGTTACGTACTTAATTCATTCTGGAGGTCCGTTCTTAACCTGAAACTGTTCTTAACCTGAAGCACCACTTTAGCTAATGGGGGCTCCTGCTGCTGCCGTGCCGCCGGAGCACAACTTCTGTTCCCATCCTGAAGCAAAGTTCTTAACCCGAGGTACTATTTCTGGGTTAGCAGAGTCTGTAACCTGACGCATCTGTAACCTGAAGCGTATGTAACCCAAGGTACCACTGTAGTGAGCTAGATGAAGCAAAAGACTGGCTAGTTATAAGGCAGCTTCACAAACTCATGCAAAATTCACATCACGTACAGCTGCCCGATATCTCTGTTAAAAGAATTAAATATCTTTGAAAAGAGTCCCATTTTAGGCTTGGAGTACACAGCACTTAAAAAAAAAAATACCCCAGAGAAATGGAAAACAAATAATAATAATAATAATAATAATCCCCTGCAACAAAGGTTTTCAAGCTAAGTTTATAAGTATATTTCTTAAGCTATAATCAGAACATAGCAACTTTAATCAGATGCCATGTCTAAATTCCCCACAATTAACAGTGTTTTTTTTTTTAACCCTCTAATTAGATGTACCCTGGAAGAATTTTGGCTACCAAAATATGCCTATTTCATATTTAGGTTGGGGGGGCGTGTAGACCAGCCTTAAAATAGAAATTCCCCCCTCTTTTTTTTTTTAAGGATCCTTTTACATAATCCTGATTTGCATGCTCTTGCCTAAGTTTCTTCCTGCTGTTGAAAAGGGCAGTGATCAGAAACAAACACACACACAGGCTCATAACACACTGGAACAGTTTTGGCAGCCAATGAATGATGGGCTTCTTTGCCCTCCTATTAAAAACGCTTGCTAAAAGAGACGTTCTCTTTTTTCAGGGGCCGCCTTTGCGACGTCCTGATCTGCAGCTAAATGAAGGCACTCTGTAGTCAGGTCTGAAAGAAGTGCTCTCCCCCAGTCTTACATCTGTGGTCCTCCCAGCTCAAAAACAGGGCAATGTACAGTTTGTTTTGACACCTGCTTAATGCGCGCCACCCTGAAGAGTGCCCCCAACACCCTGCTTTATTACATTTAAGGTTGGGTCTTCAGAATACGCACCACAGTGTGTTGCGGTTTGCAAGGAAGTGTGCTTTCGATCCAGGGCTGATACCATCTGACAAGCCAAGGCTCAAGCTATGAAATGGACATCTGAAGGCAGCCCATTTTAGGGAAGTTTTAAAATGTTTGATGTTTTATCGTGTTTTTAATATTCTGTTGGGAGCCACCCAGAGTGGCTGTGGAAACCCAGGCAGATGGGTGGGGTATAAATATTATTATTATTATTATTATTATTATTATTATTATTATTATTATTAATTGCTGGACCCATGGTTTGACTTTGTATCTTGAGGCGACTCAGTTTTCAACACATCTTGTCACACCCTAAACATCTTGCAGATGAAGGTGACCTGGAAATTGCAATTAATCCAGAATGTGGCAGCTAGACTGGTGACTGGGAGTAGCTGCCGAGACTATATAAGACCGGTCCTGAAAGACCTACTTTGGCTCCCAGTACGTTTCCGAGCACAATTCAAAGTATTGGTGCTGACCTTTAAAACCCTAAAGTGTCTCGGCCCAGTATACCTGAAGGAGTGTCTCCACCATCATCATTCAGCCCAGACACTGAGGTCCAGCTCCAAGGGCCTTCTGGAGGTTCCCTCACTGCGAGAAGTGAGGTTACAGGAAACCAGGAAGAGGGCCTTCTCGGTGGTGACAACTGCCCTGTGGAACGCCTTCCCATCAGATGCCAGGAAATAAACAACTATCTGATTTTTAGAAGACATCTGAAGGCAGCCCTGTTTAGGGAAGTTTTTAATGTTTGATGTTTTATTGTGTTTTTAATATTCTGTTGGGAGCCACCTAGAGTGGCTGGGGAAACTCGGCCAGATGGGCAGGATAGAAATAATAAATTATTATTAACTATTATTATGGAACTTCTGCACCAGGTGAAAAAGCCTCTTCCCAAGAGGGATTGTCAGCTGACACCATTTCTCAAGACTTATATTTTTGAATTGTTCTAGGTTTGTATGGGCTGCATTCATTTATTGAATTTATTGTTAGCTAACATGCTACTATTAGAAATGGGTGATTTTTGTCTGCTTTGTTTTCTCTCGTTTTTCCAATCTCAAATTCAGTTCCCCACTTCATTAGTGTTCTAGTGTGGGTTTCTCCATATGCACATTTTATATGCAATTCCCCAAATATACAAATTTTTCCGCAAAGCATTTTTTCTGTAACGCAATGCATCTTTCATGAACCAATGCATTTTTACACACATTTAACACATTTTTTTGCACAGGTTACTGGGCTGAGGAACTGCAGTGCAAAAGTTGAGGAGGGCAGATTTCAAAGGATGGCTGCATCGTTCCAGTTCATGTCTAAGAGGTTTGAGAAAGTTTGGATCTGCTAGGTTTGTCTTTAAATAGTAACTGAATCAACTTTCTCTTCCATGCCTAGTCATTGTGTTTCTATAGGACTGTATTGGTGGGAACGCTGCTTCTTTTCTAAACTGCTTTGTGTTTGTTGTGGGCCTCCTGAGGTCAATGTTGCTGTTGGAAAAGTGCCAAATATCAAACCAAATGCGTCAACTTTATGTGCATCATGGGGAAGTTTTAATCCCCCTTCATATATGGCAAGGGTGGCCACATGGTGCCCTACAAATCCCAGCAGCCCCAAATGTCATGTCCAACAGCCATGGATGATAGGAGTTGTAGTCCAACAACATTGGGAGCTCAGCACCAGGGGCATCGACCTGGGCCCCAGATTATGGGTGCCCAATAGCACCCACGCCATAACGTGATGTTGTGATGTCATGTCATTTACATTGTGTGTGCTACACCAGCGGGGCCTCAGAGGTCACGTCTGAGGCCTCCGTTGTGACTTCCAGTTTCTACTAGAAGTTGCATTTGAGGTCTCATCAGGTCTCAGACATGACTTCCAGGGTCTCACGAAGGACCAGGATTCGCATTAGAGGTGCCCGAATGATGGAGTCTATGTGTTCAGCTAGTGGGCCACCTAGAAAAAGGTAAAAGGTAAAGGACCCATGGACGGTTAAGTATAGTCAAAGGCAGGCACATCCAAAGTCCAGCCCGGGGGCCAAATCCAGCCCCCTGGTCGATTTAATCTGGCCCCTCAAGCAATTCTGAGAAATGAATCTGTTGTGGCCCCTGAGCTCCTGCTGTTCGGCTTGTTCTGCCCAGGAGCCAACGCATAGACTGAGAGCTGCAGCTCTTCAGCATCGACCCTTGGAACCGCCCACCCGCCGGCTCGCGCATGCACCCTATTCGGTTTTCGCGCTGGTGGTTGACTCGTGCAGGTGCCCTGTGTGCGGATCGGTCTTCCGCTTGCCTGCGGATTCCTGTAGCGGCTCACCATGCAGCTTGCTTTCATAGTTGCTCTCGCCTGTACAACTAAAAGAAAGCTCAACAACTTCAATCCTTAAAAAACGCTCAAGAACTTTGGGGTAAAATCCTAAAAAAAGAGGGTAGGCTGTCGGAATTGTGCATTGCTTTGTAACGATTTGTTGGGTCTCTGGACCGTAAGAAAGATTGATTGATTGATTGATTGGGGAAAAAACTCAACAACTTCGGCTGGCCCTCATGCACGTTCACTTCATCAAATCTGGCCCTCTTTTTTGGACCCCACTGGTCGAAGGTGACTATGGGGTTGCGGCGCTCATCTCGCTTTTCAGGCAGAGGGAGCCGGCATTTGTCCACAGTCAGTTTTCCAGGTCATGTGGCCAGCATGACTAAACCGCTTCTGGTGAATGGAGGAACATGATGGGTGCCAGAGTGCACAGAAACACAGATTATCTTCCTGCCACAGCAGTACCCATTTATCTACTTGCACTGGTGTGCTTTCAAACTGCTAGGTTGGCAGGAGCTAGGACAGAGCAATGGGAGGTCACCTCATCGCTGGGATTCGAACCACCGACATTCTAATCAGCAAGCCCAAGAACAGGGGTTGGCAAGGCTTACCTTGCCTGGGCCGGTTCACTGCCACGGAGCCCCCTCCGTGGGCCAGATCGCAGGCATGCGTTAGAGTGTGTGCGACCAATTTCCGGCATTTGCAACTGCACAGACGTGATTTCTAGCGCTGCAAAAGCGAGTCCCTGCTCTGTGCTGTGCCGGTTTAGCGCAGCGCATGGGGACTCGCCAAGTGGATGGCTCAGTTCGGGAGCGGCTCGGGGGCCGGTAAAATGACCCCCATGGGCCGCTTGTGGTCCCTGGGCCTTAGGTTGCAGACCCCTGCCAAGAGGCTCAGTGGTTTAGACCACATCGCCACTCACATTCCTCCACCTAGAAAAAGGTGCATCTAGCCAACAATAGGACCAGGTGAGCATTGTGATACAAATCCCATCACATTCGTGTTGGTTGCATATATAAAACCAGCTGCTATGCAGGTCCTGCATGGTAGATTTGGGCTCCTTTTAAAAATACTTGTACGAAGCTCAGGAAAGAACACCAACTGCTCACAATCGTATCAAAAATATTTTATTTATTAAAGTAACAATTGTACTAAACAACCTATACTTGAAATGCATTGAATAATTGCTAGAATAAATACAGGCAATTATTTCAATCCTTTAAAGAATGAGAGGATTTTTATTTGACACTTGAACGTTGTTACCCCAAAGCTTTAACTTATACAATATAAATAGTTAAAAGGCAAAAGTCAAGTTTCTTTTCTTTTTTCCCCCATTTGTGTCATTTGCATGGTTTTTTTTTTAAAAAAAGAAAATTTAATACTGATCCATTTGGTCACCAAAAAGGATCGATTTTCTCCCCCAGTTGCAAGCAAATTAAGGCAAATTTTGCGAGCAAACATGATCTCTGTATCAGACAAGGTAGTATGGGTGTTACACATTCCACAGCAGAAAAATCAAAGTCATATCTGCATTTTAAGGAAGACAACCATATATCCCCCAAAACAACCAGATGAGCTTCCATTCTACCACAGTGATGGCCCATGTCAAAAAGAATAAGAATAAAATATAGATCTGTATGTTGTTGATACTCTTCCGCTTTTAAAAAAAATATTATTAGGGATTAATATTACATTAATTGCCTATGCGGGAATTGGGGCCCATATTTTCCTCTTTTTAAAAAATGTATTTTTAGGCATTCTTAAAATAATAATAATAAAAAAAAACTTTGATGAGTACATCATTGGGGATGGAAGGAATTCCTACAGCACAGAGGTGTAGAGATTCATGTTATTCTTCCATTAGGTTGGATCCAGACTTAAGATGTAATCTAATACACATTCACCTGTGGGAAAACCCCACTGAACTCAGTGAGACTTACCTTATTTTTCCATCTATAAGACGCCCCCATGTATAAGATGCCCCCTATTTTGGGGGACTCAGATTTAAGAAAAGTCCACCCTCGGTACTATCAGTGTATAAGACACCCCCTATTTTTTTATATTATTTTTTAGGGGGGGGAAACCTAGTCTTATACCCAGAAAAATATGGTAATTCTGAGTTGACATGTATGGGATTCTGCTATATGTTACTCATGCTTTAGCTCATTGAAATCAATTTGGACAAGTTAAGTCATGATTCACATAAATCCCATTGATTTCAGTGGGACTAAAGCTTTACTTTAGACAGGACCTACCGCAATAGTTTTCTCTGGAAGCTAATGGATTGCCAACACTGGGTTGGCATAACTCAATTTGAACAAACCAAGATATGCAACTAGCAGTGGCGTAGCATGGGTTGTCAGCACCCGGGGCAAGGCAAGTAATTTGCGCCCCCTAACCCATGGATTTGCGCCCCCTAACCCTAACCCCCAGATGTTGCGCCCGGTGCGGCCGGCCCGCCCTGCACCCTCCCAAGCTACGCCACTGGCAACTAGGATTTCACTCATCTTTACATATTTTCTAAAGTGGAAACCAAGAGTTTCACTCCGACAACACTATGTTTTCATATATATAGCATTTGGCACCCAGGTGATGGATGGAAGACTGCTTTTAATGCCTATGTATCATCTGGCAGAGGGTTATAAGTTTCCTCTTACAAAACTTTTATGGGGAGGAGAAAAAGATTGCACGTATCTATCCCATTGGCCTTTGTGGGCCCAATCCCACAGAAAGTTCTCCTCCGCAATTCGCACTGAAATTGGTGGGAGCTGTGCAGAACCGGAGGTGGAATTTTGGGCTCTGGATTTAACGGTCTCATTGCGACGTCAATATTTGGTTAAGTCAAGCCTGGTGTTTTTGTCCTCTCACTCTAATTATTCTACTATGTGGGGCACTGGACATCTGCCCAAATGGTGCCACTGAAGTGGTTTGTGATCACTCAACGCAGCTCCCATGGATTTCAATGGGGGTCTAGGCAGGAGAATATCCTGGGGATTGTGCTATTCCTTGCGCACAAAGATTTTGCCTCCAAAAATTGACAATGATGTTAATTTTCCCTTCCACCCCTCAAATAAAGTCAAAAGCACACATTTAAATACTTTCACAGAAATAAACATTAATCAGTTTAAAAATACAGAGACTTTTTAAAAATTCTTCTTTCAATAGTGGGAGGGGGAAAATTCAAATCAGCAAACCATTTTCACATTGTGGGCAAGTCTTTTTCTTTTCTTTTTTAAGGAGGAGTTTTTCAAAGCCTATTTAGAGGGGGGGAAGCGAGAGACTGTAAGAGTGGCAGGGAGGGGTGAAAATAGTGTACTTTTTGGCAGAAATATAAAATACGAAGTTTTTATTTATTTGTTTTTTTAAAAAAAGACTGGTGTAAAAAGTAAACAGAGACAAATAATTACAATTATATAAAAATACAAACCCTTGGTCATCAAAACCCTTATAAAAACTTGACTTTGGAATTACAGTTTGCAGCCTAACACACACACACACACACCACATGCTCACTCGCACCACTTCCTAGGAAAAAAAGTAACAGAACAACAAGAAGGTTCATAAATTAGGTTGCAGATCCTAAAATGGGTTACCAGATCCTTTGCTTGTGTCTCCAAATCTCCCTTTCTTCCATGTCCGCCCACAGGAGCGTGGCCAATGAGGTATATAGGACGTTAACACTTTTGGGCGTACGCACAACAGAAGAAAGTGCATCGTTGGGAGACCACCCACAGGAATGGGTTGAATCCTTGTGATTTTCTTCTCCCCCCTCCCCCACCCTTTCCCGACAAAAAGGCACAATCACATTTTATTATTATTATTATTGCTTTGGCATGGTCATGAATTCGTTCATGTTCAAGTCCCAGCAGCAGTGATCCTTTTCCCTTGATGATCTCAAGTACCACAAACGCTAGAAGGTTCGTCGTGTGACAAGAAAGATTCCATGGGCAGCAAAAGAAGAAATTTTTTTTAAAAATGGGGTTAAGGGAGGCACAGTGGTTGAATCATACATCAAGCACCATGTCGTACTGTTGTTCCTTCTTCCTCCTTCCGCATTTGGTGATGAGGACCAAGTACAAAGTCAAGAGCATCACCCAATAGCAGGCGTAAAGTATCGTACCAATGATTAGCACGGTCTGTTTCGATTCAGTGAATGGCTTTTTGGATTCCTTGTATATCGTGAAAATGACGCCGCCCAAGAGGATTGTAAACCAAATGGAGACCGGGATGAGTCCTATGAAGTTGACCACGATGGTTTTCCGGCCCGACGTGCCCCAGCCTGCTTTGTTTATGGTGGCGATGGCAAACATCTTTGCCGGCAGTAAACTGGACATGTACAACACTGAGTAGAGAGACATGAAAACCATGACAATGTTCCCTCTAAGGCAGCTGGCAAAGGAAGACTTGATAAGGCCCACCAGCTGGACTGTCAACAAGAAAAGCAGGATGTTCCACAACTTCCCCCGGTAGAAAAGCTGGATGACAGTGGCAATGAGGAAGAATGGGAAGAAGCCGGTGATGACAGCCTCGTACGTCATCCACAAGTGGTGCTTGTGGAACCACATTGCATTGTATAGCCACTCTCGGAAGTAGGACTTGCTCCAGCGGGTCTGTTGGTTCAACCACCTGAGATATTCGATGGGCGTTTCGGTAAGGCACTTGGACCGAGCCGTGTATTTCGTTGCATAGCCAAGGCTCAGGACTCGGTTGGTGAGATGGCGGTCGTCTCCAAAGCTGCACTGAGATCCCATGAATTCTTGATTGTACCAGTCTTCCACAAATTCGTGGAGTAAGGCGTTCCTGTACATCCCCAAGGGCCCACTGATGCACTGCACACAGCCAAAGTAGGACTGGCAGGCCCTCTCGATGTTAAACGCCATCCAGTATCGAACGCTGCTGAGAAAGGAGATCCACGAGTCGTACTTGTTCAAAATCTGCAAGCAGCAACAATGAAAAGGAAGTTTTAGCAAGAAAAAGAATATGCAACTGTGGTTTTTTTAAAAAAAACAAAACCCATAAAGTCATAAAATACTGCCATTCACATTTTTTCCCCATTTTTTTATTTTGACATAGTAATAATCAAAGAAAAAAGAATAAAAATGTGCACCCCACCACTGAGACCATTAACATCCAACCTCCCAAAATTCCAACACCTCTTGCGATGGTTTGACCCCTTTCCATTTTAACAGTACAAATTCTACAAACACCCTCCATATCTCCTCAAAATAATTTCGCCTGCATATTCCCTGCCTTACCTTAATGGCACATGTTAATTTATCATTAATAGCTATATCCCACACCTCTTTATGCCATTCTTCCATTTTATATTCTGCTTTCCCCTTCAACTTCCTAGCTATAATAATGTGTGCAGCTGTCAATAAATTTGTGAGCAAGTTCTTCATAACCTGTGAACCTTCCACCTCATCGTAAATTGATAATAGTGCTACCTCTGGACTTTTGGTCAGCTTTAACCCAGTGATTTCTGTTATCTCCCCTTAAACACCATTTGCCAATTTTATTTTATTTTATTACATATTTATACTTCCACCACATGTGAACATAATTCCCTGTTTCCTGGCATCCCCTCCAACATAACACCGAATATCCCTTGTTTATTTGGTTTAATCTGACTGGCGTTAAATACTATCCCCAAATTGATTTATAATAATTTTCTTTTATTCTTACATTATTTTTAATATTCTGTTACTCCCTCCCACCCATGTTTTCATAGAATCCTGTAATGCAAGAATCCTGCACTTCATGTTGGCTCTCTCTCACACAATACCAATGTTACCGATATTTTGTGGCAGTGGTTTTCAACCTGCGTGCAGATCAGCACCATGCATTTAAAGTACAATCCTGGGAGCTGCAGTTTCCCCCTCAAGGAGCTACAAATTCCCAGCATCCTTAACAGACTACAGTTCCCAAGATTCCTTGGGGGAACCAGAGCACTTTCAATGAGTGTTGGGTGTGCTTCAAATGGATAGTGTGGCTCCGCCTTGTGTGATAGAAGACCTGGAATTGCTCAGTGCCTTATTTTGGGGCTCCTCCTACTTCCAGCATCCTTCCCTCTCATCTAGACCCCAATTTTGAACAAATACTTCCCTGGACACAGAATGGAACATTTGCAAGAGACCCCAAATGGCAGAAAGAACACAGGCATACATATCGTTTCCAAGTTCAGAGTCTGCAAAACCAACAAAGTCCCCCAGACCAAAGTACTCTGGTTTCTGTACATTTCTAGACTCCAGCTTTTTCCAAGGTCTTGTTTATTTTGTTTTTGGCTACCTGCAAATCCACTTTGACTGCACAACTTCACTGTGATCTGCTCAAGGGTCGGGCAGAGATGTCAGGCAGCACGGGGCCCCGAGCCACCGTGTCACTCCCAGGAGAGACGCGTGGCTTGGTAAGTGCCGCCCCCCTGGTGTGTGCCATTTTGTCGCCCCCTCAGGGATTACACCGCACCCCCTGCAGCCCCCTTCCTACGCCCCTGCTCATTGACACCAAGCACAGCCAGATCAGCAGCTCACTCCATCCCGATCACCCATCTCTGTCTTATGCTCTTTCCTAATCATGTTATTTTACCCCTATATAATTAGAACCTGAACCTTGCCCTACGAGCAAATAAGTCTCCTGAAATGCAATGACTGATTCCAAGAGTCAAAGCTTCATGTGGACTATATTGTGTAAGAATTAGGCCTGGCAACACTGTAATCGGCACACTCTATTATCTTGTCTCAGTCGGTCTTTTGTGCCCCAGATCCTTTACATTGGGGCCCATTTTATCTATACAGGCCCCAGACAGAGTTGTTCTATCTGGCCTTTGGCTTGGAATCAATTTGATTCCCTCCCCCTCTTCTTTTTTCCTTTCTCTTTCTGTGATGGAACTCCTATTTGGGAACTTCCCTGGCTTATTTCTGGCCCACGTAGGACCAGTCTGAATAGCTAGCCTTGGTGAAGACTTGACGTTTTCATCCCCCAAAAAGTTTTTGATTTGAGTTTCCACTGAAAGGAGGCTGCATTTTAATGTTTTGATGTTTTAATATTGTATTTTAATCTTGTTTTTAAAGTTGTATTTCGATCAATTGTTTTATATCGGGTGTTAGCAGCCCTGAGCCTGGTCTTGGCTGGGGAGGGCAGGGTATAAATAATTTTTTTTATTATTATTATTAGGCTTTTCAGATTAACAGAAAAGCTCAGTTATCCAACCCCCAAACCATCTGAAGGTGGGGAAGGATAGGGATGTGTGCTTTTTTAATGTTTTATCATGTTTTTAGATATGTTGGAAGCCACTCAGAGTGACTGGGGCAACACATTCAGATGGGTGGGGTATAAATGCTAAACCAGTAATAATAAATACAGTGGTGCCTCACAAGACAAAATTAATTCGTTCCGCGAGTTGTTTCGTATTGCGATTCTTTCGTCTTGTGGAGCGCGGATTCCCTGGGTATTAACGGCTTTAAGAAAAAGGAAGCAAACTCGCAAGACGTTTTCGTCTTGCGAAGCAAGCCCATAGGGAAAATCGTCCTGCGAAGCAACTCAAAAAATGAAAAACCCTTTCGTCTTGCGAGGCATTCGTCTTGCGAGGTACCACTGTATTATTACGGAATAGGACGTCCCTATTTTCATTGGAGGGACACAGGTGGCGCTGTGGGTTAAAGCCTCAGCGCCTAGGACTTGCCGATCGAAAGGTCGGCGGTTTGAATCCCTGTGGCGGGGTGCGCTCCCGCTGCTCGGTCCCAGCGCCTGCCAACCTAGCAGTTCGAAAGCACCTCCGGGTGCAAGTAGATAAATAGGGACCGCTTACCAGCGGGAAGGTAAACGGCGTTTCCGTGTGCAGCTCTGGCTTGCCAGAGCAGCGATGTCACACTGGCCATGTGACCCGGAAGTGTCTCCGGACAGCGCTGGCCCCTGGCCTCTTAAGTGAGATGGGCGCACAACCCCAGAGTCTGGCAAGACTGGCCCGTACGGGCAGGGGTACCTTTACCTTTATTTTCATTGGAGAAATGTTGGAGGGTACATGGCTCATTTACAGACAATGACCAATAAGGACATGTGACAGGGTATGGAAGTGGCTGGAAAAGGAGGCAGAAAAGGGGGTGGGTGTGAGTAGGCTTATGTCGTGCACAATGACCCAGAACACAACCCTTGTGCAAATCAGGGTTGTCTGTATTACCATGTCCTACTCGGAATGAAATAGCAAGCATATTGTAAATGCATGAACGGTGGCATCACATAGGAATGTCTTCTGTGCAAAGTTCATAGATCAATATTCCCAAATCCAGCCTAGATATCCAGTGGCTTCTGGATCAATGCATCCACTATAGGAGAAATGTTCACAATGAACATAAAATATGCATGTGACTTCCTGCGTGACTATCAATCTTCACTTGCAAGGGAGCACATAGAGGTGGCCCTAAATTTACAGTCTTTGATGCAGAGTTTGAAAATTGCTATATTCACCTGCACATCTCCCCCAACGCCTCCAACCATTGGATCTTCTTCTAAAACCTTGACCATTTCTACCGACGAAGCTGGATCAAGCATTGTATCAGAGTCGCAAACCTGTCCACGAGAAAAATAAGTAAATGTGGAATTAATAAGGGAACCAGAGTCGGCACTTCCGAAAACTATGTGTTTCACAATTGGTGTGTTTTGAAACAAATCCTATCAAGCGAATCACAGGTTGTGGAACCCACGTTGGCAAAGCTTAGCAACACTTACAAAACTTGAAAAAAGGTCACCCCATTCACACAAGGGGGTGATGCCTTTGGCAGATTTCAATTTTTAACTGCAAATTTCAACTATGCACTTTTTCACATTGTAAGGCTTAAAGATTCTCTTTGTTCCCTCACATCTGACTCCGCTCGCTCTAAAACACTTCCCACCGGAATCTGCAGTTTTCCCCCTTTTAAAGCCTGTTTGTGTCAGGCTAGCAGGCATACCCTTTAAATGTAACAGCAGTTGTGTGAGTACTGTGGCTATAAAGAAATGTCTGTTCTCAGAATCAGAGGTATTTATTTTATTTGCGCATTGGATCAACTTCTTTGAACAAGGACCGTGTTCATGAGATGGGGCATGGAGAAGAGTGTGTGTGTGTATGTGTGTGTGTGTTGGGGGGGGGACTTTGCGGGTGTTCTGCACTTTTCCTGATCCCATTTGACAGAAGGAAACCGGATGCATTTGGTGCCCCCAGTTCAAAAGTTTCCCGCTGTCCTAAGGGGGGAATGAATGGTGAGTGAACCTACAGATGCTTATAAAAATTGGCAGAGGATCTGGGAAGAAATACGATAGCCCCCCCTTTTTTTTCACTCACAGAAGGTTTAGCCATTCATGTATACATGATTCCAGAAGCTGATTCTGCCAACCAGATCTCTTTGAACCTGGGTTTCATGGAGCTCTCTCATTCACAACACGCCTACAGAACTGTTTCTCATAATCGCACACTCGCGTTTTATAGCATTTAATGTTGCTCTGCTTGTTGTTATTATGCTCTCGTATTGTTTCAAAAGGGATGCGGGTGGCGCTGTGGGTTAAACCACAGAGCCTTGGGCTTGCCGATCAGAAGGTTGCCGGTTCGAATCCCCGCGACGGGGTGAGCTCCTGTTGCTCAGTCCCTGCTCCTGCCAGCCTAGCAGTTCGAAAGCATGTCAAAGTGCAAGTAGATAAATAGGTACCACTCCGGCGGGAAGGTAAATGGCATTTCCGTGCGCTGCTCTGGTTCATCAGAAGCGGCTTAGTCATGCTGGCCACGTGACCTGGAAGCTGTACGCCAGCTCCCTCGGCCAATAAAGCAAGATGAGCACCGCAACCCCAGAGTCGGCCACGACTGGACCTAATGGTCAGGGGTCCCTTGACCTTTACCTATTGTTTCAAAGGATATTCTGACCTCATTTCTAGCATGTTTGAAATGTTCTGCAGGTATGGCTTTCTTCTCCTTTGAAGAGTTGTTGTTGAGTAAAATGGTCATGGCAGTGGATGCTCACTTAAGGGCAGAAGACAGAGCAGAACCGGCCTGACCATGAGGTTGAGTGAGGTGGCTGCCTTAGGTGGCACCCCACAAGGAGCATCATCCCCGTTCTGATGCCCAGTTTTGCTGCTGGTCTCCCCAACTTCTAGGTACACAGACTCATAGAATTGTAGCAATGCAGAAATCTCAGATAGAGCATCCATGACTGATGGACATCCAACCTCTGCTTAAAAAGGAAGGAGAGTCCACAACCTCCCAGAGGAGACTGTTCCACTGTTGTAACAGCTCTTATGGTCAGAAAGTTTTAGTCAGAAATCTCCTTTATTGTAACCCTCTGGAGAAGGAGAAAACAAGCTTGTTCCCTCCTTCCATGTGACACAGAATGAATTTTCATGAGGATTGCTTTGAAAAATGCAAATCACTGCAGAAATCTGGAGAAGCAAATTTAATATTGGAAAAACGAGCAATTGAAATTGAAAGTTCCTTCCACCCACTAATTGCTGCAAATGTTTCTATTCTAAGCCTTCCTCTAATGAACTCTGGGTAACATTCACTTGGGTCTATCCTTCCTCCCCAGTTATATTCAAAACCAACGTGTTGAGCTGACCAGTCATGACTGTTCCAAGGTCACATAGTGAAACTTCGCAGCTCAAGCAGGAATTCAAACCCAGGCCTTTTATCACCAACTTCACCAGGAGCACGTCATATACCTGACAGTGACCCTAGGTGAACCTGATAGGTCAAAGGACAGAGCCAAGGGTGGTGCTAACAGGTTATAGGGGAGCCTGCTATAAAGAGTGTTGATTAATATTTCTGACTCCCATTCATTAGTTTCCCAGTTAGACCAATAGATTACTGGGTGGCAAGCAGTTCTATTCATAGCTGGCATGAAACACTAGATCTACAAATCTGTACCCACTTCATTTAGAAGCAGGGGGGATTACAGTCACTTGCATATGGGCTTAGAGACCATTAGAGGTGCCTTTTTGTCCATTTGGCAACAAAAACAGCCTTCAGAATGCTGTTAGGGGAAGAACCAG
Source organism: Podarcis melisellensis (assembly GCF_964234715.1). Lineage (NCBI taxonomy): Eukaryota > Metazoa > Chordata > Lepidosauria > Squamata > Lacertidae > Podarcis > Podarcis melisellensis. The sequence continues at coordinate 14,849,784 of NC_138539.1, read as the reverse complement.
CATCAGTTAGGGTTGTTAGTGCACCACAATGTGGCGATTCTGCTTTGCCTTGGACGTCAGGGGTGTCATGCGGCAGGTACATTAACAAGCAAGCTCTGTGAAGCATTGGGTAGCCATATTCCCTGATATTTATGATAAATCTCTCTTATTTGAAAGAGCTAATGTGGTGTCATAGGACCTGGGAGACCAGAGTTCAAATCCCTATTTTGCCATGCAGCTAAGAACAGGAAAAATCTGGCAATTTTGGTTTCTCCAGGCGTGTCTGCCGCCCCCCATTTTTTTCAGTCTTAAGTTTGGTTCTCCCCCTTTCAGAATCAGTTTACATTTTTTAAAAACCATCATGAAAAATTGTAAGCATTTTAGTGCAAATTTCTCCAGATAAGCACAGTTTTTGTACACCCTTCTCCTCCTATGCATGATTTCACAACACTGTTTTCTCCAACAGAATGTATGTTTCCATGCTATTTTCACTAATATAGAAATTTATATCCACACTTTACTCTAGGATATGCATTTTTGTACAAACTACTTGGTGGGAGAACTGCGTTGCAAAATTCAGAGGGGTGTGAATTACAGAGGACAGCTGTGTTTCGGTTTGTGTACCGTTTCGCAAAGTGCAATTTATGTAAGTTCACCTTTAAATGATAACTGAATTCAATATTTCCCCCATCCCTACCTTGGGCTTAGGACGCGGGTGGCGCTGTGGGTTAAACCACAAACCCTAGGACTTGCTGATGAGAAGGTCGGCAGTTTGAATCCCAGCAATGAGGTGAGCTCCCGTTGCTCGGTCCCTGCTCCTGCCAACATAGCGGTTCGAAAGCACGTCAAGTGCAAGTAGATAAATAGGTACCACTCCGGTGGGAAGGTAAATGGCGTTTCCATGCGCTGCTCTGGTTTGCCAGAAGCGGCTTAGTCATGCTGGCCACATGACCCGGAAGCTGTACGCCGGCTCCCTCAGCCAATAAAGCGAGATGAGCGCCGCAACCCCAGAGTCAGTCACGACTGGACCTTATGGTCAGGGGTCCCTTTATCTTTACCTTGCGCTAGTCACCGACTCTCAGCTCAACCTCCCTCACAGCGCTGCTGTGAGGATGCTATGGAGAGTGAAAGAACCATATCTGCCACCTGAGGCTAGAAATGAAATTATTAATAGTGAATCAAAACGTTAAAAAGCCCTCTTCGGTTGTTGCTTTAAAAAACCCAACAACACTTCTTAAAAACTCTCCCTCCCCCCCCCCTTTGCCAGATGTATTGCTGGGATCCGAGGCCATGATTCATTCTGTGAGAAACTCCGAGGCACTCATGTGCAAACAGATGCTCTTGCTGCTCAGAAAGAGCATCTCAAAGGATTGGCAGAGTCCGCGAAAATGGAGAGATTTTAAAGCCCTATAAAAACTTGTTAAGAAGCAGGGGGAAGGCGGCGGTGGCTGGGTGGGGAGGAGGGGGGGAGCTTAGAAATACAAACAGGAGAGATCCCTCAGCCAAAGAGTGTTGGCTTCATCTTTACAGCTGCATTACCTCACTCAAGGCAAAAGCTTGGCCTTTAAAGCCTCAGTGACACCGTTCACTTAAAAATGAATTAGGCAGCACCCACCCACCCCCTTTGCAAAGTACAAGCTGCAGGCAAGGATTATTTGCCAGCTGGGCTGCATCTGACATAGACATACCCCCCCCCCTTTCCTTACTAGGCCTGGTAAAATGGAAGGGGCAAAAAGCTTACAAACAAAGAACTAACTCACGCAGGCTACTTGTATTTATAATTGCCGTCGAGCTTTGGGGAGGAATACATGGGCGTGGGTTGCCCCCATTTTATCCTTTCAGAGAGGTAGACTGGGGCCAAGAGACAGAAAGAGGGAGGGAGGGAGAAGAATGTCCCAATAGGCCACATTCACAACATCTGTTTAAAGTACCACGATACCACTTTCAACCATCATGGCTTCCCCCAAATAATTATGGGAGTTCCTTGTTGTGGGTGTTGCTGTTTAAGAGGCCTCTACTCTCCTCACAACCGAGCCACAGTTCCCCCTGATTGTTAAGCCATTCTGAGATCTGTAGTTCTGCAAGGGGAATGAGCGTCTCCCAACATCTCTCAGCACCCGCAATAAACTAAAGCTCCTAATATTCTTTGAGGGAAGCCAGGAGCATTTACTAGTGGTGCTGTGGTCTAAACGACTGGGCCTCTTGGGCTTGCCGATCAGAAGGTCGGCGGTTCAAATCCCCGCGACGGGGTGAGCTCCCGTTGCTCGGTCCCTGCTCCTGCCAACCTAGCAGTTCGAAAGCACGTCAAAGTGCAAGTAGATAACCAGGTACCACTCCGGCGGGAAGGTAAATGGTGTTTCCGTGCACTGCTCTGGTTTTGGTGTTCTGTTGCACCAGAATCGGCTTCACAATGCTGGCTACATGAACCGTAAAAACTGTCTGCGGGCAAATGCCAGCTCCCTTGGCCTGTAAAGCGAGATGAGTGCCACAACCCCAGAGTCATCTGCGACTGGACTTAACTGTCAGGGGTCCTTTACCATTTTATAGAAGTTTTACTTATACAGCGGTACCTCTCTCTGGTTGCAAACAGGATCCGTTCCGAAGCCCCATTCGCAACATGAGCAGAACGCAACCCGCGTCTGTGCGTACGCGGGTCATGATTTGCCACTTTTGCGCATGCAAGTGGCGTCATTTTGAGTGCCTGTGCATGCACGAGCAGCGAAACCTGGAAGTAACCGTTTCCGGTACTTCCAGGTCACCACAGAACACAACCTGAAAAGATTTAACTGAAGCAAACTTAACAAGAGATATGACTGTATGGTGTAAATATTGGCCCCAAATGAGCTTCAGGGCTGAGTGAGGATTCAAAAGCTGATGTCTGCTACCAAAGTTCAGGGCTCTTCACTGTGGAGGAATGCAGATAGGCAGGTCCTGGTGTGAGGCATTTGTGGCACAAAGACACTGCCACAGATTGACACTGTGTTGGGTGTTCAAGGGACTGGGGTGAATTCTGTGTGTTAGGTGACTCCCAGACCCTAATGACTGTGGTAGGGCCACTGAAGGCTGCTCCATAACCACAATGGGGCAGTGCCCCCAAACCTCAACCTACCCCCACCTGTCTGCCTCCTTATTTACAACCAGCCATGAGTTGGGGTCTGCCGGTCATTGGCTCTGGTTTCCCATATTGCAGTCCCCTTGCCTTCTGCCTCACCAGCCCCACTGGGCACCAGTCACCACTGGTAGGGGCACCCAGGACCCAGGCTATGGTACAGACGCTAGTCTTCCTCTCCTGGAATAGGGTATAGAGGAAAACTTGAAGGAGCTGGGTATGTTTAGCCTGGAAAAGAGGAGACTGAGAGGAGATATGATAGCCATCTTCAAATATCTCAAGGGTTGAGACATGGAAGACAGAGCACATCTGTTTTCTCCTGCTCTTGAGGGTAGGACTCGAACCAATGGCTTCAAGTTACAAGAAAGGAGATTCCGGCTAAACGTTCAAAAAAAGTTTCTGACAGTAAGACCTGTTAAAAACAGTGGAACAGATTCCCATGAGAAGCCGTGGACTCTTGAGAATTCTCCGGAAAAACAATCTCTCAAAGGACCTGTTGATGGCATTTTACCATTGTACTCTTGAGTGTCTTAACTTATGATCTGTGTATGTGGTTTGGGAGCTGCACTGTCAGGGGAAAAACAATGCTGTCCAGGGTTATAAAGACTGCGGAGAGAATAATTGGGTCAAATCCATGCTTCCAGGTGACATAAGAAAGCTGCAGAGATAGTGCAGGATAGTGCACAGCCCGGAAATGATCTCTTTCAGCTTCTGCCTTCTGGAAAGAAGGTACAGGGTTATAAAGACTAGGACTAGCTGCCTGAGAAACAGTTTCTATCCAAATGCAATTTTGGTTTTAAACGCAGTGTAAGGAGTCTCTATGGGAGTATATTGTATTTAAAAATGGGGTATCAGAGTTTTTAGGGGGCTAACCAGGCTGGGATAGCAGGCTTGTTGGTTTCTGAATGTCTTATGTAGATTTTTCAGTTTCGTTGTTCTGTATGGGACAATGACAATAAAGATGATAAAGATTATCGTATTCTTCCTTGGAGGCTTTTAAACAGAGGTTGGATGGCCATCTGTCATGGATGCTTTAGCTGAGATTCCTGCAGGGCAGGGGGTTGGACTAGATAACCCGTGGGTCCCTTCGAGCTCCAAGATTCTATGACCTTTCTAAGAGAGACCTTATTTGCAAGCAGCAGCAACCTTTTGTTGGTATCTGCATGAACTTATCTAAAAGACTGAGTTAAGCATTTGAAAAACCTATTGAAGCCAGACATTATAGGTTCATCTTAGGTTGGGTAGTTCGCAAGTCTCTGCGGCTTTGTTTAATGTTTTGTATTTTTCTCAGAAGGTTGATAAAGAATGTATAATTTATTATTCTGTGTATATTAATCGCCAGCGTGTTGCATGAGTCACACTACTTCCTGTAGCTCAGCAGTGGTGAAACCTCTGTACTGCGGGTGTAAATTGGGCCTGATGTGAGTCCCAAGTTTGCTTGCTGAGCTGCTTCTGACAAACTGTGCCCCATACCCCATCATAGGTATGGGGTACCTCTGGATGCAGCTACAAAGGAACAGCTGGGCACTTAAAATTGAAATCCAGAGTGTCCCTTTGTAAGTGGGACTTTTTGTTTCTGACTGGGAGCTCTGCTAGGATCAGCTGCAGTTCAGAGTTCCTCGTCGGGAACTCCCTAGTATAGCTCCATCGCTTTCGCCTTTTGATGGAATTGGCTTGAATTCAAGTAAGTTCCCAGAAACAGAGCATTTCCCCTAATGATGTAAGCTAATAGATAGCGGGAGATCCCCTCTGAAACAGTTACGTGAGACAAGTAAATAGCAACCCACACTGAAACTGCAATGCTCTTCTTCAGACCAACAGCCCACTGAGAGACTGCTGTCTTTGCAGTCTTATAACCCTGATTCATTCGCAAGCTGCTTCTGCTAGCAGCCATCATGCAGGTTACCAGCAGTGGTCAGCAAGGTAGGACAGTGGTGCTTACCTGACCTACTGTCACCTGCATCACTGCAGTGTACTGGGAAGGGTGAGATAGCCATGAGTGAGTTGGCCGTGAGGTCGGCAGAATGCAAACGCACCTGGCAGCAGCACAGGTTGGCTCTGCCAGCGCATTTGCACTGCGCTGGCCAAACCACCACCTCTCCCTTCTCCTTCTCAGTAACACAGGTGATAGGGCAGATAAGTGCTACCACCCCACCAACTGCTGTTGCGGGTTATGTAATTCCGCAAGTGATTAATCTACGGATTTAGAAACAAGTGCCAATAAACAGATATGGTAAACAGAAACATGTGTAAACAGAGGCAAAGAATCTATCCCTGCTTTAAAAAATATGATTGGGGAAAGAATATCATTCAGAGAAGAAATGGCTGCCACAATGTTTGTCCCAATTTCAAACTGGTGATGCTTCGGGGGTCCAAGTAATCATAGATATCATTTGCAGGTTTTGGGGTGCTCCACTTACCATATTCATTGCATACTGGACCATGAGTTAAGGTCCAGTATGCAATGAATATGGTAAGGTAATCTCTTTGTGAGGTTAGGCATTGAGGTTAGGCATCGGGTAAGCCTTTGTTTGGATGGAGGGGAGGTAGTAGCCTTTGCCTGCCCCCTCTCAGTAAGGCTATCCTGTTAAAGGGATCCGGGGGTGTGGATTCTGTCCAATTCTGTCGGACGTGGGCTAGGGCCATGTCACAACCCCAGTGGGAACCCCTCGGGGTGCCCCTACTTGATGTACGTCATAGGGTTCCCCCCTATAGGTGGTTTACTCTTAGATGGACTTCCTGCGGGCAGGTTGGAGTAGAGATCTAGCCTGGCTTCACCCAATGCCTAAGCCAAACCCCTCACATCTGTAACCAATAAAGTTGTGGCCTATTTGAACCCATAAACCAAAATACTCGTGTCCATGTGTTTATTGTCCATTAGGGAACTGCGGGTCACGGGGCCTTGGCACGTAAGTGCCACACCCCACCCCCCCGGTGTACTGGTGTCTGAATTTGTTATGGTTTGTGAACGCTTCTAAGTTAAGTAACTGCACAGCTCAGTGTCAGATTCTGCCCATCCCCTTAAAACTGGCCCTGCACCAGCATGACGTGTCACTGTGTACTATCTGACCAGCCTTAACTATTTCAGAAGCTAAAGCTTTTCAACAGCCCTGCTGTTTTCCAAATGGAGAGTGAAAGGGGCGCTCTGTTCACTGAGGGACTAGGATAGGCTACGCACTGCAACGTCCAGCACAAGATGTACAAGACCTGCTTTCTTTGGATTCTTGTTTTACTTGGCAGTGAAGAAGGGCTTTTTCATACCTACCTGCACATAATCCACGCTTCTCCCCAGTGCTTTGAACGCTGTGTACATCACTTCTCTTTTCCCGCCCCATTTTTGCATGATGCAGACACTTTTGTTGGACAGGACCAGTTGAGTGACGTGCTGCATGCTCTCCTTATGCGACTCTTCCGTCTCCTCTGGGCCTCTCTGGTGGAAGTTATTCCTCCAGACGTAAGTAGCAGACTTATCCCTGCCCATGATTTCGCTAAAAATGTCCATCATGTAAACGTCATCTTCAGAATTCCCATCGATGACCATAATCACCTTAATTCCAGGGTAGGTGAGCCTTTTCACGGAAAGTAAACATTTCCTTAAGTAGTTGGGGTCCTCCTGGTAGGCAGCAATGCAAAGGGCAACAGTTTTGTTCAGCTTGATGGGCGTCTCAAGAGACCGTTTCATTTTCCTGTGTTCGAGGAAGGCAAACAGGCTTTGGATGATGAGGTGCGATGCCAGAATGGCGCCGTAGAGTCCAAAGGAGAAGTAATAGTTGTCCGTTTGGATAAACTGGTACCCAACAATGTAAGCAGCGGAGATCCCAAGCAGGAGGGACACCCCAAAGAGTGTGGTTCCAAGTATTCTCAAGATACATAGAAACCTCTCGCAATGCATCTGCAATGGATCAAGACAGGTCATGGTTACTTAAGCATACTTCTGGATAAAAGAGATGATCAGGTTAGTTTAAGGCAGGGATAAGGAAACCTGTTGGGACGCAGGTAGCGCTGTTTGATAGCACATCAAAGTGCAAGTAGATAAATAGGTACTGCTCTGGCGGGAAGGTAAATGGCGTTTCCGTGCGCTGTTCTGGTTCGCCAGAAGCGTCTTAGTCATGCTGGCCACATGACCTGGAAGCTGTACACCGGCTCCCTCAGCCAGCCACGACTGGACCTAATGGTCAGGGGTCCCTTTACCTTTGAGGAAACCTGTGGCACTTGTTGGACTCCAACTCCCTAGCTGATGTATTCAATAGTCAGGGATGATGGGAGATGGAGTAGCAGTGGACTGCATGGCAAGGCTACACCGCTTACCTGATCTTCCTCTGCCTGAGTTGCTGTTGTATTCTGGGATACGGGGGCAGTGAGGCTGGTGCGGTGCAAACAGGCAGACGGGAGCACTAGGTTGCCTCTACCTGTACATTTGCACTGAACTTGCCACCCTCTCTCCCCCTTCCCTTCTCCATCCTCCAACCACAGGGAGGTCAGGTAGCCTCATCAACAACATCTGAAGGGCCACAAGTTCCCCACAGCAAGATAGAAGGAAATAGGTTTATGACACCTAAGACACAGCTATAAGCTGCAAGGTATAGCTTCCAGATTCTGATTGAGGGGGGACATATGTAATATTGAAAAAACAGGGAGCAATAATGGGAAAATCATTGCAAACAATCATGTGCAATCTGCTTATAGTTCTACTCAAACTACATAAAATGCTGGCACGTATTTATCTATCTTGGATTCTGCATTAACAACAGAGCCAAATGAAACATGTTTTGAGCTTATAAAAAGCTACTTCTTCACCAGGAGAAATGTAGTTCAAAATTCCCAAAGCGTTTCTATAGAATATCTTGGAAAATGTTAGGTTTTGTCAATAAACTTTTGTACTTGCTACTTAGTCCTGTCTGATACCTGTTGATTGGATCTTGTGCTACAAGCCCAGGCAATAGTCACCAGATAAACCATTGCTTTGTTATGGGCTCCATGGTGGGATGTGATGGTCTTTCATATGTTGGACAGTGGCAACTGGGTATTTGCAACTGTGTGTGCCAGGGGAACATAGCAGGTCTCAGGTCCCTGCATGTCTACTTAAAATGCCTTGCAAATAAGAGCAAAAGCAGGGGGGGGGAATGCAAGTCACTGTCATTCACCCTTGATTCCCCCCATTTGATGTTCTGCTCCCCTACAAATGCAAGGGCTCTAAATGACCTGGGTTTATCTGGATCAGCACCACGGTGCCCCACATCGCATTGTTTTCTTAGGTCAACGTGACCTGGTTCATGTAGGGTACAACCAGAGGACAATTGAAAGCAGCTGCAGAGAAGACGCAAGCAAACTATATTTCTGGATGCAATTCTGCTTATCTCCTCTGAGACAGATGTGCATTAAGGGTCCTTTTTACGGCTGTATTTTATGTTGCACAGACCAAAATGCAAAACAAGAAAAACACACTAGTGGATAATGGCTCACTTAAGCAGGAAATTGCCAATTCCTACAAACTATGGTGTATCTTATCCCTCTCCCCATATGACTACACCTCTTATTTATGGACTTGAACCAGGATTGTCTACCTAGGAGATCCTTGATCCCCTAAGGAATCAAGTTAGGAGATTGAACCAGGGACTGGCAGATCAAACATTTTGTCCAAGGAATAGAAATTGGCAGTGGCCGCAGTCTAAACCCATTCAGTGGTGCCACATTGCATGGCTCAATTCCAGGGTGCTGTCCCTTTAAATTATCTTTCCCATTTGGGATGTAACTCCTGTAGTCTCTGGGAGCTCTCCCTGGTCCTGCAGTACCAAGATGTAACAGAACCAGCTGCTGCTAACTACCTCTTGTAGTTCATAGAGAGTTGGAAGGGAATTCAAATGTCATCTAGTCCAACCCTTGCTGATGTAGGAACTCTGCTGCTAGAGCATCTCTAATAAGTGGCCATCAAGCTTCCATTGAAGGTTAGACCAGCACTATTTGAAGCAATCGGGTCCACTGTTGAACAGATTGTACCATCAGGAAGCTCTTCCTAATGTTTAGTCTAATAAATCCCTTGGGTACCACCCTCTGAGTTGACGGAAAACATATCTGATCATTTTATATGACAGTTTTTTTAAAAAGGCTTTCATATAGTCTTTTAATCATATCTTGCAACTCCTTCAACCTCTCTCCATAAGATTCCCACTCCCTTTTCTGCATCACTGCCACTCTCCTCAGGACACATTCCAGTTTACTGATATTGGTCTTAAACTGTGGTGCTCAGAACTGGGCGTAGTACTCAAAGTATAGTCCGACAAAAGTAGAATAGAGAGGTACTCAATACTTCTTGAGATCTAGATACTATGCTCCCATTAAGGCTTCTTGTTAGATTTCTGACTTAGAACTGATAAGTCCCAATGCATGTGTAATAAAAGAGTGGTCCTTTTATATTCCTTGTATATGCAATTTATAGGTACTAGGAAGGCTTTCCTAGTACCTATAAATTGCATATACAAGGAATATACAGTGTAGCAGCAAACTAATGTGTGCAATTCCCTAGTTCAAAGTTCATCACAGCAATCAATTCATAAGGCGTTTCGTATGATTCACTGTTTTCTTGGTCTCAACGTTCCCTCCACAACATGGGGATAAAATTTGCCTGCCTTACAGGACTGTAAGAGGGAGAACTGAGAAAATGTATGTTAAATGCTTTGTACATTTGAAATGCACCATACCTGTATTACGTTACACACTAGCAAAACAATATTTGAGATGAAACCCAGCCTTTCTTGGGTATGGAATTCCTATTGTTATGCTTTCATGAATTTTAAATATAAACCACCAAGAGTGACCCCATATTTTTTCAAGTCTAAACACACACACACACACACACACAGTTTATAAGCTCCCTTTAAAAACAAAACCCTAGAGCAAGGTGACAAAACCATGAGCAAGAGTTCCAAAAATTCGTACACTTGTCAGTCGGCTGTTACAAGTGTCTCGGAAAAGTTGTACAATATCCTCCAGCTTCAAGTCTTAACTTGCTAGAGAAATCTTGAAGCGCAAAGTGACTTCATCAGCTGTGCTGTTCTTCCGTGTCGCTTATACTAATATTAGAAGGTCTTTTTTAGAGAGAGAGAGAGAGAGAGAGAGAGAGAGAGAGAGAGAGAGAGAGAGAGAGAGAGAGAAAGGAGGTGTCAGACTATATATAGGCTGAGCCCTTTCAGAACTTGAAATAGAATCTGGCAACTTTTGGCATCCTTAGCTTGTCTGTCTCTGGAATCTCCGTAATGCTAAACTCCGCAAGTTATGCATGATCTAACAAGAATGCAAGACTTAACAAGTGAACAAGATGCGAAGGCACCACAGTAATAACCAAAGTGTATATATTAAAACCTTTCCAGGAACAGAGAGACTTGCTGTTTAGCACTGTGCATCTTTACTCATAAATTCATTGCACAATGCTCAATGGGGCTTACTCCCAGGTCAGTATGCATAGCATTGTGTAAAGGTGGGGATAATTTCAAGAGGCCTTACCTCTGAGTAAAGATGCATAGATTTGCATTGCATAGGGGGTGGGGAGAGACAGTATCTCAGAAAGTTCTGCTTTAAACCTGGGTTGCATTTCAATAGGGCAAGACTTAGCACAACCCTTCAAGTCCACTCAGCCTAGACAAGTCTATTCAAAGGAGTTCAATGGAACTGTCTCCCAGAAAACTGGCTATAGGCTGCTTATATGGGCCTGGATCTGTGATTTGGTCACAGCAGAGGCATCAGCAGCAAGTGACATCCTCCTCAGACCCCAGGGTTAGAAACTCAGATATAAGTTAGGTACTAAATGGCTCCTTGAACCAGGATTACGGTCACCAAAACAGAATGCCTAGTTGTCATTTTGGGGCCAGACTGCTCAAAGGCCGTATTTTCCAGTATGACTTTTTGGTTCCTGAAATTCATTCTGATTGTGCAGATAAAAAGTAACAGATAGAATTCTAGAGGATGCGATATTTGTGTGTGAAAACAGTCAAGATCCAAGGATAAAAACAGTGGGGAGGAAGAAAAGGAAGGTGGTAGTTAGGGGTGGGTAATCTTGTCAATTTCAGGTTCTCTCGTCTTCTCATTTCTCCAATCCTAAATTCAGTTTTCCACATTTTCACAACGATTTGTCAATCTTCTATTTAAAAAAAACCTCGTGCAAATTTATCCTACTATACAAATGTTTGTGTGCAATTTTGCCCAATGTAATGCATTTCTGTATGCATTGTTAGCCGCCCTGAGCCCAGCTTCAGCTGGGGAGGGCGGGATATAAATAAAAATTATTATTATATGCAGTTTAAAGTAATATACAGTGGTACTGAGGGTTAAGTACTTAATTCATTCTGGAGGTCCGTTCTTAACCTGAAACTGTTCTTAACCTGAAGCACCACTTTAGCTAATGGGGCCTCCTGCTGCCACTGCACCGCCGGAGCCCGATTTTCTGTTCTTATCTTGAAGCAAAGTTCTTAACCTGAAGCACTCTTTCTGGGTTAACGGAGTGTGTAACCTGAAGCGTATGTAACCTGAGGTACCACTGTATGCCTCTTATGTAATCTTTGCCATAGTATATGAAATTTGTACACATTACGTGAAGACTGGACAGCTAAGTTGAAAAATTCAGAGAAGTGTGATTTCCAAAGGGTTGCTGTGTTTTGGCTCGCATTGTTTCAGAGTGTTAATTAGGCAGGTTTGCCTTTAAATGTTAACTAAATCAAATTTCTCTGCCATCCCTAGGTGGAATAGACCCCCTCCTACATTTCAAACATTTTTATTTGGCATGTATCCTCAGATCTCTTATATAGCAATCAAACAGCATACTTCAAACAATACAGGGAGGGAAAAGGTACCATATGTACCAGTTCAGTGGCACCCAGGGTTGCGTATAATTTTTCTTAGCTTTCAGCAAACATCAAATAAGGGGAAGAACTAGGAGCCTAGCCAAGTCCCCATCATTCCTTCATTCAGGTTAAGATTCTCCAGCAACTTCTCTGGCTACAATAACTTCCACTTATGATGTGATGCATGCAGTGGTACCGTCATGCCAGCCAAGCTGTGGAAGCAACTGACGTCATTGCTTGGAACAGCAATATTGCAAGCTGCGTGCAATCCAGTGGCGTAGTGTGGGTTGTCAGCACCCGGGGCAAGGCAAGTAATTTGCGCCCCCTAACCCCCAGATGTTGCGCCCGGTGCGGCCGCCCCCCCCTGCACCCCCCACGCTACGCCACTGGTGCAATCTGAAAGGAGCAGCCCAGAATCCCCTGCAGTTTCAAAGAGGATACTGTAGAACGCTCTCCCCAGGGAGGTTCGGACGGCGCCTTCATTATACACCTTTAGGTGCCAGGCAAAAACATTTCTCTTTAACCAGGCCTTCGGCTGATTGACAGCCAAAGCCCTTTAAAAATGTGTTTTGGAAGGGGGGGATTATCGGGTTTTTGTTTTTATTATGTATTTTGTGTTTTTATATTGTGACTTTATGTTGTTAATCACCCTGAGACATGCAGATATAGGGCGGTATACAAATAAAATAAATAGTCGTACCTTGGAAGCAGAACAGAATCCGTTCCGGAAGTCCGTTCGACTTCCAAAACGTTCAGAAACCAAAGCGCGGCTTCTGATTGGCTGCCGATCTGAAGCCACGGAAGCCCCGTCGGACGTTGGCTTCCAAAAATAGTTCACAAACCAGAATAGTCACTTCTGGGTTTGTGGCGTTCGGGAGCCAAAACGTTCGAGAACTAGGTTGTTTGAAAACCAAGGTACAACTGTTCAGGTCTTCAACTCCATGGATGGCATTCAACTTAAGTTTCACTCAAGCGTCCTACCTGCTGAAATTAATGAACATGACTAAGCTAGGCCCATTGCTTTCAATGGGTCTACTACAAGTAAAGAAATGACTTCAGTTTTCTGCACAGCTTGGCTAGTCATGTGTTTGATCACAGCCAATGGCGGTTGGTCCCACTAGACTGAGGGGGCGAACGGCAAGGAGACCATCAGTAGGTGGAATCAGAGCCAAGTAATTCGTGATTGCCCCCTTCCTTCTCACAGCTGCGTACTACAAGGGCAACAACACTAAAAACATAATATGAGCTTGCTGGATCAGGCCAATGGCCCATCTAGTCCATCATCCTGTTTTCACAGTGGCTGAATAGTTGCTTGTAGGAAACCATCAAGTGGGATTTGGGCAGAAGAACCCTTTGCCTTCCTGTGGTCTTCAGAAGCATTGGTGCCTTCAGCTGTGGAAGCAGAGCATGGACATCATGGCTAGTAGCCATGAATAGGCTTCTCCTCAAGGAATTTGTCTAATGTGTTTTTAAGGCCGTCACTGCCTCCTGTGGGAGTCCCACAATTTAACTATGGCTGCCTAGGACCCTCGTACCTATGGGACCGCCTCTCCTGGTATGTCCCACGGAGGACCTTACAGTCTTCAAATAAAAACATCTTGGAGATCCCAGGCCACAGGGAGGTTAGGCCAGCCTCAACCAGAGCCAGGGCTTTTTCAGCCGTGGCCCCGATCTGGTGGAGCGCTCTGTCACAAGAGACTAGGGCCCTGTGGGACTTGACATCTTTCCGCAGGGCCTGCAAGACAGAGCTATTCCACCAGGCCGTTGGCCAAGGCACAGCCAATCCTCGCGGAGCTCTGGCCCAATGGTTGCCATGAATTTGACGCTGAATTGATTTTAGAATGAATTGTTTTTAGAATGTATTTTGATTAATTGATTGTGATTTTATGTAAACTGTGTTATTTTTACAGTTGCTAGCCGCTCTGAGCCTGGCTTTGGCTGGGGAGGGCGGGATATAAATAAATTATTATTGTTGTTGTTGTTGTTGTTATTTTGTCTGTCCCAAATCTTCCAATACTTGAAACCAAGGAGGAGCCTGACAGTCAGTGCCACCCTCTGGACTGGTTACAAGTAAGAAGGCAAGCAAGATGGTTAGGACTGGTGGATAACGGAGGAGCCCTAATGGAGAATTTCAATGAATTATGTACAGTCTCTGCCACATAATCTTACATGTTTTATCAGAACGAGAGTTCTACCAAGTTCAGTGGGACTTCCTCTCTTCAGAGGGATGTGGGTGGTGCTGTGGTCTAAACCACTGAGCCTCTTGGGCTTGCCGATCGGAAGGTCGGCAGTTCGAATCCGTGTGATGGGGTGAGCTCTGTCTGTTGCTCTGTCCCAGCTTCTGCTAACCTAGCAGTTCGAAAGCATGCCAGTGCAAGTAGATAAATAGGTACTGCTGCGGCGGGAAGGTAAACGGCATTTCCGTGTGCTCTGGTTTCTCTCTGGTCCCATTGCACCAGAAGCGGTTTAGTCATGCTGGCTGCACAATCTGGAAAGCTGTCTGTGGACAAACACCGGCTCCCTCAGCCATGAATGCCACAACCCCATAGTCGCCTTAGGATGGACTTAACCATCCAGAGCTCCTTTACCTTTACCTCTCTAATGCACAGTTGAGGGTTGCTGCCTTAGCTAGGAAAACATATTGATGTGTCACATGGTTAGACTTTTTCAACTGAAATGTATTCCTAAACCGAAGACTCTGGCAGTGTAGCCAGACCCATCCCCAAACTTCTGCCCCTTTCCCCATTATTCACATTTTCCTTACATTCACCATTTTCTGTGTGCACGCTGATAATATTCAGCACACCATCTGTTGGCCACATCTGATTTGGAACTACACCCTCTGACATCATTATATGCTTGAGGACCATCCCTTTGAAAAGCTGGGAAAAAAGATTTTCTACTTAACTATAGCCATACAACACTCATCAACTGTTTACATTTCTGTCTTACAGGGCTTTATGGCATGGGGGAGGGGAGGATAGGGGCTACACCCTTTTATAACTTAGAAAGGGACGTATTCAATCACTTCTAGCAGATCACAAGGACAGGAGTCAAAGAGAAAGGAACCCTTTTTAGAGATTTTAAAGTTAAGGGTGGGGGAGGTTTAAAGAAGGCAGTAAGCTTGCTTTCATGTACAGCTTCAGAGAGAGCAAGCTTATTCCAGATTCTGTAATGGAGACGCATTCTTAAAAGATCTAAACCCTTGGTCTGGCAGGATCTACAGAGTCACACCCTAAAATGTGTCGCCAGCAGTTTGAAGTTTCAAGGCTGTTTCTTAAACGTCTGTGTCCATCACTTGGTTTCTCAGTGCCAGATGACAGAGCAGCTGGACGTGTGAACTGGCTCCATTGAAAACCACTATGCAGTGGCATAGCAAGGTCAGGTGGTACCCGGTGTGGAAAATTTCTTTGGACTCTAGTTGAAATCTGGTTGGACTCCCAAGAGACTGCCATTTACTCACAGTATAAAAAGACTGGCTGTGATCCACCCATTGTCATTGCAAGGAGTTGTTGAGCTTTCTTTAGTGAAGGGTTGGCCAAAGTTGTTGAGCTTTTTGTGGTTCCAGGGTTTGGGTCCTGAGCTGAGGGACCTTTTGCTTCTTGTCAGGAGGTTGAATCCTGACAAGACAGAAGTACTGTTTTGGGGGGACAGGAGGCGGGCAGGTGTGGAGGACTCCCTGGTCCTGAATGGGGTAACTGTGTCCCTGAAGGACCAGGTGCGCAGCCTGGGAGTCATTCTGGACTCACAGCTGTCCATGGAGGCGCAGGTCAGTTCTGTGTCCAGGGCAGCTGTTTACCTGCTCCATCTGGTATGCAGGCTGAGATCCTACCTGCCTGCGGACTGCCTTACCAGAGTGATGCATGCTCTCGTTATCTCCCACTTGGACTACTGCAATGCGCTCTATGTGGGGCTACCTTTGAAGGTGACCCAGAAACTACAGCTAATCCAGAATGCGGCAGCTAGACTAGTGATTGGGAGTGGCTGCTGAGACCACATAACACCGGTCTTGAAAGACCTACATTGGCTCCCAGTATCCGAGCACAATACAAAGTGCTGGTGCTGACCTTTAAACCCCTAAACGGCCCTGGTCCAGTATATCTGAAGGAGCATCTCCACCTCCATCGTTCTACCTGGACACTGAGGTCGGTGCTGAGGGCCTTCTGGTGGTTCCCTCACTGCGAGAAGCCAAGTTACAGGGAACCAGGCAGAAGGCCTTCTTGGTAGTGGTGCCTGCCCTGTGGAACGCCCTTCCACTAGATGTCAAAGAGAACAACAACTACCAAACTTATAGAAGACATCTGAAGGCAGCCCTGTTTAGGGAATCTCTTAATGTTTGATGTATTACTGTATTTTCATTTTTGGTTGGAAGGCGCCCAGAGTGGCTGGGGCAGCCCAGCCAGATGGACAGGGTATAAATTATTATTATTATTGCTTCTCTCCTTTCCTCCACCCTCAACTTCTTTGCTCCCCTGCCTCCTTCCTGTTCTCTCCCTCCATGCCTCCGACAGCAGCCAGGGAGTGCGAGGCTGTCAAAATGAGGAGGGAAGGCTGCTAGAGTAGGGGTAGGTGGGAGTCGTGGGCAGACAGTGCACCAAATGTCAACCCCCCCTCAGAGTTGGCACCCAGTGCACACCACCCCCACCTTGCTCCACCCCTGCCATTATTCATTAGATAAAGGGGTGATGGACAATCTGTCTTGCGATGTTCTGTATCTGTGGTGGTTCATTGACACACTGCTTGATGCTGCAACCATCTACAAAAACCAGAATCACCAACCACCCCCAAACAAACTCAATCCATTAAGAATTTGGGCATATTGAAACAACTACTTGACTAAGAAGACCGTGACTACGTTAGGATCATAGAATTGTGGAGTTGGATGGGACCCCAGGGGTCATTTAGCCAAACACCCTGCAATGCAGGGTCAGAACCCAAGCCAACCAGTCCTGTGCATCATCATCATCATCATCATCATCATCCAAGTCATCCTGTAAGATCCTACAGTATGCAGCATAATCAGACAAAATACAACATCGCAGAACAATAGCCTCCAAAGGCTCCTAACCAAACACATGACAATCCTTAGCAGATTCTGTATAGCAGCAGACAAAAATAAGAGCTACCAGAAAGCATCATAAGGAGGTTTCAGATCAACTGAGAAGCCACAGGGAGAGGAAGGTGAAGCCTGAAGTCCTACCTGAAAATAAACCCAGTTGAACTCAGTAGACCATAGCTGGGAAACTTGTGGCCCTCCAGTCTCCATCAGTGACAACCACCACAGCCAAAGGGCAGGGATGATAGGATCTGCAGTCTAACAACATCTGTCCACAGGTCCCTGCACAAGAGGGTTTGCTCAGAAATGGCTTGTGAAGTTGGGTAGAGCTGCTGCACCAGCTTCCCAGAGGGTGGGTCCCTGGAACAGAGGGAGACTTTGGCCTTTCAAATTTCAGTGGCACCCTGCGCAAGGCCAAAATTGGTTGTGTCCCACTTCTCACCTTCCATTATGCACGTGTACCACATCATAGTTGCAGCCACCGCCTTGGCTCAGTGCCCAGTGTGGGGACACCGGTTGCGCTGCCCTAAATCCACATCTGACTGGGGTTTACCAGGATGGAGAGGAGCAAGGTGGCAGGGAGAGCTAGGCATGGTGCAAACACATTGGCAGGAGCACCAGATTTGCTCTGCCAGTGCGTTTGCACCATGCCAACATCCCCACAGCCTTCCCCTCCCGGTTAGCAACAGTGACTCTCTGCCGGAAATCTAGCATAGCAGCTATGCTCAACTTGGTGACATGTATGCCAGGGGTGGCCCATCCTGTTTTGCCACCCGAGGCAAAATGGAAAGGTGCCATCCCCCCGCCACTGCCCCCCTCTGGCCTTCCTTGCCAGGGTTGTGTGGCAATGGCTTCTGGAAAGAGATCAAGATCTTTACAGAGCTCTCACAAGATCGCGCTCTCGCGAGATCTCCCCAGAAGCTGCCACTGCGGCTTCTCCTCGCTGTGATACTTATGGATAAGCACTACTGGTGGAGAAGCAGGGGGCATCCAAAATCTGTGTAAGTTAAAAGAGTGATTAGCTTGAGCCAAATGGTCATGTGAAAAAAGGCCCTGGGTGTAGCTGATTAAGCCCATAGTTTCAAATGAATCAAAACAACCTGACAGATGTAATTTGGGCTGCCTTGAACTCAGTGGGAGATTTGCCACATACTTAAAAGCACAGCAAAAATCTGTGGGAAATTCTTTGACTTCGGTAGCTTGATATGAGAGTTTAGCCAAAGACTGTAGACTTTGCAGCAATGTGACAATTAAGAGATCCCTGCTGCTTGCGGTTGCTTTACAGTTAAGCATCCTGCAGGACTTACAGTAATCTCTGTATCTCACTCACTCTTTCTCTCTCGTTCTCCCTCCCTCCACACACCACCCCCAACCTGGCACATAGAATTCATTTATACAGTGGTACCTCGGGTTACATACACTTCAGGTTACAGACTCCGCTAACCCAGAAATAGTACCTCGGGTTAAGAACTTTGCTTCAGGATAAGAACAGAAATCGTGCTCCGGCGGCACGGCAGCAGCAGGAGGCCCCATTAGCTAAAGTGGTGCTTCAGGTTAAGAACAGTTTCAGGTTAAGAACGGACCTCCAGAACGAATTAAGTTCCTAACCTGAGGTACCACTGTACAAAATACATGTTGAAAGCATGATGCCTGGATAGCTCAGCTGGTAAGAGTGTGGCGCTGATAATGCCAAGGCTGCAGGTTCAATTCCCTTCCAACTCTAAACAAAATTATACGATTCGTTTTTCTGCATTTAATTTCATTCCAACCAAATGGAAGGTGTTCAGAAGGACATAGGAACTGGCTTGAGGGGAGTAGGCAAGACTAGGTGCTTACCTCAGGCAGCAGATGCTGGGGGCGGGGTAGGCCACCACTGGAGACAAACCCCCAGCCTCTTCTCCCTCTGTAATTATCTACACTGACTGGCAGCAGCCCTCCAAGATTTCAGACCATTACTTTGGAGATGCTGAGGTTTGAAGCTGGGTCTTGTGGTGTAGTGGTTAATAGCGGTAGTCTCGTAATCTGGTGAACTGGGTTCCCTTCCCCGCTCCTCCACATGCAGCTGCTGGGTGACCTTGGGCTAGTCACACTTCTCTGAAGTCTCTCAGCCCCACTCACCTCACAGAGTGTTTGTTGTGAGGGAGGAAGGGAAAGGAGATTGTTGGCCACTTTGAGACTCCTTAGGGTAGTGATAAAGTGGGATATCAAATCCATACTCCTCTTCTTCTTCTACTACTAGCTACCTTCATGGGCTGAGGTGACCACTCTCTCACCTATACCTGGAGATGCTGGGGACCTTCCACATGCAAAAGCTCTGTCACTTGCCGCAATGCAATCCATCAGCACACAAGCTAAATTGATATCCCCAAGCATTTTCCTGATCTGTCCCACTATTAAGACTGAAATCTTGAGTTGCTTTGCCCAGAATCCTGAACACAGCTGAAGCCAACGGGTTTCCAGCAATGTAGCCTTGGGCAGGACTGCAGTCATAGCAAAACATGGACATTTGATACAGGACTTTGAAACCGGGGCCTTTGCTATCTGATGCCCAGGATCTGATAGTTAAAAATCGGGACCCGATTGTGGCAGCCGCTGTTGCTGCTGTGGCTGCTGCTTGGCACCGTTCCAGCCCCCAATCTGCTTGTTACAAATTTGATAAGCCTGCAAAAGGAAAGACTTGGTGGCTGGAACAATTCCAAATAGCCAGGAAATCCCACTTGAGGTCAAACACAGCCACAACTGGAGAATTCCTCACTCACTCGTCTAGCCAATACAGACTGTAACCCCCCAAACAAACTGGAAACCTAAGGACTCTTGTTCTGGTTCAGGTTCAAATAATGACTGTCAAACAACGGCTCAGGTTCTGCTCCATTCCAGTTCAAGGGGGAAATAATAATAATAATTACTAAAGGCTTGGGTTTTTTGCTTTTTTCAGTTCTAATTTCATATTGAGGAGCTTTCAGAAGTGATCTCAAAATGACTGCAAGCTGGCCAGGGGTTGGGGAACAAGTGGCAAAGCCCTGGAGCAGATACGGGAGATTGGCACTTGCTAGAAAAGGAATATCAGGTTGACACCTGTTACTCTTAACCCACTTAGACAATGAGCTGGAATGGGCCACAGTCCACGAATGCCTCTCCTATAGTACTGGATTCCCTGCATTGCCCGGGCTTTGACTAGATGAATACACGAAGGACTAAATGATTCTATATAAATGAGTAAAGTTTCAAGACCAGGAGCAGCATAAATACGTCACATGACTTAAACCACTGAGTCTCTTGGGCTTGCTGATCGGAAGGTCAGGAATTCGAATCCATGTGATGGGCTGAGCTCCTGTTGCTCTGTCCCAACTGCTGCCAACCTAGCAGTCCGAAAGCACACCAGTGCAAGTAGATAAATAGGTACCACTGTGGCAGGAAGGTAGATGGGGTTTCTGTGTACTCTGGTTTCCACCACGGTGTTCCATTGCACCAGAAGTGGTTTAGTCATGCTGGCCACATGACCCGGAAAGCTGTCTGTGGACAAACACTGGTTCCCTCGGCCATGAGAGCCACAACCCCATAGTCTCCTTTGACTGGATTTAATCACCCAGGGGTCCTTTACCTTTACCAATTACCTTTATTCTTCTACCCAATTATATGCTTCTCCACCTCATCCTAAAGTTCTCCCTCACATGACTTGATTTATTTTCCTCTCAGACTGCCTCTTTTCCAGGAACAGCCCCCTCAAATTCAAGACATGATTCTCTGTTGTGCCAAGAAGCAGTCAGATGAACCAGAGATCTCCTGCATCCTTCAGCTTCCGAAAAGCTGCAGAAGGAGTTTCAGAGGGTGGCCATCTCTACATTCACACTTACTGCATTTACATTCGAACCGTACGCAGGCACCTGTAAATTATAGCATTAGCCGATTGCTACATTAGCCGATTGGCACCCCCATTTCTGGGAAGCTGGCTGAGACTTAATTTTGGCAGCAGCAGAAGCAAATCCATCTTTGAAGTACAAATGATTCCCAGCGTTCATTCATTATGAACATAAAATAGCTGTCAGCATTCTTTCCCCTTCCAGTTTTAAGAGCCAATGGAAGGGGAAACTGAACAGTTATGTTACATCTGTACGGCTTTACTGCTCTGCAGCCCAGTTGCCTTAGTCTCCCACTCATTTATCATTTCCAGATTTTTTACATGTCATTGATCTTCGCTGCAGGGATCAGACAGAGCCGACGTCAGGTCTCTGTTTTAAGTGCAAATTAAAGAACAGGAGAGAGCCCAGCTTTCAATAATGAAAAAAGAAATAATAATAAAAAAATCAGGCCATTATAAACATGAAACCAGCTGTACATTCTCAGAGACCCCAATATGGGGTCTCGGAGTAACATTGAATTAAAAGGCGTGGGGCCCTATTCTGAACTGTCAGTTTGCCTACGCCATTGCTCTCAAGTCTTACACCTTTTAGCTGAAGGCATGCTTCATTAAGGGACGCGGGTGGCGCTGTGGTCTAAACCACAGAGCCTGAGGCTTGCCGATCGGAAGGTCGGTGGTTCGAATCCCCGCAATGGGGTGAGCTCCCATTGCTCGGTCCCTGCTCCTGCCAACCTAGCAGTTCGAAAGCATGTCAAAGTGCAAGTAGATAAATAGGTACTGCTCTGGTGGAAAGGTAAACAGCGTTTCCGTGTGCTGCTCTGGTTCGCCAGAAGCGGCTTAGTCATGCTGTCCACATGACCCAGAAGCTGTACGCCAACCCCCTCGGCCAGTAAAGTGAGATGAGTGCCGCAACCCCAGAGTTGGTCACGACTGGACCCAATGGTCAGGGGTCCCTTTACCTTTACCTATGCTTCGTTAAAATGAAGGTCTCTCCCCGCTTCCAAAGAGTGCAGATAGTCAAAAATAAGGGTTCTAACTAATCTGGATTAGTGATAGGGAGTATAAAACTGGCATCCAAGTATGCCAACTTAAATAAAATATTGGAGGGGCCCAGGTAAGTTCTGGCCCGCATAATCAAGTCAGTAGACATGGCACAAACACACCATTTGAATGGCAATTCTGATCAACTTTAGGTTTGTGTGGCCCCCCCAAAAAAATATTTTATTGAGGGTGAGAAAGAAAGATAGAAAGATAGAAAGATAGAAAGATGAAAGAAAGAAAGAAAGAAAGAAAGAAAGAAAGAAAGAAAGAAAGAAAGAAAGAAAGAAAGATGGTGCAAATATCATTTGAAGGATGCCAATGAGGAAAGTATGGGAATGCCAACATTTTGGGAAGGAATGTTGACTTCTTAGTAATAAACGAGAGGGAGGGATGGATACTATACTGAGAAAAAGGAAGGCTTTTGTGAGGCTGGAAGTACCCAGTGACTCACATAACTAAGCATGTGAATATCTTCCACTGAACAATATTGTGCTGGAAGTGAAAGTGATGGGATGTTTAGTAAATGAGAATAATACTTTGCATTGATATTGTGCAATCCTATACATGCACATAAACTGCACTTTATCCAGTGCTGTTTACTCCCATGTAAGTGTGCATAGGATTGCATGTGCTTGTGTTCAAAGCACATCTTATTTATTATCCCTGCAATTGCTAGCAGGCTCAGTAAGGGAGGGCAAGTGCTATTGTTGCCGTATTGCTGGAGTTAGTGGTGGTCAAAAAGAACAAAGAAGGAGCCCTGGTGGATCAGACCCAAGTCCCCGTCTTGTCCAGCATCCTGCTCTTACAATAGCCAAGTATGCCCAGACATAGCAAGTCCACAAGCAGGACACAAAAGTGTCCACTCACCCAACTTGTGATTTCAGGCAACTCACATTCAGCAGTTTACTTCCTCCTGCACTTAAAAGTAATGCATAGCCATCAGGACTAGTAAAGGTAAAGGGACCCCTGACCATTAGGTCCAGTCATGGCCGACTCTGGGGTTGCGGCGCTCATCTCGCTTTATTGGCCAAGGGAGCCAGCGTACAGCTTCCGGGTCATGTGGCCAGCATGACTAAGCCGCTTCTGGCGAACCAGAGCAGCGCACGGAAACGCCGTTTACCTTCCCCGCTGGAGCGGTACCTATTTATCTACTTGCACTTGGATGTGCTTTCAAACTGCTAGGTTGGCAGGAGCAGGGACCGAGCAACGGGAGCTCACCCCGTCGCAGGGATTCGAACCGCAAGCCCTCTGATCAGCAAGCCCTAGGCTCTGTGGTTTAACCCACAGTGCCACCCGCGCCCCTCAGGACTAGTAGCCATTGAATAATCCTTAATAAAACCAGGCAAGAGGTGAAGATTTGCCTTAATGCCACCTAGTTAGCCTGTCCTGTGACCAAAGCGAGGTTTTATCTGGCAATCTTTCAAACCATTCTCCATGCTAGATCATGCAGTAGCTATTTTGCACATTCCTGTCACGGAGTGATGTGTGCAGGTACACGAGCCGCTCTATGAAAAGACATGCTAGGAAATAGGTAGTCTCTGCAATACTGGACCGGCTAAAGGTGAACCTAACCCCCTATATAATTAGCAAGAAGCACAAAATACCTCTGGCAACTAGTTATGTAGAGGTGGCTAAATGTACACGTTGCAGAATTGCAAACTGTGTGAATGGATGGAACGCTAACAAATATTAATACAACTTTGCCCCCTGAACAGTGGTCTACAGGAGAGACCTGCAACACATTGCATTATGCGCCTCCTCAGGTTGTAGCTACTCTGTTTACATTCCTCCCCCCTACACATTTTCTGTTCAATGCCTCTCGAGTTAGCCAGCATTCTGTACCCACTGAGCACATTTGTGTACAGACAGTATACAGTGTGTTATGTACTGAGTTGAATAGGATCCAAAATGCAGCAGTCCGATTGGTCTTAGAACAATAAATTCAGAATGCAGCAGTCTGATTGGTCCTAGAACAATAGGACCCAGAATGCAGCAGTCTAATTGGTCCACAGGAGCCACCCAATCCAGCTCCAGGTGGAAATGAATCAGCGACCTGATTGGCCTACAGGAGAATCCTGGAATTAGCCAATCACGTGGGGCCCATTGTGTAAATAATGTATAAAAAGCAGACATTCTGGGGGAACTTCCATTCCTCCTCACCACTATGAGCTGAATAAAGAGCATGAAATCCACCCTCGACTCAGAGTATATTTCACAGTGGTACCTCGGGTTAGAACTTTGCTTCAGGATGTGAACAGAAATCTTGTGGCGGTGGTGTAGCAGCAGCGGGAGGCCCCATTAGCTAAAGTGGCACCTCAGGTTAAGAACAGTGAACGAATTAAGACCTTCAAAGCACCTTCAAGGCACATTGTTTCCCTCAAACCACAGTGCCCAGAATTCTTTGAGGGAAAGAACTTGTTTCAAATATGCTTTATAAGGTATAGCGTGCATATACTCTTAATCCTCATCATTGAGCTGTTTTTGGAGTTTCCCCGTTCTATAGATTTGTCATACTTCTGCAAGCCTTGGGGTTTCCTCAAGCCTGCTGATATGTTCTTCTTATGTATGGGTTTATTTACCGTCCCAGCATACAGCGCAAAGCAGGAGGAGCACTGCTGTCCTCGGATGAATCAGCAGCAATTATATTTTGAACTATCAGAAGCTAAACTATGTTTCAGTTCTCTAATCACTTAACTGGATTTTGCAGCAGAGCGAGCCTCATCTATTTCAGTGCAACGGGCTTCCCTGGGATAGCTTGTGCCTGTGCAGATTTCCTCAGAAGCAAGTCCCACTGAATTCAAGGAGGCTCATTCCTTTGCATGCCTGTGTTGGACTGCAGCCTCCGCTGGCTTGCAAATTGATGCAACTCATTTCAGTGGGTTGGAAGAGAACTGAAAAGGCCAAGTCTCAAGTTTCAAAGCTGTCTCATTGTCCTGTTCCCTGTGCAGACTGCTGGGTGGTGGTAGGTTTTCTTTTCTGCTCCTGCTGATAGCTATTACTTAAAGATGTGTGGAAACTAGAAACCACTGGGGATAATATATGGGGCTTGTCAGTTACACACTATTTCAAAGAGTGGTGAGCCAATGAGGTCCAGTCGGCCTTCAATCTACTTAATCTACTTATGGATTTCTTGTGGCCTTGAGAAAGTTATTTCTCTCTAATACCCTGATCCTAAGCATCTTTGCTCAGCATTATCCCATTGATTTTAATGAAGCTTGCTTCCAGTGTGTGTGCTCGGGTCCTTGGTTTCTTCAAAGGATCTGAGCACACATGCTGGATGCAACCACCAAGGACTTTTGATACAGCCAATTATTTGTTTCCATTGTTCTGTGCTACCAACCGCAATGCCTTTGCTTTGTTGGTCAACCTGGGGCAAGAGGAAGAGTGCAATTATAGTCATACCTCATGTTACTTTTGCTTCAGGTTGAGCATTTTCAGGTTCCGTCCTGCGGTGACCCAAAGTACCGGAAAGCGTAACTTCCGGGTTTCGCCACTTGCGCATGCGCAGATGTGCAAAATGGCATCATGCGCATGCGCAGAAGCGGTAAATCACGACCCGCGCAGACATGGGTTGCATTCTGCTCATGTTGCGAATGGGCCTCCGGAACGGATCCCGTTTGCAACCAGAGGTACCACTGTATTGTGTGCATGGAAGGAGGGTGTGGCGATCACACAGGGTCCCCGGACGTTTCACCATCTATGGATCCCTGTGCCACCACTTTATTACTCGCTGCCACCACCCAGGCCGTACCTGGGACAATACTGAGTCCAGTCAGGGTTAAATTGAAACAAACTTTTGTTATTTATTGCAGTTTAACAAGCATGTGGTTTCATAAACAGTATCAGTCAATTACATTCATGGGGTGCCTATCCAGACCTATAACTTTCTCTACCTGCTCTCACTCACTAAACCACCTCTCAGATATTTGCTTGTCTTCCTAGCCCCCAACTGTTCCTGACTCAGCCTATTTCGCTACACTAACTCAACCTACCCACAGACTGTATCCCAATTCACCCCCACTCCAACCACCCACCCAACTCCCAACGAACTTCTCCCTTTGCCCCTCCCAGAACTGGTTTTATAGTCCCTCTGACTCCACCCCCCTGGGTCCTGACTGGGCAACCTGTTTAACTATTTCACCCCCAGCACTCTCTCATATGTTTACGTCACAGAGGGTCCCTTCCCATCACCTCAAACCCTGAGTTCTGTTTATACAAACAAAGCCCACAGATCTAGGGTGGGGCATCTGTGACCTTCCAGATGTTGAACTCCCATCATTGGGGGGCAGACCCCTAGGGGCCAAGGCAGTTTTGGCCCCAACCCCAATGTATTTTTTGAGGGGGCCGGGGCCAGGCCTCTTCAATTTCCAGAGGGCGCTTGGCTCCACCCCCTGGCTCCCTGAGACTTATGTCAGGCCCCTCAATTATATGGAAAAGCTGGCACCTTTGATTCCCATCATCCCTGACCACTGGCCATGCTGGCTAACAATACTAAGAGCTAGAATCCAACAACATATGAAGGGCCACCGATTCCCCACATCTGTTTTAAATGGTTAACACCTAGAATAATCCTTTTATTTGGGAGTGAGGTCACTCTTCCCCGCCCCTGGTTATTTTCCTTTTGTACATGAAACACATTTACTAAAATGGTAAGACAATCCTTATACTTCTGTTGGCAAACATAACTGCCTTCCAACCCAGGTTGAAACGTTATTAGCTGCAGCCTGCATCTATGGAAATAGGTTTTGTACCTGGGAAATAGGTTCCGCCTCTGTTTCCTTTGATTTTATTGTACACAACCTTGTGCATTGTATACCTTGGTTTGCAACCATTTTGGATTACAACCACGTCAAACCCGGAAGTGCGTGTCCCCCCCTTTTTTTATTACAACCCATTTATTTATTTTTTGAATGACAACCCTTTTTTGGGGGGAAGCCCCATTGACGAAAGTGCGCCTTGGGTTACAACCTGTTTTGGTTTACAACCGGACGTCCAGAACGGATTATGGTTGTAAACCAAGGTACCACTGTACTAGGAAAAGTGAGCGCATGGATTCATATTGAAGTCTAAGGAAATAAATGCAGTTTGTAAGGCAGGGGCCCCCTTCATGGATCACTGCCTTGCCGTGGCGAAGGGGCTTGAAGAACTCAGAGAAGCTATGAACTATGCCGAGCAGGGCACCCAAGATGAACAGGTCATAGTGGAGAGTTTTGACCAAACGTGATCCACCTGGAGGAGGAACCGGCAAGCCACTCCAGTATCCCTGCCAAGAAAACTCCATGGACAAAGACAACAGGCATATAAAAGTTATGACGCTGGAAGATGAGCCCCTCAGGTCGGAAGGCGTCCAACATGCTACTGGGGAAGAGCGGAGGGCAAGTACAAGTAGATCCAGAGCTGATGAAGCGGCTGGGCCAAAGCCGAAAGGACGCTCAGTTGCGGATATGCCTGGAAGCGAAAGGAAAGTCCAATGCTGTAAAGAAAAATATTGCATAGGAACCTGGAATGTAAGAACCATGAACCTGGGTAAGTTGGAGGTGGTCAAAAATGAGATGGCAAGAATAAATATTGACATCCTGGGCATCAGTGAACTAAAATGGACGGGAATGGGTGAATTCAGTTCGGATGACCATCATATCTACTACTGTGGGCAAGAAACCCGTAAAAGAAATGGAGTGGCCCTCATAGTCAACAAAAGAGTGGCGAAGGCTGTACTGGGATGCAATCTCAAAAATGATAGAATGATCTCGATACGAATCCAAGGCAGACCTTTTAACATCACAGTAATCCAAGTTTATGCACCAACTACTGGTGCTGAAGAAACTGAAATTGACCAATTCTATGAAGACTTACAACACCTTATAGACACGACTAAACGACTAAACAACAACAACAACAAGGCAGGGGCTGGAGAAAGGCTAGCCTAAGCATGTTTACAGAGCTCCGTGGGACTCGCTCCCTAGCATGAAGTCACCATCTGAAGCACACAATCACCTGCTTTAAATCTCACTCCCAACGTCCAAAATCAATGAGATAAAAAAAGAGAAAAGCTTAACCTTCAAGCCCCATGTTTCTGGAGCAGTTATATGGTATAATAACCCATCAGCTCTCAGAGGGTGTCACAGGAGAGGAGGGCAAGCGTGACGGGAAGATTCAAGGGCAATCAAAGAAACAGTTAAACATTTCAGCGCAGTATAAAATCAAAATAAGTTTTTAATTTGCAGAATATGGATATTTATCTTTTCAAAATAAGTGCAATAACATCAAGAGATGTTGAGGAAAGTTATCATCCTTATGGCTGCCATATTTCAAAAAGTAAAAACCGGGACACCCCAAAGCTGTTGAGCTTTTTTTAGGAAGCAAACACACACAAAAACCTGCGCTCTTTTGTAAATTCCCCTTGTCAATTAAAAGAAAAAACAGACGTCAATTCCGCCTATGAAATCCCAGACATATGGCAGCCCTAATCATCCTATAATACTTAACGTACATATGTAAGAGACTCATTTATAGATATAATTTGGGAACATATCCTTATGCAGATGCTGATTTAATACCTTTATACTTGATTTTATACTTTCTGGATGTTCTATTTTGTAAATTAAGTACTTCTAGGAGTCCCCGTCCCCCACAACCTATTTCTTTTTTGTTTTCCAATCCATTTCCACATCTGCTGTGGCTCAATTTTTGAAATAATAATAAATTGTTCTGAAATAATAATAAAGGGGGGAGAGAGTTTGAGCTCCGTGGGAGAACAGAAGATCCCAGGTTCCATCCCCCGACTCTCTAGGCAGGGCTGGGAAGTCGAAAGGAGCTCCTTATGCCAAGAACCCCCTTGAAACGTCTCCTTTTTCTCTTCCCTCTCAGAGGCGCCAGCTGTAGAAAAAGTCCCCACTTCCCTCACGCTTGTCTCACGGATCGACCGGGGGAACCCCTTCCAGATCGCCGGGGCCAATCAGGAGAGGGTGCGGCGCCGCGTCATAAAGGAGGAGGCGGACCCTCCCACACAGTGACCTCATCGTCGGCATTCCCTGCATCTCGGGTCTTGCCTGCTGCCACGTGGGTTCCCAGCCTGCAATAAAAGTCTGCCTGGCTTTTTGCTGAGCGACCTCGCTCTTCTTTTTTTTGCTCGCTCTGCAAAAAGGGAAGGCGGCCGGGACCCCAGACGCCTCTCCCCTGCCTTGCAAGGGGGCGCTGGGCTGCAGGCAGGCCGGGGCTTGTTTTCATGCGCTGGGGGGCGAATGCTGCACACGTGTGGGTCGCCTCTCTGGACTCTGGCCCATAACCACGGTCTCTTCTCCCCGCCTCCCCATAATTGAACCGCTCCAGCTGCGCCCTGTCGAAACCTTTTGCAACCAGACTCTCTTGCATGTGGTCTTTTGCAAAAAGGACCCTGCTTTTAAACTCGCTGCGCCTTCCCACGAATGAAGAAAGGCTGCTGAATCCGGAGCAATAAAAAGGGGGGAAAGCAGTGGGAACGAAACAATGAGGTGGCTTCTATCCAGGGCATGGAGAGAGAGGAGATAGGCATCTTGGAGCCCGGCAGGCGGTTGCCAAGCCGGGGCCAGCGCAGCCTCCTCTCAAGCCTGGCTCCCTTTGTCCTGCCCCACGGATGGGGGGAGAGCGGATCGGATCGGCCCCTGTCTGCACGCGCGCGGCTCCGCCACGTCCTTCCATTTCCCTCGCCTGCCGGCGCGCCCTATCCTCCAAGGCAAAGGATCTCAACCTTGCCCACCCGGGGGAAAACAAAGCAAAACCCTCGCCCCGATCCACGACCACACACCGCACTTGGGTAGCAAAGCATTGAGCCTTGCAAGGCCTGGAGTCGAGGAGTTGCATTGCTCCTCTCTCCGGTAAAACGGCGCCCAGCTGCGGCAGCGATCCTACTCCCCTGGGAGTAAGGGGCTTTGAAGCCAGCGAGGCTTAAGGCCGGAGTAAAGAGGCACTGACAGATCTTGAGGGTGGGGTGGAGGAGTCAGTGTGCCCACGTGTTAATATAGGGTGGGTATCTATCTCTGCTTCCCTCCCCTTCCCCCCCCCGAAGCATTTTGAAACGTCTTGCAAAAAGGGTTCACCAAACCAGACACACCCCTTTCCTAACACCGAGCAGACAGATGTTTCTTCCAGAGAGGGGAGGGGAGACCGGCTATCCAGATGTTGCTGGACTCCCAACTCCCAGCAGCTCTTGGCCATGGTCGCTGGCGGGGGGGGCGTCAATAGCCAGATGTTCCTCCCCACCACCGCAGCATCTGGCTATTCAGATTACATTTGAACACGGCTCCTTCCTTTCACAGCCTTTGCCTTGACAGATCTGTAGCTCCCATCAATGCGTCTTTTAGAAAAAGAAAAACGAAAGAAGCCAAGAGCGCACCCCAGCTACCCTCCCATCTTGTAGCAGCGCGTTCCGTAGGTGGAAGCGTTGCGGGGCAGCTCCTTTCTCGCGCCAGTCAAATTTATTGGCCGATTCTGGCTTGGTTTATAGGTTGTTGAGACATCCTCTCTCCCCCCCCTTCCTTAATAAATAAATAAATAAATCACTCGGAATCTGACACCCACACCCCTCCCCCTCTCGCCTTCTGCTCCTTCCCAGGTTCCTTCTCCACTCTCTTCCACCCGTTTGAAACGGGGAAGGGAGGGGAGGGCGTGGCAAAGTCACGTTTCATGTTTTTACAAGTGTCTAAATAGCTACAGTGTATGCAGTCCAAAAAGAGAGAGAAGGGGAAAGCAGACCCGCCTTCCGGAATAGACTCGCTCCTTTGATATTTTGGAACCAGATCAATGTCTCCAAATCTCCCAAGAACCTTTTATAGCTTACATAGGTGTGTTCATACGTGTGATTTTATATATATATATATTTCTTGCAAGCCGAGAGGGAAAAACTATTCCTTTACTTAGGCGTACAAGACACGCCCCCCACCAGTTACTTGCGAGTAGGCTTACTGATTTCCCTCCATTGATTTTACGGATGTTCCCACAATTATCACGGAAAAGAGAGGAGAGACCAAACCCTAGGAGGACCTAGATGCATGCACTCCTGCACAAGCCCCTTCCAATGGGGTTTACTCGCGAGTAAGTTCTCTTCTGCCACAAAACCCTAGCGCTCGATCCTCGATCTTTAATGCATTTGCAGAACTCGGAGGAGTCGGGGTTGGTAAACGATTTATAGACCAGGATAAAGAAAACGGGCAAGATCCGGCCAAAGGTGAACACCTCCCAGTACCATTTTCCCCCGGTAGAAGAGAAGCGCACCCCCCGCAAAAAAAACCTAACCATGCTTAGGCCCACACGGGCTTTGCTTCCAAGTAAGTACGCGCAGGATTTCAGCCTTAAAACGCGGTTGACCTTGGCAGGATCGTGTCCTGAGCCCTGAAGACGCGCCCACGGTAGCCTAGGTGTTAAATTTAGCTTCCCCAAAACAGGATGCAGTAAAGAGATGCACAGCATTATCTGAAAGTCGCTTCAGGTGATCAACAGCAATGGCAATTAAATTAGGCTGTTCCTCGGGGCAGAGACCTGCGTTCCCATCGGTTTAAAAGGCACAAGCGCGCAAAAAGTTCCCTCGATGGCGCTCCACAAATTTCTCTGTCCCCCTCCTCCGCCTCTTATTTAAATATAAATCACCCCTAAATCCCCCCCCACCCGATTTCTTGCGAGAAACCTAAACAGAAATAAAATTGCCAATTTGTATATAAAAAAGCAACCCTCACTCACCTTGCAGTTCTTCTCTGCTCATCCAAGATCTACAAAGAGGCCGTCGGCGCGGTGCGGAGACCTGGAAGCCCTCTCCCCCCAGATTGAGGTAATAGATCAACTCACGCTTTCGGGAGGGTGTTTGGAGGGGCTAGATCCCAACGGCCTGCAAACCATGGGGAAGAAAACAGGGAGCAGAAGGGGGATCTTTTCTTCCCCACCTGGATCCCAGTTCCCTAAAAAAATTCAAGTTTCTGGCCTTTTTTTCCCTTCAAATTTTCTTGCCCCTTCCTTAATTTTTTTCTCAAAGCTGGCTTCCAGAGAGATGGAGACGGTGGGCTTGTTCCTGGCGGTTGGAGAGTCCAGGCGCCCGCCGCAGAAGTTGCTAAGAAAAGTTGAAGGCGGCGCAGCATCAACAGGCAAAAGAGGGAAGGGGGAAAAAAAAGTCTCACTCTCTCTCTCTTTGGTCCGGGCTGAATGGAACTTCTATCTCAGGCTCGGCGGCGGCGGCGTAGCAGCAGCAAGCAGCCTCAGCAGTTGGAAGTAGCGGGTGGATAATATTTTCCAGACGTCTCTTGCCTCTTTCTCTCTCTCTCTCTCTCCCGTCTTCTTTTCCCTGCCTCCCTTTGGCTGCTGAGATTCTGCCTGCTCCAAGTTAAGGGGTCTCTCTCGCTTTCTCCTTTTTTTTTTTAAACCAGTGAAGGCTTGGAGGTTGTTTTAATAGGGTGGAAAGGGTGGGGGGGGAGAGGAGGAGGAAGGAGGGAGAGAGGGAGGGAACTCCTGTAAGTTGGAAGGGGGGGAGAGCGAGAGAGAAGAGGGAGAGAACTGCCCATTCAACAGGACCAGTTTAAACTCGAGTGAATTCAATTAAATTAATTGCAAACAGAAATTGCAAAAAGAGAGAGAAATACAATACACATGTGTTACTACCACCTGATTTCCTCTTCGTGTTAGAAGGGGTGGAGGAGAGGGGAGTTGGGCTTTTGAAATCCCTCCATTCCGCCACTCATTTCACCTCCCGGAATCATATTGTATGTTTTGGGTAGTAAATGATTTCTGGTGCACATTGCATTTTTAAAAAATATATATATTTTTAAAAATCCAGGTTTCATATTTTCCCCCTCCTTCTCTTCTCAGGAAGTGGGCTGGAGGGATTGCTTCTCTGATGATTTCTTAATTCATTGGAATTGCTTTACACAAGCTGGCTTTGCTTCCTTGATCCAGCCCAGCTTTGCGAGATAATAAGGGATATGGTTGGAAGGGACTCCAGGCGATTGGAAAGGAGAAATAAACCCATTCACAGTCCCTCGGCCAAGGAGCCTGGCTTTGGAGAGCAAGCCTGGAAGAAGGGGGAGGGGACGGCAACACGAAACAGTCCTTGAAATCATCTTTGCATCAGAAGCTCTGGTCCCAATCCAGCCAGGAAGATCCATGTGCAAAACTGGGCTTTTCTGTGCAGGCAGCTGTTGGGAACATCTTGATATGCAGACACATGGCAGTGCCATCATGTTCGTTTGAGGCCCACTACACTGATTGGCTTTTTGATGGAGAGGAGTGGGTGAATGCACCCCCCCGCCATCGTGTTAGTCGTGAGTTGTGTGGTTCATGACTAAATGTGCATGACTAGATCTGAACCAGAACCTCTCCATTTCTTCCTTTAATTCAGGTGAGGTGAGAACCTGTGGAACGCAAAATGTTGCTGGACTCCAGCTCCCATCATCCCTCACCTTTAGGCCATGCTGGCTGGGGCTGATGACACTAGGAGACCACCAATAATTGGAGGACCACAGTTTGCCCACTCCCAATATCGATCATCCCCTTTAGTTCTCATGTCCTGGGTGTGAGTGCCAAAACAGGACCACTCACACACAAATGAGAGGTGTTGGCAGGTTTGCGTGAGTCCTGAGGTTTGGAAATGTAAAAGGTAAAGGTAAAGGTACCTAAAGGTGTCCCTTTACCTTTACTTACCAGGGGTAAGGTAAAGGAGCTGCGGACTCAAAAAGGTTGAAAACCTCTGCTGTATACTAATAAAGGTAAAGGGACCCCTGACCATTAGGTCCAGTCGTGACCGACCCTGGGGTTGCGGATCTCACTTTGTTGGCCGAGGGAGCTGGCGTACAGCTTCTGGGTCATGTGGCCAGCATGACTAAGCCGCTTCTGGCAAAGCAGAGCAGCTCACGGAAACGCCATTTACCTTCCTGCCAGAGCAGTACCTATTTATCTACTTGCACTGGCGTGCTTTTGAACTGCTAGGTTGGCAGGAGCAGGGACCGAGCAACGGAAGCGCACCCCGTCGCGGGGATTCGAACTGCTGACCTTCTGATTGGCAAGTCCTAGGCTCTGTGGTTTAACCCACAGCGCCACACACACAACACCCCCCCTTTTGTGGGGAGACATCCTAAGGGACTAAACCCCAAAAAGCAGCCCATTGAAAACACAGCGTGCTCCGTGACCCACAGATGGATGAACAGGATGAAAAAGATAAGAAAGGAAATGGAGAGCGTAGAATCCTGAACAGGGAGCCCTACGCATTGCAACATATCCCCCCCCCCCCGACAACGATGATTGATTACTTATATTTATATCCTGCCCATCTACACAACTGTGCCCAATACACTTAATGAAATGAATGGGGAATTAGATCAGTCCTGTTAACAATTTTGCTGCTGCCTTCTGCTTGCTTACATCAATATTGTCAGCTGAGAGAAATGGAACTGCTGTGATCAATCAGTGCCCCCCTTTACTCTGCTGGTGTACAGAAATAATGACTACTAAATTCCTGTCAATTCATGGTACTTTTTCATATATATATATATATTAAACATTATTTGTGGGGGTGATCGCTCTGCATTTTCCCTGCAACAGATTTTCAAGAAAACTGACCACCACCAGGTGGCACTGTTTAGAAAATTATAAGCCTTGCGGTTCCACTGGTCTTGCCAAAGGTCATATGATTTCTAATATTTTTTGCAAATATATGCACATGGACCCGAGTGAAAAGCTTGTATCAATCTGCCTCCCCTGAGGTTGAATGGCAGAAAAACGCCAACTAGCTGTAATGCGTCAGAATGGCTTCTCTTGACAGTTCCCATTCATTGAGCATCTGGTTCTGTTAAACAGGCATGCGGATTGTCTTCCCTGACATTTCCCCTTATTAGTATGTGGGCAAACTCCCCATAATCTGCTTCAGATAGAATCCTGAGCGAGCAGTTTGCTTCCTGGACATCTGCTGGATGTCCAGAGGAAGCTAACCCTGAGGAAGGATGCAGGAAACTTTCAGCCGAAGAATCAAATCAGCATGTGGCATTCACGCCTCCTTCCCCAACCACCTGGTCATGGTGCTGCAATGGCAGCAGAAGCCAAAAGCTGGCAAAATCCTATGCCTTTCTATGCAACTCTTTCTTTGCCTTTCTGCGCAACCCTTTCATAAAGGTTCTGCAGCCACGGCAGGTTCTAGTCTCTAGGCCAGGCCTGCCAAACCTCAGCCCTGGGGTCTGAATTTGGCCCTCCAGTTCTCTCTTGGCTGGCTCTCAAAACTCTCCTCAGGCCACAAATCTTCCCCAGCCACATCCGTTCTCACCCCTTATCTCCTTAAGGGTTGCCATATTTCAAACAGTGACGTTTTTGAGCTATTTTAATGGAAAATCAGCAAAGACGACACTGCTAAAATGGGTTACTGTACGTCTGGATTTTCCTGGACGTCATTTTCTGACTTCTGCCCAGACATTGCTGCTGACTGAGGTATTCAATGTAGGTCTCGGAAATTCTGGACATATGGCAACCCTATGTAACTCCCTCCTTAAATGTTTTTTGCTGGGCTTTAATGCATCCTTTTTAAGAAAGCAGAGACATCACCTTGCCGACAAAGGTCCATATAGTTAAAGCTATGGTTTTCCCAGTAGTGATGTATGGAAGTGAGAGCTGGACCATAAAGAAGGCTGATCGCCGAAGAATTTATGCTTTTGAATTCTGGTGCTGGAGGAGACTCTAGAGAGTCCCATGGACTGCAAGAAGATCAAACCTATCCATTCTGAAGGAAATCAGCCCTGAGTACTCATTGGAAGGACAGATTGTGAAGCTGAGGCTCCAATACTTTGGCCACCTCATGAGAAGAGAAGACTCCCTGGAAAAGACCCTGATGTTGGGAAAGATGGAGGGCACAAGGAGAAGGGGACGGCAGAGGACGAGATGGTTGGACAGTGTTCTTGAAGCTACCAACATGAGTTTGACCAACCTGTGGGAGGCAGTGGAAGACAGGAGTGCCTGGCGTGCTGTGGTCCATGGGGTCACGAAGACTTGGACATGACTGAACGACTAAACAACAACAAAATGCATCCTTGGGGTGTAAGGGGTATTAGGAGAGGAATAGTACCCCCGGTGGGGGCACGTCATGCTCCTTCGGGGTAGTTTGTCCACCTTTGGTCTCCACTCAGTTCTCACCTGTGGCTCCTAGGAGCTATCAACATGCAATAGCAGCCACACCCTGGGAAGAGCTTTGACTGGCTGGCTAAACCGGGTGAAGGTAGCCAATGGTTCTCAAACCCTCTGTGAGTTAGGGACTTCCCCTGCATACGAAGACAGGCTCCAGTGGATTGTGTGGCCAAGACAATGGTGGGACCAACAGGCAAGGCACACGATTCTGCACACTCATTTTAAAATAAGCATTTTTAAAAGAAGGAACTCCTGGCTTTGTGGGTAGCAAAATCGTGAATAGCATCATTCTTCCCAAAGGCTCAAGGGGGCCAACACGCATTGATTTCACTTCCCTCTGTGATGAAAATTATTTCATGTGAAAATCTGTCAGGAAATGCTGTTCCTAAAATGCATAGGCATATACACACAAAACAAAACCTGTTATAAAATTTATTTATTTATTTTTTAAAAAACTACTCAAGAGGTGAACTAAAAGTGGGGGTGCTCTGATATTTACCTGTGGAAAGAATTTGGCCTGTTAGATTTGGAACTTGGCAACCTCTTAACGGTCCAGTACTTAACCCCTTTTGTTTCTCCTTCATGACAGCAATAATAATTGGCTAGCTTCTGATTTCAACCTTTTTATGTGTGGGGGTTTTTTTGTGTGTGTACAGCTTTATGTAAAACTGTTGTACACCACAAACACACAAGGAAGAGTGACATATCAGTGTTTCTATAAATACAAAAGCAAACCCCACCCCTGTAAGGAAGATAAGATGAAGAGAGAGCTAAGTGAGCTTTGTGCCTGAGCTGCAAAATTGAGGACCTAATATATATATAAGGAGCTAAGGCTTTGACTTCATTTGCCTAGTGGTGACTCTGCTCACCAAATCTCCTTTGCTTCCCCACTTTCTGTCTCAGCCTTTAGCCTGCCCTGTAATAGCTTCCTCTGCCTGTTGGCTTTGCCTTCCTGAAACAGCCTTCCCTAATCTGATACTTTCCAGATGTTGCTGCAGTCCAGCTGTCCTCAGCTCCAGCCAGCGCAGCCCATGGCTAGGAATGATGGGAATTGGAGTCCAGCAAAGTCTGGAGGCCACCAGGCTGTGGAAGGCTGGTCTGGAGTCTAGCCCCCAAATGCATCCTCTGGAGAGGGACTCCACAAATCTGTAAGGTGTGTGTGGGGGGTGATCCAGGTTATTCACCGGCAGCTTAAGTTGATAATACTGTAGGGATGTTAGTCACCTATTTCAGACCTTGTTCCTGCTGCTGATCAGTCTTGATTTTAGCCACTTATATTGTTGTTGTTTAGTCATGTCCGACTCTTCGTGACCCCATGGACCAGAGCACGCCAGGCACTCCTGTCTTCCACTGCCTCCCGCAGTTTGCTCAGACTCATGTTTGTAACTTCGAGAACACTGTCCAACCGTCTCATCCTCTGTCGTCCCCTTCTCCTTGTGCCCTCCATCTTTCCCAACATCAGGGTCTTTTCCAGGGAGTCTTCTTTTCTCATGAGGTGGCCAAAGTATTGGAGCCTCAGTTTCATGATCTGTCCTTCCAGTGAGCACTCAGGGCTGATTTCCTTAAGAATGGATAGGTTTGATCTTCTTGCAGTCCATGGGACTCTCAAAAGTCTCCTCCAGCACCATAATCCAAAAGCATCAATTCTTCGGCGATCAGCCTTCTTTATGGTCCAGCTCTCACGTCCATACATCACTACTGGGAAAACTTATATTACTCTGCATTATTGTGCCCATTTTACAGATGGCTGAAAGACAGGGGCTTGCCCAATGCCATAAGGCCAAGTTGGAACAGGTGAGGCTGTAACAAGTGAGACTGGGATGTAAGTCAAAATCAACTGTCTGCTGAACTAAGTCAGCAGATAACGTCATTAATGCTGCCACACTTATATATGATTGAGTGAGTGATGTAAGTCATGATTGACTGTCATATTCTGACATGCTTTTGGCAACTGACTGGTTTTAAAGGAACGGGCTTTTAAAAAAAATCTGTGATTGTGAAGTTAATTGATGAGATCTGCACTGAGGCTGATGCACGAATTGACACTTTTGATTCCCGCAAATATTCATGGGAGACATTGGTGCATATGTAAATCCCTCCCTCTGAAATCCTTTAGACTTCAAACAGTGCTGTGTTGTGCTCCAGTTAATTTAATCCCTACTGAGAAGTCTTAGTTCACACTGTAGTATCTTCCACAAAGAGGAATCCTTGCATTATGCCAGATGGAACTTCTTGTCTGAGTTGCCAATGACCAGTTTATGCTAATAGAAGTTGTCAAAGTCCTCTCCTGTTTACTATAATCTGATGTGATCTGTCAGAAAATGTTCCTATGCATTTGGCCTTATCTGACTCCTCTAGGAAGAATTGATATGCTAACCTATTTGATTATGAGCTCGGAAGAGCTAATCTATTCAAGATGCTCAATTCAGAGGATCCCACCTTAAGGTGCCAAAGGGAAAGGAGAATTTGATAAAGGTCAGTCTGATTCTGACAGACCAAGCAAATAACCCTCCAAACATTTGATTCAGTTGAACTGCTTGGGCTTATATCATGAAATTTATGTACCACTTAAAAAGCAATTTAAAACATTTTAAAATGATTAAAATTAACAGTACAAGAGGTGTAAACTTATCAACATCTGTCTGGAAAGGCTTGCCTGAACAAAAATATTTTAAGTGGACACCTGCCTGTAAACAGAGTTTCAAATTGTAGGTGCTGCTACACTGAAAGTTCAGTTTTTTACAAGTGTGGAAGTATTATAAGCACTTTTCCCAGTTCTGCAGATCAAGCATTTGAGTGGGCATGGATGGAGTAATGTGATGCCATAAGTAAACTGTTCCCAACCTGTTAAGGGTTCACTGTACCAATAATAACACACTGAACGTGGCCTGGTATTTTCCTATTTTGATATTTCTGATTGAATCATAGAACTGTAGAGTTGGAAGAGGTCCAAAAGTATAAACATCTTTCCGAAAAGCAGAAGTAGCTTTTGTTAATGCTTAATGCTTTAATATTTCTGTGTAAACCTGAAAAGTTTATATCATACGCTATGTGTGTGTACATAAATAAATTTGGTGCGGAATATGGGCTACAGGATGAAATGACATTTGTTTGGGCTTTGTCGCTGAAGGGGATGATGAGCAAGACTAAGTTTGTTCTTGGTATAAGCTTTCGTTTGCATGCACACTTCTTTAGATACACTGAAACAGAAGTCACCAGACCCTTATGTCTGTCTGTCTGTCTGTCTGTCTGTCTGTCTGTCTGTCTGTCTCTCTCTCTCTGTGTGTGTGTGTGTCTGTGTGTGTAGTGGGAGGGTGGGGTGGGATTTTTATTAGGAGGGTAGTAGGAGATGGGTGATTGACTCAATGGGTACGGTTAACCTGTTGACGACTGTTAACAACTGCAATTAGCCCTACAGGAAAAAGCAAGGGATAGTATGCAGATGATTAGCATATGTAATGAGACAGGAATCCAATATCTCTATTAAGACCAGGTCTCTCCATAGTTTTCAGTTTAGTGGTAAGTTGTAATTCACCAACTTCTCTTTCAAGTCTGTTTCTGAAATTCTTTTGCAATAAGACAGCTGCTTTGAGATCCTGTATTGAATGTCCTAGGAGACTGAAGTGTTCTCCTCCTGAGAAAAACTCCACCTAACCCACCCACTATATATAAGGGTCTGATGACTTCTGTTTCAGTGTATCTGAAGAAGTGTGCATGCACACGAAAGCTCATACCAAGAACAAACAGTTGGCGTTTGTGTTAGACTCACATAGCTTGACGTGCTGCTCTAAGACAGCTAGACAGGTAGCAAGAGAGTGAGAGGGATGTATACATTTAATAGCAGAAGTACTAACAGGACTATGACTTCTGAAGATGAAGTTTTTTTAATTCATGGAAAAGCAGCCCATTCACTGTAGCTTTATCAGAACTCATTTACGGATTAAGAGTTATCTCTGCTGAAGTTTGATACTATCATTGTCTTCATAGCCTAAGGCATTTGCCTGCAATCCGTGTGTATCTGCACAGCTAATTTGCAGGTACTGATTGTGATAAATGGTGTCTTTACTTTTCTGGCCTTTGTATACATTCAAAAATGAAATCGGCCTCAGTTTTGGTGTCAATGTAAACATTTTTCCCATCACAAGAATTAAACCTATACTGATAATGTAAAAATGGTGCTTCTGTCTCAGATAACAACTCTTCCAGACCAATCTACTGTAGTTGTTTTTTTAAAAAAGTCATTATGGATATTTGAAGGCAAGGCAATAGCACATAGGAGAAATGTATACCTCGTCTTTCTATAAAGCCTTTGAGGCTTTTTGTGATTAAGCAGTGTATAAATTTTATGAAATGAAGTTTACATAATGTGTGTGTTTTAGGAGGCCCAATTTAATAGGTTGTTCCCACATGGGTGGCAGAGGTGGTAAAGGTAAAAAAGGTAAAGGACCTCTGCATGGTTAAGTCCAGTCAAAGGCGACTATGGGGTTGCCGTGCGTATCTCCCTTCAGGCAGAGGGAGCCGGCGTTTGTCCACAGACAGCTTTCTGAGTCATGTGACCAGTGTGACCAAACTGCTTCTGGCACAACAGAACACCATGATGGAAACCAGAGCACATGAAAATACTGCTTTCCTTCCCGCCACAGTGGTACCTAGTTATCTACTTACACTGGCGTACTTTCGAACTGCTAGGTGGCAGGAGATGGAACAGAACAATGGGAGCTCACCCCGTCATGGGGATTTGAACCGCTGACCTTCTGATCAGCAAGCCCAGGAGGCTCAGTGGTTTAGACTACAGCGCCACCCGCATCCCCCAGCATACCAACCCAACCAATAGGGCAGGGTTGAACCTATCACTCAAAGAGACAGTAGAGGAACTTATCTGATGTATCACGTGAAGAGACTCCAGAGGAGTTTGTTGGGTAAATGCTAGGATGTCCCTTAAGATGTTGATGACAACACACTTTGAGCTTACGTTCTTTGCAACAGTAGTATCAAAACTGCGCAAATATTTAGGGTTAGTTTCTACACCCATGGGGCACCCTTTAATTTATTATCACTGAATCACTCAAAAATTCACAGTTTTGAACCAGTGTGGTGTATTGGTTAGAATGTTGGACTAGGACTTGAGAGAGCAAGGTTCGAATCCCCACTCAGCCATGAAGCTCAATGGGTGACCTCAGGCCAGTCACCATCTCTTAGCCTAACCCACCTCACAGGGTTGCTGTGAGGATGAGATGGGGAGGAGGAAAACCATTTAGGCCACCTTGGGATTCCTGGAAGATAAAGGTGGTCCGTGACGCTGTGGGCTAAACCACAGAGCCTAGGACTTGCCGATCAGAAGGTGGGCAGTTTGAATCCCCGTGACGGGGTAAGCTCCCATTGCTCGGTCCCAGCTCCTGCCAACCTAGAAGTTCAAAAGCACGTCAAAGTGCAAGTAGATAAATAGGTACCACTCCGGCGGGAAGGTAAACAACGTTTCCGTGTGCTGCTCTGGTTCACCAGAAGTGGCTTAGTCATGCTGGCTAAATGACCCGGAAGCTGTATGCCGGCTCCCTCGGCCAATATAGCGAGATGAGCGCCACAACCCCAAGATCAGCCACGACTGGACCTAATGGTCAGGGGTCCCTTTACCTTTTTATAAACTAAATAAATAAATATCGTGTGGACAGACTCTATGGAAAGGCAGGTTTCTGAAGTGACGTGAAACCTCTCTCCCTGCTGCTTGAACTGGAATGGCTGCTTCCATTCGATGGCAACCCTCAGTTGGTCTCCATGTAGTCTGTGAAATGGCCATAAAATACCTGCCACAAATAGGCGTGCCGGCTGGGAAAGCGGAACGGCCATTTAGCAGCAGTTCTGGGTAACAATGTGATCACTATCAAACAGTGGTTCCCCCACAAAAGGAATACTTATTGCAGGGCAGGAATTTGGCTGTTTCAAGCCACGGCTTGTAGAGAACGGTGGCGGTGTCAGGAAAGACCCCGTCCGCTGGGACAGATGGACTGGGTTTGACAACAGAAATTATTCTTCGGTTCCAGCAAACCGCTGGGACAGATGGACTGGGTTTGACAACAGAAGTTATTCTTCCGTTCCAGCAAATCAGTGTTGTGACCCCTTTTTCTTTATTTTAGCACACTCTGTTCGTGTGTGGCCTCTTCCTGACCTGCCAAGTCTGCTCAGACGCAACTTCCTGCTTGTTTTTGCCCCTCTTTCCAGAAAGCAGTCAATCTTCA
Source organism: Podarcis melisellensis (assembly GCF_964234715.1). Taxonomy (NCBI): domain Eukaryota; kingdom Metazoa; phylum Chordata; class Lepidosauria; order Squamata; family Lacertidae; genus Podarcis; species Podarcis melisellensis. Next base: position 14,807,552 of record NC_138539.1, on the reverse strand, counting down.
TCTTCCCGGGATGCCTGTGTGGGCCTCTTGAGCTGGCCACAGCAGGAAAGACTCATCTCTCCAAAGGAGCCTTTCTTTCTCTTATCTTCTGAGTCCTCTTTGGGGAATCCTCAGACTCATTATCACTCCCCCTCCCCCGTTAAGTGGGAGAAACCAAAATGATGAAAGTGTTGCTAATTGCTCTGCAGACACCCATCAGTTATGACTGGAGAAGGAAGGGAGCAAAATGTTTATGGACTTTTGTTTATAGGGGGACCACTTACCAGTGGAGGGGGGGGGGAAGGAAGGATTGCATGGGGGGAGACAAAAGAGGGTGTGTATTTGCATAAAATCTGCACATGTCTGCTCTGACTGCTTTTTAGGTGCTAATTGCGAGTGGTCAACTGCAAGACTCTTGCTAGCTCTCCACTATCATTTAGGGTTCTTAAATCGTATTTTTTTCAGATTTCCAATATTTATACTGAATGGAAACAAAGCAATTTTACAGCAATCAAAGCCACATACGTAAAGAGGTAGTTGTGTGCAGTGCTTTTTTCTGGGGGGATGCAGGGGTACGCACATGCCAAAATATTTGTGAATCTTTGTACTTTTGTCCATTTACTGTACTTATTTTCCCTGATTTGAACTACTGTTTAAAATGGGGATTTTCCTTTTTTTAAATACATTTTTTTAAACATATCAGTTTCAACAGTCATACAACATAACTTCTCATCTTATCCAATATTTTAGACTTCCGTCAACATCTCTGCTGGTTTTCCATTCACTATCTCTTATTATGCATTTCCTAATTTCTAGATTACATTTAGTTATCCTTAACTAATAATTCTCCTCATAGTCTTTCTTGCAATATTGCAAATAATTCACCTCACAAAACTTCTTGCAACCCTACTAGCGTAATCTGTTCATCACAATTGCTTTTCAAATAGTTTGTAAATTTACTCCATTCTTCTGAGAATCTCTGGTTAAAATGGTGATTTTCTTGAGTCAAAATCAGAGTACCCCTAAACATTTTTTAAGGGGGGAAAAGCACTGGTTGTGTGCGGCTAACTCATGTTATACTGGTTTCACTGGCACCTACTAGTTGGATTAAAGTCCCGGAGTGCAATGCTGGCAAACGTTTATTGGGTTTTTTAAAAAATTCTCTCACTTACTGCCGCTGCAGGTCATTGGGCACTGTCGTTTTTTCCCAAACCAGTAGCATCCCTCTGCCTTTGTTGTTGTGAGTTTTAAAGGAGAAAGGAAGAAATTGCTGAAATCTGAGCCGTGTGACTGGATGGAGGAGAGGAGGACACAGGCGAGATGAGGTGGTAATTTGACCCTGCCCCGTATTTATCCATCTGAAGGAAGCCTCTTTGAACAGCGCTTCATCCTGGGAGCTCTCCAAAGTTCAAAGCAAAACTGAAGGAGAGCTTGTGTCACTCTGGGGCCTTAATCTAATCACAACGTCCCCTTTGATTTAGAAGTCCACTTGGGAGGTAGGCAATACCTCTAGGGAGCCTCTGAAATAGGGTGGTTTAACTTATTGCTGTTTCTCCCCACTTTCCCGCACAAGCCAAAGGGAGAAGGATAGGCAGGCAGCAGATTTGTGGGATCAACTTTTATTTTGTTTTATTAGAACCCCAGAATCCATCCATAAAGATAAAGGGACCCCTGACCATTAGGTCCAGTCGTGGCTGACTCTGGGGTTGCGGCGCTCATCTCGCTTTATTGGCCAAGGGAGCCGGCATACAGCTTCCGGGTCATGTGGCCAGCATGACTAAGCCGCTTCTGGCGAACCAGAGCAGCGCACGGAAACGCCGTTTACCTTCCCGCCAGAGCGGTACCTATTTATCTACTTGCACTTGACGTGCTTTTGAACTGCTAGGTGGGCAGGACCCGGGAATGCTGTCTGTGGACAAACGCCGGCTCCCTCTGCCTAAAAGTGAGATGAGCGCTGCAACCCCATAGTTGCCTTTAACTGGACTTAATCATCCAGGGCTCCTTTACCTTTTTACCTTTTACTAGATGATCCTCATGGTCACTTCCAACTCTGTGATTCTGTGACTCACAGCATTGGTTGGGACAAATCCAAGACTTTTTGCTGCTTGAAGTCAAGGATACAAATGGTGTTCTCCCCCATTGTAAATGTGTACACATACTCCTGGATTTATTGAATGGTATACTTATCACTATGGGACGCGGGTGGTGCTGTGGGTAAAACCTCAGCGCCTAGGACTTGCCGATCGTATGGTCGGCATTTCAAATCCCATCTTTCGGTCCCAGCTCCTGCCCACCTAGCAGTTCGAAAGCACCCCTAAGTGCAAGTAGATAAATAGGTACCGCTTTATAGCGGGAAGGTAAACGGCGTTCCGTGTGCTGCGCTGGCTCACCAGATGCAGCTTGTCACGCTGGCCACGTGACCCGGAAGTGTCTGCGGACAGCCCTGGCTCCCAGCCTATAGAGTGAGATTAGCACGCAACCCTAGAGTCTGGCAAGACTGGCCCGTACGGGCAGGGGTACCTTTACCTTATACTTATCACTAGGGATGCGGGTGGCGCTGTGGCTTAAACCACAGAGCCTAGGACTAGGTCGGCGGTTCGAATCCCCGTGATGGGGTGAGCTCCTGTTGCTCGGTCCCTGCTCCTGCCAACCTAGCATTTCAAAAGCATGGTCAAAGTGCAAGTAGATAAATAGGTACCACTCCAGCGGGAAGGTAAACGACGTTTCCGTGCACTGCTCTGGTTCGCCAGAAGCAGCTTAGTCATGCTGGCCACATGACCTGGAAGCTATACGCCGGCTCCCTCGGCCAATAAAGCAAGAAGAGCGCCGCAACCCCAGAGTCGGTCACAATCCCTTTAATGGTCCCTTTACCTTTACCTTATACTTATCACTAAGGTATTACAGATTTTTTTCCAGCAGCTGAGAAGAACCTGATCAATTCTTTTTTGTCTACTACTGAAGCAGCCACCATTTTCTGTGTTTGGGCAATTTTAGAGGAGCTGGAAGCAAAATAGGAATTAAATCTACGCTGGAATAACAGGAACTATTGGGCAATGATCCCTACTCTGTGGTATGCTTAGCATAATGATTAATCTATCTCTCAAAACATGCCAGCCCAACTTGTTCTACTGGCACCAAGACCCTTGAATGCAAAGACTGTGTCTTCGACAATGTACGCAGCATTGTCTCGTTCTATGAAATGTGGCCAGGTTTGTATGTGTTTTTTACAATAATTGCTGCTGTTTCTGGTAAACCAAAGGTTATTACCTAGAAATTTATAATTTGCACAACTGCTAATCACGTTAAACAAACACGAGGAAGGAACGCAAGCAGCCAGAAAGATATCTCAAATCCATCTGTGCATGTTTGGTACTGCTGCGTTTAAGGAATAATTCCAGATTAGATGACCAATTTTATAACCTCAAATGATGGCGATCTATCCACCAAACCTCTTGTTTCCGTTCACACAAGTCTAGCAAATAAATGGAGCTGAGTTATAAAAGCAATAGACAGGCCACATCTGAGATAGCCTCACAAAATGTTGCTCTCAGTTTTCCAGGATGTGAATTTGGGTCAGTACTAATGGCCTGACCGACGGCCCATTTAAGTTGGTGGATGTGTGTGTTTAAGTTTAAATATCTCTGTTGACTTCAATGAAATGGGATCAGCAAAGATTCTGCTTAACTGGGTTGCGGGTTGGGCTGGTAGACAGCAGATCCAAATCTGTGGGTTGTATCATCTAAAATGACTTAACAAAACTGTGACCAGCAATTCCAGCTCTTAAACATTCATTCTGAAATGCTTAATGTGGGTTGCAGCTGTGGCCAGCGGTCAAAGAAAATAATAACTTCAGCTCGTTTTTTTTTCCTTTTTTTTACCAGGATAATATTTTAATCTAAATTGTTATTTTTAAAGGAGAAAATGTTGTTTTTTCTGGAGAGATAGGAGCAATATATACTCCGTTCCTTCGATTTCCCCTTTTCAGAGTTTATATAACAAAGGGCTAAACTCATTTCACGGCGGTGAAGCTGGAGTAAATTGTGGTACGTTCCACATGCAAAGAAAAGAACAGATACACAGGAACCAGGAAGGGCATGACACCTGACATCGCTTCTGGATTATTCTGAGTCAGTAACCAGGAAACAGAAAGCTGTGGTTTGCCTGAAACAGTATTTCCCAACAGCGTGGGCTCTATCATTAGGCAGGGGGAAGTGGCTGCCTCAGGCTACAGACTTTGGGTATCATGAAAGGGCAACAGACGCCATACATTTAAAGCATATTTAATTCAATTTGCTTCCACCATACAATCCTGGAAAGTGTAGTTTACCTCTGATAGGGCTATAGCACCCAGAACCATAACAAATCACAGTACCCAGGATTCTTCGCAGGTGTCTTTTTATTTTTTATTTTTTGCATATAGACATATTTGTTTTAAAAACAGTTGACTTTAGCAATGTTTCAATACAGTGGTACCTTGGTTCTCAAATGCCTTGGTACTCAAACAACTTGGAACCCAAACACTGCAAACCAAGAAGTAAGTGTTCCAGTTTGAGAACTTTTTTTGGAAGCCGAACGTGCTCCATTTTGAGTGGTATGCTTCCGATTTGAGCGCCACACTTCTGTTTTGAGTGTTACGCTGAGGTCTGTCTGTTTTTGCTATTTAATTTGCATTTTTGTTTTTGCGGCTTTAATTTTTGTTTTTGTGACTGTGTGGAACAGGTGTAGAACAGATGTTCTGCTCTGGTGCAGTCATCTTCAGCTGGTGGCTGAGAAACCATTACCAGCTTGTAGGCTAAGGTCGGTCAAAACAGTGGCACTACCAGAATTTTATGAAAAATTTTACACATCGCTTGGGAAGACAGGCGAACTAATGCCAGTGTACTGGAAGAAGCAAAGATCCCCAGTGTCGAAGCAACGATTCTTCAACATCAACTTTGTTGGACTGGTCATGTTGTGTAGATGCCTGATTATCATCTTCCAAAGCTACTACTCTTTTCTGAACTTAAAAATGGAAAGCGTATTGCTGGTGGTCAACAAAAGAGGTTTAAAGACTCTCTCAATGCAAATCTTTTACAAATGTAGTATAAACACCAACAACTGGGAAACACTGGCCTGCGAGCACTCCGATAGGAGAACAACCTTTACCAAAGGTGTCATAGGCTTTGAAGATGCTTGAACTCAGGTCGAAAGGAAGAAACATGCTAAGAGGAAGGCACGCTTGGCAAAGCCTCACCATGATCAACTCCCACCCCGAAACCTATGTCCCCATGGTGGAAGGACATGTGGATCCAGAATTGGCCTCCATAGTCACTTACGGACTCACTGTTAAAATCGTGTTTATGGAAGAAATCTTACTCAGCTACGAGTGATCGCCAAAGAAGAAGACTTCCAAACTTCCAAAAGTTTTTAACAAGGGTTCATTCCTGCCAAACATGTTCATGGAAGACAATCTTACTTGGCTACGAGTGATTGCCAAAGAAGAAACTACCACACTCTCTGAATGTCCCTATTTTCCAGGGACAGTCCGAGATTTAAAGAAACCATCCCGGTTTCTGATTTGATCCTGGAATGTCCCACTTTTCCTTAGGATGTCCCTATTTTCATTGGAGAAATGTTGGAGGGTATGCAGCGTCCCCTGAGCCAAAGAGATAAGTAACTATGCAACCTTTAGAAGACATCTGAAAGCAGCCCTGTATAGTTTTATTATGTTTTTATATATATAGGAAGCTGCCCAGAGTGACTGGGGTAACCCAGTCAAATGGACGGGGTATAAATAATAGAATTGTTATTGTTGCTGTTATTGAATACGATGTCCCTATTTTCATTGGAGAAATGTTGGAGGGTCTTCACTACCACCATACCAATTCTTGGTGAGAAATTCAAGAAGTGGGTCCTCAAATGTGTGTTTGTGTTAAAGGCAGGTTTAGGCTCGAAAAGGCTGAAGACTGCTGCTCCAGTGTCTTACAAAATCTTTGGGAATCCACCCAATTCGGTAACAACATGATGAGACTAATTTATTCCTTGACAAGCACCAAGGCAGCATACATTTTTTCCTGGATACACACCCTCAAAGAATCTCTGCAGGAAGTTGAAGGCTTTCCCTCTTCATTATATTATTATCTTAATCCTGGCTGCTGGAGTTTGTCATAGATGTTGCTGATAATAATTACCACATCTCTTCACTGTCTAGGAGTTCGGAAGTCAGATTTCCCCTCTCCCCCACCCCCTTCCAAACTTTACATCATCCTTCTCACTCGGAAAACTCTTCCTTTCTTTATGGGCCGTCTGTTGCGAAATGCTTTAGTCATCTCCATGCCCCCAGCCTCCCTCACATCTCCCCGTTGACTTCAAAGAGCTAGCTTGCGTGATGCGGGGTTCATCCATGACAGTGAGATTTACACAACCTGACCCTATTGTCCATTGATGTAAAGGAGGTACTTTATGGAGTCTCCGTGAAGCCGGTCGTAAAAATCCCAGCCAGCCCGGCCTGATTAATGACCAGTTGCATAGCTGATTAACATAGTCAAAAACCGTTTTGTGGGCTATAGTTGTAACGCACAGGAAAATCTGCTAATTCACAAAACTGCTCCAGGCAAGCTTTACATGACCGCCCAGCGATAGACAGAACACTTCTTGTGTGATTTTTCTTCTGTCTGGAAATGGAGATTCACTTACCAACAATATTCTTGTGCAATAAACAAATTTAGCCCCCTGAGGTATTCCTTGTGCGGAAAATCGAATCTGGTCATCAGTGGCTTATTGTAGCAATTGCTTGTGATTAAAATTATTTATGTTTTAAAGTAGTGAGACGTTTTTCAGATTGAGGGAGGCATTCTATTACCAGCAACCTTACGGGGCCTCTATGATATAGCCATATAAGCCCATTCACCTCCCATTCTGCAGATTCAGCAGCTGTAGCCATAGGCACCAGCTCTATGGGGCTGAGGACACCTTAGCCTCCCCAAATATATTGTAACAAGGCTAAGCCCCCCCCCCCACCCGGATCTTGAGCTGTTGGGCCTCCCCGCAGATGCAGTGGACCTTGTAGTCTTCTCCCGCTGCATGATGTCACACGTGTGCCTGATATCACACGGGCATGATGGGGTCTTCCAAAGTTGGGCAGAACCCGGCGCCAATGGCTGTAGTTCAGTGGCAGAGCTCCAGGTCTGAGATTCAATTCCTGGCAACTCTTGGTAGAGCTGGGAAAGAAGAGCCCAGTCTGGAGAGATTCTGGTACCCAACACAGACAATGCAAAGTTAGATGGACTGTTGATCTGGTATATAAGGCACAGGAGGATCAAAATAATTGGGAGAAGGGTCATGACTCAGTGGCAGAGTACATACGGTACCATGTGCAAAAGGTCTCAGGTTCAGGCTTAGCATCTTCAGGTAAGGCTGAGTAAGATTCCTGTCTTACTCAGGTGCTGCCATTTAGTGAAGACCAGGGGTGTCTAACCTTTGGCCTCCAGGAGTTATTGGACTACAAATCCCATCATCTCTGACCATTGGCTATGCCGGATGTGTGTGGCTGATGGGAGCTGGAGTCTAACCACATCGATAGACAGTGCTGAGGTAGATAGCCCAATGATCTTACTCAATATATAAGGCAGCTGGGTAACTCAGTTGGTTGGCGTATGGTGCTGATAATGCCAAGGTTGCAGGTTCGATCCCCGTAAGGGGCAGGTGCATATTCCCACACTGCAGGGGGTTGGACTAGATGATCCTCAGGGTCCCTTCCAACTCTAGGATTTTGATTCCTATGCTCCTAAAGCTGGGAAAAGTTTGGTCACTGATTATGGGGCTGTATATTAAGCCTGTTTTTGGAAGTGTTGGGGGATTGGGGTGAGGGAAGACTTCTGAAGTTCCAGTTTGGCGATAAAAGTGCTGAACTGGAATCAGAAGGCGATTCCAAATAATTCTGCTATATGATATGTGTTTCTGTTTAAAGGTCAGGTAGATTTCCGGTGGTGCGTTAACATGTTTGGGCAAGAAAGCTGCAAGTAATGCTTAATCACCGCCTGTGCCAATTACATTAGTCTATATTGACTCTTGAACATTTGTGTGTGTGTTTTTTTAAAAAAAACAAACAAACCGGGAAAGCTGCTGTTTCCAGTAATCAGATTCACTAGCCAGACACCAGCAGCAGTGTTTTAGAGATTAGGGTGAAGGTGATAATCACAGGTAATGTCAGCCCAGACCCTGAGGGGATGAAGGGTGAAGGAGGTGGAAAAGAATCAACAGATAAGGGAAAGGAACAGACACAGAGTCATTGGCTGGAAGTGTATCCTGTGTGTGTGTGTGTGTGTGTGTGTGTGTGTGTGTGGTTCGTAACTTGAAATGCAGAGGTGTATAAAATTATGTATGGCTAGATAAACAAGGTCTGTATAGTTAAAGCTGTGGTTTTCCCAATAGTGACGTATGGAAGTGAGAGCTGGACCATAAAGAAGGCTGATCGCCGAAGAATTGATGCTTTTGAATTATGGCGCTGGAGGAGACTCTTGAGAGTCCCATGGACTGCAAGAAGATCAAACCTATCCATTCTGAAGGAAATCAGCCCTGAGTGCTCACTGGAAGGACAGATCGTGAAGCTGAGTCTCCAATACTTCGGCCACCTCATGAGAAGAGAAGACTCCCTGGAAAAGACCCTGATGTTGGGAAAGATGGAGGGCACAAGGAGAAGGGGACGACAGAAGGGGATGAAGAGTCGGACACGACTAAAAGACTAAACAACAACAGATAAACAAATGTTCTTCTCCCTCTCTCATAAAACCAGAACTTGGGGCTAGCCAATGAAGCTGAATGCTGGTAAATTTGGAACTGAGAGCACAAGACCGTTCTTCACACAGTGCAGCAGGGATGTTGTGTTTGGAGAAAGTAGAAGAATTGTGGATATAATGGAGAATGCTTTATTATGCAAAGATCACCAGTGTTGAAGCAACGATTCTTCAACATCAACTTCATTGGACTGGTCATGGTGTTTGGATGCCTGATTATTGTCTTCCAATCTACTACACTATTCTGAACTTAAAAATGGAAAGTGTAATGTTGGTGGTCAACAAAAGAGGTTTAAAGACTCTCTCAAGGCAAATCTTTAAAAATGTAGTATAAACACCAGCAACTGGGAAACACTGGCCTGCGAGCACTCCGATAGGAGAACAACCTTTACCAAAGTTGTCATAGGCTTTGAAGATGCTTGAACTCAGGTTGAAAGGAAGAAACACGCTAAGAGGAAGGGACATTTGGCAAACCCTCACCATGATCAACTCCCACTCCAAAACCAATGTCCCCACTGTGGAAGGACATGTGGATCCAGAATTGGCCTCTACAGTAATTTACGGTCTCATTCTTAAAACCGTGTTTATGGAAGAAATCTTACTCGGCTACGAGTGATCGCCAGAGAAGAAGACTTCCAAACTTCCAAACATTTTAAACATGGAGTCATTCCCGCCAAACATGAATCAATGAACCAAGTTTTCCGCAACCCTCCCAACATAAAAGTGAAAGGGAGGGGTTCATTCTTGCAAGCCCCTGTGCAGGTGCTTGCACACCTACAGGATGCTGATCCTGCCATCCGAATGCTCTCCATTGCCTTTTGTCCAGCTCCATCCCCATTCTGGCAAATCCTGCCTTATCCCAGCTATCTTTAGACATACCGGTAGGCAAAGGCTCCACCCTGCATCACAAAGAACTAATAGGCTTCTGACTGACCGCAGCATGATTAGTGATAGCTCAACAGTGAGCAAACAGGATTTTGAGGGTCCTTTGGCATGGCAACCTCAGTGCCCCTCTTAACTTGGTGCTATCCAGCTTGCACTAAATCATGACAAGGCCTTCTCGGAGGTGGTTCCTTGTTTGTGACATATCATCCCTAGTGAGGTGCATCCGTCCCCCTCATTATTAGCATTCAGGAGTAATTTAAAACATCTTTGTTCACCCATATATTCATTGGCTGAAAGATACAGTTCCTGGCAGCCTTGAAATTATTAGCTGCAGGGATAGGTGACTTAAATGGTTTCAGGTGTTCTTGATGTTTCAAAATGTCTGCAAAGTCTTTATGCTTTTTATTTTTTACTGCATTGTTTTGCTGCGGGATAGACATTTAATAAATATTTTTTAAAAGAACAACAACAACAACTTGCAAAGAGGTAAAGTATAAAAATTCTCCAACGCAGCACCTAATCTTGGGTATTCTTTGCAAACGTGTTGGGATAGCAGGTTCCCTGCTTGTTGTTGTTGTTGTTTAGTCGTGTCCGACTCTTCGTGACCCCATGGACCAGAGCACGCCAGGCACTCTTGTCTTCCACTGCCTCCCACAGTTTGGTCAGGCTCATGCTGGTAGCTTCGAGAACACTGTCCAACCATCTCATCCTCTGTCTTCCCCTTCTTGTGCCCTCCATCTTTCCGAACATGAGGGTCTTTTCCAGGGAGTCTTCTCTTCTCATGAGGTGGCCAAAGTATTGGAGCCTCAGCTTCAGGAACTGTCCTTCCAATGAGCATTCAGGGCTGATTTCCTTCAGAATGGATCGGTTTGATCTTCTTGCAGTCCATGGGACTCTCAAGAGTCTCCTCCAGCACCATAATTCAAAAGCATCAATTCTTTGGCGATCAGCCTTCGTGAATCACTGCCTTGCTGTGGCGAAGGGGCTTGAATAACTCAGAGAAGCTATGAACTATGCTAAGCAGGGCACCCAAGATGGACAGGTCATAGTGGAGAGTTTAGACCAAACGTGATCCACCTGGAGGAGGAACCGGCAAGCCACTCCAGTATCCCTGCCAAGAAAACTTCATGGACAAAGACAACTGCCCTGCTTGCTTGAGGATCTGGCAAATGCCCAGCTGTACCACTTCCCGAAGCCAGTCCTAAGTGCGTAAATACCAAGTGACTCAGCCCAAGTCTAAATTTTGGCAAATCCAAAAGCAACAAAAGGAGAGATGGGAATGGTCAGTCGCTTGTGTCCAAAAGCATAATTGTTATAAACAGAGCTGGGGATTGAAAAATAAATAGACTTTCTCTGCCGCTAAGCTCCGTCAACGAGAATGGAACAATGGCCTAGGATGAGGACAGACGACATCCCCTTCCTAAACACCACCTTCTGACGCAGCCAGGACCTCCACCACGGGGTCCAAAATGTGTAGAGCAAAATATGCATTTCTGATCGTTTCGCTCACAGTCGGTCCTGGGAACCTGGCTTACATCAGACACAGTACAGTGGTACCTTGGGTTACAGACTCTTCAGGTTACAGACGCTTCAGGTTACAGACTCCGCTAACCCAGAAATAGTACCTCGGGTTAAGAACTTTGCTTCAGGATGAGAACAGAAATCATGCAGCAGCGGCGTGGCAGGAGCAGGAGGCCCCATTAGCTAAAGTGGTGCTACAGGTTAAGAACAGTTTCAGGTTAAGAACGGACCTCCGGAACGAATTAAGTTCCTAACCCAAGGTACCATTGTATTATTATTTTTTTAATGAGGAAATTATTTCTTCTTCAGTTAAATGTGAGTCACTCAGCTAATACAGACGGAGTCTATATTCTTATATTACTGAGTCCAGGCTCAGATGTTTTTCTTGTATCATTGTGAATTTTATTTTGCATCAGGCACAGAGGTGTGCTAAAAGATTGGATGGATTATATAGGAAAGCAGTTTTAGGACATCGAAAGAACACAGAAAGCAGCCGTATACCGAGTTGGACCCAAGAATTAATGTTTTGCCCGAACTCTAAAGTATGGTTAACGCTAACTAGGGTTTGCTTCATATCCATGGTATGAAGTTGGCTTGTTTCAAACAAACCATGATTAACACAAACCACAGTTTTTCCGATGGAATGACAATGTATGGCTAAGCAAAAACTTCTGAAATCTTTGGGGCTGCTGTGGCAGAAGAGCAGGCAGGAACGTAAGAACATAAGAAGAGCCAGCTGCATCCAGCCAATGCCCATCTAGTCAAGTATCCTGTTATCAGTGGCCAACCAGATGCCATGGATGCCATGGGAAACCAGGGAGCAGAACATGAGCACAAGAGTCCTCTTCCTTCCTATGGTTTCCAGAAGCATTACTGCATCCATCCCGCTGTGGAGGCAGGGCATAGTCATCATGGCAAGTAGCTGTTGATAGCCCTATGTTCTGAAATAAAAAAATTAAGGTCATATAGCTCCTGGTCTCTCCCCTGTAATAAGAAGCATATAACCTCTGTCTCTGGTTTCCATGTTGGAATACATAGTCTAGAAATTGTTGGCAGAGATCATCATACATTTTACATTTAAGGACCATGTGAGCTAGAGTTTCCACCAGGTGGGCATTGCATGGGCAGATCCTATCTCCTTCTGCCATACCCGCAAACCTACCCCTACGTGATAAATGGGAATCACACTGGGGTGAAGGCATCCTCCTTTAAAAAAATATTATTTATACTTTTCAGATGTATACATTTCACTGATTTTGCAGCCATTTTGACATTTTGAAACTTGACTTCCTTCCCCTTCTTTCTGCAGTTCCTTAGGTGTGTTTTTAATATCTTCTACATATCCAAATTTACTTAACTTAGTCATTTTTTATCTTCTTTAAATATATGCACTTATGTAGCTGCACGTTATTAACAATAATCCTGTTTACAATTTGTCTGTAAATATTCAATAAACCATTTTCCATTCTTTTATAAAAAGTTTGCTATCTTGATTTCTTATTCTCCTGGTAGGTTTCGCCATTTCTGCATATTCCATCAGTTTTTGTATCCATTCTTCCTTTGTTGGGACTTCTTCTAGGGGTGAAGGCACCCTCCTCTGTCCCCGTGCTAGTTTGAGTTGGTTAGCTTTTCTAGTAGGGTGGTTTCCCATACATTTGGGAAACGTGGTCCATGTTCACTCCTCTGAAAAGTATCTACAGATGGTACCTAACACCAAGGAAGTGGTCTTACCCCCTTTTGAAGCCATCCAGGTTGGTGGCCTTAACTGCCTCTTGCAGGAGCTAGTTTGACAATACACTGCTGTACTGAAGCACTTTCTTTTATCTGTCTCAAATCTTAAGAAGCATGTAAGCCTAATACTCACTGCAGATGGTGACAGCAGTCACGAAATTAAAAGACGCCTGCTTCTTGGGAGAAAAGCAATGACATACCTAGACAGCATCCTAAAAAGCAGAGACATCACCTTGCCAACAAAGGTCTGTATAGTTAAAGCTATGGTTTTTCAGGTAGTGATGTATGGAAGTGAGAGCTGGACCATAAAGAAGGCTGATCGCCAAAGAATGCATGCTTTTGAATTATGGTGCTGGAGGAGACTCTTGAGAGTCCCATGGACTGCAAGAAGATCAAACTTCTCCATTCTGAAGGAAATCAGCCCTGAGTGCTCACTGGAAGGACAGATCCTGAAGCTGAGGCTCCAATGCTTTGGCCACCTCATGAGAAGAGAAGACTCCCTGCAAAAGTCCCTAATATTGGGAAAGATGGAGGGCACAAGGAGAAGGGGACGGCAGAGGACGAGATGGTTGGACAGTGTTCTCGAAGCTACCAGCATGAGTTTGACCAAACTGCGGGAGTCAGTGGAAGACAGGAGTGCCTGGTGTGCTCTGGTCCATGGGGTCACGAAGAGTCGGACATGACTAAATGACTAAACAACAACAAAAAGCCTAATGCGTGCTGTGGCTTGTTCACATCATGCACCTGGACCATTATCTTTCAGAGGCATCACTGCAATGTGCTTCAGAAGTCCATCGTTTTGTAATACCCTTAGCTCCTTGATGCCATCTTTCTTACCGGTAGGGTTTCAACACATATACTATTGGGTAATGATGGCAAACAGAAAGCTTTTCTCAGCCTGAGCTTGCAAGGACAGAAAAATATACCATTTTGTTATTTATCTCTCTGGGATTTTGAGTGAAGGGGAGGCAGGATAAAGGTCTGTGCTGGAAAATCCCAATCTCAATTCTTCCTGGTAAAAGTGTACTAAAAAACTAAACCACTGTCAATTGGGTGCTGAAATCAGCCTCAGCTGAATCACATCACCTTGCCTAATGGTAGGGCCGGGTCATCTGGGAGAGGAGCCAGCATGCACAAATTCAAATCTATGGTAAGCCATGACATCCATATGGGAAAATTGGCCTTGGTGCAAACTGACAGCTTTTAATGGAGAACAAGGAGTGTCACCAGCGGCCATAGTAGACATTACTTGGTTAGATGGACCAACAGTCAAAATAGCATCATGCGTGTTCCCTTTAAATAAGTTTGTTTGACAAGGACATCAAAGTTTCCTATCAAAAGAACATTAAAAATGGAATAATTTTCTTTGCTAACCTGGTTTCATAACTCAATACACTCCCAATAATAAATATATATATACACTTAAGCCGCATTGTGTTGATTGAATACTATATAATCTGAATATTTTCGGAATGATATTTGCCCAGCAACTGAAGAAAAAAAAGCTTACCTTTGTGGTTATAGTGGTACCTCAGGTTACAGACACTTCAGGTTACAGACTACGCTAACCCAGAAATAGTACCTCAGGTTAAGAACTTTGCTTCAGGATGAGAACAGAAATCGTGCTCCGGCGGCATGGCAGCAACAGGAGGCCCCATTAGCTAAAGTGGTACCTCAGGTTAAGAACTGTTTCAGATTAAGAATGGACCTCCAGAACAAATTAAGTTCTTAACTCAAGGTACCACTGTATTATTATTATTATTATTATTATTATTATTATTATTATTATTATGTGAAGTGATTAACTTTCTGGGCCGGAAATTAGCTCCTTTAAAGATATGAGCTAAATAATTGGTGTTTTATAGGTGAAAAAGAACACAGATGGATATGGAGGAGATAAAGATGTCCATTTGTCCTAATTCACAGAGGACAGATCTCTAGTTGAAAGATGGTCCATTAGAAGTCCAATTGAAAGGTAAATAACAGGTTAGCTGGCCTGTCTTCCTTCCTATTCTAGTGCTTGTGTGTATCTTGTGTGTGTGCACAGGCAGATTTTATGCATATAAAAACATCCTCATTTTTTGTGATGTATTTCAGAAGCACACAACTAATCACCCTAGAGAAGGAATTTTTAAAATCCCTTTGTAGAGTTTCCATTACTACTGTATTCCTTACTTGGTGCCTGAGAAGTGTTAACTTCTTCTTAGACATGGGTACTTTTACTGCTTTTTAAGAATACAAGAGAGGTCCTGCTGGAACAAGCCAAACACCCATCCATTCTATTTCTCTGGTAAGATCTGAATACCTTAATTGCAAAAAAAACAACCTTTAAGCGGTTTACAAAACCAATATAAAATGTTTGTCCAAATGCAGTTAAAACTAAACAGTAAAAACAAATTTACATAGAAATTATCGATACGGGTGAAACCAGCCAATTAAAACAGATATAAATAATAAAATTATATTTCTGGGACTCTGTCTAGAGTTGCTTAAACAAAAAAATATATATTAGCAGGTGCTCCAAGCAATGCATTGAAGGCCCCTTCCTAATACTAATCTAGTCCAGCTGCCTTTTATCTGACAAACATTTAGTAGCCAATCCGCCACAAACTAAAAAATAAGAAGTTCACAAAACCACCTTGCCGCCTCTGAACTGGAAATCCATCTGGATCTCCCCATTCAGTTTTGAAACATCATCTTGGATTAAGACGGCCATGTAATTGCACCCTGAGTTTGACCAAAACCAGGGGAACTGAAATAACACCCCCAATGCATGTTTCTGATCCGAGAAGGATTAGGAGTGCCTGGAAGTGTTGTGAGAAAGCCTTTTCCCAGGAGATCTCTCGCCCAGATAGCTGATCAGAGGCCTCTTTTAGTTTGTGAACTTCCAAGGCACCTTTCAGCACCCTTTGATGTGAGCTCTCTGCTTCCTGCCATGCCAAAATACAAAAAACAACAACACCCACCCTCGCTCTCAAACATTGTGTCGATGCAAATCGAACTTCTTTGGTCAACATAAACTCACCTAAGCCTGCGCTTTGAACTGCTAACACCTGGGAGACCAGATCCTGGGAGACCAGATCCTCGTAGACCTTAAAGATGGGGATTTAAGAGTATGTTTGCCTAGAAGATGCTCTATTATCTCCTTCTTAGCAAGCTCTCAAGGCATCCTATTAACTTAAGCAATGGAGGAGGAGCGATTTGCTTTGAAAAGCAACACAAGCCAGGAAAGAGAGTTAAAGTTCAAACTGTATCCTTTACTGCTCTCTCTCTCTGTGTGTTTAATGCAGTTGTTTGTGGGCAGGATGGGTGCAGGGGGGTCTTCAGGCACACTATATTTGTCAGAGTCCTTAAACAAATGACTTAAGGATGGAGTTTCCAGTCTTTAGAGCAACAGAGAGAGAGAGAGAGAGAGAGAGAGAGAGAGAGAGAGAGAGAGAGAGAAAGAGAGAGAGAGAGAGAGAGAGAGAGAGAGAGAGAGAGAGAGAGAGAGAGAGACTCCTTTGTGTTTGTGGATTCAAAGCAGGCTGTTAATGATACCTGAATGTAATTACTGTTTGTTATTGCTATGTGGTGTCTTCTTAAATAAAGGAGAAGAGAGGAAAGCAGAGGGTAAACAAACTTCATGGAGACCAAGAGAACTTCAAAAGCCAAGCTAGGGCCACCCCAGAGTCCAAACACAGCTTTCCAGCTCCCAGCTCCTTAAAAGCAACAAAAGAGTCTTGGGCACCTTAAAGACTGATTAGCAAATTTATTATAGCATAAGGAACTTTCATGCAGTAAAGTCTCCCACTTCATCAGATGCATAAAGGCATCGTCCTGACTTGCAGGCACACATTTAGCCACATATACAGGCATGGTTGGTTGGCTGAAATTGCAAGCCGTGAGGTCAGAGGAAAATGAAATGCAAAAGACTACAGAGAGTAATAATTATGTACTTAACAGTGGTAATTTGCAAAAAATTAAATTTAAAAATGTTAATTTTAATTTAAAATCCTAAACAGCCTCGGGCCAGTATACCTGAAGGAGCATCTCCACCCCCGTTGTTCAGCCTGGACACTGAGGTCCATCTCTGAGGGCCTTCTGGTAGTTCCCTCACTGCGAGAAGCGAAGGTACAGGGAACCAGGCAGAGGGCCTTCTTGGTAGTGGCACCTGCCCTGTGGAATGCCCTCCCATCAGATGTCAAAGAGATGAACAACTATGTGACATTTAGAAGGCATCTGAAGGCAGGAAGTTTTTAATGACTGATGTTTTAATGTACTTTTAATCATTTGTTGGAAGCAGCCCAGAGTGGCTGGGGAAACCCAGCCAGATGGGTTATTATTATTATTATTATTATTATTATTATTATTATTATTATTATTTTATTTATACCCTGCCCATCTGACTGGGTTGCCCCGGCCACTGTAAGGTAATCATGAATGGAGTTGTTCTAGGGGTGAACCAGTGGAGGAAAAAACTGAATAATATTATAATTTTAGAATATCTAACAGTGAAGATACACAGAATGAAAGGGTTTAAGCTCAGTGAGAAAGAGGAGGATTGGTTTGAGAAGATATTGAATTATTTGGGTAGGTTTGAACAATTTGGGGCACTTAAAATGTTAAAAGTTAAATAAACCTTGTGGATGGAGGAGTGTTAACGTATATAAAATTGTACATATGGTTAATTTGAATATGTTACTATTGATTATGTATACCCAATGTGTCAGCCGCCTTGGGGTTTCACTGTTTGTGTTTTGGTTGTTGGTAAAATAAAATAAAATAATAAAATAAAATAAAGTGAATGGAGTTGTTCTGCCTCATGTCTATTTTCGCTTCTTCTGATGGCCTGCTTTGTTAGATCTAGCCGCAGTTTCCAGAACCTTCTTTCCCCTTTTCATGCTGTCATCCCTTTTACCAGAGTGTGTTGCATTTTCCCCCATGCCTTTAAAGTTGCACTTGGATTACTTTCTGTTGTCACTTTAGGCGCTGGGCCAGCTGAACAGAGGCTGAACTGGAGATATAAATTTCACTTTCGTGTGTACACGAGTTACACAAACCCTGAACTGTAAGAAGCCTTCTATCCAAAAATGACATAAAATAATAATTGGTTTGTGCAATCCTTTACATGTCAGCGATGGAACTCGTGACTCTTAGGAAGCAGATTTTAAAGAAGCCAATATTTATTCAATTTCCCAGTGCGCCTCGTGGCTCGAAAGATTGGGGAGACTTCTGGTCTAGGTGCACACTGTACAGCTTGAATATCTGTGGGCTTCTCCAGATATCAAGCTGAACATGCCTAGGGGATTTGAAAAGATGCTTGAGGGCAGAGGAAAACTGCAGCAAAAGCTAGGTAAAGGTAAAGGGACCCCTGACCATTAGGTCCAGTCGTGGCCGAATCTGGGGTTGTGGCGCTCATCTCGCTTTATTGGCTGAGGGAGCCGGCGTACAGCTTCCGGGTCATGTGGCCAGCATGACTAAGCCGCTTCTGGCGAACCAGAGCAGCGCACGGAAACGCTGTTTACCTTCCTGCCGGAGTGGTACCTATTTATCTACCTCCACTCTGATGTGCTTTCAAACTGCTAAGTTGGCAGGAGCAGGGACTGAGCAATGGGAGTTCACCCCGTTGCAGGGATTTGAACCACCGACCTTCTGATCGGCAAGTCCTAGGCTCTGTGGTTTAACCCACAGCGCCACCCGCGTCCCCAGAGCAGTTTACAAGTAAATAAATACATAAATGACTGGCTCAGACTTAAAGACACAATTCAAAAGGAAAATGGACTAGGAGGGAGGTGCAAAAGCTAGGCCTGCTATAAAACTTTATTGAAAAGTAGTGAGGTTTGGAGTCATTTGCTTGGAAATTCCTGCCCCCCGGGGAACATGATCTTGGTAACTTCAGTTCCACTAGCCATGTTATAACAGCCGCACGCAGGCATAATCCTGCATCCCATTTTATGGGTGTTGCATGTGCAACAGTATTCTTAGACTCCAAGGAGAACTACTGGTTTCTAACCGACAAAGATGTATTGCAGCAGGACTTCAAACGATACAGTGACATGTGCAGAGAAAGGGAGATCATCTGCACACATTTACACCGAGAGGGGAAAATCGAGTGCTGTTTTACAACTGGAGCAATATTCCGAGAATCAAATCCACCAAGGGATAAAGTCAGCCCAGACTGTAAAGTGAGAAAAGGGGGAGGAAAAATGAAAATGTTCCATAGGCTTTAAAGGTCTCGGAATTTTAATACAATCTAATTTGACTGGCTGTGCTGTGGTCAAGGCTTTGGCGCTAGAGACAATGGAGGGGGAGGTTGCCAGCCCTGGCCCCAGAGAGTGCTCTGGTAACTTTTTGAAATGTTGCAGGATCTGTTTTTAAAGATACAAGAGCCTTCGCAAACTCTGAAGAGTGGTAGGGGACAAAATCTAGACTTGGAACTTGTATCAATGTTTAGTAGTTTCATGGGGAAGAGTGGTGTAACATCTGCCTTTGATGTAGAAGGCATCCAGATGGACCCCCAACATCTTCATGTGGGCATTAGAATGTCTCTCTTTTTAAACCCCTGGTAAGTAGAGGTAAAGGGACCCCTGACCGTTAGGTCCAGTCGTGGCCGACTCTGGGGTTGCAGCGCTCATCTCGCTTTATTGGCCGAGGGAGCCGGCGTACAGCTTCCGGGTCATGTGGCCAGCAGGATTAAGCCGCTTCTGGCGAACCAGAGCAGCGCATGGAAACGCCGTTTACCTTCCCGCCGGAGCGGTACCTATTTATCTACTTGCACTTTGACGTGCTTTCGAACTGCTAGGTTGGCAGGAGCAGGGACCGAGCTCACCCTGCTGCGGGGATTCGAACCACCGACTTTCTGATCAGCAAGTCCCAGGCTCTGTGGTTTAACCCACAGTGCCACCCACTTCCCGCTTTGATCTATAGGCTACCAGTAAAACGAGGCTGCATTTTATGCTGTACTCTAACTTATATTTTAATCAATTGTTTTTGTTTTGTTTTTGTTTTGTTCTTAATATTTTTAC
Source organism: Podarcis melisellensis (assembly GCF_964234715.1). Lineage (NCBI taxonomy): Eukaryota > Metazoa > Chordata > Lepidosauria > Squamata > Lacertidae > Podarcis > Podarcis melisellensis. The sequence continues at coordinate 14,787,655 of NC_138539.1, read as the reverse complement.
TGTATTTATATCTGGTGTTAGCTGGCCTGAGCCTGGTTTGGCCGGGGAGGGCAGGGTATAAATATTATTATTATTATTATTATTATTATTATTATTATTATTATTATTATTATACCTTCCACACCCAACAGAGACTTATCCATTTGTAATCTTGGAGTCAAGTCTACAAATCATGTCTTCTTCCCAGAGAGCACACGTTGCGGTGGGATCATCAAGACCGACCTCAATGCTGTTGTGGGCGGGCGCGATTGGAAAGCCACAACAACCCAACTGCTGGTCTCTTGAGGTCTTGGAGTCTTAACATGCAAGCTGGCCTTATAGCTACAACATCCAGGGTAATTTCTGCCATTTTCCCCTGCATCCCTCTCTGCCACCTGATTAGAAGATTTGGTGAACTTTAAAGCTTGCCACAATTCTGTGACCTTTTAATTGGTTCTAATAAGTGTATTGCTTAACTGCAGGTTTTCGAGTTCTCCCCACCCCACCCGAGGTTTTCTATGGACCAACATGATTACATTTTTTTCAAAACCCTGAGACGTGGTCCCTGCAGCCAGTGATTTGATGAGTTGCATGCTGCCTCAGGGACCATACAGTTGAAAAGCAGGATGAGAATACTGTAAATAAACTTGATGTTATAATCCTGGATAAGGAACAATGCCTTTAAGGTTTGGGGTGGGGGAATTACGCTCTAACAAGATGTTTTGTTATTGTATTGAATGTCAAATTCGGATCACATCCTGGGGTAAATGCTCAGTGTTTATTCAAACTCCATGCTGTTTCCATGAAAATTGGGATGTCTGGACAACTTCACTTGCCTTCGCATCTGGCTGAGATGTAGCAAAGCAACAAAAAGATGCTGGCTTTAGCCAGCCGTTGGGCTTATCCACACTTAATTTTCTCCTGCTCTTTCCAGGTGTATGCTTTAAAGCTCAACTGGAGCAAACAGCAATCCAAGGAAGACCTGAATTGACGTTTGCTCTGACTGAGCACTGAAGAGCAGGTTTTCGTGGGGGAAAGCTCTCGGGCAAAGAACCCCCAAACACTGAGCTTTTAAGCGCAGGCATGTGCCTGGAAAGTGCAAGGCAACAAATAAATGTAGATAAATAAGCCCACTGTCACAAATGAGGATTGTTGTTTAGTCGTGTCCGACTCTTGGTGACCCCATGGACCAGAGCACGCCAGGCACTCCTGTCTTCCACTGCCTCCCGCAGTTTGGTCAGGCTCATGTTTGTAGCTTCGAGAACATTGTCCAACCACCTCGTCCTCTGTTGTCCCCTTCTCCTTTTGCCCTCCATCTTTCCCAACATCAGGGTCTTTTCCAGGGAGTCTTCTCTTCTCATGAGGTGGCCAAAGTATTGGAGCCTCAGCTTCACGATCTGTCCTTCCAGTGAGCACTCAGGCCTGATTTCTTTAGGAATGGATAGGTTTGATCTTCTTGCAGTCCATGGGACTCTCAAGAGTCTCCTCCAACACCATAATTCAAAAGCATCCATTCTTCGGCGATCAGCCTTCTTTATGGTCCAGCTCTCACTTCCATACATCACTACTGGGAAAACCATGGCTTTAACTATACGGACCTTTGTTGGCAAGGTGATGTCTCTGCTTTTTAAGATGTTGTCTAGGTTTGCCATTGCTTTTCTCCTGGTTTATGTTAAAGGGTCTTTGAAGAGCAGAGAGGTAGCTCAGTTGGTTAGAGCGTGGTGCTGATTATGCCAAGGTTGCAGGTTCGATCCCTGTCTGGGACAGCTGCATCATCCTGCATTGCCGGGGGTTGGTCTGGATGATCCTCAAGGTCCCTTCCAACTCTAGGATTCTATGATTCTATCTTAAGGGAGTCCCTGAGGTGGAGGAACAGAGGGACAGGGCTCTTGGGTTCACACTGGCAGAGTGCAAGGTAACCTGGCAACTTTCCCCTTATTTCTCCCTCCCACCCCATCCTTCTCTTTGCTGGCCACCAGAAACAGCTGAGAGATGGGGGTGAAGTCACGATGGGGGTGAAGTCACGATGGGGGTGAAGTCACGACACTTGCTTCCCACCAGGTGGGTTGCTGTTGCAACAATTTGCAATTTGGTTCTGGCAGATCCTGCCAATGGCGGTGCAGTGATTCAAATGTCAGGCTCCGATATAGAAAACGCTCGTTCCGATCTCTATCCAGCTTTATTTATTTATTTATTTTAAATAATATTTTATTAAGTTTTAACAATAAAGAAATTCCAGAACAACAAATAGGGAAAAAAAACACACAGGAAAAATACAAAACCACAAAAATACAAAGTTACAAAATACAAAAATACAAACACTTAACATAAAAAAGAAAAAGAAGCACAAAAAACCCAAAAATCCCTCTTTTTTTAATTTCTCATCTTTGATTAACTTATTTTCCTGACTTTCTCACACCTCCCTTTTTTGTATCCCTTTTAAAAATTGATTCAGCAAATTCATATCCTATTAATTTATCCTTAATTATTTTTCTTCACATATTATAGCTTCAAATTTTCATCTATTATCAATCCAATCTTACATTTTACCTTGTTACTAGAACCCCTTCATTTCATTTCAATGTCATCAACATTCAGAAATTTTACAATGTTTCTGTAAATAAATTTTAAATTTCCTCCAATCTTCTTCCACCAACTCTTCTCCCTGGTCTCGGATTCTGCCAGTCATTTCCGCTCTATCCAGCTTTAAAGGCCACAGGCTAGATCTGAGCTAATCACTCAGACTGCTTACACCCTAACCCATTTGTAGTACCCCAAAAACGTAGTTTTTTCTCTCTCTGCCAGGAATCATTCATTCTCAAGCTCAACATGCTGCTTTCAATCTAGATTGATTCCAGATCCTGCCAATCCACAAGGGTGAGTGTCGTTAATTGTTTGGAAACCCTTCCCATGCGTAGTTTATCCATGGATGTAAGCTAGCCTTCCTAATGCTGACCCAGGATGGGGACAAGATGAAGATGGTAGCCAGGTTTCTTCAACACGCAGTGAGGATCTGTGAATGTTATGCAACAGTATTTTGATTGCTAGATTTTGCTGAGCGATTTTATTGCACTGCACCTTTCAGAACTTTGTCTATACAGTGGTACCTCGGGTTACGGACGCTTCAGGTTACAGACTCCACTAACCCAGAAATAGTACCTCAGGTTAAGAACTTTACTTCAGGATGAGAACAGAAATCATGTGGTGGCAGTGGGGGGGCCCATTAGCTGAAGTGGCACCTCAGGTTAAGAACAGTTTCAGGTTAAGAACGGACCTCCAGAACGAATTAAGTTCTTAACCCGATGTACCACTGTATGCCAATAAAGGCTGGAGACTGAAATTGGGTTAAACCAAAAATTTCCATCTTTGCGCATGCCCTGGGTGAATGAAAAAAGACGCTGTGGTTGTGATCTTAGTATACACCCACCTACAAGTCATTGGGCAAGTGTACATACCCCTCCCCTCCCCCAATTTATTTGGTCCCCCTACATTTGTTTTCAGTGTGCAATGAGCTTTTACTTTCAGAAGGAAACCAGCTTCTCAAGAAGCACTTTTCAGAGGCTTCTGTGACAGTGTCCTGTTGCGCCAGAAGGGGTTTAGTCATGCTGGCCACAAGACCCGGAAAACTGTCTGCAGACAAATACTGGTTCCCTTGCCCTGAAAGCAAAATGAGCGCCACACCCCATAGTCGCCTTTCACTGGGCCTAACCATCCAGGGGTCCTTTGCCTTTACCATTACCTTTATTATGCAATGTATCTAGACTGGCTGTGGACTATGTAGAAAAATACCAAGTGCTGGGTCTCCACTGATTCTAGGATAAAATGCTGTGCATTTGCAGCCACGATGTAGAGCCATGATTTATCCAAATCATCACTAAGCAAAACATCACACCTGGTGACCTGTCTAAGTCAAGGTAGTTCTGTAGTAAGGTAAAGGTAAAGGGACCCCTGACCATTAGGTCCAGTTGCGGTCGACTCTGAGGTTACTGCTCTCATCTCGCTTTATTGGCCAAGGGAGCCGGCGTACAGCTTCTGGGTCATGTGGCCAGCATGACTAAGCCGCTTCTGGTGAACCAGAGCAGCGCACAGAAACGCTGTTTACCTTCCTGCTGGAGTGGTACCTATTTATCTACTTGCACTTTGACGTGCTTTTGAACTGCTAGGTTGGCAGGAGCAGGGACCGAGCAATGGGAGCTCACCCCGTCACGGGGATTTGAACTGCCAACCTCCTAGGCTCTGTGGTTTAACCCACAGCGCCACCCACGTCTCAGTTCTGTAGTAGAACTTCCTAATTGCATAGAAATTTACTTATGTATGCTACTACAGCAGCAAGAACGTTACTTGCCCCAAAATGGAAAGAAGCAGAAGTCCCAGAAAAAGAAGATTGGCTACAAAAGCTTAAGGAATATGCAGAAATGGCGAAACTTACCGGAAGAATAAGAAATCAAGATGACAAACTGGAAATGGTTTATTGAATATTTACAGGCAGATTGTAAACAGATGAAAACATTAGCAGGATTAATGTAATAACCTGCAGTTTTATAAGAGTATATATTTACAGTAGATAAATAAATGAGCAAGTTAAATAAACTTGGATATGCAGAAGATATTAAAAAATTAATTTAAGGAACCGCAGAAAGAGGGGGAAGGAAGTCAAAATTTGGAAATGTTAAATCCACTGTAAAACTAATGAAATGTATAAATTTGAAAAAATATAAAAAACTATTTTAAAAAAGGAATTCAAGAAGTCTAGAATGGAGTGGTCAGTGCAGGCTCCTGAGAAATCCAGCTTTCTTTTTATTTCTTTAAATGACTCCTAACAAGTTTCTTGGCGTTATGGTTGGGAAGATATGCTGTGGAAGAACGTGCAATTCCTACTGAAGCCTGAGAAGTGCCTGAATAAGATTCCTAGTAGCTTATTTCAGGACTAAATAGAGGGGGGCAAAGTCCTCGGTCTCCACTGAATCTAAAATAAAACTCATAAAATCATAGAATTGTAGAGTTGGAAGTAACCCCCAAGGCTAATCTAGTCTACCCCCCCCCCCCACGCAGTGTTCAACGTGGAGCTTGAACCCACAGCCCCTGAGATTAAGAGTCTCGTGCTCTACCGACTGAGCTATCTAGTTATGTATACGTAAGCATTCAGTTGGAAGGTGAGTCCTGTCTGACTGAGCCCTAACCTACCTTACAGGGTTGTTGGGAGCCAAAATTCTGCCCCGAGTTCCTTGGGAGAAAGGTAGCACATAGATCTAAAGGCAGCACGTAGATCTGCCGTTCCGCACACTCTCCAAATGGCAGCTTCTTCTTTCCTTGTAGGGCACCCTGCCAAACCCCTGTTCTTCCCCGCAGCAAATCAAGAGCTATCACCGGCGGGTAACAACTTGCAGACACAACTCACTGGCTGGGAAATGTTCCTGACAGCAACAAGGAAGCTCACATTATCCATCCCTCGTATCCGTGAAAAAAGCTTAAATCAGGTACGCCACAGAGCTGGGTTTACTGATCAAAGCAAATTCATTCCAGACAAAAACAGAAAGGAGGCTCAATTATTTCCTAGTAGGGCTTAATGGGCTGCAATTGAGGAGAAGCATTTTTATGAATTAAGGGGTTGAGTTATGGTGATCAATGAGGTGCCAATCAAAGGGCCCTTCCTCCCAGGCAGGTGATGAAGGGCGCTTGCTAGAGTGCAGCTGGAACCACATGAAATGACCTTGACTCTAGTTAGCAACTGGAAGGATGCCAAGTCAGTCATATTCCATATTAGCACAGCAGATGTGAGGGTGCTGGTCCCTTGAAGCCTAATTATCAGTGCTGCTTATTATCCCAGTTGCTAGCGCAGGACCATCAATGGGCACATTAGTTCAAGGTGTATAACACTTACTGCTGAAGTTGCTTCTGATACTGCAGTCCCCAGTATTTACCCAGTTATGGCCAATATGCCCTCATGGGCCAGATTAGGACCTTTGCTGGACACAGGTTGGTCCATGTTCACCCTAAGCCCTCTTGAGGCATTATAACTAGGGGTTCAGCCAACACACAAGAGAAGGGCAATGGGAACAAGTGTAGATCTTGCTCTGTTACTATTCTGGTTTCTTTCCGCTCTGGTTTAGGGTACGATTGCTGTTTTGCTCAGGGCTTGCTTGCTGGAATTTTGTTGCCCATGGTGAGACCAGGATGCTGGAGAGCCAGTGTGCTGTAGTGGTTAGCGTGTGGGACTAAGACCTGGGAGACCAGGGTTCAAATCTCTGCTCTGCCATGAAGATTAGTGGGTGAACTTGCAGGGGCGGAGGAAGGGGGGTGCAGTGGGTGATCGCTTGCAGAGGGATTTTGAAATTAGGCTAAGCGCTGAAGGTTGATCACCTCTCATGTGGACCTGAGCCTGTTGACATTTTTTACTGAAAGGTGCAATGGGGAGTGAGAGCAGTGTCAGTCTGGGTGGGGCAGGCATGCAAGTGAAAAATGAAGGCACTCTAGGCTCCATCAAGCATCATAGACGAGCAAGGGATGTGAGAAATGGACAGTGCCCTTTTGATATTTGTGAGGATGTCAAAGAGCCAGATAATATGGCTAAAAGGAGAAGGAGAATCCATGGCTGAGGGTGGTGTCCCCTCCTGTCGCAGCCGCCCTTTCACAGGGGCAGAGGGCCTTCTTGGTAGTGGTGCCCACCCTGTGGAACCCACCAGATGTCAAAGGAAAAAACAACTCCAGTGGACGCTCGGGTTGCGAACATGATTCATGCGGGAAGCACATTCGCAACCCGCAGCGCCGCGTTTGTGCACACACAGGTTGCGATTTGGTGCTTCTGCGCAGGTGCAAAGTGTGATTTAGCACTTCTGTGCATGCACAAGCGCCAAAACCCGGAAGTAACCTGTTCTGGTACTTCCAGGTTCAGCGCAGTGCACAACCCAAAATCGTGCAACCCAAAGCATCTGTAACCCGAGGTATGACTGTACCACACTTTTAGGAGACATCTGAAGGCAGCCCTGTTTAGGGAAGCTTTTAATATCTGAAGGACTGTTGTATCTTAATCTTTTGTTGGAGCCACCCAGAATGGTTGGGGAAACCCAGCCAGATGGGCAGGGTATAAATAAATTATTATTATTATTATTATTATTATTATTATTATTATTATTATTATCTCCATTAAATTGCACAACTTTTATCCTGACAGTTCTGCAAGAGGACACTGGTTGCTGGTTATAGAGGTCTGCCTGTCGAGAAGAGCCAAAATCAGGCACCCCTATGCATACATCCCCAGAGTTTTGCTTCGTAATTTCCGTTTTTCCTTTCCGACTGAAATTTCACCAGAACTGGGGTGGGACAAAGGCTTAAGGTAATTCCTGGAATCACAATTAAATCCAGCCAATGGGGGGCACATAAGGTCTGGGGGAAATCCCACTGGGATTTCAGGTAGGATTCAATCACGTACCAGCAAACTGAGGTCTCGGAATCAGAGTTGATCTGGAGGTCTTGCACAACGACCCTGCTTCCCCAAACAATTAGACTTTTTGCAATAAGTGACCGGGGTGGGGGTGGGGGTGGGCAGATGCATTGGAAAAGCGTATGGTAATGCTTTGAACACACCCTCACCTAATCTCCCTGCAAACGAATGAGGATGAATATTCAATGAACAGGTAAGCTAGAACGAGCCTTTGTGAACCACTTGCATCCTTTGTGTGATTTGTACATGTGTGCAAATGTCTCTCTTTCTCGAACACACAATGCTAAAATCAATTGTGTATTGGTTCTAGTTTTATTATTGTTAAAAGCGGCTAGAAAAGGAGACGGGGAGTAGCCTTCCAAGGAATAATAATTCATTGAGACCCTGTCTGCCTTTCTTGGCACTGTCCCGCACCAGGCAGCTGGCCTGTAATGGCATTTTAATGGTGTCATAATACGGTGCTTCTTTTAGGCGTGTCAAGTAGTAATGCTTCATCACACTCCCACTTTTGGCAAGCGCTGCCACTAAGCATGGCCTGCGGGGGTTTCATATAAGCAGCCATGTCTGCATCCAAGTATACTTTCAAAGTCTATATTACCAAAGATCCCCAGAGGCCACAGCAAAGAAAAGAAGAGAAATGAAAGGAACATATATCTCTGTGTTTCTCCCCCTCCCCCCCACCTCTATTTCTTCTTCTGTGGCATATTCTCATCTAACTGTATGCAATTCATACAGCTGCATAAAGCAGTTTATTGCAGGGAGTAATTTTGAATTGTTTCTTTAACTTACCTCAGGGTGTTGTGACCCAGCGTAGTTTAACCTGGGTTATAAAGTGTTCGTGCTGCTTCCGTTGCGAGGAAAGTGGGATTTTGTGTGAGTTTTAGGGGAGAGACTGAATTTTGTTGTTTAGTTTAATTATTATAAATTTAATGTTTGGATATTGTCTTATTTGTGTGCCACCATTGGCTATGCAAATGTAATAAGTGGCGCTGCGGGTTAAACCACAGAGCCTAGGGCTTGTTGATCAGAAGGTTGGCGGTTTGAATCCCCATGACGTGGTGAGCTCCCGTTGCTCGGTCCCAGTTCCTGCCAACCTAGCAGTTCGAAAGCATGTCAAAGTGCAAGTATATAAATAGGTACTGCTCCGGCGGGAAGGTAAACGGTGTTTCCGTGCGCTGCTCTGGTTTGCCAGAAGTGGCTTAGTCATGCTGGCCACATGACCCAGAAGCTGTACGCTGGCTCCCTCGGCCAATAAAGCGAGATGAGCGCCGCAACCCCAGAGTCGGCCACGACTGGACCTAATGGGGTAAAGGGGTCCCTTTACCTTTACTTTAAGTAGTAATAAGACGAATTCATCCCATTTTTATACCACCCACTTTATTTGAGATGGGATGGCATGGCATGCGTAGTCTTTTGTCTTCCTGACCCCCACCCTGTATAGCAAAGGGCCATCTATGGTCTCAGAGTTAGGCTGCGGTCTTGTATGTATTTACTTGGGAGAAAGTCCCACTGAGCTCAATTGGGCTTACTTCAGAGGAGACATGTACACAACTGTACTGTTACAGGTGCTTATTTGAACCAATGAACTCACATGTCCTTGCCTTTGTACTGAGTTGTGTTTTTCAATTAAATTGTACACTGTCCTGCACTTACTTCAAGGTCTCAAATAGGCAGCTAGACCGAGCTTTCTGTAATATGCACATTTATTTGAGCATAACTGATTAATTGGCTAAAAGGCAGAGGGTTAACAGTGCAATCCTATACATGCCTACTCAGAAGTTAAGTCCCACTGAGTTCAATGGGGCTCATTCCCAGGTAGGTCTGTATAGGATTACAGTCTTAATCCACACAAAAAATACCCATCAAAATCCCCCAGCCTTCAAATCAGTTGACAGCCCTAATGGCTTCCATTCTAATCTTAACAGAATTTAAACTTACCAAAAAGAAAAGGAAATGGTTTACATCCTGCCACTTGGTACTGAGGGGCAAAAGAAGGAGACTATTAAAAATGTATATAATATGAAACTAGGAGGTCACTACAGGTTACTCTCCAGGAGCACCGACAGAGCCATGCGGAGAAATTAATGCCTGCCTTGAAACTGTTCCATTAATATAAGTTTCCTTCTAGCTCTGTATAAAATCAAACGGATTGCTCAGTGTCTCATTTCTATTGAAATGTGTTTTCAATTTAGAATTTCTTCCCGCCCGCCCCCCTGCACCCGCTCACTTCCAAATCTACCCGCTAATATCCAAAAAGAGGGGGCCCAAATGCTGTTCTGACAAAATGTCCCTCTATAGCTTGTGGGTAATGAAACCCAGACGAACTTGCTGCCCATCGAAGAACAGCAAATGTGGTTTTCAAAACGATGGGTGGGTAGGCAAGGGAATTAAGGAGCAAGTGAGGAGCACCACTTGGGGAAGCGAAACAATACTGAAGAGATAGCAAAGTGGGACAGGAAGAGATGTAGAAGATGGGCGAATCTGAATATTTGGGTTTCTTTCAGTTTCTTGTTTTCCCAATCTTAAGTTCTGTTTTCCATCCGTTTTTGAAAAACCAGCCACATGAAAATTCATCGCCATGTTCCTGGCATGGAGAAAGTGGACAGAGACAAGTTTTCCTCCCACTCGAATAAAATTTGAATTCACGGACCTCCAGTAAAGTTGAAGGCTGGGTGGTGCAGTGCAAAGCTGAACTATGGAACTCCCTCCCTCAGGAGGTAGCATGGCTTTAAAAGAGAACTGGACAGATTCATGGAGAAGAAGACTATCAATGGTTACCAGTGGTGTAGTGAGGGTTGCCAGCACCCAGGGCTGCATGGAGAGGTGATGGGAGGGAAGCAAATGGACAGTGTATGCATGCATATTTGACTGCCTAACCGCATCCATGTCACCCAGGAGATCGCAGCCGCAGAGATAAGAAAAGAAGAGTTGTTCCGTTATCTGGAGAGGTCACACCAAGCATAGGCAAACTCAGCCCTCCAGATGTTGTGGGACTACAGCTCCCATCATCCCTAGCTAACAGAACAAGTGGTCAGGGATGGGAATTGTAGTCTCAAAACATCTGGAGGGCCGAGTTTGCCTATGCCTGGGTCACACACACAAACACACACACACACACACACACAAGCTGCTTTACCAAGTCAGACCATTAGACCAACTGGCAGTGTCTCTTTAGAGTTTGAGACAGGAGTCTTTCCAAGAAGAAGAAGAAGAAGAAATTATTTATACCCCACCCATCTAGCTGGGTTTCCCCAGCAATTCTGGGTGGCTCCCAACAGAATATTAAAAACATGAGAAAACATCAAACATTAAAAACTTCCCTAAACAGAGCTGCCTTCAGATGTCTTCTAAAAGTCAGATAGTTGTTTATTTCCTTGACACCTGATGGGAGGGCATTCCACAGGGCAGGCACCACTACTGAGAAGGTCCTCTGCCTGGTTCCCTGTAACCTCACTTCTCGCAGTGAGGGAACAGCCAGAAGGGAATCAGCGCTGGACCTCAGTGTCCGGGCAGAACGATGGGGGCGGAGACACTCCTTCAGGTATACTTACCTAGACTTACCTGAAGCTGCTGGGGCTTGAACCTGGGACCTTTTGAATGAAAAGCAGATGCTCTTCCACTAAGCTGTGCCCTTTCTCTGCGCTTCCTCAGGCTTCCAGAACTCTCCTTCAGAACCTCCTCACACACCTCTCTCACTATTTCTGATTCCCAGAAACCTATATTCAGAAGTTTCACTGCCTCCAGGCAGAGCATAGACCACCATGGTCAGCAGCCACCGAGAACTTCCATGAATGCATTTTCCTTGGTACATCTTGTTCACCTTGCAGGAAGCAGCTAGGCCTTGCCTACTTGTTCTGACTCCTGACCTGCGCTCTGGCCCCAACTCAGATCTCCATGCGTCAGATACACCAAGCGGCCTGCAATGCCCCTGTTGATCCATCTGCATTATATTATGTCCTCATTTATTACCAAGTGTGGTTTTCAAAGGGGATTCATTAGAGAGACGCAACCCGTTGCACAACGAAGGGACTGTTTTTCTTCCCACCGCTCTCGCCTTCCCTCCTCTTCTCAAGTTTCTCTTTCCCTCCCTTGCGATGGCAGGGATATGAGATGCTGGTGGGACAATATTTTGGATCCAACGCCAGTTCATCTGTTCTGGACAATTAATGTGGGTGGCAAACAATACCTGACTCAACCCTTTCCCACCTCTCCTTTCTTTTTGGTGGCTGCCAAAACCATGAGAAGTGGTTAATTATCTTCTACAGCCTGTCTCTTACTTAATAAGGTGCCGGACTGCTGCACTTCAGTCTGGAAAATCTGGCTTCCTCCTAAGAGAAACAAAGGAATAATTATATGCCTGTGCAAAGAGAGAGAAAATAAATATGTTTCATAGGAGAAATAATTTCAATAAGCGCCTAATTTGTGTTTTAAGAAAAAGCTCCTAGGATTCATATGTTCAGGCCCAATGCACAGTCCACACCTTGGGTAGCCACTTATCCATTGCCACAAAGAGGACACATATTTGCCTAAATGTAATGGTTCCAAGTGGTTGCTTGAGAGCAAGCAGGCAATTACCTGCCTACTTGGCTGTAAAGCCTTGCTTTAGCCGCAAAACAAACGTTATCTGTCCAGAGCGCCACTCTTCCGTGGCTGGCTCATTCACTGGCAGAATCCGTGAATGGGTGGCCCTTAAATTTTCCCCAGCAAAGTAATTTCTTGACGCCCAGTCTGCACCTCCCCTCTCTGCGTGGAAGCTTACTGCGCAAAGAGGGCGTGGGTAATGGAGGACCCCTCTCCTCCCCCCTTTGCCCAGGCAAGGTCTCCTGGCACTGCCTCACCTCCTCCGAGCCCTGAAGCTCCTCTCCACTGGAGGTGTGGTTACTCTCCTCCGTTGAGGAGGAGCTACTTCTCACAATCCTCGGAGGCTCTCTGTACTCCATCCGGCTTTTCCTCTCTCCCTCCTGAACCATGGCAGTTCCGTGACAATAAAATTTGCATTTGCTCATTTATATGTATAGAATCATAGAATCTTAAGAATTGGAAGGGACCCCACGGGTCATCTAGTCCAACCCTCTGCAATGCAGGAATCTCAGTTAAAGCATCCATGCCAGATGGCCATCCAACCTCTGTTTAAAAACCTCCAAGGAAGGCGAGTTCACCACCTCTCATGGGCGTCTGTTCCACTGCTGAACAGCTCTTACTGTCAGAAAGTTTTCCAAATGTTTAGACAGATTCTCCTTTCTTGCAACTTGAAGCCATTGGTTCGAGTCCTACCCTCCAGAGCGTCATTTATAAAGACATTAAACAACAATGGGCCCAGGACAGAACCATGTGGAACCATGTGGCACCCTATTTGTCACTTTTTTTCAGGGTGACGAGGCACCATTAATGAGTACTCTTCGGGTCCGGTCAGTCAACCAGCTACAAATCCACCTAACAGTTACCTCATTCAACCCATATTTTACCAGCCTCCTTGCGAGAATATCATGGGGGACTTGGTCAAAAGCCTTACTGAAATCAAGATAGACAAAGATAAGATGAAATAGTGAAACCAGTAGAATTAGAAATAGACCTCATAACAGGAAAGATTAAGAAAAGTGATGGATAATGAAAATAATAAGAAGCAAAATGTATAAGGAAACTAATATAACTAACAGTAGTTGTAAATGAATACAGACAGACAACAAGAATTGTATAAACATGAGGATTTATTTGTTTATGGATACACTATGGACAAATATGGAAAATGAATAACAATATACAAAATGGAAGAAAATAATGCGATAAAATTATATGTGACATAAAAAACCAGAAGAAGGAAGGAGAGAAGTCAGCTCTGAAGAGCAAGTATAAATGTAAAATGTAATACAATAAGTGTACAATGGTACCTCGGGTTACATACGCTTCAGGTTACGTACGCTTCAGGTTACAGACTCCGCTAACCCAGAAATAGTGCTTCAGGTTAAGAACAGAAATCGTGCTCCGGCGGAGCGGCGGGCGGCAGCGGGAGGCACCATTAGCTAAAGTGGTGCTTCAGGTTAAGTACGGACCTCTGGAACTAATTAAGTACTTAACCTGAGGTACCACTGTATGTGGAATTCTAATTGAAAAACTAATAAAGATTATTTGGAGAGAGAAAAAGAGATCAAGATACACTATATCCACAGCATTTCCCTGATCCACCAAGTTTGTAATTCCATCAAAAAAAGAAATCAGATTCGTTTGGCATGACCTATTTTTGATAAATCCATGCTGGGTTGTAGTAATCACAGCATCCTTTTCTAAATGCTCACAGACCAACTGTTGAATTAGCTGTTCTTGGAGCTTCCTTGGTATCCATGTCAAGCTCACCGGTCGGTAGTTACCTGGGTCTTCCTTTCCCCCCCTTTTGACAGTGTTTGCCCACCTCCAGCCTGTAGTGACATCACCTATTCTCCAAGAATTCTCAAAGATAATAGAAAAAAGCTCTAAAATTACATTCACGAGCTCCTTTAGTACCCTTGGACGCAGCTCATCAGGCCCGGGAGATTTGAATTCACTTAAAGTAGCTAGGTGTTCCCGTACTACCTCTTTTCCAACTTGGGCTGCAGCTCCCTCCTTACCTCATTTTTTTCTGTTATCACCAGGTAGCACGTTTATTTTATTCAGTAAGGTTTATATATGCTTCACACACAAAATAAATAAATCTCCAAGCAGTCTCCCTAAAACTGGAATGAAAGAGTAAAAACTAGCAGTGGAAACAAACTTTTAAAAGTGGTCACTGTAATCAAATTATCATCAAAATATAGACACAAACAGCAGAGACATCACCTTGCCAACAAAGGTCCATATAGTTAAAGCTATGGTTTTCCCAGTAGTGATGTATGGAATTGAGAGCTGGACCATAAAGAAGGCTGATTGCCGAAGAATTGATGCTTTTGAGTTATGGTGCTGGAGGAGACTCTTGAGAGTCCCATGGACTGCAAGAAGATCAAACCTAACCATTCTTAAGAAAATCAGGCCTGAGTGCTCACTAGAAGGACAGATCCTGAAGCTGAGGCTCCAATACTTTAGCCACCTCATGAGAAGAGAAGACTCCCTGGAAAAGACCCTGATGTTGAGAAAGATGGAGGGCACAAGGAGAAGGGGATGTCAGAGGATGAGATGGTTGGACAGTGTTTCTCGAAGCTACCAGCATGAGTTTGACCAAACTGTGGGAGGCAGTGGAGGACAGAAGTGCCTGGCGTGCTCTGGTCCAGGGGGTCATGAAGAGTCAGACACGACTAAATGACTAATCAACAACAAAGCAGTTTTTAAGAGTGTAGGAACATAAAAAGATCCTGCAGGATCAGGCCAGTGGCCCTTCTAGCCCAACAGCGTCTTCTCACAGTGGCCAGGTAGATAGCTGTGGGAAACCCGATAGCATGACCCGATAGCAGAAGAGCACTCTCCCCTTCTTTGGTTTCTAGCAACTGATATTTGGCAGAGGCAGAGGATAGTGGTCATTGCAAGTAGCCATCAAGAGCTTTATCCTCCATGGATTTGCCTGATCTTCTTTTGAAGTCATTCAAGTTAGTGGCCACCACTGCCCCATCGAGATGCACATTCCATACCCAAGCCATCTAAAGGCAGCCTTGTAAAGGGAAGTTTTTTTTAATGTTTAACGTTTTATTATGTTTTTATATATACTGGAAGCTGCCTGGAGTGACTGGGGCAACCCAATTAGATGGGCAGGGTATAATAATAATAATAATAATAATAATAATAATAATAATAATAATAATAATAGAATAGGATGTCCCTATTTTCATTGGATAAATGTTGGAGGGTATGCTGCACCAATTTTACTAGGACATCCTGAAACTACAGAAGCCATCCTGATTGGATCCCAGAATGTCCCATTTCCCACCTTCCAGCGCCACCACTGAGCTTGGGGAGGAGCATGAACTTACAGCCCGCCCTTGAGCTTGCAGTGGCGCTGTGCTCTCACGCGAGTCAACAGACACCCACCAGAGTGCAGCAGCAAAAGATGTGTGAGCTGGGATGGCCCAATCAGTAGAGAATCATAGAATTTGCAGAGTCGGAAGGGACCACAAGGGCCATCTAGTCTAACCTCCTGCAATGCAGGAATATTTTGCCCTTGGGACTCAAACCCATGATCCTGAGATTGAGACTCTCGTGCTCTACCGATTGAGCTATCCTTCAGATGGGAAGTGGAATAACCATGCATGCTTCCGCCTTAAGCTTCTTGGAGGAGGAAGGCTGGGATGAACAACAGAGAAATGGCGCCGACCATCGAATCCAACTTTTCTTCCATAGAATGCACTTATGCATATCTTCTATAAGGAAAAACACAGATCCATCCTACAGTGGTACCTCGGGTTAAGTACTTAATTTGTTCCGGAGGTCTGTTCTTAACCTGAAGCACCACTTTAGCTAATGGGGCCGCACGATTTCTGTTCTCATCCTGAAGCAAAGTTCTTAACCCGAGGTAATATTTCTGGGTTAGCAGAGTCTGTAAGCTGAAGCGTATGTAACCTGAAGCATATGTAACCCGAGGTACCACTGTATTAACTTCAAGGAGTTCCCTTGCTGCTGCTGAGATCAGCCGATCAGTGTTGGAAATCTTCTGTCATTACCTGAAGTGCATTGACCAGGAAACGGACACTGTGTGGCCCTGAGTTCTGATGGCAGAGACCCCTCCCCTCACTTGCCACCTCCTTTTCTGACATCTGGTAACAAAGTGCAGCTCCCTTCTGAAGAAGTCCGTGGGAGGTTAAAGGCTAATGATATCAAAACCCTGAGGCTGTCTGGTTTATTGTAAGCCTTGTTTGCTTTAGATCGAGCTCATTGATCGGAATGAAACACCCACCACTGGGAAAGGAAATGTCTTCAAAAGTGAATTAGCAGCCTGGGTCTCAAAAAAGGAGATTGAGGTGGAGGAGCTCGGGATGGAGTCGGCTTTCAGAAATAGGCTGCAGCCTCATTAACTGGGGTTAATGGCATTTTCCTTCTCCTAGATGGGCAGCCTTCTCAAACTGATGAGCCCCACCTGCCCCAATACGAAATGTAGGTTCACATATAACACCTTATAAAACCTTATCCCATCAGAGCTTAGCATCCCTAGAGGAGGGCGTTTGAACAAAGGATCAAGATCCTTGCTGGGTACAAGAAACTAATCATATAGTTCTCTGTTGGTGACCTGTTTTATCTACCTAGCTTCCTAGCTACCAGCACCAGACCAGCAGCTATTCCATCAGGTTGCAGCGGAATAGGGGACAGAATGGATGCCAGACCATGCCATCAGCACATCTAAGAGACCAGCAACTTTCGTTGCATCCTCTTATTGAATTTTTTCATCCCAGCCGGTCATTAGAAGAACCTGCAACTGAGAACTTGAACCCAAGTTTTCTTTCCTGCTCCTCCCTCCTAGTCCATTTTCCTTTTGAATTGTGTCTTTAAGTCTGAGCCGGTCATTTATGTACAGTGGTACCTCGGGTTACATACGCCTCAGGTTCCATACACTTCAGGTTACAGACTCTGCTAGCCCAGAAATAGTGCTTCAGGTTAAAAACTTTGCTTCAGGATGAGAAGAGAAATCGTGCTCCGGCGGCGTGGCAGCAGCAGGAGGCCCCATTAGCTAAAGTGGTGCTTCAGGTTAAGAACGGACCTCCGGAACGCATTAAGTACGTAACCAGAGGTACCTTTGTATTTTAGTGACTTGTAAGCTGCTCTGGGGACGTGGGTGGCACTGTGGGTTAAACCACAGAGCCTAGGACTTGCCGATCAGAAGGTCGGTGGTTCGAATCCTCACGATGGGGTCCCGTTGCTCGGTCCCTGCTCCTTCCAACCTAACAGTTCAAAAGCACATCAAAGTGCAAGTAAATCAATAAGTACCGCTCTAGCGGGAACGTAAATGGCGTTTCTGTGCGCTGCTCTGGTTTGCCAGAAGTGGCTTAGTCATGCTGGCCACATGACCTGGAAGCTGTACTCCGTCTCCCTCAGCCAATAAAGTGAGATGAGCGCCACAACCCCAGAGTCGGTCATGACTGGATCTAATGGTCAGGGGTCCCTTTACCTTTACCTAGAGATGCGGGGAGGGGAGTGAAATCTGAGGGAAGCGAATGAACACACATGGAGACTAACACTCTTTTTGAGAGAGGAGAAAAAAAACCCATTCCTCAAAAGGTAGCATTTGGTCAGGGACAAGTCTCTATCTTCTAAAAAAAGGGACTATCTCTGGTAAACACAGGGAGTTAAAGCGGATCAAAGAATCTTTGCATATGACCACACATGATAATGTTTCTCCTGATAATGATGCTGTCACCTCGTCATGTTCAGGAAATCTTGGGGCATATGAGGCAAGTCACCAAAGCATACAAAAGATGTCCCTGAACTGAACTGACCTGACCTGAGATAGAACTCAGTTTATATTTAAAAGTACTTTTCAAAAAACAAAACAAAAAACCCAGAGTCCTTTTGTTGGGGATAACTCAGACAAAAATTCCCAGGTACAGTGGTACCTCGGGTTAAGTATTTAATTCATTCCGGAGGTCCGTTCTTAACCTGAAACTGTTCTTAACCTGAAGCACCACTTTAGCTAATGGGGCCTCCTGCTGCTGCCGCGCCGCCGGAGCACAATTTCTGTTCTCATCCTGAAGCAAAGTTCTTAACCTGAAGCACTATTTCTGGGTTAGTGGAGTCTGTAACCTGAAGCGTATGTAACCTGAAGCATAAGTAACCTGAGGTACCACTGTATCGGAAAAGGTTATTTATGTATGCCACTACTGCGGCTCATGTTTTGTTAGCCCAAAAATGGAAAATGAGCGAAGTCCCAACTAAAGAAGAATGGTGACTTAAACTGATGGAATATGTGCAGCTTGCAGACCTAACATATAGAATAGAAGAACAAGAAGAATACATGTTTAGAGAAGATTGGAAAGTGTTTATTGAATATATAGGGGGGGGAATTGTGTATATTTGAAAATGTGGGCAGCATTAATATTCAACAGTGTAAATAAGTTTTGATGGATAATAATGGGATACTGAATGGTTTAGTTTATATAAAATATGCAGGTATTTCTGCTGTGCAAAATGAACTTTGGAAAGAGAGGAAGGGAAGTTATTGATATTTTAAGGTTTTTAAGTGATTATTCTAAAATGTAATACACACACACACACACATATCAGTCTATAAGCCCACAGGTCTTCATATGTCCATAGGCCGTGTGTGGGTGCAGGATCTGATCCCCTTGCAAATACTCCCTTTTTGGGAAAAGTGATTGAGAGGGTTGTGGTGCAACAGTTTGCAAGCACTCTTGGATGAAAGTGGTGATCTTACCCCATTCCAGCTGGGGTCTGGCCTGATTATGGGACTGAATCACCCATGGTCGCCCTGTTGAAAAAACGACAGGGGGAACGTGACCCTATTATTCTTACTTGTTCTCTCAGTGGCTTTGGATACCATTGACCATGGTATTCTCTTGAATTGACTCCGTGAGTTGAGAGAAAGACAGCAGGGTGCAATGGTTAGAGTATCCAACGAGGATCTGGGAGACCAGGGTTCAGATCATCACTCTCTCACTGACAATGGACCAGTCACTGCTTCTCAATCTCACATGGTTGTTGTTGATTGAATGAGGAGGGGAAGAGGCATGTATGCTGCCTTGAACTCCTGGGAGGAAAAGGTGGGATATATAAGCAATGCATAAATAAATAAATATAAGGGATACTGTTCTACAACAATTTTATTATTTGCATGCCACCCATCTGACAGGGGTGCCTCGGCCACTCTGGGCTGCTCCCAACAGAATATTAAAAACACGATAAAACATCAAACATTAAAAACTTCCCTAATGTATCTAAGAGGGATGCGGGTGGCGCTGTGGTCTAAACCACAGAGCCTAGGGCTTGCCAATCAGAAGGTCAGAAGTTCGAATCCCCATGATGAGGTGAGCTCCCATTGCTCGGTCCCTGCTCCTGCCCACCTAGCAGTTCGAAAGCACGTCAAAGTACAAGTAGATAAATAGGTACTGCTCCAGCGAGAAGGTAAACGCCATTTCCATGCGCTGCTCTGGTTCACCAGAAGCAGCTTAGTCATGCTGGCCACATGACCTGGAAGCTGTCTGCGGACAAATGCCGGCTCCCTTGGCCTATAGAGTGAGATGAGCACCGCAACCCCAGAGTCGACCACGACTGGATTGAGCATGCTCAGTGGCTACAGAATTCTGAGTGTCTGATAGGGAAATGGAATACTGCAGGGAGGGGGGATGGAATAATGGAATATCTAAATTGTAAATTGCTTGGAGGTACCTCTAAGGAAGTGATTTATCAATCAAACTAGCACCAAATAAATAACATCATCCTTTGGCTCATGCATCAAGAAGCCAAGGTCCTATCAGCCTCTTTGAAAATTCCTGGAGTAGATTTCAGAATCCGAAATAGATTCTTCAGTGCATTATAGAGTTTTGGTAGTGTAGAATGCATTCCTTCTGCCACCCTCCAAGACCTTTTGGAGTAGAACCAAGATATTCCTCAACTCCGTATTCTAGACAGTACAAACCAGTTAGCATATGAAACAAAATAAAATAAAAACATAAAAAAATCCTTCCAGTTGCACCTTAGAGACCAACTAAGTTAGTTATTGGTATGAGCTTTCGTGTGCATGCACACTTCTTCCATGCACACGAAAGCTCATACCAATAACTAACTTGGTTGGTCTCTAAGGTGCTACTGGAAGGAATTTTTTTTAAAATTTATTTATTTTGTTTTGTTTCGACTACGGCAGACCAACACGACTACCTACCTGCAGTTAGCATATGGTTTGCCAGCGAAATGAAAGTTGCAGCATTTATCCAGATGGCATCTCTTTGCTGAGGAGAGCATTGGACATAATCACACTTACATTTTTGATTCAGGTAGGTAGCTGTGTTGGTCTGACGCAGTCAATATAATAAAAAAAATTAAAAATTGTCCAGTAGCACCTTAGAGATCAATATCCAGAGCAAACTTAGTTGGTCTCTAAGGTGCTACTGGACAACATTTTGGAGTATAACAAAGTGACTTCTTTCTGCTTAGGTTCATGGAAAGGATAATCCAGAGGAAAACACCCAGAATTTAGATAGGGAGAAGACATTCTCACTTCAGACTTCAAATATTAGCATTTAGCTAATCTTTACAGTAATCCCATTGCTCTTCTTTTATCTCTTTAAGCACCTTTAGGCTATTAGCGATGGCATTGTTCCCCCCAAATGAACAATTCATACTGCTTCACCTTATCGAAACTGGATCTAATCAGTTGATGGAACCATTAAGAAACAGGGTCTGAAAAGATCCGTGGTTATTTTATTGGCACAGCCCTAATGCCTTACAGCTCGGATATCTTTCTCATAAGGGACTGCCTTAGAACAATGTGACAACTATCACTTTGCCAGAGATAAGGAGATGCAATGCTGCTTGAAGGCCCAAAGAGGCAAGGAGACCCTGTGAACTGAGTGACCCTTGAGTTGGGCCATGAACTGCAGCCTGAGATGTCAGGAGCTGGGAGGAAGGTCACTGGTCTGAAGCAATATGCAAAGCAGAGGAAGGGGCCATAGCTCAGTGAAAAAGCTTTCCAGATAGGGCTGGGACCAAACTATGGAGCCACCTATAGTTACCCCCAAAAAGCTCGACAACTTTGTCCCCACTTCCCTATTAAAGGAGAAACTAAAGGCTAGGACCATGGGCTAAGAGACCATCCAAAATGGCAGCCTAAACCATAACCTAAACCATAACCAGCATCTTAAAAAGTAGACACATCACCTTGCCAACAAAGGTCCATATAGTTAAAGCTATGGTTTTCCCAGTAGTGATGTATGGAAGTGAGAGCTGGACCATAAAGAAGGCTGGTCGCCGAAGAATTGATGCTTTTGAATTATGGTGCTGGAGGAGACTCTTGAGGGTCCCATGGACTGCAAGAAGATCAAACCTATCCATTCTGAAGGAAATCAGCCCTGAGTGCTCACTGGAAGGACAGATCCTGAAGCTGAGGGTCCAATACTTTGGCCACCTCATGAGAAAAGAAGACTCCCTGGAAAAGACCCTGACGTTGGGAAAGATGGAGGGCACAAGGAGAAGGGGATGGCAGAGGATGAGATGGTTGGATAGTGTTCTTGAAGCTACCAGCATGAGTTTGACCAAACTGTGGGAGGCAGTGGAGGACAGGAGTGCCTGGCGTGCTCTGGTCCTTGGGGGTCACGAAGAGTCGGACACGACTAAACGACTAAACAACAACAACAAAACCATAATCAAGGATGCTGGACCATGAAGAGTTCTTGTTGCTCGTGCATGGCTCAGCTGGGAAATGAAACACTTTATAGTTTTTCTTGCCCAGAAGAATCCATGAGCAGCGTGGGTAGGCAGAAGCTTCATCTCTGAGGAGGCTGCCAGCTGCAGTTCAAAGCTTCACCACACGGGGCAGTTGCACACAAATCCCAGTCGCTCCTCCAGAGAGCAGCCTAGTGGAAAATACCATTGCACGAGGGGGATTTGTGGTTGATGAAATAATATTGATTTGTCATAGGAACCCCCAGCCAGGTATATATATACGGCTTCAGATCCCAAGCCGTTTCCATAGTGACCCAGCTGTTGTTAATGTAACAAAGGAGATGCAATTGCAGAGTCTTTCCATTCTTCGAGCACCTGATTATATATGTTATCTGCCAGCAAAGAGATGAGAAACGCTTAACGCTGTAGCAGGGAGGAGGGATGCCACATCATAACACGGGTGATGGATGAGCCCAAACTGGGAACTGTAATATGTACACTCCCACTCCCCAAAGAATAACCCCTGAGGGCCAGAGAACAGCAGTTGTTAAAATGATGTACAATACTTCGGCTGGCTCCCCCCTTTTCACCCCAGAATACTGGAAATGATTCTAGGAAACTTCCAGATAAGATAGAAAATGGATATAAATCATTTCTCCCTGCTATATTATGCTGTCATAGGAACATAGGAAGGTGTCTTATACAGAGTCCAACCCTTGGTCCATATAGTTTAGTAGGCAAGGTAAAGGTAAAGGACCCCTGGATGGTTAAGTCCAGTCAAAGGCGACTATGGGGTTGCGCCGCTCATCTCGCTTTCAGGCTGAGGGAACTGGTGTTTGTCCACAGTTTTCCAGATCATGTGGCCAGCATGACTAAACTGCTTTGGGCGCGATGGGGCACCGTGACGGAAACCAGAGCGCAAGGAAATGCCATTGACCTTCCCGCTGCAGTGGTACCTATTTATCTACTTGTGCTGGTGTGCTTTTGAAGTGCTAGGTTGGCAGGAACTGGGGCAAAGCAATGGGAGCTCACCCTGTAGCGGGGATTCAGACCACCGACTTTCAGTTCGGCAAGCCCAAGTGGCTCAGTAGTTTAGACCACAGCATCACCAGCGTCCCTACACAGACTGGCAGCAAATCTCCAGGGTTTTAGGCAGGGCATCTCTCCCAGCCCCACCTAGAGATGTTGGGAATTGCACCAGGGATCTTCTGCATGGAAAGCTGATACTCTACCACTAGGTTTGGTCCTTCTCTCCAATGTCTTTCCAATTTGATGTAAAATTTGATGTACAGAAGCTCATCATGACAGCCCCACAGCCATGCCTCCAAGGAGAACCCCTGAATGTAGGTGGTTGTGTCATGACACCAAACAGGGAGGGGTAGCTATGGCCACAGAAGATCGAATCAGGATTCAAGATGACCGTAGAACCGATGGAGAACTGAGCCCAAACTAACAAAATGTGTTTCAGTAGTGACAAATGTACGGTTTGCACTTAGGCAAGAAGAACCAACAGCACAATTATAAGATGGGAGACATCTGGCTTCACATGTGAAAAAGACCAAGAGTCTTAGTAGATCACGAGCTTAACATGTCAACTGTGTAATGCAGCACCAAAAAAAAGCTAGGGCTCTTCTAGGCTGCCTCAACAGAAGTATAGTGTCCCCATCAAGGGAAGTAATAGTCCCTGCTCAGTTCTGCCTTGGTCAGACCACACCTGGACTACTGTGTCCAATTCTGGACACCACAATTTAAGAAAGATGCTGACAAGCAAGGTCACCGGTCTTGAAAGACCTATGTTGGTGCCCAGTACATTTCTGAGCACAATTCAAAGTGTTGGTGCCGACTTTTAAAGCCCTAAACGGCCTTGGTCCAGTATACCTGAAGGAGCGTCTCCACCCCCATCGTTCAGCCCGGACACTGAGGTCCAGCGCCAAGGGCCTTCTGGTGGTTCCCTCATTGCGAGAAGCGAAGTTACAGGGAAACAGACAGATGGCCTTCTCGGTAGTGCCACGCGCCCTGTGGAACGTCTTCCCATCAGATGTCAAGGAAATAAGCAGCTATCTTATCTTTAAAAGACATCTGAAGGCAGCCCTGTGTAGGGAAGTTTTTAATATTTAATGCTGTATTGTTTTTAACACTTGATTGGGAGCTGCCCAGAGTGGCTGGGGAAACTCAGCCAGATGGGTGGGGTATAAATAATAAATTATTATTATTAGTGTGCAGAGGAGGGCAACCAAGATGAACAAGGAACTGGAAACCAAGTCTTATGAGGAAGAGTTCAAGGAGTTGGCCTGCAAAAGAGCAGACTCAGAGGAGATATGATAGCCATCTTCAAATATGTAAAGGGCTGTCAGTTTGAAGATGGAGCAGGCTTGTTTTCTCCTGCTCTGGACGGTAGGACCCAAAGCAATGGCTTCAAGTTACGAGAAAGGAGATTCCGACTAAACGTCAGGAGGAACTTTCTGACAGTTAGAAGAGTCTCCCTTGGGAGGTGGTGGACTCTCCTTCCTTGGAGATTTTTCAGCAGAGTTTGGATGGCCATCTGTCATAGATGCTTTAGTTGAGATTCCTGCATTGCAGGGGGTTGGACTAGATGGCATTTTTAGTCCCTTCCAACTCTACAATTCTGTGATATTGTTTTGGAAACCGCCAATTGGAGAGGTTTGCCTTTAGCACGAGTTTAATTTCTTGCCCATCCCTACCTGGGAGGTTTGCCATTGGAGCAGGATTCACCTTTTCCTAGCAGATTTCCTGAACGCCTTTTAAACACTCCACATTTGCAATATGGTAGCACCCACCAAGTCTGCAAACGCATCAACATGTGTCGGAAAAGACGACTCAGCAGATCCTGGAAGAGGAAAGGAACAGCTGAAAAGTGTTGAATCATAATAGCAGCACAAAACGAGGCCTTTGCAAGATTGGTGCAATGTGTGTCAGCGTGCTGGAAAAGTCCGCATTTGAGAACCTCTCTGCCAAGTGGCACAGTGGTACAAAGCTGGAATCACACAGAAGCGGCATTAAATTGCCACGTTGGAGTGGGTTGACGTGTAACTGAGAACGAAAGCATCTTTGCCCGCCTGAATGAAATCAACCTTTGCTGTAGGCATTCTCCAAGCCAGTGAGAAGGAAGAGGCATTCTGATCGTTTTCACATGTCCTTCCCTCTGAAGGAAACCCCTTTTCACTGTGGCCACAGATTTATGTCCATTTCCCTTCCTGTCTGGTTCTTGAAAAAGGAGGAAATCAAGTCTTGAACAAATAACACCAAATGGGAGTGAGCGGGATAGATAGCCATAGCAGAAAAGGTTGTCTGCCAGGGAGTAGAATTCTTTTTTCTGACATGCAGAAATCTTTGCCTTCCTGTTCATGCCTTCTCAAAGATTAAGCAAGGTCTGCTGTTAAAAGGACAGTCACAAAAGTTAAAAACTTGTGTAGGTTTTCTTACCACATCAGTCACTCTTTCCACCTTGTTTAACCCGAGATCCATCTCCTTCTGTTACTAAGTGATATATAAAACCCTGGCAGAAAAGCCAAATGCCCTAATTAGGAAAAGAGATTGTGCTATAGAATATAACATTGTTTGGGAGACAACTTAGTTCTCCACTCTTGCTATCTGCTCCTCTTAGACACGACGTCGTCTCTGAAGAAAGCCAGACCTTCTGAAAGCCCCCGTCCTTGTCTAAAAATAAGGGGTGTTGCCTTTCTCTTAATTTCTGCCCCCTTTAGAGGCCTTAAAATAACCCATCCCATTCTTGAATGCAAATAAAGATCTTGTGGCTGGTACGACTCTCTTGTTTTCCTTGTTTAGAGGTACAAAACAAATTAACAACACTGGGAGAAGGAAAAACAGCCCATTGTGGGCTGAGCATGCTCAGTGGCTACAGAATTCTGAGTGTCTGATGGGGGAATGGAATGCTGCAGGGAGGGGGGATGAAATGGAATATCCCGGAAAGGGGCTGGAGACCTGAGCAGGAGCAGTATGCACTGCAACACTTGGTTGCAGGACCCACTTGTCAAATGGAAATAACCAAATGTGGTCATGACGCCTTTGTCCCACATATACCGATTTCTCTCTCTCTCTGAACAGCACGGAATGGAGATGAGCTATTTTACAGCTCCTACCATCTGCAGATCTCACTTCTTTAAACAAAGGGAGACCAATGTCAGATCTTAGTGGCTTTCTGGAGAGATCCTGAGTGTGAGGGACATTTCTTTCCCACCAGGCCAGATCTTTATCTACCCCCACCCCACAAGCCAACTTTAGCTGGGACAGGACCTACCTGCCAAGCGTTTGATGTCAAAATGAGGTCAGGTGGTTGATAGGTAGGTGAGAAACAGTGGCCAAACCAGGACTGAACCATGCAGCAGATGTGTAGGAAGTTTATTCTTGTTGAGGAAACAGAAGCTGATGCAACAGGGAGTTCAATCTGGCTTTTTGTAGGATTTACATGAGAGAGATATTGCAGGTTTTAATATTGCTCAGCTTGAAGAAGCACATAAAAACTGATTCCTCTTGGAATAAAATGTTGTCCAGACCCTGTAATGGGAAAAGGGGCTGCTCGTGCGTAAGCGTTTAAGCCCTCCAAGTTTTGCCATCAGTTCCTAAACTCTCCCAGTCCGCGGAGCCATGGGTGCATGGCTACCTCAATCGCTGGCAGGATCCGTCAGTGGGCGCTTCTGGAATTTACACCAACATAAGAGTTCCTTCACGGAAACTCTCCTTCTGGATTCTCTGTGTGACAGTTTCCTGCGTGGAGTGGGCGTCCCCAGCGGAGGTCCTGAGCCCTCCCCGCTGTTCTCACTGGAAACATCTTGGATCCATTCCTCCGATTGAGTTTCTGCAGGAACTCTCCCTCTCCCCCTACTGGTTCCTTCCTCCGCATCCGAAGGTCTCCTAGCCTCCTTGAGCCCTTCCACCACCTGACTCTCCGATGGCACTTCCCTGACAGACCCATAAGTACCATTCAAAACTTTCTTTGCAGAACTTTCTTCAAAATAGAACAAAAACAGTCAGTGATACAGCCAAATAATTCCACAAAACATATGCTTTTTCAAGCATAGGCTCAGCATGTCCTCAGTATTATAATATAATTCCAAACAGACCTAAATTCAAAGGTCAATCTCTCATTATAGCCTCCATCAGCCTGCATTCCAGCCTGAGGCTCATTTGCAACATCCTTTGTTCTCACCCTGGCTTCTTGAGAAAGATTAGCAGGCAATTCCCTTCAAGATGGTGATTTGCAACTGAGCACCTTCATGTGATCTAAGGTTAAACACTCACATGAAGACTGCCAGAGAACAACAACAGTTAATTATCAACTCAGCTGGAGCTCAGAGAGAACTGTTTCTAACTTAGTGTACTCCAATGGATTTTCCAATGTCAAACCCTTAGCAACCTACACACGGGCATTCTCCGTTTCAATGTGAATTTAAAAATTGTAGTTAACAAGAGAGAGGTCCCTGTGCACCCAAACCAAGCAGGAATGAACTCCCTGAGCACCGACAGATGCAGGGCTTGGGTGTGAGAGTTCCAAGTAAGATCAGCTATTGAGTCTAACAGCAAGTCTCAAGCAATTCATGCAGGCCCGTATTTAATTTAACATCCAAGTCGAGAGCTTTGAGGCTTAGGAAAAAAGGGTAACTAATGTGGTTTCTGCTGCACAGGTTGTATATTCAGGTCTCCCAACAGCCACCAAGAGAGAAGCAGTGGCCTTATGCACCGGTTGAACAGAGCACATTGCAGTAAGCAGCCTGTATCCTGGCTGTGATGGCAGCCTTGATCTTTGGCAGAGATATCTCTACTTCATCTTCTCCGACTCCACTGAAGTTGACTAGGCAGGATCCCTTGTCTTAATAAAAAGAGCTTAACAGTAGTTGAGTAACATTCCAGGCAGCTCATCGCCAAGAGTCTGTTTCAATTTATGAAAGGCAATAGTGTCGACAATAGGATTTTTATTGTTTCCTGCACTTCCTGCCTGGTCCCCTCTCCTTGCCATTACCTGCCAGTAGCATGTGTGGTGGGTTCATAAGATGTGAGACAAGCTGAAAAAGAAGGATCTCAACTGTCTGGGTAATAAGTAGCAAGGCACAGCAGCAATTGGATCAAAATCTAATGGAAGGAGAAGAAGCCTTGCTAGGGACCGGTGGGAGGGATATAGCTATATTTTACTAGTACAAAAGGTAAAGGCAAGGGACCCCTGGACGGTTAAGTCCAGTCAAAGGTGACTATGGGGTTGTGGTGCTCATCTTGCTTTCAGGCCGAGGGAACCAGTGTTTGTCCAAAGAGAGCCTTCTGGGTCATGTGGCCAGCATGACTAAACCACTTCTGGTGCAACGGGACACCATGATGGAAGCCAGAGTGCACAGAAATCCCGTTTACCTTCCCGTTGCAGCAGTACCTGCTTATCTACTTGCACTGGTGTGCTTTCGAACTGCTAGGTTGGCAGGCGCTGGGACAGAGCAACGGGAGCTCACCCCATCATGGGGATTTGAACCTCTGACCTTCTGATCAGCAAGCCCAAGAGGCTCAGTGGTTTAGACCACAACGCCACCCGCGTCACAATCTTACTAGTAGGTACTCATGAGAGCCAGTCTGTAGGGCTAAGGTGCTGAATTAGGACCTCGGAGACCAGGGTTCGAATCCCCACGCAGCCATGAAGCTCACTGGGTGACCTTGGGCCAGTCACCATCTCTTAGCCTAACTTACCTCACAGGGCTGTTGAGGAAGGGAAATGGGGAGCAGGAGAACCATGTAGCCCACCTTGAGATCCTTGGAAGATAAAGATGGTATATAAATGTACTAAATAAATAAAATAAAATAAACAAATAGAGGCCCAATTGGTTTCAGCTAAAAGTCGGGCATTTAGTGTCATTGGCCTCGATAGAACAGTGTTTCAACAGAAATTTGGAAGGCATCCTCACTTTGGCTTTCAGGCATATATTGAAAACTTGGTGTGTGTGTGTGTGTGTGTGTGTGTGAGAGAGAGAGAGAGAGAGAGAGAGAGAGAGGGAGAGGGAGAGAGAGAGAGCTCCAACAGGCCTCTGAAGTGGTTTAATTTTTGTTTAGTCAGTCACCTGAATCTGCTTTTTTTTAAAAAAATACATAGTGCACCTCACCTTGATATATTTTACGATGTGGTGGTATAGAAATACTTTAATAATGAATAAACAAACAAATACTGTCCCAGGTACCCCTGACAAGCTGTGAAAACACAGCATCCTTGGAAAGAGCTTCTGTCATACTTCCGGAGACTGAGGTCTGACGCTGTTGTTGTGGTGGCTCTGTTGGATGGGGTGGTGCAAGTATTGTAGGCGCAGAGTTTGATCTCTCCTCTTAGTCATGCTTACAGCCGATGCACTGAAATCAGTGTGGGACTTTGCTTAGTCACTCCACCAGCCTAAATCTCACGGATTTCGGTGGGACGACTAGAAGTATGACTAAGTCTCAATTGAACCCACAGTCTGTGATTGTGGGGTAATTGCAGGAAGTCTGGAGACAACAGAATCTAGGGGGGGAAAGAAACTGTTCTCAGCTGGGTAGGTGCGCACACTTTGTGAGCATTTGCCAATTGTGTGTGTGATATTTCAGTGATTTCTTCCCCCAGAGGGAGTGCTGGAGGCAAAACACCGAGCCAGGCAGCCTGTGTTCATCTATACCACTATGCATGGTGATCAGGCATCCACGTTCCACCATGAGTCTCTTGTGGAGACCTCCACAAGCTGTGGACTACAACTCCCATCATCCCCAGCCAGCCTAGTCACTAAAGATGGGAGTATACAACATCTGGAGTACACCATGTCAGCTGCCCTTGCTCTACATTTTCTTTGTTCAGCTACAGCTTCCATGCCATTTTTGCTGCTTTTTGAAAAAGCCCCTCATCACAGTAACCATGATGTCAGATTTAGCCTGATGATCATGTCACACAGGAGAAAGGGTGAAGGCATCGCTGGTTTCTCCTGCTGTAAAAATATGCTGGAGAACATGAATCTCAGCCCTAAAGGTAAAGGGACCCCTGACCATTAGGTCCAGTCATGGACGACTCTGGGGTTGCAGCGCTCATCTCTCTTTATTGGCCGAGGGAGCCAGCGTACAGCTTCCGGGTCATGTGGCCAGCATGACTAATCTGCTTCTGGTGAACCAGAGCAGCGCACGGAAACGCTGTTTACCTTCCCGCCAGAGCAGTACCTATTTATCTACTTGCACTTTGACGTGCTTTCGAACTACTAGGTTGGCAGGAGCTGGGACCGAGCAATGGGAACTCACCCCGTCACAGGGTTTCGAATCGCCAACCTTCTGATCGGCAAACCCTAGGCTCTGTGGTTTATCCCACAGTGCCACCTGCGTGACTATAAAAGCTGTAGCAACTGGAGATGGTGATGAAGAAGAAGGGTGGGGCAAAAGAGCACATAAAACCACATTCCCCTCATGGAACTTTAATTCTCAGATTTCCCTGTGAAGAGGGATTGCTTATTAAACCACTCTGGCAATTACATTTCTGTGAGGGGAATAGGGGATTCCTAACAACTCTCAGCACTCTTAGCAAAGTACACTTCCAGAATGTATGAGATGAATGTTTAAAATTGTTATGTACTGAAGTTCTCACCCTGGGCCAGCAGGGGGATACTGTAGATAGTTTTCACTCAGGTCCACATATGCAAATAAGGAATTGAAAGTGACGTTCAGTGATTGGATAGTTACAGAAAGTTGTTACTGTTGCGTTGTAGTGGAGCTCTATATAAGCAGGCTGGCCGAGCCCTTCAGTTCACTTTGTTCTGGGTCTTTGAATAAACAAGAGCTGTTTGAAGAATCACTGTGTCATCTGATATGTTCACCCACAACTTAACAAAAATGGCATCGTAGTGCTTCAAATGCACAGTGTGATTGTGGCCAAAGATGAAGCAGAAGTGATAGGCCAAGGACAAATGGTGTGTGGTGGTTGTCAAAGGAAAAGTCGTGGCAGTGGTGAGGCTCACCCCCTTCTCCGAAGCCTCCCTTCATTTTCATCTGGGTACGTATAATTAACCTTCTCCCTGCATGCCTGTCAGATGTTGCCATTGATATAGAGAACGGATGAGTCATGCTAGAATATGATGCAAGTGACAGGGCAGGGCAGAGGCAAGCTTCGTGGTCACACGATTCCAGAGGAAGAAAAAACCCATACCTGTTCTGGCTCCCACTCGTGGACGCAGTCCTGGGACTCTCGGCTATATTATTCCCAAAGGCTTCATTCAGCAAATCACTGCACAAATCAGGTTTTGACAATAAATGGTTAGTTGCTCGCTCTGGATATTCTATGCCTGTCAGCTCCCATGACAGTGTTATTCTAAAGCAGCAATGCGGCAGCAAGCAAAGGCTATAGCAGCCAAGACTGCTGCTTGTGGCTGGAAAGCCAAACAGGAAGTTTGTGACTGTTGCCATGGGAACAAAGGGGCAGTCCATTCTGTACTGAGCACCGGATGTTAGCTCAGTGGGTTTGTCACATGACCTGTACAGGATGTACATGGGTGGAGTGGGAGTTTCTCTCTGTTTGTTGAAGAGAGCAGACATGTTTACTGTATGACTGCTAAAAGACACAAATAAAGACATGTAGATACGTTTCTGACTGTGTCTGATTCCCCTCCCTGGGGATATGCAGGGAGGAGGAGAAGGACAAAGAGCAGTTGGTGTGTTTTCCTCACAGCCTGAGGAAAATCGCCGGAACGGACCTCGAGTATGTTTTATCCTGCCGGGAGTCGCCGGAGGGAGGTCTAAGGAAGTCAGCTGGTGCGTGAACAGATAGGCACATAGGCCAGATAGGCCAGAATTCCAACAGTGGTAGCAGAGGATGGTTGCTGTTTTCATCGACCTCTGCATCAAGAAGTGGCCTCCATGGAAGCCTGAGGTGAGAAGGCTGATTCTCTGCAGCCAGAAGCTGACCAGAAGAATCTGAAAGCCAAGCAACGGAGCCCAGGTATGAGATTTTCGGGCTTAGAAGTGTGAATGCAGATTGATTTATTCTCTGCTTCACGGGGAGAAACGTTTGGCAAACAGCTCCAGTCAAAAGAGAAACCGCATTCCAAACATTCCTGTGGTTTCCTGTTCAAGGAAAAGGAATGCCGTTGCTAAGCGACGCCCTTCAACGAAGGCCATGCCTCAGAGAGGAGAAGTGAAAGTTAAAATGGAATGTTTTGACTACACAGTCTGAAGAGCTCTTGGAAAATTCCACCGCAGCTAGCGTTGAGAGCTGCCAGGTGGCACAGAGTGTAAACAAGCCAGCTATTGGATTTTAGAGGCTTGTGTTTGAGAGTCAATGCAAGGACTCAAGATGGATGCAAAGAAGGGAGCTTTGCCTTCTCCGCCCCTTTTGACCAGTGACAATTATGCATCTTGGTCTATCAAGATGAAGGCCCTGCTGCAGAATCAGAGACTGTTTGGGGTGATCGACAACCCCATTCCAGCAGCACCAACGCGTGCTTGGGAGTCACAGGATGTGAAGGCCAGAACTGCTATAATTCTGTGCGTGTCAGATTCGCAGTTGATCCACATACAAGATTTAGACCACGCGAAAGATGTTTGGGACACGCTGAGAAGGACACATCAGAGAGATGCAGGTTCTTCAGTGTTGCTGTATTTTGAGAAGCTGACCAACCTGAGGCTTGCGCCTGATGGAGATGTTCAAGCGCACCTGACGGAAATGAAATTTCTGCGTCAACAGATGGTGGAACGCAATTTCCGTCTGCAGGAGGAAGTGTTTTGCTTCATGGTGATCAACAGTCTGAATCGGACTTACAAAACGGTTGCCAGTCAGCTGGGGTCTCTCCCAGCGAATGAATTGACTTCGGAGAGGGTCTTTGCCGTGGTTCTTTGTGAACATGACAGACTTTCCGCCCTGGAAGTCAAGGACAAGGGGAGCAAAGAACGGAGTTCTAACGCCCCTACTGCTGTTGCTACTGGAGAAGACGCTGTAGCTTTAAACGTTGTCCGATGTTACAATTGTGACCAGATTGGGCATCTTCAGCGGTACTGCAAGAAGCCACGTAAGAACAGAGGAGCCAAGGCGAGCTCCACAAAGTCTGAGGCGTCAGACAAAGGTCACACCAAGCCAAAGGCAAAGACTGCAAAAGCTTTGATGTCGCTAAAAGCCACACCAGAGGTGGGAAACTTCTTTGTCCTAGACACTGGAGCCACAGTTCACATGACAGGACACAGAGGACTATTTTCTACGTTTGAGAAGCAAAGCTTCGCTGTGCAGCTAGCCAACGGTCAAGAGCTGGAAGCCACCGGAATTGGGACTGTGTATCTTAAAAGTCTGAACTTGACTATAAGCAATGTTTATTTGGTTCCAGACTTGAAGTACAATCTGCTCAGCGTTTCGCAGATTGCCAAGAAGGGACTAAAACTGTCCTATGATGATGAGAACTGTGAGATCTACAAAGATGGAGAGCTGTATCTTTCTGCCAAAGAGAAAGATGGACTGTATTTGTTGACTTTTGATCAAAGTGATTACATGGAATGTAATTCTTGTGATTATAACATGATCTCTTTTACAGGTGTAGCCAAGAAGAACACCAAGCAGGTGACCTCGAGGGTCAACAAGGCATTTCAGCGGGTGTATGCTGATGTGATTGGTCCTTTTGCACCATCTAGAGGCAATGCAAAGTATTACCTAATATGTGTTGATTCTTTTACAGGTTTTGTCTGGATTTATCTTTTGGAGAGACCGAAAGAAGCCTTAGAAAGGTTTAAAGAGTTTTGTGACAAGGTTAAAAATATGCATGATGCTGACATAGATTGTCTTTGCACAGATGAGAAGCCAATTTTTCTTTTACAGGTTTTCCAGAGGTTCCTGAAGAAGAAAGGGATTAGACACAAAACTGCTAGTTCCGAAGAAGCTTGGAACAAATGTGTTTGTGTTAGGGTGAACAAAGAATTGCAAAAGGGAATGGAAGCGCAATTGCTTAGTTCACATCTGCCACATGAGTACTGGGCTGAATCGCTAATGTCATATTGTTACACGTGGTTGAGAAAGTTTTCAAAAGAGTTGGGAAGTTCTCCTTTTGAGAAACTGTTCCACAGAAAACCTTCTGTTGCCCATTTCAAGGTTTTTGGGTCTCATGTGAGGACAGAAGCTCCGGGTGGAGTAAAGAATGCCAGAGGCATTTTTGTGGGTTATGAAAAGGGTCTCTACAGAGTAATTTTGTCTGAATCTGAAAAGGTGATTCTCACAAAATTTCTAGAGAGTGCTCCTGAACAGGAGAGAGTGATTGTTCAAACATTTCCCACAGGCGTTGATGATGATTCTGATGATGATGATGTTGATTTTATTGAGTTCAGTAGTACTGATGATGACAGCGATAGCTCAGACAGCTCAGTTGTCACAGTCATTGAGAGGAAATCTCACAAAATGACTAGACCCTCAGAAGAGGAGGATGAACCACTGATTAAGCTTAGTACTGGTTCTCCAGAGAGTTCAGAGGCTGAACCAGAAATCAAAGAAGAGCAGCACCTCTTACGTAGGTCTGAGAGAGCAACGAAGGGTGTACCACCCAAGAGGTATTCACAAGAGTTTGCTAACCTAGCTGTTGCTGTTGTAAACGACCAAGGTCAGATTGAAGCTGTGTCTGAGTCAGAGACAAAGGCACAACAGAGAGTTGCTAACCAAGGTAATGCAGAAGCACTCATTCCTTGGAAGTCACACAACCAGAGAGGTACATTGGTAAAACCAGTGGCGGGTAGTTCCAAGGGTGGAACTGAAACAACAGGGGAATGTTATAAGTATAACAACTGTTTGTTTTCTTCTCTGGATGACGCTTTGCTCGCAGCACGCATTGATACTTTAGGGGGAGTATGTTATTCTAAAGCAGCAATGCGGCAGCAAGCAAAGGCTATAGCAGCCAAGACTGCTGCTTGTGGCTGGAAAGCCAAACAGGAAGTTTGTGACTGTTGCCATGGGAACAAAGGGGCAGTCCATTCTGTACTGAGCACCGGATGTTAGCTCAGTGGGTTTGTCACATGACCTGTACAGGATGTACATGGGTGGAGTGGGAGTTTCTCTCTGTTTGTTGAAGAGAGCAGACATGTTTACTGTATGACTGCTAAAAGACACAAATAAAGACATGTAGATACGTTTCTGACTGTGTCTGATTCCCCTCCCTGGGGATATGCAGGGAGGAGGAGAAGGACAAAGAGCAGTTGGTGTGTTTTCCTCACAGCCTGAGGAAAATCGCCGGAACGGACCTCGAGTATGTTTTATCCTGCCGGGAGTCGCCGGAGGGAGGTCTAAGGAATTCAGCTGGTGCCTGAACAGATAGGCACATAGGCCAGATAGGCCAGAATTCCAACAGACAGATGGAGTGAAGAGCCTCCAAGTGTCCTATTTTCCAGGGACAGTCTCAGATTTACAGAAGCCATCCCGGTTTCGGATTTAATCCCAGACTGTCCCGCTTTTCCATAGTACGTCCCTATTTTTGTCAGAGAAATGCTGGAGGGTATGGAGTTATCTGACCCACGAGCCATCGGGAGGCAGCCCTGTATAGGAAAGGCGTTTTAAAAAAGTGTTTAATGTTTTATTATGGTTTTATATATGTTGGAAGCCGCCCAGAGTGGCTGGGGCAGCCCAATCAGATGTGCAGGGTATAAATAGTAAGATTATTATTATGGAATACAGTGGCGTAGCGTGGGTTGTCAGCACCCAGGGCAAGGCAAGTAATTTACGCCCCCTAACCCGTGGATTTGCGCCCCCTAACTCTAACCCCCAGATGTTGCACCCGGTGCGGCCGGCCCCCCCTGCACCCCCACGCTACGCCACTGATGGAATAGTAAAGGTAAAGGGACCCCTGACCGTTAGGTCCAGTCATGGCCGACTTTGGGGTTATGGCGCTCATCTCACTTTACTGGCTGAGGGAGCCAGAGTTTGTCAGCTTCCGGGTCATGTGGCCAGCATGACTAATCCGCTTCTGGTGAACCAGAGCAGCACACGGAAATGCCGTTTACCTTCCCGCCAGAGCGGTACCTATTTATCTACTTGCACTTTGGTGTGCTTTTGAACTGCTTGGTTGGCAGGAGCAGGGACTGAGCAATGGGAGCTCACCCCGTCATGGGGATTTGAACCACTGACCTTCCGATCGGCAAGCCCTTGGCTCAGTGGTTTAACCCACAGCACCACCCACGTCCCCTATTATGGAATAGGACGTCCCTATTTTCATCAGAGAAATGTTGGCGGGGATGAGAGTAGAATGACTCAGTGGTGTGGATGGTGCACTCTTGAGCTGGTGAGACATGGGCTGTCTCTTCATGTTAAGTGTGTGCTTCCCCTTCAAGCTCATAGCATGTGTTGCTGTATTGGTTTGTGTGCACATGTGCGCATGGTCTGAACATGCCCTCCATCTTCCCATCGCAGCCATCCTTTCCCTCCCATCCCAGCGCCTTTTCGGGGTGGGGGAATCCAGATCAGCTGTTCAATAAATACTGGGAAATGGCATCCTTTCCAAGAAGGAAAGGGTTAGAAGAACACATTGAGGACAACAAATTTGCTTTAATTTTATTGCTCCAGCTGAGATCATTCTCATGATTGTGCCTCGGTTGCTAACGGCCCTATCTTGGAAAACATCAGCCCCCGTTATCTCCTGCATTACAAGCGTGTCTATGGGATCTGGACATAGGTCTCTCTGCTTGCACTCATGAAGGCTAACATAAGCAGCAGATGTGCAGGAGATGGACAATGACGTCTGCAGCTTTAAGTAATAATAGATCAAAGAATGCAAAGGAAACAGCAACTGTCCATTCAGCAATGGCATGTTGCGGTTTTCGTGCCTTTGCACGAAGCAGCTAACTTCGCACATGTACAAACAGCTAACTAATCTGTAGCTAAGGGCCTCTTCACTCGGAGCGTGCACAGAGAGAATTCGGAAAAGAGAGCTGGGGTCATGTTCACACTCATGCTGTAATAAAGATATGTGTCTAGAATGTACTAGTAAGCTGAACACAAGCATGTCAGTTTTCCTCCTAACATGTGCAATAGAGATGTGAATTCCCCCCACCCCCGCCACAATTTGAGCCCAGGGCCCAATCCAATGTCAGATTTGTGTATAAGCTAAACAGGCTATAGCTTAAGGCCCCACTCTCTTGCGCCCCCCCCCCAAAAAAATTAAAGGGGAAAAAACTGGATGTACATTTCCA
This sequence comes from Podarcis melisellensis, assembly GCF_964234715.1. Taxonomy (NCBI): domain Eukaryota; kingdom Metazoa; phylum Chordata; class Lepidosauria; order Squamata; family Lacertidae; genus Podarcis; species Podarcis melisellensis. The sequence goes on along the minus strand of NC_138539.1, from coordinate 14,750,796 downwards.
AAATATAAGATAAAAAAATAAAATAAAACCTACATACAGCAACAGTGTTTTGTGTTGTGTAGGCTCCTATGGTGTAAGTAATGGGCCCCGCCTGCTAGCCTGCTCCCTAAAATATCACTGGTTTGCTCATTTCTATATATAGGGTGCCTACATTCTGCATGGACTGGTTGCATGGCAACATGCGCAAATGGCTTTAGATACCTATTAGGTCCATAAATTACCATATAGCATATATTCATCACACACAAAAGAGTGACAATTTGTTGTTGACAAAGGACAGCTGGACATATAAAGGGACCCATTACTTTCAGTAGCTTAGGGCCTCATCAAACCGAAATCCGGCCCTGGCCCAATCCAATACTTTGGTGAGTGGACGGTTCAGTCGTTCTCAGTTTGGCAGCACACACACGTTTCCCTGATGGGAACTAAAGTACTAACATTTTATTATTGCATATGTTTTTGTGGTCTAGAGTCTACTGAATCATAGTCCACGATTCCTCAACTTGGTTCGACTCTGTTCATTTGGGTCTGAATAGAGACAATGGTTTTCTTTCCCATGACTGCTTCTAATTAACTCAGCATTGTCAACTTGAAGCTTGACAAATGCTTCAGGAGTAAACCCCCCGAGGAAAAATCTGTGCCCGCTGCCTTGATGGACTTCTTCGGGAGAAGAGAAAGCTATGGAGTAAATTCCACGCAAATCTGAAGTGGAGTCCCTAAGATGGTTGGATAGGGTATTGTACACCTCCTTCCAGCAACTCCAGCAACCAAGCTGGTGCTAAATGTTTGCTCTGCTTTCCTTTGGACCACATCAGTGAAGCTGAGAGTGGGGGTCTTGTCTTGGCATACCAGGACCTCCATACATACTGCCCAGGTTTGCGCCCCAGGGGGGTCACTTTGGTGCTGCTAACACAGCAAAAATAATGTGGAAGGCAGCAGTTACGGGTTACTGGTCTGTGCAGGCACTGTGATTCTACAGCAGTTTGACTTCACCCCTGGAAGGGCACTCCAATGTCTCTCAAGACAGACAGATGACAATAGCAACAACCACCAACTTGGTTGTTTTATCACTTGTTTTAAAGGGTCGTTGCCTTATCGTGCATGCCTTCTAGCTCTTATTAAATTGTGACATCAGGTACATATATCTACAACTGAGGATTACGCTTCATGCATCTGATGAAGTAGGCTCTATTCCACAAAAGCTTATTGTTGCTGTTGTTGTTTAGTCCTGTCCAACTCTTCATGACCCCATGGACCAGAGCAAGCCAGGCACTCCTGTCTTCCACTGCCTCCCCCAATTTGGTCAGACCCATGTTTGTGGCTTCAAGAACACTGTCCAACCATCTCGTCCTCTGTCATCCCCTTCTCCTTGTGCCCTCCATCTTTCCCAACATCAGGGTCTTTTCCAGGGAGTCTTCTCTTCTCATGAGGTGGCCAAAGTATTGGAGCCCCAGCTTCAGGATCTGTCCTTCCAGTGAACACTCAGGGCTGATTTCCTTCAGAATGGAGAGGTTTGGTCTTCTTGCAGTCCATGGGACTCTCAAGAGTCTCCTCCAGCACCAGAATTCAAAAGCATCAATTCTTCAGCGATCAGCTTATTTCGCCATAATAAATATGTTAGCTGGTGTCACAAAGCTCTTTGTTGGTATGAAATATACTGTAGATATACTGTGGATACAGCTCTTAAGTGAAGGGTACTATTTGTCCTAATTTCGAGGAACAAAACGGAATGAAAAACAACCAGGTTATTGCAGTTGTAAAGCTGGAAGCAGAATTGTTTTATTGACTAGGGAAACATAAAAGTAAACATCTGTTTGGAGGTGGGAATATGTTCAAAATATAAAGCGTGCCATGGAGGTGGGCCTTATCGGTTTAGTTTTTGAACATCTGTGGGGCACTTTATGGAGGTGTTTTTCCCCCTTTTTCATGCCATTCAGTGGAGGAAGGAGAAGACAGTGATGATGTTGCCTACTGACTTAGGAATACTGGAAAACTTTTCTGATTCAGTGAGCCTATGCAGGATACAAGATTTTTAGTTACATCTGTTTTAGATATTTTATTTGTTTTAGACATTTAAAATCCTTTTTTTATTTTAATTACCTATTTTTTATTACAAAAAGAAATGTTTGCTGCCCTGGGCTCCTTTGGGGGAAAGGTTGTGCCATAAACATAATAAATAAGTAAATAAAGCTTCACGTCCACTTTTAGGGCACAACCCCCCCATTCCAGAATGTGTTCTGTTGCAGGGCTTTTCAGGATCACACCTGACCATATTGTGAATGGATATTGTGAAGAAACAGCTGGAGCACATTAAAGGCTCAGTGTGAGATACATGTTAGTGCTCCCGTGTGAGACCTCAGTTTAAAACAATGTGCGTAGTGGATCCATGAAAATATGTTGTGGAGGAGGAGGAGGAGGAGGAGGAGAGTAGATCAAAGAAGAATTCTTTCCTCTTTTTATCTTCCTTCTCCACCCCAATCTCATTCTTCCTGGAGCCATATCCAAGTTCAGCCAGGGCCAGCTCTTGACTAAATGTTGTCCCACTAAACCTCTTTGGTGTTCTTCCTTCATTAGTTCAACTAATGGCTTTTGTAGCCTATTTCACAACTTCCAAGCATGATCTGCAGACATGATTGGCCCTGTCATGTTGCCACATATTGTACATCTTCCCATGGATTAAAACAGGCGCCACCAACACAACGTCTTCCAGAAATTGTAGACTACAACTCCAGCTAGCATGGGCAGTCATGAGGGATTGTGGTAGTTGTAGTCCAAAACATGGGACTGACTCCAGCTGCAAATACTGCTGCTGAAGGCTCCAGAGATCCCTCTCACTAGGAGTCCTGCAAGACCTGCTCCCTGTTCTCTGTCTCACCCAGATAGAGCTACAATTCCCAGAGTGATTCAACCATCAATCCCTCTTCTCTGTGAATTTTGGGAACCGTAGCTCTGTGAGGGGAATAAGGGGATCTCCTGACTCTCAGCATCCTTAAAAAACTGCACTTCTCATAATTCTTTGAGGGAAGCTGCGACTGATTATAGCGCTATCATAGTGCTTTAAATATATGGTATGAATGTGGCCATAGCCCCAAATATCTGGATGGTACCAGGTTGGTGTCAGGAGCGAGGCAGCAGTAAATCACACTGTGCAAGGTGGAGTTAACTCTTTATTAGCAAAAGCACAATCTGCACAGAGGTGATGGAGTGTTAGGTCTACTGAGCACAACAGTTCATCTCCAGGAGGTGTTGCCCCACAAATCAGTTGCTGAGAAAGTTTCCCACCTCCCCAGACTAAGTCCCCTCCTCTCCAGGGTTTTCCCCAAGCAACCAGAGACCGTGCCTGCATGAAGTCAACATCTCCTCTGCCCTCTTCATGCCCTTTCTCATTTTGGGAGACCAGGGGTAGGGGAGCTTGTCATCACAGAAGGGGAAGACACCTGTGGATCTTCACTTGAATGACTTGTCTCTGCCTGCTGTGACAAGCTCCCTGCCCCACTGTCTTCCAGAACCAGAAGAGGGCTGAAACAGGCGGAGCAGTGGCAGGTCGGCATAGTCTCAGATTGTTTGGAAAAAGCCCTGGAGAGGAGAGGATTTAAATGACTGTGGGGAGCTGAGGATTTTCAATCTAGACAACTGATTCATGGGGTAAGACCTTCCGGAGATGAGCTGCTGTGCTCCTTAGGCCTGACACTCAACCAAATCTGTGAAGGGGGTGGTTTTGCTAATAAAGAGTTACTCCAACTTCAAATGGTGTGATTTACTGTTGGCTCTTTGACACAGGCCAAAAGTGAAAGGGGGAATGGCCGTAGCTCAGCAGTAGAACATCTGCTCTGTGTGCAGAAGGTCACAGGTTCAATCCCTGCTGCTCCAGGTAGAGGTGGGCGAGAAGCCCTGGACCTGACCCGCTGCCAGCCAGAATAGGCAATGTTGAGCTAGATGGACCTGACTCATTATAAGGCAGCTTTCTACATTCCTGTGTTTTGTTTGGCTTCCTCAGTCCAGCTCTAAGGCTTTCTGCCTTTTCGGACCCCCATGCTGACAGCCTCCTGCCAAAATCATGTGACTTTACTGGTCAGAAAAGTCTCACAACATCGATTTGGCAACTGTGCTTGACCGCCCCTGAGTGCTTCCACCAGAGACATTTCCTTTGGCTTTATGACCCGTAGTCTCAAATCTCCTTCCCACCAGTGACCAAAGCACCCAGCGACCCCATGTTCCATTTTGATCATAAACACGGCACTCTCCCTTGGATAAATGGCAGCCACACCCCTTTCTTTTCCCTCTCTCTTTTTACGGAGCTTTCGCTCCCAACTCAGACACTTGTGCACTTTGGTATTTTAGAGATAGCCAAGTTTCTTCTGCAGATTACATCACCTTTCTTTGGCAAAACACATCTGCTTCCACTTCCACGGTCTCGCTGCTTTTGCTGTAGAAAGGGAGGGGGTTTCCTTAATAAATATTCTTCAAAGCATTATATGGCCTCCAATCACTGTTTCCTCCTCCTATTCCAGTGAAGTAGCCTTGTCTCAATGACTCCTTTTGATTTGGTTCTTCAAAGCCAGCGGAGCCAAAGTCGTGCCCTCCAGATGTTATTGGACCTTGACTGCCACCATCATCCCTGACCATACTTGCAGTGGCTGATGGGAGTTGGAGTTCATTAAAAGAGACTACTGGTAAAGGACCCCTGGACGGTTAAGTCCAGTCAAAGGCAACTATGGGATTGCAGCGCTCATCTCGCTTTCAGGCCGAGGGAGCCGGTGTTTGTCCACAGACAGCTTTCCATGTGGCCAGCATGACTAAACCGCTTCTGGCACAACAGAACACCGTGATGGAAGCCAGAGCACAAGGAAGTACCATTCACCTTCCCGCCAGAGCGGTACCTATTTATCTACTTGCACTGGTGTGCTTTCGAATTACTAGGTTGGCAGGAGCTGGGACAGAGCAATGGGAGCTCACCACCATCAAGTGGATTCGAACTGCCGACCTTCCCATCGGCAAGCCCAAGAGGCTCAGTGGTTTAGACCACAGCGCCACCAGCATCTGGCTAACAGCATCTTATTAAAACAACACACTATATCTATCATACTACACATACCCCACATAATTTAACTCTATATACCAGTTCCCCAAAATAGCTTTCAGGTATTAAAAATCAATAACAATCCATGAAAGCAGTTGCTTATTTACTGCTTTTAGATTCCACAGTCCCTCCAAAGAGCTCAAGGTGACATATCTGGTTCTAAGCCCTTTCCTTTTTATTATTATAACACACACACACACACACACACACTTACACATGTTTTGCTTATGTACTTGGGGCCCCGGAACCTAACCCCCAAGTAAGTGAAGAGATGCCTGAATATATCATCAATCTACAATATTGGCACTTCATATATAGGTCAGATTCCTCCCATGCCGGCTTCCAACATGACACAATAACTTCTGCAAAGTGTCAGGATTCAAGTGAAACAAGCTTGCCTGGAAACGGTCCACATCCAACGCTCCTTAGATGAGCTGCATCTATTGTTTTCAAGCTTTGTTCCCTCGGGGATGCAGTCTCTCATCCCATTTATCAACTGAGAAGCCACTGAGCTTCTGCTGCAGAACTTCTCAGCCCTGCTCTCCTAGGAACTCCAGGGATCCCACACAATTGCTGGGTGATGTTCCTCAGGATTCTTTTATTGACTATGAGCCAGCACCTCAGAAACGTCCATTGCCAGAATTCTGTGATGGATAAACCAGTTGGCATTAGTAATGCAATGCTCTCCAAAGCAACAGCTCATAATTAAATGCGCAGAGAGGAACACAGGAAAAGTGATTAATGCCAGGGCAGACTATCATCCAGCTAGGTCAGCATTTGGCTGCTCTGATTACCAAATTGCTGTTCAGCAGAAGTCTTTCATGCAACCTTCTAACTGGATCTTTCAATGGAAGACAGCAGAAAATGAACCTGGGAACTCATGTATCTACGCTACCCCAGACCTCTATACCCATGGCTTCATGCTTGTGTAATTGTCAATACAGCAGGACGCGGGTGGTGCTGTGGTCTAAACCACTGACCTCCTGGGCTTGCCGATCAGATGGTCAGCAGTTCGAATCCACTCTGCAGTGGTGAGCTCCCATTGCTCTGTCCCAGCTCCTGCCAACCTAGCAGTTCGAAAGCACACCAGTGCATGTAGATAAATAGGTGCTGCTGCAGTGCGAAGTAAATGGTGTTTCCGTGCGCTCTGGCTTCCATTACGGTGTTCCATTGCTTCAGAAGCGGTTTAGTCATGCTGGCCACATGACCCGGAAAGCTGTCTGTGGACAAACGCCGGCTCCCTCAGCCTGCAAGAGAGATGAGCCCCGTAACCCTATTGTCGCCTTTGATTGGACTTAACCGTCCAATAGAAAAGCAAACTTGAGTTGCAGCCATGCCATATATTTAAAGCAATCTCCTACCACTTTAAATAGGCGTGGCTTTCAAGTGGATATAGGCTGTAGGGTTAGAACAGTGTTTCCCAACCTTTGGTCTCCAGCTGTTTTTGGACTACAACTCCCATCATCCCTAGCTAGCAAGACCAGTGGTCAGGGATGATGGGAATTGTAGTCCAAAAACAGCTGGAGGCCAGAGGTTGGGAAACACTGGGTTAGAAGATAGTGTCTTTTAAAATAGTATTATTTGTAAGTGATAACATGTGAAGTTATTTTAAGTGTGATTAAAAAGATGGTTAGAAAATATGATATATGTAAACTGCTAAAGATGAAGTAAAATGAAAATCAGATAGATGGGACTTGGGGAAGCCCACTTAATAATGTTTAGAAAAATAAGGATATGTTTGTATTGTTTGTTTTACTGTTTGTGTTCTTTATTTGTGTTATAAAATGAATAATTGTTTTTTGAAATAAATAAATAGGCGTGGCTTCCTGCAAAGAATACTGGGAACCGTAGTTCTTTATGGATGTTGTGTATTGTTAAGAGTTTTCTGTTCCTCTCATAGACCTACAGTTCTCAGAGTGCTTTAACAACCAAGTTTCTTTTCCCAGGGAACTCTAAGTGAAACCCTAAATGACTTATGCCCCAAATATCTGAAAGTCCATCACCATCCCTAAAGAGGGGACTCGCTTGGTAGTCCCACCCCCCTCAGAAATTCATGGGTTGGCATTCTGGAAAAGGACGTTCTCTGCAGCAGCCGCTAAGCTGTGAAATCCCCTCTGTACAGAGGTGAACCTGGAACCTTCATGGTGTAGTTTTTCATCTGAAGATGCTCCTCTTTACCTGGCCTTGAACACCTGAGGTATATATTTTAAGACCCACCCTGTTATCTGGTTTGTAATCTCTTTTTAATATTGCATTTTCCCATTGTTATAACTTGCCCTGGGACCTCACAGTGAAGAGCAGGTAGGAAATATTATTATTATCATTATGGATAATGGTCGTGAGGTTGCTGAGAGTAGCCATTGAATCCTGCAAAGGGGAGTGGCTGCAAGTCCAAGTTTTCCAAGCATATGGGTGGAGGTTTCAGACCCTATGCCAAATAGTGAACAAGTGACCTTCATCCCAGATTGTCTGATGTTGGAGCTAATCCTTCTCCTGTCCCCAAATCACAGCCCCAGCCTATCTTCTGACTTCCATCTGAATTACTCCAGAATTAATCAAAACAGCAGTCAAGAGTCTTCTGCGGACTCATTGTTGGATGAGGGAAATATTGTGAGAGAATTCCCCGCCCACCCGTCTTTTGGAAACCTCTCTGCTTCTCCTGCCCCCTCTTTTTCCATTTGAGGCTGCTGATATGATTTCTTATAATTGTTGGGTGGAGCGGGAGACAAACATTGATGTCACCCTTGTGACATGTTGTGCCGCAGGTCAGGCTAGGGTAGCATTTATTCTGTTCAAACAGTTGGCTGTAGCAGCGAGGGCTTTCACGAGCCTTCCACACACTGCAGTTGCAAAAGTATCTGTTCCTTCCAGCAAGCTGAAAGCCACTGCCAAGGAGCTGGAACCTAAAGTAAACAGGTCTCCCCGAGAATTCCCATGGAGTTCTTTTGCAAATTGTGGTTGTTGTTGCTGCTGCTGTTATTAAAATGCATATACTGCCCTTCAACTGAAGATCACAGAGGGCAGTTCATAACATAAAAATAAAAAACGAGAACACAAAATACATAATAAGAAGAAAAACAAACCACATATCACCATGGCCTGTGTCTTTCTCCTCCTGTCATATAGGTAATAAATTTGTATTGATATGATATAAAGGTAAAGGGACCCCTGACCATTAGGTCCAGTCATGACCGACTCTGAGTTGCGGCGCTCATCTTGCTTTACTGGCCGAGGGAGCTGACGTACAGCTTCCAGGTCATATGGCCAGCATGAGTAAGCCGCTTCTGGCGAACCAGAGCAGCGCACAGAAACGCTGTTTACCTTCCCGCCGGAGCGGTACCTATTTATCTACTTGCACTTTGACGTGCTTTCGAACTGCTAGGTTGGCAGGAGCAGGGGCCGAGCAACAGGAGCTCACCCTATCACGGGGATTCGAACCACCTTCTGATCGGCAAGTCCTAGGCTCTGTGGTTTAACCCACAGCGCCACCCGCGTCCTTGATATGATATAGTTTTGTGCTATATTTGGTCATGTAGTGGAATGCTATGCTTTCAGCATCATTAAGTCATGCACACAAGTGCACATAGGAGCCAACTCCAGTGGGCTATAGGTGGCTTGGCACCCACAATAATATAATTGCGGGGGCCGGCACCCACAAAGTCGATGAGAAAAGCCAGCAGGTGGAAGCAGTGCTGTCTCCGAGAGAGAAGCAGTTCAGCTCTGCCCTCTGCACAGCGGTGGAACATATGCTTGCGCTGCCCAGGGTGGGAGCACTCCTGAGGGTTGTGTGGCATGCTCCTGAGGGGGACATGGTGCGGAGGGTGCCCTCCCAGATGCAGGATAGCCACTCGGGTGTCCAGAGCGTCACACACACCTTGCAGCTGGGGGCGCCAAACCCTACATATAGTAAATAAAATAGAAACATCGCCACCCAACCCCACCCCCCTCCGTCTCCCCCCCTCCACCTCTTTCCCCCTTTTCTTCCTAATGTCTCAACAAATGAAACTGATTTGTAAAAATGTTGCATGGGGGGGGGGAAATATGAGAGAGAGATAACACTTTTGTAAATCAAGAAAATCTTTAATAAAAATAAATACAAACAATAAAAAGGGGGGAATAAAGGGGGAGGGGGGATTGCCGCTGGCAAAGCGGTGCAGCTCCCCCCTTACCCTGACAGCTCGGGGTAGGCTTGGGAGTTGCAGGCAGGAAGCGTGCCGAATGTCACCCCCCTCAGTGAGGGCACCCAGGGCGGTCCGCCCCCAATGTCCTCCTTCCTACGCCCCTGCCTCTACAGCCAGCAAGGCACCATTTTTGGTGGGGCTCTGATGCGGAGGCAGAGTCTCTCTGCCTCCAAGTCTGAGCCCCTCCCCGTGGAAAAAAAGGTGCCTCGCTAGCTGCAGAGAAGAAGAGTAGAAGAAGAGTTTGGATTTGATATCCCGCTTTATCACTACCCGAAGGAGTCAAAGCGGCTAACAATCTCTTTTCCCTTCCTCCCCCACAACAAACACTCTGTGAGGTGAGTGAGGCTGAGAGACTTCAGAGAAGTGTGACTGGCCCAAGATCACCCAGCAGCTGCATGTGGAGGAGCGGAGACACGAACCTAGTTCACCAGATTACGAGTCTACCGCTCTTAACCACTACACCACACTGGTGGAAAAGGAAGAGGAAAAGGAAGAGGAAAAGGAAGAGGAAAAGGAAGAGGAAAAGGAAAAGGAAGAGGAAAAGGAAGAGGAAAAGGAAGAGGCGCTGATGTTGCTGCCTGCTGCAATGCTCATGTGATGTCACACACACTACATGCAGGCGTGTGCATGTGACGTTGCACATCTGCATTGTGGCAGTGGGCACCCACAATCCTGAGGGCAAGATGGCACCCCTGCAAGCACAGATGTTTGAAGAATGCACATCTAGGTCTGGTGGGAAGGTTGACCTCTTTCTTTTGCAGATGTATTTTTTTCCGGTGGCCACAGAGTCAAGCATGCTTTCGAGCTGAGTGTTTATCTTTGGAGGAAAAGCAGCAACAAGGAACTGTCAAAGTGTCCACCAGAAATATCCATTGCTTTGAAAAGGCTTCCACTCTGCCCTTTGCTAGGCATGTTTGTCTTTCCTATTACTTCCATCTCTTCTCCATAAATCCCACTCTGTCTCCTCCTTCTTGATGTTTTTAATTTGTACCTCTCTATTTGGTCAGAGCTGGGTTCTTGGGTGGAGGGGGTTTTTTTTGCCTTTCTTTTTTTCTTTTTTTAAAAAGACTTTTGAGTCATTGCAACATGAATCACAGAAAACTTCATTCATACAAAATATGGGCCCATCGTGTAAGCAACTCTATACGGCGTGGTTTAATAATGAAAGGGCAATGTGTCTGTGTGTGTTGCTATAGATGTTGTGAGCTTTTTCTAATATGAAAAACACATGACAGGATGTAGCCTGGTGCTTGCCTTATCTTGTGCTTTGCTTCCATAAAATTACTAATGATGATCTATTACAGTGCTATATAATGTTTGCACAGTACCAGCCTGGAGATAGCTGCTGCACAGGCCATTCTATGAGTGACAGAATCCTTGCCCCAGGGTTTATCAGCTGCATTATTCAGGCAATGATGGTAACTAGGAGCAGAGACAGGACAGGATGGGACTGGGGCACAAGGTCAGGGATGCAGCAGCAATGCAGCAGGCTATTCCTTAAGGTGGATTTTTCAAAAACGAGTGGTACACCAAGCCAAATACGGAACATTCTTTTAATTTCCATTCATTTTTTAAACGTGTATCACACTGTTCATCTTTAGAACCCGGGGCAGGTTGCAAATGTAGCAGGCTGTAGACACATATAACGATCAATAAAAGTACATCGTCCAATACAGTTAAATAAAACCCTAGCCATCTGTAAGATATCAATGGATGGGCCAATTTCCTAACTCCTGAAGGCCTGGGGGGAAGTGGCTACTCTTCAGATGTTTCCTAAAGATCTGGCTGACATAGGTGCCAGCCTCTGGGGGATAGACTCCATAACTGGTGTGCTAATGGTGAGAAGGTACTCTGCTGATCCCCAGACATCACTTAACCATGCCACTTTTGAGATAATAGGCTGGCTGGGCCTGATGGGAGTTGGAATCTAACAACATCTGGAAGACCACAAGTTCTCCAGTTCTTTAAATAAAGACACCACAATACAATTCTAGGAATGCCTAGTGGTGTCCTCGCCCTTCTTAACTAACTAAACACGATGCCCTTTCCAACATGCCCCATATCAGAATCCGACCTGATTCAGAAGTTCTTGTTGTTGTTTAGTCATTTAGTTGTGTCCGACTCTTCGTGACCCCATGGACCAGAGCACGCCAGGCACTCCTGTCTTCCACTGCCTCTCACAGTTTAGTCAAACTCATGCTGGTAGCTTCGAGAACACTGTCCAACCATCTCGTCCTCTGTCATCCCCTTCTCCTTGTGCCCTCACTCTTTCCCAACATCAGAGTCTTTTCCAGGGAGTCTTCTCTTCTCACGAGGTGGCCAAAGTATTGGACCCTCAGCTTCAGGATCTGTCCTTCCAGTGAGCACTCAGGGCTGATTTCCTTCAGAATGGATAGGTTTGATCTTCTTGCAGTCCATGGGACTCTCAAGAGTCTCCTCCAGCACCATAATTCAAAAGCATCAATTCTTCGGCGACCAGCCTTCTTTATGGTCCAGCTCTCACTTCTATACATCACTACTGGGAAAACCATAGCTTTAACTATACAGACCTTTGTTGGCAAGGTGATGTCTATGCTTTTTAAGATAATAAAACAGCATTCCTCCCACCCCACCCCCAGAAACTTTAGGGCTAGTCACAGTTTTGAGGTCCCTACTGCTTTACTCTAGCAGTTTACTGTAACTCTATAACTGTTCACTTTCATTTGTCAGAAGAAACAAATTTGCTTCTGGCGGTTGCCAGGCAACCACAAAATTTAATTGTCAGAGAAGGCCCTCAACCACTAAGGGATGTTTGGGGACTGTATCTTGTTGGTTGCCTAGCAACCACAAGGTACCGATTCTCCCTTGGTCTGAGGTCAACAAAATGGCTGACCTGGGGCCTCACCATCTGGGGTAAGAGAGACAGGAGCAGTACGTTTAAGTGAAGGGTCTGCGTTGTCTTCCACTGTTTATGTGGAAACATTAAAAGCTAAGTGGTTGGCTAACAAGCTTTATTTCTGATGGCACCTGGGTGCCTGCATACAGTAGTACAGGCATAGGCAAACTCCGACCCTCCAGATGTTTGGGACTACCATTCCCATCATCCCTAGCTAACAGGGCCAGTGGTCAGGGATGATGGGAGTGGTAGTCCCAAACATCTGGTGTTTGCCTATGCCTGCAGTAGTAGCAAACTTCTCCAGCTAGGCCACACCTCCAAGTCTGCTCTCCAGGAGCTGTCCTCCTGAGTCATAGCTCATTCTCTTAAAAGGGCCAGTTGATAAAGCATCAAGAGGACAGCATCCACACAGATGTGTGGGGAAGCCTGTGGGGCTTAAGCCAAGATAGGATAGTGAGGACACCCATAAGAACATGGGACACAGTGGCCAAGCAGGTGCCTGTGGGAAGTCTGTAAACAAGACCTGAGCACAACAACACTCTCCTCTCCTGCTGTTTCCTGCAACTGGTATTCAGTGGCACACAGCCTCCAACACTGAAGCAAAATATAGCCATCGGGGCTATTAATCATTGAAAGCCTTATGCTCCATACATTGGAGATGAGTCATAGCACATCTGCTTTGCATGCAGAAGGTCCCAGGTTCAACTGGGAAAGAACCCGGTCTGAAACTATGGAGAGCTGCTGTGATTCCCAGCAATTGGGTGTCAGAGGCACACTGCCTCCGACAGTAGAGATATAGCAAAGGTGTTGTGACTACTTGCCACTGGTAGCCATCTCCTCCATGAAATGAGTTTGCGCATTCATTTATTTATAAAAGTAATGTATTGTGTTCATGGGTGTTAGACTCCCCTAAATTACTGGGTTCAGTAGGTGTTAGAATTTAATTAAGTCTTAGAACTCTGCTAGACCCGTGTACATTTAAGATTTGTATTAGACGCTTCTAATCCTCTGGAATCAGCATGTGTCAAAAGCTAATTAAGCCATGCTGGTGCTTCCTGTGATGTGTCAAAAGTTAATTAAGCCAGAACTAGCCTCTTGTGTGAGGTGATAGCTTGGGGATAATGACCCATTAGCAAAATATTGGATTAAAGGAACCTGCCAGAGATGGCAAATTGGTGGGGCCCCATTGACTCTACAGATAAAGGGAAGCAATATGATTAAGATTGGAAGAGTTAGGAGTGAGGTAATAGAGATAGGGGATGCGGGTGGCGCTGTGGTCTAAACCACAGAGCCTAGGGCTTGCCGATTGGAAGGTCAGCAGTTCGAATCCCCGCAACGGAGTGAGCTCCCATTGCTCGGTCCCAGCTCCTGCCAACCTAGCAGTTCGAAAGCACGTCAAGTGCAAGTAGATAAATAAGTACTGCTCCGGAGGGAAGGTAAACGGCATTTCCATGTGCTGCTCTGGTTCACCAGAAGCAGCTTAGTCATGCTGGCCACATGACCCAGAAGCTGTCTGTGGACAAACGCCGGCTCCCTCGGCCCATACAATGAGATGAGCATGCAACCACAGAGTCGACCGCGACTGGACCTAATGGTCAGGGGTACCTTTACCTTTAACAGAGATAATAAAGCAGTGGGCTGGAGACAGAGGCAGGAGCGTTCTGAGGGTGGGGTGAGGTGGGTCTGTCCACTCTGGGTGCCATTCCAAAGGGGGGGAGGACAAAAGGGCAACCTCCAATTGGCGGCACCCCCGCGGGCGGCGGGCCACACCCCTCACGGGAGGCAAACCACGTCCCCTGGGAGAAGCGCTGCTCTGGGTACAAAGATTCACAAAATGTTTAGGGGTATGCATACCCCTGCGTACCCCCAGAAAAAAACACTGGATACAAGCCATAGTTTGAATTCCCTCCTCATCTTCTTCATTTATTTAACATAATTTGTATGCTGCTTACTAAAACATTTTACATGTGTTCCCTGCCCTCTCCCTCCTTCCTCCATCTGCTCTCTCATGCGCAGACACACATTTTGATTTTTTTTAAAAAATGGCTAAATCATGCCTTAAATATTTATGACTAAACGTTTAACCCAGGTCAGAGCAAGGCAACCATGCTGTTCTTTGGCTCATCCCGCCAACTGCTTTTGTTCTCCCCCCAACACACACACACACACACACACCCTTTTCCCACGCACAGTAATTGAAGTGGGCTGTGTATGCAGGGAGACCCGGCTTTTCGCCTCCATTCAGAAATCTCAGCTCAGGGATCGCTAACACAGAGCTGCTGAGTAGAAACATGTGAGGGAGGAGCTGGACATCCCCACCCCCCCCCCCACCCCCTCGGGGCCCACCCAGCCACTGTGCTCGGCAGATTAAGGGTCCCTTTCCAGGCTCGCCCCGTGAAAAATTGAGCTCAAACAACTGTCAGGATCACAAAAGCCGAGAGACAGATGAAAAACACCATGATGAATGTCACAGGAAATTGTTCCACTAGAGCTGGTTGGCAGGTCTCTTGTTTAGACACCGAGCGGTGGGGGTGTCAGGTAAAGAAAACAAAACACAATGCGTAGGTGAGGGAGGTCACCCTGGAGCGTTCAAAAGAAACAAGGATGTTTAAACTGCTTGCCCAGGCCATTCCTCACGTGTACCCACAAAATGGCCTACCCCCAGAGGTGAGTACGAAAATATGAAGAACCTTCTGGATCAGGCCAATGGCCTAGCTAGTCCAGCGTCCCTCCCTCACAGATGCCTGTGGGGAAATGAAAACAGGGCTCCAGCCCCAGAGCGCTCTCTCCCGTCATCTGTGGTTTCCAACAACTGGTACTCAGAAGTATTATTGCCTCCATCTACCTGGCATGAACCAGGACTAAAGGTGAAGGGTGCAAGTTCTCTGAATTGCTTCCATGTGTTTTAGGATCAGCTGGTGGGACCTTCCTGCCTTAGAAGCCATGAGTGTTGGTAACGCATGAGAGGGATTTGTCTGTGGCCACAGGCGTCGAGTTGTGCCCAACATTGGGGGGACTGCGCATGATGACTGTCATATCAGGAGACGCTTCCCAGGTCTCCTCCCGATGTGGCTGGGGAGACCCAGCCAGATGGGTGTGGTAATAATAATAATAATAATAATAATAATAATAATAATAATAATATTTTCCACTTTCCTTGGACATTTTCCACTTTCTTGGAATTCTCCATCTTCCCTGTTCATGACAACCAAGACATGAACTGCTGGGCTGCCTGATCTTTTGTTCCAGCACTACAATTTCCTGTTTCCTTTCAAAATACATCTTCCAAGAGTATTGTTATTCTGGAAACAAGCTGAGAAGAATCTATAGTCATTAGTCACCCAAGGACAAAAATTAAACACATGTGGTGATTGCAATAGGCATTCTGAATCTCCGAACACCATTCTTTGGTTCAAACCAATAAAATAAAAAAGGAAGATGGTGTATTTTAAAAGCACAACTGGACTTTCATTAGGCAGCAGTTTCACTGAAGTGTACTCACATAATGTACCAGTTCAACACCAGTTCAGCAAGAGTTCTTGGACATGAACGGATTCATTTCAGCCTCATCCCTTGGTTTCTCCTCATGTTGCTATGGTAATATTGGGAATCATGAAGGCAGGTCCTGCTGCTCTCTCTCTGCTGGGCACTGATTGGGTAGGAAGGACTCACATGATTGGCACCATCCATGTGGTCCTGCGCTTTTGCATATTACCATGACAACGTGGGAGGGAAAGCCACAGGGAGCCTGTCCATATCCCACTGTGATAATGAAATGAAGCAGGCAGCCCCAATTCTCACCTAAATGTGATTTACTATGGGGTATACTTCTTGGATTTAAGTTAATTTATGGCAGATATATCTATATATCTATATATCATCTATATATCTATATATCTATATATCTATATATCTATATATCTATATCTATCATCTATCTATCTATCTATCTATCTATCTATCTATCTATCTATCTATCGTCTATCATCTATCATCTATCATCGATCTATATGTTGTTGTTGTTTAGTCGTTTAGTCGAGTCCGACTCTTCATGATCCCATGGACCAGAGCACGCCAGGCACTCCTGTCTTCCACTGCCTCCCGCAGTTTGGTCAAACTCATGCCGGTAGCTTCGAGATCACTATCCAACCATCTCATCCTCTGTCGTCCCCTTCTCCTTGTGCCCTCAATCTCTCCCAACATCAGGGTCTTTCCCAGGGAGTCTTCTCTTCTCATGAGGTGGCCAAAGTATTGGAGCCTCAGCTTCAGGATCTGTCCTTCCAGTGAGCACTCAGGGCTGATTTCCTTCAGAATGCATAGGTTTGATCTTCTTGCAGTCCATGGGACTCTCCAGAGTCTCCTCCAGTGCCATAATTCAAAAGCATCAATTCTTCAGCTATCAGCCTTCTTTATGGTCCAGCTCTCACTTCCACACATCACTACTGGGAAAACCATAGCTTTAAAGATACAGACCTTTGAGATACACACACACACACACTCACTCACACACACACACTCTTGGTGACATATTGGTTGGCAATATGCAGAGTGGGAGTCTGGAGAAGGGACATTTGCTGTGGAGAAAACAGTTGGTAGAACGAGGATTGGGAGCCTTAGGCCCAGGGGCCAAATGCACTCTCTGTTTGGCCCTTAGGACTCTCCCCTCCTTGAGTGTCCTTGAACTCTGGCAATGCTGCTTCCCTGTCTGGATGGAGGATAATTATTTCAGAATCTATAGGATATTGGACAAACTAGAATGTACCGCTGACATCAGCAGATAGAAACATTCTCAATTTATGTGGGCCTTTATGTGACTGTCGTGCTGGGGAGTACGCCACAACCATGAGGTAGAAAGGAAGACGAGAGCTGGGGGGCACTGAATTTTGGTGTCGCACGGGGCACTGCTGAAATTTGAGACCCCCAAGATCTGCCATTGCTTGTGATAACCCCTTTAAAAAAATTATTTTGTCATATAAACATACAAGCACATAACAAAAACAAGACAACAATCCTTTGTTGATGGGGATGATGGCTCAGCTGTTCTTTGAATAAAGAGTTAACTTCATAGACACCTTGCGTATTATAGCTGACCTGCTCCCCTGACAGATATAGAATCATAGAATCATAGAGTTGGAAGAGACCACAAGAGCCATCGAGTCCAACCCCCTGCCAAGCAGGAAACACCATCAAAGCACTCCTGACATATGGTTGTCAAGCCTCTGCTTAAAGACCTCCAAAGAAGGAGACTCCACCACACTCCTTGGCAGCAAATTCCACTGTCAAACAGCTCTTACTGTCAGGAAGTTCTTCCTAATGTTTAGGTGGAATCTTCTTTCTTGTAGTTTGGATCCATTGCTCCGTGTCCGCTTCTCTGGAGCAGCAGAAAACAACTTTTCTCCCTCCTCTATGTGACATCCTTTTATATATTTGAACATGGCTATCATATCACCCCTTAACCTCCTCTTCTCCAGGTTAAACATGCCCAGCTCCCTTAGCCGTTCCTCATAAGGCATCGTTTCCAGGCCTTTGACCATTTTGCTTGCCCTCCTCTGGACACGTTCCAGTTTGTCAGTGTCCTTCTTGAACTGTATATATACTCGCTTCAAGCAGCCCCTGAGATACCCTGGACCTGTTCAAGGGTTTGTAAATTAATACAAGGACCTAGACCTGGCTTGGTAAGTAGATAAGCAGGCAGTGCAAATGTTTTAACAAAGGTGTCACATATTGTCAGTCAGATGTCCCCCCCCCCCCCATCAGCTATCTGCACCACAACAACCAGGACCAAGGGCAGCTACACATAAATGCCCAGATGAATTATGGACCAAACTGAGAATACTAATACTAATAATAATAAAATTTTATTTATACCCCGCCCTCCCCAGTTCAAAAAACTGAGCTCAGGGTGGCTAACAACAAATTTAAAACACTTAATTGATGCAACGAAAAACAGCATAAAATACTGTATAAAACGTGAATAACAATAAATTCAGAATTCAAAAATAAATTTAGGGGGGAAATCCATCCAATAAACATTAGATGATCACCAGGGCTAGCTGGCTAAATTAGTCCTATTTGGGCCAGTGAGAAGACGAAGGGAGAATTAGCTGTGGGATTCCAGAATGGGTAATCTTCATAAAAAGGGGAGGGGGGAAGGAAGGGGAATAAAATATCAGGTCAAGTTCAAATTGAAAACCAGGCGGAATAGCTCTGTTTTACAGGCCCTGTGGAAGGAAGTTTAATCCTGCAGGGCCCTGGTCTCATGGGACAGAGCATTCCACCAGGTCAGGGGCCATCACTGAGAAGGCCCTGGCCCTGGTGGACGATAATCTGACTTCCTTAGGGCCCGGGACTTCTAAACAGTGATTATTCATGGACCTTAAGGTCCTCTGCAGGGCATACCAGGAGAGAAGTGTTCACTCATCTAACCCAACTAATTGGTTGGGAAAATGTCCAGAAAAATACAAACCATTGAGGGTGTTCACCATGTTTTCCTCCATCCAAGACCATTTCACTTCCACAGTGGGGCCCTACCTGCATCTGTTGCTTCAACGTTGCAATTAGAAAATAGCGTTAAGTGCGGCGAAATGCTCATCTGCAGAAGATTATGAAAACTGGATTGAGTTTCCAAGAGGTCGCAGCTGTTCCAGTCCCTCGAGTGAACGTGTACTGCTGTCTTTCTGTGCCAAGTCTGGGCCCAGATTGCCTTTTACTGGCTGAGAGTTGCAATAAAACTTTTCAAGCGGAATTTTACGCAACCCAAGTTCTGACATTGTGAAGGTTGTGGTTGGGTCTCCTAAAGTAACCTTAGAAGGCCCTTGCCAATGTCATTTCCCAGATTGTGTGCTCCCATGGAAGATGTCTCAGGCAGATATTACCTATCACAGTACACTTGCTGCGTTAAACAATAGATTTTTTCGGCAAATACACCTTGTAGTTTATTCATGTCGCACAGTATCCGGTTTCTTGCAAGAGCCAACAGATGATGCTCCAGAGGAGGTTTGAGACTTCTGCATTAGGCACATGTAAAAATAACATTCTCTTTATCAACAGCAATATTTGCCAAAAGATAAGTGTTCTTTAAGTCCTGTGTATTCCGAGGAGGGGATGCGGGTGGCGCTGTGGGTTAAACCACGGAGCCTAAGGCTTGCCAATCAGAAGGTCGGCGGTTCAAATCCCTGCGACGGGGTGAGCTCCCGTTGCTCAGTCCCTGCTCCTGCCAACCTAGCAGTTCGAAAGCACGTCAAAGTGCAAGTAGATAAATAGGTACCACTCTGGTGGGAAGGTAAACGGCGTTTCTGTGCACTGCTCTGGTTCGCCAGAAGTGGTTTAGTCATGCTAGCCACATGACCCAGAAGCTGTATGCCAGCTCCCTCGGCCAGTAAAGCGAGATGAGCGCCGCAACCTCAGAGTCGGCCACGACTGGACCTAATGGTCAGGGGTCCCTTTACCTTTACCTTTTATTCCAAGGAGAGAGGTATGCAGCCTGATACCAGGCAGATTGACTTGAAAGAATGCCCCACCTGCAGTGGGACTTACTTCCCAGTGACTACAAGCGCTTAAATGCTTGCTCAACTTTTCCAGGGAATCAATGGCACTTTCAAAGTTTGCTTTCTAAGGCTTCCACTAGATATCAGGACACTAGATATCTCTGGCTCAAAGCAGCAGCTCATAACCTTTTCCTTCACTCTTCCCCAGTGATGCTTATTTTGTTTTTGTTTTTTAAGAGATAACTTTACACTACTTCCTTTAAAAAAATCTTGGTTTACAACACTAAAACATGCATTTATATTTATTTATTCTGAAATGTTTATGTTCAGCTAGCTAGGCATTTGGCACAAGGACATGATACTAATAGTGCGGTATAGTGGTTAGAGCATCGGACTAGAACCTGGGAAAGACCAGGGTTCAAATCTCCACTCACCTGTGAAGCTCACTGCATGGCCTTGGGCCAGTCACACTCCAACCTACTTCACAGGGTTGTTGTGGTGATTAAATGAGGAGGGAGGGCACTATATACACCGCCCTTAGTTCTTTGGAGAAAAAGCTGGGTAGTAAATGCAATAAATATATTTGTATAGCACTTTGTTCAAAGTGCTTCACATGCACCTTCTAGTTGTAATCCCTTAGACATGGGGTGCTGGTAGCACTGTGGTCTAAACCACCGAGCCTCTTGGGCTTGCCGATCGGAAGGTCGGCAGTTCGAATCCCTGCGATGGGGTGAGCTCCCATTGCTCTGTCCCACCTCCTGCCAACTTAGCAGCTTGAAAGCATACCAGTGCAAGTAGATAAATAGGTACTGCTGCGGTGGGAAGGTAAACGGCATTTCCATGCACTCTGGTTTCCGTCAGGGTGTCCCGTTGTACCAGAAGCAGTTTAGTCAGCTGGCCACATGACCTGGAAAGCCGTCTGTGGACAAACGCCAGCTCCCTCGGCCTGAAAGCAAGATGAGTGCCGCAACCCCATGGTTGCCTTTGACTGGACTTAACTGTCCAGGGGTTCTTTACCTTTATCTTTAACCCCTTAGGACACCATCAGGCTCTGGGGATGGATGTGGCCCTCCAAGTCTCTCCACTGGTCCTCAGAATGCTTGCCCTAGCTACGCCGTCTCTGCTCAGGCCATACACATCACTGACCCTGCCTTTATTTATTTATTTATTTTTGGCTGGGTTGGAATGTGTCCTTGAGCTCCAAAAATGCCTCTGGCTTCCACCATATTGACTATCCCTGCACAGTTTATACATGCAGCAGAATCAAGAGAAGAGTAAATATTTCAATATTTAGCTACATCATGGGGAGGGGCGTGCGACGGCACAACAGCACTTTTTCCTCTGGCACTTTTGGGCCAACCCTCACTTAAATATAGTGCGACCACCAGTTACACAGATTTCTATAAATTACCCCAGATTATCTAGTGGAGGACTTGTCTGAGGAAAAACGTAATGGAGTCCCAGGCAGGATTTGATCAAATAAACAAGAATAATTTTTTATACAAAAGAAGTTTATGACACAAAGTGGGTAAAACAAAGGATACTTCAGGTTATAATGTTATTTCAGGTAACCTTTCACCTAATAATTTTTAAAAATTAAATCTAACTGATGATATGGACTTCTGATCAAGCACAGTTTCTTTTAAACTTCAGTGGTTTATGTTCAGTTACTTTGCTTCAGTTAGATGCTACAGGTTTTTAGACTAAAGGGTAAATGCTTAACTTATTTCCAGTTATTTCACTTCAGTTCTTTCTCAGTTGTTGCACAGCTGTTTGCTGATTAATACTTTGGTTCTTAAACAAGCTGCTACTTCATGTCAGTTACACAGCCCTTAGACAACCCTACTCCTGAGGTACTCCAAATAACAGACCCAAGGGATCACCACATTCTGCAGCAGAATCTCTCCCCTCCTAACAGGAATGAGACCTACCGTAAGTAGACTGTATCTTTCCAGCTTCTACTTCTCTTGGTCAACCTCAGCCTCCCAGTTAATTCCTGGGCTATTATTCTCACAGGACGCCACACACTGTCCTTCACACTAAGCTCAGAGACTCCTTTCTTTAGCTTTTGATGGTGTTATGTA
Source organism: Podarcis melisellensis (assembly GCF_964234715.1). NCBI lineage: Eukaryota > Metazoa > Chordata > Lepidosauria > Squamata > Lacertidae > Podarcis > Podarcis melisellensis. The sequence goes on along the minus strand of NC_138539.1, from coordinate 14,729,089 downwards.
CTGAGTTGAATAGGATCCAAAATGCAGCCGTCTGATTGGTCCTAGAACAATAGGTTTCAGAATGCAGCAGTCTGATTGGTCCTAGAACAATAGGATTCAGAATGCAGCAATCTGATTGGTCCTAGAACAATCCAGCAGTATGACTGGTCTGCAGGAGCCACCCAATCCAGCTCCAGATGGAAGTGAATCCGAGACCTGATTGGCCTACAGGAGAATTCCGGAATTAGCCAATCACGTGCAGCCCATTGTGTAAATAATGTATATAAAGCAGATACTTTGGGGGGACTTTCATTCCTCCTCACCACTAAGAGCTGAATAAAGAGCATGAAATCCAATCTCGACTCCAAGTATATTTCAGATATATTCCTCAGAGTGGATGTTTCTACCCAGAACCAACTCTCTACCCTCTCACTCCCTATCTCCCAACCTGACTCCTACCCTATCTCCCAACCTATCTCCTCCAAACCTCTCCTTTTCAATTCCTTCTCCTGGAACGCCGGCCAGTCAGAAGCTGCTGTTCGTTAACCGTTTGCTGGCAGGGAAAAAGAAAAAGAAAACACCTGGTGACCCAACCTGCCCAGCAAAACAAACTTCAATGCCACAGGGGAGGGGAGTAGTTTTTGCACATAGAGATGGGGGAGAAATTTGATTTAATTCACATATGAAGGGGAACCTTTCTATTTTACACTTTACACTATTTTACACTATTTTACACTATTTTTACATTTTTACAGCTGTCCCTTGAAATTCAAAATTCTTCCAATTTTGCAATAAAATTGTCACATGCATAAAAAATGCATCTACTAAAGCAAAATAAAATAAAAATGCACATATTGGTAAAAATAACACCCAAATGCATTATTGTTGGAGAAGCCGCTTTGCAAAAATGGTGTATATTAGGTAAAATTGCATACAAATATGTGCAAATTGGGATATACTTGAATGCTGATGGCCATCTGCCAGGATGCTCAGAGTCCCTTCCAACTCTACAATTCTATGATTCTATGAATTTTCAGAAGGACTTTTAAAAAAACCATAAAATGATCTGGGAATGTGAAGAACTGAACTTAGAATGAAGCAGGAAAATAAAACGGGCAGATACACCCATCCCTAAGGTAAGGGTAAAGGGACCCCTGACCATTAGGTCCAGTCATGACCGACTCTGGGGTTGCGGTGCTCATCTCACTTTACTGGCCGAGGGAGCCGGCGTACAGCTTCTGGGTCATGTGGCCAGCATGACTAAGCCGCTTCTGGCGAACCAGAGCAGCGCACAGAAATGCCGTTTACCTTCCCGCTGGAGCGGTAGCTATTTATCTACTTGCACTTTGACGTGCTTTCGAACTGCTAGGTTGGCAGGAGCAGGGACTGAGCAACAGGAGCTCACCCCGTCGACCGCTGACCTTCTGATCAGCAAGTCCTAGGCTCTGTGGTTTAACCCACAGCGCCACCCACGTCCCATCCCTACTTGTACCTAAAAAAGTAATATCATGTTAAGCCATAGGCTAGAATGATCTCTTCTGCAGAACGCACTTTGTTTTCTACATGAATGGAGGTTTTGTCTTTTCAGGCAAGCGTTCAGCTGCACTACAACTCATTACCTGCAGCCTGAAATGGCACAGTCCAGGTAAAATCTTCACCACCCGATGCTCCTTTATGCATATGTAGGGTCTAACACTGCCTCCATTCAATGCAACCACATCTCATCCATATCGCCGGGCATTTTGCATCTTTATTGGCTCACCACTTATGGTTCATCTCCCACATTGTGGTTTGTCTCCATCCCACTTCAAGTCATGATGAAGGAAGGTGAAGAGGTGGAGGATGCCTTGTAGAGTCCTTTCAGAAGCTCAGGAGGTGAGTGGTAGTTTCTCTTCTTCCTCCTTGACACCAGTGGCAATCTCATGAATTTGCATGCATGCCCTGCTGAGAGGCGAAGTCTGCTTTACGCCATGTGGTTGAATGCAAAACCATGTAGATCTTGTTACGTCAAGCCAGGGAACATCCCGAATGTGACATTGCAGTGGTCAAGAGCAGCCATCTGCAGGCTGGGCCTGCCAACTTGCTTTCAAAGTGATCTGGAGAGAAATACAGTCTCCAGCATTCATTGCTTTTTTATTAATATTTTAGAAAGCATATATTAAAGACAGCACTTGGGAGGTTCCCAAATTGTCCAGATGCAGCTGTCCTTCTGGGGGAATCATGTGTTCCTTGCGTGAATGAAGCGTTCATCCTGGAAGAGATCAGAAACATTTGTACTTAATTGGGTTGCGTCAAAAAAGAAGAAGAAACCTTAGAGCCCAGCATCCCAGCTTTTTACACATCATAGGATGGAGGCTTTTCTTGTCTGATGTCAGGAATCTTGCAGCGAGTTGACAAGGATTTTCTTTAGATGTCCAAATGGAGCAGGGTTCACCATAACATAAGTGACGGGCATTTTTTATTTTCCTTCTTCTTGATAATAGCATGGAAAGCAAAGGCCCTGGAGGTCACCTGGAGGTCACAGGTGTCTCAGTGCACATTAAATCAAAAGGAAGGACCAAAGAACTGGCCACTCATGTATCTGCCTCTAAAAGTTCTGCATCCAATGTTTCAGCCTAATAGGACCAGGAAGCCTTGATGGGAACAGAAAAAGAACATCACAGGAATCATTTTATTTGTATGCCGCCTTTCCAAAGTTAAATCTACACTCCACATAAAAAGATTTACATAATTACAAATGTAGCCAAAGTAATCATAATGACCGCTCCCCGCTTAAAACGGGGGGCACCCTTTGCGTGGACGCGTGCAGCCCCTAGACCTGGAGCGGCTCCAACAGCATAGGCTAGGCTATGCCATCCCTCAGGTGGGATACCTGGAGGTCTCCGCCTACCTCAGTCAGTTGTCCAATCCCACCTGGGGGAAAGGGTTGCCAAGGAGACCAGGCCAGGTGGGGGAGGGATTACCTGCCCACACAAAGGAGGGAGGATTTTACCTGGGAATTCTCACTTGGCTCCAGAGCTTCTCCCACCCTACCCACCCTCAGTCAATGTCTTATGTTGCAGGTTAATTTTCCTCACATGTTTTGCAAGTTAATTTTCTTCACAGGTATGCGGGCGCTGCTACGTTAAGGTCGCTGTTAAAGGGCCGGAAAGGAATTTCCCTGCATTGGCAGGTTTCGCCTTTCCCGTAGCAAAACGTCACAACTTTGGCAGTATCAGGCCTTGGGCGGAATCCTTTTGTCCATCTTCCTCTTTGCGGCGGCGATACCAGGGTTCCCCGTTAAAGGGGTTTCTGAAGGGAGGCTTTGACCGTACGCCGGAAGGTCGTCATTGCTCTCCCCTGCGGCGGCGGCGTTACGGGGGCGGCTATCTCTGCTTGAACATATGTTCTCCAGAGCCGGCCCATCCCCCCCACACACACTGGATAACCCTGATGCTCCCTAGGTCCCCGGCTGGGGACTGGGGAGGGAGAACGCCCAATGCCTGAGCCAAGGTCTACCCACATTTGAAATTTAATAAAGTTGTGGCCAATTTAATCCCATAGCACGTTGTCTTGAGTCGTTATTCCACATGACGGGGGGACCGCGCAGGATCTGGGGACTCCGCCTGTCCACGCAAACAAGAAACAAACCACATAAAAAATGTGCAATTTCCACATAAATCATAAGATCTAGAAATAATGACAAAAAATTAATACCAACAACAGCAACACTACTCCAATGCAAGAGTCTGTTCAGAAGCCTCAGCTTTTGTAGCTGGAGTCAGTCCAGTCCAGCCCTGCCTTCCTCCCAGGTGGAAAAGGCCTGTAAGGCAAGGAGCAGGTCTTCCAGAAATTGTAGTGTATTGCACTAAAGCTTGGCTAAATAGCCATGGCCCACATCTGCAAGCCCTGTGCTTTTTCTTCTTCTTCAGGGGGTACTCAAGGGCACACAGTACCGACACCTATTTTTTTATTGTAGTTAAAAAGTGTGACACTTACTGTAAAAACTCCATGGTGAGCCTCAGGACCTATTTTTCTAGGGGGGAAAGCCTATTTGTCCACTGAAAAAAGCGTTTATGAGATATTTAGCAACTTTTAGACGGAGTGTAATTCTAAGAAAGAGAGAGAGAGAGAAGCAAAGTAATGTTTGATCACTTTACATTGAAGGGCAAGGATTACAACCATTGAAAATTCTTAAGGATTTATCTACCTCCAATGTTGAATCCATTTTTCAGGGGGATGTTTCACCCCATTCCATCCCCTGAAATCAACAACTTGACTAGATCGGTCCAAGGATCTATCTATCTAGTCCACTGTTTTGTTTCAAAGAATGGCTGAGCAAATGCCTCTGGAAAGTCCACAAGGAAGATAATATACTTCTCCTGTTATATGTTCCCAGAATCTGGTATTCAGAGATATTGGGGTGTGTGCGCATGCAAACCTATGACAAGAGCCATCAGAACGAGCAGCTTAATAAGCTGTGGATCTCCATCGATTCAGCTGGTGTCGAGTCCCCATTCCCAGCTCAGCTGAAGATACACTGCCATTACTTAATCATTCAGGTCTCAGACAGTTGAACGAAAGATGGCAGGTTGAAGGCCAGTGTAAGCCCAAAATAGAGGCATTTGTGGGGGGTGGCTGGGCAGTGGGGGACTTAATCTGGATCATAACTCAGTTCAGTCTTGTGACCTGCAAAAAGGGCAGCATAAGTCGAACTCAAATTTATTTTCCCTCTGGCAGGCTCATCCAGCAGTAGTTTTGCTGGGTAGGGTTTGGTTCTGGAATAATTTTATGCCTGATTAATTTACAAAGGGACGTGGGTGGCGCTGTGAGTTAAACCACAGAGCCTAGGACTTGCCGATCAGAAGGTCGGCGGTTCGAATCCCTGCGACGGGGTGAGCTCCCGTTGCTCGGTCCCTGCTCCTGCCAACCTAGTAGTTCGAAGCACGTCAAAGTGCAAGTAGATCAATAGGTACCACTCCGGCAGGAAGGTAAATGGCGTTTCCGTGTGCTGCTCTGGTTCGCCAGAAGTGGCTTAGTCATGCTGGCCACATGACCCGGAAGCTGTATGCCGGCTCCCTCGGCCAATAAAGCAAGATGAGCGCCGCAACCCCAGAGTCGGTCACGACTGGACCTAATGGTCAGTGGTCCCTTTACCTTTTACCTAATTTACACCAGCTTGCATTATGCCAGATTCTTGGGTACAGCATTGCTCCCACACTGCCTCTGAGTGAATTAAGAATCCTCTTCCTGGGCAATTCTGGGAATTGTCGCTCTGTGACGAGAATAGGGGTCTCCAAACAACCCTCAGCACCCTTAATAAGCGACAGCTCCCAGGATTCTTTTTGGGAAGTCCTGATGTGGCATGGTAAAGTAAAGGGACCCCTGACAATTAGGTCCAGTCGTGACCGACTCTGGGGTTGTGGCGCTCATCTCGCTTTATTGGCCAAGGGAGCCGGCGTACAGCTGACTAAGCCGGTGGCCAGCATGACTAAGCCACTTCTGGCAAACCAGAGCAGCACACGGAAACGCCATTTACCGTCCCACTGGAGTGGTACCTATTTATCTACTTGCACTTTGACATGCTTTTGAACTGCTAGGTTGGCAGAAGCTGGAATCGAGCAAAGGGAGCTCACCCCGTTGTGGAGTTTCGAACCGCCGACCTTCTGATCGGCAAGTCCTAGGCTCTGTGGTTTAACCCACAGCGCCACCTGTGTCCCTGATGTGGCGTGAGAGTGCTTTAAATGTGTGGTGCAGATGTGGACAAGACCGAGATTTGATTATAGTTGCCCACCCCACTGTCCAGATCCTGAGAGGAAGTTTGGACGGAAGGTGTTTTAACAGAAGTGTCTTCTAGCATGTCAGACGGCTGATGAGTTTCAGCAATGTGTTATCGCTCTTTGCTTTCTCGAAGCACAGGCAAGCCTAATCTGCAAACCTCGCTTTCTACACCCACCGCCCCACAGTGAGTCATGCTTATATGGTTCCCTGAGGGATGGCCTTTGCTTCTGATTGCTCTTAGTTACAAGCTCGGGCTGATTACCCTAAAACTTCAAACCTGTGTGAGGTCTGGGTGGCTGGAGATTTTCACAGAGAGTTACCACCCTGTCTATCAGATTGCTGCAGAGGCCTCTCCACTCATCACACCCGCCCCTCGTTCTCTTTAAATGAAAATTCCATACGTTATGAGTTTGCAATAAAATTCCCATATTTTGGAACTGTTTATATTTCCTCTCTAAAGTGTTGCATTATATATATATGTCGGCAACTACTTTTACAAACATGGAGTTTAATTTGATATTGGTCTCGGCTGAGGGTTGTAAGGTTAGATTGCTGCAACACATTATACGTGGGACTGCCTCTGAAGATGGTTTGGAAACTTCAGCTGGTGCAGAATTCAGTGGCCAGGTTGCTCCCCAGGACAAGACGGTTTGAACAGATTTCACCAATCCTGGCCCAACTGCACTGACTGCCAATTACCGGTAGTTTCAGGGCCCAATTCAAAGCGCTGGTTTTGACCTATAAAGCCTTAAACAGCTCTGGGCCACAGGAGTGTCTCCACCCCCATCGTTCAGCTCGGACACTGAGCTCCAGCGCCGAGGGCCTTCTGGTGGTTCCCTCACTGCGAGAAGCGAAGTTACAGGGAACCGGGCAGAGGGCCTTCTTGGTAGTAGCACCCACCCTGTGGAACGCCCTGCCATCAGATGTCAAGGAAATAAACAGCAATCTGACTTTTAGAAGACTTCTGAAGGCAGCCCTGTTTAGGGAAGTTTTTAATGTTTGATTGCATTTCTAATATTCTTTTGGGACATAGCTGTCAACTTACAGATTTGAAAATAAGGGACCCGCAGCCTCGAAAATAAGGGATCAGCAGCCAAAATAAGGGATTTTCCGGGCACAGGTATGTTCAACTTCTGAGCCCCTCCGAGCCAAAGGCAGAAAGCCCAGCCAGCAGCCAAACAAAGCCTCATCAATAAGGGACAGCAGCGGGACATGGCACTGGGATAAGGGACTGTCCCGCCAAACAAGGGACGCTTGACAGCTATGTTTTGGGAGCCGCCCAGAGTGGCAGCGTTTACATTATTATTATAATTATTATTAATAATAATTTATTATGCCTCAAGGACCACTTCAAGGTGCTAGCCATTGTGCTAGGGGTTGGGTCCTGCTTCAGCCATGAATGTTCAAGCCAGCTGTGTGCATGTCTGTGGAGAAAACATATGAAAAGGATCAAGCTGAATATCAGCAGGGTCTTTCCCCCTGAGTTTCATGGGTTTGGTTCCTCGTACAGATAGGGATGGAAGCTTTGTGCTCCACACCCAGCCCTGGAGAACAACAGCATTTAGGACTCAAATGGGAGTGGGGGGCTGTTTCCATACAAATCACCATTGCTGGAAGTCTCCAGAAGCCTATTGGCTCGCCCCAAAGGCAACGAAGGAGCCTTTTGCTGCCTGAGAAGCATTAACACATCCGCGTCACCATTAATTTCACCTTCTGAAGCTCCTTTTTTCTGGGTTGGGAAAGCAGAGGAGTCCTCCCTCTGCGGAGAAGAAATTCTAGGAGGGGGAAATGTTGTGACTCATCTCCGTGGCAACCCTCAACTGATGATGTGAGTGGTGCAAGATGTTACGCATGTTTAGCAACAACTGGACAACACGAGCGCCTTTTCAGTAATCTGAAAAATCCTCGGACGATAATGAGTTCCCCACGACTTCTTTACCCTTGCCAAAGCACCAGAATATATTGCACGGCACATCTGACATCCCCAGCATTTTATATTTCCTACCTGTTAAGATTCAAGGCAAGGGGCAGATAAGATTTAAAATCAAAACCGTGCAAAAAGCACTGGGTGTGTGCTGTGTTATACCCTTTTGTAGCTCAAACCCCTAGGGCTGTGTGTCTTTCATAATTCTGTGCATAAAGAAGTCATGGTTTTGAGCATGGGATTCAGCATTCTGAGACTCTTCATTTACTTCGTTGTTGTTTTAGAAAAACATTCTTCTATCCTTTTCTATTTTTCTACAGCATTCTCTTATGGCTGCAAAGGCAGACTAGAAATAATCTGGGTGCATGACTGGGGTCCCCTGCAGATCTCCTTGCCCTCCTCTCCTGTGACTGGCTGAACAAGTTATGCAAATACAGTGGTACCTCAGGTTAAGAACTTAATTCGTTCTGGAGGTCCGTTTGATTGACTTGGGTTGAAAATAAGGAGAGCTGCCTACCCTTACATCCTGGTAACTTTAGGCTGAATGTTTGATCTGCCTGCATACGTCCATGTTGATTTTGGTTTTTTTTTAAATGCAAACCATCAGAAATAGGGTGAAATAAATTTCCAATTGGAAAATTGAGAAACCAAGAGAAACCAAATTGGGCAGATTTTTCTATGCCTGGTGATAAGTCATCTACATCAGTCCTGGAAGTTGCCATTTGATGGTATATATGATCAACAAGCCCTTACAGCGAATGTGTAACAAAATACTATTTTTGGAGTCTCATCTATATTTTCTGTCCATATCTTAGTACCTAACTTAAACATGTGTAATGACGAACTCACTGAAATGCCCTCACCCAAAGGAATAAATGTTGCTAAAACACCCAACTTTAATTGTGAAGGAACGATGCCTCTGTGATATACAGGCCTTTAGGGGAAAGGGAGTGAAAAAGCAGGATGACATATGTAATGGGTTAAAATAAGTTGTTTTAGGTGGACTCCCTGCAACCTAGGGAGTCTTTGGTAGATGTTTTGACTACAAGAGAAAACATCTGTTGTTATTCAGCCGTGTGCTATAGCTGTCCATGCTTCTATGCAGACACGGTCATAAACCTCTGAAAAGATACTGTTGCTTGGAGGGTCTGTCAAGAGGCCCTGGGATGGCGGGCGGAGGGGGGGAGAAGATCCACCATCTTATTTGTTATTTATGGCACTTTTGGCTAGGACCACCACCCTCTTTCCAATCGTGGGCCCCATTTTGTTAAATGCTGTTCAATAACCAAACCAAGAATGACCTTTGCCTCCACATTCCAGAATAGTACCTGTGTTCTCCTGTGACAGCAGAGGCAACCAAGAGTCTTGTAGAATCTTAGAAACCAGAAATGAAATCCTGTACTCACTTAATTGGGAGGAAATCAAACATCCTAACACTAATTAGGGTTGCCATGTTCCCCAGAGTGAAAATATCAAGAAAAAGTTGTTGAGATTTTTTTTCTTTTTTCTTGCCTACTTGCCACACATCCAACAGCCTGTCAACAGCAGCGGGACAGCAGACTGATATACCGTAAGTGCTATTGTAAAGGTAAAGGGACCCCTGACCATTAGGTCCAGTCGTGACCGACTCTGGGGTTGGAGCGCTCATGTTGCTTTATTGGCGAAGGGAGCCAGCGTACAGCTTCCGGGTCATGTGACTAAACCACTTCTGGCTGACTAGAGCAGCGCACGGAAATGCCGTTTACCTTCCCGCCAGAGCGGTACCTATTTATCTACTTGCACTTTGATGTGCTTTTGAACTGCTAGGTTGGCAGGAGCAGGGACCGAGCAATGGGAGCTCACCCCGTCATGGGGATTTGAACCACCGACCTTCTGATCGGCAAGCCCTAGGCTCTGTGGTTTAACCCACAGCGCCACCCTATTGTACTTCTGTTTATAGAAGTGGTATTGTACATCTATTTAAATTTACAACTGTTTTATGGTTCTGTCTATGATGGCACGACCACTTTGGTCTTATTTTGTACATTGTCCTGATGATTATGATTATGGTGATTAATACTCTGTCCATCTGACTGGGTTGCCCCAGTCACTTTGGTGGTTTCCAGCATCAGAAAAACACAGCAAAACATCAAACATTAAAAGCTTCCTGATATAGGGTTGCCTTTTATCTGAAGGTTGTATCATGGTTTATCTCTTTGACCTCTGACGGGAGGATGCTACTACCCAAAAGGCTCTCTGCCTGATTCCCTGTCACTTCACTTCTCGCAATGAGGGAACCAGCAGAAGGCCCTCAGAGCTGGACCTCAGTGTCCAGGCTGAATGATGGGGGTGGGGATGCTCCTTCAAATAGACAGGGCCTAGTTGGATAAGAATGGCTTTAAGATATTCAAATAATCACTAAAGCATATGCAAATCTTGTGCATATCCATGCCCACTTTTGTTCTTTGGCGGGGGTGGGTGGATCTGTTGCATTTCTTTTGGTGACGTGTGAGAGGCCACCATAGCTATACCTAATGGCAAGCTTCCCTCCACTGATGAAAGGAACTTTGATCCTGCGCAGGCTTCCATCAGTGGTATGGTGAGAGAGGCAAATCTTGCTATTTCTTCTTTCTCTCTTTCCTCCTCCTGTTGTTGTTGTTTAGTCATTTAGTTGTGTCCAACTCTTTGTGACCCCATGGACGAGAGCATGCCAGGCACTCCTGTCTTCCTCTACCTCCCACAGTTTGGTCAAACTCATGCTTGTAGCTTCGAGAACACTATCCAACCATCTCATCCTCTGTCGGCCCCTTCTCCTTGTGCCCTCCATCTTTCCCAGCATCAGGGTCTTTTCCAGGGAGTCTTCTCTTCTCATGAGGTGGCCAGAGTATTGGAGCCTCAGCTTCAGGATCTGTCCTTCCAGTGAGCACTCAGGGCTGATTCCTTCAGAATGGAGAGGTTTGATCTTCTTGCAGTCCATGGGACTCTCAAGAGTCTCCTCTAGCACCATAATTCAAAAGCATCAATTCTTTGGCGATCAGCCTTCTTTAGGGTCCAGCTCTCACTTCCATAGATCACTACTGGGAAAACCATAGCTTTAACTATACGGACCTTTATTGGCAAGGTGATGTCTCTGCTTTTTAAGATGCTTTCCTCCTGCGGCCCCTTATATTCTGTCAATCAGCTCCGAGTGCCAGGGGACCCTTAGAAAAGCTTGAAAGGTGGCTTGGGGGTGCTCAAGATAGAGCGTGCAGCAGGTCAAGGTTCAATCTTGACATCTCCAGTTAGGGCTGGAGGTTTCCCTTGGCCAAAACCCCGGGGAACTGCTGCCAGTCTGTGTTGACAATGCTGAGCTAGATGGAGCAATAGTTTGACTCAGAAGAAGGCAACTTGCTATGCTATGTTTGAAAGTCGCACACTGCAAACCAAGGAAGGGGGACCTGTGGCTCTCCAGATGTCAATGGACATCATCTTTGACCATTGGCCAGGCTGGCAGGGGCTGATGGTATTTTGGATTCCAACCACATCTGGGGGAGCACAAGATCACTGCTGTAAGCAATGCTGGGATAAACCAAAAGGAAACCTTTGAATGCTCAACTTCTGTCAACTTTCTGCTGCAGAGTATTCGTTAATAAACAAAAAAGGTCTTTCCTAAATTGATAAATGAGTGAGTATATTAAGGCAGCAATCCTATGTGTGCTTACCTGAAATTAAGTCCCTCTGAGCACAGTGGGATTTATTTCCAAGTAAACACTCATTTCCAAGTAAACACTCATTTATTTCCAAGTAAACACCTATGGGACGTGGGTGGCGCTGTGGGTTAAACCACTGAGCCTAGGACTTGCCAATCAGAAGGTCGGCTGTTCGAATCCCCGCAACAGGGTGAGCTCCCATTGCTCAGTCCCTGCTCCTGCCAACCTAGCAGTTCAAAAGCACGAAGTGCAAATAGATAAATAGGTACCGCTCTGGTGGGAAGGTAAACGGCCTATCCGTGCTCTGCTCTGGCTCGCCAGAAGCAGCTTAGTCATGCTGGCCACATGACTCGGAAGCTGTACGCTGGCTCCCTTGGCCAATAAAGCGAGATGAGTGCCGCAACCCCAGAGTCGGTCTTGACTGGACCTAATGGTCAGGGGTCCCTTTACCTTAAACACTCATAGACTGGGGCTGCTCTTCAGCCACAAGATGGAATACTGTTGATGTAGGTTAGGCTTTTAGTCATCAAAAAAGGAAGAAAATTTAACAAAACAATAGCACCATATATGATCATTCAGCCTGAACACAGTAATTACTCTGAGGCTTTGATTCTTTACTGTGAATGAAAACCAGCCAAACCTTTGGGAGGAGTGTGGCATATGTTAGTGTCTATAGTCATTACATTTCTCTTTCAACGTTCCACTTCTTCAAAGTGTCATACTCATGAGCCTTGATCCAGACTAGTAGCCTAAAGCAATGGGTGGGAAGTCTGAGACTCCACCACAATGTGGAGTTTCTAAGGAAGTGTGTGACAAATTGTAATGACAGGGTTGATTCGGAGCATTTTGTAAAGAAGCGGGGATTGTTTACTACACAAGATGCAGACAAAGGGAAATATGGAATGTGGATCGAGGTCAAATCATTGTGAACCAGAACACTGAAATTTCAACTCAGATTTGGATCTGAATATCTGAGATGTACAGATCCATAAACTTTGTTGTCTTAATAAGTTTCTTGGCTGACAAAGTAGAGCTCCAACACTTAAAGTTCAGGTCTTTGTACCCATTGACAACGGTTACATCTCAACGCATGATTTTAGGACCCTGGAGGTGACAGGACATAAAATTTAAATGTGAAACATTTTGACCATTGATAAATCCATTCTTGTTGCCAAATAAGATGGCCTAAATTCAGCACGGAGTTAGGCACACTTAACCCGAATGGACTTAAGCATACTTAACTCTCTGCTGGATTTAGGCCATGATGATTAATCAGATCTTCAGCTTGAGCCAAGCCTATCCACTAAGATGTGCCAAAGGAAAGTTTAGTGGAGTGTAAGGCCAATGCTCAAGACATCCTGTCTCTGGCTGGGGTGTTCCTTACTATGCCTGAAGGAGGGGCAAACACCCAAAAGATCTTAGAGGAGATCAAATGTACACCACCCATGTGCAACTGATTATGCATGATGCTGCAGTATGGCCATGGTGCCTATGTTCAGAGGTGGTGTACCAAATACTAGTGGGGATTCAAAACAATAAATCACAGGACACCTATCACCACCATGCCCTGCAGATTGTGGGACTAGGTATGTGTGAAACCAGCTGGGGGGATTCAATTTTGGTCTCTATTTCTTGAGTTTGAGCATTGGAGATCTGCCCATCCAATTTTCAGAGGGTTCCTATTTATCCACACAATGTTTTATTTTTCACTTTAAATAGAGACACAGTATATATTTGTACGCTGAGTATTTCGGCAATAGTGTATGAATAAATGTGTTTTAATGACTTGTTGCCGATGGGATAGACCAGTTGGCAGAGCATGAGACTCTTGTTTGCAAGGTCATGGGTTCGAGCCCCACATTGGGGGAAAGATCCCTGCATTGCAGGGGGTTAGACTAGATGATCCCTGTGGTCATTTCCAACTCTACAGTTCTTTGATTCTATGGTAGAATTCAGCATCATTCTAAGGCATTCTTCTCCCAAACTTCCGAAGCAGATTTGGAGAGGGAGAGGGGAAACCGGGTGGGGGGGGGGGGGACTCATTGCACAAATTGTTATTTTACATTTGTTTTCAGCCATGCTTATTGTGTTTTGCTTACATGTACCATGTGCATTGGCCCGGGTTCCTTCAGAGGAAGGGTGATCAAGCGATAAATAAAGTCACATTTTCATTACGTTTTCATTGCCTCATGGATTCTCTGGTTTCATGAACGTTCTCTGCTGTTAGTGCATGAAAGGAAAGAGTGGGGATGTGTGTGTTAGCATTGACCTCATGACAATTCTGATTGCTCTTCACAATCCATAGGACAAACTTCTGAAGTTGAGAGTCTCCTGTATTTCTGGATATTCCCTCTGCCTTTCAGACCTCTTGAAAATCCAGGGTTCTAGAACCCCAGGTGAGCCACTATGAGTGACAGGGGTGGGTGGGGAATGGTCAGATCCAGCCCCCTTATCCCGTCTGTCTTTCTTTGCCTGTTAACATCAAAGAAGATGCGCTTGATGAGGGGAACAGTTGCTTGACTATTGGTTCTCAAGCATGTGTGTTTGCAGGGAAGAATGGTGGAGGTTTGGGTCAAAGTATCGTGACGCAGTACATGAATGCAGGTGCTCTGGGACAAAATGTTTCTTGCAGGTTGAGAATTTTTCAAGAATATACAACGGAGAATGTGATGCTGCAAGAACACACACCATTTCCTTAGGCCGGCGTGATAGATGAAGAATGATCAGAAGCGGATTTCAAAATGGCTGGCATAAATCTTGAGGAGCAAGGTCCAGAAGCATTGGGACCACCATGTTGTTGTTTAGTTGTGTCCAACTCTTCGTGTCCCCATGGACCAGAGCACGCCAGGCGCTCCTGTCTTCCACTGCCTCCCACAGTTTGGTCAGACTCATGCTGGTAGCTTCGAGAACACTGTCCAAACATCTTGTCCTTTGTTGTCCCCTTCTCCTTGTGCCCTCAATCTTTCCCAACATCAGGGTCTCTTCCAGGGCTCAAGAGGTGGCCAAAGTATTGAAGCCTCAGCTTCAGGATCTGTCCTTCCAGTGAGCACTCAGGGCTGATTTCCTTCAGAATGGATAGGTTTGATCTTCTTGCAGTCCATGGGACTCTCAAGAGTCTCCTCCAGCACCATAATTCAAAAGCATCAGTTCTTCGGCAATCAGCCTTCTTTATGGTCCAGCTCTCACTTCCATACATCACTGGACCAACACACACCGCACCATTTCTGTTTTCTTTTCAACAGTGGCATTAGCTTCAGCCGCAGGAACATGAACATCTCTCCTTGTGCAGCTGCAGCTTAAGCAGACCCGGAGCACTGGGATGTAACTTTGGCAGGTGGGCTGCAGAGTTTTGTGTTTGTGTGTGTACGCATGTGTGTGTGTGTGTGTGTGTGTGGGAGAGAGAGAGAGAGAGAGAGAGAGAGAGAGAGAGAGAGAGAGAGAGAGAACAAACAAATGCATTTTAAATTACAGGCACAAAACAAGGCTATTGCCAACATTGCAGCAATGACTCTACAATATACATGAAAAGGTCGATAATATTGGCGCAAAGGCAATAAACAAAAGCACATTGAGGCTGGGTTTGTTTTTGTAAGATTATCTCGAATGCAGACTTTCTATGACCGTATCAATGCTTTTGTTTATTTGTGTAACCAACTTCCCTTGTAAAGCTGCGACAGATAAAAAAAAAGGGGGGGAAAGCAGAGAGCTCTTCCAGATGTGTGAAGAAACTAGGCAGTTACTTTGGTCAGACTTTATAAATCATAGTGCTTGCTAGCCTCCTCTTTAAACCACCTCACCCCAAAAAACCCCATAGCAATTTTAACTCACTCATCATTGTTTAAAATGTCTGGAGTTCCCTTTGTAAACCAACAAGAAAAGAGATATAGATAAACGAAAACCTCTGTCTGTTATGCAGCTGAAACTTTGGTGCCAAATAAATGCTGGTAGTTTTCAAAGCATTTGTACTTTGATTTTGATCCTGAAAAGGTTGTTTTGGAAGTGCCATGTGGGTGACAGGAGGCTTGGGGGTGTGGATCAATGCAGCATAATTTCACAAAACACTGGAGTTGGCATGTCTGTCTGATATTTTATTTGGATTTAAACAGCATCTGTTACTTTTTACACAGAGACACAAGGATCTACACAACTGTAAGTCAGCGTGGGGGGAAATCACATTGGATGGGGGTGGAGGGTTAGGATTTGAACTAGGATAAATTCTTAGTCCAAACTCCTCCTCGGTGGGTCAAATAAATGTAAAACACAATAAAACACAACAAAGCAATAAAAAACCTTTTGGTGTTTTCCTAAATGGAATAGACTATTATTGGGAATAGTACCAGGAAGCCTAAAGGAAGAAGACAAGACCTTATATTTATACGCAACAGTAGCCGCAAGGCTATTGATTGCGAAAAATTGGAAAGGTGGTACTGTACCAACAAAGACAGAGTGGCTTGCCAAATTATTGGAGTACTACAATATATCCAAAACAATGGGAGAAATTGGAAGGATCTCAAAAGAGAAGGCAGACAGGGACTGGAAGGTGTTTAAAAGATACTTGCAAAACTATATCGAAAAATCAGAACTCCTATTAGAATAATCAAGTTCCGTTTTAAATATTGGAATACTAAATAAGATGGATAACAATGTATAATAGAAAAAGAAGTATGAAATTAGGTTAAAGGTGTGTGAAAGAAAGTAATAGAAGTGGAAAGAAATTGCAATTGAGTAGATTGGAAGTCTAACACAAAGGGTGAGGGGTGGTGGATGGTGATGGGAATTATCTGTGGGATTGAGTGTAGGTATGTTGTAGGTATGTTGCATGTATGTAGGTCTGTTGTATGAAATGTATGTTTGTATGTGTATTAATGTTGAATTATTTTAACAATAAAAAAGAGAAAAAAACACAACAAAGCAGTATGTAAAACATTTCATTTTCTAAAAAAAATAAATCAACCCTAACAATCTCATTTCCTTTCAGCTATTGTTTTGTTGGGTATATTTTTTAATGAATTACATGTGTTTCTGCATAAGCATGTTGGGTGAAAATGTGCTTTTATAATGATGTGTTTTCACCTGAGCTTTTGCTCTTAAATGTGTAGCAAGTTGCTTGGATACCTTTTTGAATAACAAGCAAGTAACAGATAATAATGTACTTGCTGTGCTGTGGCCCCCTGGAAGGCGATTAGCTCTCGCACTGCCAATACTGTACGTAGAGATCGCATCAGGGACCCGGTCATTGTTCACTTACAAATTCTCCAAAGGTCAGATTCATGTGCTTTTCTATACAGCATTCAGAAAAAGTTGCACAGGCAATAAAAAGTGGCTTGGTTACAAAGTTTCTAGATTATTGGTATAGGAACACAATAATGGCTTGTAAGAGCCATACGGTCTGAGCTGCAGCAGCCAGCTCAAAACCTATTTACACAATCTAGTTGACTGAGGTACAACAATAGGCTTGATTACCTTGGCGGGATGGCTTACTCTGTGACATTAACCCCTTCAGGCATTAGTTAGACTTAAGCATGTTGGTTCCACAAGGCTGATTATCCGACATTCAGCAGGTGTGCAATGCACAGGTGCTGAAATAGCAGCTCTTGTTCACTCACTGCCATGTCACAATGCCCTCTGTCAAGGGCACAGACAGCAGAACTCAGTCGAGGAAAAGGAACATTTTCCAGCAAGTTCTCCATGAGCTGTCACTGCTGCACACAATTATGTCTGTAAAATGCCATGAAAGGCAGAAGAAAATAATTAGGACAGCTGCTGACATATCTCCAAACAAAGAGAGGAAAAGCATCGTCAAAGAAGAAGACAAAACAGGGCACATATTTAAATAGATGCACATTTAGAAACACATACCCAGGGTGACATTCGACTAAGTTTTACTTCAAGAATATCTATTGAACTTAATAAGAATAATGAAATCGGGTTTGTTAATTTCAATGGAGATGATAGGCATTGTAGTCCTGCAATGTCTTGGGAAACCAAGGTTGAAGAACTCTGAAATGGAAGACCGCCCCTTGCAAAGTATGACACATGGTCACCCTAAAAGGTAGCGCTTAATTTCTAACAAAAACAAACAAACAGAAAAACTTGTCCTGTTTCTAGTAATTCCTCTGAAAGTCTTCTGAAAAAAGTTCAGAACAATGGTCACCTTCAGAAGACCACCACACACACCCCCGCCACAAACAAGCATTGGCTCTTTAACAGTATATCTGACCATTGCCTATAGGCCCTGACCTCTGAGTTTATAACTAGCCTAATATAAGACCCTGTGTGTTTCCTTTAAGAAAAGGCCTTTTTGATGCAAACTGGGTTCCTTTTCTTTCCCCTTCCCTTTGAAGCAACGCTACTGATGTTGAATTGACACGGCTGGACCCGAGCCGGCTGAGAAAGGCACTGCCAGGAAACTGGGGATTCTGCAAAAGCTCATGGGGAAGCAAAACAGCTGATGCAGCCATGCATTTTGCGTCGTTTGTTAGCAAGTTTTTATCCGATTCTTAAATTTAATTACTTCCATAATCAAACAAAGGCTTTGCAGCCTTGCAGAAGACTGCAAAATGTCAAGAACAGCACATATTGTTGAAGGGTGACCACAACACTTCCTACGTCTAGGACATCTTGTGTGTGTGTTTTGTTTTAAATACATTTCCAGTTTTCTTTCTTTCAGAGCATGTAACTAGAAATCATCAAAAGACCCTGCTTCAGCATTCAGTATTTGACGGTACCATTCAAAAGGAGGAGGAAGGGTCTTATTAAGAAAGGTGGAAAAGACCACAACATTTGCAGGTGAAGGGAAAAACTAAGATTTTATCTTTTTCATGTCCAACCATGGGGAATGTTTGTATTTCACAGAGATTTTCCCTATGGCTTACAGGTCCTAGAGGCCTCACCAATTTGGAAGGGGATCAATCCTAAATCAGATTAATTGTAGAAGTCCGCTGGGACTCCTCCATCATGTGCAAGACTGCAGAATTAACTTGAACTGGACATTTTCATCAGATCTCATGGTAACACTAGAAAAGAGGTAGTCAACATGGTGCCCTCAATATGTTGTTGGACCACAACTCCAGCCATCCCTGACTAATGGCATTTACTGGCTGGGGCTGATGAGAGAAAGAGTCCATCAACATTGGGAGGACCAGAGATTGGCTACCCCTGCCTTGTTTTTATTGTTTACCCACCATTCACCCAGTGCTATACCAGCTGCACTGGCTCCCGGTGGAGTACAGGGTCAGGTTTAAGGTGCTGGTTTTAACCTTTAAAGCCCTATACGGCCTAGGACCCTTGTACCTATGGGACCGCCTCTCCTGTTATGTCCCACGGAGGACCTTATGGTCTTCCGACAAAAACATCTTGGAGATCCCGAGCCACAGGGAGGTTAGGCTGACCTCAACCAGAGCCAGGGCTTTTTCAGCTGTGGCCCCGATCTGGTGGAACGCTCTATCACAATAAACTAGGGCCCTGCGGGACTTGACATCTTTCCACAGGGCCTGCAAGACAGAGCTGTTCCACCAGGTCTTTGGCCAAGGCACAGCCTGACCCCCCTCCTTTGGCAATCCTCACAGAACTCTAGCCCAATGGTTGCCATTAATCTGATTTGAACTGATTTTATAATGAAAAGATTTTAGAATGTTGTATCGTTTTACTATTGTTAGCCGCTCTGAGCCTGGCTTTGGCTGGGGAGGGTGGGATATAAATAAAAAAAATATTATTATTTATTATTATTATTCACCCTAAGGTCAGAGGGCTGGTTAAAACACAACATTAAAAACAGTTTAAAACATATTCACAGAAATAAGGTGGGCCTTGAAAACATGCATCTCAAGTGGTAACCTGAACTCCGCCATATGGGAATCCTTTGCAGATTACTGTAGGGCTTCAAGAAGGATAGTCAGGTCATGAATCCATAGCAATGGACTGCTGGGAGGAGCACAGAGAGAAGAAACGCCATGGTG
This sequence comes from Podarcis melisellensis, assembly GCF_964234715.1. Classification (NCBI taxonomy): domain Eukaryota; kingdom Metazoa; phylum Chordata; class Lepidosauria; order Squamata; family Lacertidae; genus Podarcis; species Podarcis melisellensis. The sequence goes on along the minus strand of NC_138539.1, from coordinate 14,709,800 downwards.
CGCTTGTAGCAGCAAAACCAAATGTCTTCATCTGCCTCAAATGCAACAAAACATGTCTCTCCTGTATTGGTCTCTCCAGGCATTGTAACTCTCCAACAGTTTAGCTTCACCCCTGATGGCACACTCTCCCATTGTCTCCTGAGACAGATGATGGCAACAGCAAAGGTCAAAAGCCAGAGTCAAGAGATGTGTCTTCAGCATGTACCAAAAGCTGTGTCAAATGAAGGTGTCAGACACACTTCCATAGAGAGGGAACACCCTGGGCTGCCACCCGCAAGCTTCTGAAGGTAGTGGAACAACCAAGAGTGCCCCTTCACCAATATTAGCACCCATGAGGGTCTGTAGGAAAGGAGCAGTCTTTCAGATATTGGTGGCCTGAGTCATAAACACCAGTGTGACCACCTTGAATTTTGTGGTTATATGAGATACAAATGGAACCTGCATTTTGGACCAACTGAAGTTTCTGAGTCGTCTTCCGGGACAGCCCCATGTAGAGCTTATAGATTATCTACAGCACCACCATTGCATAATCTATATTTTTTAAAAAACACACACATTGGCGCCTGTGAAATTCTTGTTACGTACCTGCTATGCAATTTTCTCTCAAACAGCAGGGCCATATACTACCATTGAAGCCAGCCTCTCCTAAATATTATTAATTTTCCCAAGTGGATGAGGTTTTCTCATTTGACAAGTTGTTTCCATTGGAAAGAAAGAAGCGAGGGAGCATAATGTAGCCCATATGGTAGCCTTTCAGAAGAGCATGTCTCTGCCACCATGGACTTCAAGCGGTAGTATTTAATTGTTGCAGCTCTGCAGTCAGTCATAGAAATGTCTTGCTTAGAGGGGAGAAAAGGAAATAGGAAAATGAAGAGCGGACAACAGATGAGCTTGTGGAGAACGGAATGAATCAGAAATGATATAAGAATTGACAAGGAAGACAATATAGGTGGGGGCAGAGAGCTGTAATACTGGGAATTAGAAACCAGAAGTTGATGTTGGTCATGATAGTGTCAAATTGCTAGTGTGCATTTAATTAATAGAATGATATTATAAATATTAGGACTGTTCCTACCGATTTGTTCAAAACCTGAATTACAAACCAAATCAGGCTGATTTCTATCAATTTTTGCCAAATCAACACCAGGTCAAGGCAGCTACAAATTGTTACAGAGCAAGTCAGGTGCACCCAAATTAATTAAGAACTTTAAAAATGGTCTGTTTAAAGCCAGACTGACCGTCTCCAAAGTGTTGCAGTTAGTAAGTGCAACCCATATAAGGAGAATGCCAGGGTGGGAAGGAGAGGAGAGGAGATAGACTGCATTCATTCAGAGCTCTTCGGGGCTTGGGTGTGTGTGAAGCCTTAAAATTCAGCAAGTTCACACAGCATGCATTCTTTTGTAAGTTCTATCTCTACAGTGATAAGGTTCTTCAAAGTACTGATGTGTGGACCAATTTGGAACTCTTGTGTGTTTGTTTTCTTTAAAAAAGGGGGGATGTAATTTGTCAAGGAGGGACTCCAGACTGGGGTAGAGAAAAAGATAACCCCCAACTCTTGAGTAGATCCAGCTTGGATCTACCCCACCACTTCTCCTGAAGTGTGTTCATCCATTCACTAAATTTGACTTCTAATCCAACATGTGCTTTCCTTATTTAGATCTGTTAGCGTTGACAGTTTCCCGTGCTCTTCAGAAGTCCTCGGAATGTTGGCCTCTCCTCCGAGTCAGAAGAAATCCTCACAACAGAGACATTTCAAAGGCAGAAATTACAAACTCAGCCAGAACAGGGACACCATTGCCTTCGGAAGTCAAAACAATCACACTCCATGTGTGGTTAAAGCAAATACGCTGCCCGAGAAAATAAGCAAATAGGTCTATGGACAATGTGGGATCAAAAGGCAGCCAAGTCTGCTTATAACACAACATTGCTAATCAATGTCAGGAGGGTCTCTTCTCATGGCCTTTTCATGTGAATTATGGGATGTAGGCTGTTTGCTCCATCAGCATTAATTCTGGCTATAGGGTGCAGTAAGCTTCCGGTTACTTTTTCAGGTATTCTGATCAGCAAACAGCCCATAATTAACTATGCCTGCATTGGACCAATTCTTGGGTCCAGTGGCAGCAGTTGGAATGATGAAGGCTCTGTGGAGACCCAGGAGCAAGCAGAGCCTGACCTTCAACTGGAGACACTGGAGCGATTGTCATTTTCCAATGGACGAAGTGCTTGGTGACAGAGGAAGAAGCGGGACCTGAGATTGATGTACCCCCAAGTACGTGAAATACATTCTCCAACATGGCGGCCAATCATGCCGGCAGGCCCACCAGTACCTCCTATGGTGCCTGCAACAGGTCTGAATTAATATCCTCTCAGAAATCAGCACTGCGTGAGAGACTGCACTTGTTCTTCGTGCTCAGTTCCTGTTCGCGCTGGCTCAACCTCTCCAGACAAGAAGAGCTTCTCTCTGTGAGCAAATGTGACGGTGGCTGTTTTTGTTGGCATCCATTTGTTGCTATGAATTATCTTACGGAATGAAAATAATTATGCAGAATACTAACACACCGAAACATTTTCTACCCCACATTACTGGCTCTGATCATATTCTCGGGAATTTAATAGAGCTTAGCTGTGTGTGTCACCCTACCCCTGGGTGGTGTTTTTTAATGCTATGAATTTTAAGGTTCCCTGTATTCTTTCCTTCCTCTTCACCTTCCCTCTGAACAAAATCTGCCCATCAAATTCAGGCCCCTTTGCACACGTGCGACCATATCCCCTTACCAAATCTCATATTTCACCAGCTCATTACAAGAACCCCTGCCAGGGCGGTCTAAAGCTACACAGAAAGGCCCATTCATAGATACTTCCCCTTAATATCTCTTCGGAGAATGCAACTGAAACGAAACAGCGTGACTCTCCAATTTAGCATTTCCTTCTTGTCTGTCCTGGGGTTGACAAGGCTAGATCACGGACAACCCCATGCGGTCATCTCTTGTTAAACCCACTTACTGATTCTGTTTCGAAAAGGAAACATAGCTTTAAAAAATCATGAAACGCGAGTTCTTACCTTCTGTGACCCACAGAGCCATTTGGAGGTGAAGCGAGGGTAGAAATTAAGTAGAATGGTTGGGGGCTTGCAAAAATTCACAGGTTTTTTCCCCCTCACATACAATGCCTTCCCTGTGTCTGTAAGAAGGCATCGTTTTTGTTCTGCCCTCTGTTCATAACAGGCAGAGCTGTTTCTGTTCAGCTGCTTTTTGCCTTCTGGCAAAAACAATGTCATCTGTTCTGCTGTCCAACCTTGGGAAAATTACATATCTGACATAACTACATTGCCAATATGTTATCCACTCCATTCATTTCAGTGCAAAAGAAACACCATGCACCCTGGTCCACTACAACAATGGATTCCCCCACCCACCCATTACATTTGCAGTTTATGCATTGTAATAAACAAAAATCTGCCCTTATTCCCTTTTGGGGGACACAAGAGCCCTTATAGAGCCCTTTGTAGGTTCTCCATCAGTCAGAGAAATAACAGAGGCCAACCAGAGAATACTGAGAAGCAAAGCAGTTAGTAAGCCTGATCTTTATTGAACTGTTGCAACAGGGTCCTCACTCACCACACGCAGGAGGGAGGAGGAACCAAAACAAAGGTGTGCCTGCCCTTATATAGACATTTTAAATTGCCTTCCCTGGAGCTCAAGACCACCCCTCCATACATCATACATATATCATAGAAGGGGTGTAACCCAAAACCACCCCCACAAACATCATACCTAGATCACAGAAAAGGCGGTCTACAACAGAAATTCGAATGTTGTTGCTTTTCCTGTCTGCCAGGTTATCTGATAATGCCTTACCTGATTGTCTTTCCTGGTAGTCTGGCCATTTCTTTGAGATGGAAAGGTGGAAGAGAGATCGGAGCAGCCAGACCCAGGGCTCCATCTCAAGAATATTTTAGCGGCTTGGTAATTTCTTTAATTAATTAATTAAAATTAATTAATTTAATTAATTTAATTAATTAATTAATTAATTAAAAACAGCCTTCTACACTTCCTAAAATCAAACCAGGTTAATCACTGTTTATTTCAGGCTTGCGTCCCCTCATCTGGAGTTTTCACGTTGCATTATAATAGCACCTCTTTTGCCTTCCATCGTATTTTACAGCTTCCTTTGTGGGTCAGATTCATCCTATTTGCTCTTGTTCTGTTTCTCTTTTTTTTTTTTTTGAGTAATATGCTCATTTCCTGAGCCTGAAGTATGTTTCTGATTAGAATCTAACACCCCCTTCCTTCTGATTCTTCTTTACCCACACTGTCCCATTCAACTCTTTTCAACATTATTATCTTCATTTGCTAGGAGATGAAATGGAATAATTTCCTTTTAATCCTCCTTTAGTGATAACCCCGATATTTACCCTGAACCCTCGTTCATTGTGTCAGTATTGTCAAAGATTTGTCTTCTTTCCCCTCCAGGGCCATTCCTTCAGTGGAAAAAAGGAAAGGTCATGTATTGTCTCCACAAATTTTCCATCTCCCCCATGTTGTTTTAGGAAGTCAACTGCTGATACCCTGTGACAAAACAGCCTGATTGCTCTCTCTGTGTGTGTTTCTTTAGCATCCACACATCCCTCTGAGCATCTATACACAATGGTGGCTGAAATCTAAGGACAAAAGTCTCCCATACTGTGGCTTGAGATAAGATTAAGGGCAATTGTGTCAGAGTCTGCCTCCAATCATTCCAGGATTCACATTACAACTCAGTCAAAACAGTGGCTTTCCATATACAGTGGTACCTCGGGTTACATGCGCTTCAGGTTACAGACTCCGCTAACCCAGAAATAGTGCTTCAGGTTAAGAACATTGCTTCAGGATGAGAACAGAAATTGTGCTCCGGTGGCAGCCCCATTAGCTAAAGTGGTGCTTCAGGTTAAGAACAGTTTCAGGTTAAGAACAGACCTCCGGAACGAATTAAGTTCTTAACCCGAGGTACCACTGTACTCCCATTCCACCCACATTGTTTTTACACACACACACACATTCAGAGAATTGGGAATTTCAAAGGATGCTTGTGTTTTGGTTTGCATATTTTTCAATAATAATAATAATAATAATAATAATAATAATTTATTATTCATACCCCACCCATCTGGCTGGGTTTCCCCAGACACTCTGGGTGGCTTCCAACAAAAGATTAATAATACATTAAAACATCAGTTATTAAAAACTTCCCTAAATAGGGCTGCCTTCAGATGTCTTCTAAATGTCATATAGTTGTTTATTTTCTTGACATCTGATGGGAGGGAGGGCGTTCCACAGGGTGTGTGGCACTACCGAGAAGGCCATCTGCCTGGTTCCCTGTAACTTCGCTTCTCGCCGTGAGGGAACCACCAGAAGGCCCTCGGCACTGGACCTCAGTGTCCGGGTTGGACGATGGAGGTGGAGACGCTCCTTCAGGTATACTGGGCCGAGGCCGTTGAGGGCTTTACAGGTCAACACCAACACTTTGAATTGTGCTCGGAAACGTCCTGGGAGCCAATGAAGGTCTTTCAAGACCAGTGTTATGTGGTCTCGGCAGCTGCTCCCGAGTTAGATAGCTTTGCCTTTAAATGCAAACTGAATCAAATTTCTCCCTCAACCCTACTCCACACTCACTGGGATTCAAACACCAGCAGAAATAATACTTGCTTGAAGTGCAAACTGCAAAGAAGAGGAAAGGATTTAACCTGGCGGGAAGTTCCAGAGTTTGGGGACGTTCTTTCATATGTGGTGGACTTGTAAAAAGGTAAAAGAGTATTTGGAAATGATCCATAATGAATTGAAAAAAATGTTTAAAAGTACTTTCCAAAAAAAACCCAGAGTCCTTTCTGTTGGGGATAATTCAGACTGAAATTCCCAGCTGTCAAAAAAGGTTATTTATGTATGCGACAACTGCTACCCGTGTTTTGTTTGCCCAAAAATGGAAAATGAGCGAGGTCCCAACCAAACAAGAATGGCAACTTGACAGAATATGCACAACTTGCAGACTTAACATATAGAATAAGAGAACCAGAAGAACATACGTTTAAAGAAGATTGGAAAACATTTATTGAATATATGAGAAATAATTGTGTACAGCTGAAAACGCTGGCAGCATTAAGATAAATTCAACAGTGTAAATATGTTTTGATGGATGCAATAATGGAATACTGAATGGTATAGTTTTTGTAAAATACGCAGAGATTTAAGGTATGTAAAATGAGCCATGGAAAGAGAAGAAGGGAAGTTATTGATATCTTAAGGATGTAAAATGAGTATTTTAAATTGTAAAACAGAAAATTTAATTAAAATCATATATATATGAGAAGTTCCAGAATTTTGGCCCCATCCCAGGTAATCTACCATTCTATGTAAGGTCATAAAAGTGTTCTGTGACAACACCAGGACCGATGCTGCTTCGGAACTTGCTAGCCTCCAACACCCAACCCCAGCCAACATTGCCAGTATCTCCTCAAAATCTGGAGGATGCCACGTTGGCTATCCTTGTGTTAAGGTATGGGCACTGTTGTTCCTCCTGAAACATGGCCTTGTCTACTACAGCATACCAGGATCTCTTAACCGGACAGAGTTCTTCAGGGCTATTCTTGGCTGTTTCAATGTCTAGCTGGGAAATGAGCTAGATAAGATGGGGAAAATCTCCGTCTTCTTTTAACTGAAATGAAGGAGGGCCGTCACCAGCAACATAAATAGATGGCGGTGCAGGGAGTGGGGGTGGATCTGGGAAAAGCAGCCGAATAATGAGCCCTCTTCAAAGCAGGTTAAAGGCAACTTCAGAGAGGGGAAAACAAAGTGTCTAATCTAAGTCGCACCAGACCCTAAACAACCCGTGCCTCTCTGCTCCTTTGTTCTTAGAAATTTCCCATGTAACACTCTGAGGAGGGAGTGGGGGTGTCAGAAGAACGCTGCTCACTATTTTTGTATACACAGAAGCTGCGGAGTTCACCCCTGAGAAAGAGACATTTGGGGGAACGAAATGACCCCTGTAACAGGATAGGCGAGATTCCACCCTACCCCCCACTCTGCAAAAGTGGTGCATTCATTTAGCCAGATGACAAGAGAAAGCCTGAGAGGAACTGGTCCAGGAAGTGGTTTGGAAGTGAATGCTAGCCATTCTGGAAGACCAAAGGTGAGTCAAAGGTACAGATGCTTTTGGGGAGAGCCACCAACAGGCTCAGCATTCTAATGACGCAACATCAAAGGCAAGCCCAGCCCAACCACCCAGCAGAAAAGTAGATGTGTTTTCCATTTATCATTCCTGTTATACAAAAATCTCCAAATAGGACTGAACTTCAATGTCTAAAACTCTTGGTAGAGGACAAGGATCTAGAGATCACGCTAAGGGTGGCCAAATTCTGTGCGACTGCCATAAAACCTAGGGAACAAGCTGTACTACCAAAATGATTAAGATTTTAAATGACAATTTTAGGTTATATTTTAATGATCAAGATTTAATATATATTTTTAACTGTTGCTATATCTGAATTGTCTCTGTTATACCCAATTGCAATTCAATGTATTCCTGTTGTGTTTTATGATTTTCCTGATATTGTAAGTGAGCTGGAACTGGTCTGTGACCGTAATAATAAAATTCATTCAGATGTGTTTTCGGCTCACTCGCCGCTTGCGTTTTGCATTTGATCTTAACACCGAGGAAGCTGCCGTGGTAAGAAAATTCAGGAGATGCAAGAAGTGGATCGATCAAACATGAATTGTGGGAATTTAAGAGTTGGGGTGTATCTGGAGAGAGGGAGAGGTCCTGCTGCATTCTTCCCTGACTTTCCCCAAGTTTCAAAGCAGAAGGACTAATATGGAAGGAGTGATTATTTAATTAATTAAACACATTTAGATTACGCATCAATATAACAGTTCGATAGATGGCCTCATATAGGGATTGTTGTTTAGTTGTTTAGTCGTGTCCGACTCTTCGTGACCCCATGGACCAGAGCACGCCAGGCACTCCTGTCTTCCACTGCCTCCCGCAGTTTGGTCAAACTCATGCTGGTAGCTTCGAGAACACTGTCCAACCATCTTGTCCTCTGTTGTCCCCTTCTCCTTGTGCCCTCCATCTTTCCCAACATCAGGGTCTTTTCCAGGGAGTCTTCTCTTCTCATGAGGTGGCCAAAGTATTGGAGCCTCAGCTTCAGGATCTGTCCTTCCAGTGAGCACTCAGGGCTGATTTCCTTAAGAATGGAGAGGTTTGATCTTCTTGCAGTCCACAGGACTAAGCATTGTATAAACTGACAAAATATCCAAAGGTTCCAAGACTTAATGACCCCAACTCTTTCAATATCAGGAGCAGCAAGACTTTGTTAGCCAAAAATTGGAAATTGCAAGAAATACTGACAATAGAAGAATGGCAGATGAAGATGATGGACTTTTCGGAGCTGGCTGACCTGACTGGAAGAATCTGTGACCAGAAAGAGGAGGAAACACAAGAAGACTGGAAGAAATTTAAAGAATATTTAGTGAGATACTGTAATATAAAATAATTAGGAAATCCCTAGAAGTAACAGATTAGGCTAAGGGATAGAAAAATATTAGTAATAAAGATGATCATGGATGACAATTGGAAGTAAGGTTAAGAAGTTTGTAATGAAAGAAGATAAAGGTAAAGGTACCCCTGCCCGTACGGGCCAGTCTTGACAGACTCTGGGGTTGTGCGCCCATCTCACTTAAGAGGCCAGGGGCCAGCGCTGTCCGGAGACACTTCCGGGTCACATGGCCAGTGTGACATCGCTGCTCTGGCGAGCCAGAGCTGCACACGGAAACGCCGTTTACCTTCCCGCTGGTAAGCGGTCCCTATTTATCTACTTGCACCCGGAGGTGCTTTCGAACTGCTAGGTTGGCAGGCGCTGGGACCGAGCAGCGGGAGCGCACCCCGCAGCAGGGATTCGAACCGCCGACCTTTCGATCAGCAAGTCCTAGGCGCTGAGGCTTTAACCCACAGCGCCACCTGTGTCCCACATGAAAGAAGATACTGATGTTATAAATATGAAACTGGGAACTGCTAAATATGTAATAGGATGAAATCCAGATTGGAGGGTGTGGAGGAAGTCTTTTAGCAATGTAAATACACCAGGGAATAAGAAGAAAAAAATATTCTTCTATTTTGTGTGTTTTTATTGTTGTTAAGTTTTTATGTTGCGTCAAATGTAATGTTTTTCTTTTGTGTTTTTGTCTCTATGTTATAAGAGAAAACTAATAAAAAAATTGGGGGGGGGGATATCAGGAGCAAGCTATGCTTCCTGTAGTTATTGTTCCTGAAATGTCAGAAGATAAGAAGAGCCTGCTGGATCAGGCCAATGGCTCCTAAAGTCCAGCATTCTGTTCTCACATTGGCCACCCAGATGCCTTTAAGAAGCCTGCAAACAAGACCTGAGCACAACACCACACTCCGACAGAGGAGGTAGAACACAACTGTCATGGTTGGCAGCCATTGATGTTGGAAATTCAAGCCCTTCTCAGGGGAAGCTGGCAGCAGTCCAGGCACCCGGCTTGATTCCCTGTTGACGTCCCTGGCTGCATTCCCCAGCAGACGCAGGCAAGGTCTCGATCGGCGATTCTTCTCAAACGTGAGAAGAACACACCCCTCTTTCCTGCCTCCCCCGGGCAGGGGAAAGAGATAGACAGAAACGTATTTACATGCTTTTATTTCTGTCTTTGCAGCGTTACAAAAAACATGACTGCTCTCTTCAAATTCCAGCAGTGTTGTAACTAAAACTTCCTGTACATCCTGTACAGCTCATATTACACTGTGAGGTAATTCCGGTGCTGCGCACTGTGAAATGACTGCCCCTCTGTTCCCACAGCAGTACCAACATTCCCATCATGTTTACACTTCAAGCTAGGACTTTGCAGCTGCATTGCTTCATTATCGTAACAATTGATAGCCTTCCCTTCCATGAATTTGTCTAACCATCTTTCAACACTGCCCAAACAATTAAAAAACCACACAGACACTTGGAAGAACATATCCACTCAACAAACTCGGGCATTATCATGCCACTTGTAATTTTATTAATATTCCAGCTGTTCATGGTGTCATGGTCTGGTCTATGGGCGATCGAAGTCCCGGGTGAAGACGTCGGAACTGGGGACAAGAGGGCGGGGTGGGAGCAGGAACGAGAGTCCAGAAGCCAGGGGTCAGGAATCAGGGAGTCAATGAAGTCAAGGGTCCAAGGGTCGAGAAGCAAGGAGTCAAGAAGCCAAGGTCCGAGGATCAGGAAGCAAGGAGCCAAACGCAGGAAGGCAGGAAACGTGTTGCTGTGGCAAAGAGGCAAAGGGAAATGCTGACCTTATATCCCTTCCCAGCTCTTGCCACCAGGTGCAGTGAGTTACCAAGCGGCCACAGCTGTGAGGCCGTGCCTTGTCTCTCCAGAACAAATTTAGGAAGGCCCCAGTCCTGTGAAGCCCTACTGGTCACAGGGCCTGGCTCCTGAGGTTAATTCCCCACCTGCAACTAGGCCCCATTTCCTAGGCTAGGCCCTACGCTAACAGCGACAGGTCTGAGGTGAATAAGGCATTCCGAAGCCATCTGAGCAGCAGAAAAGCCTCACTGAGGATGTGCACCTGAAAGTAGGACTGCTTTGTGCCATATGCCAAGATTACATTGGCATTCTAGAGTGGCCACTTATGCACCAGAAAAGTAGAGGGCAAAAGGCGACACTAGACTTACATAAAATTTAAATATGCTAATTTATGTGAACGGATGCAAATTTAGAGGGGGGGAACTGTTATAAATTAAATACAATGATGTTATGTCTTACCATAATGGGGAAAGATCTGGTGGCCTGTCTGCCCACAGAGCAGCTAACTTCAAGGCTCCTGTTATCCCTTTTTTGGGTCCTATATCCATAAAGCAGGCTTGGGCCATTCATCTGAGGCTGCCTACAAACAGAGGGCTGTTCTCTGCCAGTTCTTCAAACAAGATCTTCAGACGCAAGCTAGAAGGAGTTGTTCGATAAAGACCCAAGCCTGGGAATTTGGACCACTGTAAAATATTTGCAGAGTGGAGAGAGAGCACATGATTGGAAGTGAAGAAGCAGTAGTTGGGAGTGATACCTTAACCCTTCCACCATCCACTGCTTTCCCTCTGCAACTCCTAGCTGCTCCCATCCTCACAAGGCAGGGGCATGAGATTGTTGTACTGGGTGTGAGGATAGCTAAGGAGAGGCAACTGCAAAGGGAAAGCTGTTTTGGGAAGGGTTAAGCCTCTCCTCCCACCCACTATTTCTCTACTTCAAATTGTACTCTTCTTCTGCCTCTTTTTAGATGTTTGGCAGAGATCCAAGCACTTCAGTCTCCACTGAGCATCTACAGTTGCTGTTAGAGAATTTTTACTCCTTAGTTGGATGCTCAGAAAAAGTTGGCGCCAGAAAAAGAAGAGAAAAATCAAAGAATTTGTTTCAACATAAACAACAATCCTTTTGTTATTGTTGTTGAACCACCAGCTTGATGCAAACATACAGCAAAGATACCATTAAAGTGAAACTAAGAGCTCCCCATCACAGAAATGTCTTCTGAGCATCAAGCTAAAGAAAGAAATTCTCTAACTACAGCACCAGGCACCAAGCACATTTCAAGTTCACAACCCGGCTAATTCCTTAGGAAATGTCAACCAACACTAGGGAATGTCCATTTTTCATCCCCACTCAATTTGTGCATGGGTGGAACGCAAAACTCCATTAATATTGATAGTAAAGAGTAAAACCCATGGTGAGAGATAAAATTGCAGTTCAGTCTTGAGCTGCACATATGTATTGTCTGGAGACAAGCAGATGTCTTCTTTGTGTGCACTTCAGGGGCGATCTACCAGAAGCTGTGCCGTAGTTTCTGCAGTTCTTGATTCTTTAAAAGAAAGAATCTGCATTAGTAGATGCCTAACAGAGAAATCAAAGGATTGAGGAGCATCCTATGGTCTTTTTGTGGCAGTGAGAACAAAAGGAATGCAAACCACAACGATGCACTGAGAAATTATTCGTACAGACCAGCCTTTCCCAAGCTGGTGTCTTCCAGATGATTTAGACAACAGTTCCCATTATCCCAGGCTACATGCTGGGGCTGATGGGAGTTGTGGTAGAAAACATCTGGAGGGGTGCACCTTTGGGGGTGAAGTCAAACTGTCAGAAGGTTGCAGCGCCTGCTGTAGTTGTAGAGACCAAAAGGAAAGAGGCATGTTTTGTTGCAACCCAGTCAGATGGCTAGGGTACAAATAATAAAATTATTACTATTATTATTTGTAATGCTGAGTTGGTCTGCCAGTGGGCCTGGCACCTGAAGCCAGCTGCATGTAGAGCATGTCCTTGGGGATCCTGTCATCTTCCATTCTGTGGACACAACCAAACCAGTTGTCAAGGACTAGGCAGAGGAGGAACGGTGGAGACCGCCTCCCCAGCCTGACCCTTCCAGAGAAGAAGACAGTTCAGAATTACAGCAGGGGTATGAGGGAGATCACACCTCAGAGGCAGATGAGGGGGGAAGCTGGGAAATAATGGGAGAGGAGGAGGCGGCAGAGCTGGAGCAGGTGGCTGACACGTTATCACTAGAAAGTATTCCAGACTCACCATCTCCCAGAACCCAGCAAGCCTTAAAAGTAGGAGAGCAAAGAGCTCAGAAGCAAAGGGCCCTCAGCGCCACCTGTAGAAGAGATGACAAATGAGGAGGTGGGAGGGAAAGGGAGTGGAGATTTACTCAGGACAACACCATTATTCCAAGAGGCTATATTCCCAAGCCTCTGTAAATACTGTAAATACTGTAAATACTGAATAAAAGCAGATGGTAAGGACTTTTCCTTGTCTTATCCATTCCTGGCAATCTGCCATGCGGGCTGGTTCTTGTAATGGTTCTAGGGGTTGCTCGTGCATAAGTTGCCGCCACTCCTGGCTAGGTTACCTGGTTGAACCCTTTCTGTCTGGACAGCCCTTCACTTCGTGGCTGTCTCAATCGCTGGCAGAATCCGTCAGTGGGCGTTTCTTGAACTTCTTCCAGCAAAGAAGTTCTTTGACGCCAACTCTCCTCCTACTCTCCCTGCGTGGAAGTCTTCTGCGCAGGGAGGGTGTGGGCAGCAGAGTACCCGTGCTCTCCCCGCTGGTCTCCGGCGAGGAGTCCTGGAGCCTCCTCTCCAATTCCCCCATCTGCCCCCCCTTCTCCACTGGTGTTATGCTGATTTCCTTCCCCAGCAGATGGGCTGCCTCTCTCCCTACTGGGACCCTCTCCGGCATCCCTCTGGAGCCTTCCCTCCGCCTCTAGCTCTGATGGCAGTTCCCTGACAGTTCTCTACCACCTGACACCAGTGTTGATGTCACTGAGACAGGAGTCATGTGCCAAGTAATGTGTACAAAAATGCATGCAATGGTGTAAAATGCATACATTAATGAAAAATCACATAGAAACATGCATCATGTAATTATTGGCCAAACTGTGTATACTTGACAAAATTGCATACCAAAACATGTGTATTAGGAGAAATCCACACCAAAATGCAGGTGAATTTTCATTCGTTCTTTTTTTAAGAAAGAAAGAAAGAAAGAAAGAAAGAAAGAAAGAAAGAAAGAAAGAAAGAAGAAAGAAAGAAAGAAAGAAAGAAAGAAAGAAAGAAAGAAAGAAAGAAAGAAAGAAAGAAAGAAAGAAAGAAAGAAAGAAAACTGAACAAGGCTGAAAAAATAGAAAATGGGAGAAAATGCCAGCTTTGCATATGTCTGTGGGTCTCCAGCATTAGCCCTTCCATGCTGGGTGCTGAAATTGGGCCTGGTTAAGATAGAGGGATAGGGACGCAGGTGGCGCTGTGGGTTAAACCACAGAGCCTAGGACTTGCCGATGAGAAGGTGGCAGTTTGAATCCCCGCGACGGGGTGAGCTCCCATTGCTCAGTCCCTGCTCCTGCCAACCTAGCAGTTCAAAAGCACATCAGAGTACAAGTAGATAAATAGGTACCACTCTGGTGGGAAGGTAAATGGCGTTTCCGTGTGCTGCTCTGGTTCACCAGAAGCAGCTTAGTCATGCCGGCCACATGACCTGGAAGCTGTACGCCGGCTCCCTCGGCCAATAAAGTGAGATGAGCGCCGCAACCCCAGAGTCGGCCATGACTGGACCTAATGGTCAGGGGTCCATTTACTCTTTACCTTTTAAGATAGAGGGATATGAGCGGCGCAACACAGAGCACCGCTCTGAAGCGAGGATTTCAGTGCTGAATGGGAATTTTTGAGAGTGGGATGATCAAATAAAGATCTCCCATTTATAGCGGTGAAGCAAGCCGATCGGGCACCTAGGGCAGCGTGCATACCCTGCGCCCAGGGGCAGGGCCAGCCGGGACATCATCATTTTTATTAATATTTGTATGCCACCTTTCCACAATTAAAAAAACAATGCTCAAGGCAGCTTACAGCATAACAAGATTTACATAATTACAAAAGTCATAAACAATAAGTAAACAACATCCAAAAAAATACACAACCAAATGTTTCCACATAAATCAAAATCTAAAACTAAGAATACAGCATTAATGTCACAGTTTAAAATGACATAGGTAAAAAATAACAGCAATTTAAACAAAAACCAAAAACAAAACGGTGCCCTCTATGTCTAGAGCAGCGGCAGCAGTCCTTTATAGAGCCCATCAGGCCCCGCCCTAGGCCAGGTGGTGAGTGGCAGGACTGGGGCCCTCAGGCGCTGAGCAGGGGAGTCCTCCTGGGCGGTAGCCGCAGCAGCAGTACTTATAGGTCTGTCAGGCTCCGCCCTGGGCCAGATGGTGAGTGGCAAGACTGGGACCTGTAGGCCTCCAAGGAGTCTGCCTGCATCCTCCCACTCAGCCACCCTACAGCTGAGGGGGAAGCAGAGGCCGGACTGTTTGGGCAGTGTGGAGCCTGCATGCGCCCAAGCCAACCACGTCTCTCCCAGGAGAAACGCGTGGCTCTGGTGCGCTGCAGGCCCCGCGGTGAGCGACACCCGGGGCGTCCCACCCCCACCGCACCCCCTTCCTCTCCCCCCATACGTATATGCTACCAATTTAAATTTTTGCAAGCCGAAACAAAGCAAAGACAACCGTTTCCTTGTTCCGTCGCATCAAAGGTAGCTTGTGAAGCCGCCCTGTTGTTTCTAATCATTGCTTTTTCCTGCTGTATTGAAGACAAAGGAAATAGACTGCCTCTCTTATTGACTTGAGCTAAGGCCAAAGTCATAAATGCCCAAATTATTTCTGTGTCGGATGGTACTAACAAGTGTTTCAAGGTTGTGGGAGGAGAAGGGGGCTGGCAATTTGCTCCGCAATAACTGCTGCTGCTGTGTTGGAACAGTTCCCTCTGCTCCTCAGTCCCACTTGGCAAAGGAGTGTCTCCTGAAAAGGATGCCGCCACACTTGGCTTGTGGTCTTTGTGTGGATTCTTTGGGTGACAGGACCTACAGCGCTAACTTTCTGGGAAATTCTTAATCGTCTTATTTCTTCAGCCAAATGAAAGGGATGATTTAAAAGCCTGCCCGTTTAATAGACAGATGCTGCCAAACTTCAGAAACACTAAAACTCTTTCCCATATTCTGTTTTTTTTCTTTAATGCACTTACTGGATTCGTGGAATCAAACTGCACATTTCATTGAGACTTATTCTTCTTTTCAGGAAAATAAAGCAACTGGGGGGCAGGGAATCACTTGCCTACCTCTTTCTCGTGATTTCATTGCTGCTTCTGCGTTTCCTGGCACAGGAAACAGATGTAAATTGAAACGCTTCTTTAGCAGACAGAGAACTCTGACAGGCTGTTTCCCTCATATCTCTTTCCCCCTTCCCCCCCCAACAACCACTCACTTTCAGATTACTTGTCATTCCAAGCTTCCCTCCTACAAATGCACAAATGGTTTTAAGAAAAAAAATAAAAAATGTCTTTCTCTGTCTCAAAATGGCTACACACACACACACATTTCAGATAATCCGGTTGGACAGACATCCATTGATCAGAAATGCCCCCAAAGCCATGATTTAATGGGAATTCTATTGTGTTGCATCAAGTGGAAAAGCAGACTTTGGGATAAGCAAATAGCTGAAGTTTTATTTTAGCTTCCCCCATACACACACACACACACACACACACATATATATATAAATATAACAGTGGCACTCACGAGTTGCTCAATGACTTCTGATGGTTGTTGGCTCCCGCGGGAATTACATCAGTATGCAGGGAGGAAGATGGCTGTCCTGATTTTTTATAGGGAAAAAAACCAAGAAACCAGTCAGATTTTTCTGTATAGTTCCTCCTAAGAGCTGCAGCACACTGTCAAGACCTGTTTGTTCACAGACAGGAAATTGCTTTGTTTTCTAGGGGCACAGCAGCAGAAACCTGTGTTCTTGTAAGTGGCCATTGCTACTTTTTTAAAACAACTAAGAAAAGATATAGAGGCAACCCTTGGGCTCCCATAGGCTTCCTCAACCTCAGCCCCCCAGATGTTTTTGGCTGATAACTCCCATGATAATAATAATAATAATAATAATAATAATTTATTATTTATACCCCGCCCATCTGGCTGAGTTTCCCCAGCCACTCTGGGCGGCTCCCAATCAGTATTAAAAACAATACAGCATTACATATTAAAAACATCCCTAAACAGGGCTGCCTTAAGATGTCTTCTGAACGTCAGGTAATTCTTTATCTCTTTGACATCTGATGGGAGGGCGTTCCACAGGGCGGGCGCCACTACCGAGAAGGCCCTCTGTCTGGTTCCCTGTAACCTCACTTCTCGCAATGAGGGAACCGCCAGAAGGCCCTCGGCGCTGGATCTCAGTGTCCGGGCTGAACGATGGGGGTGGAGACGCTCCTTCAGGTATACAGGACCGAAGCCGTTTAGGGCTTTAAAGGTCAGCACCAACACTTTGAATTGTGCTCGGAAACGTACTGGGAGCCAATGCAGATCTCTCAGAACCGGTGTTATTGTTGTTGATAAGCAGTGTCCAGTGCACAGCGGAATGATGAGAAGTATGAGCCAACATGCTCTATATTACTTTATTTACAGTTCAAAGCTGGTAAGTTACAGAAAAACATCTTCCCTCTGCCAGAGCAGAGAAAGCGTCATCTCTCCTCTAAGGCACGGAGAGAATCACAAACTGAAACTGCAAAGAGCAGGGAAAAACAGGAAACCAGTATACGTCACATCCAGTCTCCCGTTCCCGTGGGAAAACCTCCAACAGTACAGACTGTGTGGAATGTAAACACCTGTCTTGTGCCAAGCACTTCTGCTGCTCAGTGAGGGAAGCAGAAACCAACATCCTCCCCCTTTCTGTGAACATCACTGGGCAGCGTGTTCGTACAATATCAGTACAAACCCAACTTCTGCACATAGGTACAGTGTTGATCCCTTGATACAATCTTGGACAATACATCAGCAGGAATTTCATTACCTGGCATATAGGACACCGTTACGAGTCCCTTCTGAATACGTTCCCTAGCATGTTGCACCTTCAATTGCAAGTGCTTCGTGCTTTGCTTACAACCTTCAGAATTCAGCAAAGCCAAACATGCTTTGTTGTCCTGGTAAACCTGGATTGGACATTTGACAGGAATTTTCATGTCTTTGCACAATTGTAACAACCATTCACAATCTTTAAGTGAATAAGACAGTGCATTCAGTTCAGCTTCACAAGTACTTAAGCTAACTGTTGTTTGCTTCTTGCATGACCAATCAAATAGACCCTGATTGTACTTATAGCAAACTCCAGACGTACTTTTCCTGTCTGTAGTGTCACTTCCAAAACTTGCATCTGCAAATATCTCAAGACCACCAGACTTCTGATTGTTAAATCTCAGTCTGTAATGCATAGTGCCTTTCAAATACCGCGCTATGCGTTTCAGAGCTTTCCAATCCTTAACAGTAGGATTGTTGACTTGTCTGCTTAGCAAATTACAGCTTACAGCAATGTCTGGTCTTGAACATCTGGCAATGAAGTTTAGCTTGCCTAGCACACTTCTGTACAGTGTAGTGTCAGAAAATGCTTCTTCAGTGTCTTCTACCTGATAACCTGTTGTCATCGGTGTGTCTACAGGGTTAGCATCCATCAGGTTTAGTTTGCTTAACACATCAGCAATTTTCCGTGACTGGTGTACTAGAATGTTACCATCTTGATCTCTCTCTATTTCAAGAGATAGGTAGTTGTTTACCTCACCAAGATCTTTCATGTCAAAGTGCTCTTTCAGTTGAGTTAGGGCGTTATTGTACATTGTGACATCTTTCCAAAAGAATAAAAGATCATCAACATAAAACAAACAATACAGTTTCTTTTGCCCCTCCTCTTTGACAAATACACATGGATCAGATTTCCCTTGCTTAAAACCTAGAGAAAACAATACTTCAGTGAGTTTTGTGTGCCAACACCGTGCACTTTGTTTGAGACCATAAAGGGACCTTTTCAGAGCACAAACATATCCCTGTTTTACCTGTACTCCATCAGGTGGAAGCATATAAAGTGATTCATGTAGAGATCCGTACAGAAAAGCTGTATTCACATCATGGTGACTAATGTGTAGATTCTCCTCTGCAGCTAGCTTGAGCATAAGCCTAATGCTCTCATACCTCACTGTGGGTGAGTAGGTCTCATGATAGTCTTCACCTGGTACCTGTGCAAATCCTCTGGCTACCAACCTGGCTTTGTGTCTGACTATCTTTCCATTTTGATCAGTCTTCGCTTTGAAGACCCATTTGCTTCCAAGCAATTTCATTCCTGGAACTACTGGAACAAGTTCCCATGTTTTGTTCCTTTCCAAGGAATCAAGCTCAGCCTTCATGGCATTTAACCAAGGCTCAGCTTCCTTTGAATCCAAATCCTGGATTTCTTGGAAACTTGAAGGTTCAAAAACCTTCTTGGAGCTTTTAACAGCTGTTACTGCTATCTTAGCAAACTCATCAGCAAATCTCTTTGGAGGTCTGCCTTTTGTGGCTCTCTGTGACCTACGAATTAGCCTTAGGTCTTCAACACTCCCCTCTTCCTTCTTAGGAGAAAAGTGACCTATTGTGAACAATGGTTCCTCCAATTCTTGATCAGAGCTTTCAGAGGGTCGCATAGAGGCTTTCGCACTCTTGAAATCCTCTGAATCATCTGATTCAGTTTCAGACTCAGAATCAGAACCTTCATCAGTGGGTGTGGGTTGTTGCGGTTGCTTTTGACTATCCTCAGTCTCATCACTGTCATCAGGATAACATTGGAAAATTCCCACATTCTCCCCCCACTTGGCATTGTACTCAACACTTCTTGTGAGCTTAATCTCCTTAGAGTCAGTCATCATTATTCTGTAAGACCCTTTCTGATAACCTAGAAAGATACCATGCAAACCACGCTTGTCTAACTTTGAGTGTTGTGGTGAGTGAACCCACATGTCCGAACCAAAAATGTTCATGTGTTTGATGTATGGCTTCTTGCCAAACATCTTCTCATAGGGGGTACAACCAATCGCTGAAGATAACCTGCGATTATAACTGTAAGTGAAACATGAGAGAGCTTCGGCCCAATAACTCTCTGGAAGATTTGCATCATGCAGCAAGGTCTTTAACCCTTGAAGCAATGTCTGATTTGCTCGTTCCGCAAGTCCATTCTGCCATGGCGAGCGAGGACTAGACAAATCGTGTTGAATTCCTTTCTCAGCCAGAAAAGCTTCAAACTGCTGAGAAGTGAACTCTCCCCCCCGGTCGGTGAAAAGAATCTTAATCTTCTTACCATGCACATTTCCCAACCAAGCACAGAATTCCTTGAACCTAGGAAAAGCCTCTGATTTCTGCTTGAGATTGTACACATAAATATACCTGGAAAATGCATCAATAAGAACCATGAAGTACCTATTTCCACCCAAAGAGGGCGCTAGTGGACCAACCAAATCAGCATGAATAATTTGGTATGGCTCTGTAGCTTGCCTACTAGACACCTTACCTTTCGCAGCCATTTTCACCTTGTTTGCTGCGCATGCCTTGCACTTCATGTGGTACCTGCAGGGTTTAATAGTCATACCTTCAACCAAAGCAGGCATTTTAGATACTGCCTCAAAATGCAAATGACCAAATTTCCTGTGAAAATCGTGAATACATTCTGCATGCAAACTTTTGTTAGAACCTGCAATGCAACAAGTGTCATCCTGCACAACATCATCATAATACAAAACAAACAAACGATCAACAAATTCAGCATACAACTGATAATCATTTTTCTTGGTGATGATGCATCTATTGTTCTTAAAGGAAACGTCTATTTTCCGCTCCATCAGCTGTCCAACGCTAAGCAGATTATGTTTCGCGTCTGGCACATAAAGCATGTCCTGTATCGATAAGTCCAAACTGTGAAGAACAACAGTTCCGTAGCCTTTACTGGGGATTGTGTGGTCATCCGCCTGGTGAATCGCACCTTCCTGCGGTGTAAAAGACACGAACAGTCGCTTATCGTTGCACATGTGATGCGTTGCAGCTGAATCAACAACGAAGAAAGATCTAGACGTCTTCTGGACCTCTGCAACCTTTGTAACCTTTGGAGCGTAGCGTGAGACCATTGCCTTGTGCTGCGTTGTCCTGGACACCGGACCTTTGCCTTTGCTCTGGCCTTTTCCACGCGATGAGCTTCCGCTGCGCTGCTCTGCCTTGGCCCTGGGATATTTGCATTCCCTCTTCATATGGCCTAGACGTCCACACGAGTAGCATTTCACTGCCTTCAAAGCTTTGGCGCCATCTGGTGGTTCCACTGCACTATGGGATGACGTCTGTGAAGACTCCCCCTTTCCCATGCAGCTATCACCCCGCCGATCTGCTACATTCTGAATCATGGCAGTATCACAAGCTACTGTGAGTTGAGCATTTGGCTGATGAGTGGTATCAAATTCCCCACTTGCCCCATCCAGCCTTCTGCAGCTAGCCATCACTGCTGCTTTAAATCAAGCTGCTTTAATCCAAAGGCAATTTCAAAACAGCCTCTGCCTTTGAGCCTGCGCCTTTCTGTATGCTGCGTTGCTTATCTGCAGCTGTTTCAAACTGCATTCCAAAAGCAAGCTCAAAAGTGATAGTCCCCAAGTGCTTTCTCAATGTTGCCCTTTAATTTTTGCTGCGTCACATTTGCAGCTGCTTTGAAACAACAGCACTTTACTTTCGTTTTCCCCCAGCATAGCGTCCCTTTGAGCCATTTGCCTGTGCCGCGGCAAAACCGGCTATAAAAGTTCAAAGTCCAGCCATAAAGCCATTAATTAGAAGCTGGCAGGCTGCCCGGAGCAGTAGCACATACCTTCATCAATCATTTTGACGCGCAGAGCAGATACCTTGCGATCCGTGCCTCTGCCGCTGTTCCGATCCTCTTTGCTCCTTTATTCCTTTGCCAGGAGCCCGACTTCTGAAGACCAATCTCAAAACACTGCATTTTTCTGGGCCCGAAACCAAATGTTGTTGATAAGCAGTGTCCAGTGCACAGCGGAATGATGAGAAGTATGAGCCAACATGCTCTATATTACTTTATTTACAGTTCAAAGCTGGTAAGTTACAGAAAAACATCTTCCCTCTGCCAGAGCAGAGAAAGCGTCATCTCTCCTCTAAGGCACGGAGAGAATCACAAACTGAAACTGCAAAGAGCAGGGAAAAACAGGAAACCAGTATACGTCACATCCAGTCTCCCGTTCCCGTGGGAAAACCTCCAACAGTACAGACTGTGTGGAATGTAAACACCTGTCTTGTGCCAAGCACTTCTGCTGCTCAGTGAGGGAAGCAGAAACCAACAGTTATGTGGTCCCGGCGGCCACTCCCAGTTACCAGTCTAGCTGCCGCATTCTGGATTAATTGCAGTTTCCGGGTCACCTTCAAAGGTAGCCCCACGTAGAGTGCATTGCAGTAGTCCAAGCGGGAGATAACTAGAGCATGCACCACTCTGGCGAGACAGTCTGCGGGGAGGTAGGGTCTAAGCCTGCGTACCAGGTGGAGCTGGTAGACAGCTGCCCTGGACACAGAGTTAATCTGCGCCTCCATGGACAGCTGTGAGTCCAAAATGACTCCCAGGCTGCGCACCTGGTCCTTCAGGGGCACAGTTACCCCATTCAGGACCAGGGAATCCTCCACACCTGCCCGCCTCCTGTCCCCCAAAAACAGTACTTCTGTCTTGTCAGGATTCAACCTCAATCTGTTAGCCGCCATCCAACCTCCAACCGCCTCCAGGCACTCACACAGGACCTTCACCGCCTTCACTGGTTCTGATTTAAAGGAGAGGTAGAGCTGGGTGTCATCTGCATACTGATGAACACCCAGTCCAAACCCCCTGATGATCTCTCCCAGCGGCTTCATATAGATATTAAAAAGCATGGGGGAGAGGACAGAACCCTGAGGCACCCCACAAGTGAGAGCCCAGGGGTCTGAACACTCACCCCCCACCACCACCTTCTGGACACGGCCCAGGAGGAAGGAGCGGAACCACTGTATAACAGTGCCCCCAGCTCCCAGCCCCTCTAGACGGTCCAGAAGGATGTTATGGTCGATGGTGTCAAAGGCCGCTGAGAGATCCAGCAGAACTAGGAAACAGCTCTCACCTTTGTCCCTAGCCCGCCGGAGATCATCAACCAGCGCGACCAAGGCAGTTTCAGTCCCATGGTGAGGCCTGAATCCCGATTGGAAGGGATCCAAATGGTCCGTTTCCTCCAGGCGTGCTTGGAGTTATTCAGCAACCACCCGCTCAATCACCTTGCCCAAGAATGGCAGATTTGAGACTGGGCGATAGTTGGCCAAATTGGCCGGGTCTAAAGATGTTTTTTTAAGAAGCGGTTTAATGACCGCCTCTTTCAGCGGGTCTGGGAAGGCTCCCTCACAGAGGGAAGCATTCACCACCCCGCAGAGCCCATCGCCCAGCCCTTCCCGGCTCGCTTTTATCAGCCAGGATGGGCAAGGATCAAGGAGACAGGTGGTCGGTTTCACTCGTCCAAGCAGCCTGTCCACATCCTCGGAGGTAACAGATTGTAATTGATCCCATGTAACAGGACCAGACAGAACTCTAGCACTCTCCCGCCCTGGCCCTGCTCCCACGGTGGAGTCTACCTCCTTCTGAATCTGAGCGATTTTATCTGCAAAAAACTTTGCAAAAGCATTGCAGGAGATCTTGGGGTCCCTACCTGGCAGGACCATGATCCCTAGCTGGCAGGACCAGTGGTCAAGGATGATGGGAATTGTAGTCTCAAAACATCTGGAGGGCCGAGGTTGAGGAAGCCTGGGCTACCTCATATGAGATATGTAAGATGAGTGGAGCATCTGGCAATATGGAGAGTTAGGAGTGGGAACAAATCCAGACCACACATCATTCCTGATGGTGAGGCTCAGGTGATTCTGCTCCTGGTTTTGCTTTAGGTGAATTCCTGCCCGATCCCTAATTTTAGCCTTGCCTGTTTTATGAACAACTCCAGGACCTTGCATGGGGCCACATTGGAATAGTTCGATACAAGGGGATTCCACATTTCCTGCTTTAACATGCATACATCAAAGTGAGATAGGTTCGTGTTCTCTGGGTTCACTGGGTCACCTTGGACCAGCCACCACGTCTCAACTGAACCTACCTTAAAGGTTTGCTGTGAGGATAAATTGGGAAGGGAGGAAATCCTGCACTCCACCTTGAGCAACTTGGTTAGAAAGGTGGGTTACAATACAGTATGTAATATTGAAGAAATAATAGGTGCATGAACATTTGATGCTACAGAGTATGTGAAGCAGCTCTTGCTAGGAAAGTGGCAAAAAGTGGCTTAACATCTTCACTGGACCTTCTTGCTGTCGTCCTTCCCCATTTCTTTCTTGCTCTCTTGCTTAGTGCCTCAGTGAGGATCTGCAAGGCAGTGCAGATGTTTGGAAGGAGGTTTGTGCATGCACAAAATAGTCTCTATCTCTATCTTTGTGTGTGTGTGTGTGTGTGAGAGAGAGAGAGAGAGAGAGAGAGACAGACAGACAGACAGACAGAGAGTAATTCATAGTTAAAGGTAAAGGTAAAGGTACCCCTGCCCATACGGGCCAGTCTTGACAGACTCTGGGGTTGTGCGCCCATCTCACTTAAGAGGCCAGGGGCCAGCGCTGTCCGGAGACACTTCTGGGTCACATGGCCAGTGTGACATCGCTGCTCTGGCGAGCCAGAGCTGCACACGGAAACGCCGTTTACCTTCCCGCTGGTAAGCGGTCCCTATTTATCTACTTGCACCCGGAGGTGCTTTCGAACTGCTAGGTTGGCAGGCGCTGGGACCGAGCAGTGGGAGCGCACCCCGCAGCAGGGATTCGAACCGCCGGCCTTTCGATCAGCAAGTCCTAGGCGCTGAGGCTTTAACCCACAGCGCCACCTGTGTCCCTAATTCTGTGCTATTAGAATTTTTATACAGGTTGGATATGTGAATGTACGTTGGGTGCTTTTTTACGGGATTATTCATATTCAGTTTTCTTTTTATTGCTATATGTTTGCTGAAGGGTAGGTGGGTTCCCACAAGGCAAGACACAGTGATAACAGCAAGAACCTTTATTGAACTAACAGAACCGGACAACAGGGGCAAAGCAACTGCTTATATACATTTCTGAAGGCCTGGGCCACTCCCACTCCCAACGTGATTGGCTGTCTAAACTTCCAAGTTGCGAATCATGACTCAGAGTTTAAAGGCCAATGGCAGAGGCCCAAATCCTGAAATGTTCTGTGACTGGATATCATGTATTGAATCAGAACACAGGGGCTCAGAATCCTTAGTCCAGACACAAGCTCAGGCAAACACAGACCACTGAATACACATTAGCTTAAAATATCAGTCCTATAAATCTAAAAGTTGTTGGGAATTGGATATGAGGAAAGCAACTGAATTTGGACAACATAAATAATAGTCACTGTTAGAATTTGGCCACCCACTCATTCCCTAGTCAAACTAGATTGTCAGGGGAAAGACAAGCTAGAACATTTCCCTATTTTCTATGGGTAGGAACCAACTGTTTCTCCACCCATCTGTCCGAAACAGCCATACATGCAGTGTTAGTCACTAAATATTTTGCTAGACAGATACCAACATCTTTCAGCATTTAGATCTGAGCAGAAAATTGTTAGAAAACATGTTCTTCATTGCCACCGCCGCCACCAAAACAAGAAGGCCCTGCATGAACACTAGTTTTCTGCAACCTGGTTCTCAACTGCAGAAGGACTGAAGCTAAAGGGTATAGCATTTGCTTTGCAGGCAGAAGGTCTCAGGTTCAATCCCCAGTATCTCCAGGTAGGGCATGGAAAGAATGCAACCTGAAACCCTGGAAAACTTCTGCCAGTCACTGGCGACAATACTGTTGTCAGGAGTCCAGGTTCCCAGCTTGATAACACAGTAAGCAGAGGTAATTAAAAAGAAGGATTTATTGCAAAAACAAACAGATAGCTCCGGACGGCTCTAACAAAGCCTCTGGCATCATTACTCAAGATGACCCTTCTGAAGACGCCTTCCGGTTTCTACAGAATATATTGACCTTTTGCACCTTACATCTCTTGTTTTGCTTCCTGTTTAGCAGTCCTCCCCTTCGCCGACTATGTGGACTTATTGGATCAGCTCCAATATCTTCCTTTTCAGAGAGGCTGTCTCTGAGTTTGTTCGCTGCATTTTGTGCTTCCTGCAAGCTTTGGCTGTGTTCTGGACTGCTCTCAGCTCCTGCCTTATCAGCCTGCACGTCAAAGTCAGGAAGAGCCAAAGTCTGCAGCTGCTGGCTCACCCCTGCATGACTAACATCTAAGACTCTCTGTTCCTGACTGATTTCTGCCATTGGCTGCAAACTTTTGCTCAGATCTGGCTCATTCCTGACACCTGTAATAGATGGACCCATAGAGTGACTTGGTATAAGATAGTTACCTCAGTTTCTATGCTTCTGTTTCATTCCACTTCCTCTTGACATTTTCATGACATGCCGGTGTGGCCAGGAAATGGAATCAAGGGTGGGGTTATGCAAATATGGATGGCTGAGATTCCAACACGTCCCATGGAGCTATGAAAGACCAAGAAAACTAGCTGCAGCTTGGGACCCAACGGATAAGAAAACAAAACCAGCTTTTCGTGCCAGCCGCAAAGCAGGAGGCACTTTTTGCAGGAGTCCCTGCAATGTACGGGCCTTCCCTACATACATATTCTACCCTCCATGATGACGGACATTTTCTAGTACATAAATAAAACAAACTTTAAGTATTTAATATTCCCCCTGTGGTATGTTTCGCTGCCAATGTTAAAGATATAAGTTTTATAAGTACCAAATCGGGGAGAATATAGTCAAGTTTCATTTCCCTTGTATGCCAGCCAACAACGTTTGGCTCCAATTATTTGGAATAAATATTGCTTTACAACTGTGTCCACACACACCCATCAACCTTAGA
Source organism: Podarcis melisellensis (assembly GCF_964234715.1). Taxonomy (NCBI): domain Eukaryota; kingdom Metazoa; phylum Chordata; class Lepidosauria; order Squamata; family Lacertidae; genus Podarcis; species Podarcis melisellensis. The sequence goes on along the minus strand of NC_138539.1, from coordinate 14,683,434 downwards.
AACTGCTTATGTTCTTCTGTTTTCTACTTTGCAACAAAATCTTACACTATGCCGTAACAGATGTTAGGAAAAAATTAATTGCTTCCAGAGTCTAATGGTCTAAAGCTGGCCACTCTGAGGGTGTAGAAAAGGACTATTGAGGGAAGCCCATGTAGAACCTGGAAGGCATAAACACCTCCATATGGGCCTGATCCAGTCTCTCCTCAGGGGTTTGGGAGCCCCTCTTCACTTTGATGGAGGACATGGTTTCATTCATACAGTGGGTGAGCTTTGCCCACCATCCTGCTCTTTTCATTTTGCATCCAGGTTTTGTTTTTTAAGCTTCCTTGGGGTTTTTTTTGGGGGGGTAGGGGGTACAGGATTGTGTCTTTCCATCATAACATTGGGAAAGGGGACAATTTCGCTACAGATAGGCAAATCCTTGAATGCTGCTCCCTCAATGTCTAGCCACTCAGGAGCATATTTAAGAATGTCCGTGAATTTATTTATTTATTTATTTTAAAAAATATATTTATTAAAGTTTCAAAGGTTACAGAAAGAAAAAAGAAAAAACACAAGATTAAACAAAAACAAAACAACACATCGCAATAAAGAAAAAGAAAAAGAACAGAAAACACTACTTATCTTAACAAAACAAAAACAAGAATAGAAACAATTAAAAACACAACAAATATTCCCATAACTTATATTTCATTTGCTTGTTTCATTGACCTCCTCACACCTCCCTTTTTTGTATTCTAGTTCGGTTAGCTATTTCAGCAAATCCTTTCCATCTTTCCCAGTTTTTGTCCTATAATTTATTTTGATATAATCTAACTTTACTTTTCCTCCTTTCACCAATTAACAATCTATTTTTACCTAATCCTTTATAACATTTCTGCTAAAGCCACATAATTCCATTCCAACATCCTTCTAACATTCATTAATTTTACAATGTTTCTGTAAATAATCTTTAAATTTCTTCCAATCTTCATTGGATGAATGTCAGTGAATTTAATTGGGAGGCGTATGAAATCGTTTCCCATGAAGCCTGGCAAGAACAATACTCCCGAAATTCTCCTTTCTTGCTGGAGTGCATGGAATTTAGCATTTCCCATGATTTCTGATTCAGTTCATTATATTGGAAGGGACAGGAAATTAACTAAAGTCTCATCTACCTCTGCGACAAATGATGCTCCTGAGTATGCAAACTGAGAAGCAGATAACGCCATTTCTGTTTCCAGTACCTCCTTCCTGCTGCTAGTTTCAATGCCTTTGCAAAGGTTTGGTCCAACAGGCTTTCCCAGCTGGATCAATGGGACTTCACCATGTGTGTCCACTTGTTTGGGTTCCAGTCTTGTGTTAAATCTAATTGTTGCTGTTGTGTTCTTTACTGTTTTTTGATTATCTGATGTGTCAATCACCTTGAGACCATGGATTAGAAGGTGAATAGTAAATGAATTGTAATAACTGTAATACTAATATTAAATAAGATCCTCAATGTATATGATGCCCATTCCCATGGAATCAACTACACGGATATTGATCAGCAGGGGGGTGGGGGAAGCTAATGCTATTCTAGGCTGCATCAACAAGTCCAGATCATGCGAAGTAATAGTACCATTCTATTTTGCCTTGGTCAGACCAAACCTGGAATACTTTGCCTAATTCTGGGCACCACAATTTAAGAAGGAGGTTGTCAAGATGGAATGTGTGCAGAGGAGGGCAACCAAGATGATCAAGGGTCTGGAAACCAAGCCTTATGAGGAGCAGTTGAAGGAGCCGGGTGTGTTTAGCCTGGAAAAGAGGAGATTGAGAGGAGATATGATAGCCATCTTCAAATATCTTAAGGGATGTCACATGGAAGATGAAACAAGCTTGTTTCTCCTGCTCTGGAAAGTAGGACTTGAACCAATGGCTTCAAGTTACAAGAAAGGAGATTCCGATTAAATATATGGAAAAACTTTTGGACAATAAGGGCTATTAGACACCGTGGAATGGTCTCCCTCAGGAGGTGGTAGACTCTTCTTCCTTGGAGGTTTTTAAGCAGAGGTTGGACGGCCATCTGCCATGGATGCTTTAGTTGAGATTCCTGCATTGAAGAGGGTTGGGCCAGATGACCCTTAGAGTCCCTTCCAATGCTACGATTCTATGACATCAGACCCACCAGTATGGGAGGCAGGCTGATCAGTACAGGAGAAGTTGCAGGAGCTACAACAATGATGCCAGTAATATAATAACCAGTGAAGACCATGAAGCTGGAGAGAGCTGTTTGCCAGACCTTCGAGCAGAGAGCTATGGACATAATCCACTGGGAAGTTATTTTGTGCAAGCCTCTTTGTCCCTTTCCAAAGCTCCTGGACATATGGAGATTGTTATAGCCCCAATAAAGAGTGAGTCAGTAACTGAGCCACTGGACAGTCCAGCTGCCAGAGTTTTCAAATTTCTAGAAGCTTGGGAGAAGAGCATATTGCTGGAACCATAAGGGAATGTTCCCAAGGAGATCACTGTGTCATAGGTTTATGGGATTGTTTTTGGTCGGCTTATGTGCACGAGGCTCATCCATCCAGATCAGAGCAGAGGCTATGAGGGAGAAGGCAGGGAAAACACGGCTAGAGCAATAAGAAGGCAATGAACTTGTCTTCTGTCAGCAAGCATGCCACTCTCACTATGTTAAAACTGAAAAAGTGGGCACACTATTCCCCACTCCAGCCTTTGGAAATTAAGGCCAGTTCAGCTTTCTTGAGCCTGCTTTTCTAGTGAGCCTCAGAGGCTGTTTTGACCTAGGCAAGAGAACCCAGTGAGGAGAGGATGGCATGGCCAGGGTTTGCATATACAAGGGACAGAGAAACTGTGGCCCTCTTGTTGGACTGCAGTTCCCATCAGGCCCAGCCAGGACAGCTGAAGATGCTGAGAATTGTGGACCAGCAGTGTGTGGAGGACCACCAGTTTCCCCATCTCTGCAATATGCCATGCTAAACAAATTAAATTGTAGTGTTTGGAGTGTTGGGCTAGAAGCTGGGAGAGTAGGATTCACATCCCCATTCAGCCATGAAGGTGAGTGGCCTTGGACCAGTCATAGCCTCTCAGCCTAACCTATGTCACAGTGTTGTTTTGGGGATAAAATAGAGGTGGGGAACCATGTATGCCACCTTGAGCTCCTTGGAAGATTGCTGGAATTATATTCATTCATTCATTCATTCATTCATTCATTCCCCGCCCATCTGGCTGAGTTTCCCCAGCCACTCTGGGGAATATAATATAATAATAAAATTGTGCAGCAAGAAAAAGTGAAATTCTGCAACTTGTTAAAATCATTCTGGGACTGTCCCTGGAAAATCGGGACACTTGGAGGATATGTGATTGGCAGATGCTCTTCAACCTCTGTGATTATGATTCTGGAAGAAGACTTTGGATTTCCCTCCCCCAGCCACCGAAAATAAAAATAGCAATTGGGAGTGCAACTCTTGAGCCTCTGTTTCCTCCTCTCCACCCTGTTTGGGGGCAATCACCAAATGTCACAGCGTGAATAGTTTTCAACATCAGTAAATGCGTGCAGGCTCTTCGGGGAGTCTGCTGGCGACACCTGGTTTCTGTAGCGGAGGAAGAGACAGGGCCACCAGAGCTGCCGATCTAAACGAAGCAAATGATTCATGGCCCTTCACCAGCCAGGCTTTCTTCCCACTCACCCACAGCAAAAGCACAAAGGAAAGGTTTGGCACAATGAGATTACAAAGACCTAAGGTTGGTTTCATGTTCTAGCTGCAGTTTACAGCTCTGGGAGCTTTGGAGCCGATCTCTTGGCTAAGCCATTTGCATTTGCTCTTGCTACCCAGTCTCTCATGGAAGAGCCTTTAACTCAATGATGGGGAATCTCAGGCCCAGAGGCTGAATAAGCAACAACCGCTCCCCAAGATGCACCACTCACTGGCCCTGCTGCACACCCTCCAGGAGTGCTTTTGCCTGGCTGGCTGGTAGCGCTTGCTCACTTGGGTGGACGATGGAGAGATGGGTATGTACGTTTGTTCGTGTATAGGCTTGAGCAATGCACATGGCAGATAGTTAACTATTTATTTTCAGACATAACACTTGCAGTCACTTCTACGGCTCTGAATACCTTATTTTTCGCTCTATAAGACGCACCAGACCACAAGACGCACCTAGTTTTTGGAGAAGGAAAACAAGAAAAAAAAAATTCTGATTCTCAGAAGCCAGAACAGCAAGAGGGATCGCTGCACAGTGAAAGCAGTAATCCCTCTTGCTGTTCTGGCTTCTGGGATAGCTGCGCAGCCTGCATTCGCTCCATAAGACGCACACACATTTCCCCATACTTTTTAGGAGGGAAAAAGTGAGCCTTATAGAGCATAAAATACGGTACTTTCTCTGCACACCAATCTAGCACCCAGGCAGCTATCCCCAGGTCCATGCTCTATGGATCAGTTGCAGCAAGAGGAGACCACTCCACCTTTCCCCCGATGGGCTGTGTGCTTGCATCTGGAGACTACGCCAGCATGGAAGCTGCCTCTGCTCTTCTCACTTCATATCTCTCCTGGTTCTAGGAGACAGTTCTGCAGGAGAGGGTGAGGAAGCACCTGGCCCTTCACTTGCCTGGCATGCCTCTTCTTCCTCTTCCTCCAGCTCTGAAGCTTCCCTTGCCTCTGAATCTTGCCTCCTGGCTGGTACAGGCTCCCACAAATCATGGCCTCCCTCTCCCAAGTCCGACTCCCCCCCACTGTGTACTCCCACTCCCCTTCCTGCCAATCTGTGACAGTGAAGAAATTTCTGGCATTTGATTGGCTGGAATGTTGCCTACAGACACACCAGTTGCTCCACCCACTTTTCCTCTGGCCATGGCCAGGGGCAAAAATGACTCTTCTATGGTCATCTGCCACATAGTTCTGACTAATAATAATAATAATAACTTATTATTTATACCCCGCCCATCTGGCTGGGCTTCCCCAGCCACTCTGGGTGGCTTCCAAAAAAAATATTAAAATGCTGTAATACATCAAACATTAAAAGCTTCCCTAAACAGGCTGCCTTCAGATGTCTTCTAAAAGTCTGGTAGTTGTTGTTCTCTTTGACATCTGGTGGGAGGGCGTTCCACAGGGCGGGTGCCACTACCGGGAAGGCCCTCTGCCTGGTTCCCTGTAACCTCACTTCTTGCAATGAGGGAACTGCCAGAAGGCCCTCGGCCTGGATCTCAGTGTCCGGGCAGAACCAAGGGGTTGGAGATGCTCCTTCAGGTATACTGGACCAAGGCCGTTTAGGGCTTTAAAGGTCAGCACCAACACTTTGAATTGTGCTTGGAAACGTACTGGGAGCCAATGTAAGTCTTTCAAGACCAGTGTTATATGGTCTCGGCGGCTGCTCCCAGTCACCAGTCTAGCTGCCGCATTCTGGATTAGTTGTAGTTTCCAGGTTACCTTCAAAGGTAGCCCCACGTAGAGGGCACCACTAAGGCACCACTTGCCTCCACCATCACCTCCCAGCACCTGAAAGCTTTCCCCTCAAGGGAATTGGATCCTTGCGTTCTCTACTCTTGCCTTTATTTCAAAGGCTAGGCATTGAACCTGAGACTTCTGGTATGTGCAGCATGCAGAAGTAGCTTGCCAGGTTGTGTATAGTGACTACGCTGGCTTCCCAGAAGGGGGGTCACGTACTAGGAGGGACAGGAAAAGGAGTGAAGCTATAGGGCAGCTGGCATGTGCACTGGCAAGTTGGCTGGGGTGGCTCTTCCACAGCATTGTGGCTGGGTCTGGATGTTTTAAAACTTAGACACTCCCTGTCAGAAACGCATGGGAGTTCGGAGGATCTCTTTATGTGTAGTGTGGTAGCAAGGAACTATTGTTGTTGTTAATGATGATGATGATGATGATGATGATGATGATGAAATTTATATACTGCCCTGTACCCAGAGATCTCAGGGCAGTTCACAGAATAAAATAAAAATATAAAACCACAAAATACAAAATAAAAAAAAATTAATGTTGAGATTCCTGTGACCATTGAGGAGGAGTTTATTTCCTGAACTGGGAGTAAATGAAAAAATAAGGACAATGGGAACAAAACTGGAATTTTATTAATAAGCACTCAATGAGGGATAAAGCTTAGTGGTTTCTCTAATATAGGCGCAGAACTTAGTTTCAGTCAAAATGTCTCTTGCAGATGTAATTAAGAACTTTCCTCTGTTTCTAATAAATCCAATTTCTTCTAGGATTGCTATCTGTATATAAAACAGCTCTAGCCTCTTTCTTCCTTTCTCTAGGGAAATAAAAACAACCCCCTCACCAACCAGCTACTACTCTATCTGGCAGTTGAACTGTCAAATTCTAATAATAATAATAATAATAATAATAATAATAATAATAATAATAATAATAAATTTTATTTATTTATTTATTTATTCTACCTTTTTAATCTACACTCCCTACACAATATTGGTTGTATTTCCAACCGGCCATGATTACATACCCTCCAACATTTATCCAATGAAAATAGACATCCTCTCCAACACTTCTCTGATGAAAATAGGGGCATCGAGTGCTATTTCTTTCTAGAAGAAAAGGTGTCTGAACTCACCATGAATGCCTTCTTTGTTCTCTTATAATGGCAATTGTGCCCACTTGAGGGGTGCAGGAACTGAGTTCCAGAAAGTTCCAACAGAAAAAAAAGTCATGGGGATGTCCTACCATACCCTCCAGCATTTCTCCGATGAAAATAGGGACATTCCAGGATGAAATCAGAAACTGGGACAGGTCCCTGGGACGGTCCCTGGAAAATAGGGACACTTGGAGGGTCTGTGACTGGGAGAAGGGTCTCTAGGAGGATGACATCACTGTGATGGCCTGGGACTCAGGCTCAGACTCAGAACCAGAGGAGTCTCAGTCTGCACCGGATCCTTTGCCTCTGGCATCATCTGAACCAAGTCTGGGACCTGATTCTGAAGAGTCCCAGTCTGCACAGGTTCCCCTGCAACAAACACCAGCTGGGCTGAGTCAGGGGCCTGAGCCTGCCCTGGCTCCAGATGCGGGGATTACCTTGATGCCTTCAACTGGGCCATCACTTACAGCTGCTCCACTACCGGTTGGGTCAGGGGAGGCTGAGGCAGCCCCTAGGTCTAGTAACCCACCGACATCTCCCGAGCTGCAGAGAGTAAGGTCTGAGAGAAGGAGAGACCTGAGTACTCGCAGGAGGAGTGCTTGCCTTCGGGTGAAACAGGGAGGTGAGTCGCCGGGAATCAGGACCAGCCGTTACCCCGACAAAGATAAAAGACTGACGGACCCCGCCCCAGGTTGCAGGAGCAACATTGGTATATGCTAGATCCTGCCTGAGATCCTGTACCTGTCCTTGCCTGGTTTCCTGCCTTGTATCCTGCCTTGGCCATATCAGACAGACTCCTAGCAGAACCTTCAGATTCTGGACTGGTCCTGGATCCCTTTTCAAGGGTTACCCCCAGGCCCAGCACAATCACAACCTCCCCTGGCCCCTTCTGGTCAGAATAGTGACCAGGAAGCTAGCATGGTGGCTTCTCCACAATCAGCAAGCCTTTGGAGGACATAAGAATTGGTGGTGCTGAAATAGTCAACTCTATGCACTGGGTGCTTGGCACCTTCCAAAAGATGGAAGCTGGACTGGACCTTCAACAAGCTCTTGGATTTTTTGGTGGAGGGCAGTTAAGAGCAGGCAGAAAGGCCTGTGCTCTTCATGGTTGTCGCCTGGAATTTCTATGTGCTCCAAGAGTCCCACCACACAAGAAGCTTCCTCGCAACTCGTAGACTCAAATATTGTAGGCCTCTTTCATGTTTTCAAACTGCATGGCTTGTTGCCTGCTGGAATCAGACAGTAGGCCGGGTAATATTGCAAACTCGAGCCTTTAATCTGAATTCTTATTAACTTTAAAAGCCCTTTAGAAGTTCAAACGTGTCTCAGATACCACTGAAGATACTGACAGGAGACGCTGAACACATTTTCAGACCCAGACCTTAAAAATAAAAAATAAAAATAATCCTGTCGCATATAAATTCAAGCTACTTCCTTATCTGGAACATCAAGCACCAGGGATGTAATTTTCTAAATAAGAAACTGCATCATATATAGCAGTTTTCCTTAATAACTTTTGCAGCTGCCATAAAGCAGCGTTTCAGCTGAACACAGAATTCTGAGGGGGAAAGCAACCAAACGAAACCCTTCGTTCTTTGGTTAAAAAAAGGTCCCATGCTTTTAAGGGGAGGGTTTCTTAGATCAAATCAATTGCGTTTTTTAAAAAACAAAACACACACCTCAAGTGCCAAAGTGGAACGGTTTCACAGAGTTAGCAGCAGAAGTTGCAGGGGGGGGGGAATAGATGTTTTTGTTCGGGGAAGCGGCTTGCAAACATGAAAGTGGTGTTGAGAATTCAGAATCCTTGTTCTGTCTAGACTAGCATGGGTAGGCAAACTAAGGGACGGGGGCCAGATCCGGCCCAATCTCCTACTAAATCCAGCCCGTGGACGGTCTGGGAATCAGCGTGTTTTTACATGAGTCGAATGTGTCCTTTTATTGAAAATGCATCTCTGGGTTATTTGTGGGGCCTGCCTGGTGTTTTTACATGAGTAGAATGTGTGCTTTCATTTAAAATGCATCTCTGGGTTATTTGTGGGGCATAGGGATTCGTTCATTATTTTGTTTTCAAAATATAGTCCGGCTCCCCACAAGGTCTGAAGGACAGTGAACCAGCCGCCTGCTGAAAAAGTTTGCTGACCCCTGTTCTAGAGTTCACAGTTTTTGAGTTTTGAGCAGAGCTGGGTGAGGTGAGGGAGCCACAGGTGTAGAAGCGAAATGCAGTCCCTAAAGGTTTTTGTCTGGCTGGAATATGTCTTTGAACTCTGATGATGTCCTTTGCTTGCCTTCACAGTGTGTGAAAGAATGTGGGTAGAAACAAGCCTACTTACAAAGGCGAAACTTTTACACTGTCCCATGTCCCGTGTTAAAATGGTAAAGACGCAATAGAAGAAGGAGGAGGAGGAGGAGGAGGAGGTAAGGCGCTAATAGAATATAGAGCATCTCCCCACTCCAATGGATACAGCCCATCAGACTTTCTTATGAGTTGCTGTCTCAGAACCAATGGTCAGAAAACAGTTCCTTTGCCAACAGGTGAATATGGAGGAACTTACCAACTGAGAAAGTTGCAGAAGACAGAGATAAAGAAGAACAAGGATCGCTGTTGTGGAATACAGCCCTGTGGTGAACTGGAACTGGGAGAAGTTTGGTTTGGTATCATGAAAAATGGAATCTGGGGGGCAGAATCTTCTGGCACCTCTTCCAGCACCTCTAAGGTGGGCGCCATTGCCATTATAAGAAAGTGAAGGAGGTGTTCATGTGGTGAGTTCTGGCACCTCTTTTTCTAGAACAGCCTTTCTCAACCTGTGGGTCCCCAGATGTTGTTGAACTACAACTCCCATCACCCCTAGCTAGCAAGGCCAGAGCTCAGGGATGATGGGAGTTGTAGTCCAACAACATCTGGGGATCCACAGGTTGAGAACCACTGTTCTAGAAAAATAGCTCACACTTCTAGATCGTTTTGGGTAACTATCCCACAGGATTAGCTTAGAAATGGGATAAAAACTAAATTAAATAAAATAAAACATTAGCAAAGTTCACTGCCACATAGCAAGGAGATTCAATTCTGGGCACAGAGACAACTGAAGGAGGAAAAATTGAAGAGATCCAGTGAACTAGAATCTCCATCATCATCATCACAGCAAACCAGGAGTGGTTGTGAAGTTAGGTCACCCCAGTGGATGAACTTGTAAACCTGAAAGGGTGGGGGGCAATCCTATTGGAGCTAAAATTAAAGGGGGGTATGTATATAGTCAGTTCCTGGGTCAAGGGTATTTGAAGATGGATCTTTTTATAGAGGTGAGTAGGAGAAGGGAGCAGCCTGGAGCCAGTGGCTAAGAAGTAAGCAGGGCTTCCTGTGGACTACACTTCAATAAAGGGATAGCTCAGCTGGTAGAGCACAAGACTCATGATCTCAGGGTTGATGAGTCAAGCATCACGTTGGGCAAAAGATTCCTGCATTGCAGGGGGTTGGACTAGATGACACTCACGGTCCCTTCCAACTCTACAGCTCTATGATTCTATGTTTGAGTTTCCCTGAAATGCCTGAAGTCTGTTTCTAAGTAAGGTACCCGTGCCAGGCAACAATACAGTCATACCTCGGGATACAGATGCCTTGGGTTACGCAATTTCGGGTTGTGCACCACACCGAACTCGGAAGTACTGGAACGGGTTACTTCAGGGTTTCAGCACTTGCGCATGCGCGGAAGCACTAAATTGTGCTTTGCACATGCACAGAAGTTCCAAATCACGGCCCACGTGTGTGCAGACGCGGCGCTGCAGGTTGCGGACGCTGCGGGTTGCGAACGTGCTTCCCGCATGGATCACGTTCACAACCCGAGCGTCCACTGTACAATGAGGAAGTCCCATGTGATTGATTTGATTAGGATGGGTCAAGTAGCAATTGAGGAGACCTGAAAGTCCTTGTTTTTCTCCTTTCCAATTAGTACAGCCTTCAAGGCTTTAGCCCATTTACTGCAACCCTATACCCAATTTGATAAGCTGGAGAGTAAGCCCCATTAAGCATAAAGAAGCTTCCGTCTCAATAGATATGTCTACATTGTACCGTAATGTACAACCGCATCATGATTTTGCTATAATGAGTTCCTGGACTTTAGCCTAACTCTTTTCATTTGTCATGGGGGTTGGAGGCAGCTGTCTTTAACATCCACCCACACGCTATTTGCATGTCTAGAGAATACCTGTCTCAGATGCATCCGGGCTTTCATGGATAAAGGAACAGCAAAGCATGAGTCAAGTAAAACAAACTGGAAGCAGCAACTCTTTAGGACCCTGGAGGATTTCTATTGCTTGGTGTCCAAAACATCTCACTTTTGCTCATTGGCTGAAAACATGGAATCAAGTTTTGCTTCTTTTTCTCTTTTTTCTCGGGAGAGGGAACAAATGGTTTATCTTTTCATATGTGTGTGTGTGTTTATGTGTAGCAGTCTCCCCAAGACACTGCGGTTCCTCATGAGGTTCTGGGCCCTAGCAGCCAGTGGCCCCACGTGAAGATCCTTTGACACATGTCTTCTCATGCAGCTCAAAACTTCTCCAGGAAGAGGGCATATGGAGAGGCCGCCCCCCTGGTTGCTAGCTAATGCTGTGGGTGCTGAGCCAGTGTGGTGTAGTGGTGAAGAGTGGTGGACTCGCAATCTGGGGAACCAGGTTCGCGTCTCCGCTCCTCCACATGCAGCTGCTGGGTGACCTTGGGCCAGTCACACTTCTCTGAAGTCTCTCAGCCCCACTCACCTCACAGAGTGTTTGTTGTGGAGGAGGAAGGGAAAGGGGAATGTTAGCTACTTTGAGACTGCTTCGGGTAGTGGTAAAGCGGGATATCAAATCCAAACTCTTCTTCTTCTTCTTCTGAGTTGTGCAAGGTGGGCAGAGCAATGCTAAGCTTGCCTGCTACTTTCAGTTACAGCAGAGGATGTTGTCCCATCGCCTGTATTTAATGAAGATTCAAGTTGGTTGGCTTCTCTACGTGGAATGGAGGAGCACCAACTTGTCCTTTGTCTCAAGCAGCAAAATGTCTTCGGCTCCCCCAAGTTGGAGCGAGAGTTTGGGTGTTGTCATTTTTTGCTTTTTTTTTCCAGCATAAAAAAGAAGCGACCATCAGAATTTCCTGCCTGAAAAGATAAGGACCAGAGTGCTGCTCTTGACCACTCAGATTCCAAGACCAACTATTCCCACAACCCCATTTCATTGCCTCAAACATGTTGTTCTACCCTACTGCAGAGTCTGACTAATGGGGCAGCTTAAAAATCACCTTATCAGGTTTCCCATTTTGTACAGAGGGTATTTTTTATGACTAAGGCTATCAAGAATGCCAACCTGTCAAATTTTCCAACCATGTGGGCCACCAAGAACTCACCCCTAACAGAATATTCCGCTTGTAGACCCAGACATCAAAATGTTATGGACTGCTTTTCTATTTTATGACCAGACCAACAAAAACTGATGCACTTCAGAATCTTTTACCTGAAAACACAGGCATATGTATGTATGTATGTATGTATGTATGTATGTATGTATGTATTAACTGGGATGCGGGTGGCGCTGTGGGTTAAACCACAGAGCCTAGGACTTGCCGATCAGAAGGTCAGCAGTTCGAATCCCCACAACGGGGTGAGCTCCCATTGCTCGGTCCTTGCTCCTGCCAACCTAGCAGTTCGAAAGCACGCCAAAGTGCAAGTAGATAAATAGGTACCGCTCCGGCGGGAAGGTAAACGGCGTATCTGTGCGCTGCTCTGGTTCACCAGAAGAGGCTTAGTCATGCTGGCCACATGACCCAGAAGCTGTATGCCGGCTCCCTCAGCCAATAAAATGAGATAAGTGCCGCAACCCCAGAGTCAGCCACGATTGGACCCTTTACCTTTACCTATGTATTAACTAACTAACTAACTAACTAACTAACTAACTAACTAACTATAGTGCCCTTCACTCAAAGACCACAGGGTAGTTTACAATATAAACCATATGTGATGTGATGCTGGTTTTGATGACTAATCTATTTAGTTGGATGAGGTGTGAAACATGCTAAAGCATTCATCCTTTCCCTAAATGATGACTGTGCGAAGAAGAGATTGGGTACTATTTTAAAAATAAGGCAAATTATGGCAAAAGCATATGTGATGACTGTATAAAACATATTCAGCACTATGACCTTTCTTATGAATGAAAACTCCATTAAAATAATCTGTATTAAATAATCATGACTGTGGTCTAAAACAACACAATTAGCTGCATATTACATTTGAACTAGGAGGCACTAAAGGACCATATTGCTCTCTCATCACTGAGAATATTTTCCCCTACTAAAATGTGTTCAGATATGGAATATTACCATATAAGTGACTCCAAGATCTCACCCGCCCACCTGAACTCCCAATTTGCATATCCACATATCCACAGAGAGGTTCCAATATTTATTGCTTGCATCCGACAATGGATCATCATTCCATTTCACTTGTGATTCTTTCCAAGCATCTGGTAGGATAATGGCTTTGCAAGGGATTTCAACTTCATTGAAACTGGCTGCAGCCAGGTCACCATAGAGGAAAAGGGGTAATCCGATGCAATTGTTGTCACATTTCATATAATGGAAAACGAAGTTGTACTACCATCTGCCTCATTTGCATGTGTGCTTGCATTCCCCCCCCCTTTTTGTTTTCTATCATTAACAACACTATACGGTGCTCTGGATAATTTTTGACATATTGCGGAAGTGTTCATAATTCCCAAACGATGGATCAAGGCACACCAATGGGAATCTTGCAGAATATCGATATATTACCAAGATGCAGGAAATGAGCATTGGCAGCAATGTAACAGAAGGTGCTCAGTGTCCTTCACTTCCGGGACACAGTTGGAAGTCCATTCTTAAATCCCAGGCTTTACAATCAATTAACTAGTCATAAGATTACAGTATACGATACAAAAAGTGAAAAATTGGAACTGTTCAAATTGGAGTAAGCCGTATCCCTCAAGTAATCCCGCGACTGCGTTACACACTTCATTGATTTCCTCATTAAGTGGGCAAGATCCACCAGGATGAACAACTTTGAATGCAGCAGATCTCCAGGTCAGTTGGCATCACATCACCAAGTCCAGTTCAGATGAGGTACGCCAGCATAATTTGTTCAGCCAGTTTCCTTGTATTCCATGATTGCTAAATTTACTCAGGTGTCTTTGTAAAAAAAATTGCAAAAAAAGATTCTTTGTGTCTTTTGCTTTGTGGGTCTTTAAGCTGGAAAGCAATATATAAATAAATAGCAAAGCAAATAGAAGTTTGAAAACTTCAGCATGTTCTGAAGTTGGATCTTCTCTATAAACTTACAACAGTTGATAGCCATTTGTCTGCATTTAGTGTAATAGCTTAAGAGCAATGGATTATGAAATTCACCTAGGAGAGTCCAGCTCCCCCCCCCTCTCTCTCTTTCTTTCTTTCTTTCTTTCTTTCTTTCTTTCTTTCTTTCTTTCTTTCTTTCTTTCTTTCTTTCCTTTCTTTCTTTTTTCTTTCTTTCTTTCTTTCTTTCTTTCTTTCTTTCTTTCTTTCTTTCTTTCTTTCTTTCTTTCTTTCTTTCTTTCAGCGGACTATCATCTCCCACTCTGTGTTTCCTGGGACTGCTTCCAATCTCTCCCTGAACAGCTGAACTGCAGCTGCACCTGGAATTCTAGGCTTGACTTCTCGACAGCAGAAATATAGCATGGACCTGGAGTGGAGACCGTTCGCGGGAGCACATTAAAACATGATCTGTGAGGCTGAAGGGAATTGGCTTTTGGCTTGGTGACATTCAAGGTGTGGACATGACAGCAGCTTGCAAATATTTTAGAAGGAAGTAAATGACAAAGAGGGAGAGGGAAATGCAGGGGCGAAGGAAGGCGTCGTGACAACCAGGGTGGGCGTCACAACGTAGGGTACATGTGCGGCGTTGCTACGTGAGACACATGTGCCATACGTAGCGATGCCGCACATGCGCTGTGTAGGGGTTTGCAGCCAGCACCACTCCAGCGCCATACAGGTGGTGCCGGGATCTCTCTGGTGCCACTACAGCCATGAATAGAGGACCCCAGCACTGTCCGTAGGGCACTGGAGTGGCGCCAGCAGCAAACCGCTAAGTACACTGCATGTGTGGCATCACATGCGTGTGCTGTACATAGCGATGCCACACATGCGTTATATAGCGGTTTGCCACCTGCGCCGAACATGGCTGTAGCGGCAATGGAGGGATCCCGGCACCATCCGTACGGTGCCGGAGTGGTGCCAGCAGCAAACCCTAAGTACAACGTATGTGTGGCATCACATGCATGCGCTGTACATAGCAATGCTGCACATGTGCTGTATAGCAGTTTGCCTCCGGTGCCGAACACGGCTATAGCGGCGATGGAGGGATCCTGGCACTGTCCGTATGGCGCTGGAGCAGCGCCGGCAGCAAATCGCTATACAGCGCATGTGCGGCGGTGACGCTATGTACAACGCATGCGTGCAACGCCGCATGTGCACTGTACTTAGTGGTTTGCTGTCGGCGCCAGGATCCTCTGCTCACAGCTGCAGCCATGAACAGAGGATCCTCCAAAGGCAACTGTGGCGATGCGGTGGCTGCTCGCGCCACCATGAGCCCCCTCAGGGTGACTTCCCCTCATGGAACCCAGGGCGTACCCGTTGCAACGCCACTGGGTAAAATCTTTAGCAGAGAGAAGGTGTGGGGATCTGAGGGTCTGGGCTGAAGGCATATGATGCCACCATTCTTGCTGAAGCTGAGCAGATCTGGATCTGGTCAGTGCCTGAATAGGTGACTGCCTGGGAATGACACACACAATTCAGTGGTACCTCTGGTTGTGAACGGGATCTGTTCCAGAGGCCCGTTCGTAACATGAAAAGAGCATGACCCACAGCGGTGTGTCTGCACACGCGCAGGTTGCGATTCTCCGCTTCTGCGTGTGCACGTGGCGTCATTTTGTGCTTCTGTGCATGCGCGAGTGGCAAAACCCAGAAGTAACCCTTTCCAGTACTTCTGGGTCGCTGTGGGATGTAACCTGAAAGAGCGTAACATGAAGCGGACGCAACATGAGATATGGCTGTAGTGTGGATACAATGGTGGAAGAAAAGTGGGGTCTAAATATAAGAAAATAAGTAAATATGGGGATGGGGTTCAAAAGCAGTTCTTGAACTTGGAGTCCAATTCAAAGTGATGCTTTTAAATTAAGACTTTATTTTTTTTTCTGTGTCCATAATATTTATTGATTTTCATCCAATTTAACAAATTCTATTCAGTTTCCATACAATATTCCCTTAACATTTTGACTTCTCATTGTTACTTCCATGACGTTTCAGTTCAAATCCTTTATCTCCTTCCTTAAATGTAATACTTATTTCCATAACATATATCCTACATTACATTCCTTTATCATTCTCATTCCTGTGCTTTTATTTCCAGTCCTGCCAATTTCAATAGACTATTATATTTTCTCAGATAGTCTGAAAAGGGTCTCCACTCTTCCACAACCATTTCATCTTTTTGCCCTCTTATTTTTGCCATCGATTTTGCCATTTCCATATAGTCCAACAGTTTTAAAGTCCACTGTTGCTCTAGCACTAAGCTATGGCCCTTTCCCAAATCATTCTTGATTGCCAAAGAAACAGCTTTCATGATCTGACAAGTCCTTTCCACTTTTATCTGTTGCAGTCCTGCTTGTGAATTCCATCTGAAAGTAGCTATAGTGAGATATTTTTGCTACCTAAATTCTATTCCCTTTTTTAAAAAAGTGCTTCACTTCCTCTTCCTTTTTATCTTTACATAGATTTAAGGGCACTAATTGCCTGCCTCTATCTTGGTTTTGGATTTTTGTTGTAGAAGAATGCAAATTGCCATTGATGGAAGTGTAGAGGGAATGGATGTTTTGTTGCCACTTCTCCCTGTCCTTCTTCCTAGATCACTCACCTGTATGATCTTGCCCAATCAGGAATCATCCATTAGGTGTGATGATGTCCCTTTTGTTGTTGTTGTTGTTATTGTTTAGTCATGTTTGACTCTTCATGATCCCATGGACCAGAGCACACCAGGCACTCCTGTCTTCCACTGCCTCCCGCAGTTTGGTCAAACTCATGCTGGTAGCTTCAAGAACACTATCCAACCATCTCATCCTGTCGTCCCCTTCTCCTTGTGCTCTCCATTTTTCCCAACATCAGGGTCTTTTCCAGGGAGTCTTCTCTTCTCATGAAGTGGCCAAAGTATTGGAGCCTCAGCTTCACAATCTGTCCTTCCAGTGAGCACTCAGGGCTGATTTCCTTCAGAATGGATAGGTTTGATCTTCTTGCAGTCCATGGACTCTCAAGAGTCTCCTCCAGCACCATAATTCGAAAGCATCAATTCTTCGGCAATCAGCCTTCTTTATGGTCCAGCTCTCACTTCCATACATCACTACTGGGAAAACCATAGCTTGAACTATACGGACCTTTGTTGGCAAGGTGATTTCTCTGCTTTTTATGTCCCTATCTAATATGGCTATGTGTAAGTGAGGGTAAGTGAGAAAGTAAGAACACAAGAGGATCTGGCCAATGGCCCATCTAGTCCACCATCCTGTTCTCACAGTGGCCAACTAGATGCCCAGAAGCAGAGCCTGAGAACATCTGCACACACCAAACTTGTGATTCCCAGCGGCTGGCAGTAATGAGAATGAGGGAAAGTTAGGGGCAACATGACTAAGTGAACACATTTGCATGGAGTGCTTGAAATAAAACTTGCCTTGAAGGAAAAGTGTTTTTCAGCACTGCCATAAATCTTGGTGAAAAACGGTGTGTGGTGTATGCTCAGCTCTAATTCACTCATGTTCCAATTTTGTGGTTTGATACAAAGCACTGCACATAATCAGGCAAACACACATTATGGCAAATTTACCCTAATCTCTAGAAGGTTCTAAAGAACGTCAGCACTTGGGACAGGTGCAAGCCAGACTGTTGTTCTTTTTTTTAGGGAGGGAAAACTATTACATTGAACATGATCTGTCTTTTGAGTATGATACTATTGTGCATTCCCTGACATGTCAGAGGAAAAACAAAAACACTAATATACTGAGACAGTGGGGAAATATATATATATGTATATACATACGCTCCATATTACTGCATATCCACATGACTTCTTGATCTTCCTCTACTGTTGCGCTCCATTTATCATTGCCAGATGAGTTGGCCATATGCCTCCATTTACCCAGGTTCAATGGTCCAATAAACAAGGGAGGAGGTGAGTGGGGAGGAAATCCTGGCAACCTATTTGATGCATATAGTTGATGAAATAATGATATGTAAATAAAACAAGGAAGGCCAACGGAGAATAATTTTAGCCAATAAAGTCCTAGAAGAACATGAAATTGAAGCCAGGCGCCCCCCCCCAACGAACTATTACACGAGTGGCCTCGATTTCTAAGCAAAATCTGACAGCTACCGGGACAAGCTGTTCCCGAACCCATGAACATTGCTCCTCTAAGAAATCTGGCTTGGTTTCCAAATGAACCATCTTCAATAACCAGGGGGCACTGAAGGGAACAGGATGTAACAGGTCTAAATGCCCACCCCGCTAGACTTCTAGCAAATGTTGTTCACTGTTTCACAATAGTCTGAAAATAATTCAGGCGGGGTTTTCCCCCAAATACATCTGTCCTGTGTATCAGTTTCCCGAATTGAATCATCCACCTTAACCACTTTTGTTGCCATTGACTAAACAATAAGGGCTTGTCTGCTTAATGGATTCAGACACTCCTGGTTCACCAAATGCATTACTCACTATATCCCAGGCTCAAGCTGGGAAGGTAATAAAAGCTGTCATTATAATAATCACCCCAAAATCCTTGCCTTGGACTTTTGTTGTTCCTTGACACACACTCTTGTTTTAGGCAAGTTTCCTCCCTTCCAATTAGTCACATGTGGGATACCACCCAATCAAGGATCATGCAGTAGATTAGGGGACATCCCTAAATAGCCAATCAGATATGGCAACATGATGATGTCACTTAGGGTACTGAGAGTATGGCAAATAAATGAATGAGTAAATGGACATTTTCATTTTTATGCTCCATCATGTGATGTAGCACAGCTGATATAAAAGAGTTTTGAGCCAGGATAGCTTTCTGGGTCCTCTTCAGCTTCCTTCTGAAGAATGCTGGGCTGAGAATCTTCTACTGATCCATTGCATTTCTCCTCCCCAGCTGATAAACTGCTTCTTTTGAAATTGGGCACTTAGGTTTGCAGTCCTGATAAACTCAGAAGTTATTCCAGTTGAAACCAGTAGGCTTTCTTTGGAAGGAACATGGGCTAGAGATCATCCCGTAACAATGATGTTTTGTTAATTATCCTGATCCTTCTCACTCCCAGCTTAATGTTGACTCCAAAAGGGGCTCAAGTAAGTAAAATTCAACACACAGTGCTGGTGTGTCATGTCCATACAATGCCAATAAGTGGAGGGGTTCAAAGGCAGAGCATCTGATTTAAATGTTGCAATTCAAGCCCTGGCATCCTCAGGTAGGGCTGAGAGTGTTCCCTGTCTGTAACCCTGGAGAGCTCCTATCAGTCAATACTGTTGCATGTCACCTCAATCTCTGAGCGATGCAAGATTCCAGCAGTTCCAGGTGCTTACCCAGGGTTTGTGTCTTCTTTTGGAAATGAGGCAGAGCAGAGACTGCAGTGTCTTTATGATATATGGTTTATTTACACATCTATACAATGGAGGGGTTCACAGCTTTAACACCCAAATGGGTGTTTTCTCCCATAGCCACATTCAAGCAGAGCTCTGCAATGGATCTCTCTCTCTGCCTTTCCAGCCTGCAGCTTTTCCTCTAGCTCACATAACTCCTAACTCTAAACTCTGGCTTTATTCCCTCTCACTATCTACAACTCATTTGCATCTCTCACAGAGCCCATTCCTTTGCTCTTCTTACACTTCACCAAGGAGCCCAGACTGGCTTGATTCAACACTTGTTAGATCCAGAGATTAGAAGTCTGGTACCCAGTTTAATGGCCCCAAGCCTTGATTAAATTCCAACACTTGCTGGATCCAGGGATTAAAAGGTGTCTGGCACCCACAAACTCATAACAATGACCAATGGATTCACTCAGCATAAGGCACTTTTCTAAGTTCCTAAAATAAGATACAGGCCCAGCCCTCAAGTTTACAAATTAGAAGACAATGCAAACCAAGGAAGGGGAGTGACCATCCAGTTGGTGCCCTGGCAGTTTTATCCTTTTTAGTTCTTGTTATGACAGAGGTGGGCAGCTACCAAGTAATGCATGGTCCTCTGACTCAGGCAGAGGACTTAGAGTCATTCCATCACCCCTACAGTCATATGTATCCAACAGAGACTGAGCAGAGGAGAAATGGTGGAGACTGTGATGGCCTAGGACTCAGGCTTGGACTCAGAGCCAGAGAAGTCTCAGTCCGCACCGGATTCTTTGCCTCAGGCGGCATCTGAACCAAGTCTGGGGCCTGATTCTGAAGAGCCCCAGTCTGCACAGGTTCCCCTGCAATAAACAAAAGCTGGGCTGAGTCAGGGGCCTGAGCCTGCCCTGGCTCCAGATGCAGGGATTACCTCATTGCCTCCAGCTGGGCAATCACTTACAGCTGCTCCACCACCAGTTGGGTCAGGAGAGGCTGAGGCGGCTTCTGGGTCTAGTAACCCACCAACATCTCCCAAGCTGCAGAGACTAAGGTCTGAGAGAAGGAGACACCTGA
This sequence comes from Podarcis melisellensis, assembly GCF_964234715.1. Lineage (NCBI taxonomy): Eukaryota > Metazoa > Chordata > Lepidosauria > Squamata > Lacertidae > Podarcis > Podarcis melisellensis. The sequence continues at coordinate 14,663,128 of NC_138539.1, read as the reverse complement.
ATACTCGCAGGAGGAGTGCTCGCCTTCGGGCGAGACAGGGAGGTGAGTCACCGGGCAATCAGGACTGGCCGTTACCCCAACAGAGATAAAAGGCTGCTGGACCCTGTCCCAGGTGGGAGCAATGTTGCTGTTTGCCAGAACCTGCCTGTGATCCTGTGCCTGACCTTGCTTGGTTTCCTGCCTTGGCCCTGTCGGACTGACTCCTTGCAGAACCCTTGGATTCAGGACCGGACCTGGACTGCGTTACTTGGGTTACCCCTGGGCCCAGCACAGAGACCGCCTCCCCAGCCTGACCCTTCCAGAGAAGAAGAAGACAGTTCAGAATTACAACAGGGGTTTGAGGGAGGTCACAGCTCAGAGGAAGATGAAGAGGAAAGCTGGGAAATAATGGGAGAGGAGGAGGAGGCAGAGCAGGAGCAACTGGCTGACATGTTATCACTAGAAAGCATTCCAGACCCAACATCTCCCAGAACCCAGCAAGCTTTGAAAGTAGGAGAGCAAAAGGCTCAGAGGCAGATGGCCCTAAGCGGCAACCGTAGAGAGGGTGGTGCTGCAGACGAATGAATAAGTGGAAGAGAAGGGGGTGGAGATTTACTCAGGACAGCACCATTATTCCGCAAGGCTGCATTCCCGAGCCTCTCTCTGTAAATATTAAATAAAAGCAGATGGTAAGGACTTTTCCTTGTCTTATCCGTTCCTGGCAACCTGCCATGGGAGTTGGTTCCTCTGCCGCCTGACAGTATCATGTGAGGACATAAGAAGAGAAGGTGACCCTGATAGATTAGGCCAGTGGCCCATTTAGTCCAGCATCCCATTCTCACAGTGGTCAACCTGGGAGAAGAGTTGGTGGAAGAAGATTGGAAGAAATTTAAAGACTATCTGCAGTAACACTGTAAAATTAATGAATGTTAAAATGATGTTGGACTGAAAATAAGTGGCATTAGCAACAAAGTTAATAAGAATATGCAAAAATGAATTTATAATGGATGAAAATATAGAGTTATAATATGTTAAGATATAGAGTTAAGATAAACGAAAGAGGGTAAGGATTTGCTGATTTGATTATGTAAAGGGGAATACAAAAAGGGGAGGTGTGAGGAGGTCAAGGAAACAAGCTAATGAGTTTAAAGCTATAAAAATGGATTTGTTTTTAATTCTTTTTATCTATTTGTTTTTTGTATTTTGTATGTTTTCTTTTTCTATTTTTTTTCTTTTCATATGTTTTTTTTTGTAAATCTACGTCTTTGTAAAATCTCAATAAATATTCTATAAAAAAAGAAAAACAAAACCAGATGCCTATGAGAATCCCCCAAACAGGACCTGAGGGCAACAGTACTCTCACTGGTTGTAGTTTGCAGCAAATGGTATTCCAGAAGCCAGTGTGGTGTAGTGGTTAAGAGCGGTAGTCTCGTAATCTGGGGAACCGGGTTCGCGTCTCCGCTCCTCCACATGCAGCTGCTGGGTGACCTTGGGCCAGTCACACTTCTCTGAAGTCTCTCAGCCCCACTCACCTCACAGAGTGTTTGTTGTGGGGGGGAAGGGAAAGGAGAATGTTAGCCGCTTTGAGACTCCTTCGGGTAGTGATAATAATAATTTAATAATAATAATAATTTATTATTTGTACCCCGCCCATCTGGCTGGGTTTCCCCAGCCACTCTGGGCGGCTTCCACAAAAACCAGAAATACACTAAAATATCACAGATTAAAAACTTCCCTGAACAGGGCTGCCTTAAGATGTCTTCTGAAAGTAAGGTAGTTATTTATCACTTTGACATCTGATTGGAGGGCGTTCCACAAGGCGGGTGCCACTACCGAGAAGGCCCTCTGCCTGGTTCCCTGTAGCTTTGCTTCTCGTAATGAGGGAACCGCCAGAAGGCCCTCGGCGCTGGACCTCAGCGTCCGGGCAGAACGATGGGGGTGGAGACGCTCCTTCAGGTATACTGGGCCGAGGCCGTTTAGATAAAGCGGGATATCAAATCCAAATTCAATTCCAGTATACCTGAAGGAGTGTCTCCACCCCCATCGTTCTGCCCGGACGCTGAGGTCCAGCTCCGAGGGCCTTCTGGCGGTTCCTTCATTGTGAGAAGCAAAGCTACAGGGAACCAGGCAGAGGGCCTTCTCGGTAGTGGCGCCCGCCCTGTAGAACGCCCTCCTACCAGATGTCAAAGAGATAAACCTGACATTTAGAAGACACCTGAAGGCAGCCCTGTTCAGGGAAGTTTTTAATGTGTGACATTTGAATGTTTTTTAAATCTTTGTTGGAAGCTGCCCAGAGTGGAAACCCAGCCAGATGGGCGGGGTACAAATAATAAATTATTATTATTATTATTATTATTCCAGTGAAGGCAGAACATATGCATCAGGGTATCATTTCGTCTCCCCAGATGTACCCATAAACAGCTATCTGGCTGGAATTTGCTCGCCCTTTCGCTAAAAGAATAGGGAGCACTGACCAACAAGGCCTACTTGGACTATGGAATTTACTTCTGCAAATTTATAGCTTGGACAGCTATAAAACGAAACCAGGCTCGCGGAGATAGCGATATTCTGCCTCCACCGTTGAAGGCAATACGCCTCCGAGCACCAGCTGCTGGGAATCAAAGGTGGAGAGACTGCTGTGCTCAGGTTCTCCCTGTTGCTTGCCATTACTCATGCAAATCCCTGCAATAAGGTACTTCCTTATACAGGCACGTCATTAGGTCTAAGAAAAGCATAATGTGACTATTGACTCACTGTCATTATATGGATTGAAATTCTTACTCAAAAAGTGCTTAGCACTTCTGACCCAGATGAGGAGCCTTGTGTCTGACCCACCTTGGTTTCAGAAACTGCCTGAGAAGGAGAGAGTTAGGAACAGTCATCAAGGTGAAGAATTCAGTGGTTTTGCTGTGCTAGACTGGACTTGCTGGGTGGGAACCGCACACGACTCAGAATATTGAGGGTGGTTGGCTGTTGTTGCCTTGAAGCACGAATAGGATAACAATAAAAGTAAAATAAATTCACAGTACTATAGTGGTTGTTCAAAGAAGGTTTAAAAATGATGTGGAAAATAAAATAAGTTGCAGCCAACTTTTTTTTTTTAAGGTCTGGAAAGGAAGAAGAAAAGGCAACAAAGTAGTTGCCTACAGCACAAAAGACAGAATATTCCATAAATTAGCATCTAATTTAGTGGGTGTGGAAGCTATTACCCTCCAGATGTTGCTGAACTACAGTTCCCATCATCCCTGACCTTCGGCCATGCTGGTTGGGGCTGCTGGGAGCTGGAGTTGAACAATATCTGGAGAGCTACTGGTTTGGTGGGGTGTTAGGGGAGGGGAAGTACATCTGGTGAGGGACATGTCATGCTCCTTCCTGGTATGGGAAGGGGTGGAGGGGCGGGCCGCCCCGGGTGTCACTCTGGGAGGGGTGACAAGTTGGCCCCTGCCTCCCCCCAGCTGTAGAGCAGCCGAGGGCGCCCCCAGTCCATATGGGCTGCCTCTCACATGACGACCGTATGGGCTGTTGCGCATGCACAGTCCATACTAGATGCTGCCATGCACGAGTGGCTGCCTGTATGGCCAGCGCGCGAGAGCGGCATCCCGTATGGACTGTGCCTGTGCAACATCCCATATGCTCACCGCACATGCGCAGTCCATATGGGATCCCGCTCATGCTGCAGCCTGTATGGCTGCCATGCAAGCGGCAACCCGTACAGCCACTGCGTGCAAGTGGCAGCCCGTGTGGACAGCGCATGTGCGGGATTCCACACACGTGCAGTCCATATGGGCTGCGCCACCCTGGGTGCCAGAGAGGGTTCCTCCATCACTGTTTGTGCCTACCTTTAGTCCCCACCCTGCACTCATCTCTCACCTGTAGCTCCTAGAAGCTGTCCGCATGATAAAGCGGCCACTCCCCGGGAACAGCTTCAGCTAAACCAGGTGAGGGTAGTTGATGAGTCTTAAACCCTCAGTGAATTAGGGATTTCCCCTGCATGTGAAGACAGGCTCTGGCAGATTGAGTGAACAGGACCAATAGTGGGTTCAACCAGTGTTGGAAACCGAAATATGAAAGCTTATTATTTATAATATCCTCCTTTCCTTCCACTCTGCGGTTTTATTCTGAAATCTTAGGCACAGTCCTGCGCCCAGAGCTCAGAAACTGCTCACGCTAATGAAATTTCCTGTCACAAGATGTGCCTAGAACAATGGGAGTTTCGAACTCTGGGCCCAATGGTCAAGAAGGTGGTTTGTGTGTGTGCTGTAGAGGGAAGTGAGGAACAGGTGGGGCTCATCAGTCTGGGAAGGGAGCCCACCTAGGAGAAGAAAAGCTTCTTGATCCCAAAGCTTTGCTGCCTTAGAGCTATACTCATTTGTGAGAAAGACTTTGGGAGTAAACCCCAAGGAAAAATCTGTACGCATTGCCTTGTGGGACAACTTCAGGAGAAGAAGGGGCTAAGGAGTAAACCCTATGCAAATCAGGAATGGAGTCCCTAAAACAGTTGGATGGTGCCTTGTAGCTGTCAGGAGTGCATGCAGGAGCCAGGCCCTGTGACCAGGAGGGCTTCGCAGAACTGGGGCTTTCCTAAGTTTGTTCTGAAGAGGCAAGGCACAGCCACACAGGTGCGGCCGGTTGGTAACTCACAGCACTTGCTGGCAAGAGCCGGGAAGGGATAGAAGGTCAGCATTTCCCTTTGGCTCTTGGCCACAGCAACACGCTTCCTGCGTTTGGTTTCTTGACTCCTTGGTTCCTGTCCTTGGTTCTGTCCTTGACTCCTGATCCTCGGACTCTTGACTCCTGGTTTCCTGATCCTCGGACTCTTGGCTTCCTGACTCCTGGTTTCCGGACTCCCGTTCCTGCTCCCACCCTGCCATCTTGCCCCCCGGTCCTGACATCCTCCTCCAGGACTTTGGCTGCCCATAAACCGGACCATGACAGTATCCCTCCTTCCGGTAACTTCTGCAGCCAAGCTGGTGCCAACCATATTACTGCACTTTCCTTTGGATCACATCAGCAATCCTCAGAAGTGGGTCTTTGATGTCTGGGCAGCCTAGGACCTCCATACACATTGCCTATACTTGCACCCCAGTGAGGTCACTTCAGTGCCGCTAATGCGGTGGTTTGACTTCATTCCTAGATGCACACTCCATTGTCTCTCAATACAGCAGCTGGTTCTCTGTCCTTGCCGTATAGAGAAAAGGAAAAATTCTGCTCTTGGGTTTTCCGTTGTCTTCTACCTCTGACTATGGGTGGCCCTGCCCCTGCAGACAAGCATCTCTGTGGGAATTGCAATGTGTCTCTGTGCACCCAGGAAAGCGTCGCATTGGGACCCAGAAGACCAGGCTCTCCATCACCACCACCATCTTTCCAGTAACAGTGCTGAACATTTTGCTAGTATATTACTAAAGAGGAAAAGATTGAATAAGACATTTATGTTCAAAGCAGGCCTGGTTTAAAAATCTCTTAGGATATATTTATGCCTGTTTATGAGAGAAGTAAAGACTCTACAGCAGAAGAACAAACATACATATGGTATTAAATTTAAATCATATGAATGTATAGACAGAACATACATTTTCTCACAGATGCAATGTTGATTGGAGCATGCTGCTAAATAAGGCCACAAAAAAGGAATATGCATTTTACGAGGTTCATTAACATCTCCCAAGATGCATGCTTAAATCTTAGGAATGGCTTTCACCCAGATATATGTATAAGCATCAGTATCCCATAAGTTGGAGCCATCTGAAACTGTCATGCATTGTCAAGTTCTCTGTCAAGTAAAACATGGCTTAGCTTTGAAGTGGTGAAAGTTCCTAAATTATTGATATAGCAATGCAAAAATGGCTTGCATGTGGACTGAACAGGAGCAAGCAGCTCAGACCCCCTTAAGTGCTGAGCTTCTCAGGGAACAAATACATGATAACCTAGTTCCTCCCAATGTTAGGGGAAGTGGACAGCTAAGCCTGGGAGGACAGCTTACTTTATGGTATTAACCCCTTCATGCATTCATTAGACTTAAGAATGTTGGCATATGGCTGCTTATCCCACAAGGTTCATCAGGTGACCTTGGGCTAGTCCCTCTCTCTTGGCTTTATCTTCTTTACTGAATTGTTGAAGTGAAGACATGGGAGAAGGGAAATCAATTTCTGTGTGTGCCATTTTGATCCCCTTGGTATACTGACATAATTTCCTACTTTGCCCCAACCAAAGTCAGGAAAAAAGGCAGAAATTGTTTGAAGTAATGACCATAGCAATGAATGATTTATATTTGAAGATTCCTTGAGCACCATTTGGTGGAAAGGTAGAATACAAATTTAGCAAACCAACAAATAAAATGTTCTCTTTGAATTGAATACATTGGTTTGTTATAGATAATTGGTTTTATTGCTTTATTCTGTGTTTGTTTGCATCATAGAGCCTTCCATCCTATTAGGTCCTTAGATTCCTCATATCCTTCATCTGGGCTTGTGCAACATACATATTGTCTTCATCTGCCTTTAAAAAAAAAAAAAGCAACAGCAATTCTTGCTCTTGATTCGTTTATTCTCCTCCTCCTCCCCATTTCCTGTTCAGTGCTGCCAATGACCTCTTGTCGCAATTGGACAATGAACCAATGTCAAGTGCCAAGGAGGGTGGGATCTCTGGCACCGAGGAACCTCTCTGAAGAAGAAACTCTTCTGCAATGCAGAGGTCAGCCTCTTCTGGAGATGCCTGAATTTGGATTACTGTTTGGAGGCTTGTGAAGCTTTCTACCAAGTTACTACTGGACTCCTGGGATGAGCACAGAATGGGTGTTTTGTTGACAATATATATGAAACCAAAATAAGAGGGGCAGGGAGGGAAATCTCGTCCACAGAGGATTATCTTTAGGAAAAAAAGAAGACAACGGTTGTGGAAATCCTTCTGCTTATTGGTGCTTGGGGTCACGCCTAGCAGTACACAGTAGAAAGCACTTTCTGGTTAAATCCCAACAGCACAGCTGTCCTGTCACAGAGAAACAGTAGGATATTTTATATGTGTGGTGTTTTTTTAAAAAAATAACAAAATAAAAAAGAGAGAAGGAGAACGTGAAGGAGAGAAATATTAGGATTAGCCATGTGGTTCGACTTTCAAATTTTATTTTTCTTTCCTGTTCATTTAGGAGGGAACTTACAAAAATCCCCTCAGGGCTGGATGAAGAAAAGAGAGCTACTTTTCATTTGGCCATGTAGGGGTGCTGGAACACATCTGCTTGAAAAACAACCATAAATCTTCAGTCTTCCCTAATGTACTTCTTCACCGGGAGTCTAATTAATAGAGCTTTTTGCAGCTCAAAAATAAGGTAAAAATGGCTGCTGTTGTCTTTACCCACTTCCTTACACTGTTGGTTTTCAAAACATGTTCTGAGGAAAACTTGGGTTTCCTAAGAAGCATATTCAGTAGGGGACACCAGCCTTTTGAGACCTGTGGGCACATATGGATTTTTGAGCAAGGCCATAGCCATCACTTCCTCCAGTCACTTCTCCCCCCTTCACCCCAGGATCAGCCCCCACCTTTGCATAGGAAGAGATAACAGTGTACCCCCCACACACACACACAGAGAGAGACTTTGCTTTTCCAGTGGAGCTGAGTAGAAGTTGGATGCAGTAGAATTAAGGAAAACCGAAATACAGCCATAACTTTGAAATGCATATTCCTCTGAATTTTTCAATCCAGTTATACAGTCCAAAGAGGCTAGGGTTAATCAGCTGTATCAGAAGCGTAAGCATGATGGGCTGATAGAAAGACCTGCACAAAAAGCAACCTTAATCTGGTTTCCAGGTGGGGAGTCAAGTATCATGTAATATATTGGCATCTACAACAATGATGGTAATCCGTGCAATGTTTTCTTTTCAGTATGGGGCAGTTAATCATGTTTGTGAGGCGGCAGATGAAAAGCCACTTTGCTCAGATGGAAAGCTGGTTTTCCTTAAGGCTCTAGGGTGAATCCACCCACTAAGGCTGGCCAATGAACAGGGAGGGGTACAAGGGTCTTCCTATTCCAGTTGAGCCTTGGCTGAACAACACGGCCTTCCACAGTGCTGGAGGGCTCCTTTCTCTTTGGTTATCTGGCTTCTGGTTTGCCTGATTTGTTCTCTGGTCTGGAATCCCATTTTGTCCCTTGACTTCTTCTTGCTCACCTCAGATTGCCGTCCAAAGCCCTTTGCAGCCTCCTCTGCAGATAGTTGGGGTTCACGTGAGCTTTTAATTACTCACAGAATCATAGAATCATAGAGTTGGAAGAGACCACAAGGGCCATCAAGTCCAACCCCCTGCCAAGCAGGAAACACCATCAGAGCACTCCTGACATATGGTTGTCAAGCCTCTGCTTAAAGACCTCCAAAGAAGGAGACTCCACCACACTCCTTGGCAGCAAATTCCACTGTCAAACAGCTCTTACTGTCAGGAAGTTCTTCCTAATGTTTAGGTGGAATCTTCTTTCTTGTAGTTTGGATCCAGTGCTCCGTGTCCCCTTCTCTGGAGCAGCAGAAAACAACCTTTCTCCCTCCTCTATGTGACATCCTTTTATATATTTGAACATGGCTATCATATCACCCCTTAACTTCCTCTTCTCAGTTGATTGCTTCATGGAGCAGTTGATTGCTTCATGGAGCGTCATATGTGCAGGGTGTGTGATGTAATAGAGGTAAGGTAAAGGTAAAGGACCCCTGGACAGTTAAGTCTAGTCAAAGGCAACTATGGGGTTGCGGCACTCATCTCACTTTCAGGCTGAGGGGGCTGGCGTTTGTCCACAGACAGCTTCCTGGGTCATGTGGCCAGCATCACTAAACCGCTTCTGGTGCATTGGAACACCGTGATGGAAACCAGAGTGCATGGAAACGCCATGTACATTCCCGCCACCTATTTATCTACTTGTAGTGGTATGCTTTTGAGCTGCTAGGTTGGCAGGAGCTGGGACAGAACAACTGGAGCTCACCCTGTCACGAGGTTTCAAACGTCCAACCTTCTGATCGGCAAGCCCAAGAGGCTCAGTGGTTTAGACCACAGCACCACCTGCGTCCCAGGCAATATGTCTCTGGGTACCAGTGCCTGGGTATCACAAGTGGGAGAGCACTTTTGCACTCCAGTCTTGCTTGTGGCTTTCCCATATGCATCTGGTTGACCACTATGAGAACAGAACAGTCCGCTTTTGAAATTCACCCTTCTCCAAATTGTGCAATGCTAAATTGCAAATCCCCATTTACCTTCCTGCCTTAGCGGTACCTATTTATCTACTTGCACTGGCATGCCTTTGAGCTGCTAGGTTGGCAGGAGCTGGGACAGAGCAACAGGAGCTGACTCCATTGTGGGGATTCGAACCACCAACCATCTGATCAGCAAGCCCAAGAGGCTCAGTGGTTTAGTCCACAGCGCCACCTGTGAATGCGCAGCACAACACGTGCTGACGTCACATGGTGAGGAGGAGGCTGTGTGTGGAGCCCGGCATAGTGCAGCTTCAATGGCCCCTCCTCTTTCGCTCAGCTCCACATTCAGCCACCTCCATCCCCTCAAGGGGTAGGGAGGGCCCAGCCCCTTCCCAACAGATATTGAGGGGGGCCAGAGATACCTCAGCCCCACAGAGTTGGCACGCCTGAACTGAACTGTTTCTCAACCAGCCAGCGCATCTTGAGCACAGGCCTAGACGAACATGCAAACCAACAGACCCTAATTGTTTTAAGGACCAACACGAAGGCTCTTTCTCTCAACGGCATCCAGCGTAATAATTTTCTTTTCCTCCCAACTCCTGTTTGCAATTACGATACTCATTGTGAAATGCGTAATTAGTCCGTTTCCCTCCACAGCAATAATAATAATAAAAAGATATTGAAATATAGATTTGGAAATGGAGCTGCTTTAAATTAAGAGGAAGAGCGGGAGGGGGAATTAATCCCATCATACATCTTTGTTTCAGACATGCATGTCCTCAGGACAAGTTAGGTGCTGATGCAATCTGTTCTATTGGGCAAAAGGGAATGGAATGGGGGGAAAGCATTGCTACTTTAAGAGTTGTGTTGGACCTCTAATGTGTTTAATGAGGCACAGTGGGCTAACATTGAACATGTGTGTGCTCTCCTAGTCCATCACTCTCCATCTGCCATCTGTACATGTAGGCCGATGTGTAACAGTCACTCAGGTGTAGCTTATGCAATGCATCACTGACAATGGGAGCTTTGAAGAAAAGCCGCACACCTGGGCAACAACTAGTAACTTTGGTCGGTTGTCAAGGCTGTAAGTTGAAACGGAGGTCGATAAGCAATTCCAGATTAATTTTCATCACATGACTTTTCATTTTGGGGGAAGCCAGAGCAAATTCTCCATTCTTAAGGAAATCAGCCCTGACTACTCACTGGAAGGACATATCCTGAAGCTGAGACTCCAATACTTTGGCCACCTCATGAGAAGAGAAGACTCTCTGGAAAAGACCCTGATGTTGGGAAAGATGGAGGGCACAAGGAGAAGGGGACGACAGAGGATGAGATGGTTGGATACTGTTCTTGAAGCATGAGTTTGACCAAACTGCAGGAGGCAGTGGAAGACAGGAGTGCCTGGCGTGCTCTGGTCCATAGGGTCATGAAGAGTCGGACACAACTAAACGACTAAACAACAACAAGAGCAAATTCATCGTGGAGATCTCCTATCTCAAGTTTCTCCCACTGGCCACAACTGCATTAATTAGAATAGGACAACATGTTAAGTTCTCTTGCATCAGGGCTGGCAGTGAAGCAGGGAAGGACAGTCCCAAGAACAGTTTGCTCAGATGTATAAGCCAGGACGACTTCGACAGTTTAATAGGGCCTGGAGGAACCTCTTTTTTTGCTCCTTTTGACACCTGATCCCTGCTGAGCTGGTAGTTGCTATGGCACCTGCTGTCCATCAGAAATGGCGTTAATGCAATGCAGCAGATAACAAGACCGTGGCTCTTTCCTTTGGGAAACTGTCACGTTGTTGCCAAAAAAAATTGCTGGAACACACTGCTGGAGTCCCCAGGTTGGGGATCTGCAACACAGTATGTCAACACATTGTGCAAGCATAGCTACAGTGTTCTAGGACTGTCAGTACAAGTCCACCCTGCTATGTAGCTATTAGGAGTGAATAAATTTGTCAGTCTCAGTATCTCTCTGTTCCTCGTTTTTCAAGTCCAGTTCTCCACATTACTACGATAGTTTGTAGCTGTTGTTTTTAAAGTCCGCTTGAAAATTCATCAGCGTTTTAATGCAGAAATTCTCCTGATACACACATTTTTGTATGCAATTTTGGCAAATATGAACACTTTTGCAAGCAATCTTCCCAAATAGAATGCCTTCTTTATGTTGCTGTTCCCACCAATAGATGTGTTGTTGTTGTTGTTGTTGCTGCTGCTGCTGTTTTGCACTCTCCAGCTGGCACAAGTACAAGATGGCATCAGTGGGGTGGTGGCACTCAACTGACCTCTAGCTGGTTGCACTGTTGCTGCTTACCAGGAGGTAGAGGGGAGGGAGGGGAAGTGTGGTGTGGTGAGGTGGGCACAGTGCAAACACACTGGCAGAGCCAGTCTTGTGCATTTGCACTGCACTGACCTTGCTGCTGCCTTGCTGCTCCTGATAAGCAACAAACATATGACCTATCAGAAGTTAAGTGAGAACTACCATCCCACCACATGGCCTTCTACTGGCCAGCACTAATTCTACTCCACAACTTCTTGAATTCAGACTGGCCAATACTTATCACAGTGTTTTCACAGAGGTGAATGTCCATCATAAAGGGCTTTTTAAAAAATGCTCAAAGAATGCAAATTATACAAATGCAAAGAATACAAACAGCACTATTTGTAGGATGAAATTGGTATTTAAATGATTAAAATGTATTTTCTGTACATGCGTCACTGAAGTGTGTGTGTGTGTGTGTGTGTGTGTATTCCTGCTGTTTTAAGGCTCTGTTTGAAGAGCCCACTTGACTGGGTGTTATATTCATACATTTGCATGTGACAATCAAATGCTAGATTAAGTAATAATAATAATAATAATTTTTATTTATACCCTTTAAAATAATGTTCTATGCCGGGTTGCCAAGTCAAGGACTTAGGATCCAGCAGAATTGCCATACTTCAAATAGGAAAATCCAGACACAAGAGTTGCTGAGCTAGAGAGGGGTTGTCATAATTCTGGATTTTCCCGGCCTTTTAAGCGAATTCTGCCCAGACACTGTTTCAAACTGCCATATGTCCGGGAAATTCAAGACTTATGGCAACCCAGAAGCAGCTTTCTAAGCCACTATCTGAAGCACTTCCTACTGCCTCCCCTTCATTAAACCTCGCTGCACGCACATGTAGCATCTCACCTTTGCCTTCCTGCTGCTCCTCCTCACCCTGCAGTCGGCATACCTGATGCAAACTGCAGAGCGTGACGACACCTTACATTTCTATGTATATAGGAGGAAATACCGTACATAATTTTGTGAGCCCCTTGAGGGTTCTGATTGATAAGAAAGTGCCTCAGTGAATGGAAAGGGAGCTCAAGGGTTCATGCATGGTTCTTTTCCTCCAGTTCTTTCCAGAGCCAGTGTGGTGTAGTGGTTAAGAGTGATGGACTTGTGATCTGGTGAACCGGGTTCGCTTCCCCGCCCCTCCACATGCAGCTGCTGGGTGACCTTGGGCTAGTCACACTTCTTTGAAGTCTCTCAGCCCCACTCACCTCACAGAGTGTTTGTTGTGGGGGAGGAAGGGAAAGGAGAATGTTAGCCGCTTTGAGACTCCTTAGGGTAGTGATAAAGCAGGATATCAAATCCAAACTCCTCCTCTTATTGAAACCACACAAAAACTCTGTGAGGCAGGTTAGGCTAAGAGGGAGTGACCAGCCCAAAGTTACACAGTGAGCTTCATGGCCCAGTGAGGATTTGAAACCTGGTCTCCCAAGTCCTAGCCTGACATTGTAACCGCTATACCTGCCCGCCACAATCTCCTCATCACTGAAATAAGGGATACGAAGAGACTTGCATTATTTCCCACCCCCTCCAGTAAAACAGTGGTTAAACTGTTTAGTGTCGGCAGCATATTTGTCATAGCAAGAAAGAAATTGGAAGATAGAAGGACAATATTGTGGTCGGACGCCGTGCGCCAAAGCTTTTCAAAGAATCAACACATTTCAAAGAAACTGATACAGCTACTGGCAGCCCCTGAACACACGAAAAGATTCAAGTTGTGGCTTCCGATATGTTACCGCTGAAGAAAGCCCTTTCCTTGTAATGAGTGCTTGGTCGAGATTTCACAACCCATCATCAAGCTGCCCACAGCCAGTAATCATCATTCTCAGTGAATTTCTCACATTCTTTTCTTTTTTTAAAAAAACGTGTTTTCTGCCCTGCGAAAAACAACAGAAGATGGTCTCAGAAGACGGGGACAGTGGAGACACCTCTACAGCAGAAGCAGCTTAGAATCCTGGGGCACTGTAGAGATTAGCAAAATTATTGTGGCATACAATTTTGTTTTTATTTTCGCGTGAGTCAGAGCCCACATCTGGTAGAGAAAGCTCTGGACCATGAAAGCTTAGGCTACAATAAATTTGTTTGTTTTGAGGATGCCACGGGACACCAGCTTGTTTTGATAGCCTACAGAATGAATCCACACCCTTGCTCTGAAATTATGGAGGTTTGAATAAAATACTATGGGATTTTTGGTTGACCGATAATGTAAGTAAATCATATCCCACATAACCGAGATAGATCACATTGATCCTCGTAAGCACCATTATTGCATATTTTAATTAAAGGTAAAGGTAAATAGACCCCTGACAGTTAAGTCCTGTCGTGGACGACTCTGGGGTTGCGGCGCTCATCTCGCTTTAAAGGCCGAGGAAGCCGGCGTTTGTCATGTGGCCAGCATGACTAAGCCGCTTCTGGTGAAACCAGAGCAGAGCATGGAAACGCCATTTACCTTCCCGCTGGAGTGGTACCTATTTATCTACTTGCACTTTGAAGTGCTTTCGAACTGCTATGTTGGCAGGAGCAGGGACCGAGCAATGGGAGCTCACCCCGTCATGGGATTTGAACCACCGACCTTCCAATCGGCAAGCCCTAGGCTCAGTGGTTTAGACCACAGCGCCACCTGCGTATTTTAATTACGTACACTTTAATGTTATTTGGTCAGATTCAACTAATGAGTCCCGCTAGCAAAAACCTATACAAGGACTTCCATGAGCACCATGAGGCTTTCCCCATCCCAGAACTACAATTCCCAGAGTGGTTTAACAATCAATCCCTCTTCACAGGGAACTCTGGGAACTGTAGCTCCTTATTTATTTATTTATTTATTTATTTATTTATACCCGGAAGTCTCAGGGCGGTTCAGAAACAAAACCACAACATATAAAATCAAACCAAAAACAAGCTCAATTAAAAAAACACCCCAAAAGAGCCACATTCTAAAAGGGTGTTGGATGTCAATAAGATCAACCAAAAGCCTAGTTAAAAAGGAACATATTTGCTTGGTGTCTAAAGGTATATAATGAAGGCGCCAGGCGAACTTCCCAGGCGAACAGGAGTCTCCTAACAACTCTCATCCCTCTTAACAAACTACAGCTCCCATAATTATTTGGGGGAGGGCATGACAGTTTAAAATGTTATCGTAGTGCTTTAAACACTTGACGTGAATGTGGTCAGTGTTGAATACAGTTCAGCGCTAGTCATACTCACAGTAGACCCATTTATATTAATGACCAAGTCTATGAATTTCAATAGGTCTACTCTGAGTAACAGTTGGCTGCGACCCATTGTTACGATGGTTTTGGCAACTTATGCACAGTTCACAGCATCATCCTGGGGCATTGTGGGGCCATGGAATGCCCACCACGATAAAAAAAGATGGCGACTACTAGCCAAAGGGTTGGGGGAGACCCTCCATGGCCACTAAAGATGTGTCTGACTTGAATTTAGCACATACACCCCCCAAAAAAATCAGAGACACCCACCCTGCAGACAAGACTGCAATCCATCCTACTTCTGTACCAAGAAACAGCAAACAGTGTTCTGCCTTTCGATCCTATTCTTTGCTCATAAATATCCACAACCAGCCTGGTTAATGCAGAAGACCGTGGGACATTTCAGGCGAGGAAAGAACAAGCAACCTGTTTATTTAACATGAGCTATCTTTCTTTCCCTTTCTCTTTTTTTCCCTTTCACACAATCAAAGCTGACAAGTCCGCTCAACATTTGTTTGGCAGAGCTCCCTACATAATAACAGCCCGGCTTAATTGGGCCTCCTAACCATCTATATGTTCTTGCAGCAGGCAATCCATCTGTTCGGCATTCTGTGATTGCCTTTGAACATAACTAAATCCAAAGGGTGGAGTAGGGAGGGGCGGGTGGAGCGGGGAGGCCCTTTACATTAAAACAATGTGGGGAAATCTGATGTAAACAGGGACCCTCCTATTCTGTCTGCAGTTTAAATTGTGGGGATGGATTTAGATCCTCCAGGCAAAATGCAAGCATTTTCCTTCTCCTCCCTACTCCCCACATCAATGCGCATGCGCGCACACACACCTTCGTCCACTCATCTGTTGGTTACATTCTGAAGCTTAAAGGCAGTCCACACAAACAGGAGTAGAAGCAGTGCAAACGTTCCTGAACTGCACCGCTTCCACATAGATGGGAGCCAAAGAACTAAATGCATACAGTGGACGCTCGGGTTTCGAACGTGATCCATGCAGGAAGCACGTTCACAACCTGCAGTGTTCGCAATCCACGACCCGCCTGTCTCAGCATGCTCGGCCGCGATTTAGCGCTTCTGCACATACGCAAAGCACGATTTAGCGCTTCTGCACATGTGCAAGTGCCAAAACATGGAAGTAACCCAAAGTAACCCGAAATCACAAAATCCAAAGCGTCTGTAACCTGAGGTATGACTGTACTTCCAAGTTCTTCACACACATAGGCACCGACTCCATGGCCCCCCCCCCCAATAATTTAAGAAAATTATTAGTTATATTATGCTTTGTAAAAATCACAAAATTATGTTGGTATTTTTTATTTTCCTTGTTTGATGATAGTTACCTTTTAAAATACATTCAGTAATGAGTTAAAACAAAGACACTCCCGATCTAGAGAGGGGGTGGGGTTGCGGGCTCTCGACCCATCAACAATCTCGCGGGGCTGGCGTCAGCCCCGCGAGAAGCAGGGATTCCCCCTATCTCATTAATATTCACCGCCCACGGCGGCAGCCAATTGGCTGCCGCAAAAGGCAGGCCCTCACAGGTTCACTTAAGGTCGGGGCAGCCCGGGGCTCGCCCCTTTCGTTCCCCCAGCGGCAGCGGTTTGGAGGTCTTGGCCCCCCCCAATATTTTTTATAAGTCGGTATGGGCCCCCGCCCCCACAATATTTTTTATAAGTCGGCGCCCCTGCACACACACACACACACACACACACACACACGAAAGGCACTTCACAGAGCCCTTTTCAGATGTTGGGAATCTATGTAAATTCAATGGGTCCAACCAAAAGGGGGACTGTGCCCCCCATCCCTGTCGCTGACCTGTACACATTGTGTGGCCCCATTTTGGAGGCTGGTACCCATTGGGACTCGGAGGGTGAAAAGGAGAAAGGCCTATGATAGGTGCAGCCCAAGCTAAGGACAGGCAGAGATGACTAATTCTAGTTTTGTCCCTAAACTCCTCGCTGCTGCCGAGTTCTACAAAGGCCACTCAGAAACTAAGGAGGAGGAAGCCAACAGCCAATGCCCATAGCTGTCAACTTACAGATTTGAAAATAGCCTTGAAAATAAGGGATCAGCAGCCAAAATAAGGGATTTTCCAAGCACAGGTATGTTCAACTTCTGAGCCCCTCCGAGCCAAAGGCAGAGAGTCCAGCCAGCAGACAAACGAAGCCTCAAGCGGTGGTTCCCACAGCACAGCAACCCAGCAAAGGGGGTGCAGCAAGGAAAACCACCGTCACCACCGCTACTCCGCTGGGTAAAAGTACCCCTGCCCGTATGGGCCAGTCGTGCCCGACTCTAGGGTTGTGCACTCATCTCACTTAAGAGGCCGGGGGCCAGCACTGTCCGCAGACACTTCCGGGTCACGTGGCCAGCGTGACGAGCTGCTCTGGCGAGCCAGCACCAGCGCAGCACACGGAAATGCCATTTACCTTCCCGCTATAAAGCGGTACCTATTTATCTACTTGCACTTAGGGGTGCTTTCGAACTGCTAGGTGGGCAGGAGCTGGGACCAAGAGATGGGAGCTCACCCCGCCGCGGGGATTCGAACCGCCGACCATAAGATCGGCAAGTGCTAGGCACTGAGGTTTTACCCACAGCGCCACCCGCGTCCCTACAGCATCCCGCTGGGTAGCACTGAGCAAAGGCGAGTCCCCAGGCAACGCGGCCGATTTGATCAGCACAAGGCATGCAAGCTCCACCCCCCCCAGTCGTTCTTAGACTCCTTATTGGGTGAGCAACGCAGCCAAGCAACACAGTTGGAGCCTCCCTCCTCCCTGGCCGGCAGGGAGGGAGGGAGAGGAGCTGCTTCCTTTGAAACCTGGGAAATTTAAGGGACATCATCAATAAGGGACAGCAGCGGGGCACGGCGCTGGGATAAGGGACTTTCCCGCCAAATAAGGGACGGTTGACAGCTATGCCAATGCCCATCATTGGACTGGCTGGATGTAGGAAGCAGGCAGACGAGAGCTTGTTGAGGGCAGGCTGAGCTTGGCAGGGGCGATATTCCACTTGCCCCAATGCACCAGCCCCCCAATGGCACCTTCAGTTTGTTCTCCTCCCTGCATTCCTTGAACACTTGGCCTCAGCACTGGCCCCCTACATCCATGCACCGCTCTGACCACTCCACAATGCCTGTGTGTTCAGCTGAATGTACAAAAGGGACCTCTCCACTGTTAACAGTGGTAAGGATGTAGGAGCCCTTTTCATAAATCCAGGCGAGTGTGCAAATATCAAGAGCAGGGCCACAAGGATGCCTGCACATCAGGGGTGTGGCTGGTTGGCATGATGCTGATGCCTCCTCCAAGTCTTCAGGGAATGCATGGGACGAAGAAGGGACATACGAATGTGCAATAGACCATGTGAACACGGAGTCAGCCAGTGCATGGAGATTCAAGGCGGGAAAGCAGGCGTGGCTCCCTTCACACACCACACACATTGGGTTGCATTCAGCGCATAGTAGACCCATTGACATCAGTGGACCTAAGTTAGACCTGCCTATTGATTTTAATTGGTCTGTTCTGAAATGGCCCAATTACTGTATTTTTCCATGTATAAGACTATATCCCCCCCCCCATATTTTTATAGTTTAAAATTGAGGGTCGTCTTATACATGGAATGTTGCAATTAATTATTTCTTAATTTGGGGCTCAAAAAATAGGAGTCGTCTTATACATGGGGACATCTTATGCAAGGAAAAATACAGTATTTGAATTTCCTGTTGAACCACTCTGTCAATTGTAGCTCCGGGAAGGGGTCTTCTAACGACCTTCAGCACCCTTAAGAAAGTCCCAGAATTCTCTGGGGGAAACCATAAGCATTTAAAGTGGTACCACAGTCCTCTAAATATATGGTGTGAATGTGACCCAGGACTAGCATTGGACCCACTATATGCTGAATCTGCAGAGATTCTTCCAGAAGAGTTTGCACGCTTGGGAGAAACGTAGACATCTCCCTAATAAGCTCTGTGCAGACAAATATTTTTCATGGAGAAGCATTCCACCATGCAGTCTCTAGTGTTGCAGGCCAGTCAGTATTTCTTCAGTTAAAAACAGGATCCCATGTTAGAAATTAGTCACTGACCAGGGTGCTACACTTAAAAACCCAAACCAGCAGAACAAGTAAACTGGAAGCTGGCATCAATAAAATTGTTGGAAGCGAGGCTGCCTTTGGAAAGGAGAGCTGGAAAGGATTTCAGGATTTGGAGGTCTTTTGTTTGAGATAAAAACTGAAGTGAAACAATAATTGGGCCTTCTCAGATGGTTTCGATTTGTCTGTATAATTCCCCAGAGAGACATGCGAAAAAGAGAGAGCACATTCTGTGATCGATCAAAATCGGAACAATATGCTTTTAGCAAGCACAATAAAAGGGCATAGAAGCTGGAACCCTTGTTGGCTGGAGGAAGAAGGAAAGTTGCTCCAATCGGCCCTTACTCCCACTCTCTTTCTTTCTCCTAGGAAAGAAAAATGTGTAAAAAACCATGACCTGCTTATGCAAAGATTGTTTTGTTTCTTCGTTCCAGCTGAATGAGCCACACCCATTACAGGGAATTGTGGCAAGTGGCAAATTTCTTATACCACTGGCCCTCTCATGCTTATTGTCTAATGCAACACACTGGAGGAGTTGGGACCATCATGTCATCATTGATGCACAAATCATTGATATGGGCCATGTTTACACTACAGATTTAAAGCACTTTGAACAATTATGGCGCCCTCTAAAAAATAACTGGGAGCTATAATTTATTAAAAGGGCTGAAAGTTGCTAGGAGACACCAATTCCCCTCTCAGAGCTACAGTTCCCAGAGTTCCCTGAGAAGAGGGATTGATTGTTAAACCACTCTAGGAACTGTAGCTTCATGAGGAGAAAAGAGGCCTCCTAAAAGCTCTCAGCACTCTTAACAAACTACAGCTCCCAAATTATTTCAGGGGAAAGCCATGCCTGTTTAAAGTGGTATCACAGTGCTTTTATATGTACAGTGTGAACATCACCATGGTGTGGTGACTCTCTGGTTCACCAGCTGAGGTTCTTAAGTGCAACACAGCCATGTGGGGGATACTAACCCAATGGTAAATGCACCCTGTACACCAGGAGTGGGGAACTGGATCCAGGAGGTTCTAGTCAATCATTGGAGCGATTCCGATTGTCCTGCAGTTCTTTCAACACAATAGAACACACAAATCACACCTGGGGGGAGGTGTGATAGGACTGAACCACAAGGGTTGAAGAGGCAATTTGATTTACCGTGGTACCTCTGGTTAAGAACTTAATTCGTTCCGGATGTCCATTCTTAACCTGAAACTGTTCTTAACTTGAAGCACCACTTTAGCTAATGGGGCCTCCTACTGCTGCCGCCGTACCACTGCCGCACGATTTCTGTTCTTATCCTAAAGCAAAGTTCTTAACCCGATGTACTATTTCTGGGTTAGCGGAGTCTGTAACCTGAAGCCTCTGTAACTCGAGGTACCACTGTACTGTCAAATGCCTAGGAAGGTACACATGATTTCCAGCTCCCTAGCACAGGAAACATAATGGTACTCCTTCCCCCTTTTCACTCGGTGCAAATGTCCGTGTGCATTCATCATCATCGTTATTCGGAGACCTCCTAGCTGGAAGGCACAGCCTTGCCACCATCCTTGTACTCAGACAGTGAGTCCTTTGCGGTGCCTCCATTTCTCCTGCTCTGCAGAAGGCAAACACATGACACCTAATCCAGGGGCTGCATCTAACCATACTGTAGATCTCCTCAGCTTAGCTACGCATTTGGCTGGTTTTTACTCTCCACTGGGACAACACCTTCCTGTAGCTGCCATAAGTATAGCAGAACTTCATTCTGCAAGGCCCACTTGGAGCTGTCCAAGGTACTGTTTTTGACTGCCCTCTGCATAAAAGATGCCTTTGCCTACCTCGACCAGACTTTACCTGCCATAGCTTGACTTTGCCTACCTTGCCTGGACTGTTTGATTGGAGCTTGCTGACCTTGCTGCAACCGTGCTGACCTTGCCAGGACCATAGCTGTCAACCGTCCCTTATTTGGCAGGAAAGTCCCTTATCCCAGCGCCGTGTCCCGCTGCTGTCCCTTGTTGATGGTCCCTTAAATTTCCCGGGTTTCAAAGGAAGCAGCTCCTCTCCCTCCCTCCCTGCCAGCCAGGGAGGCTCCAACTGTGTTGCTTGGCTGCGTTGCTCACCCAATAAGGACTCTAAGAACGACTGGGGGGGGTGGAGGTTGCATGCCTTGTGCTGATCAAATTGGCCGTGTTGCCTGGGGACTCACCTTTGCTCAGCACTTCCCAGCAGAGCGGTGACAGTGGTTTTCCTTGCTGCATCACCTTTGCTAGGTTGCTGCGCAGTGGGAACCACCGCTTGAGGCTTCGTTTAGCTGCTGGCTGGGCTTTCTGCCTTTGGCTCGGAGGGGTTCAGAAGGTGAACATACCTGTGCTCTGAAAAGCCCTTATTTTGGCTGCTGATCCCTTATTTTCGAGGCTGCTGGTCCCTTATTTTCAAATCTGTAAGTTGACAGCTATGGCCAGGACTTAACCACACCTGACTTGACTTCCCCACGTACAGAACCTTGCAGAGAACTCGCGTCATCGTGGTGCAGCACTTCAGTTTTACTAACGCGGATTCACACATCACCTGACAACATCATCATTCAATGGTTGTCTGGCCTGAGCCACAAGGCCTAAGATGAGCTGGGCACCAAGAGCAAGGAGGTGCACCAGGGGACTAGAATGGAGAGCTGGAGTCAGTTTCCAAGGCCAAGGCAGGAGGCAGGACCAAAGAATTGCAGCAACAGGGCTCTACATTTGCCCCATGTGACCTATTAACCTGTGAACACATGTTTATTGGTTGCACAGGGGTTCTAATGAATGCATATAGTCTGTGGTGGTGGAGTCTGCTGCAATGATCTCACTCTTACCCTGCATGCATTTATTGCAATATGTTCAAGGGTCTTGCAAAGAGATGCATGCCTACAGTTGTAGGAATGCATACAAGGTCTCTCCATGTAAGATACTGAACAGGTTGGGTCTTCTGCCTGATCCCATGCCCATGTTAGCTTCTCTGAGAAGAGCTGAGACCTAAAGGAACCACACACACACACACACACACACACACACACACACACGAGTGATATGCATCTATTTCTGAACCAGGCCTTGGTGGTGGTGGTGGGGAATTGCTGCTGGAGAAGAGAGGGAAACTCTTTAATCTAGGTGATGTTTAATCTATGGCTTCTTTCTGCCCATCTGTACTGCGTGTTCCTTTTTGAATCCCCATTGCAGCAAACCGAAAACCAGCCTGCAGCTATTTGTGTGAGGCTTTTAAATGCTCATTGAAGCTGTTTACCTTCCGTTGACTCAATTACATCTTGTCAGGTTTCTACTCAACCATGCGACGCGGCTGCTGGCAGGGACCTGGGTTCTCTAACCGCTGCATTCCAAGCAACACACAAGACCCTCAGTTGCACACACACAATGACTTCGCTCCGCTCTACGAAGTTTAGAAACCTGTTGGCGGAATGTAGCAATTCTGTGGGCTATGTAGCAATTCTGCCATCCTTCGGTTGTATTAGCAGCCAGTCTTAGGATTATATCCGCCAACCTGGGGTGTCAGTGTAAGACACAGATTTTCCATGATCTCTTTTTAAGTTGAATAGTGTGTGTAGCAATTGCAGAAGATATGACTAAAGGGTGATTTGGTGATTAAAAAAAAAACCAAACCATACCAAATTCTTAAAGTTTTTTTTCTTTATATCCCAGTCAGTTTTCAAGGTAAAAGTCTTCACAAATCAGTCTACTATATTATTATTATTATTATTATTATTATTATTATTATTATTATTATAAATTTTATTTATATCCCGCCCTCCCCAGCCGAAGCTGGGCTCAGGGCGGCTAACAACAATCAAAAATAGTTCAACATTCTAAAAACATTCATTGTAAAATTAATTAAAATCAAATTAATGGCAACCATCAAGCAAAATTCTGTGCAGGTTGCCAGAGGAGGGGGTCAGGCTGCGCCCTGACCAAAGGCCTGCTGGAACAGCTCTGTCTTGCAGGCCCTGCAGAAAGATGTCAGGTCCCGCAGGGCCCTAGTCTCTTGTGACAGAGCATTCCACCAGATTGGAGCCGTGGCCGAGAAAGCCCTGGCTCTAGTTGAGGCCAGCCTAACCTCTCTGTGGCCTGGGATCTTTAGGATGTTTTTATTTGCAGACCGTAAATTTCTCTGTGGGACATACCAGGAGAGGCGGTCCCGTAGGTACGAGGGTCCTAGGCCGTATAGGGCTTTAAAGGTTAAAACCAGCACCTTAAACCTGATCCTGTACTCCACCGGGAGCCAGTGCAGCTTGTATAGTACTGGATGAATATGATCTCGTAGCGAAGACCCCATAAGGAGTCTCGCCGCGGCATTCTGCACCCGCTGGAGTTTCTGGGTCAGTCTCAAGGGCAGCCCCACGTAGAGCGAGTTACAATAATCCAGTCTGGAGGTGACCGTTGCATGGATCACCGTGGCTAGGTCAGGGCGAGAGAGATAAGGAGCCAACTGCTTAGCTTGGCGGAGATGAAAAAATGCTGCCTTTGTTATAGCTGTAATCTGCGCCTCCATAGAGAGGGAGGTATCGAAGATTACACCCAAACTCTTAACGGACGATGCTGGCACTAATTGCACCCCCGCAAGAGATGGGAGCTGCCCCCTCAATCCCATATCGCTCCATCCCAGCCAGAGGACCTCTGTCTTCGAAGGATTTAACTTCAACCGGCTCCCACGTAACCATCCAGCCACAGCTTCCAGACATCTGGTCAGTGTATCTGGGGCTGAGTCAGGATGGCCGTCCATCAACAGATAGAGTTGGGTGTCATCAGCATACTGATGGCAACCCAGCCCAAAACTCCGGACAAGCTGGGCGAGGGGGCGCATAAAGATGTTAAAAAGCATCGGGGAGAGAATCGCACCCTGAGGCACTCCACACACCAAGGAGTGGCACGATGACAATTCCCCCCCAAGCGCCACCCTCTGTCCACGACCAGAGAGAAACGAGCGCAGCCATTGAAGGACTGTGCCCTGGATCCCCAAGTCGGCAAGGCGGCGGTCCAGGAGTTCGTGATCGACCATGTCGAAGGCTGCTGACAGGTCTAGAAGAATCAGCAGCCCCGACCCGCCTCGATCCAGCTGCCTGCGGAGATCATCTGTTAGGGCGACCAGAGCCGTCTCGGTCCCATGACCAGCGCAGAAGCCGGACTGGAATGGATCGAGAGCCGATGTTTCATCCAGAAACCTACCAAGCTGTTCAGCAACCGCTCTCTCAATCACCTTACCCAGGAATGGAAGATTCGAAACCGGGCGGTAATTGGATAGATCTAAAGGATCTAATGATGTTTTCTTTAAGAGCGGACGCACCACTGCCTCCTTCAGTTCCCCTGGGAATATCCTGGTGCCAAGGGACAAATTGATGATATCACCCAGGGGGGCCCGCACCTCGTCTGGACACGCTCTAATCAGCCAAGACGGGCACGGGTCAAGAGGACAGGTGGTGGGCTTTCCAGCTTGGAGGAGTCTGTCCACATCGGCTGGGGATATCCGGTCAAAGTGGTCCAATACTGGACCCGAGGACAGTTGAGGGGCCTCCAGTTCCTTTATTGTATCCAAATTGGCAGAGAGGTCATGGCGGAGCAACAGGACCTTCTCCGCAAAAAAGCTCGCAAATGCCTCACAGCTGTGCGTCGAATGGTTATTTAAATTTGGATGTCCTTCAAGGGACGTTAAAGACCTAATTATACTAAATAATTGTGCCGGGCGAGAGCTAGCGGAGGCAATGGAGGCCGAAAAGTAGGACTTCTTAACGGCCTTCACTGCTAATATTATTATTAAACTGCCCTTCTCCAGAAGGTTCCAGCACAAGTGACAGCAATATAAAATACAGCATTAAAAACAGTTTAAACCAAATTACAATCACCACTAGAGTTGGTGCGTGTGTGTATGTGTGTGTGTCTGTGTGTGCGTGTAGGTAGGTAGGTAGGTAATATGAGGGAACTTCTTGAAATAATTGTATACGCTTTCCTTCCAGCTTTATTTAAGTCAATTGCTGAATTTTATATTTTAATGTATTTCTATATTGATGTTTGCCGCCCTGAGCCTGGTTATTGTTGGGGAGGGCGAGACATAAATAATAATAGTAATAATAATAATAATAATAATAATAATAATAATAATAATAATTTATTTATACCCCGCCCATCTGGTTGAGTCTCCCCAGCTACTTTTGGTGGCTTCCAATCAAGTGTTAAAAACAATACAGCATCATAAATTAAAAACTTCCCTAAACAGGGCTGCCTTCAGATGACTTTTAAAGAGAAGATAGCTGCTTATTTCCTTCACATCTAAAGGAAGGACATTCCACAGGGCAGGCGCCAGTACCGAGAAGGCCCTCTGTCTGGTTCCCTGTAGCTTTGCTTCTCGCAATGAGGGAACCACCAGAAGGCCCTCGGCGCTGGATCTCAGTGTCCAGGCTGAACGATGGGGGTGGAGATGCTCCTTCAGGCATACAGGACAGGTATTAGTAGTAGTAGTAGTAGTAGTAGTAGTAGTAGTAGTAGTATAATTATTATTATTATTGCAAAAATATCACTGGGGGTTGTTTTGCTAGAGCTCCAGATCTGCAACCCGAATTTGCTGCTATGTGATTGAATCCTACTCGAAAACAGTGACAAGCGTGGAAACACCCAGTGAATTAAAATAGAATGAAAGATAAAGCCAGTTGTAATATTACTGACTTACACTCGAATGCATGAAGAGTTAACCTGAGCCCAGAGCTCAGGTTACAAGTGGGTGTGGCTTAGCAGGGTTCCAGCAGGCTCTGCTCCCCCTCCCTCAGCTTTTTCTCTTTGTGCTTCCTGGAACAAGCAAAGAAGGAGCCATGTGGCTTGGCTCCCCACTTAGCAAATGCTGCATGTGATTGAAAAGAATCTGTCCCAAAAGGATATTTTAAAGGCTTCATCTTTGCTAACTGAAAGATTATGTGATTCTTTTTGTAAGTACATTTCTTTCTAAGTCATTTGGAAATAAAAAATATATTATTATTAGAACACTCTTCCTTCAGATGTCGAGGAAATAAACAACCATCTGACTTTTAGAAGACATCTGAAGGCAGCCCTGTTTAGGGATGTTTTTAATGTTTGATGTTTTATCGTGTTTTTACTATTCTGTTTTTGCTATTCAGTGTGGCTGGGGAAACTCAGCCAGATGGGTGGGGTATAAATAATAACATTACTATTATTAACCTTTTCTTCTTCTTTGCTTTACTGCAACAGATGGAGACTTTTTTGATGCAACTTCTGGAACTCTGTGAGCAAGGTGTTCCATTATATGCAAAGCTAGGTGTCTGTGATTTATTCTAGCCTAAGTATTTTTGTGGGGGATGTTTATTTAAGGGTGGATGGTTGCAGATGCAAAATCTAACCAGGTTTTAATATGTTTGGAGCTGTCACCATTGTGCTAACTCGGCTCACTCCCAAACCTTTTCCTCCAACATAGCCAAGAAACCCTACAGATATATCTGAAACTGCAGCGGGGCCATTGATGAATTGCAATTTTCTATTTCCTTGCAGGGTTAGCAGACCTCACCTAAATCATTGACAAAACCAGGAAAATCTCAAACCAATTTGGCTCCCCGCCAAGGTCTCTGACTGGTGACTGAACACAAAAAGATCCACTCCAAATAGCTAAAACAACTGCCAGCCGCAAAGTTGCTCCATTAAGTACAATCCCTGCTGCAGTTTGGAGTGAACTTTCCTGCCTGCAGACCCCTGTGGTCAAATGAATCAACAAAGGGGCTTTTGTAGACGGGTGCCTTTTAAAAGACTCACCATCAAATTGCACCCATTATGCTAGGTTATGTTCGTTTGCTTGAAGTGACACAACCTCCCTCCTTTTGCAGTTGGTGTCATAAATCAGTCCTCTGTTGAGTTTTAATGCTTGGCTCTTTTTATTTTCTAGGAATATGCTGGCAAGTGCTGGGCTGTCTGCCACTAGACCCCTGTGCTCAGAGTAAGGTCTGTTTATGTTGGCAAGATATAGCCTTTGAGAGACTGGCGATTTGCAGTCAAAGGCAGCAGGAACGGAGGAAGGAAGGAAGGAAGCTTGGACCACCACGGCCTCTTTTTCCATTCTCCTGCCTTTGTTGATGCCATTAGGGGTCTTGAGGCTGGTTTGTCAACTCAGGGTCCTCCTGCTGTATCAACCCTTGGGCTGGAAATCCTATAATCAGGGCTCCAACTATCGAGTGCTGCAGTTCCAATGATATTCTGAGCCCTTCCCTTAATTTTCACCATCCATTCATTTAAAAAAGGGCACATCTCTAATATTTTCTACTTGTGGTGATACTAGTTGCAGTCAGTAGTCCATCCGATTGCTCATTAAGAAGTAGAAGCTGCATCCATGTTCCATTATTTCAGCCAAAGAGTGCAAACGCTCAGGGATAGTTAATGAGGACTGGCCCCTTATTTTTACATTTAACGAAAACTGATTTTATTAACATCTTACAAAGCAAATATTATTTTTTGCTATGCACACTGCTTAGAGAGCTCAGGTGGACTTACTTATGAGTAAACATCATGGAAGGCATTGTTGTACAATGTAACACCATGCTCCCAACTCATTATGAAAAAGCAACGCCTCACAAATGCTGAAAGGCTATTGTACAGAAGCAAACACAGGCAGCTCTCTGGTGAGAGCAGAAGAGGCAGCATGAGAGCTTCTCTTTTCCTTGAAATTGCCGACTGCTGTAACTGATAGCTTTGGCACCAAACCAGATCGGGTCATTTCCAGCAAAAAAACCCCTTTATTTTAGGATGATAAAACCCTTCAGTTCTTGACCTGATCCGAACTTACTTTAATTTTGATTTGTCATCTTAAAATTAAAAGCACCCTCTGAAAAGCTGCCATAAATAAGGAAAAGCTAGACAAAATAATAAGCATTGCCCTGCATGGATCATATAGTTCTTAGCTGCTTTCCCATAATATTTTATTAGTAAGCCTTTGTCTATGTGTGTTGTAAGTCGTTCTCCTTGCCCTCATCCCGTTGATAGGTTGCGTCTGAGCTAATAACCCTCTCCGGCACCACAGTCACCTGCTGACGTTGGGATTTCATCTTTCATTTTGGAAATAAGCAACCCAAGCACGTGAATTTATTTATTCAAACTGATCAAACAAGCTTTGCCTGGGATTTTCTTTGGGTTACGTGCATCCAATGAAAATAAAGAGTAGGTGGGTTGCACTGTAACGAGATGAGAAGATTTCAGAAGCAAGCGGGTGACCATAAACAGCCCCAGCTAATTCACACAAACAGCAGTTAAGGCATTAAAACGGTTCCTGGAATGGAAGGGATTGTATTATTGAATGGATATTTATGTATATGCAAAAAAACAAAGGTTTGTATAGTTAAAGCTATGGTTTTCCCAGTAGTGATGTATGGAAGTGAGAGCTGGACCATAAAGAAGGCTGATCGCCGAAGAATTGATGCTTTTGAATTATGGTGCTGGAGGAGACTCTTGAGAGTCCCATGGACTGCAAGAAGATCAAACCTCTCCATTCTGAAGGAAATCAGCGCTGAGTGCTCACTGGAAGGACAGATCCTGAAGCTGAGGCTCCAGTACTTTGGCTGCCTCATGAGAAGAGAAGACTCCCTGGAGAAGACCCTGATGTTGGGAAAGACGGAGGGCACAAGGAGAAGGGGATGACAGAGGACAAGATGGTTGGACAGTGTTTTTGAGGTTACCAGCATGAGTTTGACCAAACTGCGGGAGGCAGTGGAGGACAGAGGTGCCTGGCGTGCTCTGGTCCATGGGGTCACGAAGAGTCGGACACGGCTAAACGACCAAACAACAACAACAACAAAAACAAACCTCGTGCATATGAAAAAGTAGATGTCAGGGAGTACGGTTTAAGCCTCCACGGTGTGTTAGTTTTGTATTTGCCGGGATTTCACTCCCACAGGAAACCGCTTGCCATTCCTTCCCCCGTACATCAGAACTAAATTATTATTATTATTATTAACTATTGCAATCACCTGTATTTTGTAGGCAGCCATCCCATGGTTATTTTAATGCCCCGCCCTTCTGTGTCACCTCCTAATCCATCTTTGCCTACTCACTAAGTCAGTCTTGTGAATAAGCTCACAAAAGTTAAAGGTAAATGTAAAGGGACCCCCGACCATTAGGTCCAGTCGTGGACGACTCTGGGGTTGCGGCGCTCATCTCGCTTTATTGGCCGAGGGAGCCAGCGTACAGCTTCCGGGTCATGTGGCTGACATGACTAAGCTGCTCCTGGCGAACCCGAGCAGCACACGGAAACGCCGTTTACCTTCCCTCAGGAGCGATACCTATTTATCTACTTGCACTTTGACGTGCTTTCGAACTGCTAGGTTGGCAGGAGCTGGGACCGAGCAACGGGAGCTCACCCCATCGCAGGGATTCGAACCACCAACCTTCTGATCGGCAAGTCCTAGGCTCTGTGGTTTAACCCACAGCGCCACCCGCATCCCTTCACAAAAGTTACTAGCCTGCAAAAATGTTTGCTAGCTGGTAGAGCACTGCATCCCTCTTGCATTTCTGCCAACCTAGCAATTTGAAAGCATACCAGTGCAAGTAGATAAATAGGTACCGCTGTGGAAGGAAGGTAAATGGCATTCCCGACACTCGTCACAGTATCCCGTTGCACCAGAAGCAGTTTAGTCATGCTGGCCACATGACCCGGAAAACTGCCTGCAGACAAACACTGGCTCCCTTGGCCTGAAAAACGAGACGAGCGCCACACCCCAGAGTCTCCTTTGACTGGACTTAACTGCCCAGGGGTCCTTTGTCTAGTCCAGTGCTTAAATGCAAGGCTGCACTAGCTCACCTTATCAAGCTTTATTTCCTCATTTCATTTTCATCCAGGCCACATTTTCTCAGTTTGTATGAAGACAGGAGTCGGCAACCTCCCGCCCACCAGCCTAATTAGGCCAGCCAGGCCTTGACCCATGCTGTTGTTTTGGCCAAGCAAGACCCACTCACTCTACATGTGGTGCCATATAAAGCATCAAGTATGGGGCAGGTAAAAATGGAGCAGAGTCAAAGGGTTGCAGACATTGCTAATCAGCTGGTCAACCTCGGTGATCACCTCCCCAATAAATAGGCAGTGAAGATCTTTATTTGCTCAGGCAGATTTAAAAGAGGATTAGACAGAAGACACCACTGAGAAGGTCTTGCCCTATGAAACCCACCTGACATATCTCAGCAAATAAACTGCATAGTTCAGATGTGGATCTGCAGGTCAAGAGTTGGAGTTGAACAGGTTGTCAAGAAAGCCCACCCAAAGACTCTCAGTTGCTAGATCAGGGACATTGGCTCTATCAAAATATGTATAAGCTTGCTTAATGAAAAGTTGAGGGACCATTTGCAGTGGTTTTTTTTTTTAAAAAAAGCAGCACACACTGTTGACAGTGTGTGTGTGTGTGTGTGTGTGTGTGTGTGCGTGTGTGTGTGTGTGTAATGGAAGAGTAATATCTGACTAATATGGTTTGTTTGGGGAGGCTTTGAAGCTGACAAATTCTTGCTTTTGGTTTTCATTACTAACATCCTGCTGCAACGTTAGATCAAACACAATCCATGTGACCATCATTTGCCACTCTGTCCTTTGGCCATGCAAAATTCCAAGTTGTTAATCGGCAGATGGTGGAGTATGCATAAACCAGTCTATTCTTCTCCCTTGTCCCAGGAAAAGCTTAACAGCGGGCTGGTTGTGTTTACATAATATCAACGACTGGGAGACAGAAGAAGATAAAGGAATCTCCACTAGAAATGCCTCTGTTGCGTGAATAGTGGGGGCAAAGTGAAGGCAACCCCATGATGTGTAGGGCTACAGGCTGAAATCTGGTCAATGCAGGAGTAAGTCCGCATGTGTCCTCTTCATCTGAGGCAAGGGGGAGTGGGCTTACCTACACACTGCAGGCCATTTTGACAGCTGAGCGTAGCCACCCACCTGTCAGTCTCATGTGATGGCACTACGGTTTATTGTCTAAAAGCAAGGTCCAACGTGCAAGAGTTGGAGATTAGCAATAAGCAGAGGCACCGCCTTGGGTTGAGTGGTGCGCTGTGTGCATGACATCGCATCATCAGGAGGAGGCCTTGCCCAGAGTCACGCAGTGTCAATGGTCACGGCTCATTTCTTGTGCTCAGGTGGTACCTGCCTTTGATTCTGCTGTGTGTTGCTTGGCTTAGCCGTTCAGCCTCCTCCACCCCCTCAATATTGAGGGAACTGCCAGAAGGCCCTCAGCGCTGGACCTCAGTGTCCAGGCAGAACAATGGGGGTGGAGACACTCCTTCAGGTATACTGGACCAAGGCCATTTAGGGCTTTAAAGGTCAGCACCAACACTTTGAATTGTGCTTGGAAACGTACTGGGAGCCAGTGTACTTCTTTCAAGACCGGTGTTATATGGTCTTGGTGGCCACTCCCAGTCACCAGTCTAGCTGCCACATTCTGGATTAGTTGTAGTTTCTGGGTCAAAGGTAGCCCCACATAGAGCACATTGCAGTAGTCCAAGCGGGAGATAACCAGATCATCCAAGACTGTGTGTGCTGTGAAGTTGGTCCAGTGAGTTTCTCTGCCTACCAGCCAAGCTTTTAAGAGGAGGAGTACCAGCAGCTACTCACAAGAACTTGCATCCCACAGAATTCCTGGACTGCAGGTGGGTGCTCCACTTAGGGGTCTGAATCTCCTCTTTGGTCTTGATATACCAGCTCTCCCTAGGAGACAGCACCAGACACCACCAGCACCCCATAAAATATTCCCACTCTGTCAGAGCAAGTCGGTGTCCTAATCCTTTGCTACCCTCCATGGGGAGAGAAGGAGCACATCACTGGACCTGGGCACACCTGGGAGCAGAGAGAAGACTTCATCAAGAGGGCTGTGCTGCATAGTCTCTGAAATATACTCGGAGTCGAGAGCGGATTTCATGCTCTTTATTCAGCTCATAGTGGTGAGGAGGAATGGAAGTTCCCCCAGAATGTCTGCTTTATATACATTATTTACACAATGGGCCCCATGTGATTGGCTAATTCCGGGATTCTCCTGTAGGCCAATCAGGTTGCGGATTCACTTCCACCTGGAGTTGGATTCGGTGGCTCCTGTGGACCAATCAGACTGCTGCATTCTGGGTCCTATTGTTCTAGGACCAGTCAGACTGCTGCATTTTGGATCCTATTGAACTCAGTACATAACGGTCTCATTCTCCCATCCTACCATTCTGAGTGGCCAAAGCAACGAGGCTGCTGTTCCATCATGATTCATTTTAGAGCCCCTGTCCCACCACAAAAAATTGCTGGCATGGCGCTTTGTTGGGATGAAGGTGGGTGGGGGAGACTGCAAACGCTGGCCCTGCTTTGACTTGCCTCAAACTTCCTTGGCATTTGCCACCCCTATTCCATGATTAATACAGTGATCCTGAACCTTTGTGGGTTGTGGACAGTCCTTCTGCCTCACGGACTTCTCAGAAAACCAGCCCAGGATCTCAGAGGAATAACGAGGGAGAAACTCACTAGGCATTTCCCAACCAATACATTTCTGTTTCCATTGCCCCTCCCCCCATTTTCTCCCTGGGGTGGAGTTTTAATGGTGAAATTGACCTTCTCTCACTAGATTTGGGGGCTGGTTGTTTTTAACAGCTTGGTTCAACTTGGCCAGGTTCAAGGGTTTTGCCAGCTGCCAAGTGCACCTCTGACTTGTTCCGCAATTAAGACTGTGTTATGTTACCACAATGCTTACTGGAAAAGATTTTTTTGGGTAAAGGGTAGTGTTTCATTCTCACATTCCCAAGTGGTGTGGACATCAGGCTTACACTTGTAGGATCCATTTCTTCATATATATATATATATATATATATATATATATATATATATATATGCCTTTGTGATCTCTTTACACAGGATATACTACCAAGAGGTCGGCCTAAGTGGCTACGTGTTGAATGAACTGTGTCTTGTGTGAAAAAGAAGAACTCTCTTTGTGGGGAAAACTAGCACATAAGACAAAGGTGAGGCTAAAAGGGGTGTGTTTCTAAGCCTATTAAGCTTGCCAGAGTTTGACCACTGGCTGCCCCTATGCTGACAGTAGAGGAGGAAGCATTTGGAGATTCTCTTCCAGGCAAAAGATTGCAAGTCCTGCCTCCTCCTCCTCCTCCTCCTCCTCCTCCTCCTCCTCCTCCTCCTCCTTCTTCTTCTTCTTCTTCTTCTTCTTCATTTCAAACAGTAGCACCAACACTGGCCTGAAGGCCGCATTTGGTGCAAAATGTTGATGGTGACAGACTATCTTCAACACATTAACTTGCCCCGGCTGCCCATGGGCTACTGGGAGAGGTTCAAGGTTCTTGTCTTATTTTACAAGGCCCTTGACAACGAAGGCCCACAATCCCTCAAAGACCATGTGATCCCTTATCTCCCTGCCCAGTCACTGAGGTCCTTAGAAGGAGTTGCTGTCAGTGGTCCCCCATGGCCCAGACGCATGGCTCAAATCTACCAGGAACCATGCATGTGGTATTGTTGGCCCAATTTTGTGGCATTCCCACCCAGCTGAGGTCAATCATTCATATATATGCTTTTAATTGAATTTCACTGTTCAGCAGTGGAACAGTTGTGGAGGTTGTGGACTCTCCTTCATTGGAGACTTTTAAGTAGAGGTTGGATGCTTTAGTTGAGATTCCTGCAGTACAGGGGGTTGGACTAGATGATCCTTGGGGTCCTTTCCACCTCTACAATTCTATGAATTCTAATGTAAGCATTTATATTCATTTTTAGTTTCACTACTTAGAGATTAATGTATTTAAGTGTTACAGTCAAACCTTGGGTTGAAGTAGCTTCGGGGTGAATATTTTTGGGTTGCGCTCCGCAGCGACCTGGAAGTAATGGAGCGTGTTACTTCCGGGTTTTGCCACTCACGCATGCGCAGATGCTCAAAATGACGTCACGCGCATGCATGGAAGCGGTGAATCACGACCCACGCAGACGCACAGTCGCGTGTTACGTTCGTTTCAGAATGCGAACGGGGCTCCGGAACGGATTCCGTTCGCATCCAGAGGTACCACTGTATATTAATCATTGAAATAAATCAAGTAGTTCTGGGAAGGTGATGGACAGACTATTGTGGGGCATTAGTTGTGGACTATCATAATGTGCTCTGTGTGGGGCTTCCCTTGTGTCTAGACCTGTGACTTCTACTGAGTCAGACCATTGGTCCATCTATCTCTCTTTGGTTTCAGGCAGGGGTCTCCTGTGATTCTACCTGGAGATGTTGGAGATTAAACCTTGGACCTTCTTCAGGCAAAGCAGATGCTCTACCACTGAAAGTCCAAGGTTTAATCTCCAGCATTCAGTCCCTTTGGATTTTACCAGATTATATTATTCTCAAAAGGCCTTATACTGTATAGTTTGACATTGGAGCTTCATTGCAGTTTCTGACGAGAACTGAGAGATTTTGAAGAAGAGAGCAAGACTAAGACCTCAGGGGAAAGGTGTGTTTTGAAGAGGGCACCATGTTGGTATTCTGGGGAAGGGATCCCAAGAACAAAGGAAGCCCGGATAGGACCCAGCATAGCACACCCCCTCGGCCTCTCCTCATTTTCACATGCCCACACCAAGCCCCAACACAAGCCAGTCAGAGTGAGGTGAGAAGACAGCTCTTCCAGAATGCGCAAATCCCAAGATAAATAGCATTGTATTAACATCGACCCATATTAACCGCATTCAGGCCATCTTAGATGACAGAGCTGGGAGATGGGGTGGAAGGGCTTAAAGGAAATTAAAGGAAAACAAATGCAGAACAGATGTGGGGAAGCACACTTTCATTCAGAGAATAATAAATGTGTGGAGCGCCCTGCCAGACAGGGTTACAAGGGGCAGGAACACCAAGGTCACTTAATAAACAATTAGAGTCCTTTAGGCTGGAATCAAATGCTAACAGACAAACCTGGACGTCTGACATTTTGCCATAATCACATCTTCCTTCCCCTCCGAGTTTATGAGATCTGGTTCCTTTTTTTATTGCCAATATTTTCAGAATCACTTTCCCCTTGAGGGATGTTACCTGAGGGGTTCCCCCCCCCCGAAGGAATACCAGCAACTGCATGCGCCTTCATGTTCGCTTTGCAGTGCATACATGAGGTAAACATTTCTGGGCCTCCCCACCCACCGACCCAATGTTAGAAAACCAGCCTAGACCACCAACACATTTTGACATACAGTAGGTCAATTAACAGCTGCTGTGGGTAATCACGATAAGACACCTCTAAGCTTGGATTGGATTGGAGCATGTCCCCCTCACAGTGGAAGGACCCGTTAACCCGTTGTTTTCCTGCTGGTTCCCTTCGAAAGCATTTAGTGTTTGGATTGTCAAAGATATCCACTAGAGATGGAGGAGAGATGTGATTCAGTTCTAATTTCAATCACAATCTTCCTCATCTGCACTTTCTAAAATGATATGGGAACTTGAAAAACGCAGCAATACTTTTTATTCATACTTCTCTGAATTTTGTAGCATGGTTCTCCAGCTGAGTAATGTGGACAAAATATGTGTATCCTGGAATAAAGTGTCCATTAAAAATGCATGTGCTTGTGAAAGTAGCGTACAGAAATAAATAATTTTCATGAACGTCTGTATTCCAATAACTAAAGATACTATTATGAGAACTTCTTTAATGCAACATGAAATCTGGCTGCAGCAAATGAAGAGGGTTTGATGGCCTGGGACTCAGGCTCGGACTCAGAACCAGAGGAGACTCAGTCTGCAATGGATCATTGCCTCAGGCATCATCTGAACGAAGTCTGGGGCCTGATCCTGAAGAGTCCCAGTCTGCACAGGTTCCCCTGCAACAAACACCAGCTGGGCTGAGTCAGGGGCGTGAGCCTGCCCTGGCTCCAGATGCAGGGATTACCTTGATGCCTTCAACTGGGCCATCACTTACATCTGCTCCACCACCAGTTGGGTCAGGGGAGGCTGAGGTGGCCCCTGAGTCTAGTAACGCACCGACATCTCCCGAGCTGCAGAGACTCAGGTCTGAGAGAAGGAGAGACCTGAGTACTCGCAGGAGGAGTGCTTGCCTTCCGGCGAAACAGGGAGGTGAGTTACCGGGAATCAGGACTGGCCGTTACCCCGACAAAGATAAAATACTGACGGACCCCGCCCCAGGTTGCAGGAGCAACATTGCTGTATGCTAGATCCTGCCTGAGATCCTGTATCTGTCCTTGCCTGGTTTCCTGCCTTGTGCCTTGCCTCGGCCCTGTCGGACTGACTCCTAGCAGAACCTTCGGATTCTGGGCTGGTCCTGGACCACGCTTCACGGGTTACCCCCGGGCCCAGCACAGAGGGGTTGAAGAGGTATGAAACAGAAGGCATGACCTCTGGCTGCCCATA
This sequence comes from Podarcis melisellensis, assembly GCF_964234715.1. Taxonomy (NCBI): domain Eukaryota; kingdom Metazoa; phylum Chordata; class Lepidosauria; order Squamata; family Lacertidae; genus Podarcis; species Podarcis melisellensis. The sequence goes on along the minus strand of NC_138539.1, from coordinate 14,627,011 downwards.
TCCAGTGGAACAGGGAGTATAGGGCTCAGAGGGGCTCTTGAATACCCAGGGATCACCCCCCCACACATACACAAAGGCATGTGAATACTAAGTCTATTGCAAAGCTGACAGCAATATTATGAAATTAACATGATGAACCCTTTATAGAATAATGGATGCCTTTTTGGAATATCTGGAAAAGCACTACAAACAAACGAAATCGCAGGCAGAATTCAAGATCAGAGTAGCAGAAAATAAAGGAATTGTACAAGAGGGTTATTGGTAATAGATGAGAATTTGACATATAATGAAGTAGAAAAGAGTTTGAATGAAAACACTCTGGAGGTGGAGTGGGAAGCCAATACATGAAACAATGTAATGGTTTAATTTGAAGTTAATTTGTAAAAAAGAATGGAAACTCAATAAGAATTATATTGGGGGGAAATGAATGCTATGCTAAGTCCCAAACATCCTGTGTGGGCATGAAATCCTGACGGAATTTCAGTATTGTGTATTCTGCTCTTGGTATTATCACTGCCATTATTGTTACTGTTTTAATTAACTAATAAAATGATGACTCGCCTTTCACATAAGTCTCAAGGCAATTTGCAAGCACACAATACGACACACACACTCCCCCTCTATGTGTGGACTGAGATATGGGGCACAGCTGGCCTCATCGTTGCTGCATGGAAATACAGAGGAAGTTATTGTTCTTCCAAGTGGCCCTTAATTTCTTTCTCCAGTGCAATTATTAGGGATGACAGCTTTAGAGAGCAATATTCAAAAAAAAGAAATGTCAGAGGGCTGGTTTTGATGGAACAAGCCAGCGGATGGGCTTTGCTAAAAAAAAGTTAAGTATAATCATAAAAGGCATCATCACTAATCCCCCAGCTGGTTTGCAGACAGAAAGGATTCGGGTTCAGCATTTGGAACAGTCGAAATGCAGACCTACCTCCCAATTCTGAACTCTTTTGGATTTCCGCCTTGTTATTTCAATGAAAGGGAAAATCAACTTTCTAATTCTTTTGATCTTGGAACCATCCTACAATGCGTAACATCAGGGCAAGCATCTGTTCACAATGTTGATTTGCAGAGTAAGCTATGATGTGGGGCACGTTGTAAATCGCTATATCATGAAAACAGAGGTCTAGGGTGGAAAACATTATGAGAGTTGGTTCTTTGGAAGTTTCATGTTTCTTCAGCCGCAAGGTTCCCAGAGTGGATTTCCTATCCATACAATGAAATGATAATGGGGAGGAAAGTATAGTGATTAAAGAGGAGAAGAACAAAACACTGGAGTGGCCAAGGCAGATAAATGTGGCTCAAAAATGCCTTTTGAGGTGACTGGGAATGTATGGAACTCATCAGCAGGGAACTCACAGTCATTTTGTACTTTAAAGTATTTTAATATTGGAAAGAAAACACTCTGCTGATATTAGACATATTCACGGATGGCTCTTTTTTGTAGCACCAGACTGCCAGTATTTTAAAAAGATCACTGAATCATATAATTGTGGAGTTGGAAGAGATCCCAAAGGTCCTCTAGCCCAACCCCCTGCTATGCAGGAATAACAGATAAAAAAATCCCTGACAAATGGCCACCCAACCTCTATCCTATATCAAAGCTGAAAAATTAATTATCATCAGCACTGCACTATCAAATGTATGTAGTAATTGTTGTAAGTCAATGATCAAACCAAAAGAAATGGTCCCTGGCCTGAGAGAGGTTATATTCTCATTTTTTGACGGGGATGGGATTAAAGGGAGTCACAGTTTCCAAGTTCAGAAGATCTGGCTCAATCTCCTGGCAAATGGGACTTTCTACTTAAGGGGAGATATGGGGGAGGGGCACATGAGGTGGGGTTATAATATCATTTTAAAGGGCCATGTTTGGGGTTTTTTTATTAGCATCAAAAGCCCTGAGCAACTCAGAACAAGGTTTCCTGAAAGTCCACCTGCCCCCTGTAGACCTGGTGCTGCACCCTACAGAATACCATAAAAAGGTAAACGGACCCCTGACAGTTAGGTCCAGTCGCAGACAACTCTGGGGTTGAGGCACTCATCTCACTTTATTGGCCAAGGGAGCTAGTGTACAGCTTTCGGGTCATGTGGCAAGCAGGACTAAGCCGCTTCTGGCGAACCAGAGCAGTGCACGAAAACCCCTTTTGCCTTCCTGCCTGAGCGGTACCTATTTGTCTACTTGCACTTTGAAGTGCTTTCAAACTGCTAGGTTGGCAGGAGCAGGGACCGAGCAACGGGAGCTCACCCTGTCACGGGGATTCGAACCTCCGACCTTCTGATCGGCAAGTTCTAGGCTCTGTGGCTTAACCCACAGTACCACCCGCATTCTACAGAATATCATAGGTGACCTGAAAAATGGCATTTTCTGCTATTGCCCTTGTATGATGGAATGACCTTCTGTCTGCCATACATGAAGCAGCAACCATCAGTTGTTTCAGATGTCTTGTAAACAAATCTCTTTTTGCCCAGGCTTCCCCTAACCCATAGGATCAAGGCCCCTGGTTTCCTTTTAATTCCCTGGACATGCTTTCCTACTACTGAATTTTTGTTTTAATGTTGTACACCATATAAGTGTGTGTGGTGTTTTTAAACAAAATAAGTAACTCCCCAGTCATAAAAACTCATTGTCGTAAACTGAAGCAAATTTCCATCAGATTTAAAACAAAGCAAAACATTCTCAGAATATGTGGAACTCCTTCTTCTAAGATGTTGCAGTGGTCGCTAGTATAAACGGCTTTTGTAAACAAAGATTCAGGAAGCAAAATATTGGAGGCATGTATTCTGTAGCCGCATGACAACCAAATCATCAAGCCCTAGTTCAGCATGTTGAAAGAAATGCCCCTTGGGTCTTGTTTAGACTCCCTGTCCTATCATTCCCACAGAAATTTAAGGCTCAGGGCTTCTCATGAATATATAAGAGATCACATGGCTTGTGTCATTCCCCCACCAGCATGATTTTTATTTGACAAACTAAAAGCTTGCAATCTGGAGCTCTGCAACAGCATGAAATTGCTCTACAGTTCCCATTGGCTGTGAGCCTCTACTCTTTGGCATTATAAATGGGGGGGGCATATAAATATCCATGGTTTACTGCCCATACATTTTGTATCAGGAAAGTTGCATCTGTCTTCATCAGACAGTGAACAAATCCCGAGAAGTTTCCCAGAAGCACCTCTAACCTCAATCTCAGCTGCTACTAAGGTCATTAGAGGTTTCCCTACCGTGTTCTTGGGTTGTGTGTGAAACCAAGTAAAGCACAGGTGTCCCAAACCGAACGCGCTCCAACAAATAGATGTTAAAAACTGATACCTGACTCTTAGGTGTTAACAATGATGAAGCCATAAACTTTGCTATTATTGACTCATGTTACTAATGTAGTCTGCTAATACAAGCTATAGATACTTCATTGATTATCCTGTTTCAGCTGTTATCCAGGTTAAGACCCAATAAGAATAGTTATAGGCTAGGAGGAACCTTTTATCACATTAATGGAGAGGGGGAACTCTTAAATTAGCCTACGGTCGGCTCCAGACAGTTATTATGTTGTGAGTGAGATTCAGTAACGTACCGGGAATTTAGATTTGTGCGGTTAAAATGGATTAAAGCCCTCCACAGTGTAACAGATCCACTTAAAAAGACTTTTGTGGTTATGAAAGTGACAGAGAAATGAATGAAATGTGTGATATGATTGATTGATTGATTGATTGATTGATTGATTGGAAGACCCCCTAAAAGTAAATCAGGGTTATTTGTCAAAGCTCCCATCCCAACACTTCCACAGAGGATCTTACATGTAAGGAAGTACAATGGTACCTCGGGTTACAGATGCTTCGGGTTACAGACGCTTCAGGTTACAGACTCCGCTAACCCAGAAATAGTACCTTGGGTTAAGAACTTTGCTTCAGGATGAGAACAGAAATTGTGCAGCGGTGGCGCGGGAGGCCCCATTAGCTAAAGTGGTACCTCAGGTTAAGGCCAGTTTCAGGTTAAGAACGGACCTCCGGAACAAATTAAGTTCTTAACCTGAGGTACTACTGTACATTTTATTGAAGGTTTGCAATGGTACAGCTAAAGATTATCTAAGGCAGGGTTGGCCAACTCCCAAGAGACTGTGATCTACTCACAGAATTAAAAACTGGCAGTGCTCTACCCCATTTTGGGGGGGTTCAGGGAAAAGTTGTGGAGCTTTCTTTAGGCAGGAGGAAAGACCCGTTTTGGGGGAGTTTGAGTCTAAGCTGTTGCCCATTTTTAGGGAGAAAGTGGAACAGACACTCACCAACAGATCAGTGGGGAAACAAACAGTCTCACTGAGTAAACTCCGTCTTCCATTCTGCAGATAGTTCAACAATGGAGGGCAGAGCGAGGGGGCAGGGATGGATTCTATTTTACCAATGCTACGGAAAGCTACCAATGCTACAGCGATCAACCATGATCAGCCCAAACATCCTGGGGATCTACCAGTAGATCGCAATCAACCTGTTGGACATCCCTGATCTAAGGCATGTCTATAGAGTTGAAGAACTATATCAGGAGTCTGAGACAAGAAAAAAGCTACAAAGATGACTCAACAACTGGGGCAATACCAAGGGCAAACGCCACTTCAAATATACCAGACGTTTGCTCACGTCCTGCAATACAGGGTGGGAAAGTCACCAGATTTTCAGTTTAAGATAGGGTTCTATCTCTATACGACAAGCTGGAGGGGATAAGATCATGAGTTTTGTGTGTGTGTGTTTCTAAAAAGAGTGCATTAGGAAAATTTGCTTGCAAAAATGTGCATATTATTGAAAATAATAATAATAATAATAATAATAATAATAATAATAATAATAATAATAATAATAATTTATTATTTATTCCCTGCCCATCTGGCTCGGCTTCCCCAGCCACTCTGGGCTGCTTCCAACAAAATATTAAAATACAATAATACATCAAACATTAAAAGCTTCCCTAAACAAGGCTGCCTTCAGATGTCTTCTAATATAAACCACTTAATGTCAAAATTAGGCTTCTAAACAACTTACAAAATATAAATGTGCATAACTGAAATACACCCCCCAAAAAAAACCATTAAAAAACACAGCAATTAAAACAGGAGACACAAGACAAGTGATCAATGCAGTATATTAACAGTATTTTAAAAATTCATACACTGGGCATGCCTTTTTAAAACAAATAAATTGCAAACTGAGGCAGAAGTGGGGCAAACATAGCTTAAGATTGGAGAGAAACTGTGAGGAATTGAAACTGATAGATTTGCCCCCCTCTAAAAGAAACTCACACTTTTGCCCTGTTGACTATCTTTTCCTTCCCTCCTCCCCCCCCCCCTAGAATCAAAGCAGCAGGCACAAAGCGATGGTGATCATGGGGCTCTTTTGCCACATCCCATAACTTGCAATAAAACTGTCAAGACTCGCCATCCCGCCAAAGCTGGCTCCATTCCAGTGTGACCGGCCATATCTCACTCTCGTAATGGGTAAAACCGTTAAGCACCTCGCTGGTGGCCTTCTCGTTCTCAGAGGTATTTGGTTTCACAGAAGGAGCGAGCCTCCCTGTCCTGCAGAGAAGCAGGAGGACATGCTGACTTTGCATGCTTACATGATTTGGAAGGCTGACGTGCGCAGTATAAAATGGGGTGTTGGTTACAAATCTCCTAGCATGTTTACAAGTGAGAGCCAGCACAACTTGACAGGAAGGCTTGTTCTCATTGAGCAGAAGTGGAGTAAATGGTACAACGTGAACATGAGACCAAAAGATCTGCCGGATCTGAACAGAAGTTCACCTAGTCCAGTGGTCAGTCTGGGCCAAACGAGGAGTGACACTCAATGATGAATGTTCCACTCTGTCCACTTCAGCTTCTAATTTTTCCAATATTGTGTTCAGTTCTCTACATTTCTGCATGTTTACAAATCTTTTTTAAGCCCACATGAAAATTCATCAGCATTTTAGTATGAATTTCTCTTAACATTTGTTTGCAATTGTGCACTTTTTTTTTTTGCAAAGCAATTTCCCATAATATGACACACCATTGAATGTTATTTTCACCAATACGTGCATTTTCATGCATGCCTAACCTAGCATACAGGATGCATTTTTGTACATCCAGTGGTACCTCGGGTTAAGAACTTAATTCGTTCTGGAGGTCCGTTCTTAACCTGAAACTGTTCTTAACCTGAGGTACCACTTTAGCTAATGGGGCCTCCCACTGCCACCGCTTGATTTCTGTTCTCATCCTGAAGCAAAATTCTTAACCCGAGGTACTATTTCTGGGTTAGCAGAGTCTGTAACCTGAAGCATCTGTAACCTGAAGCATCTGTAACCCGAGGTACCACTTTACTGCTTGGCTGGAAAAGTGCACTGCAAAATTCAGAAAAGTGTGAATTTCAAAGGATGGCTGTGGTTTGCTTCTCATTTTGTTTGGGGTAGTGAAAATTAGGTAAGTTTACCTATAAAAGCAAATTGAATCATTTTTTATTATTTTTTTGCCCCATCCTCACCTCTGACACACATTTTGCATTTGATGTGCAGGGTCCCCCCCCCCCCACAAAGGCAAAAACAGCATCAATTGGGAGGACTGATGTGTATTGGTTTTGGAGCAAACACAAAGGGAGGGACTGTATCCCTTTACTCCCAGCTGCAATCCTACACAACACCCCTCCTTTAAAGCTGCTATTTGCATGGGAAAGAAACTCACTATTGGTACCACTGGAGGTATCTGATCCCATTTTGAAACCATCTAAGGTAGTGGCTCTCATTGCATCTTGGGTGCAGAGATATTTTGACCGGTAAAGGAAACTGACTTGGCCAGAGGAGTCAACTGTTTTGTTGTTGGACCTTTGGTGCCAGTTATTAGAAAATCCAGGTGCTTTTTCTGCAGCCCTATTTCAGCTGAATATTTTAAGCGACTAGATAGCTTCTGTGCTGGTCACACCACTGACGTTTGCCCCAGCTCCACGATGAGATCTGATTCCTGGCCCCAAGTGCCACCATGTTTTATTGCATGACTGTTAAAATTGGCGCTGTTAGGAGCTTTCTGTTACTGTTCTATTCTTGCTGGAGAGAGGTCATAGAGTTCTTGTCTGGCTTCCTGACTGGTGTGCCTTCTAAGGCTGCCATGATAGATGGTTCCAGAATTTTGTTATAGCATGGACCTGCAAATTAGAGGAAAATTTCAACTCGAGGCATGGCAAAGGGAGGAGCAGTTTATGTAATGCAATATGTGCTAGGGCAGTAGAGTATCATAGTATAGATTTGAGATGGAGCACATTTGCCAAAGCGTTTGGCTGCCACAGCTCTAAATGGGTATCTCCATATCCACCTCCCAATAGTCTATCTGTGTTGGCTTGGAGTTTTTGTAACTAAGTGTTTGAGGAAGTTGTTTTGTTTTGTTGCTGGTGTGCTTTTAGATTGGAGTCGGGATAAGATGCTGAATGACTCTTTGTGTGACTCATTCCAAAAATGTATGCCTGTCTCTGTGATAGGCATAATAAACCCTCTGTGTGCGATGATGAAATGGTATTTTCCACTTGTTTCAGCCGTCTGTTATCATAACCCCTGCTGGATTATTCCAGCAACTGGGATCTGTCCAGGCTCTCTTAAAAACAAAGGAACATCTCATTGTCCAAAAGGGAATTAAGAGAAGGTATCACTGTACCAGCCTGCTGTCTCAAATCAGGCTCCATCATTTAATCATGGGTGGATCCAGACATCATGGGGCCAGGTTGTTATTTGCTTCAGTTTCATGCCAAATGAGAGGGAGAAAGGGGGAAAGACTGGATTTCTCCCAAAGTAATGAAATTTACAAAACTTTGCTTGTGGATCACTATATTCATGTACCTCTGCTGTTTCTATGTCTACAGGCAACAGGAGATGGTGAGGTGGATTGCAGGTGGGGATCACCAGCAGTTGCTGTGCAGCAATCAGAGGAGAGAATAATCTAGTGCTACTAGCCACTGATTGCTATGTTCTACCTCCACTGCCAGAGGCACAATGCCCTTGAAAACCAGTTGCTGGGGACTCACAAGCAGGGAGAGTGGTGCCACACTCAGGTCCTGCTTTTGGGTTCCCCGTAGGCATCTACCAGGAGGGCTCTTCTTATGTTCTTAATGTTGAAGTTAGTTGCATGCCAAGGCACCTGAGCTGCAAAGTTCCCAGGAGAACAATAAAGCACACGGACACAAAGTATTTTGGTTTATGGGTTCTAATAGGCCACAACTTTATGGGTTACAGATGTGAGCGGTTTGGCTTAGGCATTGGGGTGAAGCCAGGCTATATCTTGACTCCTGCCCATCTGCAGGGAGTCCACTTAAGGGTAAACCACAGATAGGGGTGCCCTATGACTTACATCGAGGGACACGGGTGGCGCTGTGGGTTAAACCACAGAGCCTAGGACTTGCCGATCAGAAGGTCGGCGTCTCGAATCCCCGCGACGGGGTGAGCTCCCGTTGCTCGGTCCTTGCTCCTGCCAACCTAGCAGTTCGAAAGCACGTCAAAGTGCAAGTAGATAAATAGGTACCGCTCTGGCGGGAAGGTAAACGGTGTTTCTGTGCGCTGCTCTGGTTCGCCAGAAGCAGCTTAGTCATGCTAGCCATATGACCTGGAAGCTGTACGCCGGCTCCCTTGGCCAATAAAGCGAGATGAGCACCGCAACCCCAGAGTTGGCCATGGCTGGATCTAATGGTCGGGGTCCCTTTACCCTTTACCTTAAGCTAGGATGGCAATATTCTACCTCCATGCCTCCGAATGCTAATTTCTGGGAATTGTAGGTGGGCAGAGCACTGTTCTGCTCATGTCTTGCTTGTGGGCTTCTCACAATCATTTGGGTAGCCAGTGTGAGAAAAGGATACAAGACTACAAGGCACCACTGGCCTGATTTAGCAGCCTCTTCTCCTGTTCTTTCTATTCTTACACCTCATGCCCTTGCTATTAAAGGGATGGCAGCACAAACTTCATATTTTGGATGCTGCCTGGAAGGACACGAGAGGACATATGCTTCAGACAGCAGTGGAATGCTACAAAGGACATTTACTAGAAGGTTCAGCGTACTTGCAGGCTAGCAAGAAAAGGAACTGCTCTTCACTGAGCTTGCACGGAAGCCAAGTTATGAACTGACAAAATATACAAGCCTTAAACACCTCATCCCTGTTGTAGCCACAGTTGCTTCCACTGTATCTTCACACCTCATTGCCGAACAGTCGGCATGGATGAGAGCACGTCTAGGGTCATCAAGACATGGTCCAAGGAATATCCCCACTGGCAGAACCTCAAGCAACCTTTCCTGCAATAAAACCGGGTTCATTAAACGGGTTGTGCAGCTCAAGTGATCTGGAATGCATTAAAACACATTGATGTTGAACAGTGAACACTCATCCATTAGAATGTGCCATGCTGCTTATCAGGTATTAACCTACATCTGCTCCACAGTTAACAGCCAGCTGACAACAATTTGTGGGCGCATTAATCCATGCCATCATTAGACAGAACATGCGTGCACTAAACCAGCCACCAGCCATGAGCAAAACATGTGTAGCTTATGAAACCACGAGCTTGTTAAAGGATTAAAACTCATCTACATGTTCGAGGGGGAGCACAGGCTACAGCCCTCCTGACTGAATGATCGCTTATGTCAAAGAGGAGAGCCATAGCTTGTGTCAAGGCTCTGCCAAGGCTTCAGGAAAGCTATTCCTCCCCCAGCTGCAGCAAGATCAGAGAAAACAAGGCAGAGTCCTTTTTAATGAGTTTTATTCAATCCGAATAGCGAGAGACAAAAGAACACAACAAGCCTTAACAATGGCATTGCTGCAAAGTGGGCTTCTCCCCCCGCCCTTGCAACCGTCTTCCCTAACAGTGGCCACTTGTGGCCAAATGCCTCTGATTGCGTTGTTCCTGCATTCTCACCGAACATTGCGTTCTGGGAGAAGGGGGATCAGAAATACTCACCAGTGACAACATGTCATTTGGCTCCCCCTCTGCATTCTCCGCCCCCTTCCTTCTTCCAACACTGCCCAACCACTCTGTTCGTCTGTCTCTGAGCTGTGACCTCTCTGGAACTCCTCAAAGCCCTGCTGTAATTCAATGCTGCCTTCCCCCTCTCCTGCAGCTTCAGGAGAAGGTGGGGTGTTGATCTCCATCACTCCTCCTTCTCCTCCATCTCACCCTTTTGAGTCCAATCCCTGACAGTTTGGTGGAAGAGCATGTGTTTTGCAAGCAGGAGGTCCAAGATGCAGTCCCCAGCATCTAGGTAGGGCTGAGATGACCACTGACTGAAACCATGGAGGCTTGCCGATCATCTATAAACATCAAGGAAGACTGGAAAATGTCTGTGAATATTATCTGCTTGGTGGTGAGTGAGCATGACTTAAAAGCAAGAGCGGACAATGTTCCTTGTACTGTTGGTTAGAGGTGTAGAATGCCTCAGGAGCTAGGTGGACCAATGGTCTGACTCATCATAGAATTGTAGTGTTGGAAGGGACTCTGAGAGTCAGCTAGTCCAGCCCCATGCAATGCGGGAATCTCAAGTAAAGCATCCATGACAGACGGCCATCCAACCTCTGCTTACCTCTCCAGTGAAGGAGAGTCCACCACCTTCCAAGGGAGTCCATTCCAATGTCAGACAGCTCTTACTGTCAGAAAGTTATTCCTGATATTTAGTCAGCTCCAGAGTAGGAGAAAATAAGTGTGCTCCATCTTCCATGTGGCAGCCCTTTAGATATTTGAAGATGCAGAGAGTTGGGCTATTGCTATGGCCACAGCTGGCTCATTGGATGAAGAAGTCAGTGGGTTTAAACTGTTTGCTTCATTAGAGGTTATGTCAAATACTTCTTCTTCCTGCTGAAGCTCCGCCAAGGCTCTCTGTTGCTTGCTTTGGTATATACTTGGCCGAAATGCCTTACCCCTCCTGGAAATGACTCTGTGCGCAGTATGAATGGAATACATCAGGCTGTTGCTAAAAAGTCCTAGGAGCCAAAATCTCCGAACCTTTGCCTTTGCCTTCAGACATAATGGATTTTCTTGGGAGCTCTTGGATCTCAATAGAAGCGTTTTCTCTAATCAGTTTATTTTGTGTTTTTGTACTTTGGACTACTGGAGGAGTTGCTGGGAAGGTCGTGCTTTGGAATGCAACTTTCCAACATTTCTGCCCCATTGCTAAGACACGACATTGCAGTGTGACCCCAGCAGGCTTCATCAGAAGTGAGCTCCATTAAACCGTTTAGTATATGTGCTTAAGGCTGCCTACAATCTTGGAGTGCACATAGCTTCTCCTTAATAATGAAGAAGAACAAGAGTTTGGATTTGATATTCCACTTTATCACTACCCGAAGGAGTCTCAAAGCGGCTAACATTCTCCTTTCCCTTCCTCCTCCACAACAAACACTCTGTGAGGTGAGTGAGGCTGAGAGACTTCAGAGAAGTGTGACTGGCCCAAGGTCACCCAGCAGCTGCAGGTGGAGGAGCGGGGAAGTGAACCCGGTTCACCAGATTACAAGTCTACTGCTCTTAACCACTACACTACAATGGTTATACAGTATTTATATAGAGGATGCCCACTTATGCCTCAGTGGCTACTAGGCAAGATGACTATGCTCTGCCTCCACAGTTGGAGGCAGTATAATGCTTTCGAATAGATAAAAAGGTAAAGGACCCCTGGATGGTGAAGTCCAGTCAAAGGTGACTATGGAGTTGCGGTGCTCATCTCGCTTTCAGGCCAAGGGAGCTGGTGTTTGCCCACAGACAGCTTTCCAGGTCATGTGGCCAGCATGACTAAACCGCTTCTGGTGCAACAAGACACTGTGATGGAAGCCAGAGCACACGGAAACACCGTTTACCTTCCCGCCGCAGCGGTACCTATTTATCTACTTGCACTGGCGTGCTTTCAAACTGCTAGGTTGGCAGGAGCTGGGACAGTCTGCCAACCTTCTGATTAGCAAGCCCAAGAGGCTCAGTGGTTTAGACCAGAGCACCACCCACATCCCTGCTTTCAAATACCAGTTGCTGGAAACCACAGATGGGCAGGGTGTTGTCGTGCTCAAATCCTGCTTGCGGGCTTCTCCAAGGCATCTTGCTGGCCTCTGTAAGAACAGGATTCTGGGTTAGATGGACCATTGGCCTGATACAGTGACCAGCCACATGACCATGGGAAACCTGTAAGCAGAATTTGAATGCAACAGCACGCTCCCCTCCAGGTGTTATTCTGGTATTCAGAAGCATGACTGTCTCTGGCCATGGAAGCAAAGTGTAGCTATCATGACTAGCAACCAATGATAGCATTTTCCTCCAGGAATTTGAAGATCCTTTCTTGCATTTGTTTATTTTGGTTACTGTTTTATTTCATTTCCTGTTTTCTTTTAGTCCCTCGATTTTTAAAAAAGAAACCAAATGAGGCTGAGTTGAGTCAGTTGGTAAAAACCACTGCTTGATCCTAGAGGTTTTCACAATTACTACTTCTTAATCCTTCAGCTGTAAAATGAAGGGGATCTTACCCGCGTGGCTGCTCTGAATCAAATAACAGAAGTGGATCATAAGGTGTTTCATGAATTCGTTGTGCTATACAAGAGAAATCTGATTCCGTTTGCATTTAAAGATGATTCTATCAAATTCCCGCTTTCCAAGAAGCAAAGCACAGCGAGCAATGTGTCAATTTGTAAAAAAAATATTGGAAATTCGATTAAAAAAATATAGTAAAAAAAGGAAGCAAAACACAGACATCCTTCGAAATTTTCACATGTGGATTTTGCAATGCAGTTCTCCAACCAAACAATGTTTACAAAATTGTATATATTAGAGGCCAGTGTGACATAAAAATGAATATATTAGAGATAATAACACAGAAAAATTGTATCACCTAAGGAGAAATTACTTGCAAGATTTGTACGCATTCAGCTTTGCATGTTTGGCAAAGGAAAAAAATTTAAAGGGGTGGAAAGAGGCTGAGCATCGGGGGGGGGGGGGAGAGACTTTAGCAATCCCAACCGTCACTGGACCCAGTGTGTTTTGTCTATACACAATTTTGGCTTTAAGTGCTAGCCCCAGAATGTAACCCCTGTGTAAGCAGAGAGTCGCCTGTACATTAATCAAAACTGACTGCAAAAATATGTTTATTTGGAGAAATTCACACTGAAATGCTGGATAATTTTCACGAGGATTAAAGAAATGAAATCACAAAATTGCTGGAGAAATGTGGAGAAGTGAATTTTATGACCATGAGGAAGGTGAAAAACTGAGAGAATCGAAACTGACAGATCCTTCCGGTAATTCCAGAGAATATATATTAATTTACATGACTCAGAGAAGTACTTGGTAATGTTTGGTCAAGCCATATCTATTTCTATGGTTACAGCAAGAAGACACACACCATCTGTTGATAGCAAACGGTTATATTTGGCAGAGGAAAATTGCCCCAGTACTACTTCCCCATCCATTCAAAGAAGCCCAGGCTCAGGAAGTGAAGAGCTTTAAAAAGTCTTTTTATCTATGTGCAGAGTTGTGTTTCATTAAGTGTCCATGTATACAAGCTTGTAACTAAGGATTGGGGCTCCAGAAAGATAGTAAAAGCCCTCAGAGTTGATGATGTTTATACAAGGGTTTCAGCAACCAGTGACTGAGCCAAAACTGTTCTCGGATGTTCTCTTTTGCTTTCTCTTTCCCCCAAATTTGCTAAATGTTCTTGACTTATACGACAGAGAAGCATGTGGAATTTCGAAGGCAAACAAATATGCTGTAACATTGGGGAGAGTGGTTTGGAGGGCCAAAACCTCCTGCAGGAAGTATATTTAAGTGTTTGCCTGGTTGTCGTAGATAGGAAATCCTTCATTCAAAAGAGGTTCCTCATCCCTGCTATAAATCATTTAGTATACAGTGGAACCTTGGTTTCTGAGAATCTTAGAAGCTGAACAATTTGAAACCCGAACTCTGAAAACCCAGAAGTAATTGCTTCTGTTTTTGAACGTGCCTCGGAAGTCAAACATTTTCAATTTTCCCCCATTGGCTTTGCAGTCAGCCCTTTGATCCTCGTTTTTTGGATGTTTTGGAAATCGAACGGTCTTCTGGAATGGATTACTTTTGAAAACTGGGTTCCACTGTAACATGTGATTTGGCCTTAACACTGGATCAACACCACTCTCTCACTTGTTCCCTCTTTTGGTTAATGTGCTATGCTAGTTCCATTTTGTCTTTTCCTAATGTTTTTTTTCCTTTAGCAACAAACTGCATTTAAGAGTTTTCCCAGTCAGTTTAACTTCCTGGCTAAATCTATTTTGGTGTCACAACTAAGTTGAAAGATTTAAGGCATGTTCCATAAAAAAAATAATCTTACCGAAATCTCTTAAATCCTGCATCAGCATGAATGATGGCTTCTTGCATTACCCAAAATAATGTTCCACTTGTATCTCATCTGTCTGGCTATTTCCTTGATAAGCAATGCCAAAGAATACATCCTATGTTCTTTCACAACCAGAAGATGCAAGGCTGGGAAGCAAAGTGTAGGAGGTACCATACTAAAACAAAAAGAACACTTTGGGCAGCCCTGACTTCTGTTAAACTGTGAGAAACTGGGGTCCTGTCTGAACTATACATTTGGAGTAGGATCATACCACTTTATTTATTTCATACGAAAGCATATATATATATATATATATATATATATATATATATATATATTTGCTTTCGTAGATTTTCACGGGTACAGGAATGCAGGTTTTGGTGTCCTCGGGTGTCTTCCCGTGTAAAAGTTGGGGTGTCTAGGCGACGTTTCGACGAGGTCTCACTCGTCATCTTCAGGCTGGTGCTTTCGGCTTCTTGTTACTGGAACAGAGCAGGATCTCAGTGTTTGAGTTCCTATAAATACTGTTGAGGGGGTGTGGTGTATAGCCTCCAATGTTCTGGGCAGAGAGGAAGTTCCCAGGCTAGTGTGCCTTTTCTTCTTTTGTTCCTTAATTACTTGAGGGATATCTTGAGTGATTTCTTGAGTGATATCCTGAGTACCACTTAGGTGGGTCATTAGGTGTGGATTAGTTGCTAAAGTCTTTGTGTCTTGACCTCTTGAACTTTGTGAAGAGTTTTTCTGAGAAGATGGCTGTACTGCACTTAGTTGTGCTCTGGCTTGGCTTCGTGTATAGGGGCGAGCTGTGGTTTTGTGGCCTGTGTCAGCCAGATCTGTGTAGGGATTGCAGGGGGGTGCAGCATCCGGAGGTGCCACCATGGTTTGGCTACTGGATGGTGTCTGTAATTTATCTGTGGAGAGGGTCTGGGTTTGGGTCTGGTGTGGTTGATTGGTGATGGCGTTCTGTGTGCCTCTGGATCTGGTGTCAGTTTTTGTGGGGAGGGCTAATTTCCAGATGTCTGGCAAGCGGGATGTGTCGTCACGCTTGTTCATGTTGTGAGGGTGTTTCTCTATCTCGATGGCTTCCATGATTATTCTCTTGTGGTGATGTTCCATGTTAAAGAGCAATTTGGAATCTGCAAAATTAATTTCGTGTCCTGTTTCTTTCATGTGTTGGAAAAGAGAGGAAGTTTTTTCTTCTTTTTTGACGGCATTCTTGTGTTCTGCGATACGTGCATTTATTCGTCTGTTTGTTTGTCCAATGTACGTGGCTGGGCAGACTTTGCAGGGTATTTCATAGACCCCTTGGTTTTCCAACTGGATTTTATCCTTGGGGTTTCTGAGGATATTGGCTATTTTTTGGTTGGTGCAAAAGGCTGTTTTGATATTGTGTTTATGGAGGATTTTGCTAATTTTATCTGTAGTGCCCTTGATATAAGGAAGGAGGGCCATGCCATTGTTTTCTTCTGTGTCTTGGTTTTTGGGGGGTGTTTCTTTTTGGATTAGCTTCGTAACCCTGTTTTGCTGGTATCCATTGGCAATTAACACATTTGAGAGATTCTGTAACTCAGTTGTCAAGTGGTCTTTGTCAGCCAGGCGTTTGGTTCTGGAGATGAGAGTCTTGGCTACGGAGTTTATTTGTGCAGGGTGGTGGTGTGATTGTGCATGTAAGTAGCGGTTGGTGTGTGTTTTTTTCCGGTAGATAGTGTGTCCTAGGGAGCCATCAGGTTTTTTGTAGATTAGGACGTCAAGGAAGGGAAGTTGGTTGTTGGCTTCTATTTCCATAGTGAATTGTATTTTGGGGTGTAGGCTGTTGAGATGTGTGAGGAAGCTATCCAGTTTTTCCTTCCCGTGTGGCCAAATTACAAAGGTGTCGTCAACATATCTGAGCCAAAGTTTGGGTTTGTGTTCTGACTTGTCTAAAGCATTGGTTTCAAAGTGTTCCATGTACAGGTTTGCGATGACCGGTGAGAGGGGTGATCCCATAGGTGCTCCTTCTATCTGTTTGTATCTTTGTCCATTGTGGATGAAGTACGTGTTGGTTAGGCAGTGGTTGGTCAGGTCCAAGATGTATTCGGGGGGATTGTATTTGTTTTGAATGGCTGTCAAGGCTTCATTAATGGGCACTTGTGTGAAGAGAGATACAACATCGAAGCTCACAAGTAGGTCATTAGGATGTAGGTTTTGCTTCTTTATTGTTTCTATGAACTGGAAGGAGTTTGGAACGTGTGAAGAGATGGATTCTGCATAGGGCTGAAGTTGCTTGGCGAGAAATTTAGCGAGATTTTGTAGAGGTGAGCCTATGGAGCTGACTATTGGTCTGAGTGGTGTTCCTTCTTTGTGTATCTTGGGGAGGCCGTAGAGTTTGGGGCATCTGGATGATTTTTCTCTGGGGATGATTCTTAGCTGGATTTCTTCACTGATAGGAGAGGCTTTTATTTTGGATTTGGTGGTTTTTTCCAGATAGGTGGTGGGATCTGTTTTTATAGGTTGGTAGGTAGGATCTTGGAGTAGATTTGATAGTTTTGCTTGGTAGTCCGATGTGTTCATCACAACAGTGGCATTACCTTTGTCTGCTGGGAGAATGATTATGTTGTTGTCTTTCCTCAGGTTGGTGAGTGCTTTCTGTTCTTCTTTGTGTAAATTGCTTCTGGGTGGTTTGCTGGAGCAGAGGATGTTGGTGACTTCAAGTCTGATTTTATTGGCTTCATCTGGGTTGATTTTGGTTAGGCTAGCTTCGACTCCGCATATGATGTTTTCCGTGGGGATGCATCTCGGGGCGTAGCCAAGACTCTCATCTCCAGAACCAAACGCCTGGCTGACAAAGACCACTTGACAACTGAGTTACAGAATCTCTCAAATGTGTTAATTGCCAATGGATACCAGCAAAACAGGGTTACGAAGCTAATCCAAAAAGAAACACCCCCCAAAAACCAAGACACAGAAGAAAACAATGGCATGGCCCTCCTTCCTTATATCAAGGGCACTACAGATAAAATTAGCAAAATCCTCCATAAACACAATATCAAAACAGCCTTTTGCACCAACCAAAAAATAGCCAATATCCTCAGAAACCCCAAGGATAAAATCCAGTTGGAAAACCAAGGGGTCTATGAAATACCCTGCAAAGTCTGCCCAGCCACGTACATTGGACAAACAAACAGACGAATAAATGCACGTATCGCAGAACACAAGAATGCCGTCAAAAAAGAAGAAAAAACTTCCTCTCTTTTCCAACACATGAAAGAAACAGGACACGAAATTAATTTTGCAGATTCCAAATTGCTCTTTAACATGGAACATCACCACAAGAGAATAATCATGGAAGCCATCGAGATAGAGAAACACCCTCACAACATGAACAAGCGTGACGACACATCCCGCTTGCCAGACATCTGGAAATTAGCCCTCCCCACAAAAACTGACACCAGATCCAGAGGCACACAGAACGCCATCACCAATCAACCACACCAGACCCAAACCCAGACCCTCTCCACAGATAAATTACAGACACCATCCAGTAGCCAAACCATGGTGGCACCTCCGGATGCTGCACCCCCCTGCAATCCCTACACAGATCTGGCTGACACAGGCCACAAAACCACAGCTCGCCCCTATACACGAAGCCAAGCCAGAGCACAACTAAGTGCAGTACAGCCATCTTCTCAGAAAAACTCTTCACAAAGTTCAAGAGGTCAAGACACAAAGACTTTAGCAACTAATCCACACCTAATGACCCACCTAAGTGGTACTCAGGATATCACTCAAGAAATCACTCAAGATATCCCTCAAGTAATTAAGGAACAAAAGAAGAAAAGGCACACTAGCCTGGGAACTTCCTCTCTGCCCAGAACATTGGAGGCTATACACCACACCCCCTCAACAGTATTTATAGGAACTCAAACACTGAGATCCTGCTCTGTTCCAGTAACAAGAAGCCGAAAGCACCAGCCTGAAGATGACGAGTGAGACCTCGTCGAAACGTCGCCTAGACACCCCAACTTTTACACGGGAAGACACCCGAGGACACCAAAACCTGCATATATATATATATATATATATATATATAGCTTGATTTTAATAAAACCTCTAAGCAGTTTACAAGGGGAGAAAAATGTCCATGAAAACAGTTTAAAACCATTTTTAAAAGCATGTAGGGATAATTAAAATTGATAGCTGGATATCTCAGTTGGTTAGAGCATGGTGCTGATAACGCTAAGGTTTCAGGTTTGATCCCCGTAAGAGACAGCTGCATATTCCTGCAATAAGGGTGGTTTAAAGTAAATAATAATAATAATAATAATAATAATAATAATAATAATAATAATAATTTATTTATATCCCGCCCTCCCCAGCCGAAGCCAGGCTCAGGGCGGCTAACAACAATAAAACAGTACAAAAGTACAGCACAAACAACACTCTAAAATCATTCATTATAAAATTAATTCGTATCAAGCCACTGGTTTAACTAGATGGTCTTCAGTGTCCCTTTCAACTCTATGATTCGATTCGATTCTACTCTATGATTCTATTCTGTTCTATTCTATTCTATTCTCAGTAAAAGAGATGAAAACATATCAACATTTACTTACTTACTTACTTACTTACTTACTTACTTACTTACTTACTGGTACTTGCTTATTTTATATTCTACCCTATACCCGGAGGTTTCAGGGTGGTTCACAGAAAAGATCACAATATATAAAATCAAAACAAGAACAAGAACTCAATAACTCCCCCCCCCCCAAAAAAAGAGCCATAGGATGTCCATCAGGTCAACCAAAGTCCTGAGTAAAAAGGAATGTTTTTGCCTGGCACCTAAAGGTGTGTAATGAAGGCGCCAGGTGAACTTCCCTGGGGAAAGCATTCCACAGATGGGGAGTCACTGCAGAGAAGGCCCCGTTCTCTTGTCGCCATCCTCCGGACCTCTCGAGGATATTTATATATTAATAGTAACACACTAAATACAGGTTAGCAGCACATCAGCAACCAGTGCATGCACACTACCCGGGCCTGAGCCCCAAAGAGGTCATGCAGCAAAAACAACACATGGGGCAGCAGTTACGAGTTGCCAGTCTCCGCAGCCTGCTGCGATTTTCTGGCAGTATGGCCATTGAATCTCGAGGGTTGCCAACAACAATTTCCCTCCGAGAGCCACGATCCCCAGAGTGGTTTAAACAACCCATCCATCTTCCCTTGAAGATGCCCATCACTAGCATGGAGATAACTCCCACAAAGAAAAACAGCACAGCAGAATAATTTAAGTACAGTGGTACCTCGGGTTAAGAACTTAATTCATTCTGGAGGTCTGTTCTTAACCTGAAACTGTTCTTAACCTGAGGTAACACTTTAGCTAATGGGGCCTCCCGCTGCTGCCGTGCCACCGGAGCATGATTTCTGTTCTCATCCTGAAGCAAAGTTCTTAACTCAAGGTACTATTTCTGGGTTAGCGGAGTCTGTAACCTGAAGCATCTGTAACCCGAGGTACCACTGTAATGCCTGGGTTTTATTTGATCACTTGCACTAAATAAGTAAAACTGAATAGCTGGCGTATGTTAATGCTCCTTATTATTTGGCATATGTAAGTTTGTTTCCCTTCTTCAGTTCCAATAGTATTACAGTAGTACCTCTGGTTAAGAACTTAATTCATTCTGGAGGTCCATTCTTAACCTGAAACTGTTCTTAACCTGAAGCACCACTTTAGCTAATGGGGCCTCCCATGGCTGCCGTGCCGCCAGAGCACAATTTCTGTTCTCATCCTGAAGCAAAGTCTTAACCTGAGGTACTGTTTCTGGGTTAGTGGAGTCTGTAACCTGAAGCGTCTGTAACCTGAAGCATATGTAACCCGAGGTACCACTGTATAACACAACACAACCCCCAAACCTATTTAAGACACCCAGCAAAGCCCTGCATCTTCTGCCACACGTACAGGAGAGAAAGTGGCCAGAGGTGTCTCAGGATTGAGCGGAAGGACCGACGAGTGGAAACATGTTGCTTATATCTCTAAGCCGGTACAAAGAAAGCTACAGAAAGCGTAGGAGGTGATACGGAGCCTGAGAATCGCACAGAGCATCCTGCGTTAGGCTGGCTGACAGGGGTCATCAGAAAGGTCTAGCTTAGGCTGGAACCAAGTGGTAATTTGAGATAACGCCGTCCCTTAAAAACCAAGCTGAGTTTCCAACAACCGTGGAAACTCATAAGTTTTTCTTAGACACAATCCTCAACTTTTGTGCCACAATGAAAATAGGGTGGGGTGGGGGTTTTGTTTGTTTTTTGCTCTTTTCCTTTTTAAATACACAGGTTTTTTAAAACTACAGGCCCTGACTGAGCCAAAACGAATAATCAGAAGGTCCACTCTGTTGCTGGACTGTATGACACTACACACTGTGCATTTTAAAAAACATATCTATGGCTGTACACCAAACTGCGGGAGGTAGTGGAAGACAGAAGTGCCTGGCGTGCTCTGGTCCATGGAGTCACGAAGAGTCGGACACGACTAAACGACTAAACAACAACAACAGTGGCTGTGCACAAACAATTTAAGCACATTCAAAACACATTATTTCCTGTTATGTACTGAGTTGAGTAGGATCCAAAATGGAGCAGTCTGATTGGTCCTAGAACAATAGGATTCAGAATGCAGCAGTCTGATTGGTCCTAGAACAATAGGACCCAGAATGCAGTAGTCTGATTGGTCCACAGGAGCCACCCAATCCAGCTCCATGTGGAAGTGAATCCGCAACCTGATTGGCCTACAGGGCAATCCCAGAATTAGCCAATCACGTGGAGCCCATTGTGTTAATAATGTATATAAAGCAGACATTCTGGGGGAACTCCTCCTCACCACTATGAGCTGAATAAAGAGCATGAAATCCACTCTCGACTCCGAGTATATTTCATATCCCTTGAGGAATTCTGGGAGCTGTAGTTAAGGGCTGGTGTGAACTGTAAATCTGTGAGGGGTAAACTACAGTGCCCAGAATTCTTTGAGGGAAAGAATGTGTTTTGAATTTGCTTTAAAGATATAGCACGAAACAATATATGTTGGAGGGAAACAGTGCAATCCTATAGACACTTTCCTTGGAAGAAAACTTCCAGCCAGTGTTGTTTATAGCAGAGTAGATGTGCATCATGATACTGTGTTAATATCTTTCTCTGTGTGCTATGCCAAATTTGCATAGTCAGGGGAACTTGTATATGGCGGAATCATCAAAGGAGTGATCTACCCCAGTGCTTTTCTGGAACAGCTCAGCCAAGCAATGGAGACATCATTTATTTGTCTGCATCATTTCCTATTCTTCCTGTTGAGGATGAGGAGCCTATAGCCCTCCAGATGTTGCTTGACTCCAGGTCCTAGCCAGCATGGCAAGTAGTCAAAGAAGATGGAAATCGTAGTCCTACACCACCTGGAGCTTTGCTGATTTAAGTCTGAGATCCCAATACGTGGTTCTTATTTGCTAAAAAATGTTCTCTGTTTGATGGTCTCCATTTGTGCAACACTATAGTTGTTGAGAGGGACGCGGGTGGTGCTGTGGGTTAAACCACAGAGCCTAGGACTTGCCAATCAGAAGGTTGGTGGTTCAAATCCCCGTGACAGGGTGAGCTCCCGTTGCTCAGTCCCTGCTCCTGCCAACCTAGCAGTTTGAAAGCACAAAGTGCAAGTAGATAAATAGGTACCGCTCCAGTGGAAAGGTAAACAGCGTTTCCGTGTGCTGCTCTGGTTCGCCAGAAGCTGCTTAGTCATGACCCGGAAGCTGTCTGCGGACAAACGCCAGCTCCCTTGGCCAATAAAGCGAGATGAGCGCTGCAACCCCAGAGTCGGTCACAACTGGACCTAATGGTCAGGGGTCCCTTTACCTTTACCTTTATAGTTGCTGAGCATTACTTGTATTGCCGTGAGATAAAGCAAATACGTCAAGTGACCAGAAGCCAAGGAAGATGGAGCAGCTGTGCCTTCAAAAATGAAGTAGAAGAAGGAATTTCAGCACAAACAGTTTGACATGCAGGAGTTCCAGCTGGGCTTTTCAAATTGGTGGGCTGAAAGCCTCTGGGGTAATGGAGCAGGAGGTGATCAATTGCAGAAAGCAGGGAAGAGAGAGCAAAGAACATGCTGATACTCTGATTCTGAGGACCCTCAAGAACTTCCTATGGACTTCCTGTTGAGATGGGCAAGCTCAGGTTTAATCCAGAATGCTCTTGGCTCAAATCAGTTCAGATTCAAAGTAGGTCCCAGTTAACTCATCTGTGTTTGGGCTCAGTTTGGATCGGGCCCAGGAGAGCCGCTTGCCACCAGCCAATCTTTACTTGTGGAAGTTCCCTGGTGGGTGTCCACAGTGTATCTAGTCGCATGCATGTTTCCTGCAAACTCTGAGCATTTCCTGCAGTTAAACTCTTGAGTAGCATCAGCATCATTGGTAGAAAAAGAACTGGTGCCGGACATCTGAAGGAGACTGAAAGGAGAATCATCTCCTTGTGGTCTCCTGTTTTCCTCTTTCCTTCCTCAAGTATTCCCTCCCTCCAGTCATGATAGAAAGTAGATGTGTCTCCCAGAGATAGCTCACGACTTGTCAGGACCAGTACTACTTTCACCTATCACTCAGCACCTCCTTAGGTTTCTTCCCTTAAACCTCTTAGCACTTGATTAAAGATTCACATCTGAGTTTACAAAGCCAATTGATAATAGGCAATTTGCAAATGCTCTGTGGTCAGAAATCTATTTTCCCCATCACGCGCAAGCATGTTGCCAAAGACTCAGCAGCGAAACAGGGGGATTTGATTTCTACATATTAAATAGCAAACCATGCACACACACATGAGGTAGGTATCAGCAGGCTTCTACAAGCCCAGAGGTTTGTATAAGGAGGGGGGAAAGGGGGTGGACTGTAAACTAGTGGGCAGCACAATGAAAAATATTGTTGTTTAGTCATGTCCGACTCTTCGTGACCCCAAGGATCAGAGCACGCCAGGCACTCCTGTCTTCCACTGCCTCCCGCAGTCTGGTCAAACTCATGCTGGTAGCTTCGAGAACACTGTCCAACCATCTCGCCCTCTGTCGTCCCCTTCTCCTTGTGCCCCCAATCTTTCCCAACATCAGGGTCTCTTCTACGGAGTCTTCTCTTCTCATGAGGTGGCCAAAGTATTGGAGCCTCAGCTTCAGGATCTGTCCTTCCAGTGAGCACTCAGGGCTGATTTCCTTCAGAATGGATAGGTTTGATCTTCTTGAAGTCCATGGGACTCTCAAGCGTCTCCTCCAGCACCACAGTTCAAAAGTATCAATTCTTCGGTGATCAGCCTTCTTTATGGTCCAGCTCTCACTTCCATACATCACTACTGGGAAAACCATAGCTTTAACTATACGGGCCTTTATCGGCAAGGTGATGTCTCTACAATGAAAAATAAGGATGTCCAATGGACATGGAATGCTGATAGATGATTGGTGGAGGGAGATAGAAAACCTAGGGATGGTGAATGGAATGAATGTCCCAGAAGAGGGAACAGCTGGTTAGCTAAACAGGAGCAATCAATATGGCAACATTGTCATAGAATCACAGAGTCACAGAGCTGGAAGGGACCAGAAGGTTCATCTAAGTCCACCCCTCTACAATGCAGGAATCTTTTGCCCAATGTGGGGCTTGAAGCCACAACCCTGTGATTAAAAGTCTCAAGCTCAACCAACAGAGCCATCTACAATTCCCAGAGATCCCTGGTAAGTGGGATTGGTTATTAAATCACTCTGGAAAATGTAGTTCTGTGAGAGGAATCGGGGTCTCCTAAGTACTCTCAGCTCCCTGAACAAACTACAGCTCCCAGAATTCTTTGGAGGAAGCTGTGGCTGTTTAAAGTGGTATCATAGTTCTTTAGATGGATGGCGTGCTGGTCCCGTGGGTTACCCAAGAGGCAAGGTCCAAGTCCAGTCCGTGGTCAAAGGTGCAACGTGGAGGCAGTCCGTAGTAGCTGAAGCTGGATGCAGGGCAGGGAGCCAGGCAAAGTCAGGGACAGTCAAGCAAGCAGGAAGCCAGGGTGGGTCAGCAGCTCTGGCAGAAAAGCAGGACAGGGTTCAGGCAGGAACTAGCAACCAACAATGTTGCTTCCGCAACTTGGGACTAGGGCTGGCTTGCTTTTATCTGCCCCGAGGCATAGGGCGGCCCCAATCCTCTGGTGACTCGCCTCTCCTGGCCTGGAGGCGAGCACTCCTCCTGCGGGAACTTAGTTCCCTCCGCCTCTCTGCCCTGAGCCTCTGTAGCTCAGGAGAGGCTGGAGGGTTACCGGACCCAGAGGCAACCTCAGCTTCCTCTGATGGGGCTGAGAGTGGAGCACCTGCAGGCAATGGGTCCTCCATCACCTCAGGAGCCAGAGCAGACTCAGCTGGTGCCTGCACCTGAGGA
Source organism: Podarcis melisellensis (assembly GCF_964234715.1). Lineage (NCBI taxonomy): Eukaryota > Metazoa > Chordata > Lepidosauria > Squamata > Lacertidae > Podarcis > Podarcis melisellensis. The sequence continues at coordinate 14,602,306 of NC_138539.1, read as the reverse complement.
CCCAGCACAGGTGAGGACCCTTCAGGTTCAAGCCCCAGCCCTAGCTCAGCTGGTTCTGGAGGAGGGGAATCCTGTGCAGGCTGGGATCCCTCAGGTTCAGCATCTGAGTCCAAATCCCAGGCCATCACAGATGGTGTGGATGGAGCCAAAGTCAGAATTTCCTCCCTGCCATATCTACACCCAGCTCTGTGGACTTGTTCAACTGGGCGGTTTCTTTCCTGAAGGCTATATAAATAAGTTGAAGTCAGCATGTACCCTCTGAGCATACAAACCACTTTATTTTATTTGCTGTCAATGAAAAAAATAGACTGAACCCTGCTAAGTTTAAGCACATCTTAGAATATCTTTTCCAGCAGGGATGTGGTACAGCATTATTCTTAGCACAGGCTAACTTCACAATTTTCAGATGACATTATTAGTCTGTGGGTGTTTGGCATCTGTGAGGCTTTCCATGAACAGTATGTGCCTTTACAGAAAGGATCTATATCTTAGCGAGGATATGTTAGTTCATATATTTAGAATATACACCAGGGTGAGATATTTAAACTACAACTGAGTAAATATTTTATTTCTTTGGATGCTCTCTTTGAAGGAACCACATGAAAGTGCAGATGGGATCAAGGTATATATTAACTCTTCCCTCCTGAATCAACCTTATAAAATGGAATTGCCCCCCCCCCGCCCAATATTTAGTCATAGACGGATGCTATGCATGTCTCCTCAAATATATGTTGCATGCAACATAAAGATGGATGGATCTGTCTGTTCCCATCCAGTGTCCACATTAACCTGTGAATTAAATAATAATAATGCAAAATCTATATTATGTATAAAGGTAAAGGGACCCCTGACCATTAGGTCCAGTCGCGGACGACTCTGGGGTTGTGGCGCTCATCTTGCTTCACTGGCCAAGGCAGCCAGCGTACAGCTTCTGGGTCATGTGGCCAGCATGACTAAGCCGCTTCTGGTGAACCAGAGCAGCACATGGAAACACCGTTTACCTTCCCGCCGGAGCAGTACCTATTTATCTCCTTGCACCTTGTGCTTTCGAACTGCTAGGTTGGCAGGAGCTCCTTTTCGCGGCCGCGGCGTCCCGGAAGTGTAGGCTCTGTGGTTTAACCGACAGTGCCACCCACATCCCAATTATATTATGTATAATGCAATGCAATACGATTCACACATTACCCTACAATATACATATCTGTTTCTGAAAGTCTGTATTAGGTAGATTCATCTTTAAACCTGCACAGAATCACATTTGCACTCAAGGCCTGATTTAGGTTTGATGAGGCTCTAAGCTACTGAAGGTAATGGGGCCCTTAATATGTCCAGCTGTCCTTTGTCAACAAATTGTTGCTGTTTTTGTGTTAAATATAAGCTATATGGACCTAGTAGGTATCTAAAGCCATTTGCACATAACAAAATATGTATTTTATCAAAGTAATTGTTGAACTTATATTTTGGAAATGTACATCTAGGTTGTTTTTTTCCCTTTAATTTTTTTGGAGAGCCCCAGGACAGTGGGGCCCTAAGCTATAGCTTGTTTTTCTTATACATAAATCCGGCATTGTTTGTACCCCATCCCTAACTTTGCCCAAGCAAGACAGTGACACGAAGCTGGTGGCTGCACAGTTTGAGCATCTCCAGCCACCCATCAAACCACCCTGAAGTGCCTTGCATAAAGAAGCAAAGCGGCTGATGAGCCACTCTGAGCTGCACCTCAACACAAGCAAGATGGATGCTTTTGCGTTAGGCAGAATCAAGAGGGAGGTGTGGTCTAATGGGGAGAGTGTTGGACTAAGACCTGGGAGACCAGAGTTCAAATCCCCACTCAGCCATGAAACTCGCTGGGTGACCCTGTGCCAGCCAGTCTCTCCACTCGACCTACTTCACAGCATAGCTGTCAACTTTTCCCTTTTCTTGCGAGGAATCCTATTCAGAATAAGGGAATTTCCCTTAAAAAAAGGGAAACGTTGACAGCTGTGCTTCACAGGGTTGTTGTGAGGATAAAAATGGGGAAAGCCATGTGCCCCACTTGAGCTCTCTGAAGGAAATATGGGGTTTCAGTGTGGCAATAAATAAACAAAATGCAGTTCACCTTCAAATATATACAGTGGTACCTCGGTTTTCGAACGTCTCCGTTGACAAACGTTTCGGAACTCGAACACCGAAAACCCGGAAGCAAATACTTCCATTTTTGGATGCGCCTCAGAAGTCGAGTTTCTCTGTTTTCTCAATTAAATTTGCAGGCCGTCCTTTGCGCCTCAATTTTCAAACATTTCAGAACTCGAATGGTCTTCCAGAATGAATTACGTTCGAAAACCGAGATACCACTGTATACTTAAAACAAACAAACAGGTTTTCCACTTCTTTTTGCCAAAAGGTTATTACTCGGCATGCAATTTTTTATTTTATTTTTTAACCTCATACTACACAGTAATATTGTGACACCGCCAAATGTCTGCACAAATATAAAGCGACCCGATTTCCGGAACCATCCCGGACAATGCTAACACGCCAGAGACTCACTGTGTCACTGATGCAGGAAAACATAATGGGTGACAGAAGGTCTTGCAGGCACTGCTGGAGTACAAATAAACAAATAGTAGCAAGCTGAACTGTATCGCTTGGCTTGGTGCTCTGGCTTGGTGCCTGACCACTGTCCCCAGCCAAGCATATTCCCTTCAACTCAACAGCAGAGATGGATTTTTCAAACACAGAGCGCTGTGTTGACATCACGTTCTCACTATCCAGCACTCGCAAGGTGGGGCCCCCTACACATATGGTGTGATCGTAACGCCTCATAAAAATTAGAAGGCTTCCAGGAAACTCAAGAAATCAAAGGCTTGCACACAATGTGTTTGCTGGTTGCTTGCAGTTTGGTGACCCCACATGTCAAGGGGGTGGGATGGTTTTGCTGATAGCGTTGTAAAATGAACTAATCAGAGCATGATTGACCCAGCTTCGTATGGTCACACCCAGCAGCGGCCAGCTCTGAAGTACTGGGTCCACCTTAAATGACTCGAAATGGCTGCTTTGAGCATGTTATCAGAGGGAAGCAACCAATGTGCTTTTTCTGCTATGAAGGAATACAGGAATCTGTCTTAGGCATCATCGGCACCGAACATTTAAAGCGGTAGCATGCCGCTTTAAGAGTCATGGCTTCCCTCAAAGAATTCTGGGAGTTGTGATTTGGTAAGGGGGCTGAGAGTCACCAGGAGACCCCGGTTTCCCTCCCAGAACTTCCCTGCAGCTCTAAAATACTTGTTTAACAGCTATTCCCTCCTAACAACTCTCAGCAACCTTAGCAAACTACACTTCCCAGGATTCTATGGGGGACCAGGACATCCCATTTTTTCCTGCAAGAGCATGCTGGCCAATTTGGTTCCCATCACTGTGCGTGATTTCGTGCTGAGATCTCACTCCAAAAAAGTCCATACAGTGTCTCACGGTTCCCCCAAATGCACATTTTTGGGTCCCATGAGAGCACAGCCCTGAACAAGTGCGTGTTTTGGGCTCTGTGATCTTGCGCATGTTACATCACATGTGCGGGAGCACGGATGGGAAGACGTGTGTCCCGGTTTTGGGACTGAACATGTTGGAGGGCATGTGCTCTTCCACTGAGTAACAGACCTTCAATTTATGTTGTAGGTCAAACCTATCCATTCTGAAGGAAATCAGCCCTGAGTGCTCACTGGAAGGACAGATCCTGAAGCTGAGGCTCCAATACTTTGGCCACCACATGAGAAGAGAAGACTCCCTGGAAAAGACCCTGGTGTTGGGAAAGATGGAGGGCACAAGGAGAAGGGGACGGCAGAGGGCGAGATGGTTAGACAGTGTTCTCGAAGCTACCAGCATGAGTTTGACCAAACTGCGGGAGGCAGTGGAAGACAGGAGTGCCTGGCGTGCTCTGGTCCATGGGGTCACGAAGAGTCAGACACGACTAAACGACTAAACAACAACAACAATAACTTGTTTGGAACTTGAGCACGATTAATTTCAGCTGGATTGCAGTCCATGCACTTATAGGGAGGGGAAAACCTTCAGGCGGCCGATCTACAAATTATTTCCTTGCCAATAGCAGTATTATTGATCTAGAGGTCAAAGCTCCTCAGTTCGACTATCAAAAGGAAGAGAGTTTGTGCATTTTGTCCAGCTTGGAACTCAATTTAATAGTGTGGTTATTACTTCACTCCACAACCAAGAGGCCTCTTGAGAATATGGTGGTTAGAATGACAAAGGAATCAGTCATAACTGTGATAAAGGCCATAAAGATTAATAGGGAAAGAATGTTCGTGATTAATCGGGCCATTAAAGTAAACGTGATGGAAAGATTTGAAGACACAACATTATGCTGCTCAAAATTCCTTCAGAGTAAGCAACATTGTGCAGGGAGGGGGGCAGAAAAATAAACTGGGAGCAAAGGGTGCTTTCGGACATCCGTTTCTCAAGATTCATGGCTTTATTTACTTGGTTGTTTATTGGGCTTATATCACAACTTTTTTCTTATAAGGTGCCTCACAATCATATGGGTGGTACTCGAATGGTAGCCCTAGTCAGAGTAGACCCATTGAAATCAATGGGCATGACCAAATTTAGAGCCAATTAATTTTATTTGGGCTACTCTGAGTATCACCCCACGTAAATTGATCACATTTTAAAAGCAGTGTATAAAAGCATCAGTTTAATACAGTGGTACCTCGGTTTATGAACTTAATCCCTTCCAGAAGTCCGTTCTTAAACTGAAACCGTTCTTAAACTGAGGTGCACTTTCCCTAATTATGCCTCCCATCGCCGGTGCCCTTCCACCATTCAGATTCCATTCTTAGACCGGGGTAAAGTTCTCAAATCAAGACACTGTTTCTGGTTTGGTGGAGTTTGTAAACCAAATCATTCTTAAACCAGACTGTTCTTAAACCAAGGTACCACTGCACTAGCCAGCGATAATATTAAAGCAGGACTCTGCCCAGTAAAACCATAAAACCACAACATCAGGGGTTTTCACATATTACTTTCAACAAGTGTACAATCAGTGAACCTGTGCATAGGCCTCAAATCAAAGATGAAGCAACCCTAAGAATTAAATCAGCCTTCAGTTATAATGATGGTTTTCAACTGCTGGACCAGGACCCAATAGCGGGTCATGGCCTCTTCTAAGATGGGTCACAACAGCAACACTCCCACCATACCTATAGATGCTTGAAAAGAAGTAGAAACCTGTCCACGAATACATATTTGGGTTAAAGATGGGTCCCAGGTCTGAAATAGTTGAAGTCTACCAAATCAAACCTTTAAGCTACATAAAAGCAGCAAATATGAAAAGTGTTGGATCCTGTCAAATCTCCAGTTCAAGATTGTTATCACCGAAAGTACGCATGCCAAACATGTATTTACGTGCATCGATTGATGGCCACCAAAATTGGTGAAAGGTAAGCCAGGTGGCACTGTGGGTTAAACCAAAGATCCTAGGACTTGCCGATCAGAAGGTCGACGGTTCGAATCCCCATGATGGGGTAAGCTCCCGTTTCTCGGTCCCTGCTGCTGCCAACCTAGCAGTTTGAAAGCACGTCAAAGTGCAAGTAGATAAATAGGTACCACTCCAGCGGGAAGGTACATGGCGTTTCCGTGCGCTGGCCACATGACCCAGAAACTGTACGCCAGCTCCCTCGGCCAACAAAGTGAGATGAGCGCCGCAACCCCAGAGCTGGTCACAACTGGACCTAATGGTCAGGGGTCCCTTTACCTTACTAATCCTAGCCACGGCTATTAGTCCATGGTCAAAAGCAGATATCAGGTGCTGAGGACAAAGAACAAGCCAGACTCATTACCTATATGCCTGCTTTTCACTTGTGGCTAGTGACTATTGAAGAAGAGTTTGGATTTGATATCCCGCTTTATCACTACCCGAAGGAGTCTCAAAGCGGCTAATATTCTCCTTTCCCTTCCTCCCCCACAACAAACACTGTGAGGTGAGTGGGGCTGAGAGACTTCAGAGAAGTGTGACTGGCCCAAGGTCACCCAGCAGCTGCATGTGGAGGAGCGGAGACGCGAACCCGGTTCCCCAGATTACGAGACTACCGCTCTTAACCACTACACCACACTGGCTATTGAAAACAGAATGCTAGGCTACATAGGTCTTTGGTCTGATCCTAAAATGATTGTCCTGTTTTATTGCAAATCCTGAGCAGCACCACAGAAAGGGAGGGAGGGGAGGTTCACAGAAAGGCACCTTCTGATGCTGCAAAGCCCCCACACCCCCATGCCACCCCTGTGTGTAGCAAACCTCCTGGAAAAAGCAAAGAAAACCACAGAAAACAGTTGTTCTCTGTAATCCCATGTTCTTGAACGCATCTTTAGCAAAGTGATTCATCTGTCAAATTTAATGGGATTGCTCACAGGCTTTAGAGGATTCCTCTTCCAACCGCCTCCCTAAATGCTCGCTTTAAGCCTAATGGATTTTTACCGTGGGTAGATAAGGGGAAATTGTTTTTCTAGAATCACATTGGCCGTGAAAGACATGCTCCCCTTGATCTCGCCAGCGGGGAAGGCCTGTTGCAGAAAGCGGTGAGCTTAGTGCGAAAAAGCCCTAATAACAAGTGCGGGGAACCTTTCGCCCTTCCGATGTTGCTGAACTACAACTCTCATTGGCCCCAGAAAGCATGGACAATAGTCAGAGACGATGGGGTGTGTAGTTCAGCAACATAATGGAAGGCCAGAGGTTCCCTACACTGATCCTGTAACAAACACCAACCCCAGCTGGGCTCCATTGCACCTGGATCCTGAGAACAGTGTGGGTGATACACAGAAATAATAATAATAATAGACGTTTGACGGTCTATTGACTCTGTGCCACCACTGTGATTGCTTTCTTCGCTGCCACCAACCCGTTTCTCCTCACAGGTAATCACAGAGTCCAGATAGTTGTTAACATTAACAAATACCGTTTTGCTCTATAAGACTCACTTTTCCCATCCTAAAAGTAAGGGGAAATGTTTGTGCGTCTTATGGAGCGAATGCAGGCTGAGCAGCTATCCCAGAATCCAGAACAGCAAGAGGGATTGCTGCTTTCACTGCTCAGCGATCCCTCTTGCTGTTCTGGCTTCTGAGATTCAGAATATTTATTTTCTTGTTTTCCTCCTCCAAAAACTAGGTGCGTCTTGTGGTCTGGTGCATCTTATAGAGCGAAAAAAAAACAGTAATCAAGTTTATTTATAGGCACGAACAAGCTTATGGTTTCAGTCAATTTTTCTTGGCAGTTTCTTAATCTTAGTTCCTCAACTGTCCTATGCGTTCCTAACAACTTCAAACTGATTATTCCAACTATCTATCTGACTCCCCTCTCACAATTCCTCTCTCTCACTCACTCACTACACAACTCGACCAACCCACTGACTTAACCTCCCTCTTCCTTCTTCAACTCCCAACTCTCAACTGACTTCCACACAACTCTCCCTCTAACCCTAACTCCTCCTATCAGTTTCCACTGGCCAATCACATCACACTCATTTTTAACCCTTTCCTTATGGCCCACCTAGGAGGCAAACGCCACACCCGCCCATCTGGCTGGGTTTCCCCAGCTGCTCTGGGCGCCTTCCCACAGAACACCAAAATACAATAACCTGTTAAACATTAAAAGCTTCCCTAAACAGGGCTGCCTTCAGATGTCTTCTAAAAGTCTGGTAGTTGCTGTTCTCTTTGACATCTGGTGGGAGGGCGTTCCACAGGGCGGGTGCCAATACCAAGAAGGCCCTCTGCCTGGTTCCCTGTAACTTGGCTTCTTGCAGTGAGGGAACTGCCAGAAGTCCCTCAGAGTTGGACCTCAGTGTCCGGGCAGAACAATGGGGGTGGAGACGCTCCTGTTGATAAGCCTTAGAGTCTGCCAAAGATCTGATTCATTCATTCCACCATCTGTAACTCACTGGCTGATCAAAGCAGTCTTGGTAGCAGGTAGCACTTTGGGAGGTCGGGCTTAGAAAACAATCTTTGTGTGACTATTATTTTTATGGGGGTGAAAAGGGGTAATATCAGGGGAAATCCAGTGGATTATTCTTTCTAGAAGGTTAAGCCAACCTTGTCTTGGCTTCTAAGTTTAAAACTGCAAAGGATGGTACTCTACTGATTTTACACACATGAGCAAGAAAGGATAATAACTAAATAATATAGATAAATAGGTACTGCTGCAGCGGGAAGGTAAACGGCATTTCTGTGCGCTGCTCTCGTTCGCCAGAAGCAGCTTAGTCATGCTGGCCACATGACCCGGAAGCTGTATGCTGGCTCCCTTGGCCAATAAAGCGAGATGAGTGCCGCAACCCCAGAGTCATCCACGACTGGATCTAATGGTCAGGGGTCACTTTACCTTTACCTATATCTTCTCCTAGTGCCTAAATCCATTCCTATAGTGTTGACAATGCTGAGCAAGATGGACCAATGATTTGAATCAGTAAAAAGCCCTACAGATATTGTTCGGCTCCAGCCCCCCCGACAGTGGTCAAGGATGACCATTGGCCATACTTACTGGGGCTGACAGGAGTCCAACAATGTCTGGAGGGTCACAGATCAGCCAGTACTGATTTAGAGACAGCCCTGAGACCACCTCCTAAACCTGGAAGTAATGGGGTCCACATGCCAATTTTAGTCCATTTTTGAATGCAACTGGATGGAACGAACCACAAAGGGAATGAAAGCATGAGAGACAGGGACTAGGAAACAGATGCTTTCTCCGTGCCTACATGGCAGGCCACTTTCCCAACCTTCATCACTTCTTCAGAACAGATCCTGTCTTGTGGGGTTTCCACCAGCTAGAAAGAGCGTGGGACAGCCTTCTCCATCTAACAAGCTAGTAAATACTTGGCCTTTTGGCATTCCAAATACTTGGAAGTGAGCTAAAAAATGTTTTCTGATTGCTGTGTTGTTGTTTATTTATACATTGCTCCTGTGAAGCATCTTGAAGCAATTTCACAATAAAATAAAAATGCATCTGAAACCATTGCATATGTAAAAGCAGTTAAAGCAATTGCATATATAGAAGAAGAAGAAGAAGAAGAAGAAGAAGAAGAAGAAGAAGAAGAAGAAGAAGAAGAAGAAGAAGAAGAGGAGGAGGAGTAGTAGTTTGGATTTGATATCCCGCCTTTCACTCCCCTTCAGGAGTCTCAAAGCTGCTAACATTCTCCTTTCCCTTCCTCCCCCACAACAAACACTCTGTGAGGTGAGTGGGGCTGAGAGACTTCAAAGAAGTGTGACTGGCCCAAGGTCACCCAGCAGCTGCATGTGGAGGAGCAGAGACTTGAACCCGGTTCCCCAGATTACAAGACTACCGCTCTTAACCACTACACCATACTGTAGTCAAGCATATAGACACCATATAGAGTCAAGCATCGCTGAAAATGCAATAGAGGTGGTACCTGCCTGATATGTCACTGGACAGATTTCCAGTGGGTAGGTGCCACCACACTAAAGGCCCAATTCTGACACTGTGCAGAACAGACCTCCTGATACGTTGGCTGGGTATATAATATTTTTGGTATCCTGGTCTGAAGCAGAGAAAGGCAGTGTGGTACAGTGGTTAGGATGCCAGACCTTGGAGACTAGGGCTCAAACTCTGCCCTGAAGCTCACTGAGTGACCTTGAGCCAGTCACAGCCTCTCAGACTAACCTACCTCACAGGGTTGTCGTGGGGCTTAAGCACCACCTTGGGTTCATTGGAGAAAAGCTGGGATATCAGTGCAATAAATAAATAAGCATTATAGGGCTGATGAGGAACGCGGGTGGTGCTGTGGGTTAAACCACAGAGCCTAGGACTTGCTGATCAGAAGGTTGGCGGTTTGAATCCCCACAATGGGGTGAGCTCCCGTTGCTCGGTCCCTGCTCCTGCCAACCTAGCAGTTCGAAAGCATGTCAAAGTGCAAGTAGATCAATAGGTACCACTCCGGCAGGAAGGTAAACGGCGTTTCCGTGTGCTGCTCTGGTTCTCCAGAAGCGGCTTAGTCATGCTGGCCACATGACCCAGAAGCTGTACGCCAGCTCCCTCGGCCAGTAAAGCGAGATGAGTGCCGCAAGCCCAGAGTCGGCCACAACTGGACCTAATGGTCAGGCGTCCCTTTACCTTTACTTATAGGGCTGATGCACCTTGAACTTAGCCCTAAGCTGAGCTGGAATAACAATACACTTTTTTTAATCCATTGGGGTATACCTGTGCTTGTCCTGGCTTCGAAAGACATAGAATCATAGGTTTGGAAGGGATCACAAGGGTCATCTATTCCAACCCTCTGCAATGCAGGAATCTTTTGCCCAATGTGGGTCTCAAACCCACAACCCTGAGATTAAGAGTCTCATGCTCTACCAACTGAGCTATCCCAGGATAATGGTCTGGCTTCTGTCCTGTTGCAATCAGGATGCAGCAAAAAGCAATTAAAGCTGTGCTTTCAAGCGGTGTGTCTTTATTTTCTTGTTTTTGACAGTGCTACGTCCCATCTGTCTCCTATTCCATAGGCGGGAGACAGCCCCTGAATTGCAATGGCCAGAAAAAATGTTTGGGTCCCATTGTGAAGTCCAGTGAAGCAGTTTCGGTTTGTCTGAAGCCTGTGGAAGAAAGAAAGGGGGAAAACACACCAGAGGATTAGTATCAATGTTTCAGCAACAGGCTGGGGGTGTGGGTTTGTGCGTGAGACGGGAGGAAAACTGACGTCATTTTTAATTAACTCTCCCAGCAATTTAAATATCTCCTCTCTCTCTTTCCTCACCCCTCTGCATTTTCCCCCCTTTTCAGTAATCCCAGCCTTATCATTTTGGTTGTATTTTACGGTGCCCATAGTGATACTCGCAGTTTCAGAAGACTTCGGAAAGCAACCGTCGCCTCTGCTGATCCCAATAGCCACCCATTGTTCCATTGACGGAAACAGGCCCCCTGGAAGAAAAAAGGAGCTCTGCTTATTTTCAGGAAGCCCTTTATTGCCAGAAGCTCACTTTCTCTCTCGTCTAGACATTCGGGCCCTTGTCCCAGCATGTCAGTCACTGTCAAGGGACTGCATCCCTGGAAAGGCCTGCAGAGAACTGAACGTAGACAGTCCTGCTATGTTGCGGCGGCAACAGATGCAGTTTTCACACACGCAGGCCAACGATGAATGGAATGGAATGTAAACTTGACTTCCCTGATAATTAAGCGCTTTGTGATTGGCGGAGATTGTTGTGTGAGAGAGAGGGGTGGATGTCTCCATTCATTCCAGGCATTCAGGGTAAACACAGTTTCTCCACAGCAAGTTTTGCTGCTCCAAGCTGGCCACATCCTAAGCATTCCAAACAGGAACATCCAAACAGCAGCAAGGAAGCTTAGAGAAAATAAGTTTATAAATTTAGCGTGGAGAAAGCATAGAGGAAAGGGGCGGGTTCCCCCCTCCCCATCACTCATAATACTAGAAGTTCTGGACACCCAGCAAAGCTAAACATTGGAAGATTCAGGGCAGTTTTTAAAATGATACTATTTCACACAGTGCATAATAAAACTTGCTCCCACAGGAGGTAGTGATGACCACTGTAATAATAAAATTTAAGGTCTTATATATATATAACAAATGTTCATAAATGTACCAACCAAGCACAAACATAGATCAGCACAGGAAGACTGATCTGAAACCATGTGGACTACCAGACTGACCAAATGTTTTCTCTGCAAGGAGGGAGGGTGTCAAGGAACCTTCCCATTGTCTCAGGAATTGGGAAATCACCATCTCAAAGGAATGGCCAGACTACCAGGAAAGGCAATCAGATAAGGCATTATCAGATAACCTGGCTGATAGGAAAAACCACAACATTCAAATTTCTGTTGTAAGACCACCCCTTCTGTGATGTAGGTATGATGTATGGAGGGGTGGTCTTGAGCTCCAGGACAGGGAATTTAAAATGTCCATATAAGGCTTTGCGCACCATTGTTTGAGGTCCTCCTTTCCTGCGTGTGAGGGGAGCACCCTGCTGCAACAGGTCAATAAAGATCAGGCTTACTAGCTGCTTTGCTTCTCAATATTCTCTGGTTGGCCTCTGTTATTTTCTCCTACCAATAGGGGACCCACGTAAGGACTCTATACGGGCTCTTGGATACCCCATAAGGGGGAAAGGGCAGGTTTATTTTGTTTACAACACCACCAACTTGGATGGCTTTAAAAGAGGATTGAGAACTTTTTGGATCATTCTTTGTCTAGCTCCTCCCTTTTGACCTTACTGCCTTGGGTGACCCCACTGGGAGTACGAGACTCCCAACAGCTTTGCTCACAAGGATTACTGTGGTGCCCCGCAAGACGAACGCCTCGCAAGACGAAAAACCTGCTAGACGAAAGGGTTTTCCATTTTGGAGGCGCTTCGCAAAACGAATTACCCTATGGGGTTGCTTCGCAAGACGAAAAAAATCTTGCATCCCCCCCGCGGGGTTTTTTTTTTCTTTTTTCGCCCTTTTCTTAAGCCGCTAAGCCGCTTATCAGCTGTTCCGCTGATAAGCCGCTTAACAGCTGATCGCTGGAAGCCGCTTGACAGCTGTAGCGCTAATCCGCTAAGCTGTCAATGGGCTTGCTTCGCAAGACGAAAAAACCGCTAGACGAAGAGAATCGCGGAACGAATTCTTTTCGTCTAGCGAGGCACCACTGTACAGGAACATTCTTTCACACATGGTGGACTTGTAAAAAGGTAAAAGTGTATCGGGAAATAATCCATAATGGATTGGAAAAAATTGTTTAAAAGTACTCTTCCAAAAAAAAATAAAAAATACCACAGAGTCCTTTTCGTTGGGGACAATTTAGACTGAAATTCCCAGGCGTCAAAAAAGGTTATTTATGTATGCAACTACTGCGGCCCGTGTTTTGTTAGCCCCAAAATGGAAAATGAGAAAGGTCCCAATTAAAGAAGTATACCTTCAAATGTCCCTATTTATCAGGGACAATTATGATTTACTTGTACCTATGCCCGATGATGTCATCAGCCTATTGTGATTCTGGGTGTGGATGGTAGGGACAGTAGATAAATTCATTGCTATTTGCATTTTAATGAGGAACTACCTCATCTGTACTTCTCATGCAAATTTGCAGTCCAAAACTCAGCTATCCAGATCTCCGGCCAAACCATGATTACACAGACGCATATATTAGGGAAAGTGTGCCTAGCAATGAATACATTGTTACGATAATGAAGCAATGCAGCTGCAAAGTCCTAGCTTGAAGTGTAAACATGATTGGAATGTTGGGACTGCTGTGGGAACAGAGGGGCAGTCATTTCACAGTGCGCAGCGCCGGAATTACCTCACAGTGTAATATGAGCTGTACAGGATGTACAGGGTGTACAGGGTGTGTTTGTCTCAACAATGCTGGAGTATGGAGAGAGCAGTCACGTTTTCTGTAACGCTGCAAAGACAGAAATAAAAGCATGTAAATACGTTTCTGTCTATCTCTTTCCCCTGCCTGGGCAAGAAAGAGGGGTGTGTTCTTCTCACGTTTGAGAAGAATCACCGATCGAGACCTTGCCTGCGTCTGCTGGGGAATGCAGCCAGGGAGGTCAACAGGAATTCAAGCCGGGTGCCTGGACTGCTGCCAGCTTCTCGTGAGAAGGGCTTGAAATTCCAACATACATTAGCGAAAATAACTTCAGAAATGCACTGAAGCAGGAGGAAGTTGCTTGTGAAAATGCGTAAAATGTGTTTTTCACGAGACGTTTACACTACAACGCTGGCGGATTTTGACAAGGATTTCTCCTATTTAAAGGAAATCACAAAATGCTGAAGAAATGTGGAGAACTGAAGTTGAGATTGGAATAATGAGAAACTGAGGATCGAAATTGACATCCAGGCATCCCTAGGCACTCTGGCAGCGTGCACAGAAGGGCGATTCAGTGCGGCCGAGGTTCCACAATCAGCTGGAAGCAGAATTCTAGCTGTGGTTTCAGTTGACGTTAAATAAAATGGCATTTTCCCCATTCAAAGTTGCAATACCCTGGCAAATGGCTATGGGGGAAACAGTGCCAGCTGTTGAAAATAATGAGAGGAAAAGACCACTTCCTAAGTCAATTTATTTGAATTTTATATGTGTGCACCAGTACAAATGCTGGATTGTATTGTTTCGTTTTAACGCATTGCAAAAAGCCTGGATAATGACATGAGGATATCCAGATCTCAACTTTGAAGGGCTCATCTTGCTCTTCTCTGGAACCAGAAGAAAATGGCGTGAATCTCCCACACCCACAAATGGGCTCTTTAGCCTGAGTGGGTGCTGAAAACCCTCTTCTCTGGAGCCAAAATTTCTGGTGGAAATTAATGTGGTCCTCTTTTTCCAACGTGAGAAGCCAGCAAGGGGTGGGAAAGAAAAAATTGGAGCTAGAGGCTGAAATCGCTGCAGTAGCAAAGATGTCCTGCTTATTTGTCATTCCCTGTAAGCTGAGGACTCAGGCAGCAAATGCCCTGCATGTTGGGCATCTCCTTTTATTTATTTATTTTTTATTAAATCATTTTTATTTGGTTTTACAAATATAATGTTATAATAATCCATATACATATCCATATATAGAGATTCTCTGAATCCCCTTCATGGGTCCTATTGTCAACATTTTAAACTGCATATTATTCCGAAGTCTATATATTATATATCAATCCATATTATTCATAACATTTGTTACATTACAAGTGAGGTTAAAATCCTGCTAATGTTTTCATCTGCTTGCAGGGCTCTCCTAGATATATTATGTATTTTTTCCATTCTTTTTTGAAGTTTTTGTCCTCTTGGTTCCTGAGCTTTCCAGTCAGCTGTGACATTTCGGCGTAGTCCATCAGCTTAGTTTGCCATTCCTCTCTGGTAATGACTCTTTCTTCTTTCCATCTCTGGGCTAGTAACATTCAAGCGGCTGTTGTCGTGTACATAAAAGTCTTCTCTCCTTTGAAATGTCAGTACCTATAATTCCTAATAGAAAAGCTTCTGGTTTAACAAAAGTTATTTTAAACATATTTAAAAATTTCATTATATATCATTTCCCAGAAAGCTTTTATTACCTTGCATTACCACCACATATGATAAAAGGTGCCTTCTTTTTCGTTACATTTCCAGTAGGTGCTTGTACAAGTGCAGGCATAGGCAAACTAGGCCCTCCAGGTGTTTTGAGACTACAGCTCCCATCATCCCTGACCACTGGTCCTGTTACCTAGGGATGATGGGAGTTGTAATCCCAAAACATCTGTAGGGCCAAGTTTGCATATGCCTGTACTAGTTCTATACATTTTTACTTACTAGGAGTCAAATACCACCGGTACATCATTTTCATATAATTTTCTTTCAGCGTATAACATGCCCTAAATTTCAAATCCATTTTCCATAACCTTTCCCAGAATGCCATCTGAATATTATGTCCTAAATCCTTTGCCCAGTGTATCATTACAGATTTGACCTGTTCACCTTTTGTATGTCAGCTTACCAACCTAGCAGTTCGAAAGCAGGTTGTGCAAGTAGATAAATAGGTACCGCTCCAATGGGAAGGTAAACAGTGTTTCCACACGGTACTCTGGTTCGCCAGAAGCAGCTTAGTCATGCTGGCCACATGACCCGGAAACTGTGCGCCGGCTCCCTCAGCCAGTAAAGCGAGATGAGCGTCGCAACCCCAGAGTCATCCACGACTGGACCTAATGGTCAGGGGTCCCTTTACTTTTACCTTTGTTGGGCATCTCCAAACCCCAACTCTACCACGTGTTCCTTCCTTGCTTCCACAAAATTCCCATGGGTACACAGGAAGTGTCCTAGGCCACATTCACACCATGCATTTAAAGCACTATGGTGCTGCTTTAAAGGGGCATGGCTTCCCCCAAATAATTACAAGAGCTATAGTTTGTTATGGGTGTTGAAAGTTCTTAAAGGTAAACCAGAGCAGCACACGGAAACACCATTTACCTTCCCGCTGGAGCGGTACCTATTTATCTACTTGGACTTTGTGCTTTCGAACTGCTAGGTTGGCAGGAGTTGGGACTGAACAACGGGAGCTCACCCCGTCAAAGGGATTCGAACCGCTGACCTTCTGATCGGCAAGCCCTAGGCTCTGTGGTTTAAACCACAGCGCCACCCACGTCCCTTGAGAGTTGTTAGGAGACCCCTATTCCCCTCCCTAAGCTACAATCCCTGAATGGTTTAACAATCAAATTAACACCATACCAGGCCCTGAGGAATTTTGCTTCTCCCTGTGCTCCTCAGGCTTGAACCCATTCTGCACAGAACCGCACGGATCAGATGGATCTTGGTGATGTAATGCTGAAAAGGCCTCTTTGGAGCCTATGATATGGACATGTCTTCTTTGTTGTCATAAATTATTCTTCATAGTAACTTTGTTTAGGGGGAAAACCCTTGGTATCCCACACATGTTCCCACTCTCTTAAATTATATCTCGGTGGTGTGGGGGCTAACAGTTGTTCCCACTTGACCGCTGTTGTTAGTCTGCAAATGATCCATTTCCATTGAAATGGATAAAAACACAAGTGATTCCAAAAGTAATTACATAACATCCCACCACAGCGGACAGCAAGACACAGAAAATAGTTTTGGTAGAAGCGGAACTGCAGCGGAATGGAGACAGCGCCGCATGCAATGAACCCAGGTAGGAATGGAGATCAGTGGGAGTGAGGCATCATGTACAACACCTTGAGGTTCTCTGATAATACGTGGGACATTAATATAAATAATAATAAACAAGCATTTTCTGGATTCCCCATAATAGCTGAGTGAGCCAAGGATGGCAATTCCACACAAGAGAATTAGTCAAGAAGCAACTTCTGTTGAACTGGGCAGGCTACAATTGGCAATACTATAACTTAAAACTGACAGGTTCCCACAATGACCTTATCTTTTTCTTGTGCTCTGTAAATCCAGAACCCGGGTTTTTGTTTTGTTTTGTTTTCAAAGGGAAGGAAGAATTTGAGATGGTGACGAAAGATCTCGGGATATTTTTTGACAATGCTGCTGCTCTAAAGTTTGTTCCCAAATTCAAAACAAATGTGTGTCCACTGCAACTCCAGCTCTAAGGTGCATTTCGTAGGGGCAATGGTTTTTCAGAATCAGTGGTATTATCTGAGAGCTGGAGGATTCCTGAAATTTACCTGCTAGCTTAGCAAGTTGCCTGCACAAGGAGATGCATGTGGTAAAAGTGATGCAACTCAGAACATGGAGAATGAGAATTAAGCAGGAATCGTTCAAAAGCATCATTCAAATTAGCCAACTAAAACCACACTGTGTGTTTTGTTTTTTGTTTTTTAAAGGCAGATCAATAAATGTTTCTTAGTTCAGTTCAAGAAGGACACTGACAAACTGGAACGTGTCCAGAGGAGGGCAACCAAAATGGTCAAAGGCCTGGAAACGATGCCTTATGAGGAACGGCTAAGGGAGCTGGGCATGTTTAGCCTGGAGAAGAGGAGGTTAAGGGGTGATATGATAGCCATGTTCAAATATATAAAAGGATGTCACATAGAGGAGGGAGAAAGGTTGTTTTCTGCTGCTCCAGAGAAGCGGACACGGAGCAATGGTTCCAAACTACAAGAAAGAAGATTCCACCTAAACATTAGGAAGAACTTCCTGACAGTAAGAGCTGTTCGACAGTGGAATTTGCTGCCAAGGAGTGTGGTGGAGTCTCCTTCTTTGGAGGTCTTTAAGCAGAGGCTTGACAACCATATGTCAGGAGTGCTCTGATGGTGTTTCCTGCTTGGCAGGGGGTTAGACTCGATGGCCCTTGTGGTCTCTTCCAACTCTATGATTCTATGATTCTAAGATTCGATGTGTGTAAGCTCCATTGGCTCTGTGTAAGCACTGTTGAAGACACACCTTTTTTTTCAGCAAGCTTTCTGAGTAAAGGCTTTTAACTTGGTTGGTATCTGCACTGCAATTGAATTGGTTCGATATATGGGTTGTTGTTTCAAATTGCTTTTATGTATATAATTGTTTCTCCTTGCCCTTATCTACAGACGGGTGCACTGAGGCTCTAGTTTTTGTATTTAGTGACTGTGGTAACTATGTGGAATGTAGTTAATATTTATATCTCATTTGTGCATCTGTAGATAGATTGAGTTAGTCTTTGGAGTTGGGTATTCAATCATTACATTCATGAAAGTGTTTTAAAATAAATAGCTCTTTAAAAATAAATAAATAGTGTTTTTCATTGTTTTCATATATACATATATACACGAGTTTTAGCTCTTTTTGCACACGCAGTTGTCGGTGTGTATGGTTTTATTGCATTGTAAATTACTTTGGGATGCCTTGTAGGAAGTGGTTCATAACAGAAGAAGAAGAAGAATGTGCAAATGATAAACTCACTATCCACCCTGAAATGTGTTTGTTGAATAGGGATGTACAAATCTGTCAGTTTTCGGTTTCCCTCTCAGTTTCTCATTTTTCTAATCTTAAATCCATTTTACTATGTTTCCACATTGATTTGTATTCTTTTTATTTCGAAAATCTGCACCAAAATTGATTTGCAACTTTGTACACATTTCTCCCAATACTGTATATGGATTTTTACTGAATATATGCATTTTTGAAAGCCGATTCCCCTAATAGAATACATTTTTGGGACTCGGGTGGTGCTGTAGGTTAAACTACAGAGCCTAGGACTTGCCGATCAGAAGGTCGGCGGTTCGAATCCCCACGACGGGGTGAGCTCCTGTTGCTCGGTCCCTGCTCCTCCTGCCAGCCTAGCAGTTCGAAAGCACAAAGTGCAAGTAGATAAATAGGTACCGCTCCAGCGGGAAGGTAAACAGCGTTTCCGTGTGCTGCTCTGGTGCACCAGAAGGGGCTTAGTCATGCTGGCCACATGACCTGGAAGCTGTACGCCGGGTCCCTCGGCCAATAAAGCGAGATGAGTGCTGCAACCCCAGAGTCGACCAGAGACTGGACCTAATGTTCAGGGGTCCCTTTACCTTTTTACACATTTCCCCCAATACTGTATATGCATTTTTACTGAATAAATGCATTTTTGAAAGCCAATTCCCCCAATAGAATACATTTTGTACATATTTTCCACCTACATACACATTGTTGTGTGCACTTTCCCCTAATACTGTTTTTGCGGTTGTTAAAGAACTATATCACAAAAATGAGAACTGCAATTTTTGAAGGATAGCTATATTTTGTTTCGAAGAATCATAGAATTGTAGAGTCGGAAGGGACCACACGGGCCTTTTAGTCCAGCCGCCTGCAAAACATGAATTTTTTTTGGCCGAATGTGGAGGTCAAACCTATGACTCTGAGATTAAGAGTCTCATGCTCTACCAACTGAGGTAGCTCATTGTTGGTTGGGGCTACTCCACTCAGTGCAATCTTAGTATTAGGTAATGATTTATCTTTGAATTAAGTTTGGTAAACATTTTAGAATCTACACTGCAGTTACGATAACCTGCGTTTATTCCTCTGGTGTCAATGAAAGGAAGAGTTGACTCAAATCAGGAGCCTGTCATCCAAGATGCTGACAGCCTGTTCTTACATCATTAAACCCATACTCCAAAGCTAGCTTTGAGAATCATTAGAAAACTGCCCAGAGATGGAAAAACTCAAATGAGTGCAGGAATTGCAAGAAACCGAGCCACCAGGGCCATTCTGAATCATTGCCAAAAGGACTGTTTCAAGTTTACTGCTAACCCCAAGCAAGTCACGTGTGCACCTCTCTTGGTTCTTGGGGTTTTCTGACATTTTGCATGATTGGATTATGTATAAACAAAAATAAAGGCATAATTAATTGCTATTGTGCGAAGAGGACGTAAAATGGAAAATCAGCAAGTGAAGTAGACTAATGGGGTCCAGATGGAATGCTGCTCATTTAATTTTTATTTCTTCATTATCTTTGGGTGTAAATTTTGCCTGTAGGCAAGAGTCTGGTCATGGCAGCAACCTCCATACCTACCATATCACCACTCCCATAAGCCTCAACTGGGATGGGTGTAAAAGGGGAAGGGAACCATCACCACTGGACATCCAATGAAGATGAGTGTTGGAAGATTCAGGGCAGTCAAAATTTGATTTTGACCTGTTTTTAGGAAGTAATTCAATTATTGTTTGATTTTATACTAATGTTGTTGTTGTTTAGTCATGTCCGACTCTTCGTAACCCCATGGACCAAAGCACGCCAGGCACTCCTGTCTTCCACAGCCTCCCGCAGTTTGTCAAACTCATGCTGGTAGCTTCAAGAACACTGTCCAACCATCTCGTTCCTCTGTTGTCCCCTTCTCCTTGTGCCCTCCATCTTTCCCAACAGCAGGGTCTTTTCCAGGGAGACTTCTCTTCTCATGAGGTGGCCAAAGTATTGGAGCCTCAGCTTCAGGATCTTTCCTTCCAGTGAGCACTCAGGGCTGATTTCCATTAGAATGGATAGGTTTGATCTTCTTGCAGTCCACGGGACTCTCAAGAGTCTCCTCCAGCACCATATTTCAAAAGCATCAATTCTTTGGCGATCAGCCTTCTTTATGGCCCAGCTCTCACTGGGAAAACCATAGCTTTAACTATATGGACCTTTGTTGTCAAGGTGAAGGTGATGTCTCTGCTTTGTTATAATGTTAAAAGGTAAAGGTACCCCTGCCCATACGGGCCAGTCGTGTCCGACTCTAGGGTTGTGCGCCCATCTCACTTAAGAGGCCGGGGGCCAGTGCTGTCCGGAGACACTTCCGGGTTAAGTGGCCAGCGTGACAAAGCTGCTCTGGTGAGCCAGCACCAGCGCAGCACACGGAAACACCGTTTACCTTCCCGCTATAAAGCGGTACCTATTTATCTACTTGCACTTAAGAGTACTTTCGAACTGCTAGGTGGGCAGGAGCTGGAACCGAACGACGGGAGCTCACCCCGCCGTGGGGATTTGAACCGCCGACCATACGATCAGCAAGTCCTAGGTGCTGAGGTTTTACCCACAGCGCCACCCGCGTTATAATGTTAAGAATGTGTTATAAAAATGTAATACCAGAGGGCGCTGCAGAGCAGTGATCCGTCGGCAATGGGCAACTGCATTGAAAGCTATATAACTTTTTAATAGCATTTTTACAGATCAGTGTAGATCCAGCCTTATACTCTCTATAACCAGACCTGGCCAACAATCTGACTTCAGCTCTTTGAGCCTGTTAAACTTTCTGAGCACGTTTCAAAGGCAGCCCCACTTAGGTGTATGAGTGTGTATCGAAATTAGCCTCCTGTGCTCCTGTGCAGAGGTACAATTTACATTTGTTACCCTGCCTACTTTTGCATCTGGCCCTGCCTATCACTGGTAAATGACGCCCTGGAGGAATGCCCAGAAAGGAATATGACACACAAGCCAAAAAGAAGTTCCCCCACTAAACCAATATGATCCGAACATGATGACTACACCCATTCTTTTGTTCATTTCCCCCCAGTCCCATTCGCACTGCTCTGGCACAGGGAGTGAAAAAAACTTGGTTTCCATCAAAGAGCTTCTGGTATTGAGATTCCGCAGAAGCCCAAGGGAAGCGAAAGCAGTGGACCCCACAATAAATGGACAATAGAATTTGCATCTTCCTTCCCCACTGTTTCCTTAATGCCTCCGAGAGCGATTAAGCCGGCTGAAATGTTGCCAGGGCAGATCTTCTCACAGTATTTCCACTCTTCAGCAATGCAAATAGCAGAAGGGAAGATGTTCAATCCCTGCAGAACTCTCCGGAGCATTGAGAAAGCTAGTGGAAAATAGCTTTGTATGCATAGCTACCTTTAATGTTAAATCCA
The DNA here is from genome assembly GCF_964234715.1 of Podarcis melisellensis. Classification (NCBI taxonomy): domain Eukaryota; kingdom Metazoa; phylum Chordata; class Lepidosauria; order Squamata; family Lacertidae; genus Podarcis; species Podarcis melisellensis. Next base: position 14,580,596 of record NC_138539.1, on the reverse strand, counting down.
AGGTGCCTCGTTCACACCCTTTGGACTTTCAGTGAAATGAAATTCTTCTAACTCAGCATTTAAGAAAGGCATTGATCTTCCCAAATAATGTTGGATGTAACTGAAAGCTTGTCTCAATAAACCCTCATTGGAAGGAGTGCACCCAATGGAGTTTTTACCAGGGCAGTTAACTCTGTTTTTACAGATCCATTGGTGTCTTTGGGGCATCCACAAATAGAGGAATTTGATTCCGCTCGCTTAATAATAATAATAATAATAATAATAATAATAATAATAATAATTTTTTATTTGTACCTCACCCATCTAGCTGGGTCTCCCCAGCCACCCTGGGTGGCTTCCAACAAAGATTAAAAATACAGCAATTCTTCAAACTTCACACTTATCCGAATTTTGCAGTGCCGTTTTTCAGCCAAAAAGTGTGCATATAAATGCATACATTAGGAAATCCACTAAATTGAAGGGAAATCAATTGTGCTCAATTCCCAAACAAGTTGTTGTTGTTGTTTAGTCGTTTAGTCTGACTCTTCGTGACTCCATGGACCAGAGCACGCCAAGCACTGTCTTCCACTGCCTCTCGCAGTTTGGTCAAACTCATGTTGGTAGCTTCGAGAACACTGTCCAACCACCTCATCCCCTCTTGTCCCCTTCTCCTTGTGTCCTCCATCTTTCCCAACATCAGAGTCTTTTCCAGGGAGCCTTCTCTTCTCATGAGGTGGCCAAAGTATTGGAGCCTCAGCTTCAGGATCTGTCCTTGCAGTGAGCACTCAGGGCTGATTTCCTTAAGAGGAGAGGTTTGATCTTCTTGCAGTCCATGGGACTCTCAAGAGTCTCCTCCAGCACCATAATTCAAAAGCATCAATTCTTTGGCAATCAGCCTTCTTTATGGTCCAGCTCTCACTTCCATACATCATTACTGGGGAAACCACAGGTTTAACTATACCGACCTTTGTCAGCAAGGTGATGTCTCTACTTTTTAAGATGCTGTCTAGGTTTGTCATTGCTTTTCTCCCAAGAAGCAGGCGTCTTTTAATTTCGTGACTGCTGTCACCATCTGCAGTGATCATAGAACTCAAGAAAGTAAAATCTTTCATTGCCTCCATTTCTTCCCCTTCTATTTGCCAGGAGGTGAAGGGACCAGTGGCCATGATCTTCATTTTTTTTTTTATGTTGAGCTTCAGACCATATTTTGCGCTCTCCTCTTTCATCCTCATTAAGTGGTTCTTTAATTCCTCCTCACTTTCTGCCACCAAAGTTGTGTCATCTGCATATCTGAGGTTGTTGATATTTCTTCTGGCAATCTTAATTCCGGCTTGGGATTCATGCACTCCAGCCTTTTTCATGATGAATTCTGCATATAAGTTAAATAAGACCCCGATGCTCAACTCCAGCAAACAATGTCCCCATGTACAGTGTGCATTGAACTACAATGCACATTCAAGAGTAAAGATGAATAGACCTGTCGATTTCAGATTCTCTCCATTTCTCTTTTTTTCAATCTTAAATTCAGTTCCCCACATAAATTTGACGGGGTTTTAAAAAAAAAATTGAGAAAATTCATCATCCTCTCAGAGCGAATTTCTGTTTTAATTAATGCATACATTTTGCAAGCAATTTTCCTCAGTGTAATATATTTTTGCATCCTATCTTTACTAATATATTCAATTTCTATGCCCACCTTCCCTTATTATAAACATCGTTTGAAGAATTGCATCAGAAAATTCAGGTGCACAACTTCTGAAGGAGCGTTAATGTATTGGTCTGAGAAGTTTGAAGGAGGTAGTTAAGCAAATCAACTTAATCCCTGTTCAAGAGCAAAGCTGTTCACACCACTTCCTTGTCACTAAGTTCTCTGCAACCACCATTTTCCAGCACATATACACATGTTGAGCTTTCTTTTATTCCATTGCTTTCATGGAGCGATTCTGTTGGTTTGCTAGCTCTGGAAGCCATTATGCATGGCCATGCTAACTCAGACCACTTGGAAGTTTAGTCCTGAACATCTGGAGGATGCCAGGCTGACAAAGAATGGTGCAGTTGGCGTTCTGGAAGCACAGGCAAATAAAGAAGCTGCTCACTCTTGCTCCGAACCTCCCCCTGCCTCTATCCATATGCTGTCCTATGCTGTCCTATGAAAACCAGCTGAATTTAGTTCCCAGATACAAGCAATCAAGTACCTTTCTACTTCTGGCATATATCAACGTCCAATCTCCTTATTACTTAAATTATCTTCGCTAGAGACTGGTTTTGAAACAGAATATTCTTTTCAATGCATCAAAGGGGAAGCGCTATAATCTTCGTTTAGAGCATGAATTCAAAGATTCAGGCTATCTGATTGGCTGGCGCTCAACGTTTTCGGACCGCATTTGTAGAAGAAGCTACATTTACTTTTTGGCAGGGAACAAGCCTCTTCTGAATCTATCGGAGTTTGGAAACATTTGTCTGCCTGGAGTAGTTCACTGGGAACTGATTATATTGGCACCAATTGCGAGATTTCTGGAATTCCCCTATTCTACAGAACATGGTTGTTGGTGTTTCTGTTTTTTTGTGTGTGTTTTTTTGCAAAAAGTGAATAAACGTAATCCAAATTTTGAAAGCGAAGCACAAAAAAGCAACATCAGAAATATTATCTTGAAATGAGCTTTGGATAGATTTTTTTTTTTCAATTGCCATTGTGATTGAATCAGAGAATGTCTAGGAAACCTTCCTATTTCGTGTGGAAACACCCATGCAGTTAACAGCTGGAACGGAAGTGTCAACTTGTCTGGCCTGTTGCCTTCACAGGGATTCCTTTACTCTTCTGGCATGCAACAATTCTTCCCACAAGATGCTTCCCACATTAAATAAGCGACCATTCCAGCAAGCCTGAGTCTACGTTCTCTGCATGCCTCAGATTCCCACCTGCTTCCATAATATCTTGCAAATGGATCTTGATCGCCATGCCCCTATGGGTATCCATAGCATCCACAGGGGTGGAGACTCACAAATATAAATACATACATACACTCACAGACTAAGAAACCAGAAATGTCCACAACTGGAAAATGGGACACTGACCAACACAGACAGGTGCGATTTCTTTTTATTATTATTCTGATTTCGAAAAGAGAATGTGGAGAAAGCAAAATTGTCTTTTCAGGGTCTGATTGCCATAACAGGAGGCAATTTGCAAATGTCCTTGCACATCGCGTTGGGTGGTGACTATGGTCATTTTTCATCCATTTATCCATTTCCATCAATTTCATCCATTTCCATCCATTTACATGTGGCTATATATGCTCGCTTGTATTAACTGGGTTTTATTTAATAGGCAACCTGACCCAGTCGATCACTCCAGCTGCAGGTTAAAAATTGTGGGGAAAGTCCTGCTAGACCACACCAAGCGTCCATCTAGTCTAGATTTCTATTTCCAACAGTAGGCAGCTGGATGCTTCTCATGTTTCATTCACAAGGCTGCTTATTCGGTTTCCCCCAGTGTTAATTTCTGCATTATATCTGTGCTTTCACAAGACATAAAAGCACCACTTCTGGAAATCTAGTGGAATACCATGGTAGCTGAGAGTTCATTTCCACATTAACTGCTTCCATTAAATAATAATTAAAAAAACTATCTGTGACCCCATTGACCCAGAAAATTGTGGGAGTAAATGGACAAAATTTGGGGTGGGACACCAGCATTCAGGGGCACTGGTTGGCAGCTTCTTCGTCCTTAGTCTAAGTATTGCCATTGCAGAACTCAGCAGGGAGCAGGATAGGGGCAAAACAAAACTCAGTTGACTCTGTCACCTGTCTGCTCTGCCTGTCATTGGCTCTGTCACCACCTACTGTTGGGCTCTCTTCTATACCAGTGGGTACAAGCAGGGCTGTCAGCTCCTGGGGGCTGAGCCCTTTTGCCCCCCCATATTTTTTGGGTGTAACGGCCTCCACCCCCAATGTCCAGAAAGTGCAGAGGCAAAGTGTGGATTCAAGACAGACAAAAGAAAGCACAATTGTGGAATGCACTCCCACCATACGTAGCGATAGCTACGACTTTTGACGACTGTAACAGAAGATTAGACAAATTCATGGCTACTAGCCACAATGGCAGCATCTTAAAAAGTAGAGACATCACCTTGCTGACAAATGTCAGTATAGTAAAAGCTATGGTTTTCCCAGTAGTGATGTATGGAAGTGAAAGCTGGACCATAAAGAAGGCTGATCGCCAAAGAATTGATGCTTTTGAATTATGGTGATGGAGGAGACTCTTGAGAGTCCCATGGACTGCAAGAAGATCAAACCTCTTCATTCTGAAGGAAATCAGCCCTGAGTGCTCGCTGGAAGAACAGATCCTGAAGCTGAGGCTCCAATACTTTGGCCACCTCATGAGAAGACTCCCTGGAAAAGACCCTGATGTTGGGAAAGATGGAGGGCACAAGGAGAAGGGGATGACAGAGGACGAGATGGTTGGACAGTGTTCTCGAAGCTACCAGCATGAGTTTGACCAAGCTGCGGGAGGCAGTGGAAGACAGGATTGCCTGGCGTGCTCTGGTCCATGGAGTCACGAAGAGTCAGACACGACTAAACGGCTAAACAACAACAGCCATGATGGCTATGTTCTCCCTCTGCTAGGGTTGTAGGGCAACCCTACCTCTGCTGTTGGGAGGTAATATGCCTCTGAATATGGAAATCACAAGTGGAGAGAGGACTGCTTCACTTGCTTATGCACCTGGTTATCTGGTTGCCCACTGAGAGAACAGGCTGTTGAAATAAATGGGCTATTATTATTATTATTATTATTATTATTATTATTATTATTATTATTATTATATTCTTATGGGTTTCTAATGGCGGAACATGGAACAGAGTGTCCTATTATGTTTGCTAGATAGCTAAAATATTTCTCCACAGCATAATTTTCGATGAGATTCCTTACACATGCAAGCCATTATAACCTAAATGTTGTCATGATGGAGTGATGTACACGCTTTATGAACTCACCCTATAGTTGCCGCCAAAATCAACTTGACCTGTACTAAATCACATGCATGTGAAGGGAGCCCTGAGGCTAGTCATAAATTCTTTTTCCAGGTGAGACCTCCTGGTGTCTTTTCAGCTGCACGACCTTGAAATCATTCCCTTTTGTTCACTGTACTTAAAGGCTTTTGCTTTGTTTTGTTGCTATATTATTTTGCACCGCACTTTTTCTCCAAGGAGCTCAGCATATACTGTACATTGATTATGATCTACTGCCAATCTTGCCTCACCTCCATATGCAAACCGGCTTTCCCCTCATCATCAACTCTTCACCTGTGCAATAATATCTCAAGAAGAAAAACAAGCTGTATCCAGAGGCCAGCTTCACACAGCTTGTTAGGTACATAGAAAATTCTCTCAGACCAGGTCTATTGGTTCATCTTAGATCATTGGTCCACCCGCCAGTAGTCTGTAATAATAATAATAATAATAATAATAATAATAATAATAATAATAATAATTTATTTGTACCCCGCCCATCTGGCTGGGTTTCCCCAGCCACTCTGGGCGGCTTCCATAGAAACCAAAAATACACTAAAATATCACAGATTAAAAACTTCCCTGAACAGGACTGCCTTAAGATGTCTTCTGAATGTCAGGTAGTTATTTATCGCTTTGACATCTGATGGGAGGGCGTTCCACAGGGCGGGCGCCACTACCGAAAAGGTACTCCAGAGGTTGTTGATGTGGTCCCAGTGCACTCACCAATTTTCCCAGGGTAACCTCAGAAGCTCTAAGTAAACGTCCCCTCAGATATCCACAATACACAAGAGTCGGTGTGTTCTTCCTGCTCAATTCCTGTTTGTACTGGGTGAGCCTCTCTTTTTTTTAATATATCTTTATTATTTTAAAATAAATACATTTATGAAAAACAGACGTGCATACAAGTAAACAAACATACAATCGAACAAACAAATAACAGAAAAATCAAACAAACCACCACACTATAAGATATAAGAAGATTAATATATTTATCATCATATATACTCCTGGTATTGAACACGATTATAAAATTTATAGAAAAGAAATTTAAAACTGACTTCCTATTAATCTCACTGTACTTTGTCTACCCATTACTTTATACCACACAGTTACATATTTCATTACATTATATATATATTACAGTTATATATATTACATATATGGGTGAGCCTCTCCTACACCGAACATGTCCTTAAACATGTCCACCTTTCAATGGATGCCAGAACTGGACACCCGCTCCTCTATTTGTTCCAAACAAAGGATAGCTGTAAAGAACTCTCTGTGAGTGAGCACAGTCGTGGCTGGTGAAAGTGCCTTTTACCACACTGCCGTGGTGGTCAATGGGGAAGCATTCACAGCAGGCCGGTGAGTTTCTTTGAGGCTGTGATCCCTACCCTCTCACCATGCCATTGATGATTCTCATGGAATCAAATAGGCAATTAGACACAGATGCTTAGCAACAGATTGCCCTGGTTACATGACCACTTGTTGTCATTCGTGGTTCTCCCCCACCCCAACCGACCGCCCCCACCACACCCTTCCATTTTTGGCTGAAAGTAAAACACAGCAATAGGACGCGGGTGGCGCTGTGGGTAAAAGCCTCAGTGCCTAGGACTTGCTGATCGAAAGGTCGGCGGTTCGAATCCCCGCGGCGGGGTGCGCTTCCGTCGCTCGGTCCCAGCGCCTGCCAACCTAGCAGTTCGAAAGCACCCCCGGGTGCAAGTAGATAAATAGGGACCGCTTACTAGCGGGAAGGTAAACGGCATTCCGTGTGCTGCGCTGCCTCGCCAGATGCAGCTTGTCACGCTGGCCACGTGACCCGGAAGTGTCTGCGGACAGCGCTGGCTCCCGGCCTATAGAGTGAGATGAGCGCACAACCCTAGAGTCTGGCAAGACTGGCCCGTACGGGCAGGGGTACCTTTACCTTTACCTTTTACCTAAAACACAGCAATGAAGATGCATTGAAAGCATCCATTAAACTGGCCGCACACCTTCCAGGTGACTGGGAAGAAATAAGGCTTCCTTGGGCATATTTGCAAGGGTGCTGCCCTTTTGTGTAATTCACATGTCACCAGTGTGTGGAGCCTTTTTTTCTGAACCAGGCAATGATTGGTGTGGAGGGAATCCTATCTGGGATCCAGCAGGGCCTTCATTACTAAGAGGAAGAGTGTGGTGGATGTATCAGATGGCAGGTTTGGGTGCAGGTCCAACCCCAGACATTTTCCTGCCTGAGGTGAAAGGCAAGTTGGTACCTGTCTGTGAAGGGCGTTTAAAAAAAAATTAAAATTAATTTAACAATAACAATCAATCCAGAGAATGTGATCAGTATTGGCTGCTGCTTTTTGTCCTCATATTTGCAGCCTAGGACCCTCATACCTACAGGACCGCCTCTCCTGGTATGCCCTGTGGAGGACCTTAAGGTCCATATACATATAACAGAACACCTCTATATAACAGAACACCTCTAGTCATCACATACAGCTCCCAAGTTAAAACAGTACAACGCATCATCAGAGATCTACAACCTCTCCTGGATAATGACAGTTCTCTTTCTCAAGCTCTGGGAGGAAGACCTTTCATTGCCTACAGACAGCCACCCAATCTTAAACAACTCCTAACCCACAATAATACTGCAACCAGACCTAACACGGACGCTGGCACCAGAGCCTGCAATAAACCCAGATGCCAACTTTGCTGCCACATACACCCAGACAACACCATTACTGGCCCCAACAACATCACACATACCATCTCGGGACTATTTAATTGCTCATCGTCTAACATTGTGTATGCCATCAAATGCCAACAGTGTCCTTCAGCTCTCTATATTGGACAAACAGGCCAGACCTTACGCCAAAGAATAAACGGACATAAATCAGACATCAGGAATCACAAGACAGAGAAACCAGTAGGAGAACACTTCAATCTCCCAGGACATTCTATACAAGATCTCAAAGTAGCTGTTTTACTACAAAGGAATTTCAGAAATAGACTGGAAAGAGAAACTGCTGAATTGCAACTTATCACCAAACTTAAAACCATGGAGACACCTGGTCTGAACAAAGACCTTGGATTCTTATCTCATTATACATGACAAAGCCATTTTTCACCTTCTCACCCCTTGCTTTTTCCTGTAAGACCTATTGCAGTCGTTAAGAGTCGTCAACAGGCTCATCACAGCTATCTGCCAATCACCCATTCCCACCACCCTTCTGAGTAATACCCCTCCCCACCTTCTCACTATATAGAAGGGTCTGGAAACTTCTGTTTCGGTGTATCTGAAGAAGTGTGCATGCACACGAAAGCTCATACCAAGAACTAACTTAGTTGGTCTTTAAGGTGCTACTGGAAGGAATTTTTTTTTGTTTTGACTTAAGGTCCATAAATAGCAACACCCTAGAGGTCCCGGGCCCTAAGGAAGTCAGATTAACCTCAACCAGAGCCAGGGCCTTTTCAGCACTGGCTCCGGCCTGGTGGAATGCTCTGTCTCATGAGACCAGGGCCCTGCAGGATCTGATTTCTCTCCGCGGGGCCTGTAAGACAGAGCTGTTCCACCTAGGCCTTTGACTTGGAACCAGCCTGATCCCCTCTCCCTCTTTCCTTTTCCTTCTGTGATGCAACCCCTATTTGGGAACTTCCCTAGCTTTTCTGGCCCACGTAGGACCAGTCTGGATAGTTGGCCTTGGTGAAGATTTGACATTTTCTCCCCCCAAGCAGTTTTTGATCTGGGCTTCCACTGAAATTTTAAGTAGTATTTTAATCTTGTTTTTTAAGTTGCATTTTAATCAATGGTTTTAAACCTGATGTCAGCCGCCCTGAGCCCAGTCTTGGCCAGGGAGGGCAGGGTATAAATAAAATGTAATAAATAATAAATAAATAATATTATTTGCAATTACTTATGTTTCCACCTCATTTGCATTGCATTACTTCCTCTTTTTTTGTTTTTTGTTTTGTTTTGTTTTAATAAATTTTTATTCAAATTTTCACAAATTCACACACAACACAAATAGAAAAAGACAAGATAATAAGACAATATAGAAAAGAAAAATACAAAACATAAAACACATATAAATTCAATTTTTTCTTTCTTATAGCTTATTTTCCCGACTTCCTCATACCTCCCCTTTCTGTATTCTAATTTCTGAATAAATTTTCAGCAAATTCTTCCCATACTTTTAGCTTAATTTTAATATAATTTAGTTTCTTTAAATTTACCCTTGCTGCAATTAACCCCTTATTTTATAATCCAACGTCTTTCTAACATTCATTAATTTTACAATATTTCTTTAAATTTTCTTTAAATTTTCCCCAATCCTCTTCCGTCGTATCCTTTCTCTGGTCTCAGATTCTGCTCGTCATTTCCGCCAGTCCCATGTAGTCAATCACCTTCATCTGCCATTCTTCCACGGTGGGTAGATCTTGCGTCTTCCAGTACTTTGCGATGAGTATTTAACAGCTGTTGTAGCGTACATAAAGAAAGTTCTATCCTTCTTTAACACCATTTGGCCGACTATGCCCAGAAGAAAGGCCTCTGGTTTCTTAGGGAAGGTGTACTTAAGTACCTTTTTCAGTTCATTATAGATCATTTCCCAGAAAGCCTTAATCCTTGGGCACGTCCACCAAAGGTGAAAGAATGTCCCTTCAGTTTCTTTACATTTCCAACATTTATTATCGGGCAGGTGATAAATTTTTGCAAGCTTGACTGGGGTCATGTACCACCTGTAAATCATTTTCATAATATTCTCTCTTAAGGCATTACATGCCGTAAATTTCATACCGGTGGTCCACAACCTTTCCCAGTCATCAAACAAAATGTCATGACCAATGTCCTGTACCCACTTGATCATTGCCGATTTAACCAATTCATCTTGTGTATTCCATTCCAACAGCAAATTATACATTCTTGCTAAATTCTTAGTACTGGGTTCTAGCAGTTCAGTCTCTAATTTTGATTTTTCCACCTGGAATGCATTGCATTACTTCCATGCCAAAATGAATGGGGTGGAATAATGCACAGTGGTACCTTGGGTTACATACGCTTCAGATTACATACGCTTCAGGTTACAGACTCCGCTAACGCAGAAATAGTACCTCAGGTTAAGAACTTTGCTTCAGGTTGAGAACAGAAATCGTGCAGCAGTGGCGCAGCAGCAGCGGGAGGCCCCATTAGCTAAAGTGGTGCTTCAGGTTAAGAACAGTTTCAGGTTAAGAACGGACCTCCAGAATGAATTAAGTACTTAACCCAAGGTACCACTGTAATGGCAATGTAGTTTACTTAATTTGCACCATTAATTGCACATATAATTTTGCCACAGCAGAGAGCAAGATGAAGAACGTGTCTTTTGGCAGAAGAACTGTAGCAGAATAGCAACATGGCTGCATGCGACAAATACAGGCTTAAACAGATGCCTTCTTACATTGCTAAACTGGAGTACATTGAAGAGGTTCTTTTCTTGCTTGAAGAGGTATGGTTCCTGTAGGCATGCGGAATGTTCAGCACAGAGAGAAGAACAAGCAGCAGCCCTGGAAAATGTATGGGCAGAAGGGAAGGGAACTCGCAAACCCAGGATCATCTAGGCACAAGCTTTATCATCAAAGGATGCAATGGGAGGGGAAGTATTCTAAATGAAAAATAAAATAAAAGCTCTGAAGTTGCTTCCACATACCCTGAGAATCCCTAGATGCTTCTTAGATGCGTTTTAGGGACACTTGGGTTGGCCGAGGCTCTGAAGAACTGAATGGGCAAACAGCCAATTCACAGGGACCTGGCCTTGATGCTTGTAGGAAATGCAACCAACTCTGTGGACCTTTTGCCCTTTTCTTCTACAGAGTGCTTTGTGTGGCTTTCTGAAGCTGCTAAGTGAATTCCAGATGTGTTTCATTACAGTTCAAATGGGGGGATCTGTGCATTTGGAGCGGGGCTGTATGCATTACATCTGATGGGTGCTTATAAGCTCTGATTTGCAGGCTCATGGTGCGTATCAGATCTGTTTGTGCAGCTAATGCGTAACACCCTTTGAACAGAATTCAGTGCTTGTCTTTGGCATAGAGGGCTTTGTATGGAGGATTTGGAAATGTTCATAGTGGATCCAGCAGCAACCTTTGTTCATTACACCTGAGCTCTGAATTCCGTACTCCTTGTCCAATGATGGACAAACAGGACTCTGTAAAGCTAAGCAGGGGTGATGAACTGTGGCCTTCCAGATATTGTTGGATTCCAGCTCTACTCAACTCCTGCAAACAGGGATCCGGGATGTTGGGAGAGGCAGCCACCTGCTGTAAACGGAGACTCCCCAGCTTAGCTTTCTGGAGAAGGAGCTAAGATCTTGCAAGGTTGCCTTGCAAGCCCACTAAATCCAAGCCGAACTATCAGCTGAGGTTTAGCAGCTTATCTCAAGTCAGTCGCAAAGAAGCCAAGGCCTTGCTTTGATCTTGCAATACAGTTTTGTGAGGCTTATTTTAATTAGCTTGCACAGAAACTGTCTTGCAAAATCCTTTCCTTTGATCTGGCACACTCAGGTTTTGGAAAGTTTTATTGTCAATTACATTGTTTAGGAACTTTTTATGGGGGCGAAAATGATGAGAAATAAAGGGGAAATCAGATTAGATGTTAGAGCAGGAAGGAAAAGGGGGAGGGGGAGACACCCTGAAAATAGGGCTGCCTTATAAAAGCCCAGGCGATCTCAGGTCTAGCAACCAGGGCCAGCATAACCATAGAAGCATGCTAGTCACTGCCTAGGGTGCCAATTTTTCAGGGGTGCTTGAAATTGGAGAAAGGAGGGCCACTTGCTGAACTTTGAGAGGAGGTCACAATACTCATGCAATGTTATAATGTTAGGCTTGTTTATCTGGAGGTAAGCCCTACAGAGTTCAATGGGGCTTACTCACAAATAAGCATGCATAGGATTGCAGCCTTAGAAGCTCATTAATAATCACAGTGAGAGAACAAAGAACACCTTTCCTAGAAATGGCAGTGCTCCTAATTAAGGTTCACACCCCGTTGTGCTCCTATTAATCTACGTCACTCCTATATTTTGTAATCTGAGCTTGTAACCTCTGTGCTTTCTGTGCTTTCTGTTCTGCCACTTTCTGAGCTCTCTGTGACTTTGGAGAAGGGGGGTGAATGCTGTCCAGAGATTGTGAATCTGTTAACCCTCTCTCTTCCAGTGTTTCTTCTCCTAGCTGTTCCCCATCCAGTACTTCCCAGCTTCTGCCTTCTGAACTATGTCCCTCTGCAAACCACTGTTCTAAATCTATACAGTGGTACCTTGGGTTACATACGCTTCAGGTTACAGACTCCGCTAACCCAGAAATATTACCTCGGGTTTGTTTCAGGATGAGAACAGAAATCGTGCAGCGGCAGCAAAGCGGCAGCAGGAAGCCCCATTAGCTAAAGTGTTGCATCAGGTTAAGAACAGTTTCAGGTTAAGTACGGACCTCCGGAATGAATTAAGTTCTTAACCCGAGGTACCACTGTACTGTCCTCCTGCTTCTGGGAAGATTCAGGATCCAGATCAGGAGCAGGGGGAGGCTCCCACCATTCCTCCTCAGAGCAGACATCCTCAGCACGGACCCTGACACTGGCTTACAAACCTCTAACAAAGAGAGTCTTCCACCTTCAAGGGCAGTCTGTTCTGCCATCGAACAGCACACAGGAAGCTGCCTTTTAAGGAGTCAGATCATTGGTGCATCTGACTCAGTGTTGTCAGCACTGACTGGCAGTGGCTCTCCAGGGTTTCAGAAAAGTGTGTTCTCCAGGCGTACCTGAAGTGCCAGGGCTTGGACCCAGGGCATTCTGTATACAAAAGCATGTGCCCTGTTGCTGCAGGTCTTGAATAAGCGGGCTGCATCTGGGGATACAAATCATCCTCTAATCTGATTGATTCCCAGCCAATTTACTTTCCCATGGCCTTTGAACTTCAGCCTCGGCGTACCAAAGGAGGGCACTGCCTATGTCCTCTTAGCTGCAACATTTGTGCAAGCCAGCCATTTCCTTTAAAAGCACTGCCATTTGCCCTAAGAACATGGATGTGTTGCTTTTCAAAACAAATAATACAAGCCACTCATTGTCAGAAATGCCAAAACAATCTCACCATAGCTTCTCTTCCACCTCCAGCCACCCTCCTTTGCACTTGAACATATACTGGATGTTATTTCTTTCCTGCAGTTGGTAAGGAGAGAGGAGGAGGGAGGGAGGGAGGGAGGGAGGAGAGTCTCCGCACATCTGTTTCACATCTAACCTGGAACCAAGCTTCAACACACTGCTTCTCTTTCCTCTACTGTATATTGATTCAATTACCATCCATGGCTGGTGCAAGAGATTGGCGTTGTACAACGCCGACACAAAAGCCATCGTGTTTGGCCATGCCAGAGTCCTGAATTAATTAGAGCACAAACCACTTCAGTCAGGAAGGTTTGCTCTGGTGGGAGAGGGGTAAAACCTTGACGGAAGAAAAGTGGGTGAGACTGAATTGGGGGAACCACCTTGGGTGCATCTCTCAAGCTTGAATATTTTGCTCCTTGCAATCCGTGATTCTCTCTGACCACCATGTCAACTTAACCTGATAAAGAAGATTGTATGTGCTGATGGGAGCCTGGGTGGGAATGTCCATCAAACTGGATTTGGGCAGAGATCCTGTGGAAATGGTTCTGTTGATTAGGGACCATATTGTTCTTTGCACAGATCCCCTATCATTTGGACCCAATTCATTTCAGGGATTCAGGATGTGCAAATGGCACGGACTGGCATCTCATTTAAAGGGTTCTCAACCTGGTAGCTTTTGAGGTCTTCCTGATGATTATCTTTGAACCAGACTTGGACTGTCCTTCAAAGAGAGGACTCTTCTCCATCAGCCATTTAAATAAAGGTAAAGGGACCCCTGACCGTTAGGTCCAGTTGTGACTGACTCTAGAGTTGCAGTGCTCATCATGCTTTATTGGCTGAGGGAGCTGGCGTACAGCTTCCTGGTCATGTGGCCAGCATGACTAAGCCACTTCTGGCGAACCAGAGCAGCGCACGGAAACGCCGTTTACCTTCCCGCCGGAGTGGTACCTATTTATCTACTTGTACTTTGATGTGCTTTCGAACTGCTAGGTTGGCAGGAACAGGGACCGAGCAACGGGAGCTCACCCCATCATGGGGATTCAAACCGCCGACCTTCTGATCAGCAAGTCCTAGGCTCTGTGGTTTAACCCACAGCGCCACCCGCGTCCCATGCCATTTAAATAGATGCTTTCAAAGTATGGCCAAGAGCCAGCTTCACCCACGCACCAGTGAAGCTTCACCCATGCTAACAAGTAAAATAAAAGAGTGAGAAGATCAAGTATATAAAGAGGAGTGGAAAAACTTTGTGGAGTATCTGGAAAATAATTGTAAACAAGTGAAAACGCTAGATATATATAAAACTTTAAATACTGGTGCCAGAGGGCTATACTAAATGGAATGCCATTCACACAATTAGCAAAGGTGTGGATGGCTTTTAAAAAGCCAATTGCACCCTAACATGGAAAGCAGAGCGGACTTTAACCATTTGACCTCCCGTTGCACTCACCTACTACTATTTGCTTTGTTGTTTGGTCGTTTACTCATGTCCAACTCTTCGTGACCCCATGGACCAGAGCACGCCAGGCACTCCTGTCTTCCACTGCCTCCCGCAGTTTGGTCAAACTCATCCTGGTAGCTTCAAGAACACTGTCCAACCATCTCGTCCTCTGTCGTCCCCTTCTCCTTGTGCCCTCCATCTTTCCCAACATCAGGGTCTTTCCAGGAAGTCTTCTCTTCTCAGGAGGTGGCCAAAGTATTGGAGCCTCAGCTTCAGGATCTGTCCTTCCAGTGAGCACTCAGGGCTGATTTCCTTCAGAATGGATAGGTTTGATCTTCTTGCAGTCCATGGGACTCTCAAGAGTCTCCTCCAGCACCATAATTCAAAAGCATCAATTCTTCGGCGATCAGCCTTCTTTATGGTCCAGCTCTCACTTCCATACAACACTTCTGGGAAAACCATAGCTTTAACTATACGGACCTTTGTTGGCAAGGTGATGTCTCTGCATTTTAAGATGCTGTCTAGCAAATGGGACTATTTGCTGCTGACACACAAACACTACAGGCAGATAAAATGGCATATCAGTTTGGGCACTAGAGATTAAAAAACCATCACCGCTTCTATATCTGTGCTCAGAGCTTTCTCTACATTTTTGCATGGATTGGAAAATTTCACCCATCCAAACATGGGCTCTATTGATGAACCTCAGAAAATATTCTCACCAACAGCTAGTTACCAGAAATGTTTCTCTTTTGCCTGGAATATCTGCACAATAGATTTAACTGAGCTCTGTGGCAGAAAGTCATTTGAGCTTGGAATCGACCTTTGGGGTTTTATAAAATGACAGACACAATTACAGCAGATGGAAACTAGCAGAGGGCATCTCGTTTTGCCTGTGTGTTCTTAGTGTGGCTATTCAAACCAGACCCAAGAGCTGGTAACCATTTAGAATAGCTGGCAGTGGGTCAGGCTGCCGAGAGAAATTTGATTCACTTCACGTTTAAAGGCCAGCCTGCCTGATTCACACTTTCTGAAACAATATGCAAACGGAAGCAGAGCCATATTTTTCTCCCCACTACAGATGGTCACTGTCTGCAGTTGAGCTAATGCACTCATCTCAGCTAATCTCTTCCAGTAGACACTCCCCTCTTCTGCTTTGATGGTGAGGCTGGAGGTGAGGCTGGCCCAAGGTTGCTGGACCATGGACAGCACCAAGTGAGTAACTTGCTCCAACAAAGTTTGGGCTCAGACTAAAGCCTTTTATGCCTCTGTCTCAAAACTACCTCTCCCCACCCCTTGAGAGAACATGTCTATAAGAACCAGTCTGAAGATGGGCAGTCCTCCTTCATTCCACAGCGCCCTTTCCTGGTGCACTGCTGGCACTGCTGAACTGGTGATGTGTGGTGGGAGGCATCTAGATTCTTCCAGGTCAGGGAAAGTGTCTGTGAGGGGCCAGGCCCCATAGAGCCTGGTGGTCTGGAGGGTCCCTCTGGGAGTGCAGGTGCAGTGGCTTCCTTATCTTCTGCAGTCAGCTCTGAACCCAGGCCCAGACTCTTCATCTGGGGCCCCTGAATCCTCTGACTCTGTTTCTAGATGACTGCTGGATATTGGGGTCAGGACACCCTCCAAGCTAGAATTATCTGCCAAGGAGATCTCATGGTCCCTGAATCCAACAGAAGCAGCCACTGTAGGAGGGATATGTGTCGCTCAAAACCATAGATGAGCAGCTTAGAGCTTTAATCACTATCTAAAGCAGCACTACAACACACAGTTTCACACTATGGCACCGTACCTTGAAATTCTTTGCAACATAACATGAGTGGCAGGCCTCTTGTGGTCTGTTTAGGCATATAAATCATCAGTTGAGGCTTTGGGTTTCATTGACAAACCTAGACAGCATCTTAAAAAGCAGAGACATCACCTTGCCAACAAAGGTCTGTATAGTTAAAGCTATGCTTTTCCCAGTAGTGGTGTATGGAAGTGAGAGCTGGACCATAAAGAAGGCTGGTCGCCAAAGAATTGATGTTTTGAATTATGGTGCTGGAGGAGACTCATGAGAGTCCCATGGACTGCAAGGAGATCAAACCTATCCATTCTGAAGGAAATCAGCCCTGAGTGCTCACTGGAAGGACAGAACCTGAAGCTGAGGCTCATGAGAAGAGAAGACTCCCTGGAAAGACCCTGATGTTGGGAAAGATTGAGGGCACAAGGAGAAGGGGACGACAGAGGACGAGATGGTTGGACAGTGTTCTCGAAGCTACCAGCATGAGTTTGACCAAACTGCGGGAGGCAGTGGAAGAAAGGATTGCCTGGCGTGCTCTGGTCCATGGGGTCATGAAGAGTTGGACACGACTGAATGACTAAACAACAACAACAAAAGAGCAGCTCAATCTCCCCTTGGGAGCAGTCTGCAGTCCTGTAGTACCTGGATCTGACTAGCTGCCTGCTTTCTGACACCTGTTCTTTGCTGCTGTTGCTCATTGCCTTCTACTCCAGGTTGATTCCCCTTGGATCTTGCCTGCCATCCTACAGGCTCCTGGCCCAGTAAGATTTGCCTAAGGTGTATTCCACTTTTCAAAGACCAGTCCTACTGGGCTACTGGGAAAGCGGTAGAGTCAGCCACACCGGGGTCTTGATGTTATTGAAAGATCATGAGATCACCACCTTCTGTGGACCACACAATGAATCTGTGCACAGCCAGGTCAAGTAGAAGAACCATGGTTCAATGGTAGAGCATCTGTTTTACATGCAAAAGGTCCCAGGTTCAGTCTCCAGCGTCAACTCCCTGGAGAGCCACTGCCATTCATTGCAGATAATTCTGAACTAGATGCCTCCATATCATGCAGTTTCCTGTGTTCCCTGAACTAGCAGTTCCTTGCCATATGAACTGTGTGGCTTCCAAGGTATAAGTCTACTCAAATAATACACTTAAATCCTCCATCGGGGTGTGCCCTTACAGGCAAAGCTCCCAGGCAATTTAATGTAAAACTAGCTGCGCTAAAACAGGAGAAGCTGGTGCCAGGAAAATAACAGGTACCTGATGCAGATCTATGAGAAGTTTGCTTGATATGAACAGGCGCCCCTTAACGTCTATCTCAAGCTAACAGAAGCAGACAAAACCGCACAAATGTAAATTTTCTAACTAGCAAATCAAGTGCGAATATAAACCATGGAACAAAACCTTGGCACAAAGCTCCCAATCCCCTGGAAGAGGAAATATCCTTCCCTTGGGCAGTCTGGTATGTAGCTCTATAGTGATGATAGATTGTGAAACCGTGTGGCTCAAAATGTTGAGGCTTAAATCTTCTGTTGCATTGGGCAGACCACATTAGAATAAATAATTCTTTAATGCGTTTCAGATGTGAAGGCAAGGAGGACTCAACAGGAATAACTGGAATGGGTTTCCCGCCCCCGCCCCCATTACTTAAGAATAAAATTGATGTGTTGTCCCCACTTGAGGTTTTTGAAGTACATATGAGGAAATTGGACCGGGTGAGGGCATAGGGACGCATTGGAAAATGCACTGGTGGCTTTGAGGCAGGTACAAACATGGTATGTGATGGGGTCCACCAAAGGGTACTGGATCTAATGGGTGCAAGCTATAGAAAGGTAGAATGCTCAGTGGAACATCTCAATAATAATAATTTAATAATTTATTATTTATACCCCACCCTTCTGGCTGAGTTTCCCCAGCCACTCTGGGCAGCTTCCAATAGAATATTAAAAATACGATAAAGCATCAAACATTAAAAACTTCCCTAAACATGGCTGCCTTCAGATGTCTTCTAAAAGTCAGAGAGTTGCTTATTCCCTTGACATCTGATGGGAGAGCGTTCCACAGGGCAGGAGCCACTACCAAGAAATCCCTCTGCCTGGTTTCCTGTAACCTCACTTCTCGCAGTGAGGAGACCGCCAAAAGACCCTCGGAGCTGGACCTCAGTGTCCGGGCTGAATGATGCGGGTGGGGACGCTCCTTCATAAGAGCAGATCCACAGTGAAAGAAATAACCTGGAAGAAGGGCTGAGCCTCACCAGAGATCTTGGCCTGAAGGGTTCTGGATTTTTTACAAACGTTATTTTAAACATCTTTACCAATCCATTGTATATCATTTTCCAGTAAACTTTAACCTTACGATAAGACCACCATATATGATAAAAAGAACCTTCTTTCTCTTTACGGTTCCAACACATTTGATTTTGATTTATACAATTTACTTGGTGTGAGATACCATCGATATAACAATTTCACATAATTTTCTCTTAAACCATAGCATGCTGTGAATTTTATGTCCGTATTCCACAATCATTCCCATGCTTCCATATCTATATTATAACCAATATCTATTGCCCAATGTATCACTGAGGATTTTATTCAACTGTGAGGGCTGTCATGATGAGCTATACCTGGTCAAAACCTACACTAAACCACTAGCTGCCTGGTACTTACTTTAATCTATTACATTTATATTCCTCCTTTCCTCCAGGAAGCTCAAAGTGACATACATGGTTCTACTTTGCCCAATTTTATCCTCAAAACAACCTTATGAGGTAGGTTAGTCTTGAGAGACATGTGACTGGCCTAAGGTCACCCAGAAAACACCCTGGTTGAGTGAAGATCTGAACCCTTGTCTCCTAGGTGTTAGCCCAACACTCTAACCACTAGACCACACTGCTGTCGCTTTTGTCACCAAGCAAATTCCATTTTTAATGTCCCCAGGATTTTTAGGCCTGTTGGTTGCTTTTAAATAAGTGGATTTCTAACATTCTGCTGAACTCTTGTGTTCAGGTTTTCATTATTTGCACTTTAATCGTAAACACTTCCATATATTGAAGAGCAGTATTAAAATGTTGATACTAAATTTACCTTTTCCTATTATGCAAGCGGAAGCTGAAACTCTCAGGATATGAGTATCGCAAATGGCTGTGGAAAAGCTGTACTTATAAGCCCAAATAAATCACATTATTTGTTGCTCTGGCACACTGCTAATGAACACCTGCCTAGCCCATTTGCTGATCATATGCGCCGATGAAATTTAGCACATTATGGAAAGCATGTTTGTTTCCAGTGTGTGGGGAGGGTTGGGGGGTGAAGCTACATTGGTCGGATGGTGCAACGGCGTTGATTAACGTTGTTACCACATCTTGACAAGGTTATTACATCCTGTGGTGGAAGGCTTGGGCCAATCACCCGTTTCACTTTTGCACATGTCGCACAGATGTTGCCAAAAAGACAGTCAAAGCGGAATCATTGTTCAAAAGTCCACCATGGAAGCATGAAACTGTTTATAGACCTAGGAACATTTACTAGTCTCAGAATTAATAATGTGCATTTATGACCTCATTTGAAGACCAGGTGAATTTCAGTACAGTGGCTTAGGACACAAGTTACATGTACGTAAAAAAAGGGGGGGTTATGGAACACATCTGTGGAATAATATTAATTTCCTTGTGGGTTATTTTCAAGCCATTTTGCCCACTTAACTTTTCTTTTGAAAACTGATTAATAAGATTTTAACAACATCCAGATTTCTTTTTTTAAAAAATCCAGAACTGTTTTAATTAGATTTTTTCCCCCTCTTCCCCTATGAATATTTACAAGAGTCAGCCCAACAATGGATCCCAGAATGTGTCCCAGAGTATGGTCTGAAGGCATACGAGGCCACTACTTTGCTGAAGCTAAGGAGGTCTTGTTCTGGTCAGTGCCTGGATGGGGGACCACCTAAGAACCAGATGCACATCAAGGTGGGTTCCATTTTAGAAGAAAAATGTAAGTAGATAGATAGATAGACAGATAGACAAAAATAGAATGTGCAGGGCAAATCCACACCATACATTCATAGCACATCCAACACATATTTGAAGTATGTTACTAGCAGTCACGAAATTAAAAGATGCCTGCTTCTTGGGGGAAAAAGCAATAACAAACCTAGACAGCATCTTAAAAAGCAGAGACATCACCTTGCCAACATAGTTAAAGCTATGGTTTTCCCAGTAGTGATGTATGGAAGTGAGAGCTGGACCATAAAGAAGGCTGATCGCCAAAGAATTGATGCTTTTGAATTATAGTGCTGGAGGAGACTTTTGAGAGTCCCATGGACTGCAAGAAGATCAAACCTATCCATTCTAAAGGAAATCAGTCCTGAGTGCTCACTGGAAGGACAGATCGTGAAGCTGAGGCTCCAATATTTTGGCCACCTCATGAGAAGAGAAGACTCCCTGGAAAAGACCCTGGTGCTGGGAAAGATGGAGGGCACAAGGAGAAGGGGATGACAGAGGACAAGATAGCTGGACAGTGTTCTCGAAGCTACCAGCATGAGTTTGATGAAACTGCGGGAGGCAGTGGAAGACAGGAATGCCTGGCGTGCTCTGGTCCATGGGGTCACGAAGAGTCAGACACAACTAAACGACTAAACAACAACTTTGCCTAAATAAGTCATGTGTCTCAATAAATAAATAAATGTAGAGACTGGGATTTAAGATTGGGGGGAAATGAGAAGACAAGAGAAGCCAAAACTGACAGTTTCATTCATCATTCACCAGAGTCCCATGCATAGCCCACATCTATTTATGGGCAGGTCAAAGACAGAGCCATGTTCAGATCAGGGAGGACAACATGGTACTCTGCAACTTTGGATGGCTTGCCATGTGAAGAGTGAGTGCTCATCTCTGAAGGCTTCTAGCTCCAGTCTTTCAGATGCCACCGTTTGCCTCCCAAAATCTGACAGACAAGCAATATATGAAAGTGACTGGACATCCCAGGCCCCCTAGTTAAGCCAGGGGGACCACCTCCTTGGAGATGAACATTTGGAGCAGCCTTTCTCAACCTGTGAGTCCTCAGATGTTGCTGAACTACAACTTCCATCACCCCTAGCTAGCAAGGCCAGAGCTCAGGGATGATGGGAGTTGTAGTCCAACAACATCTGGGCACCCACAGGTTGAGAACCGCTGATTTGGAGAGTCATGAGAAGATGGGCACTTCAAAGCTCACACACAGCTGCAGAAAGGATGTTTACAAGCTCAAGCCAACTAAGGTCATGGACACCTGCTAGAGGGAGAAAATGGCATTAGCCCAAACAGAGAACCTAGTGAGACTTCCCTGCTGTGCTTACAAAGTCACATAATGTTCCTCTTTCTGATCGTTCGTGTAAAATTAACATCACACTGGCTTATGTCCGCTCGTAAGAAATCCTATAATATGCTTGTCTCTGGAACACCCATTCTGAGCGAAGACCAACACATTGTCGGGCCTCTTTTATTGTCAGAGGTGTTTGAGTTGGACTCAGATAAATGCTTATTTACAAGGGGACCTCCATCGATGGCATCTCACATGTGATGCTATAAAGAATTATATTGTTCACTCACGTTATATACCGTGGATTTGAACTTATCTAGCACAGCATCCTTGTTGCGATGCTGCAGCTTGTTTTCCTGGAGACATGAGGCAAACATCAATAGTCTAGCACAGTCTTTAGCATATATCAGCTGACCTCATTGCCTTGAGATGAAGCGAAGGTTTGTGAGAGAGGGAAGGGTCTTGTAGGACCAGATTTAGGTTTGATGAGGCCCTAAGCTACTGAAGTTAATGGGGCCCTTTATATGTCCAGCTGTCCTTTGTCAACAACAAATTGTTGCTGTTTTTTGTGTGTTGAATATATGCTATACGGTAATTTATGGAGCTAAAAGGTATCTAGAGCCATTTGCACATAACAAAATATGTATTTTATCAAACTAATTGTTGAACTGAAATACAACTAAGTAGAAGTGTATTAATAGTGATAGTGATATTTTAGGGAGCAGGCTAGCAGGCGGGGCCCATTACTTACATCATAGGAACCTACATAACACAAAACACTGTTGCTGTATGTAGGTTTTATTCTATTTGTTTTTTATCTTATATTTTGGAAATGTACATGCAGGTTTTTTTCCCTTTAATTTTTTTAGGGGGGCCCAAGAGAGTGGGGCCCTAAGCTATAGCTTGTTTAGCTTATAAGTAAATCCGGCACTGGGTTATTGGAATTCATGCCAACACAAAATTAGAATGGGTCTCTGAAAAAGGCACTTTCTTCTCTTCCACTAGAGCTCATATCCTCCAAGAGTCCTGCCTCACCACGCACCCTACACCATCCTAGTAAATGGCAATGATGTTGCCGTCAGGGGGGACTTCTAGCAGGGGTGCCAACTTGAATAAGATATCAATTGCAAGACGTGGCAGATCTACGCAATTTGAATAGCAATGCCCATCAATTTTGGGGGGTTCCAGCCACCTCAGATATTTTATGGGGACGGGGGCGAATGGACCTCAGCATCTAGGAATTGGCTCCTATGATTCCCAGACAGTCTCAACCACTACACCTAATTGCTTAAACCAGCGGCTCTCAACCTGGGGGTCCCCAGATGTTGTTGGACTACAACTCCCATCTCCCCTGAGCTCTGGCCTTGCTAGCTAAGGATGATGGGAGTTGTAGTCCAACAACATCTGGGGACCCACAGGTTGAGAACCGCTGGCTTAAACTCTATGTCCCTGCACACTTCCAGCCTTCCTGCTTTAAAAACTCTTGATCCATTTTGCTCAGAGACTGGAAGCAGCAGGGGCGTAGCTTGAGGGGGGAGTCAGGGGAGTGGAGTCCCAGGCACACATTTTAAAGGGGGGTGATCCTTGCCTCACCCTGCCTGCCACCAGGGGTCTCTGAGCCCATGAGCCTGGTCTGGCCTCTTTATTTTCCCCCCATATAATTTTTACTGATTTTCAAATGTTAACAATTATATAGTACCATAACATAACAACCATTATCTCATTTGCTCTGCAGAGCATATGACTTCCCTCCATCCTTTTTCTGGTTTCTTTCTGTTACATTTTATTTTGCACATTTGTAACATCTCCATCCTATATTTATCTTAACTTGTCTCAGCACTCCCATTTATCTTAAAGAGAATGTTAATTCTTCTCACCAAGTGAGTCTTATCTCAGTCCTGCTAGTGTCTTTAGTAAAGGTAAAGGGACCCCTGACCGTTAGGTCCAGTCGAGGACTCATCTCGCTTTATTGGCCGAGGGAGCTGGCGTACAGCTTTCGGGTCATGTGGCCAGCATGACTAAGCCACTTCTGGTGAACCAGAGCAGCACACAGAAATGCCGTTTACCTTCCCCCTGGAGCGGTACCTATTTATCTACTTTGACATGTTTTCGAACTGCTAGGTTGGCAGGAGCAGGGACTAAGCAACAGGAGCTCACCCCATCGTGGGGATTCAAACCACCAACCTTCTGATCAGCAAGCCTTAGGCTCTGTGGTTTAGACCACAGCGCCACCCACGTCTTTATATGTGTACAATAAGTCTCTAAATATAGCATAAATTTAGTCCATAATTTCTGGAACGCTTGGTCACACTGGTTCCGGATCCATCCAGTCAGCCTTTCCATTTCCGCATATTCCATAACCTTCATCTGCCATTCTTCTATTGTTCCTGCTGTTTCCATTTTGGGGCTAGCAAAATTCGTGCCGCCATTGTAGCATACATAAACAATTTCTGATCTATTTTTGGTATTTGCTCTCCAACCATCCCTAACAGAAATGCTTCAGGACTCTTTGGAAAGGTGTACCTGAACATTCTTTTCAACTCATTTTATATATAATTCCAAAAGACTTTAACCTTGTCACAGGTCCACCACATATGGTTAAAAAATCACCATCTTTAACATAGGCCGGTCTGGCCTTGTAGCCACATCCCCAGCCCTCTTGCTGAATGGCCACGTGGCCAGCATCAGGGGGGATTTGCCTGCCAAAGGTGAAGTCGGCTGGCCGGTCTCCTCTCTGCAAAGATGGACAGGGGCGCAGTGCAACCCCTCTTGCTTCCAGGGCTGAGCTAGTGCGTGGATTCTGTGAACCCCCAGGCCCTGTGCATGAATGCCCAACAGCGTTGGCAGTGAGGGCTGGCCTGCCACAGTGTGTTCTGTTGACCCGGCGTGCTCTGCCATTGCCCATGCCACTGGTAAGCAAGGGTGTGTAGATCAAGGGCAGATCTGTGGGTTACAGTGGTACCTCTGGATGTGAACAGGATTCGTTCCGGAGCCCCGTTCGCATCCTGAAGCGAACGCAACCCACGTCTGTGCGTGTGCGGGTCGCGAATCGCCACTTCTGCGCATGACATCATTTTGAGTGTCTGCACATGCGTGAGCGGTGAAACCCAGAAGTAATGCATTCCGTTACTTCTGGGTCGCCACGGAGCGCAACCCGAAAATACTCAGCCCGAAGCTACTTCAACCTGAGGTATGACTGTATTTGCATTAGATAGGCTTGGATTTCTGGTTCCCAATTGTTTAATAATCATGGCGACCGAATGATTCTCTCCCCAGCCTCCAAATTAGGCTGCTGAAATGAATAGGGTTTGTGGAGCATGCAGAAGGCTTGTGAGCTCAGCTCAGTTTTGATACTCAAAACAAACCCCTGGGTTCAGCAGCTGCTCAGAGCGAGACACCATGTTCTTTCACTCTTAAGTGTTTGCGCCACTTAACTGACTCTGGTTAAACCTTTTGGCCATTGCCGTGTAGCCTGTGAGTAGTAATTCATGCAGAGAGCAACAGATCATTGCTGTTTTCTTTTCATGTTGCTTTTGACACGTTAGAACCCAAATGACCTTTCGGCTTCCTACTGTCTTAACGCAAACCGCAGACCCCACAGCAAGGGGCACTCTCATGTTATCACCTTATCATTTGTCACTAGCAGATTAGGCTCCCAAGTTGACCTTGGTTTATCGGGGTCTCGGGCACACTTGGTCTCAGCTAAGCCCCGAGACTGTTTATATAGTAATTATAGCTTGGCCAGTTAATTGAGAACACCTCTCCTCCCAGCCAATCAATCACAAAGGAGGTTTGTTTGTTTCTCCCTCCCTCCTCTGAGAATGGGAAGTTTTACATTTGCCCTTTGTAAAGGTGAGGGAGGGAGAAAGGAAATCAGCAGACATATTGAATTTGCAGAAGAGAGTTTGACTTGGTGTGTTTCTTCCACAGTTATAAAGCATCCAGTCATTCATCATTAAAGAGGGAGAGAATCAGATGTCATCTAACTAAGGTCTCGATCACACCATTCATTTAAAGCTCTATTGTTCTACTTTAAACAGCCATGCCTTCCTGTGAAGAATAATGGGAAGTGTCGTTTGTTAAGGGCTACAGTTCCCAGAGTTCCCTGAGAAGAGGAATTGGTTGTTAAACTACTCTGAGAATTTTCTATAACTGGAAGACAGTGGGAGAGGCTGAAAGGGAGGGTCTTGGTGATGAATGAGTATGACACAGGACAACTTCCATCAAATCTCCCAACTCCCCCCATTGTTTCCTTCATAGCTGGAGGAGGACCATAGCTCAATGATAGATCAGCTCCCTTAGAAGCATAGAATTGTAGAGGTGGAAAGGACCCAATGTCAGTACAGTGGTACCTCGGGTTACATACGCTTCAGGTTACATACACTTCAGGTTACAGACTCCGCTAACCCAGAAATAGTGCTTCAGGTTAAGAACTTTGCTTCAGGATGAGAACAGAAATCATGCTCCGGCGGCGCGGCAGCAGCAGGAGACCCCATTAACTAAAGTGGTGCTTCAGGTTAAGAACAGTTTCAGTTTAAGTACAGACCTCCAGAACAAATTGAGTACTTAACCCGAGGTACCACTGTACACCTTTCAACCGATGTCAGCGACTGGGCTCAATAACTGGTTCTGCCCCTACTGGGCTAGGCAACTGGAGCACTTTCAGAGACCTTCCA
This sequence comes from Podarcis melisellensis, assembly GCF_964234715.1. Taxonomy (NCBI): domain Eukaryota; kingdom Metazoa; phylum Chordata; class Lepidosauria; order Squamata; family Lacertidae; genus Podarcis; species Podarcis melisellensis. The sequence continues at coordinate 14,554,315 of NC_138539.1, read as the reverse complement.
GTTCTGGAAAGCAGGTCCCAGTGCACTGGACCCACAACTGTGCATCGTGAGCACCAGACTTATGCAAAGTATAAATAACGCGGAAGCCAGCTGTGAAGCATAACTCCTTTTATTTCTAATCACTACTACAAACTAATGAACTACTGGCTTGCATGAATGTAACATCTCCCACTCAGCCATTTAGTCAATGCATAGACAAGACTCTCTTCACACACAGAGTCAGGCAGTCAGTCAGGGGGCAGAAGAGTAGAAGAACAGTTTCTGCCCCTTCCTTTTTCAAAACATCAGATCAGGAGATTCTGTCAATGGGAGGGGTGAAAATATCAACACCCAAGGGTCATGTAGTCGAACCACCTGCAATGCAGGAATCTCAACTCACGGTCCCCCATCCAATTTGAAACCATACCGGCCTCTGCTTAGCTTTGCAAATGCGCTAGTAGGGTTGTTGTTTTTCTCCCAGGTTCAATCTTTGGTACCTCAAGGTAGAGCTGGGAGAAAACACCTCCCTGAAACCCTGACATGCTGATGCCAGTCAGTGTAGACACCAGTGGGCTGGGGAGATGGTCTCAGAATAAGACAGCATCTGTGTTTCTTATGGAGCAGTCGGTGAGGTGGGGTGCTTGGGTTCCATTTGACTGTAGCAGTAGCAGTGGGTGAGAGCTTAACCCACAGTTTAAGTCACACACACACACATATCACACAACACTGTTTCCATTATTTGAATCCCCATCTCCTCCTATGGAATGGGTGGAGGTAGGAGTATGGTGTAATGCAGGTCTACTAGCAACTTTGGAAGGGGATGGGATTTAAATCACAGAAACAGTCAGGGCTGAAAGAGTTACCTCTCCCCAGCATCCCTGTTCCATTCAAAGTTAGAGGCTGCCAAGGCTGCTTTGAAGTAGAGAAAAAAGAAGGCAGGCAAATCCAATTGTGGATCTTCTGAGTCACATCTGTTTTGGCCCTTAGTTTCAGTTACACTTTAAGTATTTCTTATAATCCAAAATAAATCTAGTCTTCCATAAACATATTAGATAAAACAAGCCTCTTAGTTCAATGACCAGAATTGTGCTGAAAAAGGAAGGTTTTGCAATGTTGATTAAGAGAAATCTAAGTTCGGTGGGTCTCCAGAGGATATTTTCAACCCCTAAATGCCCAAGGCAAGATAGCCAAGGCTGCAATTCCAAATGGTCAGTGGTCCATTTAGGATGAGCTTTGGGGGGAAGGATCATAGTTGAAGCATTGGGCTTGCATGCTGAATGTCCCAGATGCAAGCCCTGCCATCTCCGAGCAAGACTGGGAACGTCCCCTGTCTTAGACATTATGCTAAACTATAGTTTAGTGTTATGAGGACAAGCCTTGGAATGGTCTGCTTCCCCTCCCCTCTTATTCTTCCCCTCAAGGAGATCAGAAGCTTATGTTTTAAACTAACCTCAGTTTAGCCTTTCATCTAAACTGAGGCTTCTTGCAACTACAGTTTGCTTACTAGCCCATGGTTTGAAGTTGGGCTGTTAACCACAGTTTCCCTGAGTTCAGATGTCACAGCAAACCATGGCTATTCTAAAAAGGAGACAAAAGCTTCTGATCCCCTGAGAGTCCTCTTGTCAGGGAAGAGGAAGAGAAGGAAGAACGGAGGGAGCCTGAGGCTCACCATGGTGTGAACTGTATTCACTCCACGTTTTGGAGGACCTTTGGTCAAGAAACCCTCCATGGGCCTCCTTCACCAGTGAGTCCACCTTCTCACTGCTATTTTCACCAGTTGTTGCTGCTGCTGCTTCTCTTCCTTATTATTGCTGCTTGCATAGGCAGAGAGCCAGTGAGAAAGCACAAAGTGGTATCTCGTGGCCCTTGTGCTGCAGTTTGGGCCCTAGAGAGATGTCTGGTCACATGAACCATTGACTCTGGCCCTGCATGCAAATGTGGCCATTCTGAAGGAAGGAGACTGTTTGCGCAATTTTACATGTGGAATAGCTGGAGAAGAGACCCTCTGAAAGCACCCTTTCTCCATAGCCTGGCCCCTCCCCATCTGATGGACTGTCACAGTCAAATAACAGTCTATCGTTTCCAGTCTGATTCACTTCATTTATTGAGTCAAGCGGGGGAAGAAAAAGCAAGGAGTGATGCATTGACTCTGGAATCCCCATCTGTTCTTTGACAGGAGCATCTCAGAAATGCGAAGCTAGAACCAGAGCTGTAAGCTGGAGTTATCCTGTGGATGTTCCAAGAAGAGGAGATCTGCTGCTGCTGATGGGACCTTTCCAGGCTCAGTAAGAAAGATATCGCTGGGTACACCAGAGGAAGGGGCTGGGGCAAGCAAACTAGCAATGGCATTAAGTGGTTGCATTGTACCACACAGGGAGTCTGGATGGGGAGAACAGTTCCAACTGGAGAGGACAGGTTGGCAGCAGACAGGGTCTCCTTGGTGGACCTTGGTCGACCAGAGTCTCTTTGGTGTCACCATGCTAAGTACCAATTAAAGTCTGGTGCTGAACCTGCACCCCATTTCCAAAGCATTCCCCCTTGTTACCCACCATTTTAAAAAGATGGTGTGCAGCAGAGCAGGTTCTTGGGTGTTCCAAGAGTGCCTGTCAAAATAGTGATGATTGAGGAACGTAAATAGACTTTTAGGGGGGTGGGTGGGGATGAAAAGCTTAAAACACGGCTGAGGAACCTGTGGCACTGTCACCGGATTCCTGAGAAGCAGGGCTTCTTCTGGCTCAAATGCCAAGAAAATTATATTGTCTCCTTATTGCTGGTTTTGAATGGTGAAGCAGTAGACCAGGAACGGGTAGCCCGTGACTCTCAAGAAGTTGCTATGACTTGTTTTCTCTGGCTTGTGGCCTGTTGTGAGTCTGAGGTGGAAGTTTCCCCCAGTTCCAGTCACCACACAGAGGCAGCTTAAGGTCCAAATAGTTTACTATTGCAGAAGATAAAGCTTTCAGTACTACAGTTCTGGGCACTGATAGATTGTGATCTACTGGTACATCACTGGACATTTGTGGTAGATCACTGGGCGTCTGTGGTAGATCACAGCAGATCTCCCCCCCCCGAAAAAGCTTTGGCTTCACCCAAAAAAGCTCCACAACCTTGCCTCCCCCAAAAAAACCTCAACAACTTTGCCTTTCATAAAGAAAGCTAAACACCTTTGTCAATAACAAGGGGTAGATCACAGCCAGTATTTTTATAATGTGAGTAGATCACAGTCTCTTGGGAGTTGGACGTGCCTGATATATACATATAGCTTGTAGGCTTTGCAGACACAGATATAGATACGTATATACAAGTACAAAGTATTTGTGTTGTTCCAGCAGTTCAGGATGTAACACAGATTCTGACTCATAGTCAGACTCACGGACCCACTAATGAGCTGACATGCCTTAATCCCTTATATAGTCAGTTCTGAGCTGTTACCATAGCAACTGGTTTGGCTGACCTTGCACCTGTTGGCTTGCCTCAGACCATGGGGTGAGTTAAACTCATGAAGGAAATTAACCCTTTCCTCCGTGTCCAGTTCCCCCAACATTGCCATCTTGGCTGGGGCTGGTTGGGGTTGGGGTCCAAGGGCATGGAAGACCACAGGTATATCCTCCATCCCTGGTATACAGAGAGCACATAAAAATAAGACTAGATCTCAGAATTGCTCAGTGAAATTTATTGGTGGTAGGTGCAAGACAGATACTTACCCCACACAGTTTATAAGTAATTTATGGAATACATTGCCACAATATGTCATGATGGCTATAGGCATACAAGTTAGGAAGCAGCTTTCGTCCATCTAGCTCAGCATTCTCTATGCTAGCAGTGTTCTCTATGGTTTCAGAGAGGGGTCTCTCCTAGTCCTAGCCAGAAATGCTGTGGATTGCACCTCAGATCTTCTGCATGGAAAGCAGATGCTCCACCACTAAACTATGGTCCTTCCCCTTCCAAGTGGACAGAGGATAGGTCCCACCATCAGCACGTTCAGTGGCAACCAGCTTTCCCCAATGCCTGTTTTGCGAGAAGGATCTGGTGGGCTTCCAAGGGCAACAGAATGCTGTACTAGGTATGAGTTGTAGGTGATTGATCTGGGCAGTCTGTATGTGCCTAAGCCCTTCTGCACGGTATTGTCTAAGAGGTCTCATGTGCACCAAGAAAAAATAGATGCACAATACCCTCCATGAAGCACTTTCTATGGCCATGTGCTCTCACAGGTGGCCTTACACAATTCCATTCTTGCTTCTCCACACACAGGTGTAGAAAACATCCATAAGAGAGACAGGCATTTATAGGCCTTTGGAGAATCCTTCGATTGTATGTTCTTTGGACTGTTAATAGCAGAGGTTATTTATATGCACATTTAGCACAGGAAATTAATTATTAGTTATTAGCTGACATGGTGCAATCTTTGAAGCTCTGGAGAAGTTTACAGACTGATTCACTCCATTAACTGAATCAGCAATCTGGGGAAGTGATGCATTAACTCAAGAATCTCTGTTGATTTGTTGCCAAGTGCACCTCAGAAGTTCATTAGAAAATTCAAAATCGTGCTCAGAATGAGACAGGCTTTCTATGGAATAATACAGATTGGTGGGTTAGGAGAATCTGATGGACAGGATGGAAGTGGGGTTATGTTGCTCAGGTTGTGTCCTAGCACCCTTCCAACCCACCCCCTCAAGGATCATCTAGTCCAACCCCCTGCAATTTTGCAGGAATCTCAAATAAAGCTTCCAAGACAGATGGCCACTCAACCTCTGCTTAAAAACTCCACTGAAGGAGAGTACACCACCTTCTGAGGAAGTCTGTTCCACTGATGAAGAACTCTTTCCATCAGAAAGTTCTTCCTGATTTTATTTTTTTATTTTTGCATTTTTCTATTTTACGTATACAAGCAAAATAAAAACATGAACATATATTCTCCTTTGACTTCCCTCCCATCCCTCATTGCGTATCTTAATTTAATGATTTTCCCCTCTGCATCTCTTTCTTCCTTATTTTAATCAGAATCTCCTTTCTTGTACCGTAATTTGAAGCCATTGGTTCAAGTCCTACACACTGGAGCAGGAGAAAACAAGCTTGCTCCATCTTCCATGTGGCAGTCCTTGAGATATTTGAAGATGGCTATCATAGCTCCTCTCAATATCCTATTTTCCAGGCTAAACATACCTGTCAGGGGCTCAGGGGCAGAAGCACAGGGAAGAGAGGAGATGGAGAGCGAAGGGGAAGAATCTGAGGGGAGCGTAGGAGAAGATGACAGTGGCCCGAGAAATTCCATGAGTCTCTCCAGCGAATCGGAAGAATCACAGAAGGAGGCGCCCATGGCCAGGGCAAGGGGGGCCCCAAGGGGGACGCTCCAGGAGCAAGGGGCCAGCGGGGACTCCCAGAGCAGCAGTTGGAGATCAGGACCAGCTTCCCCACCAGAGCGTAGTGGGGGGGAAGAGTCCCAGGCATCGGGGCCAGCGTATCCCCCACCAGGGAGAGAAGATGAGGCAGGGCTGACCACGCCTCCATCGGAGAGTCAGGCAAAGGAGGGGAGGTCAAGTCCAGCGAGCCTCCCGGAAGAGGGAAGCAGTGACAGGAGCAGTATAACGGTCAGGAGGAAGGTCACTGGGTTGGCGCGAGAGACAAGTTCAGATGTACAGGAGCGCGGGACAGCAGAGAATGAGGATTGGGAACCAGGTCCTAAAGCTCGCCGGAGGCAGGGGGAGGAGTCAGGCGACTCAGCGTCAGAAGAGTCCAGAAAGGGGAATGCCACAGCGGGCAGGAGGACCCAGAGGAGGAGAGAGCAACGGAAGAGGTGGAGCAGGGCTAGGATCTTAAACTGGTGTCAGGGGGGAGGAGATTCAGACGGGACTTCGACGGTCTAGGGTTTAAGACGTAGAGCTGCGCGCCGCGGCTTTGGAATGGAAGCTGAATGTCAATAAAGACTTTTGTACATAACGACGACCTGGCGTTGGTCCTCTGTGAGCTGGGACCTAGTGGCAGCTCTGACAATACCCAACTCCCTCAACCATTCTTCATAAGACTTGGTTTCCAGACCCTTGATCATCTTGATTGCCCTCCTTAATTTTCCCTATCGAAATTCACTTTGTTGGTTCGGGACCAGTTCGCCTAGTCATCTTGAATCCTACTACTAACTATAATTCTAATTCTATAATTCCATGGATGTCTATAAAAACCATGTATGTCACATGGAATTAAATGGCAGGATGGGCAAATGATGGGTGGTGAGGCCAAAGGAAAGGAGAAGGGCACTGCAGAGAAAAGTAATATCTGAGAAATATTATCCCACCCGCACCTGCAAGCATTTTTTCTGACTGCATTTAAAATGCTAACTTTCAAAATGAAAATTAAAACTGGGGACTATTTGGCGCAGCCTTCGAATAAACTCTCTAGCTTTGGAGGTCTGAATTATAACTTTCCATCATTTAAATTCCCTAAGGATTGCTGCTTAAATTGAATGTACATATCCTTTTCATTTAGCCCTAATTGTTTTAGAATTAGCCCTGACACGTGTATCAGGTTTCACACAGTTGCCTCCAAAAACAAATTATTTTCAAGCAAGCATTCTGAAGCAACATTGCGTTATGTCACCACCACCATTGATTTCCCTTCCCTTTAATGGCCTTCCTTGCTGACACTTAAAAAGGGAGGTGTAGGATCTGAATTTACAATGGCTCTATCTTATATTTAACGTGCCGCACTGAAACAGAGGTTTAAATGAAGCAAGCCATCGCCGGTAGTAGAAAAAGTACGGGAGGAGGTGGAAAGGGAAAAGAAAGCTCTAGACATTTGAACTCCTAAATCTTTCACCACCTTTTTAAAGCTCTATAAGTTTCACTCGTGACTCTGTTTTCTGGATACACCTTTCCCGATCTGCAGAACATCAAAACCACTGTCAAATTAAAATTTCCCCCTGCTGATGGTATTGTTGACACTCCTATCTTGTATTTGCCAGGGCAGCATATGGGAAAAATTAACGTCGTTCACAACTGGGGCATATATGTTGGCTCAGACTACACTTACGTCACCGTCACTAGGGGCTGGTCCATTCGGGTGAGTGAGGCACCGCTCCACCAATCACAGTCTGCCCTCAGCCAGCCCCTACCTGCCTGCCTGAATTATTTACAGCCAGTCTAGAGGATGATTGTCCGCTTCCTTGGTCTCAGTTTGGCCTTTGTAGAACTGAAGAGGATGGGGACAAATGTAGACTTATTCTCTGCCTGGCATTGGCATTGACTCTGCCTACGGTGGGTACCAGCCATCACTGGTCACCTGATCTGCCAGCTTCCCTCCTCCTCAGCCTTGAAACGGAGGACCTGAAAACACTGGTTTTCCTCCCAATATGAACGAGTCTCCTCTTCATTCCTAGAAGATAAGTGGTGATGGGCTTTCACATTTTCCATATTTTAAGCTAGGGCAGCACTGGACTCCCTCATACAATGCCAGGTATCACTCACTGTTATTTATTTGATGATTTATACTTTCAAAGCAAAGAGCTTCTTTGAAATAAAAAAGAGTTAATGTTCCCATAGAAACCATGCAAACAAATATGGACAAAACAGAACAAGGGCTGAATGACCAACTTCTTGCAACCAGCAGGTATAATCATAACACACAGCGCAAGTGAAGCCCCTCGTGTTCAAGATCAGACACAGGAAAATAAGAAACTGCCTTATATTGAGCCAGGTCAGTGGTCCATCTTGCTCAGGGATCCCCAACCTGCAGCCCTCCAGATGTTTTGGTCTACAATTCCCATGATCCCTAGCTAACAGGACCAGTGGTCAGGGATGATGGGAACTGAAGTCCAAAACATCCAGAGGGCCGAAGGTTGGGGATGCCTGATCTAGCTTGATATTGTCTACTCTGACTGGCAGAAACCCTCCAGTTCCCCCCAAGATTTCACAATGAAATCTAGGACCTTACTCAAGCCTTTCATGCATTGACATCTGGAGGTGTTCTGTCTCAGTCTCTTGTTGCATGTGGCACATGCAGGACTGTCCTTGAAGGCCCTTCAAAGTTAGTCCAGAACACATTCATGACCCGGAGTTTAGCAGTGACACCAACGTAAACTCAGAGGCTGAAGGAGCAGTGGTGCCAGTGGAGGCAGCATTGGGCTTGAGCACCATCACCACATAGTAGACCCAAGGTACCATAGACCTCCAAAACAGAAATGCTGGATATTATTAGATTTCAGCTGGAGACCCCCAAGTCAAAGACTCCTGAGCCTGAACTAAAGGTCTACAGTCAGAAGCCCACATCTAGCAGGGGTTCAATTTACCTGTCTACCAAAACTTCACCTGAAAGACCACAAAAGCTGATGCCATAATAAATTCATTAGTTTTTAAACTACTCCAATACTTATTTCGTGATGCTTCCTTTTGGTGGGAAAGGGAATTTTGGGAATTGTATCAGGGACCACCTTTATCCAGCCTTCCTCAAGGTACACATAAACAGGATCTTGATTTGTATTCCTTTTGTCAAATTGGTGATGTTCGTGGGTCCTAAGGGATCCTAAGGCTTGTGTATTTCTTTAGAGGTTTTAGAGGTCACTGCCTACAAAGACACAGACCAGTGATAAGAACCATCCATGGACCGGGCAATGCCCTGTGATTATACCATGAAAAAGCTGAAAACCACATCTCCTGCCCTGTGAGCATTCGGTTTAGCAGGCAAGTTCATACTTCAGTTTGTTCTTTCTTCACCCTGAATAATAATCTCCTCTCTGACTTTGTTCTGTTGGCTTCTGATTTGCATCAGTGGAAATCAGATCATAATCGGACCATAAACTTGATGTCTCCCAAAAGAAACAGAAATAAATTCTTAAAGGCTTGGTGGCTAATGCAATCCACATGAATCTGCTGTTACCTATCCAAAAGAAAGCTTAAACTTAGGCCCCATCTGCACTGCAGATTTAAAGCAGTATTATACTACTTTAAACTGCCATAGTTTCTCTCAAAGAATTCTGGGGTGTGTAGTTTTCTGAGAGTGTTAAGAGTTAGGAGCCGTCTTAAAGACAGCTGTCTTCAGACAGCTTCCTATGTTCCAATGTCAAGGAGGCACGATTTCATGGCAGGAAGAAGAATGGCTGAGGTCTTTTAAAAGAGCAGGATGCCATCGTGCTCTGATGCTAAACATTGTCTTCGTAATTAAGCGCCACACAAGCTTACCTTCCATTCATTCATTTTCATCCCCAGCCACAAATGGCAAAGTCGTCTTTAGGCCACTGCTGACTGACCTGTGCAGCTGGCAATTTGGGAAGCTTTCCCCAGCCAGAAGGAAGTTAAAATATGGGCAAATATCCATTCAGAATCAGAGCGACACAATCTAGTTTACTTTACTTATGACTGGAGCCAGATGTGAGTGTGGAGATTCGAGAGGTGAAAGGGTCAGTTCATGCATCTGTAATGCCATCTTAAAGCTTCTCAGGAAGGCATTGCTTTCTTCAGACCTCTCCTGGTGACACATGATATCATGTGTGTGTGTGCGCACGCGCTTGAGAAAGAGAGGGAGTCAAACCAAGCCGCACTGTAATGTGAAATGACTGCTACGCATTTCGGAAGGGGTTGTGGAATAGCACTGCAACATTCAGAGAAGCGCAGATTTTGAAGGATAGTTGCGTTCCCATTTGTGTATTGATTCAGAAAGCGCAAATTAGAAACGTTCACATTAAAAGGTGAACTGAATGACTTTCTTCCAATATCCCTAGCTGTTATCCACATATTCCCATCCCTGTTGTTCAGTGGCATAGCAGGAGAGGATGACAAGTGTGGCAGGAAGATTCAAGGACAATCAAAGAAACGTTTAAACATTTCAGTGTAATATAGTATAGTAAAGTATCAAAATTATATACATATACACACACAACCAGAAAGAGTATCCACACCTCTCTTCAAGATCATTGGCTATTCTTCTACAGTTCTCCGCAACATATTGCTCTGAAGAGGGATTTTCAACTCTGACAAATATGAAAGACAAGAGAAAGGCTTTATTGTGTTGCTGGGAAGAAGAAGAGTTTGGATTTGATATCCCGCCTTTCACTCCCCTTCAGGAGTCTCAAAGCGGCTAACATTCTCCTTTCCCTTCCTCCCCCACAACAAACACTCTGGCTGGCCCAAGGTCACCCAGCAGCTGCATGTGGAGGAGCGGAGACTCGAACCCGGTTCCCCAGATTACGAGACTACCGCTCTTAACCACTAGACCACACTGGGAGCTGGGAGTTTGTTTGTCTCAAACTAAACCTAATATGTGTAAATCAGATTACCCAGCAAAAGCAAGCTCACACCTCCCATTGAGTTTGTATACATCCTTAAGGTATGTATGTAAGAGGTTTATAATTATATTTTGAGAATGATTCCTGTTCTTAGGCAGCTGAATTGTTTCATACTTCCTGGGTGTCTCATGATCATATTATAAAATAGTGATCATATTATAAAGTAGTTTGTGTTCTGTGTTACAAAGCAAGCACTGCTAGGAGTAGTTCCTTTTTGTTTTCGAATGTACCTCTTATGCATAAAAAAATTGGTGTGGTGCAAGAAAATTGTTATTCTGAAAGTGTGGCCCAGAGAAAGCAGTTCGAGAACCACTGCTGTAGTTGGTCTGTGTGCTACATGCAGAAGCCTGTGAATAGACACAACCTGTTTACTGAGCATTCATTCTGATTTGTTTGCTGGGAGATTAGATGATGCTGTCTAGTTAATGAGGGTTCATTATAATTTGTTTGCAGGAGGATTACATGATGTTGCTTCAAGCAAAGAATTGCTGCAAGCTTCTCATTACTCAGTGAAGGAGGAAAATAAAAATATACATATGTTACTCTGCATAATGGACTTCCATTGAAACAATGCTTTGAGATTTATGATCATATGAGTAATCATGGAGAAAATTATTATATAGCCAGTTATGGAGGAAACTGTTCATTTCTCTCTGCCATCTAGTGACAAAAAATGGAACTGGGGAGGAAATAGGGCTTTTCGCAGCTTGCTTTATTTTATTTGGTTAATTAGTTAATTAGTTACATTGGGTTTTTCCATAAGGATGGCTGGATCTGTCAGTTTCGAAGCCTCTCAGTTTCCAGGGTTTTTTCCAGTTGTCAGTTCAGCTCTCCACATTTCCCCATCAGCTGGCTATTTTTTCAAAAGCCTTCCTGAAAATTCATCAACATTTTAGTGTGAATTTTTCCTGTTACCATATATGTACGCAATTTTGCCCGAAATACACACTTTTGCAGATATTATTTCCCCAAATCTAATACATTTGTATGTTCTCTTCACTAACACGTGCTTTTTTATGCACATTCTACCCTGGTATATGGGGACACGGGTGGCGCTGTGGCTTAAACCACAGAGCCTAGGACTTGTTGATCAGAAGGTCGGCGGTTCGAATCCCCATGACGGGGTGAGCTCCCGTTGCTCGGTCCCCGCTCCTGCCAACCTAGCAGTTCAAAAGCACATCAAAGTGCAAGTAGATAAATTGTTAGTAGGTACCGCTCCAGCGGGAAGGTAAACGGCATTTCCGTGCACTGCTCTGGTTCGCCAGAAGCGGCTTAGTCATGCTCCCTCAGCCAATAAAGCGAGATGAGTGCCGCAACTCCAGTGTCGGTCACGACTGGACCTAATGGTCAGGGGTCCCTTTACCGCTTACATTACCCTGGTATATATGCCTTTCCGTAAATATTGTTTGAGTAGGGAGCTGAAGCACAAAATTCTGAGAAGTGCAAATCTCAAAGGACGGCTGTGTTTCTGTTTGTACATTGTTTTTGAAAGTGCAAATTGGGTAAATTTGCCTTTAAATGTGAACTAAATCAAATTTCTCCCCCATCCGTATTCATCCAGATGAAATCTCCTGGGTTAATTTGAATGAATTCTTCGATCTGCAGGACAGCACTGGGACTTGGGGAGTAAACTCAGGTGTTCAGCAGGAACTAAGAGTCCAGTAACCCAGATCTTCACTGACTACCTTCACTGAGCTGGACCATAAAGAAGGCTGATCACCGAAGAATTAATGCTTTTGAAGGTTGAATTGGTGCTGGAGGAGACCCTTGAGAGTCCCATGAACTACAAGAAGATCAAACCTATCCATTCTGAAGGAAATCAGCCTTGAGTGCTCACTGGAAGGACAGATCGTGAAGCTGAGGCTCCAATACTTTGGCCACCTCATGAGAAGAAAAGACTCCCTGGAAAAGCCCCTGATGTTGGGAAAGATGGAGGGCACAAGGAGAAGGGGACGACAGAGGACAAGATGGTTGGACAGTGTCCTCGAAGCTACTAACATGAGTTTGACCAAACTGTGGGATGCAGTGGAAGACAGGAGTGCCTGGTGTTCTCTGGTCCATGGGGTCACAAAGAGTCAGACACGACTAAACGACTAAACAACAACAACAACAACTTGTTTAGGAATTGAGCACAATTGATTTCCCCTCAATTTAGTGGATTTCCTCATGTATGCATTTATATGCACACTTTTTGGTTGAAAAACGGCACTGCAAAATTCTGATAAGTGTGAAGTTTGAAGAATTGCTGTATTTTTAATCTTTGTTGGAAGCCACCCATGAATTGCTGTATTTTTAATCTTTGTTGGAAGCCACCCATGATGGCTATGTTCTCCATCTGCTAGGGAACAACCTTCACTGATCTTAACTGACTACCTTCAAGCTGGTGCTAGTATGCTGGGTGGGGGTGTGCTGGATTTGGGAAAGAAAGGGTTGTAAGTTATGTATTCCTAATAATCCGTTTGACAAAGCTACTATCTGCACACACAAGACTGTGATGGAATACAACCCTTCTATCTATGTGCTTGTGGTGTTTCTGCTCCAGCCACCTGAACCAATGACAAACTCCATTTCTGGGCCTTTCCAACATCACCCTGTTTTCCTTTGTCATGGTACAAAGCAGTCGCTAGAGCCACCAAAATCCACATTACTCACCAACCTCCCTCGAGTTCTTCCAGTCTTCCAGGTGTTTTTTTTTACTTCATGCTGAAGCAGCCGTGAAATCCAAGGACTGCAACTGGTCTGCCCCATGGGAAGTGAGTAAGGTCATGACAGAGTTATCTCATTTCCTCAGCAAAATTAATAAATAAGTAAATCCCGCCCCCTGCCCCCACCACAAACCATTGCAGGAGAGCTGAGTTAATAGACCTAATGAATACCACCGGAGGGTCTGAAGCCTACACCTGTCCACCTAGTTTCTTAGGATGAACAAAATGTTACACAAAGTTTTGAGTAAATTTCATCCATGTTTCTTGAAGCAGCCACAAAAGGCAGCCAGTCAAGGGCTACCAGATTGCTTAAAACTCTCTCCTCTGTGTCCACCTCCCCACACCATCAAAACCCCTTCCTAGCTGCTTTTTTCATGTGCAGGAGAAAGAAAACAAGATATGGTCAGGAACCTGTGGCCCCTAATATGTTGTTGGACTACTTTTGAGAGTCAGTTAAGATTTTCCTTCTAATCAGCCATTGCCACTAGCAGTCACTGGGACTTACCAGGGGGGAGAGAGGTGAGGTGGTGGCAAGGTGCAAAAGCACTGAAGCCAACCCAGTGTTCCAGGCAGTCTGTTTGCACCACACTGACCTTCCCACTGCCTTTCCCCTCTACCACTTTCCTTCCCAGTAATCTGCAATGGTGATGACAATGGAAAGTCAGGTTAGCACTGCCTCAGTTGGGATTCAAGGTGGCTTACAACTTTTAAAAAGCATTATAAAATACAAAGGAAGAAGAAGAGGAGGAAGAGGAGTTTGGATTTTATATCCTGCTTTATCACTACCCTAAGGAGTCTCAAAGCAGTTAACAATCTCCTTTCCCTTTCTCTCCCATTACAAACACTCTGTGAGGTGAGCGAGGCTGAGAGACTTCAGAGAAGTGTGACTAGCCCAAGGTCACCCAGCAGCTGCATGTGGAGGAGCGGGGACATGAACCCGGTTCACCAGATTATGAGTCCACTGCTCTTAACCACTACACCACACTGGCTAAATACAACAATTAAATAAAATAAAAACAATCTAGCTAAATACAACAATTAAAACACACCAGAACACAACTGGAACCAGCAATAAAAATACAGCATCATCTGCACTGTCTGAATAGAAAGGTCTTAGTCTGCCAGCGAAAGGGTAACAAATGTTGGGATACTGCCAGGGAGACAAAGGCCATCAGGCAGGCCACTTCGTCACCGGACGATCTCCGGTCTCCCGTTGGAACAGCATCAGTCAATTAAGGAGGAACGAAAATATCCTAACAACAAAGAAGGAGCCAATCTAACCTCTCTCAAGAGGGAATTCCACAATATGGGAGCAGCCACAGAGAAGGTCCTCTCTCATGTCACCGCTAACCATGATTCCTGAATTTGTAATGGGTTAGACTAGATGACCCTTCCAACTCTACAGTTCTGTGATTCTGTGATGTTGATGGGACATGCATATCTGCTAATCCATGTTGGAAGCCAGTTAAGACACATGAACGTCACCCTGTGTTGAGATCCACATTCTCATGTGAACTCTTTTGCAGGGGACTTTTGCAGGACCCCCCTCTTTGAGTGTTAAAAACATGCGACACTTGGATGAACAAAGGCATTTGTGATGGCCTGGGATTCCGATTCAGAGGCTGAACCAGAAGAATCCCAGCCTGCACAGGAGTCCCCGCCTCCAGGGCCGGCTGAACTGGGGCAAGGCCTAGATTCTGAGGAGCCTGCACCTGTGCCAGATCCTCAGGAGCAGGCACCAGGTGAAACCATTCTGGCCCCAGAGGTGCTTGAGGACTACAGGTGAGCCTCCCCCGGGGCCCAGTAACCCTTCGGCCTCTCCTGAACTGCAGAGGCTTAGGGCAGAAAGGCGAAGGGAACTGGTTTCTCCCAGGAGGAGTGCTCGCCTTAAGGCTAGGAGAGGCGGGGCTCCTGGGGGCCGGGGCCGCCCCTGGCCTTAGAGAAGATAAAGGTCAGTCAGCTCGGTCCCAGGTTGCGGGAGCAACGTCGTTGTGGAGTACCTGCTCTTACCCGGACCTAGACCTGAACTTCCAATGTTCCTGTTCCTCGCCTGGCTTCCTGCTTCTGACCTTCCAGCGTTCCTGTTCCCGCCCGGCTCCCTGTTTTCGGACCTCGCCTCTCATCTTGTGGACTTCTACCAGGCTAGTGACTCAAGACTGAACTTTGACTACGGTAACAGTACCTTCCCCCCGGGACCAGCATAGCATTCCATGAGCAGGAGAGCTCATTTTACCTTTTAAAAAAAAATGTGGCAAGAGTAGCAAAGCAATCTTCTTGCACCACAATCCAGCAATTCTTCTCTCTCATTCAGCAAGGACTTTTTGGGAGTACACCTGGATCAGAAGCAGAAGATCAGCCAGGAGGAAGTAGCAATTACATAGGAACAGGTGGTTAGCAAAAGGTTACAGCGTAATGAAAAGCAGTCTCTGGTTATTGCAGTACCTTGGACAGCTCCAGGGTAGCATAGACATTACTCCAATACAAGGCAAAACTCCACTGAGCCCTTCAATCCTGGTGCTGCCCAAACTCTATGCTCTGGAAAGGGATTGCTCGAGAAGAAGCATGGCTCAGTGCTAGAGCATCTACTTCGAAAAAAACCCCCCAAGGTTTGGACCTTGTCAGGGCTGAGAAAGACACATCCCTAAACCCTACCAGTCAGTGTAGAGAAGTTTGACCTATGTTGCCATTTCTGTGAAGATGGCACTTCACAGGAATGAGTGGTAAAAGTCCCAAAATTGAACAGAAGAAAAATGCAAGCAATCTGCTGGGATTGCACCAGCTGGGAGGCAGCCCTGGTATTGGTGCCAGAGAAGTAACAATAGCCAGGGCTGCTTTGCCATTGTTTGCCCTTCAACACTTTCTCCTACATGCCCAGTGGTGCCATGCAAATATCATGGAAGAAGAGCTATGAGCAAAACCAATGCCTACGACCAGACTGGAGGGAATGGGCTTGTAGACAAGGGTAGCCAGCACAGTGCCCTTAAGAGGTGGTTGGACTACAACTCCCATCATCCATAACCATTGACCATACTGGCTGGAACGGTTGGAAGTTGAAGCCCAACAACATCTGGAGTGCACCACATTGATTATCCCTGCTTTTGCAGAAACTGTCCATGTAACATCTATGGTTCTCTTTCATATTTCGCAAGGCTAAAAAACTTGGTGTTTGAAATTCTGCAGAATCCACTATGACTTGTAATGAGAAGCTAGACTCCATAATTCCTGCTTTTGTGAATCTAGGATTCCCAGCTGGAGGAAATGAAACATAGGAAATGGTTTCAGATGGCTTCTTTTGTGTAAGATTCTTAATTCTTTCCTCCTTTTTCTCTGGTCTGCTTTACATGCTGGAAAGTTGTTGTCTTTTTCTTCATATCCAAAGACCTTTCAACACACATATATCAGTGGGGGGTTTTTAACTTAATATTTTCATTTGCAAAAACTCAGCTCATCAGACACCTCCATGTGTCAGTACTGTGGATGAACTAAGACCCCTTTAAATATCTAGTGGTTTTCAGCTAGTACAACAATCATCTCATCAACCCTGTGGCCCTCATTGATTTCTATAGTGAGATGAATTTTTACCTGTTTTATTTCGGTAGCATGCACTCACTACAAAGCCAGAGATGTCTCAGGAGAATTCCCTGGCTTGGAAGACATCCCTCTTTAGACAATGATTGATTAAGTTCTTCCCATGACTTCTTAGAATAATCCTGTGTGATCTTTTCCTCTCCAACAATTTTATAGCGGGGAGAAATTTTTTACAAGCAGCTAGAAGAGAGAGAAGGAGAGGGAGATTTCTTGCAAAAGTTTCCTTTAGTTTGTTAATTCCAGATGGACAGGGTGAACTACAGCCCAGATAGAAGACATGGAGGACAGGACATGATCAAATTAGTTGTGGCCTGGAACATTTGGCACAGTCAGATTTTCTAAGTTTTGAGAGAGGGGCAAAATGCCCCTCCTGAAGACTGCCTTGATCTTCAGAGGGTGGGTAGATTTTAAGGAACTTTTCAAAATATTGAAATATCCATCATAAAACTTTACAATGTGATACATATACAGCTATTTCACTATAAAGAGATTAACTCTATACCATACCCAAAAGACAGTTAAAGGGCAAGATCTACTGGGAGGATCTACTGGCAAGATCTACTGGGGTGCACAATTTAGGATGCAGTGGATCTCCAGCCCAGTGGATCTCCAGCCCAGCCACCTGTTTCCTGGCTCAGGCAGCCTCAGCCACTGTCAAGTTTCCAACCCCAGTTCAGCCGAATTTGCACCAGCTTAAATTTCGTGTCCTGGCTCAGCCCACTGGGCTGAAGCCAACTGAGCCAAGCCCATTGCCAGTCCCCAAGAAGGGGGAGTTCTGGGGAGGTTGCAGGGGTGGGACCAAAGAAGGGGGACTTAGGCTGGATCCTAAGTCCATTCAGCTCAACCTGGCATAGAACACTTTTTAAAAGCTTGTTTTCCCCCTGCCAGGCTTCTAATGAATGGTTTTGGTTCTGGTGTAACATTTCACCGGCTTAATTTACACCAGCCTCTTGTGAACAGGATGGCTCCCTAAAATTGTGTTTGAGCTACGCCATGCTTTTGGCCAGCTTAGCTTCCACTGGGTTGCCAGGACACGTGACTGGACTGAGTGGGTTTAGGATCCAGCCTAAGATCCCCCAACTCCATGCCATCATGTCCTTGGAACACCCCTTTTGCAGGGTTTCTGCCAGCTTAAGATCCACAGAGCTTAGCTGAATAAGGATGAGAAAGACACACCAGATACATCTCCAGCTGAGCTGAGGATGAGGAAGTTATACTGGCTTAGCCTAGCTGCACTGAGAAACTCCTGGCTCAGCTGGATCCTAACCTGCTCATCCCAACAAATTTATCCCTGTGTCTGTGAAGTGCAGGTGAGTTCTGGTGTGACCCAAGACCGAGATTCAGCTCAAAAAGAATTTATATGGAACAGCAGGAACAAAAAGAACAAGAATGACAAACAAGGGTAAAGGTAAAGGTAAAATCATGGCCGACTCTGGGGTTGCAGCACTCATCTCACTTTATTGGCTGAGGGAGCCAGCATACAGCTTCCGGGTCATGTGGCCAGCATGACTAAGCAGCTTCTGGCGAACCAGAGCAGCACACGGAAACACCGTTTACCTTCCCGCCGGAGTGGTACCTATTTGTCTACTTGCACTTTGACGTGCTTTCGAACTGCTAGGTTGGCAGGAGCAGGGACCGAGCAACCGGGAGCTCATCCCATTGTGGGGATTCAAACCACCAACCTTCTGATTGGCAAGTCCTAGGCTCTTTGGTTTAACCCGCAGTGCCACCCGCGTCCCTGACAAACAGGGGTACTTGACCCAATATATATACTTTAATCCAGCCCAGGCAAAACGCACACACCACCTGTGATAGATTGCCTTGATGCTGCAGTTGGCGAATCACAACACTGGCCCTATCTCAGCAGGGAGCCTGCCAGCTACTAGCAATGCCATTGGAGGGTTTTAGAATTCTCTCTGTCCTTTGTTATGCAGATGAAGCTCCTGAGCCCCAGGAGGCCTGAAAACCTAGACTTGCATTGCATGCCTACAGGCTGGCTTCAGCCTACAATGCCTTCATACATAACAGTCTGCCAAAAGCAACAAACGTGGCTTCCCCTCTGACTGTAGATTTTCAAGTGTCCCTGCAGTTGCTGGTGAGAAAGAAAGTTTGGTGGGTTATTGTGGTGGGTTTGGAATGTGGCTGATGGGACCACAGTTTAGGATTGGCTCACTTAGTAATAAGACCCTTTCCTAATTTCCACTTGCTAGAAGAATGTCGTTTGACATCCACACTTCTCCAAATCTCAAAATGTAGTTCTCCAAGCTAAGGTAAAGGTAAAGGGATCCCAGAGTATTAGGTCCAGTCGTGACCGACTCTGGGGTTGCGGCGCTCATCTCGCTTTATCGGCCAAGGGAGCCGGCGTACAGCTTCCGGGTCATGTGGCCAGCATGACTAAGCCGCTTCTGGTGAACCAGAGCAGCACACGGAAATGCCGTTTACCTTCCCACCAGAGCGGTACCTATTTATCTACTTGCACTTTGACATGCTTTCGAACTGCTAGGTGGGCAGGAGCAGGGACCGAGCAATGGGAGCTCACCCAGTCACAGGGATTCGAACCGCTGACTTTCTGATCGGCAAGTCCTAGGCTCTGTGGTTTAACCCACAGCACTGCCCACGTCCCTTCTCCAACCTAAAGCTATGTTCAAAAATGTACATGATGCAGTGAAGTATGCATAAAAAGGTATGTAAAAAGGTATGCAAAAAAGGAGAAAAAACACATGCAAAAATGCATTATATTAGGTGTTTTTTAAAAAGAAAAAGTGTTTATTAGCATTAAAATGCTGTTGAATTTTAGTTAGAACCTATATTTTTTTAAAAAAAAAAAAACCTGATGAGAAAATGGATTTAATTAAGATTTTGAGGAAATGGGAGAGAAACTGAAATTGATAGATTCATCCATCTCTGCCACAGCTTAGACACAGCAATGGAGCGCATTGAAGTAGGCAGGTCAGTGTGTCTGGCCCAGAGCAGATGATCTAGATCAGAGATGGGCAACTTGTGACCTTCCTGTTGTTGGACTCTAATTCCCATCATCCCCAGTAAGGTGGTACCCCTCCCCACTGGCCACTGAGCTTAATAAAAACTAACCAAATCCAAATGAGTGGAATTTCACACATTCTGGGAGGTGGGGGATACAATAAGGAAGAAATGAAAGGGAGAAATGGTGGGCTTGGTCTAAATTCTAGCGATAAAGGACAGACGCAATAGACACGAATTGACATGGACTCGTAGGTATATGCTCACTGCTCTTCAGCCCATGTCTGGTTGACCCTTTCGAAATTAAACCCTGCTATCCAAATGCTCAAGTCACACAAAGAACTCCTGACCTTTATAACCCCTGTCAAAAATTGTTTATTGCCCAGGGTTGCTGAGCATTTCCCTTGGTGGATTCATACCTTGAATTTATTACTTCAGAGCCTAACCGAGCTTCCTGACAAGCAGAGGAAAACACCATTTATTTCTCTTTAAATAGCCTTCTTCCTCAATTAAATGTGTAAATATTACCCTCCTCTTCCTTGTTTTTCCATTCACGGAAAAAAAAATACGGGGGGAGAGGCATTTCCTATCATCTTTGTTTTATGAGAAATGTCATCCTGGCCCAATGATATAATTTTGGGGGGTGGGGGAGAGACCACTGGAAACCCATTTCTCCTGAGCAATTGGAAACCATGCAGTTTGTTCCTGCTCAAAGATGGAGGTGAGTCGTGCTACCCACGTAATGGTCAGCAGCGATGTCCTACAGTGTGTGATGTGGCCATGACAACATTGAGCTGCCTTCTGCTTCTCCAGCTAAAAATATCGAGCAGATAAGGATGAACACCCAGTGTATATGTAGTTGCAAACGGAGGACGCTTCAGATCTTCTCATCTCAATTTCTCCCTGGAAGGAGAAGTTCCAAATGAGCTGGTCTTCTTCCCTACATCTAGTTTGGGACTAGAACAGAGCTGAAGGTTTCTCCAGAAATAATTAGGCAACCAGGAGAAAGGAAGAGCAAAAGAAAATTTAAAAAAATATATCTGAAGCAATCTGAAGTTTGCAGCATCTTATTCCTTACTACTAAAAAATGATTTACAGATGGTATTTAGCTCCGAGTAGGCTTGCTAAGATGTGTAAGACTGAATCAGATAAGTGCTGGAGATGTAATGAGGTTGAGGGTACATTCTGTCATATGTGGTGGACCTGTAAAAGGGAAATAATTCATAATAAATGGGGAGGGGATGTTTAAAAGCACTTTCTCAAAAAACCCAGAATCCTTTTTGGTGGGGATTCAGACAGAAATTCCCAGGTGTCAAAAAAGGTTATTTATATATACCACTACTGTAGCCCATGTTTCGTTAGCCGAAAAATGGAAAATGAGCAAAGTCCCAACTAAAGAGGAATGGCAACTTAAGTTGACAGAATATATGCAGCTTGCATATTCTACCATGTAGAATAAGAGAACAAGAAGAACATACATTTAAAGAAGACTGGGAAAATGTTTCTTGGATATATGGGGGGAAATTATGTACACTTGAAAACGCCGGCAGCATTAAGATAAATTCAACAGTGTAAATAAGTTTTGATGGATGTAATAATGGAATACTGAATGGTATGATTTATGTAAAATATGCAGTGATTTATGTTATGCAAAATGAACCATGGAAAGAGAAGAAGGGAAGTCGTTGATATTTAAGGTTGTTTAAATGGATATTCTAAATTGTAAAACAGAAAATTTGAGAGAGAGAGAGAGAGAGAGAGAGAGAGAGAGAGAGAGAGAGAGAGAGAGAGAGAGAGAGAGAGAAATTAAAAAATAATAAATATGCAGAAGAATAAGCAGAAGAATTAGGCACCAGACATACCAGTAGCTACCACTTAAAGGAACCCTAAGGTTTGAAGAAGCATACCCACAGTTGCCAAAGGTTGGCAACTGCAGAGGTCTAGCCTGGCTCCATCCAAAGTAAGGCTGAGCCTTTTTGGACATTCATTAACCAGACTTTGATATTGACATGTTGCTCCTCAAGGATTTCCATGCCACATTATATGCTACTTCTTATGGTTGCCCACCAAAACCTCTTCTGCATGTACACAAATTCCCCAGGAATGATAAACACTGATTTACTTCCTGTGCATTGATTCATAATCTAACATCCTCTAATAAAAAGTTTGATCTGTTCTTAGCCACGTGAAAGAGCATTCTCGTGGCTTGGGCAGTGAAAGAAGGCTACAGATTTCCCTTTAGTTACAAATGCAAGTTTTGACTATTCTGGCTATTGTAAAATAAAAACAACCCACCATCGTCCATGAATGTGAAGAGAGTTGTTGACAGATGCACAGCTGCTCCTAACAGGCATACCCCATTTTAACACGCTAAATAAAACATAATGCCTGTTTTATGGTTTATTGTTGTGATATTTAGACACACACACAAAGAAAATAATCCCTCTCATAATAATGATCTTTGCTTTTTTTACTTTGTCCCTTCCCCACCGAAAAAAGCAAACCAGGGTTGTTGTTGTTGTTTTTTAAAAAAAGGAGAAAGATACAGCAAAAATGAAGCAGAAGACCTGTGGTACGGCACATCCAAATATTCTGCCACAAAGAATGCAAGTTAAGGAGCATTGCATTTCTGCATAATTTGATTCCAAGATTTGGGTTCCCAAAGAATCTGGAATTTTTGGCAAGGACAGTGGAGATGAGAGTTTATATGACCACTAAAATATGCACGGAGATTAGTCATGGGAGAGGAAGCGAAAAATATGTGAGGCTCTTCCTACAGTTTCCCTCATTTAAAAGCCTCTGCCGGCCACAGTCTAGTTGCATTTTCAGGTTTTGTGTACCACCATCAAGGTGAGAAACATTTTTTAATTGTGACTTGTAGATCCAAGGATATCTGATATTAGGTTCTACCTTTACACAGTGACATAGGAAGTTAATACCAAATCAGCCCTTTGCTCCATCCAGCCATAAGCACCAACTCTATGGGGCTGAGGACAGCTCAACTGCCTCCCCAAAGTATGCAGGGGCTGAGGACCTCCCCCTAAAATCTTGAGGGGCAGTGGGCCTCCCCGGGCTTCGTGGCCTCCTTCCTCCCAATGTGCATGACGTCATATGTGTGTGTCACACATGTGACATCACACACATATGACCAATCCCCCCCCAATGACTCATGGAACCCAGTGCCTCTGCACCTAGCTCAGTATTGCTCTCCTGGCCAGCAAGAGCTCTCAACCCTACCTGGAGAACCAGCCTTTTTGAGCCCACCAGCATCTTCAGAATGTTGAGCAAGTCTCCCAGATGCCACCACCGATGCCTGTAGTGTGGACTGTGGTAGAAGTTCTGCAGAACCCCTTATCAGTGAGGCATGTGCCCCAACGTAAGAGTGTGGTCTGATCACAAAGCCAGTAAGAACCAGTTTAAAAGCTAAAGGGATCCCTGACCATTAGGTCCAGTCGCGGATGACTCTGGGGTTGCGGCACTCATCTCGCTTTATTGGCCGAGGGAGCCGGTGTACAGCTTCTGGGTCATGTGGCCAGCATGACTAAGCTGCTTCTGGCAAACCAGAACAGCGCATAGAAACACTGTTTACCTTCCTGCCAGAGTGGTACCTATTTATCTACTTGCACTTTGATGTGCTTTCGAACTGCAAGGTTGGCAGGAGCTGGGACTGAGCAACGGGAGCTCACCCCGTCGTGGGGATTCGAACCGCCAACCTTCTGATCAGCAAGCCCTAGGCTCTGTGGTTTAACCCACAGTGCCACCTGCATCCCTCCAAGAGCCTCATACTGACTGTGAAAAACAACTCCAGGTAAGACACAAGGAAGGCTCTGTGCATGCAGAAAAAAGGAGGGCTAAACAAGTGTTTTTAAGGAATATGTTTGGATGGTGAGGAGCTGAGGTGGTGGGAAGGGGCAGAAGGTGACTGGCTGAAGAATAAACAGACAAGATGATGTACTTCTCCTGTATAACAGGTGTGCTAATGGAATGCTCTCCCAGGCCTTTTTGGACTCTGTCCCATAATGCATTATGGAATAAATGTCTGACTAATTGGGCCTCCATATTCAACCCCCCAATGGGAGTTTTATCCAATGGGACATGGCCAAACAGCTGTATGTGTGGACACAGCCAAAAACGGCCGTGGTGGGTTTGGTAAGCCACAAAAAGGCTGATGTAGCAACATGTTCAGCCCAGGCAACTTTAGCAAGAGCAGCCTTTCACACCTCACTGAAAGCAGATGTATTGATTAGATAGATAAAGGATAGATAGATAGAGAGATAGAGAAATAGATGATAGATACCGTAGATGATGATGTCGATTAGATAGATAGATGATAGATAGATTAGATAGATAGACAGGCAGGCAGGCAGACAGACAGATAGAGATAGATAGATGATATAGATAGATAGATAGATAGATAGATAGATAGATAGATAGATAGATAGATGATAGATAGATAGATGATAGATAGATAGATGATAGATAGATAGATAGATAGATAGATAGATAGATAGATAGATAGATAGATAGATAGATGTTAGAAGATAGATTAGACAGATTAGATAGATGATAGATGATAGATAGATAGATAGATAGATAGATAGATAGATAGATAGATAGATGATAGATAGATAGAGATAGATAGATGATAGATAGATAGATGATAGATAGATGATAGATAGATAGATAGATAGATAGATAGATGATAGATAGATAGATAGATGATAGATAGATAGATAGATAGATAGATAGATAGATAGATAGATAGATAGATAGATAGATAGATAGATAGATAGAGATAGATAGATGATAGATAGATAGATAGATAGATAGATAGATAGATAGATAGATAGATAGATAGATAGATAGATAGATATAGATAGATAGAGATAGATAGATAGATAGATAGATAGATAGATAGATAGATAGATAGATAGATAGATAGATGATAGATAGATGATAGATAGATAGATAGATAGATAGATAGATAGATAGATAGATAGATGATAGATAGATAGATAGATAGATAGATAGATGATAGATAGATAGATAGATAGATAGATAGATAGATAGATAGATAGATGATAGATAGATAGATAGATAGATGATAGATGATAGATAGATGTGGAAGTCCCTGAATGGCTCTGCCTTCTTACTTTTTTTTTTATAGTCTTTTATAAATTTATAAATTGGAGAACAAGAGAGAGGAATTGGTGGATCGGGAAGAATAATTCATTTCACAGAGAAGAAAGTGCTGACAGCTTTGAATGAATCTCTTTCTTCCTCCAGGACTTGCTGTGTTTGGTCCAACTGTGTTTAAAGATTAGTCACTAGGAGGAATCCCAAAACAGCCATGACTTCCAAGGAACTCCTGGAAATGATTAGGAAAGATGACAGGGAGAGAGGGAAAGCAGGGAGGAAAGAAGTCTTTCAACCGTTTACATGGAGAACAGATTTGCTGAGAAAAAGGATTATGTCTTCTGGTTCCAGGTTTTAATATCTGTCTAATTTCTCACCCAACAATGGCCTCCTGTTCTGATAACAACCCGAAGGAGTTCAAGAACTGGCTCAGCCTGACACTCCTGAAGAGCAATAGGGACCTTTTCAGCATTTGTATACTGAGTCAAGTATTTTATCTCCATAATCTGTACAATAACCCTGTAAGGACAAGTGGTATTGTTGTTTCCCGTATTTCAAATGGAGGACTTTATTGAACTTTATTGGTTTTACAGATTCTACAAATTTCACCATCATAATACATAATACATACCTTATTTCTTTTATCCTTAATACTTTAACTCTAAATGAGTTTGTACTTCCCTCCCTCCTTCTTCTGGTTTCTCTATATTTTCTTTATATTTACGCATTTGTCATGTTTACATTCTATGTGCACTTAATACTATGGAATAATACTATTCAAAATTTCATTAAATGTACATCCTTCAATTGTTGAAATATATTTGTTCAATGTTCTTAAATCCAAAACGAATGATTTTTAATAAACATTACAAGGTCTATTTCAGTCCCGCGAGTGTCTTTATTTGCGTATAGTTCTTTTTTATGTATGTTGTAAATTTCATCCAGTCTCTTTGGAATGCTTCCTCGCCCTGTTCTCTGATTTTTCCAGTCAATTTTGCTATTTCTGCGTACTCCACGAGTTTCCACTGCCATTCTTCAACTGTGGGTATTTCGTGTTGCTTCCATTTCTGTGTGAGTAGTAGTCTTGTCTGGCTCACTCCTTTGTGTGCTAGTTTTTGAGCTGCAAGGTGTGCCGAATTGCTACAGCCCATTCTATCACCTCAGATCTCTACCATCTTGTTCTGCTGCACATGAAGCCCATACCTCAATCTTAGGTAACTATGGGTTGTCACTTTGTATTATAAACAGAAACAGCTCACAGGGCAGTGCAGAGCCACTATCCTCGCTTCCTAGCATGTGGGTCACTGTTGCTTAGCCAGAGGGGGAGGTGTGAAAGTGAGGCAGCAGAGAGGTCAGCATGGTGCAAATGCACCGCCAGAGCTAATTTGGTGTTCCTGCTAGTGCACTTGCACTGTGCTAACCTCCCTACTGCTTCAGCCCTCTCCATCCCAGTAAGCAACAGTGACCCACATGTGTGCCCTGGGACACCGTTTGGGAATTATCTGGCTTATTCACACTTTGCTGTGTTACTCGATCATTATTAGCAAGAGTAGATCATATGGTTTTCCCAGTAGTGATCTATGGAAGTGAGAGCTGGACCATAAAGAAGGCTGATCGCCGAAGAATTGATGCTTTTGAATTATGGTGCTGGAGGAGACTCTTGAGAGTCCCATGGACTGCAAGAAGATCAAACCTATCCATTCTGAAGGAAATCATCCCTGAGTGCTCACTGGAAGGACAGATCCTGAAGCTGAGGCTCCAATACTTTGGCCACCTCATGAGAAGAGAAGACTCCCTGGAAAAGACCCTGATGCTGGGAAAGATGGAGGGCACAAGGAGAAGGGGACGACAGAGGACAAGATGGTTGGACAGTGTTCTCGAAGCTACCAGCATGAGTCTGACCAAACTGCGGGAGGCAGTGGAAGACAGGAGTGCCTGGCGTGCTCTGGTCCATGGGGTCACGAAGAGTCAGACACGACTAAATGACTAAACAACAACAAAGATCATAGAGTTGGAAGGGACCCCAACCATCATCTAATCCAACCTCCTGCAATGCAGGAATCTCAGCTAAAGCATCCATGACAGATGACCATCCAACCTCTCTTTGAAAACCTCCAAGGAAGGAGAGTCGACCATCTCTCATGGGCGTCTGTTCCACTGCCGAACAGCTCTTACTGTCAGAAACTTTTTCTGAATGTTTAGTTGGAATTTCCTTTCTTGTAACTTGAAGCCATTGGTTCAAGTCCTACCCTCTGGAGCAGGAGAAAACAAACATGCTCCATCTTCCATGTGGCAGCCCTTAAGATATTTGAAGATGGCGATCATATCTCCTTTCAGTCTCCTCTTTTCCAGGCTAAACCTACCCAACCGTTTCTCATAAGGCTTGGTTTCCAGACCCTTGATCATCTTGGTCTCCATCCTCTGCACATGTTCCAACTGGGCCATATCCTTCTTCTGTCACCCAGAACTGGACACAGTATTCCAGGTGTGGTCTGCCCAAGGCTGAACAGAACAGAACAATGACTTCCCTTAATCGGGAGACACTACACTTCTGTTATTAGAACCTACCATGTAGATGTAATAATTTCACCACTTAGCATCCTCATCAATAACCTACATCACCACTTCATTAAGTTTCTGAGTTTCCCAGGTGTACATCCTTCACCTAACACAGAAGCCCCTCCTTCCCTATCCTGGATTACTTTCTTTACTGCAGACCCAGCCTCGTTATATTTATTTATGGCTGTCTCATCCATGTAACAAATGATTGTACAAAAGTAGTGCTGTGTTTCTGAGCCACTGATGCACAGAACACAGTCATGTCAAAAATTGCTGCAGTTTATTTTGAATTATACATTTCTTTTTTGTCTCTCTGTGTGTGTCTCTCTTTTTCTTTTCAGCAAAAGCCCGTAGTGTTTTTCAATTAGACCAAGCCCTTGTTGCACTGATTATCAAAGACCTGCTATCAGAAAACATCTGTACCAAATATTAAAACATCTGTATGTGGTTGTGTGTGTGTGTTTATATATAAAGAAATAAACTTCTCCCTGGACTCATTTATTCAGGAGGGGTTTTTTCCATAAAAGACCCTTTTTTCCACACTTTTCCCCCCCTCTGAAGGACATGGTGCTTTAAAAGCCACAGAAGGGGAAGACTTCAGCTAGTGCAGAAAGATGCTGTTTAAAAGCCTCAGTTCCAAGTCGACACTCATGTCCATAACCCATTTTAAGACTATGTTGCAGGGAGAAATTCAGTTTGGTTGACTTTTTAATGCAGACTTCGCTAATTTGCATTTCCCTAAACAATGCACAACCTGAAACATGGAACTCTTTTGAAATTCACACTTCTCCAACCACAAAATGCATACAAAAATGTGTATATTAGTGTGCATACAATTGTATATATTAGTGAAAGCAACATAAAAATTCATTATATTAGGGGAAATTGATTGCAAAATTTTGGGAGAAATGAACACTAAACATTGATATCTTAATGAATATATTATATTATTTTCTGTAAACAGTTTGGAGTTTTATTTAGCTGAGGAAGTAGTTTAGAAATCTTGACAAAAATCTTAGAAAAAAATGCACCTTTAAATATGAACTTTGAGAGAAAACACACATTTAAAACACTTATTAAAATGTATAGTTAAGTTGAGTTGTTGTTTTTTGAAAAGCAGATTAATGCTGAAATGGAACAGGATAAAGTTATACATAAAAACATGCAGAAATGACACATGCTCGCCGATGAAACGTTGGTGAGCATAATGTTTTGCATGAGGACAGCATGGCAAAAGACTAAATAGGGAATTTAGGGGCAGGAAATGGTGTCCTCAGTTAAGGGACCAAAGTTGGTCATCCAGTCTGGGACAGCAAAGCAAGAAACTGAGTGAGAGATGGTCACCAAGGACAAAGATCTGAAGAGTCGATCATAAAGGCACAACCCAGGTTGGATGGAGAAAGGAAAAGGAATAAAACCCTATGGGTCAATAGATACAAGTAGTAGCAGGAGGAACTAGCTAGAGTGTAAGCAAAGGAGAAAAGCAAGATGGAGAACCTTTGCATGTGTTGTTTATTATTTTGTGTGCTGTTTCTTATTCATTCTATCCATTTCTCTGACAGCTGTAGCTTAATAAAACTTTAAAATCGGTTGAACTTCTATCACTGCTTGGCTCAGGTGATGGAAAGACTTAAGTGAATTCCAGGTTTGCACCTTCCAGCAGGATGTTAGGAAAGATCCCTATTGGAGAGCGTTGGGCTCACATTATAAAAATCTAATAACCAGAAAATAAAATCTCTACGAACTGAGACCCAGTAAACCTGAAAGAGTGTCTCCACCCTCATTATTCAGCCCAGACACTGAGGTCCATCTCCGAGGGCCTTCTGGCGGTTCCCTCGCTGCGAGAAGTGAGGTTACAGGGAACCAGGGAGAGGGCCTTCTCGGTAGTGGCGCCCTCCCTGTAGAAAGCCCTCCCATCAGGGCTTTCCATGTCAAGGAAATAAGGAACTATCTGACTTTTAGAAGACATCTGAAGGCAGCCCTGTTCAGGGAAGTTTTTAATGACTGATGTTTTAGCATGTTTTTAATATTCTGTTGGGAGCTGCCCAGAGTGGCTGGGGAAACCCAGCCAGATGGGCGGGGTGTAAATAATAAATTATTGTTATTATTATTAGGGTGGACCTCAGCGCATGCTCCAAAATCCCAGGCAGCCCATGGGGAATCTTCAGCCAGATGTGAGAGGGTTCCTCAGCAGACAAAACCAAACATGGAGAAGATTCCCAAGGGGAGTTTGCTCTAGCTGGAGAGTTTATGCAGACCTTTCAGAGTGGTGACTTCATGCAACCAACATATGTTTAACCCTTAACCGCTTATTCTGACAATCTCCCAATTGAAAAGCCCAAGCTTTTGTTGTTCTTGTTGTTCCCTAAATTAAACATATCAAATGAATTTTAAAACAATAAGCATATTGAAAATATACACTGACATCTGTGTTTGGAGCGCAAGCTAGGGGAACGGCGGCTGGTTTGCATTACCCGAAAGAAATCAAAGCGTCCCGTGAAGCAGACAAACTAGAAATGGGAAAGGATTAACCATATTGAAGTGGAGTTTTTCACTCTTCCTTTTGCTCCGGATTTCTGATGTAATCGAGGTTTCTGAGCTGTGCAAAAAAAAAAAAAAAGCATGAAGAAAAAACCTCCGTTTTCAGATCACACAAGCCCCTAATTACACATTGAGAGTGGGAGGTACAGCGTGGAGAAAGGAGATTCTGAAATGTTTGCTTCTAGTAGGGTATCTTGAAACAATCAGTTTTTAGCTGACTAATCGGTCAAAATGACATTATTAGTGAAGGGATTTTTTTTTTAAAAAAAAGGTTAAATACATTCCATCTGGCTTTCAAAATCCTCTAGTCAGCTTCAGAAACTGAAAATCACACAATGTACTGGTCTGTCTTCCCCAAATGCTGGATTTTCTTTTTCTTTTTCGATACGTGCCAGTCAGAACTGGCCGAAGGTACTTGGGTGGTTCAAGTAGAAATGGCAACTGGTGCCCACATTCCAATTGTTTTATAACTAGTTCTGTACTGAGCATGCCCAACACAGAGGTAGGCAAAATGGTGCCCTTTCAAATGTTGTTTGACTCCGGCTCTCAACAACCTCAAGCAGGATCACCAATGGTCACAGATGATGGGAACTGGAGTCCACAACATCTGAAGGGCACCTTGTTACCAACCCCTGGCCTGATGGCAGAGTTGTCCCTTTTATTTCTTAGGTCACATCCATGTCCTACATTTAAAGCACATGATTTAGCAATCATGGCTCCCTCTGACCAAAGGATTCTGGGAACTGCAGTTAAGGGTGCTGAAAACTGAAGCTCTGTGAGGGGTCTCCTAAGAGTTCACAGCACCTTTAACAAATTACAGTTCCCAGAATTCCTTGGGGAAAACCATGTCTGCTAAAAGTGCTTTGAATTAATTGGGTGGATGCGACAAAAGCCTTTACTGACTTGGTCCTACAAGCCAGTAGCCAGTTGTGGGACAACATAAAACTGGCATTAATAATCATTGATCTGACTGAAGGGCAGTAATGTATTTCCAGCTGCTTTCCACATCCCTTCCCAGGCAGGCTTTCTGATCCATTGACTGGTTCACACGCCACTTGTTTATTGTCATCCTTTCGTTGGGATACTGCCAGGGAGACAAAGGCCATCATGCCCCCACGTCGTCTCAGGACGATCCATCGATCTCCCATAGATACAGTATCAGTCAATTAGCGACACGAGCATCAGAAATAGCTTGCCACATTCCAAGGACCCCTGCACGCCCTTTCAGCAGAGTTCGCACAACGAAGGATGCACCCAGAAGAGCATTTTTACAACTTTATTCAGCGGTGGTCAGAACAAAAGAAAAACATGACTGACTGCCTGCGTGTCAAGGCACAGAGAGAGGACAAAAGCTATATACAAAACAGAAACTCCCTGTGAGCCAGAAGTACGCAGGCTGTGACACAACAACCTGCTCCCTTTTTGAGGTGGAACGGAAATATCCTAACACCTTTAACATAGGGATGCAGGTGGCGCTGTGGGTTAAACCACAGAGCCTAGGAGTTGCTGATCAGAAGGTCGGCAGTTTGAATCTCTGCGATGGGGTGAGCTCCCATTGTTTGGTCCCTGCTCCTGCCAACCTAGCAGTTCAAAAGCACGTCAAAGTGCAAGTCGATAAATAGGTACTACTCCGGCGGGAAGGTAAACAGCATTTCCGTGCGCTGCTCTGGTTCGCCAGAAGCAGCGTAGTCATGCTGGCCACATGACTTGGAAGCTGTACACTGGCTCCCTTGGCCAATAAAGCGAGATGAGCGCCACAACCCCGGAGTAGGCCATGACTGGACCTAATGGTCAGGGGTCCCTTTACCTTTACTATCACCTTGATTAGAGCTTCAAAAAGGTGAAGGGGAAACAGCAATGGACTTTTCTCTTCCCTTGAAGCACCAGCTGATGTTACTCCTGGCGTCTGGCTGAGCTGAAATAAGAGCCATCACTTGAGAGGGGATCCCAAAGGCACCCCCCAGCTTTGTTTCATTAGTCTGGCTTCCATTTTTGGATATTTGCCTGGCATGATAAGAAACCATTATCTGTGATGATCTATCATGTGCCGTTCCTCTTGCTCAAGTGTGGATTAATGGCATTGGGAACCCATACTCTAAGCCAGAACTGTAACCCTACAGCTCCATCCATAGCATTGTACAGGGTACCTCTCATTTAGCATTGCTAAACCAAAGTAGATTTATTGGTTTTCTTACAATTCCATCCCACGTTTCCTCCATGATTGAACCTAAGGCAATATATATGTAGTTCCCATAGGGCCACCATCCAGGCACTTACCAGATTCAGACTTGCTTAGCTTCAGAAAGGTGGTGACCCCAAATACCTTCAGATCAAACCCTGGGACTCGTAGAAGGTCTTGTAAAGCAACGAAACACTAAAGGCAGCTAAATCTGGAATTTGCATTGGAGTATGTGTTGCTTTTTGGGACGCGGGTGGCGCTGTGGGTTAAAGCCTCAGCGCCTAGGGCTTGCCGATCGAAAGGTCGGCGGTTCGAATCCCCGCGGTGGGCTGCGCTCTGCCAACCTAGCAGTTCGAAAACACCTCAAAGTGCAAGTAGATAAATAGGGATCGCTTTCTAGCGGGAAGGTAAACGGCGTTTCCGTGTGCAGCTCTGGCTTGCCAGAGCAGCGATGTCACGCTGGCCACGTGACCCGGAAGTGTCTTCGGACAGCGCTGGCCCCTGGCCTCTTGAGCGAGATGGGCGCACAACCCCAGAGTCTGGCAAGACTGGCCCGTACGGGCAGGGGTACCTTTACCTTATGTGTTGCTTTATGCATCATCAGTCTGCCTGCAGGAGTATTGAGCTAAGTTCAAGCATCTCATGAAAGGAGCACCTTATGAAAAGTCTCCACCTTCTCAGGAAAGTAGGGCATGTAGCAGAGGCTGAGACTAGCTCTCTGGAAACAATATACGGCACAATATGGCTCAAAAAACTGGTATGAAGCCAATATTCTCCTAATAATATTGGGCATTCTCATACAACTTTCCTATACGATAGACACAGCGATTTCTGGGTGGGATTCAGCTATTCAGCATTTCTGGGTTAGCAGGAGCCCGTGCAAGGACTTGTACTTGTGCAAGAGGGCTTCCCCCTGCCACTCCTCCAGTCAGAAACTCTAGAGAGCTGCTGCCAGTCAGTATAGACAATGCTAAGTGAGATTGACCAGTGATCGGATCAGGCAGCTTCCATTGTTCAAGGTATTGGGAATTATTATTATTGTTGTTGTTGTTGTTGTATTTATACCCTGCCCATCTGGCTGAGTTTCTCCAGCCACTCTGGGTGGCTTCAAGCACATTAAAAAATTGTAAAACATCAGACATTGAAAATTTCTCGATACAAAGGCTGCCTTCAGTTGTCTTCTAAAAGCCAGATAGTTTTTCCTTGACATCTGATGAGAAGGTGTTCCACAGGGCGGGCTCCACTACCGAGAAGGCCCTCTGCCTGGTTCCCTGTAACCTCACTTCTCGCAGGGAGGAAACTGCAAGAAGGCCTCAGAGCTGAACCTCAGTGTCTGGGCTGAACAATGGGGGTGGAAGACGCTCCTTCAGATACACCAGATTTTTAGAAGACATCTGAAGGCAGCCCTGTTTAGGGAAGCTTTTAATGTTTAATAGATTATTGTCTTTTAATATTCTGTTGGAAGCCGCCCAGAGTGGCTGGGGAAACCCAGCCAGATGGGTGGGGTATAAATTATTATTATTATTATTATTATTATTATTATTATTATTATTATTATTAGGCCGAGGCAGTTTAGGGCTTTAAAGGTCAGCCCCAACACTTTGAATTGTGCTCAGAAATGTATAGCAACCACCCCCTGATACCCATAAACCTTCTCTGGGATTCAGATGTCTGACTGTCCAGGCAATAAGATCTTGAATCCGTCTACATTCCATAGAACGTCAATAATCAGCACAAAGCTTCATTCACTTGAATTATGCATGAAACATTTAAACCCACAGCTGGATACAGGCTGAAAGTGCCAGGTGCCAGCATAGATGGATGCCATGCAACAATCTCACCACCTGCATGGAGCCCTGCGCAGATCTGGCAGTGATAATAACAAAGGAAGCCAATCAACCTAGTGGGCATGTGGTCAAGCACTCTGAGGAAATCCAAGAAACTGCATTCCTTTCTGTGTAGTGTCACTGTCACTAAAGTTGCAGTGACTTCCCACACAAAGGGAGACCAGGGTCAACTTCCAACGTCCAATTACAGAACCACCAGGTAAAGGATCTCCAGTGGTTGGTGGTGGCAATGGCCACTGGGTTGAGATCTTGATGAACCTCTGCCACTCAAGGTAGACTTCTTCTTTGGTGATCACTCACAGCCAAGTAAGATTGTCTTCCATAAACACGGTTTTAACAGTGAGTCCGTCAGTGACTGTGGAGGCCAATTCTGGATCCACACGTCCTCTGTGCTAGACAGACAATAATCTGATCTGTTAGAAGGCATCTTCCTACATAGAATGTGTTCAGATGTAGGGTTTGTTGTGCTAGTTTTACTGGTTATAGTCCTAGTGCAGGCACGTCCAACAGGTAGATCGTGATCTACTGGTAGATCACTGAACGTCTGTGGTAGATCACTGGCTCCCCCCAAAGAAGCTCAACAACTTTGGCTCCCCTAAAAAAAGCTCAACATTTAGCTCACCAACTCTTTGACCTGAACCCCACAAAAGAGGGTAGATCACTGCCAGTTTTTAGCTCTGTGAGTAGATCGCAGTCTCTTGGGAGTTGGCCACCCCTGTGCTAGTGTTTCTCTCCAGATTTCTAATGTTCATTTTACACTGCAGCATTTTTACCTGTTGCGTTATGGAATTGTGGCTTGTCATGCTCAATTTCATTCATCCCAGCAGGCATCTTGCAACACAACAATGAACAGCGTTGGGCATTCTGCTGTGCCTCCACCCTTTCTGGGCACAATTCACCACAGGCTATGCCAAAATGCCACCCAAAAGTTTGTTACATGAGCAAAACTCCAGGATTGCGTGTGTGTGTGTGTTTTCCTAGAAATGTTCAGCATGGAAATGTTGAACTAGATTCTGCTAACATTTCCAGATGTGGACTTTACGTCGTGTGAAACATCACATAATGGGCAAAAATGAACGAGTAAGGCAATGTCTGGAAGATGGAATAAAGTGCTGTCTGAATGCAGCCTTAATCACACAGGCAACGTTCCTGTTGAAATCAATGAGACTTCAGAATGCTTAAACTTTGGCTGGGTCTTGCCCAGAGTGATTTTCTCCTCCGACAACAACATTGCTTTCAGCCAAGTGAGCTTTGAGCAATCCTCCACCGGCGCTCATGACATATGTGCAAAGCAACTCCATATCCAGGGCCCATGTGCCTGTCAGGAAACATTACGATGGCCTTTGTCAGCGCCTGATCCAAATCACATGACTAACAACCTGGCTTGTTACATTTGGATGAGCTCTCATGTGCACAGCAGGATCTCTCTCTCTCTCTCTCTTGACTTTTGACTGAAATCAAGTGCTCAGATTTGAAAAGGGCTTCGTTTTATGACACAGTTTCTGGATAGCTGCAGATGATGTGTAATTAAAGTGCAGATGGATTTTTGGTCAAATAGTACCAGATGTTATGCTTGCAAGGGCTCTCCACCCACCACCCACCCCGCTCAGCGCAGATCTACCCCCTACCGTGAGGAAATGTTGCGTTGCACAACTACTGGCTGTTCGCTTGGCCAGTGATAAAGTTGGACACGGCTTAAATTGTTGTCAGAGCCCAAGACTGCGATGAAGAAACAACCCGTGTGTTGTGTTTTGAGATCCCCACAACTATCAGAACAAGCCCAGGAGATAGATAGATGATGATGATAGATAGATAGATGATAGATAGATGATAGATAGATAGATAGATAGATAGATAGATAGATAGATAGATGATAGATAGATAGATAGATAGATAGATAGATAGATAGATAGATAGATGATAGATAGATAGATAGATGATAGATAGATAGATAGATAGATAAATAGATAGATAGATGATAGATAGATAGATAGATAGATAGATAGATAGATAGATAGATAGATAGAGATAGATAGATAGATAGATAGATAGATAGATAGATAGATAGATAGATAGATAGATAGATAGATGATAGATAGATAGATAGATGATAGATAGATAGATGATAGATAGATAGATAGATAGATAGATAGATAGATAGATAGATAGATAGATAGATGATAGATAGATAGATAGATAGATGATAGATAGATGATAGATAGATGATAGATAGATAGATAGATAGATAGATAGATAGATAGATAGATAGATGATAGATAGATATAGATAGATGATAGATGATAGATAGATAGATGATAGATAGATAGATAGATAGATAGATAGATAGATAGATAGATAGATGATAGATAGATGATAGATAGATGATAGATAGATATAGATAGATTAGATAGATGATAGATAGATAGATAGATAGATAGATAGATAGATAGATAGATAGATGATAGATAGATAGATAGATGATAGATAGATGATAGAGCAGAAAATGGCACATGAACATGCACTCTCCACTCAAGGTGAAGAGTCTCCAAAGCTGGCCAAGTTATTTTGGCATCTGACGAGAGGAAATGAATACCAAAGAAGCTATGAAACTATGTTAAAACATATGTGATATTGTTTATTTTTGTGTATTGTATTTTAAAAATGCCAATAAAAAATATTATTAAAAAAAAATGAATACCACAGGTGCTTCTTCCACTCGCCAGCTGTCAAAATACAGTGATAATATATTAAATAACTGAACACTTTGCTGACTTTCATGACACCCAAGATCAGCTGACTGAGGCAGTCGCCTCAATCTGTCTAATAGTAGGATGGGCCTTATAAACTGAAAATTACTCCAACAATTGCATGAGAGATGCTGATGGGTCACTTCTTAGTAAACAGCTAGTGTGCCTGAGGGGCTATTTGACACCTGTTCTGTCTTCAAATACAGTACATATTTGAAATATGTCCCCATTAAGTGGCAATAGTTAAAGAACATCATTGTCTTCTTGCATAAGCTAGCCCTTCCCTTTCCATTTGTTTCCAATTAGAAGGGGTGTGCGTTGGCTCTGTGTGGGGCCTGAATTATGAGGCACATTGTGGTGTGTGTGTTTTTTTACCACCCTCCAAATCAAAACACATTGTCAGGAATGCCCTCCCCACCCCCCGAGTAGGATCAGGGCCTCCGCAAAGTATTGTGTCACACTGCCTCTCAGATGTATCTCTAATTTCCTGCCCCTATAGCTCTCTGTTTTCTTATATCTCTGGGTTTCTCTATCCATGGGCCTTTCAAGATGGGAGGCTGTCCTAAATACTGCCTGCAGAGCACTGAAGTATTCAAGATTCTTTTTTCATTCTTTTTCTTTTTGCAAAACAATAGCAGCAGAGGACACATTTAACAGATACACACACACATACACACACTACATTGCTTTGCTTTAACTAACAAACAACTTTACAACTCGGAAGGCAATTACCTAGACAGCCTCACTTTGTAGGGCGTATCAGAGGACACAAACAAACCGCAGAAAGGAAAGCAAGCTGAAAAGTCTTTGAAAATGTACACTTAATAATACGTACCACTCAGCTGCCTCTTAATTATTTTAAGGTAAGAAAGGGCAAGAGGCAAACCCCCATTCCTTCACAAGAGATAACAGAGGAAAAGTAAATCTCTTTGAATTCCTTCACAAAAAGCCCCTGAACCTATTTGTCTGCAATTTGTTTACCTTAATCCACTCTGGAGTGGCTCCTGTGCTTGCAAATTTCATCCACTTTGGCCAAAAAGGGAGAAAAATATACTTGAACTTAGATTCCCTGTTATAGTGAATGGGGTCCACAGATCTTTGTTTTACACAGAGTGGCTTGAAACCCACATTGCAGATTAAAACAGAGAGAGCACAGTAACAGGTGCAAGGTGGATTTTGGGACTGGCAAACACCCACAATAGTTAGCACCATGCAATATAGGCATTGAGGCAGCCACAGATTGTTGTGGGTCAGGTTGGTTGGCCCAGAGTGATCCAGAACTGTCAGTTGGCATGGCATCAGGAAGAAGAAGAAGAAGAAGAAGAAGAAGAAGAAGAAGAAGAAGAAGAAGAAGAAGAAGAAGAAGAAGAAGAAACCATGAAAAGGACCTACCCTGTGGGAGAAGGTATCAGTAGGTGGTTGTCTTTTCTTCTCAACCTCTCCTTCATCCCACCCCCTGGAGCAGCACTGCACAGGAGAGAATCATTCTGCTTACGAGCTGGTAAGTGGAGGGCTCAATCCTGTGTGGTACCACCTGCTGTTGCTTTGCAAGAGACTTCCTTGGTTTTGTAAGTAGGAGGACCCAGTCCTGCACAGTGCAGTTCACAGGCCCTTCATGAGCAGCTTCCTTGCTTGCAGGAAAGCCACTAGCAAAGGAACAGCTCCCCGCAGGATTGAATCCACCAACTCTAGGTTGTGGGGAGGGAGATCAGGATTTCCTCCTTCCCTGGGCCCCTTCCAATCCTAAATGAAGCCCCTCCCCCAAATTGCTCCAGGGATGGATCTGGCGCAGCCCTAGCCTCTGTAGTATATCACAGAGAAGATGTTAGTCCTGAGTACAGAAGCTATAGTATAGAGCATTAAAGGATGGGCTTTCTGGCTTCTGTGCCAATGATTGAGACACTTGCTTGGCAATGGTGCCGTGATCCTGTCTGAGCTAACAAGCACATATTTTCCCCACCACAATGAATATACTTATTAAACTTATCTGCACACTGCAAAATATCATCCAGCATTCGTCCAATTTTTTCCTAGATGTCTTGAGCAATACCCCTTTTCCTTGCCCTCCAACCCCCTACAGACTCTCTTCACAGTTCTACATCATTGTTGGATGCTGATCCCCCTATTATTCAGACTGCATTTTCCTTGGCACTCAGTTGCATCTCATTATCCTCAGCTCTACCTTTTTTTCCCCCCTGACAGTCTGAGATGGAAAAGGCTCAAGAGCACTGAGAACATTCAGCTTTCCCTTTCCGTAACATTATGTCCCATGGTCTGGAAGAGACTGCACTGGTATTGACACCTAGGTCCATGAACTTTGGAGAGTATTCTTTTAGAAAACTAATGCTAAAATACCAGCCTTTGTTGGAATCCATGGGGGAGAGCAGATTGTGAATGTGAAGTTGCATTGCCAGAGAGCTGCAGCCTGATGATTTGCCTGTTTCCTACCCACTCCACCTCTGATTGGTCAAACAGCCCCTGGTCCAAGGATGGGCAGCCTCTTTGCCCGCCCACCCCCAGGAACACATATGGAGATGGGTGGTTGATGGTGCAAGTCAGGGATTGAGGTCAGAGTTGGAGGTGGACATGTCTTGAGTCAGAAGTGGGCAGGGCCCAAGCCATTCATGGATGAATTCATGGAATTGTACAGCTGGAACGGACCCCAAGGGTCATCTAGTCCAACCCCTTGCAATGCAGGAATCTTGACTAAAGCATCAAACATCCATGACAGATGGCCATCCAACCTCTGCTTAAAAACCTCCAAGGATGGGGAATCCCCCACCTCCCGAGGGGCACTGTCCCACTGTCAAACAACTCTTACTGTCAGAAAGCTTTTCCTGATGTTTAGTCGGTACAGTGGTACCTCTGGTTAAGAACTTAATTCGTTTCAGGCGTGTTTAGCCTGGAAAGGGGGAGACTGGGAGGAGATATGATAGCCATCTTCGGATGTCTCAAGGACTACCACATAGAGGATGGAGCAAGCTTGTTTTCTCCTATTCTGGAGGGTAAGACTTGTACCAATGGCTTCAAGTTACAAGAAAGGAGATACAGTGGTACCTCGGGTTACAGACGCTTCAGGTTACAGACGCTTCAGGTTACAGACTCCGCTAACCCAGAAATAGTACCTCGGGTTAAGAACTTTACTTCA
This sequence comes from Podarcis melisellensis, assembly GCF_964234715.1. NCBI lineage: Eukaryota > Metazoa > Chordata > Lepidosauria > Squamata > Lacertidae > Podarcis > Podarcis melisellensis. Next base: position 14,514,640 of record NC_138539.1, on the reverse strand, counting down.
GGATGAGAACAAAAATCTGTGCGGCAGCGGCGCAGCAGCAGCAGCAGGACCCATTAGCTAAAGTGGTACCTCTGGTTAAGAACAGTTTCAGGTTAAGAACGGACCTCCAGAACAAATTAAGCTCTTAACCCGAGATACCACTGTACCATTGGGTGGACTTTGTGACTAATTTGTCGTGTTGGTTTCAGAAGGACCTGGTTGCAGCTCCGTTAGTCGGGCTCCAAGTTCAAATCTCCCCATCTGAATGTACAGAGGTGGGTCTATGGGGTCAGGAACTGTTGTGGATTCATTCCATGGGCACTGCCAGTGGTGGAGCTTCATATTCCAGCACTGGGGGGCGGAGGGCAGATGGGGCGTGGCTGGCGCGCATCCCGGGGGTGTGGCGCACCACTCGCAGGGGTGTAGCACACGTCCTGGGGGCATGACACACCACCTGCGGGGGCGTGGCATCCAGCCCAGACGGGGGAACAGCCGCGATGGCACCCCACTGGGATTGCGCTGCCGGGGGCGGTGCATTCCCCCCGCACTCCTCACTTCCTCTGCCAGTGAGCACTGCCTCCTTTGTGCATGGGAGGCTACCCTTTGCTGGGGTAGCCACCCCACATTAAAAACCAATGCATCTTGCTGTGTTTTGTATCAACTATTCTGAACCGCTAAAAGCTTGACAAGCTAGATTTCGGCTCGTTGTGGGAATGCCGGAACTTTTCCCTTTCCAATCTCCCTTGCAGGCACGGCTATAATAAACACCTGAACATTTGCAATAAGCAACGTAACCTCCGCCAGCAGAGGTTAGTGGTGTTATAAGAGAAACGGGAAGCAAATAATCCAAACAAAACTCTATTTAATTTTATAACTCCCCTGCGATCTGTATGTTTTTGGGGCTCGGGGTCCCCTTTCCACCCAGGTGCATTCCGTCTCCCCAACCCCGTTAGAGCCCTTACCTCTTTCTGTCCCCTTCTCTTCCCGTTGCCCCTTTAAGTTCTGTCTGTTAAATATTAGCCCATGACCTTTTGCTGATTGGCTTCAATTAAGTCTCTGGATTTCCTCTTCCTGAACCTAAGTCAGGTTACAGTGGAAGAATAATAAAGGCAAAGGGAACGTGTTGCATTCGTCCAAATAACGGCCTCTGAATGTCAGCAATGGAAAGTGAGCATGACTTTGAGCTCCCACCCACTGGGAACTTTGATGGCATAATTTATGGGCAGCTTTTTGAAACTGCCAGTAGCTCAAGCTCTCCAGCAGCCTGTTTCTTCTCACACTTTTTTTAAGGTGGGGGGAAGACCCCCCAAATCTCCAAAAGAGGGACATGAGGTAGTGGGGTTTAAAATAGAATATTTGAATTAATTTGACCATATTTGATAACCAATTGGGGTGGGAGGGTAGTGTTTCTCTGCAAAACATCTCAAAAGCACAGCAAGCTTGTGGGTGTTGTGGAGAGTATTGTATGGTTTCACCCCAATATGATACCATTCATCCTTTACCCAACATACACGGGTGGCGCTGTGGTCTAAAGCACTGAGTCTCTTGGGCTTGCCGATCAGAAAGTCGGAGGTTCAAATCCCTGTGACGGAGTGAGCTCTCATTGCTCTGTCCAGCTCCTGCCAACCTAGCAGTTCGAAAGCACGCCAGTGCAAGTAGATAAATAGGTACTGCTGCAGCGGAAAGGTAAACGGCGTTTCTGTGTGCTCTGGTTTCCATCACGGTGTCCCGTTGCGCCAGAAGCAATTTAGTCCTGCTGGCCACATGACCCGGAAAGCTGTCTCTGGACAAACGCCGGCTCCCTCGGCCTGAAAGCAAGATGAGCATTGCAACCCCATAGTCACCTTTGATTAGACGTAACCATACCTTTTCTTTTACCTTAACAGCTGCCAATGGTACGTGAACTACACAACATGTCCCCCAAAGGAAGGGTCAGAAAATGTACCATAACTCTTTTAACAATGGCTTTTTTAAAAAGGGAGGGGAAAGGGAGAATTTGTTGGGAGTCTATTGAGAATATTCCCCTCATTACCCACCACGTGTGAGAGGCATCTCTATAATTCAATTTATTACATGCCATATGCACTTTAATGTCATGCCAGAACTGTGACTACACATTTTTATGGTTTTCTGCAAAATGTTTGTTTTTCCTTTGTCCGTTCTCAAGCTGCGCCTGCACACAGCGAAACTAGCTACAATATACATCTTCAGTTCTCCAAAACAATTTATATTTCTTGGAAGATCTGGCTACTAGACGTGATAGTTCAACAGAATCTCCATGCAGGCCTAGTTGTAATAATAATAATAATAATAATAATAATAATAATAATAATAATAATTTATTTATACCCCGCCCACCGGGCTGAGTTTCCCCAGCCACTCTGGGCGGCTCCCAATCGAGTGTTAAAAACAATACAGCATTAAATATTAAAAACTTCCCTAAACAGGGCTGCCTTCAGGTGTCTTTTAAAGAGAAGGCGTTCCACAGGGCAGGCGCCACTACCGAGAAGGCCCTCTGCCTGGTTCCCTGTAACCTCACTTCTCGCAATGAGGCAACCGCCAGAAGGCCCTTGGCCCTGGACCTCAGTGTCTGGGCTGAACAATGGGGGTGGAGATGCTCCTTCAGGTATGCAGGACCTGAAAGTCAGGTGCAGAACACCGAAGGAGGTCAACAAGAAAATACATCCTGATACCACTCTACTGAGGAAAACGGGGGAAAGTGCATAATCTGAGAAAGGAACAGAAAGCCTTTTGACTTTTTTTACTACGGGCCTTGTACATGACAGGGAGGCATTCAACTAAACATACAGTGGAAAACTCTTTCAGAACTAGGCAACCAATCAGGGCGTGTGCTACTTCAGCAAACATCATGCCACTCTGCCTGGTTGAGCTACATCTCCACCCATGTGTTGAGGACACAGAAAAGAGGAAACTCATTCCTGTCCTGCTTCTAATCATTCTGAATTTGCATTTGAACGTATGATTTAGAAGAGGCAAATTCAGTGCAGATCTGTGTTCTCTTTTTTTGATGATGCATTTCTTCCTTTTAGTTTAGTGGTGCAAATGTGGCCAGCACCCCACACCCAACTGCCCACCCTGTAGGTTCCTGGTGGCCTCACATCTCAGCAAGACTTTCTTGAGGGTACAGAGCTTGAAATCCGCTGCTATAAATTACGCCCTTTTTGCATTCACACTCCTTTTGTTTAAGCAAACAAAGCTGATGATGCTTGTTAGGCTGCCATTGTTAAGATAATATATTGTTAGAAAGGCCCGCCGTTCATCAGCCAGCAGTGAGCTTTGTGGTTTGGCGCCTTCTCAAGATCGGAATACATGAATTTCAATGGGGGAAATAGATTCTCTGTTTTCTATGGGAGCTGTAGGGAAGTGTGCTTCACTTTGTGAAATTTAATGTGCAAACAATCATCAGCCTGTGAGACGGCATCTCCCCGCATGCATTTATGTACCACTATAGTCCAGAGATTAGCGACAGATGACTAACGGGGGAGCTAATCAGGGCAATAAATTAAAACCTGCACAGTAGAAATCCCTTTGGTAATATACAAGGCATGCAAGCTATTCCCCTCTCCTCACACTGAATCACTACTGTTACTAATCATTACTGTAACTTTTCTTTTCGCTTGCATGAAGGCTTGCATACAGTGGGCCCTCACTGGTCCCATCACCTCCTGGCAAATAGAAGGGGAAGAAATGGAGGCAGTGAGAGATTTTACTTTCTTGGGCTCCATGATCACTGCAGATGGTGACAGCAGCCACGAAATTAAAAGACGCTTGCTCCTTAAAAAGCAGAGACATCACCTTGCCAACAAAGGTCTGTACTGTATAGTTAAAGCCATGGTTTTCCCAGTAGTGATGTATGGAAGTGAGAGCTGGACCATAAAGAAGGCTGATCGCCAAAGAATTGATGCTTTTGAATTATGGTGCTGGAGGAGACTCTGGAGAGTGCCATGGACTGCAAGAAGATCAAACCTATCCATTCTGATGGAAATCAGCCCTGAGCAGTGGCGTAGCGTGGGGGTGCAGGGGGGGCTGGCTGCACCGGGCGCAACATCTGGTTGGGCGCGCTCGCAATCGCAGCTCTCTGCCCCTACCTGGCTCACTCAGGCTTAGGGGGCGCAAATTACTTGCCTAGCTGTGCTGACAACCCACGCTACGCCACTGGCCCTGAGTGCTCACTGGAAGGACAGATCCTGAAGCTGAGAAGAGAAGACTCCCTGGAAAAGACCCTGATGTTGGGAAAGATGGAGGGCACAAGGAGAAGGAGACGACAGAGGACGAGATGGTTGGATAGTGTTCTCGAAGCTACCAAAGTTTGACCAAACCACGGGAGGCAGTGGAAGACAGGAGTGCCTGGTGTGCTCTGGTCCATGGGGTCACGAAGAGTCAGACATGACTAAACAACTAAACAACAACAACAACATAGTTTGTCTATCGTGGTCGCTAGGCCACCTTGCTAAAAGACCCATTTCTCATACAGTGGTACCTCAGTTTTCGAGCGTCTCGGAAGCCGAACATTTCAGTTTTCGAACGCCAAAAACCCAGAAGCAAATGCTTCTGTTTTCGAACGCACCTCAGAAGACAAACAACTTCTGCTGCATTTCCTTCATTTTTCAATTTTCTCCATTGTAATTGCAGACTGCCCTTTGCGCCTCAGTTTTCAAACATCTTAGAAGCCGGCCGGTCTTCCGGAACGGATTACGTTCGAAAACCGAGGTACCATTGTATTGTCATTTGGAGGGAAAGCAACTCCACCGAGCTAAAGGGGGGGATACTCTGGAGTAAGTGTGCATAAGACTGCAGCCATGATGAAAAAGAGGTGGTAAATAATAATAATAATAATAATAATAATAATAATAATAATAATAATAATAGACCACCCTTTGCTCTAAGGTCCCAGAACAGGTCATGGCACTTTAAAAATGCCATTTTATCAAAGGCTGCAACCCTTCTCAGGATGCATATGAATTCAAACATGATTTCTAGTCAACCTTTGGAAGTGCTTTTTAAAAGTAAAGGGTAGGACCAGCCTGCTAATCACCCCACCACTGAAACAAGCACATGACAGGTTACTGGAGAGTGCTTGGAGATTGCAGACAGAGAACTGTCTTCACTGCTGTGTAGTTTGAGGAAGAAGGGTGGAAATAACAACAACAACAATTTATTTATACCCTGCCCATCAGGATGGGTTTCCCCAGCCACTCTGTGCAGCTTCCAACAAAATATTAAAATACAATAATTTTAATATTAAAATATTAAAATACAGGGCTGCCTTCAGATGTCTTCTAAATATCAGGTGGTTGTTTATCTCTTTGACATCTGGTGGGAGGGCGTTCCACAGGGCAGGTGCCACTACCGAGAAGGCCCTCTGCCTGGTTCCCTGCAACTTGGCTTCTCACAGCGAAGGAACCACCAGAAGGCCCTCGGCACTGGACCTCAGTGTCCGGGCAGAACAATGGGGGTGGAGACGCTCCTTCAGATATACTGGACCGAGGCTGTTTAGGGATTTAAAGGTCAGCACCAACACTTTGAATTGTGCTCGGAAAAGTGCTGGGAGCCAATGTAGGTCTTTCAAGACCGGTGTTATATGGTCTTGGTGGCTGCTCCCAGTCACCAGTCTAGCTGCCACATTCTGGATTGGTTGTAGTTTCCAGGTCACCTTCAAAGGTAGCCCCACATAGAGTGCATTGCAGTAGTCCAAGCAAGACATAAGTAGAGCATGCACCACTCTGGCAAGACAAGGGTCTTCGTTTTGAGAACAGAGGAGATGCAAGAACACACCCTTGCCCTGGTTTCATTTTATATTAAAACATTATATATTTGCAAGGGAAAGGGGAGGGAGGAAGAGCATTGGCTGATCAGGCCAGTCTTGAATCTGCCACCATTGTGGCCTATCCTACTCAGCCAACTGAACCTGTAAATGATTAAGAAGTAGTCAATGAAATTGATAGGTGTGTCGTTTTATGTATCCATACCACCGATTAGCTCTTTAATAGACTTCCTTGGTGGGCTTTGTGCCATTTCTGGGATAGCTTAGTTGGTAGAGCATGAGCCTCTTGATCTCAAGGTCGGTGGTTTGAACCCTGCGTTGGGCAAAAGATTCCTCAATTGCAGGGGGTTGGACTAGATGACCCTAGGTATCCATTCCAATTCTACAATTCTTTGTTGCATGTTCTGGATCCTCACCTTCGTGTTTGTCCACTCAGGCAACTGTTTGTTAATTAGCTAGCTAATTATAAAAATACTCATATCCCACCACTGCATAAAGCGTGTCAAAGCAGCATGCAGTTGATAGGTATACAATAAAAGCCACATAAAAATGACCCTGCCAGAATCTACAAGCTTCGCATAGTCTCCCCAAATCATCACCCTTAATCCTGTTCTTCTCCAGTCTCCTTACAACACCAGTCTCTTTCCTGTTATGAGAAAACCTGGTCTGTGGTCTAAGCCCTTTTAAGAAACGCCATAGAAATAAGATTATATTGTGCTTTCTCTTGTTTTACTGTTCTTCCTTGAGTATTTTACAGGGCAAATCTAATCAACTTAACTTACTTGAAGACCATCCTGGTTTTAAGAACCCATTTGCTGCTTCCTAAAAAAATAATAAAAAGTAGACAGAAATCTATTGTTCGTAGCCTTGCCAGTAAACCACATATAAAAAAATTACAGTGCACGCACAGTCTGGTTATTATTTACCAGTTGCCACAACAAACCACTGTGATAGGCCTTCCTGGTGGGAGCATAGTAAGTCATGAAACTTTGAGTGTGGTTGTGTTTTCTTAAGGATACGATCAAGCCATGCTGTACGGGAAAGTATCCTTTTCCCAGAATCCCTAAGGAAGCCTCACTTGCAGTAGTGAAAGAAACATTTATATCATTTCTTTAAAAACACACCCCCATAAACCTCAAGATGAGCAAAGTCCCAGAGGTGGCCAACTGGTTCAATAAAAGAGGTCTATAGGGAAATATCTGGAGGTGAGAAATATCTGAATCCTCTAACAGGGCAGATTAAAAAAGATGTGAAACAGCCTGATGAAATCTGTGGGCATTTAGGGACACAGAGGACAAATATATATGTCTTGACACAAGAAGACAGATGTAAATTCAGATGGAGCACTCAGCAGCCAACTGTTGATGTTCACAGTGGGGAAGGACAATTTATGAGTGCATTGTATGTTAACCATTTGAGCCATTATCTCCAGGTTTCTTCGGGGCAAACTGCATGATACATAAAATGCAGGCTTCCATTGTAGCATTTTTGGTTGTTTTGCTGTTGTTAAATGATTAGGGATGGGTGAATCTTTCATTTTTGGCTTGTTTCAGTTTCTCATTTTTTTCTGTCTTTTAAAGTTCAGTTCTCCAGATTTCTGCATCAGGCTGCAATCCTTTTTTAAAAAATCTTCAAGAAAAAAATTACTAACTTTTTTAGTGCAAATTTCTCCTGACGTACACATTTTTATCTGTAATGTTTTCCTAATTTACTCATTTTTGCAATTCTGCCTAATAGAATGCATCTCCGAAGGATTTTTTTTTTCTTATTATGCCATTTTACATGCACAAAAATACATGCACCTTTGTACCCGTGATTTGGTTGGAGAGCTGTATTGCAAAATTCAGGGAAGTGCAAAATTCGAGAGATGACTCAGTTCGCATATTGTTTCAGGAATTGCAAATTAGGTTAAGGTTACCAGATTTTTTTCAATGAATCCGGGGACACTTTTCAACTTCCTACTAAATAGATGAAATTTGCCAAGAGACCAATTTGTAAATCCAGGGACTGTCCCCGGGAAACAGGGACATCTGGTAACCTTAAATTAGGTAGGTTTGCCTTTCAATGCACGGGACGCGGGTGGCGCTGTGGGTTAAACCACAGAGCCTAGGATTTGCCAATCAGGTTGGTGGTTCGAATCCCCGTGACGGGGTGAGCTCCCATTGCTCGGTCCCTGCTCCTGCCAACCTAGCAGTTCAAAAGCACGTCAAAGTGCAATTAGATAAATAGGTACTGCTCCAGCGGGAAGGTAAACGGCGTTTCCGTGCGCTGCTCTAGTTCGCCAGAAGTGGCTTAGTCATGCTGGCAACATGATCCGGAAGCTGTACGCCGGCTCCCTCGGCCAGTAAAGCGAGATGAGCGCCGCAACCTCAGAGTCGGTCACAACTAGATCTAATGGTCAGGAGTCCCTTTACCTTTACCTTTACCTTTCAATGCGGCTGAAATCAAATTTCTCCCTCATCCTTAGTCCTGATCAGAAGGATTGTGCTGAACATGGTGAGTGGGTAAGAATATGAAAAATTGTCTCATAGCAAGTCAGGGCCCTCCCAGTTGGCAATTTATTGCTGCTCCTGATGCAAGTTTTGGACAACATCCATACAGCACCATCTTCATCAGAATGCCATCTTGATTCCCCCTCCCATCTACTCACTTACCATTTCTGGGGGGGGATTACTTCATAGATTTTATATGGAAACAGTAAATCTGATCTAAAGCTCCATCTGCACTATAAAAAAGGTAAAGGGACCCCTGACCATTAGGTACAGTCGTGCCCAACTCTGGGGTTGCGGCGCTCATCTCGCTTTACTGGCCGAGGGAGCCGGTGTACAGCTTCCGGGTCATGTGGCCAGGATGACTAAGCCGCTTCTGGAGAACCAGAGCAGCGCACTGAAACGCCGTTTACCTTCCCACCAGAGTGGTACCTATTTATCTACTTGCACTTTGACATGCTTTCGAACTGCTAGGTTGGCAGGAGCAGGGACCGAGCAACGGGAGCTCACCCCGTCGCAGAGATTCAAACCACCGACTTTCTGATCGGCAAGTCCTAGGCTCTGTGGTTTAACCCACAGCGCCACCCGTGTCCCTTCTATCTGCACTATACTAACAGTGAAATGAGAAAATAGCCTTTTAAAAAAGGCTGGAGTGGGTGAAAATCAAAGAAACCTCAAAACAGCTCAATAGGGAGTGAGCCCAATCAATGGCCACAAAATGACAGAGAGGGGTGGGAAACTAGGAGGAGGGGAGAACAAAATAGAGTAATATGAAAGAAAGCATGGATGGCTGGCACACTGAACAGAATCATTTCTTGCAGACCACAGTTGCATTCTAAGAGTTGCAATTACCTTGTCAATATTCTTTGAATACATTTTACGCAGGTTGATAAGGATCTCTCATGTTTTCCTGACACTCGAGACCTCCTCTGAAAGCTAAGCTCGCCATCTGTTTAGCCTTTCTGATGTTTAAGTTAAAGGGCAAAGGAAATACACTATACAGGAAATGGGAGACACCACAAGAATAATATACTTTCACGTCCATAGTATCACACTTGGCAGAGATGCCCCATTCACAATCACTGATCCATTACAAGTACTAGCCATGCAAGTTCTCAATAGCATTGATGGCAGGAGCATCCTTTCAGGTGGCTCAGGTGCATCCAGTAAGTTGCTTACATAGCTAAAGACCAGTTTGAGAACTGCTGAAGTAAGCTCTCTCACCTCTTCATATTACTCTGGGGGTGGGACAAAAGAAAGACTCTCCCTGGAGCCCTGACATCACAGTTGTAACTCTTCCTTGTTTGGAACGAGCCTGAGACTTTCACATAGCCTCTCTACCACTGATCAGAATTCCTTTCTCCTCGAAGCAAGCCAAGACCTGAATAAAAGAAAGAAGAACATGTTGCCCCACATGTCCCATCCCAAAAGACATATTTGAAAGTGTAAACAGGAAGGAATAAAACCAGGCTGATGGGAGCCAAATGATTTCTGATTTATAGCCTTGCAGGAGGGACCTCTTCCAGACTTTATTGAAGATAATGGAAAGATTCCCGGATATTTAGATGGGCTCCCTTGCGAAGTTCTAAGGGAGGGCAGCACTGGCAAAGTGGTCTCACGATGAAATGAGAGACCAGTCCATTAAGATCACTGGTCTAAGGCCACATGCCGGAGGGGTCAACAATAAAACTTCATGTGCATTAAAAGCCAGATCCGCTTTTCATAACATATTTCTAAAGGTCACCCCCCCCACACACACACACACACTCCTCCAGGAGCAGTAAACACAGCTTCATGTTATGGCCAAAGATTAGAGCAAAGACCAGTAGGGACATTGCTGCTTTCTGGTTTTCAAAGAGGAACAGAGGAAGCTGGCTCATAGCAAGTCAAGCCACTGGTCCAACTACCTGAGAAAAGTGCCAATTATCTCAGGTTATGGTCTGAAAACCTCTACCTTGTTGAATAACAACAACAACAACAATTTATTATTTATACCCCGCCCATCTGGCTGGGTTTCCCCAGCCACTCTGGGCTGCTTCCAACAAAACACTAAAATACAATAACCTATTAAACATTAAAGGCTTTCCTAAACAGGGCTGCCTTCAGATGTCTTCTAAAAGTTTGGTAGTTATTTTTCTCTTTGACATCTGGTGGGAGGGCGTTCCACAGGGCAGGTGCCACTGCCGAGAAGGCACTCTGCCTGGTGCCCTGTAACTTGGCTTCGCACAGCAGGGGAACCGCCAGAAGGCCCTCTCCGCTGGACCTCAGTGTCCAGGTAGAACGATGGGGGTGGAGATGCTCCTTCAGTTATACTGGACCAAGGCCGTTTAGTGCTTTAAAGGTCAGCACCAACACTTTGAATTGTGCTCGGAAATTTACTGGGAGCCAGTGTAGGTCTTTCAAGACCGGTGTTATGTCGTCCCGATGGCCACTCCCAGTCACCAGTCTAGCTGCCACATTCTGGATTAGTTGTAGTTTCCGAGTCAACTTCAAAGGTAGCTCCACATAGAGCGCATTGCAGTAGTCCAAGCGAGAGATAACCAGAGCATGCACCACTCTGGCGAGACAGTCTGTTGAAGCTGAACAGATGTGAGTCTCCACATGGGAACCCATGGTGCATTGCTTTGAGCTCCATGATGGAAAAATATGTGATGTAAACATACGAAAGTAAGTAAGCAATTGATGTAATTTAATCTTGCTGTGCATTCCTCAGCTGAGGTATGAGCCTGACTTCCTCCCAGCTTCCAAAATAACAGACATGCACCTGCCAGCAAATCAAAGACTAACTTGACTATTAGTCTTGCTCCTCCTCTATGCTTCAGGCAGGCAGTCTGCCTCGCTTGATTTTAAAACATGCAGAACAGACTTTCATGTTTCTTTTAGACCATTCTCTCTATTCCTGTAACTGGATTTTAAATCTGTATTAAAAATATTATGTAACCCACTAACCCACCTTAGGACCTGCTGGTGAAGGGCAGGTAATACATTTGATTATTATAATGATGATGATGATGCCGCCATTTTTATAATAGTCTAAAAAATAGACATAATACAGCATGTGATATTTTCAAACAACTGGCCATAAAACCTAATCTTCTCCAAAAGTTTGCGCAAAAAGGTGTCGTTTTAACTGGCACCAAAACCAAGTAAACTGATGCCAAACACACTAAGTTGTAAGTTAACACTTGGTGCACATTGGTGTCATAATTCTTTCTTTCTTTCGATAGTAGTGGTTTGTAGTTTCTTTGCCAGATCTTGGCTCAAGGATGCAACTGAGCGGCAGCAAAATCGAAGCTTGTGTAGAACAATTTAGCAGCCTCCGTAAAGAGGAAAACAAAGCTCTGTGTTGCCAAGCAGAATTAAGTACTAATATCTCCTGTCGGAGCTGCTCACTGAGTTTGCTCTTGGCTCCATCTCCCTCTTCCATGAATTATTTCTAAATCCCCATCCCTTTGGCCCTCATAAGGAAATGTCTCTACATTACAACAATCACTACAACCCGAATGGGCTCCAAAGCTCCAGGGAAGTGGGCTACAAGTCCTGGCACAGCAACAGATGCAGTGGATCAGGCCTTGCTCCAGGAAAGGGCCTTGGCAAAGGTTATTGTTGTTTCAACAAATTGCAAATGCCTTCCAGGGTCTTATAAAGGCTGGCTAGACTAGTCCTGCTGTAGGCTCTGCTCCCTCTAAGGCAGGGGTCAGCAAACTAAGGCCCGGGGGCTGGATGCGGCCCACCAGCCCGCGAACCTTGCAGACCCTGCTGCCAGCTCGGTCAGTCCCCGCACTAAACCGGTGCGGCGGCCTCGCCAAGCAGGGACTAACTTCCACGATGCTGGCGCAACTTTGGATTGGCCACAGGAAGCTCCCGCTGCCAATCCGAAGCTGTGGACACCTCTGAGCAATGCGCCTTCCTTCCCGCTGAGGCAGCCGCGTATGGCCAAGAGCGGGGAGGCTGCCTCCGCAGCCCAGGCCAAAGGCTTGGGCTCTGCGCCCCATGGACCCCTGGCCGAGACAGAGGACGACGACGGCGCTGCCAAAGACAAGGCAGCTGAGGTGGTTGTGGCATGAGTGGCTGCGGGGGTCCTTTCAGGAGAAGGTCTGAGGCGCAGTGGACCGGACCCCTGCTGAAAAAGTTTGCTTATCCCTGCTCTAAGGAGATGTCCCATGCCCTTAAATCAGTGATGGGGAATCTCCAGTCTGTTGGCCTTATCCATCCCGCCATGCCCTTCCAAATGAGGCCATTTCTAGCAAACACCGCCCACCCTCCAATCAAGTAGCATCATCTGACAGTACATGTCAATCCTTTCTAATATGTTTCATGTATTTTATGTGCATTCCTCTCTACAATGTATACATGGTTGAGGTTCTGGTGGCTTCTTCACCCAGGTCTTTCTCTGATTAAACAAACTATTACCTTTAAAATGTTTCTGTGGGGGTATTGTTTTGTTTTTTATTATTATGTTATGCGGGTGGCGCTGTGGTCTAAACCACTGAGCCCCTTGGTCTTGCCGATCAGAAGGTTGGTGGTTCGAATCCACACAATGGAGTGAGCTCCTGTTGCTCAGTCCCAGCTCCTGCCAACCTAGCAGTTCAAAAGCATACCAGTGCAAGTAGATAAATAGGTACCGCTGTGGCAGGAAGGTAAACAGAGTTTCCGTGCACTCTGGTTTCCGTCACAGTGTTCCTTTGTGCCAGAAGCGGTTTAGTCATGCTGGCTGCATGATCTGGAAAGCTGTCTGTGGACAAATGCCAGCTACCTCAGCCTGAAAGTGAGATGAGTGCCACAAACCCATGGTCTCCTTTGACTGGACTTTACTGCCCAGGGGTCCTTTTTCTTTTACTGTAAGCTGCCCTGTGATCTTCACACCCGTGTGTAATAAACATATAAATTTAATTAATAATAATAACAAAATAAGTAAATGTACGTAAAATATGTAAAATAATGTAAATCTTTGTCTCTGCCGCAGAACTATAGGATTGCGCCCTTCAACTGTATATTCCTCAATATTCCCATCAATAATAGACATTTTAATAGCAATGGAAGCTCTTAGAAGCTCTTAAGAGTTCCCACATTTCTCATCAAACCCATCTGAGGACTTCTAATCTACAAATACTGAAAAAAGGTTGGGAAGCAATTCTGCATTTTGTGTTTTCCACTGTTGTGAGTGTATCATCTGGTGTAAATAATAGTAACAATAACAACAGTCTATAAACCTTGATAATCAGAGATCCAAATCTTAATTAATGTAGCTAATAGTATGGTTGACAACTAAAAGCAATAACTCACTATAACCAAACAGATTCTTAAATATGAATGGTGCTGTGATGGCGCCATCTAACGATTAACATGCTGATCTCCTGCAGCTTCTGACATCTGTTGGTTGCACTCTCTGTTGCTTATGAACTTCTCCTTGTGCTTAAATGATTTTAAGTTAGACATCTTTGCTTCTGACGGATACAAAACCCACTTGCAATATCTTTTAAACTGTAACGACCGCTCAGAGTCAGCTGCTGCTGCAATGATCACCGTGAAATAACTGCAATGAAGTATCAACAGCCCTGCAGAAACAGAGTAAGAGGTTTTCTTGATGCTCTTCACTCTGTAGCTGCTGAGCAGGGACAGCTCATTCACCATTGCTAAGAAAGAGGTTCATGCATATTATTATTATTATTATTATTATTATTATTATTATTATTATTATTATTACCCTGCCCATCTGGCTGGGTTGCCCTAGCCAATCTAAGATCTGGTTAACATAAACTATTATTTATAAATCTACTACAAACCTTGGTTAATGAGTGACCTTTAACTGTTGTTAATAACAAGTTCTGGTTAAGTTGCTGGGCTCAATTTACATGTAACACTCAGCCATGGTTTAATAACCATGGCTGAGTGTTACGTGTGCACCAGGCCATTCAAGGTCTGGATTTAGAAGAGTTTGAAGAGTTTGGATTTGATATCCCGCTTTATCACTACCCGAAGGAGTCTCAAAGCGGCTAACATTCTCCTTTCCCTTCCTCCCCCACAACAAACACTCTGTGAGGTGAGTGGGGCTGAGAGACTTCAGAGAAGTGTGACTAGCCCAAGGTAGCTCTAGCACAGCTCCTTGTCCTTCTCCCCTTTGCTGGTGAAATTTGAGATGAAATTGCACATCAGTTATGAGGCAGGGCAAGTGGGATTCCCTTCGGTCTATTAATGGACTCTGTCCATGTCTCTGTCAGTAGCATCATAATCACGTTCCTTTTATCTATAGCGCAAGATCGAGCAGAAGCAAGGCAGAAAGAACTTGAGATAGCAGGTACATGGGAGCTACATGGTTCTATTTAACTCAGCATTATCTGCCATGCCAAAGTGGAGGGAAGTGCCACATGGATAAGCCTTAAAGCTTCTTCCACTTGCAGGATGGGCAGAAGAAATATGGCTTAAGCCGGCCGGAGGTTGCAACACAGGCACTCAGACAAAAGCCAGGGGATTAGGAGATAAGGCTTCAACTTTGACTCTCAAGCAACGAAGAAAAGAAGGCCCAGTGGTAAGTCAGAGGCAGGATGTCAACCTTATCTAGGAACTATTTATCACCTTATAAGCCTTACTTTAGAGTAATTGAAGCCATGTGGTTGCCTGAAGACATGATGGGAAAAGAACCAATCATGATTCTAAAAACAAAAGAACTATGCACTGCAAAATGGCCTCTTAATTCTAAACATGACTGCCATGGTGACTTAGTCTGACAGAGCAGTCCTATCTTACCTTGACAACAGAGAGGGGGGACCCACTGATGGAGCAACCACAAGAAAAGTACATAAGGACATGAGAAGAGCCTACTGGATCAGGCCAATGGCTCACCTACATCCATCATTCTCTTCCCACAGTGGCCAACCAGATGTTTGTGGGAAACCAGCAAGCAAGATTTGAGCACAAGAGCCCTCTTGCCTCCTGTGGTTTCCAGCAACTGGTCTTCAGAATCATAGCTGCCTCCAACAGTGGAAGCCACTGACAGCCCTCCCCTCCATGAATTTGTCTAATCCTCTTTTAAAACCATCTACCAGCTCCATCTGGTACGCAGGCTGAGACCCTACCTGTCCGCGGACTGTCTCACCAGAGTGGTGCATGCTCTAGTTATCTCCCGCTTGGACTACTGCAATGCACTCTATGTGGGGCTATCTTTGAAGGTGACTTGGAAACTGCAATTAATCCAGAATGTGGCAGCTGGACTGGTGACTGGGAGCGGCCACCGAGACCACATAACACTGGTCTTGAAAGATCTACATTGGCTCCCAGTACGTTTCCGAGCACAATTCAAAGTGTTGGTGCTGACCTTTAAAGCCCTCAATGACCTCGGCCCAGTAATAACAATACTACTACTACTACTACTACTACTACTAATAATAATAATAATAATAATAATAATAATTTATTATTTATACCCCGCCCATCTGGCTGGGCCTCCCCAGCCACTCTGGGCGGCTTCCATAAAAACCAAAAATACAGTATACCTGAAGGAGCGTCTCCACCCCCATCATTCTGCCTGGATGCTGAGGAACAGCGCCGAGGGCCTTCTGGCAGTTCCCTCACTCCGAGAAGCAAAGCTACAGGGAACCAGGCAGAGGGCCTTCTCGGAAGTGGCGCCCACCCTGTGGAGAGCACTCCCATCAGATATCAAAGAGATAAACAACTACCTGACATTTAGAAGACATCAGAATGCAGCCCTGTTCAGGGAAGTTTTTATTGTGTGACATTTTAATGTATTTTTAATCTTTGTTGGAAGCCGCCCAGAGTGGCTGAGGAGACCCAGTCAGATGGGTGGGGTACAAATAATAAATTATTATCTAGCTTGGTAGCCACCACTGCCTCCTGTGGGACTGGGCCCCATAGTTTAACTGTGGGCTAGGTGAAGAATTACTTCTTTTTATTTGTCCTGATTCTTCCATCTTCGTTCAGCTTCATTGGATGCCCATGTGTTCTAGCATTATAAGAGAGGCAGAAAAATCTTTTCTCGGTCCACTTTCTCCAAGCCAGGCATAATAAACTTCTAACGTGTCCCCTGCCCCCATCACATCATCATGATCAGAGTAGGAGGCTCAGGAGACAACTCCTAGGAGCCAAGGTCCCTTTGGTCCCCTGTGTGATGGTCTGAGACTTGGGCTCGGACTCAGGACCAGAGGAGTCTCAGTCCACACTGGATCCTTTGCCTCAGGTGGCATCTGAACCAGGTCTGGGGCCTGATTCTGAAGAGCCCCAGTCTGCACAAGTTCCTCTGCAACAAACCCCAGCTGGGCCGAGTCAGGGGCTTGAGCTTGTCCTGGCTCCAGATGCGGGGATTAGCTTGTTGCCTCCAGCTGGGCCATCACTTACAGCTGCTCCACTACCGGTTTGGTCAGGGGAGGCTGAGGTGGCCCCTGGGTCTAGTAACCCACCGACGTCTCCCGAGCTGCAGAGACTGAGGTCTGAGAGGAGGAAAGACCTGAGTACTCAAAGGAGGAGTGCTCGCCTTTGGGTGAAACAGGGAGGTGAGTCGCCGGGGGATCAGGACCGTCCGCTGCCCTGACAAAGATAAATGGTTGTTGGACCCCGCCTCAGGTTGTGGGAGCAACATTGCTGTATGCTAGATCCTGCCTGAGATCCTGCACCTGTCCTTGCCTGGTTTCCTGCCTCGTGTCCTGCCTTGGCCCTGTCAGACTGCTTCCCAGCGGAACCTTCAGATTCTGGACCAGACCTGGACTGCATTTCACGGGTTACCCCTGGGCCCAGCAGACCCCGAATAAAATATTTGAGGGGGGTGAGCTCTCCCATAGTTGATAGGCATTGCCTTTCAAATGGCGTACATGCAACATATCAAGTAATTGATTATGCAGGGAGGGCTTACCTGCCCACCCCACCCCCAATATTTTATTCACATTGGCACCGCTGGTAGAGGGCAGGGTCATTTTTTTTTCCTTTTACCCTTGCATTGACTGCAACAGGGTTTGAATTAACTATGCTAGCACCAGAGCTAATGTAAAAGTGTGGAGCATATTGGGGAAATGAGTTTCTGGGGCATTTGGGGGAAATGAAAGGGCTCCAACACTCTCCTAGCATGCCCTGGTTTCCACTCCACCAACTGAACACTCATGCCAGCATAGCTTTACATGAGCGGGGAACTGCTGTTAGCATAAGTGTCATCACACTGGTGGCCCAGCCCAAGCTGCTTCCCAAGACCCCTCAGTCAGTTTACCAGTAGGGTAGGCGTAGCCAAAATCTGCTTTCCAATAACTTCCACCCACTGGTTCTAAGGCAATAGCGAGTATGCCTGCTCCACCTTCTGTGTGACAGCCCATCAGATATTTGGACCCATAAATCTTCTCTTCTGGAGGTTCAAGTGGAGACTGGTCCATTAGGGCAGACAGAACATTGCCCTCAACCAGACCCTACATGGTGGCCTTCTTACAACCAATCCAGAAGGTAACCATGCTTGTCAGAATGGATTCCTCCACCATCTCAGTTTTATCCTTGTAGGAGAGAGGAAAAAGTAGTGGCTCTACCCTGCCTACCGTTGGATCCTGCTCTGCTTATTGTTGACCTCTCTGTTTTCTGCTATACCAGTTCCCAATGGGTACCAACCACCACTGTGCCCAACTATAGACATGTCAGAACCTGGGGGGAAGAAGACAGTGAGTCTTGTCAGGAAAATAAGCTGCCTCTGACATTCCCAAAGCTTAATTCATGAGTTGATGGCTTTGGCTCTCCATGCCTGCACATGATCTCCAAACTAAGTGCTTTGCAGATGTGCTCTTTGGTCTGCACTTCTGAGTCCTTCATTCATCTTCAGAGGGAGAAGCCTGTTTGCCTTCAAAATTAGGAACTGCACAACTTGGGAGGCTCCCTTTCATTTGTGTAGGCAGGAAAGTTATCGCATTTCATGGAAGATCTGCTTTCAAAGCAAACATGCATACCCTTCAGCATTTTGTGCTGAGGCACCCAAGATTTGAGGACAATGGAGAAAGAGGGACTGACAAATTAGCCACTGCTTTTTTTCTCATATGAACAACCAAGCCTTAACAATGTGTGCAGTTATTTAATCCAAAACCAAAGATCATCTGTTACCACATCTGTTTTTCTTTCCTGGATCCATAATTGAGCAGAACTTTCAAGACTCTGACATTGAGGTCTTTACATTTGCATTTCCTTGTTTGCTTTCATCAGAAGTTGCTTATTATAGCACCAGATCTCAAAGGGCAGAATAACGTGGTTTTGGCCTTTGCTTTCGCAGCTTCTTTTGAATTGATGGGTTATTCTTCAAAACCTTAGCAAATACAAAGTTCACCGGTTGTGCGCAAACTGGCCTGTTCAATGTCTGATAAGAGAGAAATTCTTACGTCCACAGGTCCCAAATCAATGCTAAAAATTAACAGTTTGGGAAAGAGATATAGATCACATTTTGCATTAAGTAGATCTGGCTGGATCTGGAGTTGATGGATGACCCATCAACTCCAGAACCCTGTTCTCGCAGTGGCCAACCAGATATCCACGAGAGGCCCAAAAATCAAGACCCAAGCACAACAGCATACTCCCCTCCTACAGTTTCCAGCAGTGGGCATTTAGAAGCATACTCTCTCCAACAATGAAGGTAGAACATCAGGGTTGGTAGCCACTGATAGCCTGATCTTCTGTGGAGTCGATCCCTGGCATCACCATTTAAGAACCTTGACTTGAGTAGCAGGTCTAGGAAAAACCCTCTGCCTGAGAATGTCTGGTGAACGTCTGCAAGTCATTGTAGATGTGTGCAACCCAATCAATTGTTTGGTTTAGTACAAGACATCCATTAGTTTGGTTTAGTATAAGGCATCCATTAGGTTTAGTATAAAACAACCATTAGTATAGGTAAAGGTAAAGGGATCCCTGACATTAGGTCCAGCCATGACCGACTCTGGGGTTGCAGCACTCATCTCGCTTTATTGGCCGTGGAAGCTTCCGGGTCATGTAGCCAGCATGACTAAGCCACTTCTGGCGAGCCAGAGCAGCACACGGAAACACCGTTTACCTTCCCGTCGGAGTGGTACCTATTTATCTACTTGCACTTTGATGTGCTTTCAAACTGCTAGGTTGGCAGGAGCAGGGACCGAGCAACGGGAGCTCACCCCGTCGCGGGGATTTGAACCGCCGACCTTCTGATCGGCAAGTCCTAGGCTCTGTGGTTTAACCCACAACGCCACCCGTGTCAAACCAATAGTATAAGTATCCATTAAAAGAAAAGGCAGAACATGCCTTTTTCTCACTTGTCTTCTGGAAAACTCACTTGTACTCATGGAAAATTTGTCACAGCAAATTATGTGATTGCTAATGCTGAGAGAGAAATCCAGCTTCGATTCACATTTTAATGAGAACCTACCTAGTTCACACCTCCCAAAACTGTGCAAACTAAAATGCAACTAATTCACACATCTCTGAATTTTTCTGGCTCGGCCTGATGGGTGTTATAGTCCAAAAACATGTGTAGGGCACCAGTCTGGTGAAGGCTGCGCTACATGGTCATGTGAGAGACCACGTCACCTACCCTACGAAAGAGATCATCTAGCTAAACAGAAAACATTTCCCACATATATCATATAGAGTGATGTGTTTCCTCATTCCTGGAGACCTTTTTCAGGCCCAGTGATCTGCAAATAGGTCCATTTTGATGAACAACCGCAGATTAAAGCTCTACGTATGCTTCAAGCCTCATTAGAATGTGTGTTTGTCTCTTGCATTGTGTCCCAAAAATGTCAGGCCTGAAAGCATGTCATCAGAGACATCACTTTAGTCAGGAAAAAAATACTGAAAGGTGAAAAGGGATCTCTCTTGGAAGTCTTCAACAGGAAGATTTGCCCTTTCCTAAATCCCCATATTGTATGGGCCTTGTGATAAAAGAACAGTAAATCAAAGGACATTTCTAGTGGACAAGTCAAATATTTACTTTTCGGTGGAGATATTGATGACATTTCACTGCATTAGTAGAATAGCCTATTGTAGTTCCAAATAGTGGCAATCCAATCTTCTCAAACTCAAGCCTAATGTAAACAAGAAACAAAGACAAGGTGATGCTGAGCCTTCAGTGAAACCCAACACACCTTTGGCTTTACAGCTCCAAGTATTTTCCTCACATCATTAACCCATTGAGCCAGAACCAAAGAATACCTAGGGAGCAAGTAAGTCACTTTCTGTAGTTTTGATCCCAATTAAGCAACATGCCCAACAATGATGGGTCCCTAATGGGAATCTGCATTTCTCTTGGCATTAAAAGTTGATTCCAGTCTTAGGTAAGCTTCTTAGAGATGCTGTGCACCCATCAGTACCTAGTATTGGCTATGTGCACAGAAGATTCCCTAGCTGGGTGGAAGTGTGTGTCCAACACAGGCATAGGCAAACTCGGCCCTCCATATGTTTTGGGACTACAACTCCCATCATCCCTAGCTGACAGGACCAGTGGTCAGGGATGATGGGAATTGTAGTCTCAAAACATCTGGAGGGCCAAGTTTGCCTATGCCTGGTCCAGCACATCACAAGTTCATCAACTCACCACAGTGTCCAATCTGAGGTCACTTAGGCGAGGGGTAGTCAACATGTTGCCCTCCAGATGTTGGTACTGCAACTTCCATCATTGTTGACCATTGGCCATGCTGGCTTAGGTCATTTCCATTCAATCCCACCTCCATAATAAATGCTGTTCAACTGTGAGATGGCTCCACTGAACCTTGAAAATGTGTGGAGCCTCAGTAGAGAAGGTAATACCAACCTTCTGTTGTAATGACTACTGAGATGACGTATGTGAAAGTTTTGAGCACTCCAAGATGGCAGTTCTGGATCAGCTTGCCTAGGAGTAGGTCCCATTAAACTCAGCGAGACATACATCTGGATTGCATTGCAAAGTACAAACATTAACTTGGAAACTGTCGCATATGAAGGTCAGAGCACTGGTCCACCTAGCTCAATATTGTTCACACTGGTTGCCAGCAGGAAGGAGACTTTAGGAAGGAGACTTTTCATGGCGCTACCTGGAGAGGCCTGGTATTGAACCTGGAATCTTTTCTATGTAGTGTATGTGCTTTATCACTGGGAGTGGGTGGTGCTGTGGTCTAAACCACTGAGCCTCTTGGGCTTGCATCGGAAGGTCAGCGGTTCAAATCCCCGTGATAGGGTGAACTTTCATTGCTCTGTCCCAGCTCCTGCCAACCTAGCAGTTCGAAAGCATACCAGTGCAAGTAGATAAATAGGTACCGCTGCGACAGGAAGGTAAACGGCATTTCCATGCGCTCTTGTTTCCGTCACGGTGTTCCATTGCACCAGAAGCGGTTTAGTTATGCTGGCCACATGACCTAGATAGCTGTCTGTGGACAAACGCCAGCTCCCTCGGCCTGAAGCAAGATGAGCCCCGCAACCCATAATCACCTTTGACTGGACTTCACCATCCAGGGATCCTTTACCTATCATTGAGATAGAGCCCTCTCAGCCTTATACTTAACTGAATAATGCAAAAAAGCATTGATTCCAGGAACATATTATAAAAATTCTTTACGGTCAACATGATGCAATAACAGTACCATATATCATTTTCTTCACAGACCACAATATGACTCATATGGTGCTTTCTTATTGGTGGGTGGGTGTGGGTGGGTGTCACACACATAGACTGATAGACCACAAACATTACCATGGGACCATTCTTGAAGATTGTGAAATATAAGCACAAGTTCAAAAGCACAGTACTGGGATGGTGAGATGGCCAATGGAACCCAATCACCCAGAATATAAAACTGACCCTTTTATAAAGAAAGCACATCCATTTCAATGGGAAAGCATTCCTTTCTCCCAGGGGTGGAGGACCTGTGACCCTCCAGATGTTGGTAAACTCCAACTCCTCTTGGCCCCGGGTAACATGGCCAATGGTCAAGGGTGATGGGAGTTGTAACCTAGCCACGTGCTCTCCCTTCCTGCTCTACATAAAATTAATAGAGCTGGAGAAGATGAGACGACATGTTTTTGTCATGAGACAAAGGTTCTTGAGAGCAGAAGACGCAGTAAGGTCTACAAGGCCTACACAATCATTCAAGCCTAAGCCCGCTAACTGCTAACAGCAAACTGCTAAGTAAGTCACTGTGACTCATGACTTATCTTGGGTGATGACTCATTATCCCTACAAAAAGTAGCCAGCCTCTCTATGGGCCTCAGTCAGAGAGCTGTATGGATTGTGTATGGAGTAGTCTGTGTCAGTCTGTCTGTGTCTCAGCCAGTGTGTGTGTGTTGTGTTGTTGCAGACAGAGTGGCTCCAGGACTCTCGTAAATCACTAACTAAGACTGTGCCTCTGTGAAGAGTCAGATAGCTGCTACGAGCACTCTGTGCATGCTCTTTAACTATGCTGTTTCTGAACAAGTTTGTTTTCCTCAGTAAAGTTTTATTCTGTGTATGAAGAAGACTCTGCGTTGATTAATTTACCGCTGTGCAGCAGTTTTGCTGTTGCTCATATGCCTTTCTCAAAATATACCAGAGCAGGATTGCTATGCACGTCTTACTGGACAGGACGATTCCCTGCAATATGCATCTTTGAGGGCATGTACGATTCCCTCAAGAAAGATGTTTCAAGAATCACTTTCCGCATGCGAGTTGTACTGGACTACTGCAAGAAGGAGTGCAGCAACATGCCATCTTCTATGGGCGTGCTTCTCAGTCTGAAGTACTCTGGGAACAGTGCGTTCCTTTTCTTAATTATTTGAGTGAACACGTTGTAAGGATAAAGCAGTCATCACCCCTCTTGGACAGATAGAAAGCAATAAACTCAACAGTGTGCTTCCTGCCAAACAAGTTATCATCTCTGGCCCTGAAAGGCCCCTGGTCGTTTTCACATACTTGGAATCCAACTGTATTTATTTTTGCCCACATGCACACACACAAACACTAAGGGCCCAGGGCTTTAACAAAAAATCAAGTTGAAATTCATATAAAATACCTTGTAAAGATCCCACTTAAAAGCACCAAAAATGAAACGGTCGTAAAACTCCAGCCCACTAACTACTTAGCCTTCAGCCTTATAGCATTGTCCCAAACTGACCAGTCTTGCAACACTTTCTCAGAAGATGCTAAAGGCCTAACTGAACATTGCATGGTGTTCCACTATTACTCCTGGTTGCTAATAATTTCCCCAGTCACTAATGCTTCGGTTCAAAGAAGAGGACCAGTACAGAGGGGAGAGGAGCTTCAATTGAATGTTTGGGTGCAACTCAGCTTGGCGAAGAGGGTTTTGCATGAGGTTACTAGGCTAAGGGACCTCCAGATTCTCAGACAATCCCTGTACCTTTGACCTCTTTGCTGACCTCCCTATCGCTTTGATGTTTAGACTGATAGGTCTTAGGTTGCATCCTGTTTACAACTTCCTCCTTCTGCTCACGCTTTCCTCTCGGACCTCAAGATGTGAGGTCACCCTGGACCCATCCTCTGAGAACAAAGGAGCAAGCATGGCTGCCTTTCTCTTCTCCATGTCGCTTGGTTAGGTTTGAATTAGAAGTCTTGTGCTTCCTATAATAAAATATCATTTTCTTACACTATAAGCATCTGAATATGTGTGATCACAACAGGTACAATCTACTCTCAAACCAAATTCACACACACACACATACACACATTTCTGTTTTACAATTTAAAGTACTCGTTTTTACATCCTTGAGATATCAATGACTTCCCTTCCTCGCTTACCATGGTTCATTTTGCATATCATAAACCCCTGCATATTTTACAAAAATTGTACCATTCAATATTCCATTATTACATCCATCAAAACTTTTTTACACTGTTGAATTTATCTTAATGCAGCCAGCATTTTCAGCTGTATTTTCCATATATTCAATAAACGTTTTCCAATCTTCTCTAAACCTATGTTCTTCGGTGCACATATTCTGCCAAGTTAGGTTGCCATTCTTCTTTGTTTGAGACCTTGCTTGTTTTCCCTTTTTGGGCTAACAAAACACGGGCCACAGTAGTGGCATACATAAATAACCTTTTTTTTTTACACCTGGGAATTTAAATAGCTTCTTTGAACTACTCCCACAAGTTGTTTTCCCACTGAAAACTGCTAATCCCAGGCTGTGTTTACTCACACTGAGGGCAAGAGTGTTGGGGATATCAAAGAGGTGCCCACAACTTGAGTAACAGTGGCCTTGGTGTTGGAAGCAACTGCTGAAACACTCCTGGCCAGGAGTGGCTGGTTGGGGTGTAGCCACTATGATAGCAGGTGGGTCACTGTTGTTTTTCAGGAGGGGGAGCAGCAAGGCTTGGTGTAGGGCAATTGTACCAACTCCAATGCACCTACACCACAAAAACCTCCTTGCTTCCTCACATCTTCCTCTGAGTAATCAACAGTGATCCACCTGAATAAACCAGGGGTCATCAACTGTTTATAATTTTCACTCGCAAAATGGCTGCAGTGGCGGTGTGGCATGGCACAAAATGGCCACCCCTTCTAAAAGAGCAGAATTGGAGACAGGACCATATAGTCGATAGGTAAAGGTAAAGGTAAAGGGACCCCTAACCATTAGGTCCAGTCGTGGCCGACTCTGGGGTTGCTCTCACTTTATTGGCTGAGAGAGCCGGCGTACAGCTTCCGGGTCATGTGGCCAGCATGACTAAGCCGCTTCTGGTGAACCAGAGCAGCACATGGAAACGCTGTTTACCTTCCCGCCAGAGCAGTACCTATTTATCTACTTGTACTTTGACGTGCTTTCGAACTGCTAGGTTGGCAAGAGCAGGGACCGAGCAACGGGAGCTCATCCTGTCGTGGGGATTCAACCCGCCGACCTTCTGATCAGCAAGTCCTAGGCTCTGTGATTTCTGAGAACTTTTGCTAGCAACCACAAGAGATCATGGCACATTGGCACCCATGGGTGGCATGCTGGCAACCACTGCAAAGTTAAACAATGAACCTTGTGATCTTGCCAGTGAAGAAGTCATTTTGTTGGGGTGAAGCTGGAGGCAGGAGCAAGACCCGGTCAGTCCTCTGAAGCTGGCTGGTACAATGACAGGAGGAGCCACTTTGAGGAATCTGTGCCCTCACAAGGCTCATTGCAGGTTCCTTACCTAGGGAGTCTGCATTAAGGATGCTTGAAGAATCTGTTTTCTGTGAATCCCAGTGTGAAGTGACCGGATCCACCTCTTCTGGAAAAATGTGCTGATTGGGACAAAATTATCCTTCAAATTTCTTACTTCTTTCAATGTTGCAATACTGTTCTCAGCTGCCAGCAACAACAAACCCTACCAAAATGCATTAGAAAAATATGTATCTCATGATAAAACATGCTTAGAACTATGTATATTGAGATTAAATATGGGTTTTGAATGTGGAAACATAATGGAATGGACTTATGAATGAACCCAGGTAAACTGATACAGACTAGAAAGCAACGTGTTCATACATCCCTAGGTAAAGGGAAACCTGACCATTAGGTCCAGTCGTGACAGATTCTGGAGTTGCGAGCTCATCTCACTCTATAGGCCAAGGGAGCCGGCGTACAGCTTCAGGGCCATGTGTCCAGCATGACTAAGCCACTTCTGGCGAACCAGAGCAGCACACGGAAACCGTTTACCTTCCGGCGGGAGCGGTCCCTATTTATCTACTTGCACTTTGACGTGCTTTCAAACTGCTAGGTTGGCAGGAGCAGGGACCAAGCAACGGGAGCTCACCCTGTCGCGGGGATTCGAACCGCCGACCTTCTGATCAGCAAGTTCTAGGCTCTGTGGTTTAACCCACAGCACCACCCGCGTCCCTGGTACATCCCTAGTTGTCTCCATTTCTCCCTCCATTTCAGGATATTCATCCTCTTTGGGAACACACAGAATTGTATCCAGCACAACCAACAGACTTCTTCAATACTTGAGCAACAGAACTTTCCCCCATCACTCCTCTCTCTGTGTGCCCCTATGCCCCCCAAAATCAACTCTGGGAAGTAGGGTGAGTCTCCAGAACAGATTGTGAGAAGAGGGCAAGCAGTAGGGAAGCTCTGTTCTGTAGCAACTTTGTTGGATACAAACCAACAGTGCTTGAGTTAAGATCAAGCAGTAATAATAGCACCCAAATGATGAGAAGAGGAAAGTAAGTAGCAAATACAATGTCTAATTCAAATTCTTAGCAGGCTTGATGCATCCCATATTCACTGGATATGGACCAAAAATTATGAAGGGGGCATGGTTGGGAGCTAAGAAAGAACTTTGAGCCTTGGGGAAATCATTGCTGTGGATTTCATTTTTATTTTTTTTTGCTAGAGAGCATCGTTCTCATGACAGGGAAAATGTCAGACTTAATCTTGCTCCCTTTTTTGAAATCAGCATATTTGATGCATTAGTCGTCTCTTCAAAAACAGGCAGTTGGCAGCTATCTGATGGGAATGTCCTTCATTCCAAAACCAAAAATACAGCTTCAATTATTTAATCCATCTCAGACCCATCTAACCCCATAACATTCTATCTGCTGTGATGTATTTTCAGTGTATGTGTGCCTCCAAAGGCTGAACATTGGAGAAACTTTCAAAGTCCAAATGGTGTTGTGACTTTGGACATGGCTGGGTTCATGGGAACAGGAGGATGGCAAGTGTATTCTTTAGTAGTGATTTCACGGCACAGTTGCCAGGTCACTTCCTTTTGTGAGGGAAACTACAGGTGATGTGTTTCCATGGGAACTAACTGTGAGCCAATTGCTTCTCGGTGCAGGAGCATTCTGGAATGTTCTGGACAGATCAAAGCGATCAAAGAAGGGGGCGGACTTTTACCCACTTACTCCCAGCTAAGGGTGTTGTAACCCAGGTGTCTGCAGGCGAAAAGAGGAATTGGCTGGCTGATGGAGTGGTTAAGCTGTACCTCCACCTACGCTTGACCTGTAAATTTGCATTGAACATTACAGTACAAACTGGATTCTGACCCTGCAAGAGAATCAGGCAGCCTCTGAACTCATCCAATCTGCCTGCAGACTGTCTCGCCAGAGTGGTACATGCTCTGGTTATCTCCCGCTTGGACTACTGCAATGCGCTCTACGTGGGGCTACCTTTGAAGGTGACCCGGAAACTACAACTAATCCAGAATGCGGCAGCTAGACTGGTGACTGGGAGCGGCCGCCGAGACCATATAACACCGGTCTTGAAAGACCTACATTGGCTCCCAGTACGTTTCCGAGCACAATTCAAAGTATTGGTGCTGACCTTTAAAGCCCTAAACGGCCTCGGTCCAGTATATCTGAAGGAGCGTCTCCTCCCCCATCGTTCTGCCCGGACACAGAGGTCCAGCCTGAGGGCCTTCTGGCAGTTCCCTCACTACGAGAGGCCAAGTTACAGGGAACCAGGCAGAGGGCCTTCTCGGTAGTGGCGCCCGCCCTGTGGAACGCCCTCCCATCAGATGTCAAAGCGATAAACATCTACCTGACATTCAGAAGACATCTGAAGGCAGCCCTGTTCAGGGAAGTTTTTAATACGTGATATTTTAGTGTATCTTTCATCTTTCTTGGAAGCCGCCCAGAGTGGCTGGGGAAACCCAGCCAGATGGGCAGGGTACAAATAATAAATTATTATTATTATTATTATTATTATTATTATTATTATTATTATTATTGCACTAAATTGGGGTCCAAACCAAATTTTATGGTTGGTGTGTCCCCCTAGTATATACTCATATACCCACTACGATCGAAACATAGAATCATAGTATTGTAGAGTTGGAAGGGACCCTGAGGGTCATCTAGTCTAACCCCCTGCAATGCAGGAAACTTTTGTCCAATATGGGGCTCAAACCCACAACCTTGAGATGAAGAGTCTCATGCTCTGCTGTTTGCTTTTTCCTAAGCAGTCTGGATGGAAACTATAAGGCGTCACCAGTATGTGGCAGAGAAGAGGGTCTCTTAACCAAATAAAAAAATGTGCATCTCAATGGATTAAATCTGCTTTGTCAATTATGATAAAGGGGAGGAAAGGATCTGGAAAACAAATTTCTAACCGCAGTGCAATTTAACAAGTCTTTAGGTTAATATCATATTCCCCGTCTGTTGGTTCAGACTCGCTGATCTCTTTGAAAAGGGGATATATGTGCGTAAGATTCTGTTCTATTTTTTAAGGAAAATAAATATTGCCTGCAAACCACATGACAAACACAGGGCAGCTCATTCTCTGAAACCCATCTTGTGTGTAATGTGACTCCATATCCTCTTTCAGCTCCCAAAGGGACAGGCTAGTTTGTATACCAAGAAAACTCAGCATTTTCTCCTACAGCAATATGGATGGCCTATGTCAATTGAGGCTGTGGGAAGGCATATATATATATATATATATATATATATATATATATATATATATATATGCTTTCGTAGATTTTCACGGGTACAGGAATGCAGGTTTTGGTGTCCTCGGGTGTCTTCCCGTGTAAAAGTTGGGGTGTCTAGGCGACGTTTCGACGAGGTCTCACTCGTCATCTTCAGGCTGGTGCTTTCGGCTTCTTGTTACTGGAACAGAGCAGGATCTCAGTGTTTGAGTTCCTATAAATACTGTTGAGGGGGTGTGGTGTATAGCCTCCAATGTTCTGGGCAGAGAGGAAGTTCCCAGGCTAGTGTGCCTTTTCTTCTTTTGTTCCTTAATTACTTGAGGGATATCTTGAGTGATTTCTTGAGTGATATCCTGAGTACCACTTAGGTGGGTCATTAGGTGTGGATTAGTTGCTAAAGTCTTTGTGTCTTGACCTCTTGAACTTTGTGAAGAGTTTTTCTGAGAAGATGGCTGTACTGCACTTAGTTGTGCTCTGGCTTGGCTTCGTGTATAGGGGCGAGCTGTGGTTTTGTGGCCTGTGTCAGCCAGATCTGTGTAGGGATTGCAGGGGGGTGCAGCATCCGGAGGTGCCACCATGGTTTGGCTACTGGATGGTGTCTGTAATTTATCTGTGGAGAGGGTCTGGGTTTGGGTCTGGTGTGGTTGATTGGTGATGGCGTTCTGTGTGCCTCTGGATCTGGTGTCAGTTTTTGTGGGGAGGGCTAATTTCCAGATGTCTGGCAAGCGGGATGTGTCGTCACGCTTGTTCATGTTGTGAGGGTGTTTTTCTATCTCGATGGCTTCCATGATTATTCTCTTGTGGTGATGTTCCATGTTAAAGAGCAATTTGGAATCTGCAAAATTAATTTCGTGTCCTGTTTCTTTCATGTGTTGGAAAAGAGAGGAAGTTTTTTCTTCTTTTTTGACGGCATTCTTGTGTTCTGCGATACGTGCATTTATTCGTCTGTTTGTTTGTCCAATGTACGTGGCTGGGCAGACTTTGCAGGGTATTTCATAGACCCCTTGGTTTTCCAACTGGATTTTATCCTTGGGGTTTCTGAGGATATTGGCTATTTTTTGGTTGGTGCAAAAGGCTGTTTTGATATTGTGTTTATGGAGGATTTTGCTAATTTTATCTGTAGTGCCCTTGATATAAGGAAGGAGGGCCATGCCATTGTTTTCTTCTGTGTTTTGGTTTTTGGGGGGTGTTTCTTTAGCAACTAATCCACACCTAATGACCCACCTAAGTGGTACTCAGGATATCACTCAAGAAATCACTCAAGATATCCCTCAAGTAATTAAGGAACAAAAGAAGAAAAGGCACACTAGCCTGGGAACTTCCTCTCTGCCCAGAACATTGGAGGCTATACACCACACCCCCTCAACAGTATTTATAGGAACTCAAACACTGAGATCCTGCTCTGTTCCAGTAACAAGAAGCCGAAAGCACCAGCCTGAAGATGACGAGTGAGACCTCGTCGAAACGTCGCCTAGACACCCCAACTTTTACACGGGAAGACACCCGAGGACACCAAAACCTGCATATATATATATATATATATATATATATACTCTTTTGTAGCAAATGGCCAGGAGTGTAAAAAGGAGGGGACGGAATGCTCCCCCATAAAACATGGGAAACATGTTTACTGAATTCCCTTTTCATTTCCATTGGACGCTTTAGGTGAGATCCCTGCATTGGACCCTCAGTGTACATTCCAACTGTATGATTCTATGATGTCACATTTTAAGTCCCACCTACACCCTTTAAAGGGACGCGGGTGGCGCTGTGGGATAAACCACAGAGCCTAGGACTTGCTGATCAGAAAGCCGGCAGTTTGAATCCCCGCGACGGGGTGAGCTCCCGTTGCTTGGTCCCAGGTCCTGCCCACCTAGCATTTCGAAAGCACGTCAAAGTGCAAGTAGATAAATAGGTACCGCTCTGGCGGGAAGGTAAACGGCATTTCTGTGCGCTGCTCTGGTTCGCCATGCTGGCCACATGACCCGGAAGCTGTACGCCGGCTCCCTCGGCCAATAAAGCGAGATGAGCACCACAACCCCAGAGTCAGTCACAACTGGACCTAATGGTCAGGGGTCCCTTTACCTTTACGCCCTTTAAAAAGTCACAATTTTAAGCCACCAACTCTGTAACTTTAGGACCGACAGATACCGTATTTTTCGTCCCATAGGACGCTCCGTCCCATAGGACGCACCTACTTTTTTGGGGGAGAAATAAAGGAAATTTTTCCCCCTTTATTTCCCCCCCAAACCAGGTCGGGGAACAGTGGGATGGCGGTGCTGCGCCTCCCCGCTGTCCCCCGAGCTTGTGGGGCTGGCCGATGTCTGCCTGGCGTGAGGGGCGCTCTGCTTCAGGGAACTCCCCCCGGGCGTGCAAGGCTTGCGGATCGCTTCCTGGAGCATGGAGAGCGAGAGGAGTCGGTGCGCACCGACACCTCTCGCTCTCCAGGCTTCAGCGAAAGCCTGCATTCGCCCCATAGGACGCACACACATTTCCCCTTCATTTTTGGAGGGGAAAAAGTGCGTCCTATAGGGCGAAAAATACGGGAAGTCAACACCAATCTGTATCAACAGTTTGATTGGCCACAGGAGCAGCAAGGATCCTAATTGCTAAAAACTGGAAAAAAGAAGCTGTGCCAACAAAAAAGGAATTGGAAGACAAACTGTTAGAGTATATCAAATTGGCTAGATTAAAAGAGGTAATTAGAGATCACACTAGACAAGAGTCTCAAAAAGCATGGGGGAAATGCAGGGAATACTTCACAAAACAGTGCCTTAAAATATATACCTGGACTTGTTTCGATTAATGTCTGCAGGAGACTTTGTTGATATTTAAGTTATAATTAGAAAAATCTTAATAATTATTCATAAAGAAAACAGTTTATAAGTAGTAAATAAGGAGGCCAGATACAGGATAAAGGAAGTCTTTTATTTGGTTGTTTGTATTGTTGTATGTTATGCTCACTGTATGTTATGTTCACGTTTAATGAGGGTGGATTTGTTTATTGGGGTGGGGGGTTATGTTATGTTGTAAATAAAATTCCAAAAACAACAACAACAAAAAACCCAAAAAAAAACCTAAAAGTTTGATTGGCATCTTCCTGGATCGAAGGGTGTGATAGACATTTTTCCAAAAAAAAGCGGGGGAGGGAAGGAATTGAAAATAAAACTGCCAATCAAATTTCCATTGTACAAATCTACGTTGTGACGGCATTTGAAATACTATACACAGTTTTAAGAAGAAGAAGAAGATGAGTTTGGATTTGATATCCTGCTTTATCACTACCCTAAGGAGTCTCAAAGCGGCTAACATTCCCCTTTCCCTTCCTCCCCCACAACAAACACTCTGTGAGGTGAGTGGGGCTGAGAGACTTCAGAGAAGTGTGACTTGCCCAAGGTCACCCAGCAGCTGCATGTGGAGGAGCAGGGAAGCGAACCCAGTTCACCAGATTACGAGTCCACCGCTCTTAACCACTGCACCACACTGGCTCTTGCTTTAAAAATCATATTGTAGAGTTGGAAAAGGTATAGAAAAGGACAGCCAAAATGACCAAGGAGATGGAGTGACTCCCCAATGAAGAAAGGCAGAGGCATTTGGAACTTTTTAGTTCAGAGAAAAGGCAAGAAAGAGGTGGCATGATAGATGTTTATGGATGGCTATAAAGCAGGATTAAAGAAATTCATGGAGGAGAGGGTTGCCATTGGCTACTAGCCATGATGACAATGCTTTGCCTCCACAACTGGAGATAGCAGTGGTTCTGAATACCAGTTGCTGGAAATCGCAGAAGGGAAGAGGGGCCCTTGTGCTCAAATCCTGCTTGCTGGTTTTCCACAAGCATCTGGTTGGCCGCTGTGAGAAAAGGGTGCTGGATTAGATGCTTCATTGGCCTGATCCAGCAGTCTCTTCTTATGTTCTTAAGAAGAAAATGTTCTGGTGGAAAGATCAGGAAAAATCACACAAGGACTTTCATACAAGGGCATTGTTCAGCAGCACTAAAACTTCTAACGTGGGAATTGTGGCCTTCAGCCCTAGTGTTCTAGAGGAAGGATGGATGGGACTGTTTGAAAAGGGGGAAAGTTGCCTGGAAACTAGATCCAGCCTTCGTGTCTATATTCCTGAGTCAGTTGCTCTGAATCATTAAGTGAAAACAAGCCATTTGCCATCTGGTAATTACCTCTGGGGCTGAGGTGTAAATCCCTGTTCCTTAATCTTGCCGCCTGAAAGAAAACATTTCCTCATAGGTGGTCCAGATGGTGGGGAAGCCTTTACACAATGAATAAAAGGCACCAGAGATAGGCCGCTTTGGTAGTGAATGGGTTGCAAGTACCGTCTTCCACAAGCTGCCAGTGTAAGTTTTATAAATTGCAGTGGGTGGATGAACGGATGGACAGACGGATAGATGGAGGGAACATTGGTCCTATGGCACCAGCTGGGTTTGGGGTGGCAGGGTCTGTCAGAACAGGAGGAGGACCCCATGACTGGAATTGGGGAGAGTTCTGGCAGTGACAGGGAAGAGGGTTCCAACCCACCATTGCTGAATGTCTTGGCAAGGGAGGAGTTGGCTGAGTCGGTCCACCTCCAGAGAATGGCCATGGGATCAGCTACCATGGAAAGCTCAATCAGTGGAGCTAGCTGAATTTGAGGGCAAGTGAGAACTGGTGGGGTGGGCTCCCATTGCCAAGGGTGCTCCATCATCTGCATGGGTGCAAACAAACCCAGTAGCCTCCCCTTCCCCATAGAAGCTCTTGTTTGCAAGTTCATAAGTCTTCTTGCATAGGATGGGAAGAGTACAAATGGTAGACTCTGTCCTGCTCTTTAAAAATGGAGCGGGAAGGGCATGTCGGGTGTTAGGACAACATATTTGCTTATGCCTATCCATGTATGGGGTATGGCTGGACCCGGGGGGTACCATGAGGCATGGTGAGAGTCCAGTCCTGGGCCGAGGGTCTGGAGACTGTCCACCAAGGGCAAAGCGGGGTCCAAAGCAAGAAGCTGGGCGTGGTCGGGAACTCCGGAAGAACAGGTCTGGGTGCTGGCAGAAACAGGTTTCCAACGACGTTGCTCCCGCAACCTGGGCCTGGGCTGACTGGCCTTTATCTCCTCTGGGGCCAGGGGCGGTCCCAGCCCACAGGTGACCCACCTCTCCTGGCCTTAAGGCAAGCACTCCTCCTGGGAGAACTTAGTTCCCACATGACCCGGAAAACTGTCTATTGACAAACGCCGGCTCCCTCGGCCCGAAAGCAAGATGAGCACCGCAACCCCATAGTCGCCTTTGACTGGACTTAACCATCCAGGGGTCCCTTTACCTTTACATTTTACCTAGTACCTATGGTCCTCTCCCTGCACTCAGCCCTCACCTGTGGCTCCCAGAATCTGTCAGCAGCTACACCCAGGGAATAGCTTCGACTAGTCAGCTAAACCAGTGGGTCGCAAATCTTTGCTTAGTCAGGGACTTCCACTGCATGCTCCGGCGGATTGAGCAGACAAGACCAATAGTGGGTCCAATGATCAAGAAGGTGGTTTCTGCACATTCTGTAGAGGGAAGGAAGAGACACATGGAACGTGTCAGCCTGGAAAGGCAGCCCATCTAGGAGCAGGAAAACTGATCCTAAACTTCTGCTGCCTTGTGGGATATCTTCAGGAGAAGCAAAGGCTAAGGGGTAAACCCAACACAAATCCAGAGTGAAGTCCCCAAGATGGTTGGGTGGTGCCTTGTACACCTCCTTTTGGCAACTCATGCAGCCAAGCTGGTGCCCAACATATCGCTCTGCCTTCCTTTGGACTACATCAATGAGCCCAATGTCAGCCTACACTCAAGTAGGACCCTGGCAGAGACACATGCCTGACTGGCATGTTCTCTTCCTCCTAGTCAATCATTCAGGAGCTTCAAAGGCATTCTGCTGCCCGAACAACACAGCAACCGATGCCAACCGACACCAGCACACTTAGGGATCCACAGAGTTTGCGCCTCATGCGTGACAGACCTCAGCAACTCAGCATTTTGGCTAATCTGCTTTATTTACATATAAACACACACGGAGCACTGCAACATGGCTCCCTCTCCCTCTAGCATCAGACAGCAAAGAGATAAAGAACAAAGGACAACAGTCCCACTTCACGGAACACAGTGACACAAACATCCTGTCTTTGTCACTTCCCACTCTGTGGAGTCAAAACATACACTGTCATGTGATAGACAAAAATCCCATGACTGCAGTCATGGAGCAGGAATTCTAACACCCAAATTGGGGGGGGGGTGGACCTTCATCTGAGCAACCTAGGGCCTCCATACACACTGCCCAGACTTGTGTCCCAGGAAGGTCACTTTGGTGCTGCTAATGCAGTGGTTTCACTTCACCCCTGGAGGTGCACTCTTAGTGACTCCCAAGACAAATGAATGTCAGCAAGCCATGTATCCTAGAACTCTGCTTATGAACCTTTAAACCATGCATCCTGTATACTGAGCTGATGCTGAGAACATGTGTTTACTTCTTCAAGTGTGTGTACAGACTAACCTTCTGCACAAAGCGGGGAAACCCACCTCTAGAATGCGGCCCCGAGAAGCTTTCCCAGAAGGAAATGTGGCCCCGGGTCTGAAAAAGTCTCTCCCCCTCCAAAGCGGTCCTACACGAAAGCTCTTCCCTGTGTAGCAAGACTGTGGTGTCTGCAGCATCCTTCAGCCAGCCCAAGTCACTGAGCGAAAAGGCTGCTTCAAAACTGCCCCGAGCCCATTAACATGAAACATGCGCAAGTGTGGAGCGCAGCGTTTGATGAGAACAGTGCCTCGTTGTCCGTAGCCCTCCTCCAGCCCCTTCTTTCAAATGCAATCTTTTATCAAAGTCGCATGTGTTTTCAATAAAAGTCACATGTGGCCGCAGTTAGACCAGGAAACTGATTCACAAGTGCTTTTGAGGCTCTCCTATCTTTCAAGCCCACCTAATGGTTCCTTCGGTAAGAGTACGGAGGGAAATAATCAGAATCACTGCTTCCATGATCTGAATCATAAGTATGGCATTGTTCAAAGGAACAGCTGGTACCAAATTGAAAACTTTACGTATCCCCTCTGAATAAGGAGGGGGGAGCGTTGGGGAAGGGAGAGAGAGAGAGACCCACAAAATCTGTTAGTCATCAACTCCCCCAGGTCTTGATTTAAGGCTACAGTTCTGCCTATTGCTTCCCCGGCTAAAAAGATTAGCTGTTAAGGTTTTCGGAAGGGGACGTTTCCACACAAGGAAAACTCACAAACGCTTCTTTCTTGTCCTCTTATTATCCACAGTTATTGTGCCTTTCTTGCCTTCCCTTTTTTTTTTCAACCGCACATGGGCAATCACACTTCAAACAGCAACAATGAGGCATTTGAGAACCACTTTTAGAAACAGTCAATTTGCAAAGCTGCCTTTTGACCTCCGGGGCTCACTCCCGACATCAAGAGGAACTCTTACTGTAAAATCGCCTCCAATTGTATTCCTCCCCCCCCCCCCACAACGAGATATATATGCAGCAAGCGAGCTCTATTTATAGGATATTTTGGGACAGGAGGAAGGGGAGGCCAGATTTATAAATGCCGCTTGATATGAATTTGACTTTTAATTTCCATGCTTCCAATTTTATTGCCCTTCAGACAACCTCTTAACAAGGCACAGGAAGTTGGTGGGAGTGGGGAACAGTGAGCCCCATTACCAAGCCAAGCAACGGCTGCTAATTATTATTATTATTATTATTATTATTATTATTATTATTATTATTATTATTATGCTAAGGAGCCCATGAATGATCCTAATGAGAAATTATGGAGGGGACATTATGTCAAGCAGCACATCTCCCCAAAGCATCTCCTCATTGGCGTTTACCAAAAGAAACAAGTGATGTGAAGTCATGGTGCTCAGTGTTTCCTGACCACACCCCTTTGCAACATCAACCAATGAAGTAGAGTCTGGGGGGGACGAGGGATGGAAGAATGCAGAATATAATTTTGTCTGGTCATATTCCTAGGACAGAAGAAGGGCCTGTCTACTTGATCAAACCAAAGGCCCAGCTCATCCGTCACTTGGTTCACACAGTAGCCAGGCATTTGAGGGGGGTCTTTGTCTTTGTCCTTCCACTCTACAGTGGTACCTCGGGTTAAGTACTTAATTCGTTCCAGAGGTCAGTTCTTAACCGGAAACTGTTCTTAACCTGAAGCACCACTTTAGCTAATGGGGCCTCCTGCTGCCGCCGTGCCGCCAGAGCATGATTTCTGTTCTCATCCTGAAGCAAAGTTCTTAACCCGAGGTACTATTTCTGGGTTAGTGGAGTCTGTAACCTGAAGCATATGTAACCTGAAGCGTATGTAACCCGAGGTACCACTGTAATACCATTTGTTAGGCTTTTTACATAATTGTAGACTCGTGGTATTATCTCAATCATTTATTGACAGAACAGACGGAATAAATCTCCTAGGCTTTAAGTAGATTCTACTTGAGCAAGGATGGGGAGCCAGTCGCCCTCCAGATTTTGCTGGATATCATCATCATCATCAATTATTTATACCCCGCCCATCTGGCTGGTTTCCCCAGCCACTCTGGGCAGCTTACAGCACACAAAAATTGTAAAACATTAGACATTTAAAACTTCCCGATACAGGGCTGCCTTCAGATGTCTTCTAAAAGTCAGGTAGTTGTTTATTTCATTGACATCTAAAGGGAGGGCATTCCACAGGCGGGCGCCACTACCAAGAAGGCCCTCGGAGCTGGACCTCAGTGAACGATGGACCTCAGAGAACGATGGGGGTGGAGACACTCCTTAAGATGCTCCTACAGCTCCCAGCATCCCTGAGCTTTGGTCTTGCTGTCTGGGGATGATAGGAGTTGGAGTCCAGCAACACCTGGAAGGCTGAAGGATTCCGAAGGTTGCCCATCCCTGTCCTTGAGTGATTGTATGTGAAGTTCATGAAGGGGTGGGATTGAGGTCTTGGTCATTGCCCCCACCCTCTCCATCACATCAGGGCAAATGTCTGCAGTGGAGATCTGGCTGTTCCAGTGAAGACTCACCATGTGATTTAGTTACAGAAGAAGTGTGCATGCACACGAAAGAAGTGTGCATGCGCACGAAAGCTCATACCAAGAACTAACTTAGTTGGTCTTTAAGGTGCTACTGGAAGAAAATTTTTTTGTTTTGACCATGTGATTTAGAACTCTGATTATGCAGGGTTCTGATTTGCACAGCAAAGTACAGCAGCCTGATGGTGGAGAAGGTCCCTCTGCCTTCTCCTCATTTGGGCTGCTGTCCAGCCAGCCAAGCTGACTCCTGGCCCATGACAGATGTAGGTGTTCAGCCCTTCTGAGATCAGGCCAAAAAATGAGGTGCAATACCTCGGCTCTCATGCAAAGGTTGCTTCCACTTTTATTTAGCAAGCTGAGCCCCAGGACCTTCATATCTAATAGGCCTACAAGGTGCTCGATCTCTCTGCAAGCCGTCAGCTACTGTGCAAACTAAGATGAACTTTGCTAAATCTGAGGCACCTAAATAGTTCAGATTTCAGATCTAATCCTAATTTAATAATTAAAAATAATAATACACCGCTTTGGAACAAAGGGCACTGCAGAGAGTAAACAGCAGGTCTCATGAGGAAAGGAGAAAGCAGAATTCAGGAACAAACAGAAAAAAATAGATGTGGCTTACTGAGTTTACATGGATATAAACAAGGAAATTGGGCAATGCTTAGGACATCTTTCACCAGCCAAGGCTCACAGCAAACAACCATGCAGAATCCGGCCGCTACTACAAGGGCATCCGCTCTTGGGGAAATCTGGCAAGAGTTCAGTGCCTGCTGCCCGTGAAAGCAAAAGCCACGTTATAATAATAGAACATTACAACTGACTTGGTAACAAAGCGGCATTGAGTAGTTATGACTCCTTTGGTCTTTTACTTGCCTACCAGATGTCCATATGGAAGTGTGCAAGAGAAGTCCGGGGGGGGCGGAGCGGGGTGTTGCACCTGCCGTTACTCTGCCTGCAGGAAATTGAAAGGCTTCATCCAGGAAAAGAGACTGCAGCACAGCTAACTGGGGCTGGGGGCGGATTCCTTGCTCCCCACGTAAAAGGGCTGGAGCGAATGAAGCATGGGAGTAGGTTATGCAAGGGAGTATGCCAAGGGGCTGTTTAGAGAATCACGGTTGTAGAATGCCTCCTGTGCATCCATATTGCAGGTTCGTTCCCCTGTAGTAAAAGGGTGGTCTCTGACTCCCTGGGGGCTCATTGTACATGTCTGGTGCACTGTCTTTAGCTTTGTAGATCGCAAGCTGCATACCCTCCAGCTGCCCCCAAAACACCGGGATCGTCAAAGAAAAACCCTTAAGCCTTCACGGCTTCTCACTATTTCATGCCTAATCCCAAATCCCCAAGGGACCTTGCCTTTAGTACAGTGGTTCAACGTGTTACTGGAAGTTCAGACCCGTGTGTCCCTCTAACGCATTTCTTAGATCTATGCCTCCCACTCCATTCCGCCTCCGCCCCTCAATATGGCGCCACTTCCTGTTTTTATGAAAACAAGACCTGGGTTACTTGAATGCCCCTAGGTGGTTCAACGTGTTACTGGAAGTTCAGACCCGTGTGTCCCTCTAATGCGTTTCTTAGATCTATGCCTCCCGCTCCCTTCCGCCGCCGCCCCTCAATATGGCGCCACTTCCTGTTTTTATGAAAACAAGACCTGGGCCACTTGAACGCCGCTAGGGAAGTTTTTTTTCACCATTTTTCGGCTCCTCAGTTGGTCAGTCTCCCATAAAGAAAGCCGTGTGTCAGGGAGCGAAGGGAGCAGGGCCTGTCCGCAAGGGGTGCTGAAGAGCGGTTGCTCCAGTTGCTTGGATCCAGCTTGTTTTGTTTGGCCGCTGCACTGCAACTGTGTCCCAACCTCTGAGCCCCAGCCTCTGAGGAAGAGGCAGGGCTGGAACACTGATGTAGAATATTTCCCTATTTGCATCTGAGGTTGTACAAGTCTTGTATATCATGATGTTCCTTTGCTGGCAGCCAAATGTGGTCCTCTAGTTCAGGGGTCAGCAAATGTTTTCCACAGAGGGCCAGTCCACTGTCCCTCAGACCTTGTGGAGGGCTGGACTATTTTTTAAAAAACCAACAAATTCCTATGCACACTGTGAGGGGGGCAAGTAGCCCCAGCCACCTTCTCGGTTTGCCGCCTGCCTCATTCACCGAAGGGCTGGCGGCAGTGGCACAAAACGGGCTTCGTCAAGAGAAAGCCCTAGAGAAAGAAGGCGCTTATTTCCTAGCAGAATTGAATGATATTTGTGTATAGTAAATAAATGGAATAAACATCTTAGAGGAATATATGGGAAAAGATATAAAACAAACTGTGTGATAAAATCAAGACAATAGAAAACGTATAATGAGAACGATTGGAAGCTTTTCACAGAAGACTTTACTGGATAAGACATGATGTTGTATAAATATCTGGTACTTTTAATTGTTGTTTTTTTCTTGTTACTTTTAAACTATTTGTACTTTTTGATGTAGAGAATTCTTTTTTTCTCTTATCTTTTTTCTTTTTTCCCTTTTCTGTGCTTAACTTTGTTTTACAGTGGTACCTCGGGTTACATTAGCTTCAGGTTACATACGCTTCAGGTTACAGACTCCGCTAACCTAGAAATAGTACCTTGGGTTAAGAACTTTGCTTAAGGATGAGAACAGAAATCGTGCTCTGGCGGCACGGTGGCAGCAGGAGGCCCCATTAGCTAAAGTGGTACCTCAGGTTAAGAACAGTTTCAGATTAAGAACGGACCTCAGGAACGAATTAAGTGCTTAACCCGAGGTACCACTGTACTTACCTTTATTGTAAGATTGTATTTTAAACCAATAAAGATGTGTTTATTGAGAGAGAGAGAGAAGGCGCTGTGCTTACCTTCCCAGGGGCTGCCAGCACCACCACTGCTGCTGCTTTTCGTGAAGCGAGTAGGCAAAGCGAGCTCATCCACTCCGCTCTCTGGCCCACAGGAGCACCAGGGCAGCAGCGGCAGGAGGAGGCCGGGCGGCGGCGGCTCTGCCAATCACACGCCGCTGAGGTGAACCAGGTGCGGCGTTTCATTGGCAGAGCCGCCGCTGCTTGGCCTCTTCCTCCCGTTGCCATCGCTGGGAGTCTCAGCTTTGCGGCGGGTTTCAGCTTTGCGGTGTGGGTTGGATTTAGGACCCGGGTGGGCCTGATCCAGCCCAGAGACTGTAGTTTGCCGACCCCTGCTCTAGTCCTTTTGAGCTGGTCCCTGGGACTCTCTCTAGGCTAGGGTTACTCAAGCACACACTTCCTGGTTGTGTTGCCATAAACCCAGGCATTTCGGCGATTTTTCAAAATCCCCCTGGACGCTTGAAACCTGGGGAAATTCCAGACATATGGCAACCCTACCCTAGGCCACACCCCTCCTCAGCCTTTCTCCCTCTTCAAGGCCATACCCCTCACCAGCCCTGCTTCACACCCTCCTTATGTGCTTTTGCCTGGCAGGAATATGTCCTTAAACGGAGACCATCAATGCCTGAAAGGTGTGTGAACCTACTTTACCAAATGTCTCCTCCGTTGCTCTTCCAGGGGCAGATCTTGGAGTCTCAAATTCCAGCAGTGCCGAAATCTGCCCCCCTCACCTCTTGCCTTCCATTTAACATAACCGTTGTGACGCCTCCCAGGGCTCTGCAGCCGGTGTAATTGAAACAGTTGTGCTCCCCTAAATCTGCCTCTGTCCCCACCCATGAATGAATGTAGCCCTCAGGTGAGAAAAAGGTTCTCCACTCCTGAGAGCGCCTGTTAGTCCAACAAGCAGCGATGGCAGCTAAGTCACAAAAGGCAATTGCTAAAGGAGGGGATCCCTCTTCTCTCTCCAAACACATCTGTTTTCGGGCTTGTAGCTTCTGACGAATCCCCCCCATGGGGATCCATTGTGGCTTTACCTCTCTGCATGATTCTTCAGACGTGCTTTAGTATTTTCTAAATAGGCTATGACAGTTGATTTGGGGTGTTCCGTGGCTAGGAGGCCTTTCAAATGTCTCCGCTGTCCCCCATTCTTTTCCTGGCTCCTTGGTGGCACCCAAGGAGAGAGGGAGTCGTCACGAACTCGTCCTGCATTTGTCAAGGAGGGTTTATGTGTTCCAAGAACACACGTTACATTTCTGTAGAACAGAACTGCAAAGAAAGAAAGAAAGAAAGAAAGAAAGAAAGAAAGAAAGAAAGAAAGAAAGAAAGAAAGAAAGAAAGAAAGAAAGAAAGAAAGAAAGAAAGGAAGGAAGGGCACCCGTTCGAGACGGAAGCCATCCAGATGACTGAAAAGACCTGTGTTATTCTTCCCGCGAGGACCTCGGCTGGTGAACTCCCAGCTTGAGTGATTTTTTAGGTTTTTTTAAATGTACACAAACGTGGTTCTGATTTGGTCGCTCTTATTTGCAGCCAGATTTTGCCTTCAGAAGTCTGAGGACGTAAAAGGATGGGGGCAAAACCTGAGAACGGTGTGCTTCACTTCTTACTCTCAACAGTCCACGGGCCATTTCTAGGGGGCTAATTAGGCTCCCTTCTCACCCTCTCCCTAGATTTTTGTTTTGAAAAAAGAAAGAAATGCCCTGCCCCTGATCAGAATAAATTTGTAAATTTAACAGCTCCTTAGGTAACGGTAAAGGGACCCCTGATCATTAGGTCCAGTCGTGGCCAACTCTGGGGTTGCAGAGCTCATCTCCCTTTATTGGCCGAGGGAGCCGGCGTACAGCTTCCGGGTCATGTGGCCAGCATGACTAAGCCGCTTCTGGCAAACCAGAGCAGCACACGGAAATGCCGTTTACCTTCCTGCCAGAGTGGTACCTATTTATCTACTTGCACTTTGACATGCTTTCGAACTGCTAGGTTGGCAGGAGCTGGGACCGAGCAATAGGAGCTCACCCCGTCGCGGGGATTCGTACCGCTGACCTTCCAATCGCAAAGCCCTAGGCTCTGCGGTTTAGACGACAGCTCCACCCATCCCTAGTCTCCTTAGCACCATATATTTCCTCGTGCATAGCAAGGACTAGGAACAGCCGTGGCAAGTTCATGTCTGTCCCCATCTGCCCTATGCTTTTAAAGCAGTATGATCCCAATTAAACAGTCATGGCTTTCCCCCTAAAGAATTATGGGGACTGTAGTTTGTTAAGCATGGCTGGCCCACCCAGGGCCACCTTAAGCATATCAGGCGCCGTTGTACAAAGATCCCTCCAGCGCCCCCCCGTTTCCCAGAGTTGTCAACCGTTCCCCAAGCCTCTGCTGGAATCACTCTCCTCCCACAGAGACTTGGGAAGGAAGCTGCATGCCCGCCAGCCATATGGTTGACAGGGCACAGCTGGCGTGTGTGTAGGGAAAGGGGAGGCCACCAGCAAAGCCACACAGCTCCCCCACTCGCTGGGGCGTCCCTGAGAGGCCAGCGCCCTGGCGCAATGCACCAGTAAGCCCAATAGGAAAGATGGTTCTGGGCCCACCCATGAGGCAGGCTGAGGCAGCAGCCTTGGGCATAAGCCGAAGAGGTGGCAACCTCATGGACCCCCTGCCCACCACACTACCTCTGCTATCGCTGGAGAAGTGGTACTGGCAGTGGCATCCATTTTTTGTGAACCATCACCAAAATCTCATGAGATTTTATGTGCTCTGTAAGATCTTGCAAAAGGGATGCGGGTGGCGCTGTGGATTAAACCACAGAGCCTAGGACTTACCGATCAGAAGATCGGTGGTTCAAACCCCGCAATGGGGTGAGCTCCCATTGCTCAGTTCCTGCTCCTGCCAACCTAGCAGGTCAAAAGCACGTCACAATGCAAGTAGATAAATAGGTACCGCGTTTCCGTGCGCTGCTCTGGTTCTCCAGAAGCAGTTTAGTCATGCTGGCCACATGACCCAGAAGCTGTATGCCGGCTCCCTCGGCCAGTAAAGTGAGATGAGTGCCGCAACCCCAGAGTAGGTCGCAACTGGAACTAATGGTCAGGGGTCCCTTTACCTTTACCTTTAAGATCTTGCAATATCTCTACCGTCACCATTCATGGGTGCCACCACACAACTCAGCTAAGGGAGGTTGCAGTGGAGAGCAATGGGACTTTCCCATTTTGCCTTGGGTGGCAAAACAGGATGCGCTGGCCCTGTTGTTAAGGGTGCTGAGAGTTGTTAAGAGACCCCCTATTCCCCCTCACAGAGCTACAATTCCCAGAGAGGTTTAACAATCAGTCCTTCATTTCAGGGGACTCTGAGAATTCCAATGAATTTCCATGTAAGGAAATCAAACACATTTAGAATTAGGGAGTGGTGTCCACTGTTACTTATACTCAGAGTAGATCCATTGATGGATGTGGCTAACTTAGATCTATTAATTTCAACGGGTCTACTCTGAGTAGAACTTTGTGTTCATTCAGACATGCAAATATTGTGTTAAGTTTTCCTGATTATCATGATAGCACCTTCCGTCGTGTTTTCTAATATTCCTCTAACATGTTCCTGTTTCATAATTGAATGGTAACATACATCATTGGACAATGTCGCCAATCGCCCACTCTTTCCACACATTCATGCTTCTGTTCCCCTATGGCTGACCCACAAAAAATGGTAGAATGTCT
This sequence comes from Podarcis melisellensis, assembly GCF_964234715.1. NCBI lineage: Eukaryota > Metazoa > Chordata > Lepidosauria > Squamata > Lacertidae > Podarcis > Podarcis melisellensis. The sequence continues at coordinate 14,470,507 of NC_138539.1, read as the reverse complement.
TACCACCCCAATTTTTGTCATATTACTCTCACAATTTTCTGGGTTAATGGGGTTGCAAATCAATATTTCTGGAAGCAATTAACATAAAAATCAGTGCTAAACTTTTGTTTTTATTTTGCTAGATTTCCAGAAGAGGCATTTACAGTATGTCATGTGAAGCCTCAAACGTAATGTAGGAAATAACAGTTAAGGGAAACATCAATGAACTGAAACAAACTGCAGTGTGACTGCAGCCTTAGTTAGATGCAACCCAAAGTGTAAAAATCCTATGCAAATTATAAGAAAATATGCCATGATATGGAATATGACTTTTCACACGGCTCTTCATCACAGTCAAGGATGCGTTTAGAAGAAAGACCGTGATGTGTTTGGACCTGACGGCTGCGTTGCAACTAAATCTTTCTGACTGGGAGGCACGCGGGGAAATGCCTCCATAAAATGGAGACATCCGAAGTGGGAATAAATGTCTAGGAAATTCTTGGCTACCGTGATTTATTTGCCATTCTCTTCAAAAAAATAATAAAAGGCTTCACAGAACAGATGGAACAGTCGTGCAGTCAAAACCAATATATAAGAAATGACACCTTGGGGTCTTCTGGTGGTGGTCCAGCCTAGAGGGACTTATCAGGGTTCATTTGCTAAACGGTTACCAAGTGATGCCTATCTTCAGATGGTCCTCCTGGACTTAGAACAGTCTTCAAATGTCAATATTCCTTTGCCACAATTCTACCTGCTTCCATTGGTGCTCTGCCACAGAGGGTCTGGCACACACAGCCCTGTTTATGAGCGTTCAACTCGCACAGGGCCATGTTTACGCACGGCACTGGGAAATAAATAATTATACCCGGAAATGGCAGGAGAGAGCTTCAGAGTCCTCATGGCTCACGAGGAGACCCTTTCCTGGAAGACTTCAGATGTCAGGGACTGGACTGAGGAGAAATGGTGGAGACTGCCCCCCCCTTCCTGAACCTTCCTGAGAACAGGAGGACAGTATAGATTTAGAACAGTCGTTTGCAGAAGGCCATTGCTCAGAGGCTGCGGAGGGGAGAAGCTGGGAGATATTGGGAGAGTAACAACAGGAAGACGAAGAAGCAGCAGCAGGGGAGAGACAGCCAACAGACCCAGTGTCTTTGGAAAGCATGCCAGACACACACACCCAGGTCCCAGCGAGCATTGAGAGTAGTAGAACAGAAGGCTCAGAGGCAGTAAGCACAGTTCAGATGGTGCAGGGATGACGTATGATAAGAGATGATAATAATAATAATAATTTATTCTTTGTACCCTGCCCATCTGGCTGGGTTTCCTCAGCCACTCTGGGCGGCTTCCAACAAAGATTAAAAATACATTAAAAGGTCACACATTAAAAACTTCCCTGAAGCCTTCAGATGTCTTCTAAATGTCAGATAGTTGTTTATCTCTTTGACATCTGATGGGAAGGCATTCCACAGGGTGGGTGCCGCTACCGAGAAGGCCCTTTGCCTTGTTCCCTGTAGCTTTGCTTCTCGCAATCAGGGAACTGCCAGAAGGCCCATGGCGCTGGACCTCAGCATCCGGGTAAAACGATGGGGATGAAGACGCTCCTTCAGATATACTGGACTGAGGTCATTTAGGGCTTTAAAGGTCAGCACCAACACTTTGAATTGTGCTTGGAAATGTACTGGGAGCCAATGTAGGTCTTTCAAGACCAGTGTTATGTGATCTTGGCGGCCGCCCTCATCACCAGTCTAGCTGCCGCATTCTGGATTAGTTGTATTTTCCAGGTCACCTTCAAAGGTAGCCCCACATAGAGCGCATTGCAGTAGTCCAAGCGGGAGATAACTAGAGCATGCACCACCCTGGCGAGACAGTCGAGAGACGGAGGAACAGGAGTGCGGAGGGACCAAACCACCCCGGCACCATTATTCTGGTAGGGTGCCATTGTGGCTGCCCCCCCCCCGCGCACCCCCCTGAGCCAGATGCCACGCCCCCACAGGTGGCACGTCACAACCCCAGAACATGCCACACCCCTACGGGCAGCATGCCATGCCCCCGGCATGTGTGCCACACCCCCAGGGCGCCAGCCATGCCCCCGCCTGCTCTCCACTCCCAGTAGCAGAGCATGCAGCATTGCCACTGGACGGAGGGTGTGAGACTTTACTCAGAGCAATGCCATTATCTGAGAGGCAGTATCATCCATATCTCTCTGTGAATATTGAATAAAATACCATGCTAAGAATTTGTTTTCCCATTTCTGGCTGCCAGCCATGAGGGAGGGAGATCGGATTCCCTGAAATCTGACATCAGCGAGGGCAGAGAAGAGACTAGAGGTGCAGTGGGACGTTTAGGCTGCTCAGCCTCCCCGCCTAACAGCTGGTTTGCGGGGTAGCGCCACATTTCTGCACATGGTCCAGCCTCCAGTCAGCGCCAGAGATTTAACTTTACTTGAGGACAGAGTTGCTTGGAGAGGGAGGGAGGGAGCTGGAGAGCAGGAAAAAATAGTGATTTAGAGGCTTTTTAGTGCTCCCCACTACTTACCATATTTTTCCATCTATAAGACACCCCCATGTATAAGACACCCCCTGTTTTAGGGGACTCAGATTTAAGAAAATGAAAGAAGATGTATTTGTGTATAAGATGCCCCCTAATTTTTGACATTATTTTTAAGGGGGGAAACCTAGTCTTATACACATAAAAATACGGTAATTCATTCTGGAAACTGGGCAATTCCAGGTAACTGAAGTTCACTAATAGAATTTTATATCTAACCATGTCTTGACTAACGTTACCACCAGGAACCCCCTAAGTTTCCATCCCTCACCCTGTTCTTCCCATGGGTGTCCGAATCAGTATTCCATTTTTTTATTATTATTTTAAAAATTGCATTTCTATCCCATCTTCTTCTCCAAAGGAGCTCAAGGCGATGCACCTGGTCCACCCTCTCCTCATTTAATCCCCACAACAACCCTTTGTTGTTGGTTAGGTTATCGCTGGGGGATAGTGACTGACCCAAGGTCACCCAGGGAGCTTCCTGGCTGACTGGGGATTGGAACCCCTGGTCTCCCAGGTCCTAGTCTGACACTCTAACCACTGTACCAAACTGGCTCTCAGCGGCTTTCGATAGAAGCAGGCTAAGTGATGGGCTTGCCTCCCTCTTCTGCAGCACATAAACTTGCCCTATAAAATAAAAGCAAGATTTACAGGCGCGTCCTCCAAACGCCTCTCCTAATAAACACCAAATGTGGAAGGCTAAGACAACCCCCTACTGGCAAACTACTAGCCCCGTGTCCCAGTTTGCCGCTCTATAGATTTATAATGAAGGAAAGGAAAGACAACTTTTCTTTCAGTCTGATCTAGTGTTTTGGATTATGGTTAATATTTTCTGGCAAGCCGGTCAGCTGTGCTCAAGCATTCCAAAGCAGGAACAGATGTTTGAAAGCTTGAATCACAGGCCCAATGTGGAGTATCCTCAGCCATCTCTGCACAGGAAAGTCAGCAGAACACGGGATATATATATTTTTTTTTGAAGAACCTGAGGGGAGTTTTCTTTAAATTAAGAATTTGGAGACAGGGGGGCACTTAACTTTGTTCCCAATTACCATCAATCATTTGGATGGGTGAAAACAGTTGCTTCACTGTATCCTCCTGGCTCTGGTCGCAAGAAATAAATAGGTTCGCTGATAAATAGGTTGGAGAACCCTCCCAGTCTCAATTGCTTATTTCTCCATTGCTTTGGGTTTGTGCTGGTCCAGGGGGGAGGTTACCGTGGGGCGAGGTCCAGGACCTGAGTTAGGGTCGGCAGACAGTCCTCCTCGGGCGAAGTGGGGTCCACAGCGAGAAGCCGGGCAAGGACAAGGAACTCTGGGGGAACAGGACTGGATGCTGGCCGAAACGGCTCTTCAACGACGTTGCTCCCGCAACCTGGGACCGGGCTGACTGGCCTTTATCTTCTCTGAGGCCAGGGGCGGTCCCGGCCCCCAGGAGACCCGCCTCTCCTGGCCTTAAGGCGAGCACTCCTCCTGGGAGAAACCAGTTCCCTTCGCCTCTCTGCCCTTCGCCTCTGCAGTTCAGGAGAGGCTGATGGGTTATTGGACCCAGGGGGAGACTCACCTGTAGGCACTGAGTCCTCAACCACCTCCGGAGCCAGAGTGGATTCACCTGGTGCCTGCTCCTGAGGATCCGGCACAGGTGCAGGCGCTTCAAAATCAAGGCCCTGCCCCAGTTCAAATGGCCCTGGAGGCAGGGACTCCTGTGCAGGCTGGGATTCCTCCGGTTCAGCTTCTGAATCGGATTCCCAGGCCATCACAGGGAAGAAGAAGAAGAAGAAGAAGAAGAAGAAGAAGAAGAAGAAGAAGAAGAAGAAGAAGAAGAAGAATAGTAGTAGTAGTAGTAGTAGTAGTAGTAGTAGTAGTAGTAGTAGTAGTAGTAGTTTGGATTTGATATCCCACCTTTCACTCCCTTTAAGGAGCCTCAAAGCGGCTAACCTTCTTCTTTCCCTTCCTCCCCCACAACAAACACTCTGTGAGGTGAGTGGGGCTGAGAGACTTCAAAGAAGTGTGACTGGTCCAAGGTCACCCAGCAGCTGCATGTGGAGGAGCGGAGACGCGAACCCAATTCCCCAGATTAGGAGACTACTGCTCTTAACCACTGCACCACACTGGCTCTCAAAAGGCTCTGTGTGTGCCAAGGACATTCATATAAGGAGCAAATACAAGAAGTCCTAATTTCCCAATCCTCAGTTGTGTAGGTAAAAAGTTAAAGGACCCCTGGACGGTTAAGTCCAGTCAAAGGCGACTATGGGGTACAATGCTCATCTCGCTTTCAGGCCGAGGGAGCCAGGGTTTGTCCACAGACAGCTTTCCAGGTATGATCTCAGACAACAATTTCTAGACCATCTATGTATTCCAACATGGAAACCAGAGACAGAGGTCATACGTTTCTTATTACAGGGGAGAGACCAGGAGCTCATCAAGACAGTAGCTAAGTTCCTCTATTTGATTTCTTGTTGCCAAAGTATGCTACAGGATCCTGCCCTTGCTGGAGACCCACAGAGATGAAATAGATTGCTCGCCTCTTCTTCCCTTTGGCAAATGACTGCACTGTTGAAATGGTGAGGAGATCGCACTGGCCTATTTATTCTGAATGTATTCTGAATGTTTCTATGTGATGCCAATAAAGGTTTGATGATGATGATGATTTCCAGGTCATGTGCCAGCATGACTGAACTACTTCTGGTGCAACGGAACACCGTGATGGAAGCCAGAGCGCATGGAAACACCGTTTACCTTCCCGCCACAGAGGTACCTATTTATCTACTCGCACTGGTGTGCTTTTGAACTGCTAGGTCGGCAGGAGCTGGGACAAAGCAACGGGAGCTCACCCCGTCGCGGGGATTCGAACCGCTAACCTTACAATCAGCAAGCCCAAGAAGCTCAGTGGCTTAGATCATAGCGCCACCCATGTCCCTTTACCTTTTACCTTTGCCTCAGTTGTGTAGCTGCTGCTCACTCTGCATTCAGACCACATTTTTGTGTGTCTTTTCCTGATATTTCATAGAATCGTAGAGTTGGAAGCACCCTGAGGATCATCTCGTCCAGCCTTTCTCAACCTGTGGGTCCCCAAATGTTATTGAACTCCCATCACCCCTAGCTAGCAAGGCCAGAGCTCAGGGATGATGGGAGTTGTAGTCCAACAACATCTGGGGACCCACAGGTTGAGAACCGCTGATTCTAGTCCAAACCCCTGCAATGCAGGAATATACAGCTGTCCCTTCCGGGGAACAAACCTGTGACCTTGGCATTATCAGCACTACACTCTAACCAGCTGAGCCAGCCATTTCTTTCCTGATAATTTCTGCACTTTCTGTGGACACTCACAGGACTTAAAAGCCACTTCTGAAACTCTAGTGCCAGTCTAAGCGCTCATTTCTTCGTTTATTGTTTCTGGGGACAAAGGGGATCTATTTGCAACCCCATTTATTTGGAAAATCAATGGAGGTTTTTAATATTATTTATTTATTATTTCAAAGGCAATTGCAAATCATTTTGTTATCTGTGAACAAAATGCAAAAATTTTGAAACTGGATCTCAAGAAGGTATGATAAAAAATAACATGTTTTATCAGTCCAAAATGTTAGGATAGACAGGTTGGGCCAGAGAAATAACTGTGAATTTCACTAATAACTTAAGTACATTTGTACACTTAAAATCAACCCCCTACTTTTATTTTTCAAGATACAACAAATATACATCAAAAGAAGAAAAGAGAAATGGAAAATAGAGATGGGCTGTCTATAAATGCCAAACTGTAGTATAAACTGCAGACACTTCTCTTCCGTGTGTTGTATTATTTGTATAATTAATTAAGCTGTACCAAACTGCATCAAAATTATTGTGGTTTTTTTGGCCGCCTTGCCAATTTTAATTTTTGTGCTGATTTTCTATGTTTGATAATTGTAAACATTTCCAGGTTCCAACCTTTGCTGTCCTGGCAGCTGCCAACAAATGTGCTGTAACTTCCTTACTCTTTAGTTGTTCCATCTCTAAAATAGCAGAAGTTTTGTGTTGTAATTTCACGTGATGAAATTAGGAATGAAATTACAGTTCTTTCCCCCCCACCCTTTAAAAATGCAGTGCCACAGTTCCATGGTGCAATGGGTAGAAACTGAGACAGAAGTGCTAGCATTATAACCAGTAAAACCAATTCAATAGCCAATAAAACCAGTCACCAATAACCAATAAAACCAATTCTGAATGCAGCCTCAACTAAAAGCCTCAGCGAGCTCTTTTCCCCTCAAGTCCACCACACGTGCAATGCAACCTTTTGTCAGCCACTACAGTACATTCATTTTCAGCCTCACTTGTGGAAATGGCCCTTGTTCTTTAAATAAATAAATAAAAACTGCATCCCAAACTTCTGTGATTTTGGTTTTTGAGATGAGAGCTCCCTCTGCTGCTTCAGTTTATTTCCATGATAGGCTGAAAAAGAAGGGAGAGAAAGAGAGAAAGAGAAAGAGAAAGAGAAAGAGGAAGAGGAAGAGGAAGAGGAAGGAAGGAAGGAAGGAAGGAAGGAAGGAAGGAAGGAAGGAAGGAAGGAAGATTATTTGAACTTCAGCTCCCATAATTCCCAACCATTGCCCATGCTGGCTGAGCTGTCTTCACAAAATAATAATAATAATATTATTACTTATATCCTGCCCATTTCTCTGGGTTTCCCCAGCCACTCTGGGCGTCTTCCAACAGAATATTAAAAACACAATAAGCTTCAAACATTAAAAACTTCCCTAAACAGGGACGCTTTCAGGTGTCTTCTAAAAGCGAGATAGTTGTTTATTTCCTTGACATCTGGTGGGAGGGCATTTCACAAGGAGGGCGCCACTACCAAGAAGGCCCTCTGCCTAGTTCCCTGTAACCTCACTTCTCGCAGTGAGGGAACCTCAGAAGGCCCTCAGAGCTTCCAATATCTGGAGAGCACCATTCATCTAGGCTGAATGTTGAATCTCCAAATGCAGATATCTCCTTGTTTATTTCAGCCTCTTGCTATCTCCAGATGTCGGGGTCTGGCAGGACTCTGACAAGTGTGCACTGGGGAAGGGGGCTGGAGTCTGACTTGGAATAATGGGGCGGTGATTTGTGGGGACCTGGGCCAGCCAGGAGACAAGACTCAGAGGCAGGGGGAGCTTCACAGCTGGAGGGTGGAGCACAGGAAGGGACGGAGGAAGAGGAGGAAGAGGCAGGTCAGGCAAATGAAGGGCCAGGTGCTTCCCCACTGTCTCCCAGAACCAGTAGAGGATTGAAAAGGGATGAGCAAAGGAAGTTTCCACGCAGGCGCAGTCTCCAGCTGCATGCATGTGGCCTGTAGGGGGGAAGATACATAGAGAACAAACCTGGGAATAGCTGCCTAGCAGTTAGATTGGTGTCTGTAAATATCCAGAGCTGTAGAAATGACATTGTTATCTCTGGCAATAAATACTTAACTATGAGCCATGTTCATTCCTTTGGCTGCGAAGCACCTTTGATAATAATTTTTGAGTAGTTTTCAATTACATTCCAAAAATAACCTCATTGTAACAATGCCAAATTATAGTACAATTACTAACACCAATCATTCAAATTCCAAATTATATAATTTAGGTGGCCCCCATCTCCTTTCTTGTAAATTGAAGCCACTGGTTAGGATACTATCCTTTGGAGCAGGAGAAAACAAGCTTGTTCCCTCTTCTATGTGACATCCCTTGAAATATTTGAAGATGGTTATCATATCTCCTGGTGACAGCAGCCACGAAATTAAAAGACGCCTGCTTCTTGGGAGAAAAGCAATGACAAACCTAGACAGCATCTTAAAAAGCAGAGAAATCACCTTGCCAACAAAGGTCCGTATAGTAAAAGCTATGGTTTTCCCAGTAGTGATGTATGGAAGTGAGAGCTGGACCATAAAGAAGGCTGATCGCCGAAGAATTGTTGCTTTTGAATTATGGTGCTGGAGGAGACTCTTGAGAGTCCCATGGACTGCAAGAAGATCAAACCTATCCATTCTGAAGGAAATCAGCCCTGAGTGCTCACTGGAAGGACAGATCCTGAAGCTGAGGCTCCAATACTTTGGCCACCTCATGAGGAGAGAAGACTCCCTGGGAAAGACCTTGATGTTGGGAAAGATGGAGGGCACAAGGAGAAGGGGACAGAGGACGAGATGGTTCTTGAAGCTACCAGCATGAATTTGACCAAGCTGCGGGAGGTAGTGGAAGATAGGAGGGCCTGGCGTGCTCTAGTCCATGGGGTCATGAAGAGTCAGACATGACTAAACAACTAAACAACAACAACAACATCATATCTCCTCTGAGTCTCCTCTTTTCCAGGCTAAACCTACCCAGCTCCTTCAACCGTCCCCGTAAGGCTTGGCTTCTAGACCCTTGAACATCTTGGTTGCCCTCCTCTGCAAATGTTCCAGCTTGTCAACATCCTTCCAGAATTGTGGTCTTCTTATGTCCTTATTAAGCGTCTCCTGAGATTTTGCCAATATCTGCCTTCTCATATCTGCCCTTTCGTTCTAGTCCTACCCTCATGCTGGGCAGTGCTCAGACCCTCTCCACATGCCACGAGAGTGCACAGAGCAAGTCCCTCTGTGGCAGCACATTGTAGAAGTCTGGTTCTAGTGAGCAATCTTTCTTTCAGGGATGTTTATCTGCCTTGACCGATCATCCCATTGAGGAATCCCAGAGTTTGGTGAAACACAGTTTGAAAAGCACTTCTGTAGCCTATGTACTTAACTTGGCTGTCACTTAAAGGTGATCCAAATATAATATTTCATTTAAACTCTTCCCCCTCCCACTGAGAAGCAGAATTATGCCCCCAGACTAGCATTCTAGGAGGGATATATATATATATATATATATATATATATATATATATATATATATATATATGAGGGATATATATATCTATCTATCTCGCTGAGAAAGCTGAGAAAATCCCAAAGAGTATTTTGTTTGGCTTAAGGCCCGGGCGTTTGTAGTCAAAGCGAATGCTCCATGTGATGTGTTTCCCATTAACATTTTTGACTGCTTAAACTTCATTCATCCACGATGCAAAAAGAGACAATTGCAACGGCTTTATCAATTTGAGCTGAACATCAGTCAATTTCTTGGCTCAAATTTGCACTCAGATTACACTTTGGTGGAGAGTAGTCATAACAATTCAACCCTGAGCACAACCAGATATTTCCCACCCTCCTCTGCATAGAAACATAGAAAGCTGTCTTGTACTATCAGTCTGTATAACTCAATATTGCCTACACGGGCTGGCAGCGGTTCTCCATGATTACATTTCCTTAATTGTGAAAATTCGCTATGTAACTTGTGCGTCTTCTCTCATAACAAAATGACAATAAAAGTTGTTTTTTTAAACAAACATAAAACAATCATACATGTTCCTACTGCCTCTTATTTGCCAGGAATAGTCCCTATTTTCCCCTAATAAATATCTGTCCTGATTCTTGCCTTAAGTTTTGCCTTGTTAAACATTGCTACAAGTGAGTTGCTAGCATTGCTATCCTGTCCTGCTGTAGGTGTTAATTAGGACAGCAAAGCTGTGATGGTTGCACTTTATCACCAATTACCAGCCTTGCCAACGACACTTTGCTTATCTCATCACACACTGTACTTTTTGCATTTCATCGCCATGAAAATAATTCTCTGTATTCAGATTGTAATATAACAAAATGGGCAATAAAAGAAGCAATTCAAATGCAATTTTAAAAACCACATGGCATCTAAAACAGTGCATTGCCATTGCTAAAGCCGGTTCCCCACACTTTGGCTTAGCATGTTTGCTTAGAGTTCACTGCTTCCCCATCTCACTAATGATATAAAGGCATATTTTGAAATGTTCTCTTTTTACAAATGAATTATTACTAAGGCTGTGAGCCCCAAATCAGTCCAGAGCTGAAGGGGAATTTGAACCCAGGTCTTAGAACATGCTGTTCCTAGAAGGACTATGGAGAGAAAAGTGTATAGGAAGGCAGTTTGCCTTTCTTTTACTGCCCTCACTTACTGGTAACACTAGGCAATAGATTGTATCCCCCCCCCTTCAGTGGCTGATAAATAGTAATTCCTGGGATCAGTCAGAAGAGCAGCTTAACTCACCCACTTCACAATGACCCTTATCAATTCCAGCTAAGGAAGAAGGACATGGCTGGCAGAAATAGCTCCTGAAGGTGATGTCTAGGAGAAATTGTCAGCACATTCTCAGCTGTGTCTTTTGCTGTTCTCTTTTTTAAAAAATAAATATATATATATTTATTAAATATTGTTACATAGTGAAAAGAAATGGACAAGCTGAACCTCCCACCCCACTTTTACCCAACCTAAAATCATAGTTTAGATCTCAATAATAACAGTAAAGGTCATCAAAGCACTGAAGTGAAGACAGAGTGTGAAAATTGCTAACGTCAAAATAAAGGAAGATGTTAACTTGACCATATATTACAGAAGGCTGCAGGTACACTTTGTCCTGTAGAGTCTTTTTTCATGTGTTGCAGTTGTGTCTTCTATAAACTCTCTCTAGACCCAACCTGACTGTGTATTTTCCAACCCCCTTTTTTCTTTTCCTTTGTAGGCAGAGGGAGTAAAATGCCTCAGGTTGATTTCACCAACCAATTTTGCTTCCCTATGAAGCCACCCAACAAAATGTAAACATCAGTATTATAGCTCATGGGACGCGGGTGGTGCTGTGGGTTAAACCACAGAGCCTAGGACTTGCCCATCAGAAGGTCGGCGGTTCAAATCCCTGCGATGGGGTGAGCTCCTGTTGCTCGGTCCCATCTCCTGCCAACCTAGCAGTTCAAAAGCACGTCAAAGTGCAAGTAGATAAATAGGTACCGCTCCAGCGGGAAGGTAAACGGCGTTTCCGTGCGCTGCTCTGGTTCGCCAGAAGCGGCTTAGTCATGCTGGCAACATGACCTGGAAGCTGTACACTGGCTCCCTCGGCCAATAAAGCGAGATGAGCGCCGCAATCCCAGAGTCGCCACGACTGGACCTAATGGTCAGGGGTCCCTTTACCTTTACCTTTATTGTAGCTCAGGTGCTACGTATGATGAGAGATTTACTGGAGCTTCATTACAAGGGGGGTGAGTTATTGGGTGGTTGTTTTCATTTTGATTATATATTTTGCGGTTTTATATGTTGATTTTCTTCTGTGAACCACCCTGAGACCTCCGGGTATAGGGTGGTATATAAATTCAATAAATAGTAGTAGTAGTAGTAGTGACTCAGAGCAGGTCCACTGAAATTAACAAACCTAAGTTAGTTGCATCCATTAACTAGCATTGCCTGCCACCCTGTGTGACTAGGTCTTAGACTCAGAATTGTAGACTTGGAAGGGACCCCACGGGTCATCTAGTCCAACCCCCTGCAATGCAGGAATCTCAGCTAAAGCATCCATGACAGATGGCCATCCAACCTCTGCTTTAAATCCTCCAAGGAAGGAGAGTCCACAACCTCCCGAAGGAGTCCGTTCCCCTGTTAAGCAGCTCATACAGTCAGAAAGCTCTTCCTGGTGTTTAGCTGGTAGAATTTCCTTTCTTGTAACATGAAGCCATTGGTTTGGGTCTTACCTTCCAGAGCAGGAGAGAACAAACTTGTTCCCTCTTCCATACGATACCCCTTGATATATTTGAAGGTGGCTAAAGCTACGGTTTTCCCAGTAGTGATGTATGGAAGTGAGAGCTGGACCATAAAGAAGGCAGATCGTTGAAAAATTGTTGCTTTTGAATTATGGTGATGGAAGAGACTCTTGAGAGTCCCACGGACTGCAAGAAGATCAAACCTATCCATTCTGAAGGAAATCAGCCCTGAGTGCTCACTGGAAGGACAGATCCTGAAGCTGAGGCTCCAATACTTTGGCCACCTTATGAGAAGAGAAGACTCCCTGGAAAAGACCCTGATGTTGGGAAAGATGGAGGGCACAAGGAGAAGGGGATGACAGAGGACGAGATGGTTGGACAGTGTTCTCGAAGCTACAAACATGAGTTTGACCAAACTGCGGGAGGCCGTGGAAGACAGGAGTGCCTGGCGTGCTCTGGTCCATGGGGTCACAAAGAGTTGGACATGACTAAACGACTAAACAACAACATTGAGATCTCCTCTCAGTCTTCTCTTTTCCAGGCTAAACATACCCAGCTCCTTCAACCATTCCTCATCAGGCTTGCTTCCCAGACCTTTTATCATATTAGTTGCCCTCCTGTGCACACATTCCAGCTTGGAATTGGACATTCCCAGAACTGGACACAGTATTCCAAGTGTGGTCTGACTAAGGCTGAACAGAGTAGTACTATTACTTTCCTTGATCTGCACACTGTACTTCTGTTGGTGCAACCTAGAATAGCAGTAGCTCTTTTTGCTGCTGCATCACGCTGTTGACTCATGTTCAGCTTGTGGTCCACCAAGACCCCTAGATCCTTTGCACATGCACTGCTAGTAAGCCAAGTGACCCCCATTCTATATTTGTGCATCTGGTTCTTCCAGCCTACGTGCAGAACCTGACATTTGTCCCTATTGAAATTCATTCTGTTAGCTGCACACGTAAGTAGATTGTGCAGTTCCACGATAAACCTCAAAATTTCTCCCTCTTTTCCTAGGAAAGCTTTTCCTCCGCTAGAACAGCAGCATGTCTGCCTTGCATGTTTCCCTGGCTGTTTTCCTTTGATGCCTAACTTCCTGGCTCCCTTGCATATGAACTGGGGGACTTTCCTAGAGATTCACATGGCATTGTCTGAACCATTCTCTTGAGACACTTTAAAAGAGAAACTGCAGGGAGGGAATGAGTCATCTGGCCATGAGACAATTGCTAAGTCATTCCGAGAAAGGCGCTTAAAGCGTTGCTCAGCATGGGCCGCTGACAATGACAATGGCGGCCGGGAGCCTTTTCTGCACTTATGAATGAAACGTTTGTGATCTGCAATCTGCTCAGCTGCAGTAGGTCAAGCCCCAAGAAAAAGCCCACAGTGCACTGGTCAAATCAGCTGCTGCTTTAGCTTTCCCGATGTGAGTGACTCCGAGATTTGTTTCAACTACATCTCTGGCTTTCAGACTGTGTTCCAGGGAGTCCTGAGATTCCTCAGTGTGGAGATCCCTGGAAGATGGTTTGCCAGCCTTTACTAACCTCCCCCTGAAGCATTTGGGTCCAGGGGATCCAGAGTGGAACCTGGAACACACACCAGATCCCTTGCAGCTGTTCTCTCCTGAGTGATGGTCTCGGTCATGTTATAAGAATTCTAAGGTCTCAAATATATAAATTAAATGTTCATAAATGTACAAGGCAAACACGTAAAGGTAAGGGGACCCCTGACCATTAGGTCCAGTCGTGGCCAACTCTGGGGTTGCAGCGCTCATCTCGCTTTTTTGGCTGATGGAGCCAGCATACAGCTTCCGGGTCATGTGGCCAGCATGACTAAGCTGCTTCTGGCGAACCAGAGCAGTGCATGGAAACACCGTTTTCCTTCCCACTGGAGTGGTACCTATTTATCTACTTGCACCTTGAGGTGCTTTTGAAATGCTAGGTTGGCAGGAGCAGGGACTGAACGAGAGCTCACCCCGTCGCGGGGATTCAAACCGCCGACCTTCTGATGGGCAAGTCCTAGGCTCTGTGGTTTAACCCAGAATGCCACCCACATCCCATACATAAGTGTATAAACCATGTGTCTGAGATGGTATGGGAGAGCAATCCTGAAGCCATTTTGACTCACCCATTGACCTCAAATATTCCTCTGCAGTAAGGGAGGCAAATGGGGAAAGCCTTCCCATTGTCTTTTTGCTTGCAAATCCTGTCTTTAAGGGCGTATTTGTGTTTGAACAGGGTGAGCCTGTGACCTGGATTCGGGGACTAAAGTATTAACCATCACAAAAGAATGCCCAGGCTGCCCAGGTAATGCAATCAGTGACCATTGTCAGGTATTCTGGCAGACAGGATTTCTGCTGTAGACCGCCTCCTACTGTGATGTATGCATGATATTTTGGAGGGTGGTCTTGGGCTACAGGGTGGGCAGTTTCAAGAGTCTATACAGTATAATGGCTTGCACACCATTATTCTCCTCCCTCCTGCATGTGGTGAGTGGGGATCCTGTTGCAACAGTTTAATAAAGATCAGGCTTACTAGCTGCTTTGCTCCTCAATATACTCTGGTTGGCCCCTGTTATTGTCTCGTACTGATAGGTAACCCACTGAAGGACTGTATATGGGCTCTTGGATACCCCATAAGGGAAAAGGAGCAGGGGTTTTTTCTTATAACAGTCAGATGAGGTTCTAACTCAGATGAGGTATGTGTGTGGCATTCAAGGCAGGCACTCAGGTCCTAGCAAGCCAAGCCAGGCAAAGTTCCGTTTGCAAGGCAATGTTCCATTCCCAGCAAGGCAAAGTTTGAGCTGAAGGCAGCACCATGGACAGTTCCATTTGGAGCTGTACCCATTATTTCCAATCCTCTGCTCTACTCTGAATATGTCTAACATTGACTACCACCCAATATATCTTATGCTGAGTGTCAGAACTCCGCTTACAACTCTGCTTACAAGGTCATTTACATGGTTCTCCTCTCCTCCTCACAACAGCCCTGCAAAGCAGGTGAGGCTGAGAGGCAGTGACTGCCCCAAAGCCACTGAGCGAGCTTCAGTCTATGTAGGGATCAGAACCCAGGTCTCTCAGGTCCTAGATCTGCACTCTAAAATTCATGCAGGGTTATGTGTGCCCATTGAATTTATCCAAGTGTTCACCTGGGGGAGTTCACCTGTTGGATTTATTCTAATGTTAAAAGCACAGGAGACCCACAGAGGTGGGGGTACAGCTATGCCATCCTTAAAAGGTAAAGGACCCCTGACTGTTAAGTCCAGTCGCAGACTGGGATTGCGGCACTTGTGACGTTAACATATGAGAGAGTGCTGGAGGTGAAATAGTTAAACAGGTTACCCAATCAGAACCCAGGGGGTGGAGTCAGAGGGACTATAAAACCAGCTCTGGGAGGGGTGAAGGGAGGAGTTCGTTGGGAGTTGGGTGGTTGGTGGGAGTGGGAGTGGATTGGGATAGAGTCTGTGGGTAGGTTGAGTTAGTATAGCGAAATAGGCTGAGTCAGGAACAGTTAGGAGCTAGCAATACAAATAAATATCTGAGAGGTGGTTTAGTGAGTGAGAGCAGGTAGCGGAAGTTATAGGTCTGGATAGACACCCCATGATTATAATTGACTGATACCATTTATGAAACCACACGCTTGTTAAACCGCAATAAATAAACAGAAGTTTATGTTCCAATTTAACCCTGACTGGACTCAGTATTTTACCAGGTAGGGCCTCGGTGGTGGCAGCGAGAAATAAAGTGGTGGCACAGGGATCAATAGTCGGTGAAATATCGGGGGACCCTGTGTGATCGCCACAGCGCTCATCTCGCTTTACTGGCCGAGGGAGCCGGCGTTTGTCCACAGACAGTTTTTCCGGGTCATGTGGCCAGCATGACTAAGCCGCTTCTGGCACAACAGAACATTGAAACCAGAGCAGCGCACGGATTGGCGTTTACCTTCCCACCAGAGTGGTGCCTATTTATCTACTTGTACTTTGATGTCCTTTCGAACTGCTAGGTTGGCAGGAGCAGGGACCGAGCAACGGGAGCTCACCCTGTAGTGGGGATTCAAACCGCCAACCTTACAATCGGCAAGCGCAAGTGGCTCAATGGTTTAGACTACAGCACCACCAGCGTCCCTATGCCATCCTTACTGGGATATAAAATTCGAACACAGTCATAGTGGAAACGAAGGGGGGTTGGGGGGCTTTCCTGGTGAATAAATTGGGGTGGGTAATAGAACTATCAGTGAGCAGAAGCAAAGAAGGAAATGAATGGAGGCTACAGAGCGTAGAAGGCTTTTTGTGTCCTTGTTTTTTAAATGAGTTTGGTGCCATCTAGGGGAGAGAAAGAGAAAAGCTTAGGAACTTTATAATCCATGCCATTCATAATACGTGTCCTCACAATCACCTGCACAAACTTGACTTTTTTGCTGTTGGGAGAATTTTTATATTTTAAAAATGCAACGAATTGTCAGCATGTAACACCTGTGCTCAAAGAACGGCACCAGTTGCCCATCTGCTATTAGGCCAGGTTCAAGGTACACAAAGTCCTTAATAACTTGGGACCAGTTTACCTACAAGATCACCTTATGCTAAATGTGCCTACTTGACCGCTTCAAAGGGCAGAATTCACACTACTACAGGCGTCACATAATACCCCTTCAGTATTTGTGAAAACCCTTCTGCATTTGTGGAACTCCTCGCCTATTGAGTTCAAGCACATGCCTTCATTGTATTCTTTTTGGCAGCTGCTACAATCAATATGGGGACGCAGATGGTGCTGTGGGTTAAACCACAGAGCCTAGGACTTGCCGATCAGAAGATCGGAGCTTTGAATCCCCGCAACGGGGTGAGCTCCCATTGCTCAGTCCCTGCTCCTGCCAACCTAGCAGTTCGAAAGCACAAAAGTGCAAGTAGATAAATAGGTACCCCCCCCCCCGGCGGGAAGGTAAACGATGTTTCTGTGAGCTGCTCTGGTTCGCCAGAAGCGGTTTGGTCATCCTGGCCACATGACCCAGAAGCTGTACGCCAGCTCCCTCGGCCAGTAAAGACTTTTTAATCTGTTCTAGTATTTTAACTTCTTGCACATATATACAGCCTGCACCTAGATGGAAGGATTGAAATATCCTGATTTGAGGCATTTGTTTTGAAAGTGCCAACCGGGGTTCAGGTGAGGTGTGTACATTTCAGACAGCCACTGCACATGTGCAGATGAAAGCCTTATTGGAGTTCAGCATGGGGAAACAAATCAGGTAGTGTGCATTAGTGAAGACATCCCCACCACTTCCCTGATGGGTAGTGACGTAGGAATGTGACTTGAAATGCTGCAGGACCATCTCTCTATATTTCAAGTCTCTGATGTGTATCTAGCCTTTGTCCATCTAGCCCAGTATAGCCCAGTGTCTCCAACAGAGGTTCTTCTTTTCTTCTATAATTTTTATTAAATTTCCTGTTTTACATTTTAGAATATTCATTTAAACAACCTTAAAGTATCAATGGCTTCCCTTCTTCTCTTTCCATAGTTCATTTTGCATAACATAAATCCCTGCATATTTTACATAAACTAAACAATTCAGTATTCCATTATTACATCCATCAAAACTTATTTACACGGTTGAATTTATCTTAATGCTGCCAACGTTTTCAAGTGTACACAATTTCCCCCCATATAATCAATAAACATATTCCATAAACATTCCATGCACATAATCAATAAATGTTCCAGTGTAAAGAACTTCTTGTTCTTCTTGTTGTTCTCTTATTCTATATGTCAGGTCCGCAAGCTGTGCATATTCCATCGGTTTAAGTTGCCATTCTTCTTTAATTGGAACCTCACCTGTTTTCCATTTTTTGAGCTAACAAAACACGGGCCACAGTAAAAGCATACATAAATCACATTTTTTGACACCAGGGAATTTCCATCTGAATTATCCTGAATGAAAAGGACTCTGGGGGTTTTTTTGTTAAAGTACTTTTAAATTTTTTTTTTTCCAATTCATTATGAATTATTTCCCAATACTCTTTAACCCTTTTACAGGTCCACCACATATGATATGAGGTGCCTGTTAAGTCTGCGACTACAGACATTTTAACGGGTTTTTGAAAATCCCTCCCAGACACCATTTTCGATGGCAGCCCTATGTTAACAAGTCTTTGAACATGTCCCAGAAGCTGAATGTCACCCATTGCATACTGCCCAACCCCCAGTATTCCTCAACCAGCAAAAACAGCAGACTAAATACAGGAGAAAATAAGTTCAATATATAATTAATTAATTGGTTCAGCATCAACACCATTGCTTTTGGGGAGGAGAGACCCTGAAGAGTCACCATGTGACCTCCCATATGTGGTTGCTATGGAAATAGCTGTCTCTTCCAATGTAGTATACTCAAGAATGGAAACCATTCCTGTGAATTTTTGGTGCAAGCCCCACTGAGCATTGAACGCTGCCAGAGAAGAACGAGAATTTGCAGCTCTGAGCTTCAGTTGTACTGGAAACTAGGAAGAAGAGATATCAGTCACCTGCATGGATGCCATAATTCCACAGGAACATGAGGAAACAGGGAGAAGATGCCTTGCCTGCAGAATTTGGCCTCTAAAGAGGCTCAGCTTTCATTTTTTAAAAAAAAAGAAGAAGAAGTTTCCAGTCCTTATGATTGCAAATCTAATATTGAAAGTAAGGGGGCAATACCTGGTGAATCTCAGAAGGCGAAGGGGTAAGGTAAAGGTAAAGGGACCCCTGACCATTAGGTTCCGTCGTGGCCGACTCTGGTGTTGCGATGCTCATCTTGCTTTATTGGCCAAGGGAGCCAGCGTACAGCTTCTGGGTCATGTGGCCAGCATAAGTAAGCTGCTTCTGTCAAACCAAAGCAGCACATGGAAACGCCGTTTACCTTCCTGCCAGAGCGGTACCTATTTATCTACTTGCACTTTGAGGTGCTTTCGAACTGCTAGGTTGGCAGGAGCTGGGACCAAGCAACGGGAGCTCACCCCGCCGCAGGGATTCGAACCACGACCTTCTGATCAGCAAGTCCTAGGCTCAGTGTTTTAACCCACAGTGCCACCCACTTCCCGGCGAAGGGGTAACTGAGTGCTATTTCCAGTGGTCCATGTGTCCCTGACTGCTCTTTACTGCTCCCATGAGGAACAGAAACAGAATGCATTCTGCAGAAAAGTGATGGGGAGACATTCTCCATCCCTCCATGTCCTACTCTCTTGTAGCATCTGTCTGCTTCACAAGATTGCTCTGTAAATATTAATTTAATCCAAGAGGAAGGAACACATATCTCTCCCATCCAAACCTCTCGATTGCCCAAACAGTGGCTCATTTCGACAAACGGTATCAAATTTAAAATCCCCACGCACTCTTAGAATCAATTATGGCAACTTTTCATTAATTGGGGGAAATAATAAGCTTATCCTTTGCTAATGAACTCTTCTGCATTTGGCCTTTGAGCGAGGACTGCTTCAGCAGGAAAACTCAATCAAGCCCAGATAACAGGTAATCAAGAAACATACATTTTGCTGTTAGAAACAAGAAGCAAAATTAAAAGCAAATCTGGGGGTTTTAGTGTCAGGGGAGTCTGCTCCCCCCACCCACTCCAAAAATCCTTACAAAGAGAAAATGTAAGTTGCCTCATTCGCACCCCACCTCAGATCAGAAGCCTAGTAAGTATTCCTTTCCATAGTTCATTATTTGACCATCATTCTTGTTCGTTTGTGTGCATATTTTCGTCATTCCTTCAATAGGGATCCTATATTAGATCATAGTCTCACCCTATTCCATAATAGTGCAACACACATCATCATGCATCCGCTGAAGGTTGTTGCAGGAATTTATGTATGGGTTGGGGGGGTTGCCCCCCAGTAGATATCATGTACATGCAGCCCACTACCAAAATCAGCACAATCACTTTTGTGACTTTTGTGATTTGTCCCCACAAAACACTTCATCACAGTTTCTTCCTATCTATTCAAAGGGCCTCTGCTGCAGAATACCAAATGTAACAATTCACTGATAAATGTATCTATGTACTGGCTCACCGGGAAAACTTCAGAAATTCATATAGACATGTGAGCCCAGCTACTCAGCAGCCCCTCAGCCTGAGTGATCATTCCTGGCATCTTGATACCTGAGTGTCAGACAGGTAGCCATTCCAGAAATAACAAACCCAGATGAAGACAAAAGGGTGGGTGTAATGGTTCTAGGGGTTGCTCGTGCGTAAGCCAGTGCAAACACCTGGCTGGGTTGCCTGAGTGAACCTTTTCTGTCCAGATGCTTTTGAATTATGGTGCTGGAGGAGACTCTTGAGAGTCCCATGGACTGCAAGAAGATCAAACCTATCCATTCTGAAGGAAATCAGCCCTGAGTGCTCACTGGAAGGACAGATCGTGAAGCTGAGGCTCCAATACTTTGGCCACCTCATGAGAAGAGAAGACTCCCTGGAAAAGACCCTGATGCTGGGAAAGATGGAGGGCACAAGGAGAAGGGGACGACAGAGGATAACGCGATGGCTGGACAATGTTCTTGAAGCTACAAACATGAGTGCCTGGTGTGCTCTGGTCCATGGGGTCACAAAGAGTCGGACACGACTAAACAACTAAACAACAACAACAGAGGATAGAATGGTGGGGCGATGGGTGGGAAAAAAACACGTTTTTGTTCCTTGGAGGAGAAGCAGGAAATAAATAAAGTTGAATGGGCCAGAGAGAGAAGGATATTCATTTCGTTTACGAGTTGCTTCTCATGAAACATCTCAAAGCAATTTTAACAATAAATATCATGAATAGCCAAGAGTGGTTTTGAGTAAATGCAGCTGCATGCATTTAGACTTTGTTTCATATGGGGATTTATTTCTTTATTATTAGGGGTAAAATTATTGTTGCATTGGGTTTCTTGTTATGGGTAATGAAACAGAATGGTGCACGTTATATCTCTAGCAATAGTGTTGGACTGAATTATATGTTAAAGGCAGGATCCTGCTCCCCCAAGATGCTATATACCATGTCAGCAAAGCAGGAACAGCTTGTTCCTCAACAGGGAGCTCACAACGAATTACAAACAGTTACGGTAAATTAAGGCTGCATGCAAACCATACATTCAAAGTGGGTTGCTTCCCACAAACTGGGAACTCAGAGACCTACAAATCCCAGGACGCTTAACAAACTAGAGTTGGCGATATTATTTGGGGGAAGCCTTGTAATTTAAGTCTGCTTTAAAGCTATGGGTTTGTGGGTGTGTGGGTGTATCTTGTGACTTATGGTGTCTCCAGGCAATGTGTTTATCTGATTTCTTTGTGGGAAGGTTGGGGCAGAGCCATACTATACATTTAAAGAACCGTGGCAAGGGAAATTGATGGATTATGAGGAACTGGCAAAATTGTCATACAAACTGCGAGACAAGGACACCTGTGGCTTTAAAGAAGAATGGAAACTTTTTACAAATTACTTTAAAAAAAAACAAAATGTATACCATTTTGTATACTCCTGCTGTAAAAGGATGCCCCTGAAACATGCTAATGCTTGGAGTCTTATTCAGGATTTTTATTTTATTTTTGCGCTTGGATCAAAAACGGACTATTGGTCTTTGGGGTATGTATGTATGTATGTGCATGTGTGTGCTATTCATGAACTGGCTTTCCCATATGGGATACAGTTAACTGCAGGCTCACCACCTTTGTCATTTTAATGAGGCAGCCCTTGCAAAGTGCTTAATGGTCCATAAAAATCCAGAGCATTTTTGCCGGAGACCTCTTTCTCTCTCGCCTCCCCAAGCCTGCTCTGCTTGAACAAATCCCAGCCGAACAATCCTCAAGCAGCAAACAGCAACCTGGAGTCAATAGTTTTAGCTCTCTACGGTGCATCGTTGCTGGTAAGCCCCTCGTGGAGAACAGCAGGGTCAATGGGCATTGTGCGGTCCATGCAAGGACAACTCACCTCCTCCAACATCCATTACACATGCAACTTGGAACCACTTCTGTCCTGGGACAAATAACAGCTTTCTGGGGTGAATTTCATCAACTGAGGACTAAAACACTGAAGACATAAAGGGTTAATCCTCCTGGCCCGGCCCATGTGCTAGAGTCCTGGTCTCGTTTTCTCTCCCTGCAGCTGATGTTTTTTTATTGAACAAATCCATTAAATGTGATCATGCATTTGGACTCCAAATACTTGAAATACAGTAATTTGGTTCTTGGTTGGGTACTGCCTCTAGAGCAGTGTTTCCCAACCTTGGGCCTCCAGCTGTTTTTGGACTACAACTCCCATCATCCTTAGCTAGCAAGACCAGTGATCAGGGATGATGGGAATTGTAGTTCAAAAACAGCTGGAGGCCCAAGGTTGGGAAACACTGCTCTAGAGTACAAGAAGAATACACAATGCAAACACACACACCAAATTGGTGGAATAGCATCTTTATTTGGACGAACTAGGGTTTGGAATGCTGCGGGCAAGCTTTTGAGTCACACAGGTCTCCACATCATGAGAAGTATTTGATGGGTGGAAAGAAGAGAGAAAGAAAAGAAAGTCGATGTTATTGTAGCAAATATTGTCTTCTGCCCACTCTGAAAATTTTTTAAGTCCCTCAAATAAAGTGTTGTGGGATGGTGGTGGTGGTGGTGGTGGTTGTTCTTACAGAGGTCAGCAAGATGCATTGGAGAAGCCTGCAAGAAGCAGGATTTGAGCACAACACCCTGACCATCTGTGGTTTCCAGCAACTGGTATTTGAAAGCAGGGATGTAGGTGGTGCTGTGGTCTAAACCACTGAGCCTCTTGGGCTTGCCAATCAGCAGTTTGAATCCTTATTGCTCTGTCCCTGCTCCTGCCAACCTAGCAGTTTGAAAGCACGCCAGTGCAAGTAGATAAATAGGTACAGTTGCGGCGGGAAGGTAAATGGTGTTTCCATGGGCTCTGGCTCCCATCACAGTGTCCCTTGAACCAGAAGCAGTTTAGTCATGTTGGCCACATGACCTGGAAAGCTGTCCGTGGACAAACACCAGCTCCCTTGGCCTGAAAGCAAGATGAACACCACAACTCCATAGTCACCTTTGACTGGACTTAACCATCCAGGGGCCCTTTACCTTTACCTTTTTATAGCAACATTATAATATAGGCTTCAGATACGGGTTAACCATGTTCAAACATCCACACCTCTGTTAAACTGCATGCTCGCAGGACAGATGTTGTCTCAAGAGATGGTTGTGAGGCTCAAATGCAACAAGAGAACCCCTTTCCTTGCCACCATGAACTCCTCAAAGGAAGGATTATATCAAATTTTTTTAACAGACAAATTTAATCCACAAAAAAGTGTTGCTATGTAGAATGCTTTTGCAGTGCCAATCAGAGTGGGGGTCAGGTGGGCAATCTGGCCGGGGCAGCCTCAGGCTCCAATGGGACCTCGGATTCAGACACCTGTTAATTTTTTGGTGCTTAATAAGCTTCACAACTTGCTTTTATGTGCATCAGATTAAAACATGACATACTTCCTAAGCTTAACGCTGCAAATTAAAGCAGATAAGAGGTGTGACTTGTTAACAGACAATCTCTTTTTCTTTCTTTTGGTTAAATGATATAGATTTTGTCATATCCTTAATACCAACTGTGACATTGCATGAAAGTGAGATTTTTCCCTCAATAATTAGTGCATTTGCACAGAAAAGGGGTAGAAATTCGTTTGTTAAATCAAAAAAACAAAGCACATCTTACTCTTTTCTTTTTTTTCAGCGCCTTATTTAGTTTTTAAGTGCTGACTTTATTATTATTATTATTATTATTATGGCAAGGGGGCTCAAAAACTGATAGAGCCTTTGCTGTTGCACAGGGTTCCAGTTCGCCAGCTATACTTGAGCTCTTTGGTGGAAGAATTATGTACAAATTGAGTTTATGAACAAACAAGTGAAACCTGCAACAAAATGTTGCAGTATGGAATTCTTCTGTACAGGGTGTTTGCCAGCCAGCCAGCCCCTTTTGCAGGTTTCCATTGCAGGATTCCATTGATTTGACACTTGAGAGCCACATTTGATTTAATATTTGTATTCTACTTTTCATGCAACATTGCTGAGCTGCAAGGCTGGCAAAATGGTCCTATCTTCTGCCCTTAGAATCTGCAGTTAAAGGGATTACGAAGGACCAGATCCTTATCTCCCCTACTCATCCTCATGGGCCAAATTTAACAAGTGGGTTAGGAATATGATCTTTGGGACTTCAAAGCACCACACCGGGATTGGTGAGTTAGTAACCTTGAAGTTATTGGCTGTCAGCTGAAGGGTGGTGATTTCAGGCCTGCTTTCTGCAGCACAATCAATTCCTTTTTTATTTCCCATGGGGAACTTGGCCACGCAGCTGATTTAACTGTGTTAAACCACAGAGCCCAGGACTTGCCGATCAGAAGGTCGGCAGTTTGAATCCCCGCAACAGGGTGAGCTCCCGTTGCTCGGTCCCAGCTCCTGCCAACCTAGCAGTTCGAAAACACGTCAAAGTGCAAGTAAATAGGTACCACTCCGGCGGGAAGGTAAACGGTGTTTCCATGCGCTGCTCTGGTTCGCCAGAAGCGGTTTACTCATGCTGGCCACATGACCCGGAAGCTGTACGCCAGCTCCCTCAGCCAATAAAGCAAGATGAGCGCCGCAACCCCAGTCGGGGATTCGAACCACTGACCTTCTGATCAGCAAGTCCTAGGCTCTGTGGTTTAACCCACAGCGCCACCCGCATCCCTATTCTACAGATTCTACAGATTGTATTGTTATGGTTGGGGAGGAAGGCACATGAGAAAACAGACTACACCGTCTCACAAACCAATCTTATAAGTATACTGTGGTACCTCGAGTTACAGACGCTTCAGGTTACAGACTCCGCTAACCCAGAAATAGTACCTCGGGTTAAGAACGTTGCTTCAGGATGAGAACAGAAATCACGCGGCGGCAGCGGGAGGCCCCAGTAGCTAAAGTGGTACCCTCAGGATAAGAACAGTTTCAGGTTAAGAACGGACCTCCAGAATGAATTAAGTTCTTAACCCGAGGTATCACTGTAAAGTGTGTTGTTGGATTCCAAGCCTAAACTCCAGTCCTCCTGTGATTTACAAAGATGGAGCAACAAAGCTATTAATTATCCTCTGCCGAGGGGTGCCCTATATAATTACTTTTTACCCAATGTTAAACTGTTGCTGTGTTTCTCAGAGGCCATAACAACATGGAGCCTGGTATTTAGGAAAAATTAAATGCAAAACAGTAAGCAGGGTGATTTTAAAGCTCAATGAACGTAAGCAAGTGTGAAATAAACTCGGCTGAAAGGTATTCTTCTTGTTTAAAGTCAAAAGGGCATGTGCCCATAGCAGCAATTTGAAACAGTGAAAGCACCACGCTCTGCACAGTTGAAATATAATTAAAGCATTATTGAGGAAGGGAGAATGAGAGCCAAGCGCAATAATCACCAAGTTCATTCATCGCCAATTAAAAAGGTGGGCATTTTGCAGCACAAACCTGGCCATATGCACGCAAAGGTAACATTTTATGCAGATCAGTAATAGACCTGTTATATGCCTGTCCATGGAGTCCAGTAGTGATATATGGAAGTGAGAGCTGGACCATAAAGAAGGCTGATCGCCGAAGAATGGATGCTTTTGAATTATGGTGCTGGAGGAGACTCTTGAGAGTCCCATGGACTGCAAGAAAATCAAATGCATCCATTCTGAAGGAAATCAGCCCTGAGTGCTCACTGGAAGGACAGATCCTGAAGCTGAGGCTCCAATACTTTGGCCACCTCATGAGAAGACTCCCTGGAAAAGACCCTGATGATGGGAAAGATGGAGGGCACAAGGAGAAGGGGACGACAGAGGACGAGATGGATGCACAGTGTTCTCGAAGCTACAAACATGAGTCTGACCAAACTGCGGAAGGCAGTGGAAGACAGGAGTGCCTGGCGTGCTCTGGTCCATGGGGGTCACGAAGAGTCAGACACGACTAAACAACTAAACATCAACAATAGACCTGTTGCAACCTACTCACTTTTTAAATCTGCAAAATATTTAACACACCCTCACAACAACTCTGATAGGTGGGCCGTTTTTCAGATTCTCTAGAGAATCTCCGAAAAGCCAGCCAGCCAAGGAACTTAAAAACACTACTTGTTACCAGTAAAAACCCAACTGCTTGTCTAGTAGACTGAACCTTGCTCTCTAGGACAAGCAAGGCAGTAAATGAGTTAGTTCTACATTTAAAAAAAAAAACCTTTCCAAAATCGTGAGAAAATATTATGAGAATGGTCTAGTTTACTCGGTTAGAGCAAGGTGCTGATAGCACCAAGGTCAATGGTTTCATCCCATATGGGACAGTTCCATATTCCTACATTGCAGGGGGTTGGAGTAGAATTCAGGGGTCAGCAAACTTTTTCAGCTGGGGGCCGGTCCAGTGTCCCTCAGACCTTGTGGAGGGCTGGACTATATTTTGGAAAGAAAAAAAATGAACAAATTCCTATGCCCCACAAATAACCCAGAGATGCATTTTAAATAAAAGCACACATTCTACTCATGTAAAAACACACTGATTCCCGGACCGTCTGTGGGCTGGATTGAGAAGGCGATTGGGCTGGATCCTGCCCCCAGGCCTTTGTTTGCCTACCCATGGACTACAATGATCCTCGGTGTCCCTTCCAACTCTACAATTCTGTGATCTCAGCTGTTAATATCCTTGCATTTTTAAACGAGACAGATTCCTATGCCAAATTGCAGGTGGAATTACCCCAGCAAATAAGGTAAAGGTAAAGGGACCCCTGACCATTAGGTCCAGTCGTGACCGACTCTGGGGTTGCGGCGCTCATCTCACTTTATTGGCCAAGGGAGCCGGCGTACAGCTTCCGGGTCATGTGGCCAGCATGACTAAGCCGCTTCTGGCAAACCAGAGCAGCGCACAGAAACACTGTTTACCTTCCCGCCGGAGCGGTACCTATTTATCTACTTGCACTTTGACGTGCTTTCGAACTGCTAGGTTGGCAGGAGCAGGGACTGAGCAATGGGAGCTCACCCCATTGCAGGGATTTGAACCGCCAACCTTCTGATCGGCAAGTCCTAGGCTCTGTGGTTTAACCCACAGCGCCACCCGCGTCCCTAGAACGTAATGCATAGAACAGTGTAAAAGCTGTGCAGGACAGGCAGAAATGCAGCAGGTGAAGAAGTGTCTCCCATCACTTTCTATTCTGGGATAAACAACACCAGCTGGCTTCTTGGGCAGCTGTTATAGGAGCCTGGGTGGGGTTTTTTTGGCGGGGGGAGTGGAGACACAAGGAGAGGAGGAGGAGGAGAACAACAACTGCCCCTGATGGATAAATGGTCTGGCACCACATAAAGTATATTACTCTATTAATATAAAATGGCCGCTGTTTTACAGGGATGTAAATCAGGCGGATCTGTCAATCTACTTTTGCTGCACTTCAAGACATGAGCAGCCAGCGATTGTTAAGAGTCACCGCATGGATTTGACTTTCCTCCGGAGCGATTTCCTCCTTTCCCCAAGGCAGTCGGGAGCTTTTCCCCATTCTTTCCTTCCAAGCAAATGAAAAGGAGGTAAGGGAAAGCTAACAAAACGCCACCTAAAGGAGCAACGCGGGAGAGAGGCTCAGCCCAGCGTTTGCTCTTTCCTCAACCATCAGATCCATTCAGGACGGCTTCTTCTCGCAGCTCCCGCGTGGCCGCGATCAAGAGTTTGTCGAAGTCCCCAGCCGCGCTTCGAACTTTCCCCTTTTGCAGAAGATAGACGGGGGACGCCAGTCAGATGCGCCTAGTCTCCCTCTCCCCGCACATTTCCCTTTGAAGCATGGCAATGAAACAATGAACGTGGAACAGCAACTGGGTTGGGGCTGGGGCTTACTCTCTGCCTATTTCTTCCAATGATTTGGGATTATTATTTTTTTAACAATTAAAATTAGATCAGAGGGGAGGGAACAAGTGACGGCACACACAATTACGCGCCGCCCCGTTACATGGCCTGAGGCTGTGCGCGCAAGCAGCTTTTACGCTTTTCTTGGACTCTCAGGTTTTGCCATCTCAGTGCATCCCCCCCAAAATAATCCACATCTCACCCACCAGAGCCTTTGCAAAGGGATTTTGATTTTTTATTTAATTATTTGGTGCGGTGGGGCGCGCGCGTTAATGTGTCCATTAATCACAGGGCAGAGGGTCTTAACCATAATGGCCAGGGCTTAAATTTAACTGGGTTCACATTATAGGACAGGGTGCAGCTGTTTCGGAGTCTTCCAGAGCGTAAGAAAGACTCCTCCTCCTCTCCACCCCCCCCCCCATTTAAAAGGAATATCCGACAGCATAACCGGCGCCAGGGATAGCAATGAGCGAGATATCCAACCGTATAACCAGCCCCAAATTCTGTTGATTTCAGCTAAACTTCTGGGCTGTGCCCCTGAATGCCCCGGACTTCTGATTATAGGATCGAAGGCTCCGATTGATTTTTACTGGGGGGGGGGGTGGAAAAGGAGCAATGGTTTCTTCCATAGGAAGTTCTGCACCCTCTGATTTCTCTAGGGACCCAGCGTCCGGGTTTGGGGACCTGTGCGCGCGTGCGTAATTCAGAAACATTTTGCGCCGGTGTTGCAATGAAAAGTTAGGGGGCGCGGATGAGAAAGTGGTCCGGGTCCTTTATGACAACTTGCGCGGTTGCTGTACTTTGGCAAAACAGCAGGGGAGGACGGAGAGACTTTTCGGAGGAGATAAAGCGCACAGCTACATTGAGGTCATTTAAGCGAACAAGTGTGTTCCACATACTGTATTTCTACATAAGCAGTCTGGTTCCTTTCTGCAAACGTGCACAAGATCGAGGTCCGAAGGCTCCAGCCCCACGCTCGCTTACGAGGGAGCAAAACCCATGGAACGAAGCGAGGACTTTCTCCCGAGTTCAGCATGCACGTGGAGTCCCACGGAGCTCGAGTGGGGTTGCTCCCCAAGCATCGCGCGTGAGGCTGCAGCTCGACCCCAGAATGGAAGTTGCTCCCGAGTAAGCGCTTAGTGCAGCCTCGGACCATGCACTAATAACCAAAGAAAGACTGCAGCATTGATTTTATATATATAAATATAATGCATCCTTGATATTATTAGAGGCAACCTTCTCTTCCGACCGCCCCTCCCCCGCCAGCAAATTTAAACGCCTTTTTTTTAACACTGTATTAAAGTTAAGAGCAAAATGCACGTAACAAAGAACGCGGAGACAAAAAAAACCAAAAACATCCCGCATGTGAACAGAATGAAGATATGATTTGATTAATTAACAGAAGGTGAAGGCATGCTTTTAAAGCGTGGCAGGACCTTTGGAAGGCGGGTAGAGAAAGTAGCTGCAGGTTTTTCACGTTGGGGGAAAAAAACAAGAAAGAGAATGAAAACTTTGTCCAAAATCGAGGGACCCTGCTAGAAGAGCCGCGGGTTGTATCGTATGCAAATACGCAAGCTGACGTAAGAGATCATGTGGGTTTTGGCGTAGATCACCACCACCGATCGGAGAGGGTTTTTTTTTTAATTTAATTTATTTTTTTCCCCCAAATTGCTACTGGGTTGTGGGGTTTTTTTTGGTGTGTGCGTGAGTGTTTGTGTGTGCGCGTGAGTGTGGTGGTGGTGGCTTTTTTTTTCGCGGCGGGGGTGGGGTGGGGGGGTGCGCGGTGGGCCGAGTGTTAAAACCGAGAGTCCCGGACTGTCTCCCCCGCGTTCTAGAACGCGCACCGAGAGTTCCATTCCCGGGGAAAGTTCGTGTCTCGGCGTTCCAAAGCTTTGATCGCAGGTAAGGAAGGGGAAGGAAGAAAGAATGCAAAAGAAAAACAACGTTCGCCCTCCCTTCCTCCGCCCCTATTATTATTATTAGGCTTTTGGTTTGTTTGTTTTTAAGAAGGAACAAGGAAGTGCGGTTCTTTGCAAAAAAAAAAAACCAAAAAAAAAAAAAGCCACCCCGCTGCTAAATCTTTTTGCCACATGGACTTAAAGATGCTCTTTGCTTTTGCCCTGTAAACCCGACCGATCGGGCAAGCCACTCGGACCTAACTTTTGCTTCTTCCTCCGGGGGAGGGAAAAAAAAAGCTCCCGTTTGTTAAGAGGACTTGAGAGCGGGTGGGGAGGGGAGGAAGGCAGGGAGGGAGGGGCGTTGAAGAGAGGAAAGATTGCGAGGAAGGTGGCAAAAGATCGGATTAAAGGGGAAAACATACACGAGTATTGGAAAGGAGGCCCTTCGCCCTCTCTTCAAGCCGATCTCAAGTTGTTGTTGTTGTTGTTTTAAGGGAGGAGGGGGCTGCATGCCGGGCGTGGGGGGGGGAGCAAAAAGGAGAGAAGGCGAAGGGTGTTTTTTTCTTAAAAAAAAAGAAATGCATTAAAAATATGTCTACGTTTCCCTATGTCGACATCAGCCACACAAAATATGGCGTCCGCTTTCGAGAAGGCGTTACGTAGAGGCGAGGAAGGCGATCTTGGAAATCCAGGCTTGGAGATTGAGGGACACCCCCGCCCCCTCCTTTCCCCCATAACTGCGACGTTGGTGGAGCGGGGGGGGGGCGGACGCCTTTGCCCTCGTGTTCCCCGCGCGCCTCCTGGAAGACGGGGTCAGAGTTTTAAGGTGGGGAGGGGGTGGGAATGGGGAGGGGTAGCCCCTCCAGGCTCCGAACAAGCACAGATTTGGGCTGCAATTCCACGCACACACCAGATTTGTCTTTCATGCAGGCACCATGACGCGTTTGGGCTGCAGTCTCTTTCTCTGTCCCCGCTGAAACCCCGGAAAAAATCTGTAAATTGACAGGAGACGTTGTATTTCCCCCCCCATATTAATAGGAAATAATGGCTCTGTAGAAGCCACGCTTGCATAGCATAACGCATCGGGCTAACTCTCCTCCCCACCCCCAAATTTTCCCACCACTACCCCATCTTCTGATAGCGGGTGGGGAGGGGCGATCATCTTCTTGGCGCATCACCTCTTTTTTTTTTTTTGCTAAGAAATGAAAAATATAAATCTTGCCAAACGCCTGGTGTATTCCAACGCCCTGTTGAAAAACCGAAACAAAACCCGAAATGGAAAAAAAGGTTACTCCTAACCGTTGTTGGTTTTACTTCTGATTTGATCCTGTTCCAAAGATCTCCACAATCCTGGGAAATGTTAAGGTGTTCTGGTCATCATTCCACATTTCCTTTGGAGAGACTTCCAGGTCTGTCCTTTCCCCCACCAAAAAAAACCCTTCCCCTCCCCCCATCAGTTTTTATTTTCATAGGATTTGAATTGGACTTGCTCCTTTCCTGTCTCACTGGGGAGAGCCAGAGAGCAAAGACAACAACAAAGGCTGCCCCAACCCCTGAGATAAAGTGCTGTGGGAGAGGCTTGGTTTTTGAGGAAGTGAAGTTTTGATTTGCTGAGAAGTTCCACCTGGTTGATTGACTTCAAAGCCATGTGAGACGGGTTCGGAGCCCTAGACTTGTTTCCCGATGGCCTTTTGTTTGCCTGCTGGAGGAATTCAGTGCCAAGCTGGGCATATTAGTTGGTTGTCTTCTCTTTCCTTTCAAAGGGCACTTTTGGCAGCTAAAGGTTTTGAACCCTAAATTGTGCTGATCCTAATGCACTTGTCAGTTAAGAGCAATAAGAAGCAGGCAGCTTTCAGAGCAGGTGTGAGCCTATTGGAACAACAGCAAACAATCTTTTTGCACCCTAAAGGAATCTACAGTTATTACGGCATGTGCTCTCATAGAATCATAGAATTGTAGAGTTGGAAGGGACCCCAAGGGTCATCTAGTCCAACCCGCTGCAATGCAGGAATCTCAAATAAAGCATCCGTGGCAGATGGCCATCCAGCCTCTGCTTAAAAACCTCAAAGTTAGGAGAGTCGACAGCCTTTCGAGGGAGATCGTTCCACTGTCAAACAGCTTTCATGGCCTAGACTCCAAATGTATGTGTTGTCCTCAGTTGATTGATATATGTATGGGCATAAAGGGAGGGATGTAAACAGTGGAGTAAAATAGTGATGGTAAGGCAGTGGCGTAGCGTGGGGGGTGCAGGGGAGGCCGGCCGCACTGGGCGCAACATCTGGGGGTTATGATTAGGGGGCGCAAATCCACGGGTTAGGGGGCACAAATTACTTGCCTTGCCCCGGGTGCTGACAACCCACGCTACGCCACTGTGGTAAGGTAAAGGGACCCCTGACCATGAGGTCCAGTCGTGGCGGACTCTGGGGTTGCAGCGCTCATCTCACTTTATTGGCCAAGGGAGCCGGCATACAGCGCATGGAAACGCTGTTTACCTACCCACTCCAGTGGTACCTATTTATCTACTTGCACTTTGATGTGCTTTCGAACTGCTAGGTTGGCAGGAGCATGGACCGAGCAATGGGAGCTCACCCCGTCGCGGGGATTCGAACCACCGATCTTCTGATCAGCAAGTCCTAGGCTCTGTGGTTTAACCCGCAGCACCACCCGCGTCCCTACTAAATAGTGATGAGTGACCTGCAAAAAAATATGGTCTGTGACGATTCAGTTAAAGCTTAAATTTGTGTAAAATAAACTCTGTGACCATGCACAGTAGTGGTAATTGGTGCTAATACAATCAATCACCCCAGTTTTGCTATGTTAATTAACCCTTGTAGCTAGATGGGGGCAGTTTCCAGCCCCGCAACAAAAAAAGGAGAATAAAAATGTGTGATGGGGAAAATGAGGGGGAGCATTTGGATTAAATGCAATCAAGCTAGCTTTTGAGTTGCACAGGACCTGTCTTTTCTACGTGAACAGCTCTGTACAGTTTGCAGCTAGCAAATCCACTTTGCCCAGTTGAAAACTGCATCCAGGTCCAGCTTGCAAGCTTCCCACAGGCTTCTTGTTGGGGAAGGTGAGATCAAGATGCTGGACCTTTGGCCTGATCCAGCAGGTCTTTTCTTACATCCGGAAAGCCGAATCGGGAACTTTGCTGGATTTGGTATTCACAGCTCAATCCTGGGCATGTTTATTAAAAGGCTAACTTAGGTGTCTAGGGTCAAAGCCTCAGTAAAGCAGGACTCTGCAGCTATTGACCCACTGTGCTGTATGCCAGCCATACATGGCAGGTGATTGATTTAGACCCCAGCACACTTCTGCCATTCCTAACAGGCAACAAACCTAGGAGCTTTAGCACTGTCCCATTTATGTCTACTAAACACAGTCTTCTACCTTCAGCGTCAGAGGCAGAAAGCCTGTAAATGCCAGCTGCTGGCAATCTCAGGTAGAGTGAGTGTTACTGTGTTCAGGATCATGCTTGGAGGCTTCTTGTGGTCATCTGGTTGGCCACTGTGACCCTAGAGTGCTGGACAAGATGGGCTTTTGGTTTGATCCAGCACAGCTGCTCTTGTGATTTTTACGCCTTGATGGAGCACGAATTGTGCAGATCTGTAGTACAGTGGGACCTTGGTTCTCAAACAACCTGGTTCTCAAACAACTTGGAGCCCAAACACTGCAAACCCAGAAGTAAGTGTTCCAGTTTGTGAACTTTTTTCGGAAGTTGAACATGCTCCGTTTTGAGGCTTACGCTTCCGATTTGAGTGCCACACTTCCGTTTTGAGTGTTACGCTGAGGTCTGTCTGGTTTTGCTATTTATTTTGCATTTTTGTGGCTCTTTTTGTGTGTGTGTGTGACTGTGTGGAACCCAGTTCAGCTACTGATTGATTGTTTAGCTGCAGTACATTGCTTATTGGATCAATGGTCACGTTAGATAAGAAAATCCATGTTAAATTGCTGTTTTGGGGGTTGTTTGGAAAAGTCTGGAACGGATTAATCCATTTTGCATTACTTTCTATGGGAAAGCGTGCCTTGGTTTTGGAACGTTTTGGTTTTGGAACGGACTTCCGGAACAGATTAAATTTGAGAACCAAGATACCACTGTAGAGATTTTGTGGGCAGGTACGCATTGGGTCCCGAGCAGGGCATATGCTTTGCACGCCCCAAGTTCAGTTTCTGTCATCTTGTGTGAAAGGGAATCTCAAGTAGAGAGCTCAGAACCATCTCCGCCTGAGTCTATGGAGGTGCATTGCTTGTCGAAGTTGACAGAGCTGAGCGAGAGGACCAGTGGTTCACAAGACAGTGGGGATCCATGCTTAGTTTCTTTAAATGCCAAGGGGTGGTCAGAAGAGGTCCCGGAATCACATCAGCACTGGAGTAGTTAATCCTACGCTTGCGGTTTCTCACTACACGCTCCAAAGTTGTCATTTTTTCCATTAAGAGAAACATGTGGGTACCTATATTCGTTCCCTAACAGGGAATGTGGGATGTGGATGGTTCTGTGGGTTAAACCACAGAGCCTAGGACTTGCCGATCGGAAGGTCGGCGGTTCGAATCCCCGCGACGGCGTGAGCTCCCGTTGTTCGGTCCCTGCTCCTGCCAACCTAGCAGTTCTAAAGCACATCAAGTGCAAGTAGATAAATAGGTACCACTCCGGCGGGAAGGTAAATGGCATTTCCGTGCGCTGCTCTGGTTCGCCAGAAGCAGCTTAGTCATGCTGGCCACATGACCCAGAAGCTGTACGCCGGCTCCCTCGGCCAATAAAGTGAGATGAGCGCCGCAACCCCAGAGTCGTCCGCGACTGGACCTAACGGTCAGGGGTCTCTTTACCTTTAACAGGACAAAATAGAAAGGAGAGGGAGCAATTTTCTAGGGGGGAAATGGCTGAAAGGAAAGGACAGCAAAATAAGTTGTGGTCCCAAGTGGGACCACCCCACATACACAAACAAGATAGCTAGGCTATAGAGAAAAGCAAAGATACAGGAAATCTGATCATCAGCATCATTGTCTGGTTTCTGTCCGTGTAGCACAGCTTCAAATGCTTCTATATAGTCCTAAGTTCCAAGTTTCCTATTACTGAGCTATTTTTAATACAGTGTGCTTAAATTCATTGTTGCTCTGGCAATAAGAACAACAACAATAATTTTAAAAAATGGGAACAGAGGAACTGAGATTTATGAAGCATGGAAGCCATAGCTGATGCGAGAGTGAGGTGTCAGAAGCCAGAGGGTTTTCTTGACCCTTTAAAAAGCCCATAGCCATAAAAGAAGAGGACACCACCCACTTTGGGTTGTCTTAAACCCCTCTGGTTCCAGCAGGACTGGAACATGTCTAAGAGGGTTCGGCAATTATAGCTTATATTTAATAGAATTGAGGTTTTTTCAGTCATTCTGGAAATTGCTATCATATTCTGGAATTTTCCATTTCCTGACCAGAAATAGCTTTCCAACATAGTACTCAAGTTTTCTGCCATTCTGTATAAAAGTAGAGAAGAAACCATTCCCTCCCCCATTTTAATTTCTGCCAACAGCTGTGTAAAATCAGGGATTACAATACGCTTTTACTGTTCCAAGCAATTCTTTAAAAAATTAAAAAGTGAACTTTGCCTGAAGTGCTTCAAGAAGCATTTACTCACATCAAACGCTGGGGGGGGGGGAGAATTACAGTGGTACCTTGTTTCTCAAACGCCTTGGTCCTCAAACAACTTAGAACCCAAACACTGCAAACCCGGAAGTAAGTGTTCCAGTTTGCGAACTTTTTTCGGAAGTCAAACGTGCTTCGTTTTGAGTGCCACACTTCCGTTTTGAGTGTTATGCTGAGGTCTGTCTGTTTTTGCTATTTATTTTGCTTTTTTTGTTTTTGTGGCTCTTTTTGTTTTTGTGACTGCGTGGATCCCAGTTCAGCTGCTGATGGATTTATTGTGTGACTGCAGTACATTGTTTATCACTTTCGCTTTGTGGGTCGATGGTCTCGTTAGGTTGTAAAATTCATGTTAAATGGCTGTTTTAGGCGTTGTTTTTGAAAGTCTGGAACAGATTAATCCGTTTTGCGTTACTTTCTATGGGAAAGCGCACCTTGGTTTTGGAACGCTTTGGTTTTGGAACGGACTTCTGGAACGGATTAAGTTTGAGAACCAAGGTACCACTGTAGAAATAAGTGAAGAAGCGTCCGTATATAATAGCAAGTGGCTTCACACTTTGCTTCCCCTTGTTCTTTCTCCGTGTCATTCTATGTAGCTAAAGTAGGGGTGGTGAATCTGTGGCCTTCCATATATTGATGGACTACAACTCCCATCATCCCTGACTATTGGCCATGCTGGTTGGACCTGATCGAAGTAGGAGCTCCCCAGAACATCTAGAAGGCAACAGATTCTGTACCCAAAGCTAAAGTGATGAAATGAGGAAACAACATGAATAAGTTTGACCAAATATTATTTCTGTAAATGGATATGTTTCAACGTTTATGCCCTGCCTTTCTGTGATCAAAATCAAACTCAAGGCAGCTTTCAAATAAAGCTATAGGTCGCGGCAAAAGTCTTGTGGCCTCTTATAGTATAGACAGTGCTATGGAGAGATGTGGGAAGGACAACCCCGGAAAACCAGGAGGGAGGTGGAATAGAGCTGGAAAACTCTCCAGATGTGGACTGCAGCTTCCATCTGATGGAGGTTATAGACCAAAACATCTGGAGGCAACCACATTGGCTACTCTTGGAACAGAGCGTCTTAGCTGGGTTGCTGGAACCCTAAACAAGGGCTCTCCATACCAGGCAATTTGTTGTGTGTCTGACTTGGGTCCATATACCAAGAAGGTTTAAAAACAAAGAAACTTATAAATGTGTGAGGGCTGAGGAGATTTCACCCCTCCCATATCCAAGAATCTGCTGATGAGTCTGGTGATTTTCCAGAGAGGAGGGGCGGTGTTCTGCTCTCTACTTATTCCGCTCCAGCCTAACATCAGTCAGTCAGTCAGTGTGTCGGAGAAAGAGAGACTGAGTGTTAGAGATCATGGTTGCTGCTAAGAGCAGCTGCAGGCACTCAGTGCAGTTCAGCATTCATTTTGCTTAGACCTCGTATAGCTCTGTATATAGTTGTGTATTATAGTTGTAGATAGAATAAAGAAGATATTCTACAGAGCTGCTCTCCGAGTCGTTTATGCTCTGCTGTACTCTGCTGTGCGACGACTGTCTTCTTGTTGGAGTGAATCCGGTGCTCACAACTCTAAGCTGTGAGTCCACAGCACTTTGACCTGTTCCTGGGCAGAAGGTGGTCTCTGGAAGTGCTACCCAGCTCGCCTAGCCCAGTCGGGGCTGAAGTGGATGAGTCCATTTGGTGGCACTGGCTCAAGGGCGATGCTGACAAGGGCAGGGGGGAGCTGCAATCAGTGATTTGCCTAACTTTGTAAAGCAGTTTTTTGTATACTGTTCCAGAGTTGTCTCTCTGATTCCGCCCCCAGCTTCTGAGCTATCAATATATAACCGTGTCCTTGTTGACATAGAAATTAACACTGCCTAGAACTGGTGATATGTAGGCCATGAAGGTTTGCACCTTTCCCATCTGTTTTCAAGGATTGAGGTGATTTAATTAGCGCTTGCCCTAGTTGCTCCCTGGCATTTGGTCCAGTTGGAATATTTTGTGTCATTCTGGGTGGTGGTTTTATTCAGAGATGTGAAATGGCAGGACAAGGTGTTGGAAAAGTGGAAATTGGTAAGGATAAACAGGGTCTCACCTCACAAGACAGAGCGAGTTGACAAAAATCAGCTCTGTCTGTTATACATACATATTTATATGAAACACGACATGTAGAAAACAATATTACAGAGGTTAGGCTCAGAACTTTCTTTATGTGACATGATACTTTTCTAACCAATTTAGTCTCCCCTTTTTTGGAATGTTTCCAGTTACAGACTTCAATTACTGTTTGCTCTGAATTGATTTTCCCCCAGTGCAAAAGACTGGAATATTATATGTTTATTTATGTTGTAATTGGGGTCATAATTGTTATTCCTGTTGGCTTGTTTTTGAGAACAGCTATAATGTAACTTATAAAACTCTTGTTTTTGTTTATAACTGGAAGTATAAAATTGGGCTGTCCTAGTAGGCTGTCTTTGTAACATGGGGAAACATTCAAATATGCATTCCTGACCTTCAGTCTTAAGCAATACCATTGGGGACCAGTTTTATCCCAATCTTTTAGAAGATTGGCTGTTATTCAGCTAAACAGTTAGCCTGACTTGGGTGTTACGCTAAACCATAGTTTACTGTGATGACAGTTAGTGTAGGGGAGCCTTAGACTCATGCCACCCACACCTTCCTATAGTGTGGCTGAGAGGCGTTGCTCAAAAGCATTTGTTTCTGTTTTTGATCATCCGAACCTGACAAATTATGGATAATTTTAACTGAAGTCAATGGAAGTGGGGCAGCTTCAAACTGGTTTCTGTACCTGGTTTATTTTAACCAATTGTAGTTAAAACTAACCACAGTTTAGAGTGGGAACAACACACTAAACTGTGTTTAGCCTAAATATTCTGTGGTTTCAAAATGCAGGGCTAATGCCTCTACAGACCAGTCCTAAGCCTGAAAGTTTTACTGAGTTCACTGGGGCTTCCTCCCAAGTACAGTGGTGCCTCGCAAGACGAAATTAATCCGTTCCGTGAGGCTCTTCGTATAGCGGTTTTTTCGTCTTGCGAAGCAAGCCCATTGACAGCTTAGCGGATTAGTGCTACAGCTGTCAAACGGCTTCCAGCGATCAGCTGTTAAGCGGCTTATCAGCGGAACAGCTGATAAGCGGCTTAGCGGCTTAAGAAAAGGGCGAAAAAAGCGAAAAAAACCCGCGGGGGGGATGCAAGATTTTTTTCGTCTTGCGAAGCAACCCCATAGGGGAATTCGTTTTGCGAAGCGCCTCCAAAACGGAAAACCCTTTCGTCTAGCGGGTTTTTCGTCTTGCGAGGCGTTCGTCTTGCGGGGCACCACTGTAACAGAGAAAAGGTTACTTAATTGGAAGCAAATAACTTTTGAGATTGACTGGACTTCCTTCCAAGTCAAGTCTGTTGCACATTTCTTAAGCAGAGGAAGCTCTCATTAGGCTGCAGGCATTGTCACAGTGTGTGCGTTTTATCAAGGTCTACAGTATCCTTTTACTGTGTGATACTTTGTAAACAGAGCTCTGGCCTAGATAGGTTTACTGCTGCTTTATTCATGCCTAGTTAGCAATCGGTTAGCCTCTTTCCTTTGTCCCAAGTTATTTTACCCAGCCCTCGCTTTTCAGGAGCCCTTTCTGCAAAAACCACAAAGCTCCAAGAAATCAATTAACAGCAGACAGCCAAGGCGAAATGCAATTTAGGTCATCTGCAGCCAGTAGGGAAAAGAGAGATATGATGGCATTCTGTGAACACGTTCTGAGTCTGTCCGTTGGCCTGTCCAGTCCAGTCCAGTCTCCTCTGATTGACAGTGGCTCTTCTATGTCTCAGAGGGAGGGTCTTTCCTACCACCTGTTACCCACTATCACTTTAATTGAAGGTGCCAGGAACTGAATCTGGAAACTTCTATCTTCTGCCACTTAGCTGCAGCCTAGGGAGTGCTGGAGAAATTGTTGTTCAGCATTTAATGCAGACTTAAATAGCCACTTACATGGTAATCTGTGGCAAACAGAAGTTCTCTCTAGTCTAGGTGACAAGACAGGGAAGCTCTACAGAAGTCTGGCTTTTTCACCTATTAAATTGTACTTGAATACCCTTGGTATATATGGGCAGGTACAATGGTCACTGCCCATATATACCAAGGCTATTCAAGTGCAATTTAATAGGTGAAAAAGCCAGACTTCTGTAGAGCTTCCCTGTCTTGTCACTTGGAGAGAACTTGGTCACTAGGGACACAGGTGGCGCTGTGGGTTAAACCACAGAGCCTAGGACTTACTAATCGGAAGGTCGGCGGTTCGAATCCCCGCGATGGGGTGAGCTCCCGTTGCTCGGTCCTTGCTCCTGCCAACCTAGCAGTTCGAAAGCACGTCAAAGTGCAAGTAGATAAATAGGTACCACTCCGGCGGGAAGGTAAACGGCGTTTCCATGCGCTGCTCTGGTTTGCCAGAAGCGGCTTAGTCATGCTGGCCACATGACCCGGAAGCTGTACGCCGGCTCCCTCGGCCAATAAAGCGAGATGAGCGCTGCAACCCCAGAGTCGGTCACGACTGGACCTAATGGTCAGGGGTCCCTTTACCTTTACAATGATCACTGGCCACTTTTGTAGACTTGCTTGGAAGGCCAATAAACTGGTGTTTGAGCTAAAGTCTGACTGCGTTTGATTGCTTTGGCATGGTGAAAAAGAAATAGCCTCAGATTTCTCGTACCTACAGGACCGCCTCTCCCAGTATGCCCCATGGAGGACCTTAACAACACCCATAGCAACACCTTAGAGGTCCCAGGTCCTAAGAAAGTCAGATTAGCCTCAACCAGAGCCAGGGTCTTTTCAACTCTGGCTCCGGCCTGGTGGAACGCTCTGTCTCATGAGACCAGGGCCCTGCAGGATCTGATTTCTTTCCGCAGGGCCTGGCCTTTGGCCTGGAATCAACTTGATCCCCTCCCCCTCTTTCCTTTCTCCTTCTGTGATGGAACTCCTCTTTGGGGACTTCCCTGGCTTTTTTCTGGCCCATGTAGGACCAGTCTGGATAGTTGGCCTTGGTGAAGATTTGACATTTTCATCCCCCAAAAGTTTTTGATTTGAGTTTCTACTGAAATGAGGCTGCATTTTAATGTTGTATTTTAATCTTGTTTTTAAGTTGTATTTTAATCTTGTTTTTATACCTGTTGTTAGCCGCCCTGAGCCTGGGGAGGGCTGGGTATAAATAAATAAATAAAATATATTATTATTATTTGGTGGAGAAGCCATCCAGGTTTCTCCATCCAGGAAGTAACTACTCACTTCCCCCTGCCCAAGTTAAAGGAAAAGGGGAGTGAATTTTTGTTCAAGAGTTCAAAGAAGCCTCTTGAAGTGAGCAGGGCTGTGTCGGGCAGATCATGGCGATGCCATAGGCATGCGTAATAATCATGGTTTGAAATTAGCAGGGCGCCAGGATTCTCCGTTTGCGAGCACCTCAAAAAGCCTGGGTGCCACTTTTTATTTTATTTTAATTTATTTTTGCGCCTGGCTGACACGCAAGAATTACTGAAATGTACCGTATTTTTCGCTCTATAAGACGCACCAGACCACAAGATGCACCTAGTTTTTGGAGGAGGAAAACAAGAAAAAAAATATTCTGAATCTCAGAAGCCGGAACAGCAAGAGGGATCGCTGTGCAGTGAAAGCAGCAATCCCTCTTGCTGTTCTGGCTTCTGAGATAGCTGCGCAGCCTGCATTCGCTCCATAAGACGCACACACATTTCCCCTTACTTTTTAGGAGGGAAAAAGTGAGTCTTATAGAGGAAAAAATACGGTATGTGCTTTGAAGCCTCGAAGTATATGTTAAGGATAGACAATACGTTAAGGAGTTTAACAATAAAGAGTATAGTGTTTGGAAAACTGAAGTATGGTACCAATAGTTTTTATTGTAAGCGCCCAATTAAACACGTATTAACAATTTCTGCTAAGAGTGTGATATTAAGAACATGTCACTTACGTGAATTGCGTATTAGTTCATGCTTATCAAAATAAGAAATAAAAAGTGTTGTCGACACACACACCTCAGTGACGACTAGACAGTCTTTTTTGGTACCCACAACCCAGGTCACAGAAGCTATTTGGCTCCTACTTTTTCTGTCCCAGTTTCTAACACTGATAATAAAGGAACAGAGAGGGGAAGCAGATATAATTGCTCCCTGACAACCAGGATGTTTGAAGGGTGAGGTTTTTCCCTAAGATGCAGCTTTGAAAAAGGTGGCAATTCAGGAGTGTTGGAGCATTACTGCTTCTTCTGGGCTGCAGTTTAGCTTGGTGTTTGAGTTATTTTGCATGCAGAAGATCCTGCTTCAGTAAATAATATCTCCAGTTCAAAACCCTCAGAAAGCAAGTAAAGGTAAAGGTACCCCTGCCCGTACAGGCCAGTCGTGTCCCACTCTAAGGTTGTGCGCCCATCTCACTCTAGAGGCCGGGGGCCAGCGCCGTCTGGAGACACTTCCGGGTCACGTGGCCAGCGTGACGAAGCTGCTCTGGCAAGCCGGCACCAGCGCAGCACACGGAAAAAGCAAGACATCTGCTTAAAACCCTGAAAAGGTGCTGCTTCTCAAAGTAGACATTGCTGGCCTTGATGAACCGATAGTCTAGCTTCAGGCAGCTTCATGTGTTTTCCGACAGTTTTTCAGGAGGGGATGGGAGACTAGGGTGGGCTACAGTTGCCCCTCACCCCTCTTCCAGCAAGCAACTTCTCCCCAAACTGCAAATCTTGTTTTTAAAGGGGAAAGACAGCTCTTAATTAGATTCCTGGCCGGCATTTAAATTCTCTCGGTGCTCTGCTGTTGGCAGAAATATGCAAGCACATCTCTTTCAGCTAAAGGAACTGTAGATTGGAAAAGCACTTGAGAGCTAGTTCATTACTTCTTTGCTTGCTGTGGCGAATTAATTAGATTGCTTCTTTTCCCTAAAATCTCCCCCCGCCCGCCCTCTCTCTTTCCTCGCCTCCCCATCCTCAAAGCTGCCAGCTTCAATTTTTGATTAATTTTACTTTGGAAATTCATATTGCCTTTAGTAGCAACAGCAGCAGCAGCCTCGTTAACACATCTTAATTCATTATAGTTGTTTATATCCAACCATAGCTTGCTTTGTACCAGGAACCTGGGTCTGTGGCCCTCTTGATGTTGGGCTGCATGATGTGGGAGTTAAAGGTAAAGGGACCCCTGACCGTTAGGTCCAGTCGTGGCCAACTCTGGAGTTACGACGCTCATCTTGCTTTATTGGCTGAGGGAGCCGGTGTACA
Organism: Podarcis melisellensis; assembly: GCF_964234715.1. NCBI lineage: Eukaryota > Metazoa > Chordata > Lepidosauria > Squamata > Lacertidae > Podarcis > Podarcis melisellensis. Next base: position 14,427,777 of record NC_138539.1, on the reverse strand, counting down.
GCTTCCGGGTCATGTGGCCAGCATGACTAAGCCACTTTTGGCAAACCAGAGCAGCGCACGGAAACGCCGTTTACCTTCCCGCTGAAGCGGTACCTATTTATCTACTTGCGCTTTGTGCTTTCAAACTGCTAGGTTGGCAGGAGCAGGGACCGAGCAACGGGAGCTCAACCCGTCACGGGGATTTGAACCGCCAACCTTCTGATTGGCAAGTCCTAGGCTCTGTGGTTTAACCCACAGCGCCACCCGTGTCCCTTGATGTGGGAGTTGAAGACCCACAATTTCCCCACCCATGCTTTTCCCAAGAGTCACTTTCTCACTGTTGCAATGGCTTACCCGTTTTTGTCTCTCTTTTCACAAATATGTGAATGTGATTAACTTGGGGCTATGCCCCTGCTCACTCCTCTCCTGAACCCCACTGCCACTCCCCCATATTAACCCCCTAGGGCCCCCCCTCATGCCTCTACCTCCGCCCCCATCCCTCAGCCCAACCACTGAGGTCCAGCGCTGCAGGAGGAGCATGTGAAAAATAACAAGGTATACCACAGCACATTCTAGACTTGGCATCAGCCTTGCAGATTTGCATTGGCTCCCTGTACCATCCCGAGCACAATTCAAAGTGTTGGTGCTGACTTTTAAAGCCCTAAATAGCCTCAGCCCTGTGTACCTGAAGGAGTGTCTCCACCCCCATCATTCCCTCACTGCGAGAAGTGAATCTACAGGGAACCAGGCAGAGGGCCTTCTTGGCAGTGGCACCCTCCCTGTGGAATGCCTTCCCATCAGGTGTCGTATAAAGAACTACAGTGGTACATTGGTTGTCGAACTTAATCTGTTCCGGGAGTCCGTTCAACTACTGGAACCGTTCGAAAACCAAGGTGCAGCTTCCGATTGGCTGCAGGAGTTTCCTGTACTCAATTGGAAGCCGCGTCGGATGTTTGGCTTCCAAAGAACATTTGAAAACCGAAACACTTGCGGGTTTTTGGCGTTCGGGAGCCAAAACATACAAGTACCAAGGCATTTGTGAACCAAGGTACACAACTTTTAGAAGACATCTGAAGGCAGCCCTGTATCGGGAAGTTTTTAATGTTTCACATTTTATTATGTTTATATATGTGCTGGAAGCCGCCCAGACTGGCTGGGGAAACGTAGCCAGATGGGTGGGGTATAATAATAATAATAATAATAATAATAATAATAATAATAATAATATTTCTGCTTGTGGATCTGTCATGGGCACCAATTGGATAGTGTCTGTGCCATCACGGATAATGAGTATTTCTCCCATGCTGCTCCCCAGTTTCTCATTGGGGGCATGTTTCTGGAGGAAAAACAGCCTTCCTCAAGAAGAGTTCTACCGTAATTGTTTCAGTGTTTAAAATGGACGCAGTGTGTTTGTAGGTTTCCCTATTCTGTTTCACTTTTATCATTTCCCTTCCTTCTAACATTTCCCTTTCCTTTCATAACAACAGGAGGTACGGCAAGGTAGCATCTCAAAGGCGTTCTTGTTGCCAACCTCCTTGCAACAGGTGCCATTTTTTACTTTCATTGGTGCTGGAGAGGTGGGGTTGCTTCTGCTCCGAAACGGATGGACCAATCATTCACATCCACTTTGGCAACCCAGGCCTTTCGTTGATACATAAATCGATAAGGAAATTGGATCATGTATTATAGTTCTAATGTGAACTGCCATCAGATGAAAAATCATGCTGATGTATTGCAAGGTGGTGTGTACAGAGGGGTGCCTGTGGCATGCATTCCTTCCCCCCATGCTGATTATTTTATTGTGATATTTAATGCACCGGAGTTGTTTTTCAAACTGCATTCCAGAGACCCCTGGGTTTTCTCAGTGAGAAGATGATTGACTGCAGAGATGCTTCCCTGACAAAACAGTCACTACTATTGGCAGAGCCTAGTTGGTGTTTCGCAACTTTCTGACTAGTTGCAGGACCTTAGCCAGATCTAGCAGAGTACACGCAGAATCCACGGAAGCAACTGGTGACTTGGCTGCAGACAGGATAGACGAAGCAGGAACCAGGAACTTGTAGTTAGGTGTTCATTATATACAGTGGACTATTTACAGGAACAGAACACGGATCTTTAGCTAGCTCTCTCTGACACGACTCACAACTCCTACACTGACACACTGAACCAATGAACTACCAGTTAGTAGGCCATTAATTATCACTCCCTTGAGAGAGCTTGACCAGTCAGGGAGCTGTCTCTATGCCTTTGTTATCACCAGGCAGAGTTACTCCTTCAGATTGCCTTCTGGCTGTCTGCCAAACCTTGATTGACTCTGTGTGAGTAGCTGCACGTACACAGTTTCCCAACAACTACTACTGGGTACCTGCTTTATTTGTGAATCAGATCACTCAAGGCATTGGCCATTGAGCAACATTCTTCCTGTTCTTCCTCTGCTATGTGCAGCTCTGGATAATGTTGGGTGGCTTCTCCTAGGTGCAGGTACCAGGTTTGCATGGCCTTCTTTGTTCAGGGCCAGCATCTGGAGTTGGCAGGGATGTTGGGCCTTGGAGAGGCCTGCTGCTCCTGCTGCCTCTGCCACCAAACCCTGGCCTCCCTTGGCACCATCAGGTACCTCACATGACATGGATCCTCCTGTTTTCTGCCACCAGTCGCTTACCACCTCTTCTACCTTGATGCATTTATCCAGGCTGCAGTGCTCCTTCTGGATACAGAGCTGCTCCTTTGTGGGTAGCTGAAAAGTCCCCAAGATGCAACACCCACCAGTGTCAATGTTAGGCATTGCATCTTGGGAAATCTGCCACAGAGCTATAGTCTTCCCACCACAGAACCAAGTAGTGCTACAGCTGGGGAGATGAGTGACTGGCAGCCACTGCCACACTGTTGATGCATGCCAGTGACCTGCCAAAGTCTGCTGTTTGCTTAGTAAAGGCAAACTTTGGCAGCTATCAATCGGAGCCAGATGCCAAATATAGGCTCAGAAGGGCAGACATAGAATTATGGGTCGAGGTGCCTCGACACATGCTCAACCCAGGATTGATTTGTTCCTTCTATATAAACAATTAGCTTCATCCACTTCCAGGTTCCCCCACCACACACCCAGTCTAATTTGGGGAGATAAATTATTCTTTATTTGTATTCTGCCCCCCCCCCGGGCAGAAACTCAGGTGGCTTACAGATAAAACAGGAACAACTAAAAACATTGGGGGGGGGACAACAACACAATAATTAAGAAACCATTAAACATCAATAAAACTTCATTGTTTAGTCGTGTCCGACTCTTTGTGACCCCATGGACCACAGTACGCCAGGCACTCCTGTCTTCCGCTGCCTCCCGCAGTTTGGTCAGACTCATGTTTGAACACCAACCAACCATCTCATCCCCTTCTCCTTGTGCCCTCCATCTTTCCCAAAATCAGGGTCTTTTCCAAGGAGTCTTCTCTTCTCATGAGGTGGCCAAAGTATTGGAGCCTCCGCTTCGGGATCTGTCCTTCCAGTGAGCACTCAGGGCTGATTTCCTTCAGAATGGATAGGTTTGATCTTCGTGCAGTCCATGGGACTCTCAAGGGTCGCCTCCAGCACCAGAATTCAAAAGCATCAATTCTTCGGCGATCAGCCTTCTTTATGGTCCACCTCTCATTTCCATACATCACTACTGGGAAAACCATAGCTTTAACTATATGGACCTTTGTTGGCAAGGTGATGTCTCTGCTTTAATAAAACTGAAACTAAAACTATCTATAAAATTAAAAAATCAATAAAACCAAAACTATATAAATATTAAATGTCTATTAAAAACATACATGTAATTACAATCCAAACAGCATGGCACCAGCCTTTTCATTAAGAGCAGTCAGTTCCCAAAAGCCTGATGGAGCAAGATACAGTCGTACCTTGGATCTCAAACACCTTGGCTCCCAAATAAATCAGCTCCCGAACAATCAAAATCCGGAAGTGAGTGTTCTGATTTTTGGAAGCCGAACGTCCAGCACGGCTTCCGATTGGCTGCAGGAGCTTCCTGCAGCCAATCAGAAGCTGTGCTTTGGTTTTGAAAGTTGAATGGACTTCCGGAACAGATTCCATTCAACTTCCAAGGTACGACTGTAGTCGAAGGGACAGCAAGGAGGGAGCCAGTCTAGCTTCTCTAGGGAGGGAGTCCCAACTTTTCGTTGATTGGGATGGGCTTTTTAACCTTTGTATCCAGAAGGCCTCACTTCTCTCCACAAGGACTGAGTTTCCACATCAGTCAAGGTAAAGTTAACAGGGTTCAGTCTTTTCAAACCCTTTGCAAATCCCAATTCTGTTTCTGCAGTCTAAAACAAAATGCTGGGCAGTCTGTCTCTATTTTGTTATCGCTCCACCGAGAGTTGCTTTTGCCTCTGCAATTCTGATTATTGCTTGAATAATAACTGACAAGTCAATTGGAGTGAACTTTGAGAAGACTCTTTTTAAAAAATCTTTTTTTAGAAAAAAGTGTTCTTCAGCCCCAAACCAGGTTTATTAAAGGTTTTTGTTCCCTGAACCAAACACCATTGCATTGCATCAGGGCAGGCGTTTGCGGTTGTCATAGCTCCATGAGTTGAAGCACCCAAATACAGCAACAAGGAGCCATAGCTCGGTTTTTCCCCAACTGGGTGCCTGTCATCCAGCTGTTTCGAACTACAACTTTTCTCCTCCCCAGACAGCACAGCTGAATACTGTGAACACTAAATTCTCATTCTGCCACTGACTAGCTGACTCACTGGCATATATTTATTTGTTGTTGTTTTTTCAAAAGACTTACAACATACCGCTTCTTTGATTTCATAGGCCTGATGTGGATTTTAATTGCAAAGCATAATTACCTTGCGCTGAAAATGTTTTGACTATCATAAATAAGGGGCTCAACTGTCATAATAGAGAGTTATAATCTCATTAAGGGTATAAGAAGTAGAGATTACTTTTTTAGGCAACAAGAGGTAGAATTCCTTTTGTTAAGTTGGGGTTCGTACCTGGGCGCTTTAGCCCAGGATTAAGGGAGCTTTAGCTCTCTAGACGGCTGATGTTGCCGTATTGTTTTTATGGATTTGATATATTAATTCTGCAAATTGCCTTGGAACCAGTTTTGGTGAAGGGCGATACATTGATGTTTTAAATGCAACGTTATTGTTTATTCTGTTGGTGAGTTGCCTAACACCGAGTGGTCTCCAGGCAACTCACAACAATTTAGAAACATGCAAAAATCTTAAGGCAACTAATATAAAATGACATTTTAACGTTGCCCAAAACACTACCAACAGCACAATTATGCGGTAATTAGAGCATAGCAACCAGGACATCATATGCCATCTAAAAGTAAACAATATCTTCTCACAATATCTGGAGTGTGGCTAACACTCTCATCATTTATTTTAACCTTTAAATCACGAACTTTGTCAAAAGACCACCAATTCTAGGTTCTGCGTTTACAACATAATAAACTTGATATGTCAGTACATAACATAACATCCACAGGATGCAAATTAAAACAGTTATACAAATACAATTCAATAATCTGAACCGTACAGCCCAATAAATAATACACAATAGTGCATAATATATATATCGAACCTAATAACTAAATACGAAGCAGCAATGACAAATTATGCACAGTATCATCCCAGCAGTAAATTTTACAACCCCGTGAAATAGAGTCTCGTAACATGTTATTACCCACTTAAATTGGATGCAACTATTAAACATAATGCACATGTAATAGCAAAGGCCTCTTGAAAAATGAGGGGGAAATCAGCAGCAGGATATCTGAAATTCAGAAACAGTACACAAGTGCTTATACGTCTTTCTCTGCAAAGCTGGGTGAGGGTTGTCGGAGGAACCCTGTGCCCCCTCTGAAAACTACAATTCCCAGAGTTCCTTGAGAAGAGGGGTTGATTTGTAGCTCTGTGAGGAGACTAGGCTCCTCCTAACGACTCTCAGCACCCTTAACAAACTACAGTTCCCAGGATTCTTTGGTGAAGCCATAACTGTTGCCAAGGATACCGTTTTGAGCGTGATGGGAGCCTAGATCATAAATGACCATTGGCCATGCAGCTGATAAGTCTTGCAATTCCAGCGGCATTTGTTAGGAATAATTTTTTATTAACCAACCAATCACATCAAATCAAACCAAATTACATAAATTCCAAATTACACAGCCAAATTTTAAATTTTTGTTGGGGGTACCCATATTTCAAGTTCCGAAGGGATCCAATCAACTTCTTGCTTCTTACTGCTGTTTTAATGTCCACAAATCTAACCTTATGGTGTTTACAGTACTATCCAGTCCTTTCTTATTATTTTTCCACATCTTGTTGTTATTTTCATATATTTTTCCTTTCTCTTTGTGACCTCTGATAGTCTCCGCAAGCTGGTTAAAACAGTTTGTAATCCTGCGTGGATATTATTTTTTTTATGCAGTAGCCATATCCAGACGTTTTCCATATAACATCACTTCCATACATCAAAACAGTCTTAGCGTCATTAATCTTCACCAATCTGCCTCCTTTCTCAAAACCTCTGAGGAGATTCACCAGGAATGCAGTCTGAAAACAAATCCGTTCTTCATCCCGGCTATAAATCCTTTAGCAAGATGGCGACTCCGAATTAATTGCCTTGCCATTCCCAAAAGCTCTTATTGCTTCTCGGTCTCCATAAAGCATACTTTTGGTTAAAGTTTATCTCCACACAGACCTTAATCATCCTGCTTGGGTCAGTTCAACCGACGATTCTAATGAGGAGGGGTTCTTGTAAATCACATAGAAGGAAAGTAAAAAAGGTCCCCCCCCCATTCAGTCCCGTTGTCAAACATACCCAGCCTTTGGTGTATCTTCATCGTAAAATATTCCTGTTTCTCCAGCCCGTCATCTTCTTTCGCAGAGGTCACTTAAATTAGCAGACTTCACTCCCCTTCTTCACTTGAAATATGTGCATTTGCTTCTTTTGTAATTAATTATTCCAAATTGCTGCAACTAGTGCGCGATCAGAGACAGCGTCCAGGAGAGCCAAGGTCCACACGGGGGCATTCTGCCTAGGGCCCTCACCCCCTTCTTTCAAATTAGGGGGTGATTTATGGGCACAGCAGGCAAGGGCAGTGTTCCCCATTTCCTTGGGGCAACAAGGGAGGTTGCCTACTCCCATAACAGCCTCTTAATTACCCCGTGTGGGTCGGAGAGATGGTATTGTCGGCCATCTTCCAATGCGCCCCCTAGTGGCCCCCTGAATTCCAGCAGCATCTGGAGGGCACCAGGTTGGGGAAGACTGTTGTGTAGGGGATTGGGGAGCTGTGGGAGAGGAGAAACCCTGCCCCCCTATTGCTGGAGTAACCCCAAGAGTCTTGCATTACAGCTGGGATGGGAGAGCCATCTGGGATGTGATCTCCCATCACCCTGGACCATTGGCTGTCTGGTTCGGGGCTGATGGGTGTTTGCAGTGCATCACACCCAGACGTTCATAGATTCCCTGCATTTCTGTTGCTTTCTCAGCAACTACCTGCATTCCCAGCTCCCTTCCTTTGGATGCAGAAAGTCCGAGAGAGGGAACAAGATCATCCAGATAGGAGTTGATTGGCAGTTTTAACACGCTGTCATGAGTCAGCAGTTCCAGCACAGCCACCTGGCGCTATTTGAGCTTTCCCTGGTTGCCATGGCAATGCTATTTTAACAAACAGCCTCTTAATATTTAACGGAAGCCCTGCCTCTGGCAAGGCTGTGCATAGGCGCTGTGTTGCTGCTGCATAAGCGCTAGTGGCAAAGAGAGGTTCGGGAGCCAAATTTTTTGGCATCAAACCCTCTGCTCCCCTGACGGACGCTGCAATTCATTAGCTGTCTGAAAATGTATGCCTGTCCCGTAGCCAGAGACCAAATGCAATTTAAAGGAAAACACAAGTACTCCTCAGTCGACGGTAGTTACTTTAAAAAACCCCAAAAAACCTAATGCATGAATTCTCTGATAGTATTTACTGAGAACAGCTGAAATTCCCATCCTGCCACTTCCTGTTTTCTAAACTCAGAGCTGGGTTTATTTCAGGCTTGATTTTCTTCGTTTGCCGCATAGATTTTTCTGCTTGAACATAAAGTGTGGGTTGCTGTGCAGTTGGAAACAGAGGCAGTGGAGGGCAAGGGGGAGAGCCTCAATCGGCAGGTGTGATATTTAGGGAAACAAATCTTTTGCAGGAGACATAAAAACAACAGAAAGAGGACTTTGGGCTAGTTCTTGCAGATATTCGCGGAGCCTGAATAATTCACTCAGCTTTCATATTTTATGCAGGAACTTTTGCTTCGGAACATTGTGTCTCAGACAATGGGCTCAAAGGCCGCCGGCTCCTTTTCCTCTCCTCTGAGAGTCGTGACTTTTGTTGCGGTCGCTGAGTAACGGAGGTGAAGAGCAACGAGCTTTGGCTGGGGGAAGTCCAGCTTGCGATGGACTCTGCAGTTGTTGCTTTGGGGGCAGGGGGTGGGGAGCAAACCGCTAAAGCCTAAGCTTGTTTGGACCCAAGGTGCTTGATACTCAGGTCCAAATAGTTGGGCAGGCAAGTACTGGAACAGGCAGGTAGGCCTGTTATAATAATAATAATAATAATAATAATAATAATAATAATAATAATAATAATAATAATAATAATAATAATTTATTATTTATACCCCGCCCATCTGGCTGGGCTTCCCCAGCCACTCTGGGTGGCTCCCAACAGAATATAAAGCTATTAAACATTAAAAGCTTCCCTAAACAGGGCTCCCTTCAGATGTCTTCTAAAAGTCTGGTAGTTGTTTTTCTCTTTGACATCTGGTGATGTCACAGAGTGGGTGCCACTACCGAGAAGGCCCTCTGCCTGGTTCCCTGTAACTTGGCTTCTCGCAGCAAGGGAACCACTAGAAGCCCCTCGGTGCTGGACCTCAGTGTCCGGGCAGAACGAAGGGGGTGGAGATGCTCCTTCAGGTATACTGGACCAAGGCCATTTAGGGCTTTAAAGGTCAGCACAGAGTGCATTACTTCCGGGTTTCGCCACTCGCGCATGCGCAGATGGTCAAAATTATGTCATGCGTGGAAGCGGCGAAACACAACGCGCTTTGGCATCTTACGTTCTGTTCAGGATGCGAACGGGGCTCTGGAACAGATCCCGTTCGCATCCCGAGGTACCACTGTATATGAATTATTTGAAGAGCAACTGTAATCAACAGATTACGCTAGTGGGACTACAAGAAGTTTTGTAAGGAGAAATATACGAAGTGTTACAAAGTAGGAAAAAGGTAGAGATATTGGTTATGCGTTTGAAATGTAATAGGGAAAATAAGAAATGCATACTAAGAGATTAGATTGGGAAATTTTCAGACAGGATTGATGGAATTCGAAAAATTGAGTAAGATGTAAAAGTATGTATAATTACTGTTGAAAATGATATGTTAAAAAGCATATATATATATATATATATGCAGGTTTTGGTGTCCTCGGGTGTCTTCCCGTGTAAAAGTTGGGGTGTCTAGGCGACGTTTCGACGAGGTCTCACTCGTCATCTTCAGGCTGGTGCTTTCGGCTTCTTGTTACTGGAACAGAGCAGGATCTCAGTGTTTGAGTTCCTATAAATACTGTTGAGGGGGTGTGGTGTATAGCCTCCAATGTTCTGGGCAGAGAGGAAGTTCCCAGGCTAGTGTGCCTTTTCTTCTTTTGTTCCTTAATTACTTGAGGGATATCTTGAGTGATTTCTTGAGTGATATCCTGAGTACCACTTAGGTGGGTCATTAGGTGTGGATTAGTTGCTAAAGTCTTTGTGTCCTGACCTCTTGAACTTTGTGAAGAGTTTTTCTGAGAAGATGGCTGTACTGCACTTAGTTGTGCTCTGGCTTGGCTTCGTGTATAGGGGCGAGCTGTGGTTTTGTGGCCTGTGTCAGCCAGATCTGTGTAGGGATTGCAGGGGGGTGCAGCATCCGGAGGTGCCACCATGGTTTGGCTACTGGATGGTGTCTGTAATTTATCTGTGGAGAGGGTCTGGGTTTGGGTCTGGTGTGGTTGATTGGTGATAGCGTTCTGTGTGCCTCTGGATCTGGTGTCAGTTTTTGTGGGGAGGGCTAATTTCCAGATGTCTGGCAAGCGGGATGTGTCGTCACGCTTGTTCATGTTGTGAGGGTGTTTCTCTATCTTGATGGCTTCCATGATTATTCTCTTGTGGTGATGTTCCATGTTAAAGAACATGTGAGCTTCGATGTTGTATCTCTCTTCACACAAGTGCCCATTAATGAAGCCTTGACAGCCATTCAAAACAAATACAATCCCCCCGAATACATCTTGGACCTGACCAACCACTGCCTAACCAACACGTACTTCATCCACAATGGACAAAGATACAAACAGATAGAAGGAGCACCTATGGGATCACCCCTCTCACCGGTCATCGCAAACCTGTACATGGAACACTTTGAAACCAATGCTTTAGACAAGTCAGAACACAAACCCAAACTTTGGCTCAGATATGTTGACGACACCTTTGTAATTTGGCCACACGGGAAGGAAAAACTGGATAGCTTCCTCACACATCTCAACAGCCTACACCCCAAAATACAATTCACTATGGAAATAGAAGCCAACAACCAACTTCCCTTCCTTGACGTCCTAATCTACAAAAAACCTGATGGCTCCCTAGGACACACTATCTACCGGAAAAAAACACACACCAACCGCTACTTACATGCACAATCACACCACCACCCTGCACAAATAAACTCCGTAGCCAAGACTCTCATCTCCAGAACCAAACGCCTGGCTGACAAAGACCACTTGACAACTGAGTTACAGAATCTCTCAAATGTGTTAATTGCCAATGGATACCAGCAAAACAGGGTTACGAAGCTAATCCAAAAAGAAACACCCCCCAAAAACCAAGACACAGAAGAAAACAATGGCATGGCCCTCCTTCCTTATATCAAGGGCACTACAGATAAAATTAGCAAAATCCTCCATAAACACAATATCAAAACAGCCTTTTGCACCAACCAAAAAATAGCCAATATCCTCAGAAACCCCAAGGATAAAATCCAGTTGGAAAACCAAGGGGTCTATGAAATACCCTGCAAAGTCTGCCCAGCCACGTACATTGGACAAACAAACAGACGAATAAATGCACGTATCGCAGAACACAAGAATGCCGTCAAAAAAAGAAGAAAAAACTTCCTCTCTTTTCCAACACATGAAAGAAACAGGACACGAAATTAATTTTGCAGATTCCAAATTGCTCTTTAACATGGAACATCACCACAAGAGAATAATCATGGAAGCCATCGAGATAGAGAAACACCCTCACAACATGAACAAGCGTGACGACACATCCCGCTTGCCAGACATCTGGAAATTAGCCCTCCCCACAAAAACTGACACCAGATCCAGAGGCACACAGAACGCTATCACCAATCAACCACACCAGACCCAAACCCAGACCCTCTCCACAGATAAATTACAGACACCATCCAGTAGCCAAACCATGGTGGCACCTCCGGATGCTGCACCCCCCTGCAATCCCTACACAGATCTGGCTGACACAGGCCACAAAACCACAGCTCGCCCCTATACACGAAGCCAAGCCAGAGCACAACTAAGTGCAGTACAGCCATCTTCTCAGAAAAACTCTTCACAAAGTTCAAGAGGTCAAGACACAAAGACTTTAGCAACTAATCCACACCTAATGACCCACCTAAGTGGTACTCAGGATATCACTCAAGAAATCACTCAAGATATCCCTCAAGTAATTAAGGAACAAAAGAAGAAAAGGCACACTAGCCTGGGAACTTCCTCTCTGCCCAGAACATTGGAGGCTATACACCACACCCCCTCAACAGTATTTATAGGAACTCAAACACTGAGATCCTGCTCTGTTCCAGTAACAAGAAGCCGAAAGCACCAGCCTGAAGATGACGAGTGAGACCTCGTCGAAACGTCGCCTAGACACCCCAACTTTTACACGGGAAGACACCCGAGGACACCAAAACCTGCATTCCTGTACCCGTGAAAATCTACGAAAGCATATATATATATATATATATACATGGAACATTCACGTTTCAGCTGCAGCCCCTACGAACTCTGTGTTGGGGCGATGGCTTGCATGCCCACAGAGAGAGCTCTGAGTGCCCCCTCTGGCACGTGTGCCATAGGTTCGCCACCACTGATCTATTCCAACCCCCTGCAATGCAGGAATATGCCACTGTTCTTTGTGGCCACATGATTCTTAGGAGAATTCTTGAGTTCTCTCCTGGCTCCCAGGAGTTCCCTCCTCCATTGAGAGCAGGGAATCTGATAATAATGGCGGCATAGGCTCTAGTTCAGCCTTTCTCAACCTGTGGGTCCCTAGATGTTGTTGAATTACAACTCCCATCACCGCTAGCTAGCAGGGCCAGAGCTCAGGGATGATGGGAGTTGTAGTCCATCAACATCTGGGGACCCACAGGTTGAGAACCACTGCAGTTAGTTAGGCTCCTTCAGGAGATAGGACGAGATGTAAATTGAATGAATACATGAAAATAATTAACGCATACCTGGAGTCAATGAAATGTACTGCAGAGCCCCTATCCACAGAGAGGAAGTCTTGTAGTTCCGAAATGTGTTGCTCACATTAACTAACAACATTTTAGAAACTACACGGTGTAATTACGACAAATCACAGCAACAGGATTAAAAGAATCTTAATAGTATTAATTATAGTCGTCTAAAATTTAGATGTCAAAATATGAACAGCGATTTTTGGCTAAGACACTTCATGCAGTAGGATGTTCAGATCAAGTGGATTTCATTCGGCATAGGCAGGGAGCTGGCCATCAAAGCCTGGTAACCAATTTGGTGGCCTTAAACTGTCATGGAATGGATTTGTTTATTTTCGTGCTGGGGAAAAAACATTTGGGAAAGCATGTTGGCATTTTGTGATTACTCCTTTGGAAAAATGTGGATTTCCTCAAGAATTTGCAAATCTAAACCTCTCTCCTAAATCACAAGGACAAAGACTTCTTCCAGACAGTTGGTTTGGAGAGTTTCAAGACAAAGCTGCCCTCTGTCTGCATTGGTATTTGATTTATGTTTTGAACCACTGGCATGCACAGTGTGACAGAATAGGTGAATTAGTGGTTTTGTTCACGAGCAAGTAGAATTTAAACAAGCCTTGTATGTGGATGATTTACTATTGGTGCTTAGTAGACCCGAGGCATTTGTACCAGAGTTAATAAAAAAAATAATAGTTTGGGTAGAATTTTGTGGTATACAATTAATTGGTCAAAATGGGTAATAATGCCAGTGGGCAGTAGATTATTTGTATACAAATGGTGGTTTTGTTGGTGCCCAGAGGCCTTAACAAACTTAGGTGCTTTGATTCCAAGAGATATTTCTCAAAGGATTAACCTGAACTTGAACAAGTTGATAAAGGAGGTTTCTAGCAATTTAGAACAATGCACATTACTTAAATTTAGCATTTGGGGTAAGGTTAACATACTACAGATTAATATTGCCACAGGTAATATATGTACTTAGTGGTATTTTGTTATCTATTCCCCAAATATATTTCCCCCCTCCAAAAAAAGGAATTGGTTATTTGAGAAGTTAATTCAAGACCATACTTTAAGATAATGCAACCACCAGTATCTGAAGGTGGTTTTAATTTTTCAGATATTAGTATTCATCTTAAGGTGTGTCAGCGTGTACAAATGATTGACAAGTTTCTCCTCCTATCAGTGCCTCAGCTTGAGTGAGATGGTTTATTTCGTGCTTGCTCTTGGATGGCTAATAATAGTGTCTAAATATGGGAAAAGGACCTGTAGCACCTTTGAGAGAGAGGGAGGGAGATGGCGTATGTTGGCCTGTCAACTACAATATGATCCACACGCTCACGCTAAATAAACTTTATGTGGTAATCTAGTTCTGAAGATAGGCAGGCAGTCTTTTTTTGTGAAAGGAATGGGTGGCATGTGGGATACATATATTAGACCAGCTGATAGACTCAGATGCAGGGTGTTTATCATTTCTTGTTTTACAGCTTACGTGTCAATTATCAATGAGTGCGAGAGTGGCAATATTTTCAATTACAACATCTGCTGGTATCTATTTATGGCCCATCTGCTTTGAGTACTTTGGCATTTCCTAAACTGTTAGAGGGAATTATTGACTACTTACAGAAAACCAAACCTATAACCACTGTTTATGAACTCTTAATGGATTTTGGTATAAGGTAGACGTTCCGGAACTTAGAGAAGCATGGAAAAGGGAATTGGAAGATAAGCAATGGGAAATTGCTTTAGAATCCATACAGAATGGTTTCCTGGGACCTGAAATTGAGATTGATACAGCACAAATTGATATTTCTAGTACATTGGACTTTACGGCGTTTGTATAGGAACGCTTTGTCTAATGCAGATAAATGTTGGAAGGTGTAATGCTGAGGAATGCGCCTTTGAGGTATAAGATGCGGGTTTGTCCAGTGATACATTTCTTTTGTGGTTATTTACATCAATTTTGTACTGAAAAACTTCTTGATATTTGCAGGAGCTCGTGTGCTTTTAAACTATATCCCTGTGGGATGGGAACTATCAGACAGACAACAAAAGTGGGGTTTGTGAGCCCTTATGGTGAATAAGAGACTTCAATTTTGAGCCTGGAAAAATAAATACCTACCGTCTGTTATACAACAGTCGAGCACCTGACAACCCTGGCAACATATTTCATATAAGCATCCATCTCATGTGGAATCTAGGGGGCTTATGTTTACTTTTAAGATTTGTGTACTGATTGTTACTGTATCCACAATGTGCACTGGTGGTGGTCTATGGTTATTCGTATTATTCAGATATTATTATTATTTGGATATTATTATTATAACTATGGTTATTCATATTATTTGGATTATATATATATATATATATATATATATATATATATATATATATATATAAAATCCAAATAATATGAATAACCATAGTTATAATAATAATATCCAAATAATAATAATAATTATTATTTAAATTATTTATTATTGGGTGTTTTTGTTTTATTTATTTATTATTGGGTGTTTTTGTTTTATTTTTTCCTTACCTTGTTGGATTTGCAAATAAAAAACTAAAAAAATAACCTATTGGGAAAACTGGGGGGTTACTTTCTTTACTGTTCCCCCCCCCTCCTATATGTGCCCTGGAGTCTGTTGTGGACCTTTGTATGATAGCTATTAGACCTAGCATTCTCTGCACACGTTCTGACTTTGGACTGTGCATCTCTGTGCCTAGCCAAGGAGACTGTCATCCTCCATGTTTCTTGGGGCTGTTTAAGCCTGGAGATATCCTGCAGGACCTGGATGTGACCCAGTTCCAGAAATGAGGTTCAGTGCACTTCTGATCTCCTGGGAAGCGGGTGGTGGTGGTGGTGATTTTCACAGAGACTGAACTGGAAGGAGAGAAACTCTCGCCCTGTCATATAAGCCGCACTTCAACTCCGCCAGTTCAGACCGTGGCCTAATTTGGTGATTTCATTCTGCCTCACTAACTGTCGCTGCCGTAGCAAGAGGGGACACTTTTTCCTGGAACATTTCCTTCATGCGTGTCTTTCAAAGGTTTCATTGTTTCATGGGTTCAGCGCAAGGGTGGGGAGACACGTGCCCCCTCCCCAATGTTGCTGGACTGTAATTCCTATCATCCCTGGCTGTTGGCTATACTGGCTGAGGCTTATGGGAGTTGGAATCCAATACAAAATTATACAATTCATACATCTTAATTACATCCCATTTCTCTTTTTTGACTTCCCTCAATCTGTCTGAGATTCCTTCATAACTTTACTTCTTCCACATTTCTAACACTGTACTTATATTGTTATTATATACTTAACCTTATTTTTAATAATATTATAACATTTCTTTTCACAGAGCTTCATTAAAACTTACAAACATTAGCTGATTATCACTTAACTTTTGCATATACTCTGTAAATTTCTTCCAATCTTCTGTAAATCTCTGATCTTGTTGATTTCGGATCCTTCCGGTCAGTCTATCGAGTTCTGCATAGTCCATCATTTTCATTCTCCATTCTTCTTTCGTAGGTAGCTCCTCTTGTTTCCATTTATGGGCTATCAATATTCTTGCTGCTGTCACTGCATATAAAAATAGCTTCTTTTCTTTCTTATTTATCTCATTACCTATAATTTCTAGTAAAAATGCTTCTGGTTTCTTAACAAATGTATATTTCAACATGTTATTCAATTCATTATATATCATTTCCCAAAAGCTTTTGACTTTCTTACACTCCCACCACATATGGTAGAATGTCCCTTCTGTTCTCATCCTGAAGCAAAGTTCTTAACCCGAGGTACTATTTCTGGGTTAGCGGAGTCTGTAACCTAAAACGTCTGTAACCTGAGGTACCACTGTAAGTAGATCAGTAGCAATATAATGTTCTGGTTTCTCATATTTCTCCAGGATGCTCAGACATCTGCATTGGAAGACTATGGAATTAATAGTATTGCGTTTCCGTTCCTTTTTAGATGGCAACGTATATTACTCAAGTTAACTTCAAAATGGTAGCCATGGGTATTCGCAGCAGTAGGGGATAAGTCTCTTGCCTAGGATGAACCATAACCCCCAGATTCCCAGTTTTCATTTTAAAAATAAGACCTAAGTTTCTATCTTTTGTAGAACCTGAAATATGATGCAAAAGGCACAGGCAAAATTATGTGTGAGAGATAAACTAGCTTGTGTGCTGCAGCCACCCATTGCTGTGTTTTAATCCCCCCCCCCCCTTGCTGGAAAAATCTCTTCAGAGGCCCATGATCTTGGTTTTTTTTGGGGGGGGCGCTCCTGCTCATCTTCCTATGCAAGGCCTTGATATTGTTCCCTTGCCAAGTCTTGCCTTGATGATGCCCTTACTAGAAGGCATCACAGCAGTGTGTGCATTTGTAAATCTCTTTTATTAGTTATTGTTTCTAGTTCAGCTGAGATACATGTAGTGAAATTAATTTTGAATCTGATACGAATGCCCAAGCGATAACATGTTGTGAAAGTGGAAAGAAATTGATTTTTTTATATATATTGTAGCTGCAAAAGGAAGCTTGTAAACGGAACTAAATTACAGTTGCAATCTTGAACACTCTTATTTTGGGAGCACGTGCTACTGATCCCAGTGACACTTGTTTGTCAGAAAACATGCAGAGGATTGGGTAGCGTAGTTTATAAGCTAGAAGGGTATTCAGGCTTTTTGTAATTTCTTGTATTGAAATAGTTTTGAAGGTCTTTAAAAGTCTGCTGCCCAGGGGCATCTTTTAAATTAGTCAATTATTTATTTATCTCCTGTCTTCCAAGAGCCTAAGTTGGCATACATGGTCCTAAAGGTAAAGGGACCCCTGACCATTAGGTCCAATCGTGACCAACTCTGGGGTTGCGGCGCTCATCTCGCTTTATTGGCCGAGGGAGCCGGCGTACAGCTTCCGGGTCATGTGGCCAGCATGACTAAGCCGCTTCTGGCGAACAAGAGCAGTGCACGGAAACGCCGTTTACCTTCCCGCCGGAGTAGTACCTATTTATCTACTTGCACTTTGATGTGCTTTCGAACTGCTAGGTTGGCAGGAGCAGGGGCCGAGCAACGGGAGCTCACCCCATCGCGGACATTCGAACCACCAACCTTCTGATCAGCAAGTCCTAGGCTCTGTGGTTTAACCCACAGCACCACCTGTGTCCCTACATGGTCCTAACCTCCAGTAAAATTACAGTACAGCAATCTTTTATAGCACCAAGAATTTCTCATCCCTGATCAGACCACTTAACAGACTGAACAATTTGTGCATTGCAATGCAATGCGAGGGGTTGGATCCCTGAAATCTCTTCCAGGTCTGTTTGCAAAACCTGCACGTGCGATGATGTTGTTATTGTGCCAAGAGGAAAGGGAATGCAGCTCTCAGACTGAGAAAGGCTCCCTTCTTCTTGCCATAAAACAAATGAAAACACAGTCGGAAGCTTTTGTGATTTGGCTGACATCCAAGTAAAGTCTAAAGGATGTCTGTTTATGTTGTATGAGACCATGATGGTTCTGTTACAAAGCAGAGATGGAGAACTTGTGACCTTCAAGATGTAGTTTGACTGTCGGTTCCCAAACCCAGCCAGCGTGGCCAGTGGTCAGGAAATACAACCCACCAACACCAGGAAGGCTACAAGATCTTCATCTCTTGTCTTAAGGGTAATCGGGCATCAAGCTGTGCTGAATCATAAGAACAGTTTTGCCACATTAAATCAAGGTCCATTTGGCCCTAGGTTCTGTTTCCAACAGCAGACTCCAAAACTTTATAGATCATAGGGTTGCATCTAACACTCGTCGTCCTCAGAGTAGACTCATTGAAATTAATGAGCATGACTACCTAAGATCCATTAATTTCAGTGGCTTTACTGTGAGTAAAGCATAGCTGGATACATCCAGAAAAGGGTTTTCTGACTCTAATGACTCGCTCCCAAAGACCCACCATCACCAGAGTCTTCTCCTCAAGATGAATGGGGCATATTGAGAATCTGCTGACTCTTGAATGACTCGTTGGCACTTCTGCCTTCATGGCAACTTATAACAAATGAAGCTTTTGACATTGCTGTGAGAACAGATACAGTGGTACCTCAGGTTAAGTACTTAATTCGTTCTGGAGGTCCGTTCTTAACCTGAAACTGTTCTTAACCTGAAGCACCACTTTAGCTAATGGGGCCTCCTGCTGCCGCGCAATTTCTGTTCTCATCCTGAAGCAAAGTTCTTAACCTGAAGCACTATTTCTGGGTTAGCGGAGTCTGTAAGCTGAAGCGTATGTAACCTGAAGCGTATGTAACCTGAGGTACCACTGTAATCATAAAGCTCCATTTAGGGGTAGGAATTATTGAGGCTAGTCATATGTTCGTTGGTACAATGTGGTCGCATCTCAATGACATCACCATATTAGTTCTACCAGAGTCCAGCCAGGGAGTCTTTGACAAATCTTTTTTCCCCCATAACCTGCAATTGGGGTACAGTGGTACCTCTGGTTACGTACTTAACTCGTTCCGGAGGTCCGTTCTTAACCTGAAACTGTTCTTAACCTGAAGCACCACTTTAGCTAATGGGGCCTCCCGCTGCTGTTGCTCCGCTGCTGCGCGATTTCTGTTCTCATCCTGAAGCAAAGTTCTTAACCCGAGGTACTATTTCTGGGTTAGCGTAGTCTGTAACCTGAAGCGTATGTAACCTGAAGCGTATGTAACCTGTGGTACCACTGTATATGGATTTTTTGCTGGCCTCGGTAGCCAGCCAAAATTTGTGCTTCCCATGGCCGCCTGGTTAGGTTTTATACTAAATACAGTGTCTCAAGGATTTGGTCAGTAGGCCTGAGACTGCCATTTACATGAAGGAGGAAATGTTTTGTATCGGTAAAAAAAGAGCGCACAGATTTGCACATCCTAAACTGTGGCCAGTTCCACAGTTCATTCTCATTTGTCTTCAACCCTTGCAAACTGAAAACGGTCTCCTTTAAATTAAGACACGTGGACACCCGAGGGTAGGCCTTGCAGGAAGAGAAATACAGGTGTCACGCGATGGAGACAGACTGAAGGTCCCTGCTAGGATAATTTTATTAGGAAAATTGGAAAAGTATCTTCTGGTCTGCAACAATACTGAGGTCTGATGAAAGTCTGTAGATAAAAGTGCAGAAATTGCATCAATCTTTTTTTCTGAAAAGGAAAAGGGGGCAAGGTTTCGCTCTCTCTCCCTTCTGTTTAAATAACAGCTCTTTGTTCCTCTCTATTTTATTTTTTTCAAGCGCTTGCCGCTGCGGTGCATACAGATCCAAGAGTCTTTCATCCCCAAATTCTCCCCACCTTTACCTTCTTCTTTTTAGCAAGCCCCAATTACAAGCCATTAATTTTCATCCGGCTTGCCCACTGAGAAAGATTGACCTGCTGCGGCGCGTCTTCAGAGAGCAGCCCTCTTTGAGCTGCTCTGAGGTTAGCAGCTAAAGCAGGAGGCCAAGTTAAAAGATAGTCTCTTCTTCTTTTTCTTCACGTACCTCATCGTCCTTCACTTCCCTCCTGCTTGGGGGCTGTGCCTTTTGGAAACGACGATCAGAGGCACTATTATTAGACACCTTCATTTCAACGTTTCTTTTTAACAACCTTGAGGAGCCAAGGGGGCAGCAAGATTCCTTTTGCGAGAAGCCTTTACGATTCCTCTCTTTGGGCCTAGAGGAAAGCATGTCCTCCTCATTCACCTTTCTTTGGTTTAAAATCCACTGTGTCCTCCTGTTCGCCTCCACCATCCTTTTCTCAGTTTCCTGTGATGGGGCCAAAATCACAGGTCTTTTAGGCGAGTTTTCATGTCTTGCGGTGGTCCTCAAGGTATTGCTATCAAAGAGCTGCCCATGAATGATGCTGTGTTTGGGTTGGAGGAGTCAGGGAAGGGTTGTTGCTCAGGGCTAAAGCCTCTGCCCTGCATGCAGAAGGTCCCAGATTCGAATGTCAGCATCTTCAGGTAGGGCTTGAAGAAACCTCAGTCTGAAATCCTGGAGAGCTCTTTCCATTTTTAAAAAAACTGTGTTAGATGAGCCAATGGTTTGACTTGGGATAAGGCAGCATCTGGGACTGGGCGGATAAAAATCAATATTTTTTTTAAGGATTTTCTTTTTTTTAATCAGATTTTTAAAATAGAATGCCTTTGGAGGAAAATCTTTCTAAAGATCGTTTTCTATTTAAATTACCGTATTTTTTGCTCTATAAGACTTACTTTTTCCTTCCTAAAAAGTAAGGGGAAATGTGTGTGCGTCTTATGGAGCGAATGCAGGCTGCGCAGCTATCACAGAAGCCAGAACAGCAAGAGGGATTGCTGCTTTCACTGCACAGCAATCCCTCTTGCTGTTCTGGCTTCTGAGATTCAGAATATTTTTTTTCTTGTTTTCCTTCTCCAAAAACTAGGTGCATCTTGTGGTCTGGTGCGTCTTATAGAGCGAAAAATACGGTGCATTCTAGTCCAAAGACTGTTCATCAGTAAATAAAGATTTGTTTTAAGTTCTTCATGTGTGCTAAAATTCAGTCTTAAGGATTTTTGTTTTATTTTTAAAAATGTTTAACCACATTAGTTAACAAACATGGATATATATGCTATAATGTTTTTGTTTCCGTTAAAAAAAGTGTTTAGCCACATCAAGTTAACAAACATGGATACTTAAATAAATTGTTTAAATTGTTATTAAGGAAAACATTGTTTTTCTCCTTCCAACAAAGTACAGCAAAAAAGTTGCCCAATAAAAACAGTTAACTTCTTCAACCTCACAACAATTTCATAATTATTTGTGTGTATTTCTAATAGTATAACCAAATCAGTAATTTTTGATATAACTGTAAAAACTACTCTGAAAATTTATTATTCCAAAAATGAAACCTTCACCTGCTTGTAAATATTAAGATTATACCAGCAAGAATGAGTCTTTCTGTAAAAAAAATTGATTTCAATCAAGTCTTACTAGTGATTTAAATCGTGATTTAAATCAAATCCACCCTGATGTGGGAGTTGTTTCTTTTTGTTCCCCCATCTATTTCATATGAATAAAACGATTTGGTGTGGCATGAGCAAATTTTTTATTCTGAAACTGTGGCCCAGAGAAAAAAAGTTGAAGAACCACTGAGATAAGGAAAAAACCTTGGAGCAGAACAGACAGGTGCTCGTTCTGAGGCAAAACCTGAGCATATTCGGTCAGGCTTGCAGGCATCTTTTTCTTCATTAGTGCCAACTCTCTGGCGCTTTACTTTCGGATTTTATCATTCCCACCAGGGCTCTTTGGCAGATCATTAATTTCTCATTCTCTTCAAAGAGAGATGCCCTTTCAGCACACTCTGCAAAAGTGAGTAGTTGTTTTTTTGCAGGCATATCCCCTGTGGTTTTCCCTTCCAAAACTCTATTTAGCTGGCCCAATGCAGGCTTGTCATTTAAAAAAAAACCCAGAATTCCTAGTATGCTGCATTGAGGAAGATCTTGAAATGCAGGGGGGAAATCCTTTTGTTTATATTTTCACACCAGGCTACACCCCTTCACAGTCCACCCTCCGCTGTATTTTCAACATGGGGGAATTAAAAATGTATCCCATCTTGTCTGGAACAGGGGGGCTGTTGGAGTGAAAATGTCAACAGAATCATTGTGCTTGAGTTGCGTTGCAGACTCTCTCGGCCGTTGGTTTTTGAGAGCTAGCGGTTTATCTTGTTGGATTTCAAACTGTTTGTTTTGTTACGGTTAAAATCTGGGTGCGGGGCTACACTGCCACCCAGCCCGCGGGTCCCTGCGGAGGAAAATGAGCTCAGCCGGATAGGAGCAAAATGCGGAGATCCAAGGTTTATTGCGCAACAGGTTCAAGATGAGATTGAACAGCGAGAAAGGGGTGACATGAACTTTTGAAACTCCCTCCATGTCCCAGAATACAGTGCAAAATACATCCCAGTTACATCATGAATGCATTAAGGAAAGGTTGGGTTACACATCATGAATACATTAAGGAGAGGTTGGGTTACACCGGATTAACATAAGGAGGAGGGAGGGGGGAATATGCAGAGCTACACCGGATTAACATAAGGAGGAGGGAGGGGGGAATATGCAGAGCTGGAGATATGCGCAGATAAGCGCTTCCTGAGTGTATGCCTAGTCTGTCACCTGGCATTGCCCGGAGGAAAGGTTTGGCAGAGTGATTTGACAGGATTAGGGTCTTGACACCTTACTTGAGGAATTAGGGAGGACAGGGGAGGGGTGATGGAATCCTAGAGAAATTGAGCAAATATATTGTAGTGAAGAAGACATGCCCCCCCCCTTCCGTAACAGTTTATTTGCTCATGATTTATATCCCACTTTTCCTCCAAGGAAGGCAAGGTGGAGTACACAAATTTCCACCTCCCCATTTCATTCTCACAACAACCCTGTGAGGTAGGGCAGGCTGAGAGTGGGGATTTGAACCCTGATCTCCCAGGTCCTACTGCAACACTAACCACTATTCCATGCTGCCTCTCTCATGCTGTTTGCGCCCAGGAAGTTGAGTGGTTTAGTGGCACAATTCAGCTCACCTCAGGGAGTCCATGTTAGGTGCAATTTTATGGTGCGAGGTAAAAAAAACAGCAGCTGCCACAAGTCTTGTATTGTTAATGTTTCAGAATGTGAAAGCCAGCCTGTCCTATAAAGCAACTTTTACCAAAGTGATTAATGATTCAAAATCGCTAACATGAGGCCAAGATGTAACTTTTAATATGTAAAACTAGCAACAGGAGAGGTCTTTCCAATTATATTTTATGTGACCTCCATCTCACCCTTTCCCCTACCCCAATAGTGCCGGTCAGAAATAAGGTGATTTTTTAAAAAGGGATTTAGAACATTACATTGTACCATGCAGAGGCTTTGAACTCAATGATGCGATTTTTATTTTTAGCACAATTTTTACACCTGCTTGGGTGGAGATGGTGACTTCTGTACAGCATTGAAATTTAAGTTTGTTTATGATTCTTTCGTTTTCTTTCCTCTTAAGTTGCTAGGCTAGCAGTTTGCCGGCTTGTTTGCAAACTCGAAGCTCCTGTGTTTTAACCACTTGATTTTCCATTCAATCTCTTGATTTATAATCATCGAGAATTGTGTCTGTAACATTTTTATGTTCTGTTTATTTAGTTCGCTATCCAGATTATTAAATAATTCTTTTTTCATTTCTTCCCATTTCTTCCCATATCTCCATTTTTTTTCTTCTCTCAGATTTTCTTTGGGTATGCATTTTGTTGTATAAAGAACCCTCTTATAACAGCTTTACTCGCATCCCATGCGGTTTTAATGTCAATCCCTTGGTTCAGGTTAAGTTCAAAGAATTCTTTTAGTGAGAGCCAGTGTGGTGTAGTGGTTAAGAGCGGTAGACTCCTAATCTGGGGAACCGGGTTCGCGTCTCCGCTCCTCCACCTGCAGCTGCTGGGTGACCTTGGGCCAGTCACACTTCTCTGAAGTCTCTCAGCCCCACTCACCTCACAGTGCCTTTGTTGTGGGGGAGGAAGGGAAAGGAGAATGTTAGCCGCTTTGAGACTCCTTAAAGGGAGTGAAAGGCGGGATATCAAATCCAAACTCCTCTTCTTAGTGTTAACTCCACTTTTTGCAGGACAGTTTCATCATTTAACAGACTTTCATTTAGTCACCATTTTCTTCTCATCTCCTTTCAGCCATGCCCATACCGGGTTATGGTCTGAGATTGTTCTTGGTTGGATATTGACCTTATTTATATGACTTAGAAGTTCTTTCGAGGCCCAAATGGGGGCTTTGAAATTGAAGTTATGGGTCACTGCTGCTATCTATTTGCTGTAAAGTGCTTCATGATCATAGAGTTGGGTCACCTAGTCCATCACCCCTGCAATGCAGGAATCTCAACTAAAGCATCCATGACAGGTGGCCATCCAACCTCTGGTTAAGAATCTCCAAAGAAGGAGAGTCCACAACCTCTAAAGGGGTTCACAACCTCCACCGTCAAACAGCTCTGACTCTCAGAAAGTTTAATCGGAATCTCCTTTCTTGTAACTTGAATCCATAGCAGGAGAAAACAAGTTTGCTTCATCTTCATGTGACAGCCCATATGAGTATACATGGGCAATGTTCGAAATTAGCTGAGCACCAGGTGCAATGTTGTTGTTGTTGTTGTTGTTGTTGTTGTTGTTGTTATACCCCACCCATCTGGCTGGGTTTCCCCAGCCACTCAGGGTGGCTTTCAACAAAATATTAAAATACAATAGTCTGTTAAACATTAAAAGCTTCCCTAAACAGGGCTGCCTTCAGATGTCTTCTAAAAGTCTGGTACAGTGGTACCTCGGGTTAAGAACTTAATTTCTTCTGGAGGTCCGTTCTTAACCTGAAACTGTTCTTAACCTGAAGCACCACTTTAGCTAATGGGGCCTCCTGCTGCCGCTGCACCACCAGAGCACGATTTCTGTTCTCATCCTGAGGTAAAGTTCTTAACCCGAGGTACTATTTCTGGGTTAGCAGCATCTGTAAGCTGAAGTGTCTGTAACCCGAGGTACTACTGTAAGTAGATCTGTAGCAATATAGTGTTCTACTTCTGGTTTCTCATATTTCTCCAGGTTGCATTGTTTTTCTCTTTGACATGTGGTGGGAGGGCATTCCACAGGGCGGGCGCCACTACCGAGAAGGCCCTCTGCCCGGTTCCCTGTAGCTTTGCTTCTCGCAGTGAGGGAACTGCCAGAAGGCCCTCGGCGCTGGACCTTAGTGTCTGGGCAGAATGATGGGGGTGGAGACACTCCTTCAAGTGTGACCCTACATGTGATCCAAGTAAAGCTGTCTGGCTGCCAGGATGGTGCTTGAAATAATAATAATAATAATAATAATAATAATAATAATAATAATTATTATTATTATTATTATTATTATTATTATTATTATTATTATTATTATTATTATTATTTATACCCTGCCCATCTGGCTGGGTATAAACTGCCACTCTGGGCAGTTTCCAACAGAAAATTAAAATACAATAGTCTATTAAACATTAAAAGCTTCCCTAAACAGGGAGCGTTGCATTTGGACTGTTTTCACACACGAATGCACCATCCTGTAGAATTCTGTCAGCTATATTTTATCTGCAGAATCAGAATGAATTTCTGGAACCAAAATGCTTTTTTCTGTGCAGCCTGAGCCGGAGCTGTAACCATTAAGGAAAAAGAGGTTGGAATAGGCCAGTATCTGTGACGACTGTCCCTGGGCCAAGTGACTTTCCTTCTTTAAGTTCTCAAAGTTCTTAACCGAGCTCAAGGTTGTCATCTGAACTGGCCAGATGTTTAACTGAGAATCAACCACAGTCAGCCCATCATTTGAAAAATAAGACTTTAGAGCCGTCTTGCCCCAAAATGGCAACTAGATATTTTGTTTTGGCGACTGTAACCTTGGTTGAAGGAGCCGTTCGGCACCTAGCTTATATACCTGAGATTCTAACATCATAGTCAGGCCTTCAGAATTTCAGTTGAATTTGCCTGTTCATTCAGGCCCCGTGTTATGTACTGAAGTTCTCACCCTGGGCCAGCAGGGGGATACTGTAGATAGTTTTCACTCAGGTCCACATATGCAAATAAGGAATTGAAAGTGACGTTCAGTGATTGGATAGTTACAGAAAATGGTTACTGTTGCGTTCTAGTGGAGCTCTGTATAAGCAGGCTGGCTGAACCCTTCAGTTCAGTTCTGTTCTGGCCTGTGAATAAACAAGAGCTGTTTGAAGAATCGCTGTGTCGTCTGATATGTCCACCCACAACTTAACACCCCTTTTCATTCAGGTCTTACTGGGTCTTAATTTTGCCACGGCCCCAGCCACCACTGGTATATGGCCCTCAAAATGTGGCCCAGAAGCGAATGTGGCCCTTAGTGCTGAAAAACATTCCCTACCTCTGAGATTAGGGTCTGCATTAAGCCCCTTTGTCTAAGGACTGAAGCTGTTCCAACGGGTATGATTTAAGGAAGTGTTCTGAAATCTAACACTTGCTTTTTCATTCTGCTGGATGCCAGGGAGAAAAACGTGCTTACATGAAAGCTTTCTGGCAATTCAGACATATACTGGGACATACAACAAGGAACAAAGATGTTCAGATGTACATCTGAAATAATGTGGGTGTAGCACAGGGAGAAATGAGATTCTTACTGCTTTGTAAACAGCTGACAAATGTTGAAGTGTTATTACAGACTCTCTTAAAGATGATACATTAAGTGAATGAAATTTTTAGTCGTTTTTTTTTAATGCTTTTAGTCTTACAGTTATTTTGTCTCTTTTCATTAAGTGCTCTAAACGACATTATATCTGAATGCAAAGGTTCAGGGAATTGGGCACCAAAATAATTTATTGCTCTTTAATGACAAGAGCTTTAAAAAAAAGGCAAGTCGAATCAATGAACTCTGTTCTTTCTTCGTGAGCTTAGTGTACAAGTTTAATGTTGTTTTTGTGTGTGTAATGCATTGTACAACTGTGTCACTAAGTTTGTAGTGAACTCAGGAAATAGTGTACCAGTTTTTCTTACGACTAATCTACAGTGACAAGGAGCTGGAAACTTGATAATCAACTTCTGGTTAGAATATCTGTCATATTTCATTACAACAATGTGGGTGGTATATCTGCCCCTCTCTGTTTGCGCCACAACCCAAAGTATGTGCAGCTTTAAGGCATGGGTAGGCAAACTAAAGAGACTAAACTAAAGGGACGCGGGTGGCGCTGTGGGTTAAACCACAGAGCCTAGGACTTGCCGATCAGAAGGTCGGCGGTTCGAATTCCCGCAACGGGGTGAGCTCCCGTTGCTCGGTCCCTGTTTCTGCCAACCTAGCAGTTTGAAAGCACGTCAAAAGTGCAAGTAGATAAATAGGTACTGCTCTGGCAGGAAGGTAAACGGCATTTCCATGCACTGCTCTGGTTCGCCAGAAGCGGCTTAGTCATGCTGGCCACATGACCCGGAAGTTGTATGCCGGCTCCCTCGGCCAATAAAGCGAGATGAGCGCCGCAACCCCAGTATCGGTCACGACTGGACCTAATGGTCAGGGGTCCCTTTACCTTTACCTAGGCAAACTAAGGCCCAGGGGCCGGATCCAACCCAATCACCTTCTAAATCCGGCCCACAGACGGTCTGGGAATCAGCGTGTTTTTACATGTGTAGAATGTGTGCTTTTATTTAAATATGCATCTCTGGGTTATTTGTGGGGAATAGGAATTTATTCATTATTATTTTTCAAAATATAGTCCGGCCCCCCACAAGGTCTGAGGGGCAGTGGACCGGCCCCCTGCTGAAAAAGTTTGCTGACCCCTGCTTTAAGGAGTCAACATCGGCTGCATACACACCATATATTTCAAGCACATTTCCCCTCCTCCCCAAAAATAAAATTCCGGGGAACTGTAGTTTGTTAAGGGTGCTGGGAAATGGAGCTTTGTGAAGGGTAAACTGTGATTATTTGGAGGGGAGAATGCTTTAGATGCATAGTGTGCACATGGCCATTGCCTTACATAGGGGATGGATTTGAATGGGGCAGTCACTCTTGAGTAGCTGAAGAGCTGTGAGCAACAACCTGAGGACTGGCTCATCCTAAAGCAGGGGTGATCCTCTAAATGCTGTTGGACGCCAGGTTCCATCAGCCCCAACCAGCATGGCTAGTGGTCAGGAATGATGGGAGCTGTAGTTCAGCAATGTCTACAGAGCCCCAAGGTCCCTGCCCCTTGCTGTGTAACGCTGTAAAGGAAGTTAAGTAGTGAAATAGTGGGAGCAGAGTGGGAAATGGCAACGGAGGAAACCGAGAGTGCTGTGGCTTTTCTTGCCATTTCAGAAAAGCCCTACTGGACTGAACCAAAGACCTGTCTAATCCAATGTCCTGTTTCCCATAGTGGGTAACTATGTGGGTAACCAGATATCCAGCCCTCTCCCACTTGTCGTCTCCTGCCAAGTGGAATTCAGATACGGCAGGTAATATAGGCATCGTGAGTCGTCGTGATCACTTGATGGCTCTTCACTTGGTGACTCAGAAAGCCACCTTGGATTCCTTTTTGAAGTACGGCTGGATATGATTTTCAAAGGTTGGTGACTCATCAGCTGATGACTCGGCACTGAATGTCTGAACCAGCTCCTTTGGGAAGCACCGTCTTTGATGTGAGAGGTTGGGTGAGAGTTCTGTTGAACGTTTAATCCACGGGTGGGCAACCTAAGGCCTGTCTCCCTACAATCACATTACCTATACACAATTCTGTAGTTTTTCTACTGAAGCTAACAGTGAGCTGCACTCGACTTCACATTCTTAGCTAAATCATTGACTTTTGGGTACAAAATCTTTACAGCAGCTTTATAACTTCACTCTTCATCTTCCTCCTCTTCTTAGTCTTCTTCCCCTTCATCATCATCTTCAGGTTCTACTTATTTCAAATGGGGTGGCTTCATCTCCAGGCTCTTGTTAATGCCCTCCAAAAACAAAAGCCCTGCTTCTCAAAGTCAGGTGGAGCTCAGATCCTCCATTTGTCTTTTTTTCACAAATCGTTAAGCCAAGCAGCAGGCGGTGTGTGGTGCCTCATGCTAATAAGCTGGCATCCTTCTTTGCCCCTTTGAAACCTGGGAAGTGCAGCCCTCTCCTGTGGCAAAGGCTCTTTTTCTCCCGATGAAGCTGCCCTTCTCAGGCTTTGATGCCTTGACAGGATGCTTCCAGCTCAAAGAGAGAGAGAGATAACGCTGATATTCTGATATCCGCTGGCACCCCTGCAAAGAACTCTGGGATTAAATGTGGCAGCCACTCCCGAGCTGTAAGGTGGTTTTCTGGAGATTTGGCATACGGCCCCTTTATCCTTGCCACCAGCACTGACTGGCACCTTCAGGGCAGCTCACAAGAGCCATATTTTTACCATCTTGATAAACGTTTGCCCTGATAAGATGTGAACTGCAGTATCCCAAAGCTTGACACCTTGATGTTCTAGGCACTGGGACTTCTGTAGGCCTTGCAGGCAGATGTTTGTGGTGGTGAGGTCAGAAGCACTAGTTTGGTTGTACATCCACTGACAGATTAGTGATGCTTTGAAATGGACATCTCTGGAGGCCATAGACCTTGTGCGCTATTTATCCCTTCCTCTTGCCAGCAGGAGTTCAGCCAGGCCTGAAAGGATGCAAAGAGGGAAATCCCTTTGTTCTGCAGCGCTACTAAGGCAAGTTCCTTGGCAGCTGTAGAGAAAAGTATTTGTGTCTCAATGTATGAAGAGGCAGCCTCCAAGATGTTGCTGGGCTCGGCTCCCATCAGCTGTAGGTGGCATGGCCAGTGGTCAGGGTTCTCCATCACGAATGTCTGTTTCCAGGCACTGTGATCATCTGCAAGGGATTCCCACACAGCAGGGCTGAGGTTGCCAGGCTTCATGTGACATTTACAGACATCTTTGTAGCGCAGAGTTGGCCCGCCAACGGGTTCCTGAAGCCAGCACCCTTGGGGATTCGGTCGTGGAAACGGATCCTGGGATATCTACAGCTTTATGCGTTTCCACAGTGGGACGCGGGTAGCGCTGTGGGTTAAACCACAGAGCCTAAGACTTGCCGATCAGAAGGTCGGCGGTTCGAATCCCCGCGATGGGGTGAGCTCCCATTGCTGGGTCCCTGCTCCTGCCAACCTAGCAGTTCAAAAACACGTCAGAGTGCAAGTAGATAAATAGGTACCCCTCCGGCAGGAAGGTAAACGGTGTTTCCGTACGCTGCTCTGGTTTGCCAAAAGCAGCTTAGTCATGCTGGCCACATGACCCAGAAGCTGTACACTGGCACCCTCAGCCAATAAAGCGAGATGAGTGCCGCAACCCCAGAGTCGGTCATGACTGGACCTAATGGTCAGGGGTCCCTTTTCCTTTTTATGCATTTCCACAAGAGTCTTCCGAACGCAGTTCCAGGGAATTGCTTCGCTCATCAGCAGAAAGCCTTTTGGGGATTTCCTCAGGAGCCCTCAGCACAAGAGAGAGAACTCCGTAGGTGGCCCAATTATTTTGAGCTCTCCAGGCTCCTCCAGGGAGGTAGCAAACATCTTGTTTCTTTAATATGCAAAGTTAATTAATCCAAAACTGCTTCTGTGCAAAACTTTTTGACCAATTACAGTTCTCAATACATTTCCACAAAACTGAAAAAACAAGTAAAGAAATCACTGGACCGTCCTTAAAGAATTCTTCCTGGGAGTTGGGGAGTTTTCCTCGAGGACTTGTTCTCTCTTAAGCAGCAATTTCTGTCTCGCTGATTAGTACGTTGAGGAAAACGACTTAAAACATCATCTGATCATCATCTTTGCTGAATTGGTTTTTGACGGCTCACTTCAAAGTAGTAGCTGATCGTGCTGTGTTGTTAAAACCATTAACCACCTAGCACAATTGAAATAAATAAAATCACCTTCCAACTGTGCTAAACTCTTAATGGACTGTCCTTGGAGACAGCTCACTATAAAAGTGAAGCTCAGCCAGGCAGATACTGTTTGATTTGTTTTGGTGGCCTCCTAAGAAAATATATATATTTTTTAGATCCCTATGATAAATGAAAGTAAGGAATACCACAAGAAGCAAATCACCGTTTAGATCCAATGCATTAAGCTAAGAATATGGTTTTATCAGAAAGTGTCAAAATGGTGGTACATTGATTGACTGCTGCTCACACATCCCTCAGTTACAAATTGGGAGGAGGATGGGTGGCCAGAGTATGGGAAATGTTGGTTTTACTCGTTTATATTTATTTAACAGGCTTTGTATACCAGTTAACCATCAAAACATCTTAGTCAGGGAAGCTTTAAATCAGAAAACTTGTGGAGAATGGAAAATGTTTAAGGAATATATAAGATTATATTGTATTAATAATACCATCTTAGCAGAACTTGAATGATAAAAAGGTAAAGGACCCCTGACCATTAGGTCCAGTCGTGACCGACTCTGGGGTTGCGGCGCTCTTCTCGCTTTATTGGCCAAAGGAGCTGGCGTACAGCTTCCGGGTCATGTGGCCAACATGACTAAGCCGCTTCTGGTGAACCAGAGCAGCGCACGGAAATGCCATTTACCTTCCCGCTGGAGCGGTACCTATTTATCTACTTGCACTTTGACGTGCTTTTGAACTGTTAGATTGGCAGGAGCAGGGACCGAGCAACAGGAGCTCACCCCGTTGCAGGGATTCGAACTGCCGACCTTCTGATCAGCAAGTCCTAGGCTCTGTGGTTTAACCCACAGCGCCACCCACGTCCCTTAACTTGAATGAAACAAAAAGGAATGAAACAAATACTTTAGTGGAATGAATGAAATAGGATATAGAGTAAAGCTGTGCGACAAAACCATGACAATAGAAACAGTATAATGAGAACGATTGGAAGTTTTATGCAGAAATTTTTATTGATTTTGTATAAATCTTTTATTTTTTTATTTTTCCTTTCCTTTATCAATTTTTTTTTTTACTTTTATGTCTTATGGTTTCTTTTTCAGTATTTAACTTTTCTATACTTACCTTCATTGTACATTTGTATTTTAAAACTAATAAAGATTTACCATGAAAAAACAAAACAACAAAACATCTTAGCGTTTGATATAAAATATACATTAAAAGTACCAACAAAACCAGATGTTTAAAACGACTTAGCCTACTAACAGAAAGAATTGAAACCCAAACAAGTCACCCTGCTTCATTTTGGAAATAAAATCAGCAGATTTAAAAATACGTACTATAATATGACATATTTAAAATACCTGTCTGGGTAATAATAATAATAATAATAATAATAATAATAATAATAATAATAATAATAGTTTATTCATTATACACCACACATTCAACTGGGTTGACCCAGTCACTCTGTGCAGCTTCCAACATAATATAAAAACACAAAATGGTTTTATTGTGCAGCAAAAACAGGCAGTTTAGTTGCTGCCACACGGAAGGGTCAATGATTACTTGAAGGTACAGAACAAACACAATGTGGCACTTGTGAAAGTTTGTCAGATTGATGATTATAATATGAGATATAATATGTCCAGGCAGACATTTTCAGTAGGGGCAAAGAGTAGAATTCCTTTCCCCCCAAAGCTGTGTTTGACTCCTTGCTTCCTTTAAGACAAGCCTGAAATAATTTTCCTTTCCAATTGTGCTTGGCTGAGATAAGCTAGAGTGGCTGGCATTCTGTGCCAGAAATGAGGGCAATGGCTCTGTTGGTGCTTTTATATGGTTTTCTTATCTGCTTGACTTGTCTAGTTAATCGGCTAAATTATGTATAGAGTTTTAACTCTTGTTTTTGTTGTTCTATTGCAGTCCTTTTACTGTAAGCCAGTTTGGCAGGATCTATGATCCAGAAGAGCAGCATTCAAAACCACTTTAAGTCTATTTACTTAACTAGCATAAAATACATTTAACTAAATAAGCTTATTTAACACAGTCTGAGCCAAGAGAAGGGAAATGCCCCCTTTTTCATTAATTAGATTTGAATATGCTAGCAACCTGTTATGTACTGAAGTTCTCACCCTGGGCCAGCAGGGGGATACTGTAGATAGTTTACACTCAGGTCCACATATGCAAATAAGGGATTGAAAGTGACGTTCAGTGATTGGATAGTTACAGAAAGTTGTTACTGTTGCGTTGTAGTTGAGCTCTATATAAACAGTTCAGTTCTGTTCTGGCCTGTGAATAAGCAAGAGCTGTTTGAAGAATCGCTATGTCGTCTGATATGTTCACCCACAATTTAACACATAATGGTAGGAATTTTGTAAGAAAAATAATTTTAAGAATGGTAACAGGTGCAAAGTAGGTTTGCTTAACTTCATTTTAACATGCAAGGAGGTAATTTATTCCTTTCTTACCATGCTTGGGATTGTAGATTGGAGAAGATTTGGGCAGGACCCAGGGGTATGCATGGGAAGAAGAGAGAGCAAAGATTCTCATGTGCAAGTTGAAATACTTGTGCTGACATAATGTTTAGTGGGCACTTCACTTGCATTTTTGTGTCCTAAAATGAGAAATGTTTCCAGTAAATAGCCAATGTTTAAGCAATGAATGGTTGATCCTCAGTAATAAAAGTTTTTAATGACACGGGATTCGGGGCCAGCTTTCCTTGGGAAAGAGTTTTGAACAAATCACCATTTCTAGATTGTATCCAAACTAGAGTATATTTCTTAAGGTTACTGACATCCATTCCAACAAAATTTTAGCTGGCAAATAATCGAGTTAATCCAGTTTATTAAATTTATATGCACTTGCATAGGAACTAAATGTCAGTTTGCATTTATTGGTGCAGAAAGTATTGATCTTTGCGTCGCCGCTCCTCCACATGCAGCTGCTGGGTGACCTTGGGCCAGTCACACTTCTCTGAAGTCTCTCAGCCCCACTCACCTCACAGAGTGTTTGTTGTGGGGAAGGAAGGGAAAGGAGAATGTTAGCCGCTTTGAGACTCCTTAAAGGGAGTGAAAGGCGGGATATCAAATCCAAACTCTTGATCTGATGTGTAGAGATCTTTCCTATTCTAATTAATTCAAGAGGGTTCTGGAAGTTTCTGGAAGCTTCACTGTGTGAAAGAAACAAGCAGAAGGTTCATGATGTTTGGGTTATTCCTTCAGAGAAGCTGAGTACACAGTCTGTCACAGTCATGTTGTCTATAAAAGAAGGCCTAGAAGGAGTCTGGGTTTCACTTTCTCTATCTCTATGGTGTTCTGTATATATTATGCTTACTGTTAAGGTTTAGACTTACTATAAGTTATGGTAAGTTTAAGTTAAGTCTGCTACAACTGGATTTATTATGGACCGTGCCAATCCTGAATGTATTGGGTTTGTGACCATTATGCTCATTTGCCTTCAAGTAGCAGTAAAGCTTTGCTGGATGAAATATTAATTGCCTCTGGTCTATTTTTTGGGAATCCTGCAACATGGTTTAAGTTTTTACTCTGCTAACTATACGTTGGAATCTACTCTGGATCAATATAGAGTAGAATTCCACGACACTAAAAGCAGTCATGGGGGGCGTGTATTTAATATGGTTTGTTTTATACTGTATTTTATGCTGGTTTTTGTTGCATCAATTGTTTTAAATTTGTTGTTAGCTGCCCTGAGCCCAATTTTCTGAACTGGGAAGAGCGGGGTATAAATAACAAATTATTATTATTATTATTATTTATTATTAACAGTGCATGTCTTGTCTTGCAGGTGCCATGAAGCACAATTGCTGTGGTGGCCAGAGCTGAAGGCCATGGCTAGAATTCTTTAGGACACGCACCCTGGATAACATCACACAATAAGCCATCTTGGAGAGCACCTTGCCTGGGAGAAGAAGCTGCTCTTGCCAAGGACAGTTGCCCAGCTGCCATGGCTAGCAAAAGGAAATCGACCACTCCATGTATGGTTCGAGCATCTGAGTCTGAGGAAGCTCTCAAGGACTGTAGTATGGGAAGGGAAGCAACCGGCACTCCAGAGCAGGATGCGAGTAATGGTTTGGTGGCCGGTAAGGAGAGCTGCGAAAATGACTGTGAGGTGATTGAAGGGAAATCCTCCCCTGCCAACCCGGCCAGGAAACCCCTCGGAGGCTACGAATGTAAGTACTGCCCCTACTCCACACAGAATCTCAACGAGTTCACGGAACACATAGACACCCAGCACCCCAACGTCATCCTCAACCCCCTGTACGTGTGCGCCGAGTGCAACTTCACAACCAAAAAGTATGATTCCTTATCCGAACACAACGCCAAACTCCACCCAGGAGAGAACAACTTCAAGCTCAAGTTGATCAAGCTCAACAACCAGACCGTCCTAGAGCAGTCCATTGAGGCGGCGAGCAGCTCAGTTGCCGTTGAAACCCCTGAAATCGAGGTGGTTCCTGTCGGGCCTAGCGGTACAAGCAAGACCACCCCAGTGATTAACGTTGGGAAGCCTAAAGTCGAAGGCAGGAAAGTTTCTTTAGAGAACCACCTGGATGGGATCCCTCACCTGATTACGGAGGCCACAGAGCCTATCACATGCATTAACGG
Organism: Podarcis melisellensis; assembly: GCF_964234715.1. Lineage (NCBI taxonomy): Eukaryota > Metazoa > Chordata > Lepidosauria > Squamata > Lacertidae > Podarcis > Podarcis melisellensis. Next base: position 14,392,326 of record NC_138539.1, on the reverse strand, counting down.
AGCAGAGCTCCTCCACGATATCCTGGCCCATGTGATGCCCTCTGTGCAGCTCCCGCCAAACATCAGCCTGGTTCCCAAAGTCCCTGTGCCGTTGAACAGTACCAAATACAATTCCGCACTGGACACCAACACAACCATGATCAGCTCCTTCAACAAGTTTCCGTACCCGACGCAGGCGGAGTTGTCGTGGTTGACGGCCGCATCCAAGCACCCCGAGGAACAGATCCGGATTTGGTTTGCCACCCAGCGTCTGAAGCACGGCATCAGCTGGTCTCCGGAAGAGGTGGAGGAGGCAAGGAAGAAGATGTTCAACGGCACTATCCAACCAGCGGCCCAGACGATTGCCGTTCTGCCCGCTCACGTTGCCGCTGCAAAAATGCCACAGCAGATGATCCAGACGGCTGTGCCTTGCCAGATACTTAGCCAGACCGGCCTGGTTTTGACGCAAGTCTCAAACGGGTCCAATGTTTCCCCCATTGCCCTTGCCGTGGCGGCCAATCAAGGGCAGAAACGGAGCATGCAGGCCCAGAAGGCTGTCCCGGAAGTCAAGCGCCCGCACGTTGTCGCCGCAGAGGTCTTGTCCAAACAGATCGCCCCCGCTGCTCCGACGAGCACGACCGCAGTGCCCTTGTCTCCTGCGCTGCTGGCAAATGACCGCAAGAAGACCAAGGAGCAAATAGCAGCCCTGAAGGCGAGTTTTATTGTCAGCCAGTTTCCCGATAACGCGGAAGTGTACAGGCTGATAGAAGTCACGGGCCTCTCCCGAAGCGAGATCAAAAAGTGGTTCAGCGACCACCGATACCGGAGCCAGCGAGGGATTGTCCACATCACGAGCGAGTCGCTAGCCAAGGACCAGGTTGCTCTTGTGGCAGCAAGGCAGGCGCGGAACTATACTCCATACCCTGACTTCACTTTCCAGAAGTTTAAAGGAAAATCCAGAGAACAGCTGGCGGTCCTTGAAGAAAGCTTTATCAAGAGTTCTTTTCCAACCCAAAGCGAGTTGGAAAGGCTCCGGAACGAAGCCTGCATGACTAGTCGAGAGGTTGAGGCCTGGTTCTCCGAGCGCAGAAAGCTCAGGGATAATATGGAACAAGCTGTCTTGGACTCGATGGGGCCGAGCGTAAAGAATAAGGAGGAAGGGGTTTCCAACGGTGCCATCGGTCCGACAGAACAGTTTGACGTCTCCCAGGCAGCGACCTCTTTGTCCAGGTGCTCGACGGCATTTGCACCAAGTAGCCAAGAGCAGGCGCACCTGTTGAAGACCATGTTTGCGAGGACGCAGTGGCCGACTCCACAGGAATATGACGAGTTGGCAGCTCAGACGGGGCTCACGAGGACTGAAATAGTGCGTTGGTTCAAAGAGAACAGGAGCTGCCTACGAACTGGGACGCTAAAATGGCTGGACCAATACCAGCAGCAGTATGCCGTCGACGGATATGACGAGGCAAAAGGACCAGCAGCCACCGAGGCGGCGAGTAGCAGTAGCGAGGGGGTTCAGCAACCCAGTAAAGAGCACCAGAAGCCGGAGAAGCAGGACATAGAGGGCATGGAGAAATCTGAATGCAGTAACCGAGGTAGTCAAGGCAATAACGAGAACAAGGGAAATGTGAGTTGGGTGGAAGTCACCATTGACGATGACGAGGATGCTTCAGACTGTATGGACAGCTGGGGTCAAGCAGCGCCGGGAAGCAAAGCAGGTTTTGATTCTGAAAGTATACCTGGCGATACCTCTCACACCTAAGACAGGTAATGATGGGGATTGTTTGTTGACCTAACACTGGCCATGGTCCTCCTTGGCTCAGCGTTCTAATTCGAGGGTTGCATCCAGCTATAGCAACTTCCACTTGTGCAGCGGGACTTCCTCCTCCTCGTCCCCCGCAGTTCCCAAAATCTGCTCTGAAGTTTTTGAAGGAACATCAACACACTTGCAGACAGTGGTGTGCAGACAGTGGGCAGGGGAACTAGGCTTCTCCCCAAAATGTTCCTGGTAAATTAGAGTACAGTGGTACCTCAGGTTACATACACTTCAGGTTACAGACTCCGCTAACCCAGAAATAGTGCTTCAGGTTAAGAACTTTGCTTCAGGATGAGAACAGAAATTGTGCTCCAGGGGCGCAGCAGCAGTGGGAGGCCCCATTAAATAAAGTGGTGCTTCAGGTTAAGAACAGTTTCAGGTTAAGTACAGACCTCCAGAACGAATTAAGTACTTAACCCGAGGTACCACTGTACAGTCATACCTCTTGTTACTTTTGCTTCATGTTATGTTTTTTCAGGTTGCGTCCCGCAGTGACCCGCAAATACTGGAAAGGGTTACTTCCGGGTTTCGCCACTCACGCAGACGCACAAAATGACGTCATGCGCAGAAGCAGCGGTTCGCAACCCGCACGTGTGCAAACGCACCGCTGCAGGTTGCGTTCCTTTCATGTTGTGAACGGGCCTCCGGAATGGATCCCGTTCGCAACCAGAGGGTACCACTGTATTAAAATATTAAAGCCTGACACCTCCTTCCCAAAGCCTGGGAAGCTTCTGTGTGATGCTTCAACGGGGTCCAAGAGCCCTTCCACCACCTACCCAAAGCCTGTTCTGCTTTGGGAAGGAGGCAGGAGGCCTGGCACCTCTTTCCCAAAGCCCAGGAAGCTTCTGCCCAACTTAGGGAGAAGTGATGCTCACACACGCGACATCAACACGCCTGGCAAATTTCAAACACCGCATGCATTTGGCTGTAGATTGGAATCGAGAAAAATACTGACCTGTTTTATATGCTTAGGAAACAGCAGCCTCTGCATGCTTTTCAGATCCACCTTAACTGATTAATCGTAATCCAAGAAGTCTCCCAATTCTCTCTGTATTTTGATTTCATTTATCTGCCCCGGCTTAGTGTCTTTTTAAACACTCCTCATTGCTGAAAACGCAAGCTTAGGCCCTCTAGTGGGGAAAACATACAAACTCTGACATGCTTATTAACATGGTCTCATCATGCTTTCGGGATACCATCCAGCAAAGAATTGGTAACACTTAAAGTCAGCGGGTTTGCTATTGAAGATATTGTATTGTATTGTTTGTAAGCTGGGGTAAGGTACTAAAGATTTCTTTTTGATTGTAGGGTATCTTAATGCAGTTGCCACAGGAACTGTAAAGGGCTGCTTAGTACCAGACAGAAATCTGAAAAATTAATTTGGTTAGCTTCAGCATTCTCCTTACTTTTTCCTTTCGTAAAATCGGGAGTTTTCTGTGCCCAGGTGGGCACAGTATGGTTTAATAAGGCAAGCACAGAAAGCAGGGAATGAGAGGTGACAGATGCGGATCACATGCAATACACCAGGTGTGTTGCACAGGCCTATCCTTTGGCAAGCATTTGGCATCCAGGTAACTTACTGGGAGCGAGAAGAGATGCTGTCTCTTACAAATACAGTCATACCTCGGGTTACAGACACTTCAGGTTGTGCTTTTTCAGGTTACGGACGTGCTGAAACCCAGAAGTACTTGAACGGGTTACTTCTGGGTTTCGGCAGTCGCATATGCGCAGAAGCGCTAAATTGTGCTTTGCAGATGTGCCAAATTGCAACAGACTGCGGGTTGCAAACGTGCCTCCCGCACGGATCACGTTCGCAACCCGAGCGTCCACTGTACTCTCCTCTGCAAGCTTGCTCAGAAATAAGCCTCGCTGAGTCCAACAGGGATTTAATTCCCAGGTAAGTGTGTGTAGGTTTGCAGCCAGGCAGAGCGACCCAGTATGTGAGAATGAAGATGAGCTGGGGCGACTTCTTTTTACGGAAGCTTTTTATGGGCTGCAGCCCTTGTTTGTTTGTTTTTAAATCCTTACCACTGGTGTTGGTGCAAGGGGAAATAAAGTATGTCGCTTCCAGGGCTGGCATACACCCTCCCCTGCAAAAATAAATAAAATTATGGGCATAAATGAATCCAGCCACTCCAAAGCCTTCCCCTACACACACAGCTGTGTATTTGTTTCAATCCAGGTAAGAAGACCCATTGAATTTCATGCACCTGAGTTAGTGCCCCACAGCCAAAAGGCACAAAGAAGGGTTGTTGCTGGTGTGCAAGCTGTGTTCCGTTTTGCAAAATAATAACCGTATTCTGTGCGCTCATTTGTTTATCTGTCATAGGCATATCACTCAGCTTTCTAGACCTATCTTTCCACTCTTTGGGAGTACGCCGTCACTGACCCTGGGAGCAAGCAGGATCTTCGGAAGCAGGGAAATCCAACAGGTTTTGCCTCCCGGTTCAAGGCACGTGGGTACAGTTGCGGTGGAGAAAGGACAGTCCTGTGGAGCATCACTGCAGATCTCACGGTGCCAAACTTCCACCAGGGGGCTTTTCCAACAAGGGCCCTTGTACATAGGTTATTCCCCGCAACTTGCTTGCCTCCCATTGTAACTTCCCATTCACAACGTGGAGACGTCTCACTGCCTTTCCTGGCTGGTGCGTACGCTGTGGATTCCCATTGCCATCTCGAGGTCGCGATTTGGCTTATCGGTTTTCTTGAAAATTAGTTACTGCTGCGTCTACATCCATGATGACTTGGAAACCGTTTTGGCTTCCCGCACATGTTTCTAAAGATGTGTTTCTATTTTCGCAGAGAGAGTTTACCCATCTCAACACATTTTTACCTGTTCAGTCTAGGGCTAGCTGCTCGTTGTGACTTTCTCAAGAGCCTTTTATTTGCAATTGGCTCCCTTTTGTTCCTCTGCATGCAGGAAAAGCAGCAAAAAACATTTGTCTGGGAGAGACAGCCGATCTCTTTAACGCATCCTGCATTTCACCGTTTGCCAAAACATCTGGATTATGGAGCTCCAGAGTTGTTGACAGTACGCCTTTGCTTGTTCTAAGCACCTTTTTCTACTACATGTAGTACAATCCTTTTAAAAAAAAAAAGACTTTACAATGGAGGGCTTAAGCTTCTTAATAACCGAACTTGCTCACAATTCTTTGTTTGGTGCAAATACAGAGACTTATTTTTGTCAGCCTTAGGTGCTCTAGTGCACAACGTGGTTTCTTGAACCCTCAGCCACTACAGCTTTCCTTTGTTTCTAGGTCCTCAGAATGCACTTTTGTTCTCCAAATAACTGCTGAGAGAGGGGACGAACTGTCATATTGGGTACAGGTCAAAATGGTGAAGTTGCTTTGGTTTGGAGAGACGGATCCATTTCCTATCCCAACATACACTGCACAAATCTAATTGCTAGGGAGTTTGAATTAAAACAAAACACTTTTTTCTAACTTTTTGCTTGTTTGTTGTAACTCAGTAAAACAAAGGCTTTAATGTTTTTGGTAAGCTTTTCCTCTTGTCTCTCTTTTTTTAAAATGCAACATCTTCCTCACGCTGCTAAGTAGCTTTAAATACAGCATAGTGTGCCTGCTCTTGAATGCTGAGTGGCAGCTTAAAGAAAGTTACCCGGGAAGAAGCAAGGCCTACTGTCATTCACAGCCATTATTTTGCCAGCCGGATTCAGAGACATTGAAATCCCACTGCTATCCTTCTCTATACTCAGAGGGAAGAACCTTTTCTCCCTCTCTCGGGCTTACATTGCCTTGGGGGGAAATGGGCAGGGATGAAAAATGGATGTGCGCACACCCTTAAAATAGACAAACACACCCACACACCCCTTAACCGCACAAACACCAAGTTTCCAATCGGATGGTGAATGAGGAAGGACCAATTTTCACCCTCAGTCTAGCATGCAGGGAGGTCTCAACTTCATCACCCAGCCTGCAGCAAGCAGGGTGAAATTTAGGGTGAGGACTGGCGCTTGGACAGGTGATGAGGCCTGGCATCGTGGATGGGGAACCTCAGGCAAAAGGGCCAAATGGAGCCTTCCACTCCTGTCTGGCCCTATCTCTGGGTCATGTATTGTCCCCTTGCCCTGCTTTGCACCCTCTTGACAGTCTCTGCCTGGTTAGAATATTTCCTTAAACACTGGTGCTTCTTGCTTTCCTTAATGGAAGGTAGAGGAGTATGTGAAGAAACTAGCCTACTATACGAAGGTATATCCTTCTTTATCACATGCCCAGGATTAGGAGCAGGCACAGAAAAGGGTGCTGCATTGCACCTGTGGAAGTCCTAGTGGGAGGAATTCTATGGAGACTGCCACATGCCATCTCATCCATAGGCTTGGCACGAGGGTTTTTCTCACAGCCTACAGGTGGAATACAGATGGGACACGGGTGGCGCTGTGGGTTAAACCACAGAGCCTAGGACTTGCCGATCAGGAGGTCAACGGTTTGAATCCCCGCGACGGGGTGAGCTCCCGTTGTTCGGTCCCTGCTCCTGCCAACCTAGCAGTTCGAAAGCACATGCAAGTAGATAAATAGGTACCGCTCTGACGGGAAGGTAAACGGCGTTTCCATGCGCTGCTCTGGTTGGCCAGAAGCGGCTTAGTTATGCTGGCCACATGACCCGGAAGCTGTACGCCAGCTCCCTTGGCCAATAAAACAAGATGAGTGCCGCAACCCTATAGTCGGTCATGACTGGACCTAATGGTCAGGGGTCCCTTTACCTTTACAGATGGAGCAATGCCGGAATTGCTCATAGATGGCCTTACACAATGCATCTTTCAATGACCCGATATTACTACTTGGCTACATAGGACATTTTGCAAGGTTGACCAAGACACAATATAGGAAGAGCTTCCTGAGATGTCGGCAACAATAATCTACTGCCCTGTAGGAATTTTTACTGCTTTGTGAGAACAGCGGTATTCAATTTATGGCTGGGGGAACACCTACAAAGCTCTCTTGTGGTTGCACAGTGAGGTCAAAGGCATGCAAAGCGGAAACAAATTCAGTGTCAGACAGGTTTCTAGAGTTTTACATCTTTAATTTAAAACTTTGCCAAGAACCAAAAAAAAAAATGGTTACAAAAAGAGAAATTATCTACAAAAAGAAGTACTCATTTCATAACAGAAGCTGCCGGTGGCAGTTTGAGAGGGGGGAGGGGAAAGTGCTTCGGGTGAACAAAAACCCAAGTAGTGCGAAGTGCCCAAAAGTGAGCTTTTAACATCCAGGAAAGGCACATGGTATTGATCTAGGATGGTCACCAGGCTTGGATATGCACCAGTTGCATGTGGATGGCTAACATGCTAGTGAGAAGGCAGGCTAGAAGTCTTCCTGCTGTGCTCCCCATGTGCAGAGATGCAGGGACACATTCTGATAGCCAAATCCAGCTTTGAGAAGAACTGGTCTTCCACGAGACTAGATCACTGCAAAAATCAACATGGGGTCAGGGGGGGAAAGGAGCATGTCAATGGCTTAGGTGTTCACTAACCAAGCCACCCCTCACATGCACTGCAACATGGTCCAATTGCTGTACCATATGCCCTTCCTGAATATTTGACTTTTGCTTTAAGATTATGGTGCAGACAGAAATTTCAGACACCAAACCTGCCCCCTTCTCTGCTCCTCTGGTGTGTTTTCTACTTGTAAAAGGGGTGGAAATCATTGCTCCGTTCAGGATGACCTAGCAGCTTCCTGCAGAAGTAGGAGCTTGGCTTGGTAGGACAGCAATCCTCATGGCTTAGAGCCCAAGCTACAGGTTCCCTTTAAAATCATGCTTGGTTCTTTCAGCATCAGCAAATGAGGGGTGTTGCTTTCCCCTTTCTGCTACCAGGGTTCAAGTGAGAAGCTGTGCAATGCAGGCTTAATAATGGTCCTTGTTGGCTAGACAAGATTGCCAGGTCTCTTCAGCTGCAGCAGGGCTGCTGCCATTCAGCACCGGGGGAATGAATCTGCTAAAACAGTATAAGAGATCTCTTAAGTTAGAGCCAAGCTACACCATTCAGAAGTAGTAGTATTTCCTACAGAGGCGGAGAACTGAATGAGTGGATTCTTCCACCTTCACAAAGATCCCCAAATATCCCTGGCTTTGGAATGCTAGCTTGCCAAGGAGCAATTATTAAAGCTATGGAAAGCTATTCTTACTCCCTCTTCCCCTTCATGGAGTACTTCCTACATAAGAACATATTCAGAGCTGCGATTTCCCACCTACATTATGAAGTTGGCTGCACCTTGGGCTTAAAATGGATGCGTTGATTAGCTCTATGATCAGTATAGCTATGGGGTTGTAGCCAATTAGATTTGACTCAGAGTAGACTCATCAGAATTAGTCATGTCTGTTCATGGATTTCACTTTGGTTGTAATCCAGTGTTCCATTCTACAGAATGGTCTTTGGGAGAAACTCAGTTTTTTGTACAGGCCAACCACAATACCTCAAGCAATACAGAGACCAATTTCTCCCAGAATGCAGAGAAGACAAAATCCCAATCCTTAAAAGTGTTCACAATGAGATCCTGTTTTTAGAACCTGGGTTGGGGCAACATTCAAAATTTACACAGCTTAGGCAGTGTATGAAAAGAGAACAAGCAGCCTTGGGCAAAGAACTGCATCCACAGCTGAAACTCTTGCGTTCTGGTTTTGGTACAACTGTTCCCACTGCTGAAGAGGCAAGTCTAGAGTGCAATGTTAAGAAGTTGCTTGACTCTTTGCCAGTGGAACCTATTATGTGAAGGAACAGCAAGCAAAGCTGTGCTGTCTCCGTGCACTTGGGGACAGCCAATTCACAAAACCACCAGGATTAATTCATGACAATATGCTATAGGACGTTGGGTTCCCACATGCTACAAGCCAGAATTAATGACAAATTCTGGCCTTGGGGAAATGCCATCTTTTTTTATTACAAATATATGTATTTTTAAATCAAGCAAGAGCCACTGGAAGGTTTATTACCATGAGGACACTTCTAAATGATTTCTTAATCTTAATTTCCCACTATCAAGACACATAATTGCAAGGTTTCCGTTTTCCTCAACGAAGACTGCCGCAGTGGGTTCACACCTCTGGGAAAGCAAAACCTGGTGAAAATACCGCACTCTCGCCAACCCCACCCCACCCCAGTTGAGTATACAAATATACGCAGAGCAAGGCTAGACAACATAGTTCCCTCCAAATGCAGTTGGCCCTGGTGAGGGTCCGACAACATCTCTAGGGTGCCCCATTGGCTACACCTTTGATGCATGGAGAAATATCAGTAGCAATTGCAACCCAAAGCATTCATAATCACTTCTACAGCACTTTCCATGTTTGCAGTGCTATGGAAAGAGGGCCTACTTTGTGCAGCTGGGTGAAATGTTTTGCAGTCCCATTTTGCAGGTGGGAACACAGGTAAGCACAACCTGGTGTGGTTTGCTTGGGGATGGGGGAGAGAGGAGAAGGAAGAAGAAACCAGAAGATTGGGAGGACAAGGTTAGGTCTGCTTTCTCCTCCCTCTATCCAAATATCACCAGTGTCACCCCACATAAAACAGTCATCAGTCATTTGATACCCATTACTCGTATTATAATCGAGCAGCTTAACTTGCAATGAAGGTTACTACTGAACATTCGCAGGTACCCAAATTTTCTTCCAGGATGAGAAATGTTGAAGCACCGGTTGGTTGGGAGTCTTGTTTGAAAACACAAAATAATTTTTGCTAACCCTCCAACTTTGTTTTTCACAGCTTGCCTTCCCCTTTACAAGATACAAACCCAAGCGTGATTACCTTACAGATTCCAAAGAACTGAGTTTTGTCTCGGTCCTATGTGTGTTATTTACTCGGAGGTAAGCCCCACCAAGTGAGTGTGTGCACAGGACTGGCATTAAAGCGCACCCAATCTACAGCTGAAGAGGCAGAGGCATTTAGATGGCCGCAGCAAAAATTTCCCAAAAGAGAGCTAGCACTCTGCTTCAGTGGCCTAGGTTCACATCTCCTCCAGTCAAAACAGATATCTGATGCCTTACGCAGGAAATTTTAGGCTCTGTTCCTGCTAAATAAATACCAACATAGTTATCAGTACCTGAAGAGCTCCTGCTAGTTAGTATTACAGCAAACTCTGAAGTAACCCTTTGTTTTTTACCAGTTACTGTGCTGGACAATTCTCTGACCCAAGGAGTAGATTCTTACTGGACTCTGTAGGGCTCTTACGGGCCTGAAATTCAGATGCAACAACATAAATTCACCTGAGGAGAGGATGGTGAAAGAAAATACACTGTGCTAGACAATATTAAAAATGTGTGTTCTTTTTTTTGTTTGTTTTAATGGCAGCACTGAGTTGAGCACTATTCAACAGCCTGGAGTAAAATCTATCTTGTGCCTTCCGTTGTGTCATCTTCCACCAGGAACGAAAAGAAAAAGTTAAGATTTCTTAATGGGCCAGACCCAATTGCCCTCGAGCAAACCCAGTTCTTGAGTACACTCCTCAGTAGGAGCCATTTCCATGAATGGTTGAAGATGTCCCGCACACACAAAAAGGAAAAAAAGAAGAAGACAAAAAGCAGGAAGTTCGTTCACTGATCGCCCAGCCGGAAACCCTGGCCCCAGTTGTGTCTCCCTTCGCCCTGGCGGTTCTCTGCAGGCCTGCGCATGCTGGCGGGGGGCACCCCAAATCCAGAGACTCCTCCTCTCCTGTTCGGCAGCCAGTGGTACCTGGGGGCCAAGCAAAAGAGCCGTTCAGAAATGCCTGGTCTTTCTGAAATCGGGACTGGTTCCAGCATTGTGGCATTGTGCGTGTAGAATCTACACAGTAAGAGCTATAAGCTGGCCAAGCAGCAAAATGATTGGATGACATATGGCTAAGATACTGTTCAATCCCACCCTGCCCTTTGGAGTGCAGTTTTAACCTAATTGGGACTGTTTTGGCAGACACCCTAACGAGTCTGAAGTTCTTTTGTCAGTTTACATTCTTTTATCAAACACTCGGGGAGATCTCAAAAGCATTGCCCTTCCTAGCTTAGTGGGAGGGAAAGCATTGCATATTAATACATTAAAGGTAAAGGGACCCCTGACCTTTAGGTCCAGTTGTGGCCGACTCTGGGGTTGCGGCGCTCATCTCGCTTTATTGGCCAAGGGAGCCTCCGGGTACAACCTCTGGGTCATGTGGCCAGCATGACTGAGCCGCTTCTGGCAAACCAGAGCAGTGCACAGAAATGCCGTTTACTTTCCCGCCGGAGCGTTACCCATTTATCTACTTGCACTCTGACGTGCTTTCGAACTGCTAGGTTGGCAGGAGCAGGGACCAAGCAACGGGATATCACCCCATCTCAGGGATTCGAACCGCCAACCTTCTGATCGGCAAGTCCTAGGCTCTGTGGTTTAACCCGCGTCCCTTACATTAATTAATACATTAAGAAGTGTTAAATGCCCCCGTTTAAAACCGACGATCTGTCACATTTGGCAGCAACTGCAAATGTGTCACCTATGGGTTCCAGGAAGTGCTAGGCAGCTCTCTTAAGAGATACAGCAATTATTTCTCTCCTCAAAACGGTGTGGGTGTATCTCACTCTTTGGCTTTGAACTGGGATAGAACCAGTATGTTTTCTGAGAGATTGTGAGTATGTGTGCTTGCATCAAGGACTGGACAATATCTGGTTTTCAGCATTGTGGTATATCAACAGCTAAATATTGGTATATGCTGATATATCACGATGTCTGAAATGTATCTCTGCTTCTTCCTCCTCCCCACGTTAATTCAGAAAGATGTTTTTGAGTAAGCATGCGTAAGCCAGTTTAAGTTGAATTACTTGTTTTCAAACTTCATTTTACAAGTCTGTTGTCATCTTCCCCCTTCCTCCTCTTCGATTCATGGCTTCTAAAAGTTTCAGGTGAAAAGCTCCCCTTATTGGTTTCGCTGTCAGAAATGCATGCTCTGATAAATGTGGAAGACCCACCAAACTGGAAAAGCTTGCTTGGGTCACCTAAATTCTCTAGTTATCGCTGTTATAAACCTTTTTTTTTTCCAAATAGGATAATTCCATTTCCTAATAAGCAACCTGATTTTCCTTTTAAAAAAGGAGAAAACCTTTTAAAACAACTTACAGGAACTGAGGCGTTGATAGGAAATTTCTTCCTCCCAAGTCTATTGGATATTTAAACATTAAGAAAAAGTACAGGTGGCCAACCAGGTTGCCAATCAGCTCATTGATGATACTGCAGGAGAAGAGAATGGGATCAACGTTTATCAACTCTGTAGTAAAGCATTTCCTGAAGGCAATCTATACACATTGAACCTTGGTTTCCCCAACATACAGCCAAGGAGACTAAGCTGGGGCTGGAGGAAAGGGCAGCTTTGGGCTCCTATCCCTAGGAGGAGGAGGAGTTTGGATTTGATATCCCGCTTCATCACTACCCTAAGGAGTCTCAAAGCAGCTAACAATCTCCTTTCCCTTCCTCCCCCACAACAAACACTGTGAGGTGAGTGGGGCTGAGAGACTTCAGAGAAGTGTGACTAGCCCAAGGTCACCCAGCAGCTGCATGTGGAGGAGCGAGAAGCGAACCCGGTTCACCAGATTACGAGTCCACCGCTCTTAACCACTACACCACACTGACTCTCCTGTATAGCAGCAAAAATACTCCTATATTGCTATATTCCTGTATAGCAGCAAAAAAATGTGCCATACATGCCCAAAGCCACAACTCCTAGCAGTTACCATGCTCAAAGGACAGGCTAAAAAATAAGGCAGACGGAAGAGTCAAACAGGCACAGGAAGTTCCTTTCCTTCCCGCATTCACCTTTTCTTTTGGAGAGGGGAGGACACAGGAGCCTGCTGCTCATGCAGGAGCAACTGCAGCTTGAGCAGGGCTGGTACTATGGCTGGGACCTTTCACCATGGAAATTGCTCACTGAGAAACCCACCAGTGAAGATCTGGTGGTTGGGTCAGTGGAAGAGCTGGGCAATGCAAGGGAAAGAGCGTCTCCTTGCCACTGCAAAAAAAAAAGGCTGCTGCATTCACACACATTCCTCTTAATTATCCAGATGTTTCAGATATCCTTTGGGGTATGGAAGTAGGCCACATGTTACCGTAAGGACTGTATTTACTGTAATACAAAACGGGTATTTGGCAATACTTACGAGCCTCCAATGATATAGTTGAATCCCAGGATAACCCACGGTAGATAGCATGCCTAGGACAACAAGAGCACATGCAAACTTGCTGTGAACAAGGAAACTGAAGAGCGCAATTTAGTCTCCACCTGCTTTTCCCCGACAGAATATAGGTAGCTAAGTACATTATTGAGCATTTAATGTACAGGGGTTGCATCCAATGATGATGTTCTACTCGGGCAAGACTTCCACTTGCACAACAGAGCATACCGCTGCTCTGCTCATCTCTGAGGCCCACTGCACACCCTGAAAATCTGCTCCAGAGGGTTGGAGTCCATTTTGGAGCATATTTGAGGAGCAGAGAAAGGCAAAGTCAGTGGCTGGCTGGCCCCTGAGACAGCAAGCTGCTGGACTAGGTGGGCTATTAGGCTGACCCAGTGGACTCCAGTTTGATCAAACAGAGCTCTGCCCCATGGTCATTTCATGTCATGATATAGATGTTTTCCCCCTCAACTATGGAGGTTTTGCTCTACCTAGTCGGCGACATGTAATTCACATTTCAGAAGTACAGTACCTCTCCCTGGCTTGCAACATGCTATCAGGACACCCAAATTGCAGTTAAATGTCCTTCAGCTTTTTTCCTCTATTCCTTGCCTCCGCTGGCACAAAATCTCTCTCCCGACTCTGCCTTTCCCTCCCATCCTGCATTGCCTTTGCCAATATTTCCCTTGTCTGTACACCTCCTTATTGCATACCGGACAAGGATGACAAATCTCCTTCTCCAATCCTAACATTCCATGATAGCATAGCCCCCACAACTACATATCTGGCAGCCAAGAGAAAGCATGGCGATCTGACATGAGGTAGCTAGTAGCATCAGGGAGGTGGGTAAAGGTCAAGGAGCTCTGCTACAGGCCCCTGCCTGGCTGCAGCATCTCAAGGTGTTTCTAGTGCATACAATGTGGTATAAAGGCATTGCCATCTCACACATGGGTCTATGTCTCTTGTGGCCAAGGCACATGATATCAACTCCGAGGCTACCCTGCAGAAAGGCTTGGAAGTGAAACACCTTTAGTGGCAGCAAAAGTGCTCCTCTGATGCCAGTATCCCTTTAAGAATCTGGAAGGGACAAGTAGTCACAGGGGGGGAACTGCCTCCCTTCCCCAATGAGTGAGCAAAGTTCCTTTGATATGGGCAAAAGGCTTGAGGAAAGGGGAAAGCCCTTTGGCCTTACCTTAAACCGTGTCCCAAACCAAAATGTCACAATCATGTCTCTGTTCAGCTGGGCCCAAACGTAAAGTACGGACATGATCAAGGGAATCATCAGCAGCTACAAGGGAAGCAAGAGAATGAAGAGACAGAAAGATTGAGATTCAGTACAGGAGACCTAAGCAACTACAGAAGGCTCACAATAAAAAGGCCTGTTTAGTGCTCTCTCGAATTTGCACATAACTTCAAACCTGGATTTAGTATTATGGAAACAAGACTCTGGCACGTGTCTCCTCCCCACTCCTGACATGGTTGCGCAGGGGAGTTTGAAATCTTTACCTTCTGTTTTTGATTAACTGCGGCACGTCACTTGAATCTGAGAACTGGTTATAACCTTGAGTTGTTATCACTAACTATAGTTACAATTATCCATAGCTTAGAGTTCAGCCAACACACTAAGCTGTGGTTCATATAAAACAGATGAAAAAGTTTCTGGTCTTCTAACAGCTGTGCCAGAGCAAGCAGGAGAGAGAGCACAGAAGCCCAAAACTTGCTGTGGCTCTTTCATGGATGTTTGTCACAGAGAGGTCTCTACGCACCTGACAGCACATCGTCATTGAGAAAATGTTTTAGAAAGGCGTTTTCCCTCTTTGCCTCAGGGTCCCTAATTTGAGATCCGCCAAGCAGAAAACAGCCTATCCCCAGACAGGACAGCAAGTCGGGGCGTGAGAAATCTGGTTTTGCTGCCTGTCCCAGATAGCAAATACAAAGGCCTGTTGTCAAGATCGGTCCAACCACAATATGTAGCTTGTGGGCTGCCTTCAGCTTAGTGGATCACAAGTGATGAAGGACTGGTGCACAGAGAAACACTTGGTTCCTAGCCTTGTTTATTCCTAGAATTAAGTCCCACTGATTTTGCCACCATCTCACCAAGTGTATTTTCCTCGGATTGCAGCCCTCGAGATTACAGGATTCTGCTCAAATTATAGAAATAAAAATAGACTTTAAAATTAAGTCCAGCTATCCCCTCCTTTTTCTGAGCTGACAGAACCGAGCATTAACAGGGGGCTTGCAGGTTTTTATCCCCAAATAACCAACATCCGTGTTGGTTCTTACGTAATGACTTCCATCGCAAGAAAAAATGGTGTTGATTTACTTTCAACAAGATCTTTGTTAAAAAGATAATGTGACCGAGAGATGTGATTGTGCGATTGGCAAGGACAGTTTGACAGAGGTGTCAGCACCAGGGTTGCGTAATTACCTGAAAGTTAGATTACACACTTACACACACACACACACACACACACACACACAAACCTTAAACAATTGGGGCTGACTGGCTATTTTAGATGCAAAGTTAAATACGATTCTTCTCTGCGGTGCAAAATGATGCATGCATTTGGGAGAACTGGGCACTAGTGGCTTAGAAGGGCCTGAGATGGAAACCCTCAGAGAGAGTAGGGAGAGGTTGGGCCCAATGCAGCTGGCGAGGAGTTCACGGATACGATCCCAATAAGTGCTCTTATGAAACTCCCAGGAAACGTTTCAGCCTCAAAGTCTCACAGTGGAGATGTAATCAAAAGAAGGAATGCACACCTCTCCCTCTTTCTGGAAATCAAAAGGTCTTATAGCTCCTAGAGCCCAAATATGGGATTCTGAGTTTGAGAAGAACAGGGTGCAGTTGGAAACTCTGCCTGAAGCTCTAGGCGCGTCTCGGAAGTTCTCCTTCCTACAAAGGGCAAAGGCTTTATGGCAGCTTCAGCTGAAAAGGAATGCACCTACGGCACACTCACTGTTGACATTGGTAAGACTGCTTATCACCTGCATAGAATGCATTCAAGGGGTATGATGTGGTTTATCATCATTACACCAGCGATGGAAAACTGGCAGTTTCCACATCTTGCTGGACTCCCCAACTCCCATCGGTCACAGTCAGCACAGGCAATGATCAGGGACAATGTGGGTTGTAGTCATCTGGGTGGTCAGAGGTTCCCAACCCTACGTTACGTGAATAAGCCTTAAGCCTGTCTAATTTCTCCTTCCAAAGCATGCCTGTGAGAAGATCAGAAGCCCTGGCCCCTATTTTCAACGTCCAATGCCTAATCTGCGGTCAGCTTCCTAAACATGCTTCTTTCGGCCACATCACAGACAAGCATAATACATCCTGTGTGGACACGATGCAAAATTGCAGTTAGATAAGAACAGAAGGGAAAGCTTCCAATCTCTCCTTGCAGCTGCATGAGAGGAGCGGGGGAGCCGAAGAGACACACCCACAAAACAGTATCGACTAATGTAAAATTTACCTTTGCACAGCAGACAAAACACCCACCCACACCCTTTTCTCTGTCCTCCAGGCAAACATGAAACATCATCAGTGTTCAAGGGCACCTTTCAATGCAAAGCAAGGCCAATCGTGTGAGAGACAGACAGACAGACTTGGGGAGGGTGTGGTTGGGGAATGTTCTGAGAGACAGAGAGACATGGAGGGTTGCAGCAAGGTATTGTTAAAACCTGAATGCAGCCATTTTCTCTCAGGGTTATTTCTCCTACAGTTTTCAACTTGGGTATCAGCAGAAAATTCACACCAAACTTGCTGGACAGGAATGCGGAGTGTTTTGCTTGGTGCTCTTTCAGGTGTTCAGAAACACAAAATGACCCTTTTTCTCCCTGCCAGCACACTGGTTTAGATGGGAGAGTATTGAATACACAGTATACATAATCCACTCTGATCTAATCTGGCCCACATAAATTCTGTACAAGTAGATGAAAGACCTGGCACTTTAGAAGCCAGGTCGCTTTGAAAACAGACATGCTTACCTGCATATTCATTGCCAAACCAGTAATCTTTCATTGTTTCACTAAGGAAAACCAAACTAAAACAGAAGACAAGAAGCGCAACCTTGTGATGAGGCACATTTAACTCAAGGGACTAAAAGAGCTGGACAGAATCTGTCTGGAAACCCCCAGCATGGCTTTGAAACAGCCTGTGGAAATATTGCTGGTGAAAGAGCAAGTGAATCAGATTTAACACAGTACAGTGCAGAAGAAAAGGTTTTGTTAGCCGGCCATAATAGACACTGCCATTACTGTTCTGCAGGCAAGCTTCAATGGACTCAAGTGCAACCAAGGGTGTGCCTTTTCCCCTCTCACCTCTCCTCCGGCAGGACCAGGAGGAAGACTTCTGCAAAGTTTAGTTCTGCTTTCAAAGAATCTCATCTTAGCATCTGGTACAAATGAGGTATCCTGGTGTAACACAGTTGCCAAATCTGAAGCTGCCACTGTTAAACCATTAGTCATTTTAAGCCAGGAGTACTGTTCTTTTACAGAATGCGAAGCCAAGATTCCTCGAAAGCTAAACTCAACTTGGCAGAAGTCCTTCCCCTAGCTACACAAGAAGCGGATAGGCACAGGCCCAAGACTTCACTCTGAGCTCATTAAGGCTCAGCCACTCAATCAGGGTTTAGTACAGGGCCAGTGATGCCATATTATAAAACTATTTATACAGCATCTTTCTGAGGTTTTTTTAACCTGCAATTCTTACAGCTATTCCTACAATTACAGACAAACACAAAGCCACCAGATATCAAGGAGATAAAGAACTACACAACATTTAGAAGACATCTGAAGGCAGCCCTGTATCAGGAGCTTTTATAAATGCTTGACGTTTTATTATGTTTTTATATGTGATGGAAACTGCCCAGAATGGCCAGGGAAACCCAGCCAAGTGGCCAGGGTATAAATAACAACATTATTATTAATAATTATTAACAACACATCATAGTACAAAAGGGGGAGAAAGGAGTGAAACAGATATTATCTTGACTAAATGCTGGCTTTGACCTGTAAAGCCTTAAACAGGACCACAATATCTAAAGAACCGCCTCTCTCCATATGAACCAACTCGTACCCTGTGACCATCACCTGAGGCCCTTCTTCGTGTGCCCTCTCCGCAAGAGGTCCACTACACGAGAATGGGCCTTTTCTGTGGTGGCTGCCCATTTGTGGAATGCTCTCCCAAGGGAGGCTCATTTGGCGCTGCCAGGCAAAAAGATTACTCTTCGGCTGATTAAACAATCTATGGCCTTTTGATCTATGTGTTTGTGGGAGGGTGGGTTTTAGGTTCTGCTTTTGATTATATATTTTGTGTTCTCGTTTGTATTTTTACGTTATGAACCGCCCTGTGATCCTCAGATGAAGGGCGGTATACAAATTTAATAAATACTACTACGACTACTAAGGCTATTCAGCGGATGTGTGCCTGAACACAGATGAGGACCACACAACCCACTCCCACCCCTCTGCAGAGCTCAAACATGCCAAAACGTTGCTGTAGCAAATAAAAAAGGATACAACTATGCAGATCCAATTAAAGAGAAGCATGAACATATAGTCGGCGGGTCTTCCATCGAAAGCGCCTGTAAACAAGAGAGTGGCGTTAGAGCGAGCTGAAACCTTGGCAGTTGTTTTGCATTGTTCCCCCCAGAGACACTGGGTGGATCTTAAGGGCTATGATTATATTGCACGACACAACTGCGGCTTTCATTCAGAGGAAGAAATGAGAGGCTGATCCGTTTTAGGAGCCTGCAGGAAGAGTCAGGGAAGGTTTTTCTTCCAGTTAAGAAATGCTTGGGGGAGAAACTGGCTGTTTTAATAGACGCGAAATATACCATCTCCACATTTGGGGAGAGGAAAGCCTCTTTATTCAATATGGGTACCAGCTTTGTATCTAGCACTATTTTTCTGCAAAAAATACAGGAAACAACGCTGTAGTGCATCTTTGAGGTACAGTCATACCTTGGAAGTCAAACGGAATCCATTTGACTTCCAAAATGTTCAAAAACCAAATCGAGGCTTCCGGTTGGCTGCAAGACGCCCTATTGGACATTCGGCTTCCAAAAGAACACTAAAAAATGTTCACTTCCGGGTTTGCGGCGTTCAGGAGCCAAAGTTCCAGGGCGTTCGGAATCCAAGGTCTGACTGTACCAGTGAATTCAGACCACACAGGAATAGGACAGCAGCGTCAAAACAGGACCTTGATTCAAAATAACCAGCCTCCATTTTCCTCTCATTCCCAAAACCCTCACAGGGCAAGTGTCTGAGCATGCCCCAAAGACTAGCATTGCACACACACACACTTGAATTTTCATTAACCTCCCATGGGTCCACACTATCATGGGTACTCTGCCCAGGGACCTCTCCCACTACAGGGGAGAGGCTGTTTTCACAAATTCTCCCTGCAGCCTCACGCCCCTCAGAAAGCTGTCCCAGAAGGTGACAGCTAGGAGGCAGCGCTAAGGGCTGCACAAAGAATTGGTGGAAGTTTGGATGGAACCCTGCGAATTCTGCATCTTAGCAAGATGAGATTCTCACAGCTCCATTGACAGAGCCCCTGCCTTGCATGCATAGGGTCACAGACCCAATGCCAGTATCTCCAGGTAGGGCTAGGAGAGAGAGTCCCTCTGTTTTAAATCCTGGACAGCCACTGCCAGTCAGTGCAGACAGTACTGAGCTTGATGGACCAATGCCTTGACTCAGTATAGGGCAGCTTCTTATGTTCTTCTATATGCATCCGAATTAGCATCTATCTCCACAAGATGGACCCAGAAGATTATAAAAGAAAATGGAGGTAACTAGTGCCACTGAATGCAAAAACTAAATAGCATGTTATATATTTGATGTTACATTACCTGTTTCTAATCGTGATGAATACTGATACAAAAAATATAAGTTCACCAGGTAAAGAAACCCCGTTCCTGGGCCGACCGGAAAATAGAAGGTTGCTGTGATTGGCCTCCAGATCTGTTCAAAGATTTTAAAGAGAGAGTATGAATTCAGAGGTTTATTGCAGCGAAACAACCGAGAGTCTTGTGGCACCTTAACTACTGACAAATTTGTTATGGCATAAGCTTAGCAACTACACATGATGCATGGTATGTAAGCCTCACTTGACTAGCAGATGGGAGAGAAATGTAGGGGGGTGAAGTCAGAGTGACAATCATTTAAGACAAGAGCTTTCCAAACTGTGTGCTGCAACATGTTAGTATGTCGGCTGCAGTTTGTACATGTGTTGTGCGAATGCTCCCCATGCTCCTCCTGGAGCTGGAAAAGGGTTAGTTAAACCTCCAGCTTGCTTGTAAAACTGAATTACTGTGTCGCAAAATGATGCACGTCGAAAACGTATGTCAGCGAGATGAAAAGTTTGGAAAGTTCTGATCCAAGAGCATGGCAGTACACTTCTCCGCTAACCCAGAAATATTACCTCGGGTTAAGAACTTTGCTTCAGGATGAGAACAGAAATCATGTTCTGGTGGCGCAGCAGCAGCAGGAGGCCCCATTAGCTAAAGTGGTGCTTCAGGTTAAGAACAGTTTCAGGTTAAGTACAGACCTCCGGAACGAATTAAGTTTTTAACCCGAGGTACCACTGTAATGTATTTCTATGAGGGTGGTTTATTTCATATATATAACGGCATTTAAATAACACTTAATATTTCAAAAATCTCCAAGCAGTAGGTGGCTACGTCCCCAATGCTATATTGTAGGATTTGCACAAGCATCGCCTGTCTTTACACAAAAAATAGAGCACATTCCACCTGTTCTAGCGAATTCCCTGCCTATGACATTTCCACCCCTGCTAACTCTGAGTAGCAGCAGCCGCCACAAAAAATAGCCTTGCCACAAGGGGCTGACCATGCTTGCAATTCTGACACAGAAAGAAGTCATCCACTTACAGTGGGGGGGGGGGGGGAATATTTGATCTCCTGCTAAATTTCCCCGTTTGCCCTCGGACGAAGAAATGACCAGTCCATAATTTTAATGGTAGGTTTCTTGTAGCTGTGAGAGACAGAATAACAGCAGAAAACCCCCCAGAAACCCAGGAGACAAAAGTCAAGAGATTGATGTGCATTATAATGAGTGAAATAAGTATTTGATCCCTTTGCAAAAGATGACTTAGTACTTGGTGGCAAAGCCCTTGTTGGCAATTACAGAAGTCAGACGTTACTTGTAGGTGGCCACCAGGTTTGCACACATCTTAGGAGGTATTTTGTCCCACTCCTCTTTGCAGATCCTCTCCAAGTCAGTAAGATTTTGAGGCTGATGTGTAGCTACTCAAACATTCAGCTCCCTCCACAGATTTTCGATGGGATTAAGATCTGGAGACTGGCTAGGCCACTCCAGGACCTTAATGTGCTTCTTCTTGAGCCACTCCTTTGTTGCCTTGGTTGTGTGTTTTGGGTCATTGTCATGCTGGAATACCCATCCTTGACCCATTTTCAATGCCCTGGCTGAAGGAAGGAGATGCTCACCCAAAATTTGACGATACATGGTTCTGTCCATTGTCCCTTTGATGCAGTGAAGGTGTCCTGTCCCCTTAACAGAAAAACACCCCCAAAGCATAATGTATGCCCCTCCATGTTTGACGGTGGGGGTGGTGTTCTTGAGTTCATAGGCAGCATTCCTCCTCCTCCAAACACAGCGAGTTGAGCTGATGCCAAAGAGCTTGATTTTGATCTGACCACAACACTTTCACCCAGTTCTTCTCTGGGTAATTCAGATGTGCATTGGCAAACTGCAGACGGGCCTGTACATGTGCTGTCTTGAGCAAGGGGACCTTGCGGGCTCTGCAAGATCTCAGTCCTTCACGGCTTAGAGTGTTACCAACTGTTTTCATGGTGAGTATGGTCCCAGCTGCCTTGAGATCACTGACAAGTTCCCCCTTGGACAGCTCTTTGGTCATGGTGGCTACTTTGAAATCTGCTGGATTGATTGCTTCTGTCGACAGGTGTCTTTTGTACAGGTACTGTAACGAGCTGGCATTACAGGTAAGACCTCTCCCTTACAGCTGGTACTTCTAATCTCAGCTCGTTACATCCAGTGAAGATACCAGGTAGCCTGACATCTGGCTGGTTGATAGGGGATCAAATACCGTATTTTTTGCTCTATAAGACTCACTTTTTCCCTCCTAAAAAGTAAGGGGAAATGTGTGTGCATCTTATGGAGTGAATGAAGGCTGCGCAGCTATCCCAGAAGCCAGAACAGCAAGAGGGATCGCTGCTTTCACTGCGCAGCGATTGGTACTTATTTCACTCATTATAATGCACATCAATCTCTGACTTTTGTCTTCTGGGTTTCTGGGGGTTTTCCTGTTGTTATCCTGTCTATGACATTCCTTCTTTTGGATGCCTCCTTGAGCTCCTTCTCTTCTCAAGATATTCCTGAGCATTTTGATCAGGGGGATGATAGCAGGTCCCCAGTACTAAATTATTCTTGGGGTCCAATATCACCACCTAACAATTCTGTGGTGGAGTCTGCCCCTTTTGGGATTTCAATCTCACGGGACTCTGTGTCCTCTTTGACATGCAGAGCGACACCACCTCCAGAACACCCTTCTCTGTCCTTCCTATAGAGTCCAGATGCGGAGACAACTGTGTGCTACCATTGCCCACTATGCCCAATACATCTATTCTCTCTTTTAAAACCAAGCATTCCAACTCATCCATTCTGGCTTGGAGGCTTCTATAATTAACAAATGAACGTCTATTCATGATCTCTGTTTCCAAACATATCTGGCACATGCATTTTATCCTACTTTACTTTGGCCTCTTTGAAGTCCTCTAACGTCCCCCTTGCACGATACAGCATGTTCATCCTTGCATATTCCAAACCAGCTGTTCCTCCAGTGACCAACTTAAAAGCTGCTCTGTTACAACGCTAATTTTAAGAACCAAGTTCTTCCCTGGTTCAATGAAGCCTGTCCCTTTCATAGAAGCCTAGATAGTTCTATAATGTTTCCTCAGTGCCTAACAAATCCAGATTCTTGTCTCACAAACACACTGAGAATGTTTAGCTGGCTATGCATGTAGCATTTCAGAGAACACAACCTTGAAGGTGTTCTATTTATGGCTGCTTTACTGCTTTCTGAAGGTCCTGTAGGCCTAGCAAGGTCCAGAAGGAAACCTATTCTGCCCTGGCCTCTTCACCCTATTAATGGAACTGTTACCTTGACATTTCAATACTAGGGTAAAGGCATTTTGTTAGCCCAGGCTCCTCCTCACTTGTAGAGCAAGCGCTGCGCACATGAATAAGCATCACATGCCTGCTTTACTCCTACCATCTTGGAAGGAAAAAACAACAACCTAACAAACAAACCAGAAAGCCTTCCGTCATAGTTCCTTATTATATCCAAACCAGAAAATGATTAAGCATAATGGTTTCCCAACAAACCAAGATGCTGACACAAAGCACTTGGCTTCATATACAGTCATACCTCGGGATATTTATGCTTCAGGATAAGTATTTTCGGGTTGCGCTCCGCGGCAATCCGGAAGTAACGGAGCGCGTTACTTCTGGGTTTCGCCGCTCGCGCATGCGCAGACGGTCAAAATGACATCACGTGCATGCGCGAAAGCGGCGAAACGCGACCCACGCACACGCATCTTATGTTCTATTCAGGATGCAAACGGGGCTCCGGAACGGATCCCGTTCGCATCCTAAGGTACCACTGTACTGTATCATTCACTCATCTGCACAAAAGGGGGGGATAAAGTGGCTGCACACAAAGTAACAATGTTTGATTTTGAGATATCGATGATGATGATGTTCAAGCTTCCAGATGCGGTGAATGAGTTTCAGGACTTACTGTGGGATTTTGAACCCACGATGGTAAAGGCCTAAACATTCCCCACTAAACTGTGGTACTGTGCTTTGCTTTCAGGAAAGAGGTAGGAACTCCTGGGCTCAAAACAAGGCACCTTTACAAGGGGTGTCCCGTCCCCCCCAACAGGTGGCCATGACACAGCACTGACACTTCTCGGGTGGCACAACGGGTCAGTGCGCCTGGCTGTCAACCAGAAAGTCGCTGGTTCGAGCCCACCCAGGGACGGCGGTAGGCAGCTGTCCTGCATCGCGGGGATGGGGCTGGGCTAGATGAACCCTGGGGGTCCCTTCCAACTCCCTGCGATCCATTGACAACCAGCGCTGCCGAGCCCCACGCCGTCTCCCAACAACTACAACTCCCGGCATGCACAGCGCCGCGCCGCGGGTGATTCTGAAGCGCCAGGCTCGCGCCGAGCATGCCGGGAGTTGCAGTCCGCCCACTCGCTTACCTGGAAGCGGTTGATGAAGGCCTCGGGCCACAGGAAGAGGTAGAAAGGGCTGACGAGGCCTAGCTTGCCGACCAGAGGGACCGCGATGGCGCCGGCGAACCAGTAGCGGGTGATGAGCGGGATGCTCCGGAACCACTCCCCGAGGTCCGACATCTCCCCTCCGCCGCCGGTCTAGCCGCTGCGAGGCCTGGGACGCGCTCGCCGGAGCCGCTCCTATGACAGCGAAGCCGCGGGAGGTGGGGCGGTGGGAGGGGCCCGCCTTCCTCCGACGTGGCCGCGCCGAATTCGGCCGAGCAACGGCCGCTTCCGGTTTCCGCCTTTTTTCTCTCTCTGAGGGGCGGGGCGGAAGGAGCGTCAGTTCCCGCTCTTAAAGGGACAGCGGGCGCCGTTTTTCACCCGTTTACCCATACACGTGGGAGCGTGTCGGGGGGAAACAGAGAAACGCGGAAGTAAACATACAGAGTCTTGAATTTTATTTTTTTAACTGTTTATCCTGATCCCAACTCATCCCTGTTTGCTGCAAGCCGCGGCACGAATGTTCAATAAGTGCGCTTTATTTAAATGCCAATTTCATGCATATAATATCCCAGGCTGGCTTACTAGTATCAGAAGGAACAAAATAAAAAAAATAAAAAAATTCCTTCCAGTAGCACCTAGAGACCAACTAAGTTAGCTATTGGTATGAGCTTTCGTGTGCATGCTACTGGAATTTTATTTATTTTGTTTCAACTACAACAGAGCAACATGGCTACCTACCTGTAACTAGTATCAGAGGAGTGCGTGACACTTTAGTTGTAGTGCATTAGTTTTTCTTTCTCTAAGCCAATCTGGATGAATATAAATATTTAAAACATTTTGAGGGGGGGTGTATGTGTGTGTGTGTAGATTATCCAGAGCTTAGGTAAAGGTAAAGGGACCCCTGACCATTAGGTCCAGTCGTGGCCGACTCTGGAGTTGCGACGCTCATCTCGCTTTATTGGCCAAGGGAGCCTGCATACAGTCATGTGGCCAGCATGACTAAGCCGCTTCTGGTGAACCAGAGCAGCGCACGGAAATGCCATTTACCTTCCAGCCGGAGTGGTACCTATTTATCTACTTGCACTTTGATGTGCTTTTAAACTGCTAGGTTGGCAGGAGCAGGGACTGAGCAACGGGAGCTCACCCCGTCGCAGGGATTCGAACTGCCGACCTTCTGATCGGCAAGTCCTAGGCTCAGTGGTTTAACCCACAGCGCCACCCACGTCGAGAGCTTACATGACACTTAACCACAAATGTAGGGTTGCCATATTTCAAAGAGTGTAATTTGTGACACCTGCAGAGTTGACCTTTTTTAAGCAAACCACCAGCGTTGTTGAGCTTTTTGGGAGAAACCTCAGCTACAAATAGTGGTTTTAAGCTTCTGGAGCTGTTTCCGCCGCTTTTTCCACCACATTGTAATACATCTGGGTTTTCCTTGACATTTTTCCGATTCTGCAACATTTCCCCAACCCCATTTTTACACCCAAAAGCCAGGACATGCCAGTATTTTTAGTGACGTGTGGCAAGCCTAGCAAATCTCTACCTCTGCGTGGGTAATGGGCCACTCTTGAATGTCTATCTACCACAATGCATTTATTTTTAAAGGCGCATGAACAGACTTCCAAGTGAGATGGTGGACTCTCCTTGCTTGGTGGGAGGATTATCGGTTTGGTTTGTTCTTGGTCTCGTTATGCATTTTCTGTTTTTGATTTGTATTCTTTATGCTGTGAACCACCCAGAGATCTTTGGATGAAGGGTGGTATACAGATTTAATAAACAATAATAATTTTAAGCAGAGGTTGCATGGACATCAGTCATGTATGCATTTGATGATATTCCTGCATTGCAGGGGGTTGGTCTCTAGATGACCGCGGAATCCATTCCGATCGATTATTCTTGCACCATGCGATGCCTTCTAATTACGGTGGGCTTTATTTTTAAAGCAAATGATATTATTATTATTTATTTATTATTAATGTTGCAATACATATATGAAATCTTTACTTAATGATACATATACATTATATGTGCAAATTCACATTTTCACATTATGTACCAACATTTATCCATTTCTTATTTCTTGCCCTGTGTCTTCCCTCCACCTGTGCATGACTTCCTTCTTATTATTTTATAACTTTATTTTTGAGATTGTATTTTTGTATCTTAATTATGAAACATTCAGCCTTATGTATCTGCTTAGCTTAACTTAGTGAAATCATTCTATACATATCAGTAAGTGATATTATTATTATTATTATTATTATTATTATTACTGTATAATCATTTAATTAATTTATACACCGCCCTACACCCGCAAATCTCAAGGCGGTTCACAGGCTAAAATCAGAATATAAAAACGCAGAATGCATACATTTAAATCGGTTTTTACCACAAAAAGGAGGAATAATGAGAACCCAAGACAACCTTGCAGCTAAAGCATAAAAGCAAACTTTAAAGCCTCCTGAATCTAACCCCACAGCCTTGGCCGTTTACACCTGAACCTGCCCGCCTGCTTCCAACGCCTCCCAAGCCCAGTTTTCACCTGCGCGGGTGGAAAGAAAAGAAACCACAACTCCCGGCATGCAACGGGGTGGATTGGCCCACCCTGAGAAGAAAGCGGAGGGGGGATCGAGAGATAGAAGCCTCTCCTGCCTTTTGGCGTTCGGGAACCCTCAAAGAACGGGAGGGAGGTCTAAACCTACCCGCGGCGGGATTTTGGTGCCTTCCGAAGTAGGCGGGGCCAGGGAAGGCGAGCGGCGGTTGGCGCGGGGCGGGGCCAGGGCGGTTGGAACCTTTTCGAGCGGGAGGCGGCGGCGGCGGCTTCGCCTCAGTTCCCCGTCAGGATGCAGAGCTCGGACCTGGGGAGCCGGGAGGACGGGAAGATTTGGCACCGCAAGCCCTCCCCGGCCACGCAGCAGGGGTAAACCGGGCGGGGAAACGGGCTTTAGGGGGGCTGGGGGGGACCCTGTGGAGCTCCCATGTCCAAGAGCAGGCTACCCTTTCGGTTCCAATGTATTCACTATTGAATTGGCCTTTTCTTCTTTTTTAAAATAATTTTAAAATAATTTTCAGCATATCATTTTACACAGTGATAAAACATATACAGTGGTACCTCGGGTTACAGACGCTTCAGGTTACATACGCTTCAGGTTACAGACTCCACTAACCCAGAAATAGTACCTCGGGTTAAGAACTTTGCTTCAGGATGAGAACAGAAATTGTTCTCTGGTGGCATGGCAGCAGCAGGAGGCCCCATTAGCTAAAGTGGTGCTTCAAGTTAAGAACAGTTTCAGGTTAAGAACGGACCTCCAGAACGAATTAAGTACTTAACCCGAGGTACCACTGTATTGACATCTTATACAATTTTTTTTGATTTCCAAAAAACGAAGGTCATGGCCACTGGTCCCATCACCTCCTGGCAAATAGAAGGGGAAGAAATGGAGGCAGTGAGAGATTTTACTTTCTTGGGCTCCATGATCACTGCAGATGGTGACAGCAGCCACGGGTTTTTTTTGGTTTTTTTTTAAAAAGACGCCTTGTTCTTGGGAGAAAAGCAATGACAAACCTAGACAGCATCTTAAAAAGCAGGGTAGGGGAAGGTGCTCTCACCACTTCATAACACCATGCTTTTGACACCTTCTTGTTTTCAGAGTCATCGTAAATATTATTCACAGTGCCACAGGCTATCATTCCAAGACCATTCGCTTTTTGAATGTGGCTTTTGACAGTTCCGGAGATGCACTGCTTTCTGGAGATCATCAAGGGAATATCTATGTTTTTGACTTGGTGGGCAACAGGCAAGTGCTGCTTCTTTGTCTCTGATCTTTTGATGTGCTCTGATTAAAAATATAAAAACCGTGGGTCAGTAGAGGGATACATACACTAGCACAGTTTTAAGCATGAAGTAGAGAGGTGAGCTCTTTCTAGATTACCCTTCCTGGCCCTAGTAAGTTCCTATCCAGTTGTTTATATACTCAAAAAACTGGGCTGCTTTCTCCGTAACTCTAAAACATAGTTTAGTGTTGCAAAAGCAAGCCTAAGGAAGCCTTATCTCAAACACTGCCCACCCTGTTGCCAAGATCAGGCACAAATAGCAGTTTGGAAGCTTTTGCTAACCATGGTTTATTGTGTCGTTTCAACTTTGGTTGATTTTAACAACTGTTATTCTTCATTTCATAAGATTGTCTTTTGGCTACTATATAGCCTGTGATATAATCACAAATGCTGTACTGAGGCATGTGTCTTACCAACAATCACTCTTTGATTTATGGCTGCAATGAGTTTTCCTTGTCTTCTGAAGTAATAATTTTGATTTGTTCAAATAGGTTCAAACTGGTGCAACGAACAATGCAAGCTTGTACTGCTCTGGCGTTTAATCTCCGCAGGAAAACAGAATTCCTTGTGGCTTTGGCTGATTATTCCATTAAATGCTTTGATACAGGTACTGAGCATGGTTAACAAAACCTGTGTTCCTTATATATGACTGCTTCTCAGTGTCTATTTCATCTCATGTGTGTGATGATAAAACTAGAGCTGTGGTTTTCAACTTTTTCTCGCTGAAAATTCAAAAAACTTGAAAATTGTTGAGGATCTTGGTGGACCACTTAATGGCTTTTCTTCCTGTTGTAGCAGTTGTAATGTGGTGATCTAGATGCTGTGTGATTTTTAGTTGCTTTATTTTAAAAACACCAACCATACAGCAGTTAAAAAGCAATATTAATGTTAATGCAAGAGGTCTCCCATCTCTTGTCTTCAGTCACAAATCCTCTAATACACCATGGACCACCAGAATGATCTTCGTGGACCACTGGAGGTCCATGGACTAGTTTAGGAACCTGAGAACTGGAGTTTTATTATCTTTGATTAAACCAGGAATACAGAACCCTTTTCAGCCTGAGGGCAGGATCCAGAACTGACCCAACCTCCACTGCTCTCCTTTTTAAAACAACACATTTTTATTACGGAGTACAGAGTCAGGTTTAAGGTGCTGGTTTTGACCTTTAAAGCCTTATGTGGCCTAGGACCCACATACCTACGGGACCGCCTCCCCTGGTATGCCCCACGGAGGACCTTAAGGTCCACAAATGACAACACTTTGGAGGGCTCAAGGTGGTTAGATTGGTCTCAACTAGGGCCAGGGCCTTTTCAGTACAGGCCCCGACTTGGTGGAATGCTCTGTCACAAGAGACTAGGGCCCTGCGGGACTTGACATCTTTCCGCAGGGCCTGCAAGACAGAGCTGTTCCGCCTGGCCTTTGGTTTGGACTCAGTCTGACCCTTATGTTTTCCTCCCCTTATGGTTTTGATCTATGGGCTACTTTTAAAATGAGGCTGCATTTTAAATGGCATTTTAACCTGTATTTTAAATTGGTTTTTTTCTTTTCCTATTATGTTTTTACTGGTGTTAGCAGCCCTGAGCTCGGCTCTGGCCGGGGAGGGCGGGGTATAAATAAAATTTATTATTATTATTATTATTAAACCAAAGATAAAGAACATAACAAAATATGTGCTATGATAGCATTTCCACTGGTCGTTTTTGACACCGGGGGGGGGGGCACCCGCTTATCATCTGACAGGTGATTCACTTTTCAGGCTGGAAGTGAATCTGGGTGGAAACGCTGTCTTTCAACCATCTCTGCCAGAGTCAACTCTCATATGGCTTCCCCTGTTTGCACCGGACACCTCTGAGAGTTCCCCCAGAAGCTTGAATTAGACTGTGCTAGAAGGTCCCACCACGGTCTTATCTCTTTGCTCTTCTTCTTTCCTTAGATACCAAAGAGCTTGTTAGTTGGATGAGAGGACATGAATCTTCAGTGTCCTCCATCTCCGTTCATGGTTCCGGTAGATACGCCATCACGTCGTCTACCGACACAGCCCAGCTTTGGGATCTCGACACTTTTCAGAGGAAAAGAAAGCTGCAAGTCCGCCAGTCTGTGGGCATTCAGAAGGTCAGTCCAAAGAAACATTTCCTTTGCCCAGCTTGCCAACCTTTTTGACACTTTCAGAGAGGCTTCCCCTTCCACAGTACCACATGGCCTGCTCCAGGCATTGTTGCAAAGTATTTGCTTTCAGTGATCGCTTCTTGTATTTCCTCCTTTTACCAGAGCTTGATTGTGCTGCACAAACTCAAGCCTGACTTCCCCCATTTTACAGGTTCTCCTGGAGTCCTAGTATTTTGGTACCTCGAAGCTCATGTGGTCCTATCCCATTGCAGAAGTATAATAGAGTTTAAACAGTTGAAATCTGGAAGCGCATATTTTAGACTCCTGTACCTTGGAAGTATTTCCTGCTCAATGCATGGACTCTTTCCAAGTCTTCCTCCCTGTGATTTCAGGTTTTCTTTCTTCCACTAAGTAACACCATCCTCAGCTGCTTTAAAGATAACTCTATCTTTGCCTGGGAGTTTGATACCCTTCGCTGCAAGTTTCAGCTGCCTTCGCCCGTTGAAGGATCTTCGTTGAGCTATAAAGTTTTTGCTGTTACAAGGTAATTCACACTCTGCAACCATGCAGAGGTCCTTCTAGGTAATGCTGAGTTATGGTTAGATTTTCCGGCATCCGTGTGTCTTGAGAGACAATAGATTGCGCCTACAGTGGTGAAGTCAAACTGTTGGAAGGTTACAGTTGGCTATAGAGCCATGATATGTATGGCTATAGAGACTGTTGGCTATAGAGACTGATATGGAGAGGGGGAGGCGGCCTATAGGAAGGAAGTTGAGCAGTTGGGGGAGTGATGCAGGAAAGACAACTTACTCTTTAACTTAAAGACCTGATGAAGAGAGCACAGTAGAGGTTATATTTTCTGAGAATCATCCAGAAAAATAATTTTTCAAAGGACTTGTTGATGGCATTTTACCATTGTACTGTTGAGAGTATATTAACTTATGGTCTGTGTGTGTGGTTTGGGAGTTGAACAGTCGGGGGGGGGGGAACAGTGCTGCCCAGGGTTGTAAAGACTGTGGAGAGAATAATTGGGTGCACTCTTCCCACCTTGGATCAAATCTACGCTTCCAGGTCTCATAAGAAAGCTGCAGAGATAGTGCAGGGTAGTGTGCACCCCAGAAATGATCTCTTTCAGCTTCTGCCTTCTGGAAGAAAGTACAGGGTTATAAAGACTAGGACTAGCCGCCTGAGAAACAGTTTTTATCCAAATGTGATTTTGGTTTTAAACACAGTGTAAGGTAGTCTCTGTGAGAGTATATTGTATTTAATTATAGGGTATCAGAGTTTTTAGGGGGTTAAGCAGGCTGGGATAGCAGGCTTGTTGGCTTTTGAATGATGTAGATTTTTTCATTTTCATTGTTCTGTATGGGACAATGATAATAAAGATTATCGTATGGGAGAAATCTGTTTTATTGCAGCTGGGGCAGATTAAGGCGTCTAGTTTTGCTGGTACAGGTGTGCCATGGGTTTTTTTCTCTCTGCACTCCTCCCAGCAGTCATTCCTCCTCTGGTCAATGTCTCATCCTTTTTGATTTATTTTTCCTCTGCTGTTGGGCAGAGGTGCTTGCCTCCAATCAGCTGGCAGAGCCACATGCTTTTTACTGAGTCAGACTGTTGGTCCACTTGGCTTGGTATCAGCTACCCAGACTAGCAGCGGTTATCCAGGCAGTCAAGGTGGGAGACATGCACACCTTCTGGATACAAAGCAGGTGTTCTACCACTGCGCTGAGACCCTTCCCCTCCATTCACGTCAACTATGTCTTGTTTTGGGGTGCAGAGATGGCCGTGTCCTTGCAGCGGGGGGCAAATCAAACCACCTTCACTTGTGGTGCTTGGAGTCGAAGCAGCTGCTTCGGATCATCCAGATGCCCACCAAAGTGCGAGCTGTTCGCCACCTCGAATTCCTCCCAGACAGCTTTGACGGTGGTTCTAATCAGGTGCGTGGCAGAGTTCGAAACAGAATGGTGTTCACTAAGCTCCTGGTAGCTGACACATACCATATTTTTCCGTGTATAAGATGCCCCCATGTATAAGACAATCCCTATATTTTTTTACCGCATAATTAAGAAATTAAGTTGTTTAGCTTTCTGGGGGTGTGGGGGAGGTCACTTCCACCAATCGCTTGCCCGCCACTGCCAATCACACAGCTTGCCACAGCCACCAATTGCCTGCCCACTCGCTGCCACCAACAGCCCACCCACCCACTTGGCCCAGCCAATCGCCAGCAGGCCTTGCCACAGCCACCAATCACCCGCCCAATCACCGCTGCCAATCTCCTGCTTGCTGCTGCCATTAATTGCACGTCCCCACTTTGCATTCGCTATCTGTGTATAAGACGACGCCCAATTTTTGCCTTTTTTTTTAAAAGCAAAAAAGCATCATCTTATACAGTGGTACCTCGGGTTACAGACGCTTCAGGTTACACGTTTTCGGGTTGCGCACCCAAGCTTCAAAGCCAGGGCACACTATATTAGCAGAGCGAACTGCGCACACAGAATAGGCGTGAGGCTTGTGGAAGCATACTACAACTACAGATTTATTAATCATAAATCAGGACAAAGAAACATGTTGTCTCTTTGTCTTCTCAGAGAGACGGGGAAAAGCAAAGGCTATACACACAACGGAAGTTCCCAGCAAACTGTACTGGAATATAAACAGACATGTGACACGCAACAGTTCTATGTCTGCATAATTTTTTTAAAAAACCTGTTGCATTAGAGTCTCCATATGTAAATGAAAACCATTTTCTTGCCTACAGAATATTACTGCATAATCTTACGCATGCTTACCCAGATAGAAGTCCTACTTAGGATCACAGCGTTATGTCTGTTTGCTTAATAAAGCAAATTAAGCTCTTTGTCCATTCCACATTAGCTCTCTTACACCCTCTTCTTTGCCCTCTAGGTTCTTGGAGTGCTGAGTCAAGATAATATCATGAGAGTCATCAACATAAGGACATGCAAGCTACTCTTTGATGTCGGCAGCCACGAGGAGGGAATCAGCCTTGTCGCCGTGAGCCCTAATGGGAGGTACATTGCAGCAGTCATGGAGAACGGCAGCCTTAACATATATAGTGTCCAGGCACTGACAAAAGAAGTAAACAAGGTACATCAGAAGAATCCTCTTTAATCACACCAAAGGCCCATGCAGTGCAGCATTCTGTTCTGACAGATGCCTTTAGGAAGTCCCTGCCAACTGTTGCTTTGGGACTGCATTAGAAAACACTTCTAATGTGTTTTCCTCTGGTCCGAGTTGCTTCCAGTTCCAATGCTCTGCTGTGGAAGAGCTATGGCTTCAGTGTGGGAGGAGCGGGTTGCAATGGAAAATCAATGGGCAGGGGACTCTTCCTCCCAACCAGTTTTTTTTCTCCCCTGCAAGCAACACCTCATGTGTGTTACCTTAGCAAATATACTGTACATCTCAGAGTTTTGATTTCAAACCAGGTGAAGAGTTCTCCCTGGAGGATAATGGCTATGAGTTGATTTATGATTTAAGGTGGGTCGGAAACTACTTGATTTAGTCTGCACATTGATATAAGCCATTCTAATGAATTGAGGGGGGAAATATCTACCTTAAAAGTTTAAAAACGATCAACCCAGATTTGAGTCTTTCTAAAATTGCCTTATCCACTAATGCCTCTTATGAGTTATAGGGCAGAATTTAGACAGGCTTCTAGAATTAGATAACCTCTACATTTCTTACTCAGCAGCATATTGGTTTGTATTTAGGCAGTGACCAGGATTATTTAGACTTTTAACTAGGTTTTACAGAATACATTTTGCATTCCGGCGTTGAAAGGTTTGTAATGGATCTCCTTCCTGGATTTTCTGCTTTTTAGCCTCCCCCACCTCTGTTTAAAGTGATTGAAGAGTCATCTAAAAGCAAATTTGACACTAGCAAGCTGACAGTGAGAGTGACACCCGGCATCTCAGAAAGACCCTGGCAATCGAAAAGGGGAAAGATCCAAACCAAAATGTTAAAACCACAGCCAGATGTGTCGCATGAGGATAAAGAGGTAAGAACCTTCGGCAGGGCAGGGCCAAGATCTGATTCCTGAAGTAGAAAATCCACACACACTACCCTGAGTTTCTTAGGAGGAAGGGTGGAATTAATAAAATAATAAGAAATAGAAGGTCGCCACTACTGTGACTGACTGTATGGAACAGCATTCCCTACCATTGATGCCCTCTAGACGTGTTGTTGTTGTTTTTCTAAACTACAACTCCCATCTTCCCTGACTATTGGCCATGCTGGTTGGGACTGATGTGAGTTGGAGTCCAACGTCTGGAGGCCACCAGGGTGGAGGAGGCTAGTATAAATCTTCCTCCTTGGAAATAGCGCACCCAAGGTTCAAATTTCTGCTACGACCACTAAGGGACGTGGGTGGCGCTGTGGGTTAAACCTCAGATCCTAGGACTTGCCGATCAGAAGGTCGGGAGTTCGAATCCCCGCAATGGGGTGAGCTCCCATTGCTCGGTCCCTGCTCTTGCCAACCTAGCAGTTCGAAAGCACGTCAAAGTGCAAGTAGATAAATAGGTACCGCTCCGGCGGGAAGGTAAACAGCGTTTCCGTGCGCTGCTCTGGTTCGCCAGAAGTGGCTTAGTCATGCTGGCCACATGACCCGGAAGCTGTACGCCGGCTCCCTCGGCCAATAAAGTAAGATGAGTGCCGCAACCCCAGAGTCAGCCACGACTGGAACTAATGGTCAGGGCTCCCTTTACCTTTACTTTACGACCACTAAAGCCAAGGCAGGCACTCTTCCCCAATATGTTTCTGAGCTAAAAAAAATTGGAAGATACATGTTTCATTCCACATTTTGTTCCTTCCCAGTTCCCAGCTCTTTTTCCCTTACAACTTGGCCGAGATGAGTTCTGCTAGAGAGATGCAAACATCCCAGTCTGGGAACACCCCTCTCGCCAGATAGCTGGTGATTATGCACAGTTGACTCAAAAGTTGTGCCTTAAAGGATGGCCGCTCTAAGGCAGCACCCAGCTGGTTTTGAAAATCAATAGATGGCATTTCAAGGTGAAGGACAGAAAAGAAGGGTAGCTTGGTCATAATGTGGACCTGCAGTAGAGACTGCAAGGTGCAGAATTCAAAACAGAGGAAAGAGGTTAGAGAGGAGAGACAAGAAGGGTGCGAAAAGGCCATCTCAGTGCAAGAAATAATTTGTGGCTCCTGTTCCAGAATGAGCTGCCTGATGGATTGAACAAGAAGCGGCTGCGAACCTTGCTGAAAGGATTTGGGGAGTATCCTGCAAAATACAGGTGCGTGGGGTGCAAACCTGATGTCTTTCCTTCTACCAAAAGTGGAGCTACTGCACCAGCCCCACAGCAGGGGGGTTGCTGCTGCTTACTGCAAGTGGGGAAGCCAGCGTGGTGCATATGCTCTGGTGGAGACACTCCTGCCGATGCATTTGCACCCTGCTGACTTCTCCGCTGCCTCATCCTTCGCAGTAAGCAACTGTGACCACACCTGTTGGGAAGCTAGCATCATGGCTCTGCCGCTTCTGCACAAACTGGCCTGTGTCTGCAAATCTCCCTTGTCGTTACAGGATGTTTGTTTGGCGGTCCTTACTTCATCTCCCAGAAAACCACTTGGCCTTTAGCAGCCTGTTGGATAAAGGGACCCATTCGGCTTTTGTGCACCTTCAGAATGAATACCCTATTAAAAGCAGGAAACTCTTGAGAGTCCTACAAAGGTAAATATGGACATGTTTTCAGGTGGGAAGGAAGGGAAGATGAGCCCCAGCCAGCTCAGCCACACTGACTAGGGCTGATGGGAGTTATAGTCCAAACCATCCGAAGGGCCCAGCTTAGTTAAGGCTGATTTAAACTCTTCACTAAATGAGATTCTTCTTGGCCAACTTTTCTCTGAGCACTTGCTTCTTCTGTCCATGTACAGGACCTTATCTGCTCTAGCTCACTGGTCCGCCATCTTTGGCGAGATGCCCTACGTCCCTCTGTTGGCCTTCCCTTTTGTCAAACTCTTCCAGAACAACCAGCTCATCTGCTTTGAAGTGGTTGCTACTGTAATAGGTAAGGCAGGAGCCCTCTTGAATGATGACACACTTCCTATACTGTGGGCTGTCTTTCAATAGTTATATGTTGGTTCCGTTAATCCAGGGTTTCCCAAACTTGGGTCTGTTTTTGGACTACAACTCCCATCATCCCTAGCCAGCAGGTCTAGTGGTCAGGGATGATGGGTATCGTAGTCCAAAAACAGCCAGAGACACAAGTTTGGGAAATGCTGCAATTAAGCCAAGCTATGATTGTCCAAGCACAGGCACTGCCTTTGAAGTAGCTTCCAAGAGACAGCTTGCACATAGCAGAGAGCTGTGAATTGCTGGCATAGCTATGGAGTCCAGCATCCACTCGATTTCCACAGTAAAGGGTGTGTGAGTCCATTAAAGGGGGAAATTGTTTACCAGCTAGCAAAATGCCCCTTGTTGTGATGTCTGGAGGGAGGACTGGTATGATGAGGACTTCTGTGGGATGCGCTGCAACATTCAACCCCCAAGAGCCCCTCTATCAATAAGGGTTGGGCTACCCAATATTGGGAATGAGTGGGAGAGGTTTTGCGCTGCTCAAAAGTGTCCCCAAGCACAGTATGTGGATTTTCCCAATAAGATTGAATGGCGGCCATTCACATGCTAGCGGGAGCTTCATCAAAATGTCACAGAGTGTAATGCTGTCATTGAAAAATGTCAAGTGGAAGGCACATTTGGGAGAAAGATTCAGTATCACTGCCCCCTTGTTGCATCCACCAACTTTTCAAACATGAGTTAGTCATTGGCAGGACCAAAACTGCAGATGATTTGTGTGCTGCTGTTAGTGCAATGAGCTGTTTCTGTTTCTTTTCTTTTTAGTTAATTGGTGTCAGCACTGGTTTGAGTTTTTCCCCAACCCTCCAGTCAACATCCTGGGCATGGTGGAGAACATATTGGCACATCATGACAAAGAGCTGCTTCAGCATTTCATGAGCTACAATATAACATCACAGGTTAAAAATAAATACATATTCAACCTTCGCATGGAACAGTATTAGCATGAGATTGTTCGATGTGTTGTGCTTAGGTGACCATTAATTGTCTTTGCCACCTGACACCAGGTTTACGCCTGGCCTCTTCTGGAAACCATGTTCTCGGAGGTTCTGACAAGGGAGGAATGGCTGAAAATGTTCGATAACATCTTCTCCAACCACCCTTCCTACTTTCTGATGGTGGTTGCTGCTTACATCATCTCTTCCAGAGCTCCTTTGCTTCACTGCAGTCAGAAGGAAGACTTTGAGGTGAGCATCTTGCTGCTGGGTCAGCGTGTCTATTCAGGGGGCCTAACTCTGTTCGCCTGGGAGCCTGGATCTTGCTGTATGACCAGTCCACACTAGTAGATAACTAAGCTCTATATCGGGGTGACTACCCTGTGACCCTCAAGATGTTGCTGAACTACAGTTCCTATAATCTCTGGCCAATGGCCATGCTGTCTGGAGCTGATTGGAGACATAGTGGAGCAACATCTGGAGTAGGGAATGTGTGAGGAATCCACCAAATTGGTACTCCAAAGCATACTCGCCTGACTCGATCTGGGTGGATTACAACCTGTATCAGATCGCGGATCCACTTCACAATCTGCAGTCTTTCCAGAGTCTTTACAAGGTAGGCTGACAGCTGCAGTGCTGCTTCTGTTCTGATAAAAGGTATTTCTCACATTTTTCAAAAAAAAAGGTCGCCCAGCCACTCCCAGACTATAGATAGGCAGATAAACTGTTTTTATAATCTCTGCAGCCCTCAGACCATTATATAAGCCCTATTAGATCTTTATTCATTGCCTTTATGTTTCTGTGCAGATTTCTTAAGGATTTTCCTTTCAGAGTCTGCTCAGCATTGGAGTGGAACAGGCTCAGTCCCCTCACCAGGCAGAACTGGGACAGACCAGATCCTAATGTGTCTACCCTTCCCTAATCTGGAGAGACCCAGGTTAACCACCCTTGCTCTCAACCGGCATTCTTCAGCCTTGGGTCCCCAGATGTTGTTGGGCTAAAACTCCCATCACCCCAGCCAGCTTAGTCCAGTGGCCAGGGATCATGGGAGTTGTAGTCTAACAATATCTGAGGACCAAGGGCTGAAGATCACTGCTCCAGGTGAAAGTTAGTGCCCCTTGGCATGAAGGGGGTCCCAACTATGACAGCAAATCCCAAGCAGAAGAGGTGTCACCTCTTATCCTGTTTTTCGTGTCATTGACAGAAGGTGGTAGCCCTGGAGGAAGGATTGACATCTGCTAAATAAATGTAAATGAGAAAGACAGGACCCCATGTGGTGACTCTTTGAGAGGGAGAGATGTTGCTGTCCCCCCCCCCTTCTGTTGATTTTCACCCTCATGCATCTCTTAAAGGCATGGGTACAGGGCCTTTGTGAGGGAAAACAGGAAATTTATTGGAAATTTATTATTTATTGGGCATGCTAGAGAAAAGCAACAACTGACAAAAGATAGATATAATATATTACAAGGACGGGAAGAAACACTGGACAGAATAATTGTCACACACAGGAAGGAGAGAGTTTGAACGCTTCATATGTAGGTGTAGAAATCCTTTAATGTGTCAATATGGAAGTCGTTGAAACGGCAGTTGCGATATTTTGACTGGAGCGTAATTGAAATTTATAAGATTTTGGAACACAGAAACAAAATAAATAATCAAACCATCAATTCTAGCACGTGGGGCGGGAGGGACCACCAAAATTGTATAATCTGTTAATGCCTTTGGTGCAGGTTCCGTCAGGTTCAAGGCTGGGGGACCTGTGGCCCTCCAGATGTTGTTGGACTCCACCTCCCATCAGCCTTGTTGACAGTTGGGGATGATGGGAGTTGTAGTTCAGCAGAGCCTGGAGGACTGAGGTCCAGTTGCCAGAATCCCAGGAAAGTTGAGCCAGCTCCAAATAGGATCCTCCCCCTATTTAGTAAAGGTAAAGGGACCCCTGACCATTAGGTCCAGTCGTGGCCAACTGTGGGGGTTGCGGCGCTCTTCTCGCTTTACTGGCCGAGGGAACCGGTGTACAGCTTCTGGGTCATGTGGCCAGCATGACTAAGCCGCTTCTGGCGAACCAGAGCAGCGCGCGGAAACGCAGTTTACCTTCTCACCGGAGCAGTACCTATTGACCTACTTGCACTTTGACGTGCTTTCGAACTGCTAGGTTGGCAGGAGCAGGGACCGAGCAACAGGCGATCACCCCGTCAGGGGGATTTGAACCGCCGTCCTTATGATGGCAAGTCCTAGGCTCTGTGGTTTAACCCACAGCGCCACCCGTGTCCCTCTCCCCCTATTTATTTCTGTCCTAAACCAAAGGCCACTTTCGTTGCAGTATTTCTTCCACCATCGGAACAACCTCGACATCGGCGCCGTGCTGAAAGAGGCCTACCACCTCATGGAATGCACCCCGGCTGACATCCACCCACGCCGCATGCTGGAGGACTTTGTGCCGCTGACCAAGGGCCAGTACCCCATCTTTAACAAGTACCCCAAGTTCATTGTGGATTACCAGGCTCAGGAGCGAGAGCGAATCCGACAGGATGAGATCGAGTACCTGAGAGAGAGGTATTGAACCGGTGGCAGCGGGGAATTAGTTGGGCGGCCTGTTTTGCAGATTTGATGGAAAGATGACTGGCAACTCGGGGGGCGGGATGGGAAACTGAACTGCCCTTCAAGAGGGCAATCTAGCCCAGTCTTGTAAACCAGGACTTAGACTATCTTCTTTGGAGATCAGTTGCATTAGAAGATGCTGCGTTCCTACAGTGGTACCTCCGGTTACGAACTTATCGTATTTTTCAGTGTATAAAACAAAGTTTTTTTCCTTTAAAATAATGTCAAAAATGTGGGGGCGTCTTATACACAGAGGCCATCTCCCCCCATTTTCTTAAATTGGAGTCCCCCAAAATAGGGGACGTCTTATACAGGGGGCCGTCTTCTAGATGGAAAAATATAGTAATTCATTCCGGAGTTCGGTTCTTAAGCCGAAACCGTTCTTAACATGAGACGCGCTTTCGCTAATGGCGCCTCCTGCCACCAGCGTGCGACTTCCACTCACGTCCCAGGGCAAAGTTCGCAACTGGGAGCATCTACTTCCAGTTTAGCGGAGCTCATAACTCGAAGCGTTCGCAAGGAGGACGGTACGTTACACGAGGTTCCACTGTATTTGTCTGTGGCTCCGGACTAGAAGCAGTGGGTGGAAATTGCAAGGAAAGCAGATTTTGGCTAAACATTTGGGTGACACTTCCCACTGTCAAGAGCAGTTTGACCGTGAAACAGCCTGCCCATTGGAAATAGTGAGGTCTGCTTTGCAAAGGTCTGGTGGCTTTTTGGCTGAAAGGGGAGGAGATGCAGGCACCATTAATGAGTGACACTTGCAAATCACTGTTCCTTAGCCCGTGTGGTTTGATTTCTAACTATGTAGGCAAAAGTAAAAAGGCCACCCGACATCTTTGTGTCATTTTGACAGGCAGATGCCCCTTTGAAAGGAAATAACTGAACATTTGAAGAGAAAAATATCTTGGGTTTTTGGACTTGCCCATCTATTTATTGCCAGTACAGTTGTACCTCAGACGTCGAACGCCTTGTGAGTCGAACATTTTGGCTCCCGAACGCTGCCAACCCGGGAGTGAGTGTTCCAGTTTGCAAACGTTGTTTTGGAACCCGAATGTCCGGCATGGGTTCTGATTGGCTGCAGGAACTTCCTGCAGCCAATAGGAAGCCGCGCCTTGGTTTCTGAACATTTGGAAGTCGGATGGA
Organism: Podarcis melisellensis; assembly: GCF_964234715.1. Classification (NCBI taxonomy): domain Eukaryota; kingdom Metazoa; phylum Chordata; class Lepidosauria; order Squamata; family Lacertidae; genus Podarcis; species Podarcis melisellensis. The sequence goes on along the minus strand of NC_138539.1, from coordinate 14,351,402 downwards.
CTTCCGGAACGGATTGCGTTCGATTTCCGAGGTACAACTGTAGATAAATGTATAGCGTTTGGAACAATGGTGTTTTTTTTAATGTACAACAAACTTTTCCCCCCTCTTTAGCCTGCATTGCTTTATAATCTAGGCCAGTCTATAGTGATCTATACTGCCTACGTATAGTATTTGAGATTAAAAACTGTTTTGTTCTTTGAACTGAAAAGGTGATGGACTTGCTTGAACTCTTGCTTCATTAAACAGGTTTGAAATTATTTTATTTTTTGAACCCTGCCCACTTAACTGCATTACCCCACACACTACATTTGCTTCCAACAAATGTAAAAGCAAAATGAAACCTCAAACATTTGAAAACTTCCCTATGATTGTTCTTTGCAGACAATTGGTCCAGGAGATAGAGGCCAAAGCAGCCGAGCGCAGAGTGGAAGACGAAACTTGGTATCGGAAGCAAGAGCTGCTTCAGGAGGCTGAGGAGCAAAGGAGGAAGATTCTGCTTAAGGAAGAGGAGAAACTAGCAGAGCAAAGACGGAGGTATTTTCCGTTTTAGCATCCCTGGTACTGACCACGGGAATATTACTGGAAGAACTGCTCTTCTGCAGATGGACTTGTCTTGCAAAATAAATAATGTTTCATCTTGCAAAATATCATTTCCCTGTTTAGATTACATTTGTAAAAAGCTCTACCTTATTGGGTCACAGAGCAGGGTGGATTTGATTTAAATCAAATCGATTTAAATCACTAGTCAGTAAGACTTGATTTAAATCATTTTTTTTAACAGACAGACTCATTCTTGCTAGTATAATATTTACAACCAGATGAAGGTTTCATTTTTGAAATAATAATTTTTTTACAGTTTTTACAGTTATATCAAAAATTACTGATTTGGTTATACTATTAGAAATACACAGATAATTATGAAATTATTGTGAGGTTTAATAAATTAACAACTTTTGGACAACTTTTGTGCCATACTACTTTATTGGAAGGATGAAGATAATCATTTCCTTGATAACAATTGAAACAATTTTTGTAACTAAAGCAATAACATTATAGCATATGTATCCATGTTTGTTAACTGATGTGGTTAAACAATTTAAAAACAAAAACAAAACCATAGAGTTTTAGCACACATGAAAAACTTAAAACAAATCCTTATTTACTGATTCATAGTCTTTGGATTACAGTGGTACCTTAGTTCTCAAACAGCCTAGTTCACAATCAACTTAGAACCCGAATGTCGCAAACCCGGAAGTGAGCATTCTGGTTCTCGAATTCTTTTTGGAAGTCAAATGTGTCCTGAGCTTCCGTTTTTAGTGTGGCACTTCCATTTTTAGAGAGATCGCGCTGATTGGGCTGGTGAGGAGAAGTGTCCTGGCAGCGCTCTGAAGCCCAGCTGCTTGGATGAAAGAGAGAGAGAAAAATTGTGCTGATTGGGGCATTGGATAAAAGTGTCCTGGCAGCATTCTGCAGCTCAGCTGCTTTGACAAGAGGGGGGGGGCGGGTGGACTGGGGGGGAGAGAGAACTTTTGCCTCCCTTTCCTTCCCCTCACTTAAACTGCCCTCTCCTGCATCCAGTTAGCCACCTCCTTCCCCCCACACACCCATGCTCGCTCTTCGTCCCTCCAGTTTGAATGTTTCCACACACACACCCCACTTAAACTCCCCCCTCCATTCTCGTCCCTCCAATGGCAATGGGTATATCACTGTCTATTGTCACTGGCAATGGGTAGATCACTGTCGTTTGACCAAACTCCGGGAGGCAGTGGAGGACAGAGGTGCCTGGCGTTCTCTGGTCCATGGGGTCACGAAGAGTTGGACACGACTAAATGACTAAACAACAACAACAAGAAGATCACTGTCAGTTTTTGATACTGGGTAGTAGATTGCAGCCTGGTTTACTGCTTTCATTTTCTGGATCAGTGGTCTCATTAGATAGTATAATTCATGCTAAATTGCTGTTTTAGGGGTTGTTTTTAATTGTCTGGGTCAGATTATTCCATTTTGCATTACTTTCTATGGGAAAGCGCGCCTTGGTTTAAGAACGCTTTGTTGTTTTTTAATCATTTCTATTGATTTTCCAATAGAAAACATCCAATTAATGTATCCAATCCTAATACTCCAATTAAAATTAAAAAAACTAAAATAAAAAAGACCAAACTATAGTCCAAATTGTATTTATTAATTTTGGAGGGCTCCCCACGGTCTGGATCTCTGAAGCATATCTCCACATCTTAGTTCTGCTTCTTCTCATTGTTTCCATATTTTCCACATTTTGATTTTAACGCTTCATAATTCTTTGTCCCTCAGTCCATGATTCTCAATCATGTCAAACATCATGTACTTTCATCCGTCGAATACAGCTTTGTTAATATATAAGAACGCTTTGGTTTTGGAACAGACTTCCGGGACGGATTAAGTTTGAGAACCAAGGTACCACTGTATAATGTAACTTAAATAGAAAACTATCTTTAGAAAGATTTTTCCTCCAGAAGCATTTTATTTTAAAAGTCCAAATTAAAAATTTAAAAATCTGTTGTTTTTTAAAAATAATATTTTATTTTTATCCACCCTGTCAGAATTGCTACAGTAGGCAGCTGGAAGTTGCTTCCAGAATTTCACACTGCATCAGTTTTTGGGCTACACTTCCCATTATCCCTGGCAATGGTAGCTGGGGCAGATGGCCAGCTGCTTAGAAAAGGCTACTAATGCCCAGTGTCACTTCTATATCATAAGAGGGTCACTTGTTCCTGCCCTCCTTGATTCCTGCCTCTGTGTTTGCATTTTGAAGACTAGCCGCTGTGAAGCGAGAGCTGAAAGTGAAGGAGCTGCAGTTACTGGAAGCCGCAAGGAGGCGTTTCCTAAAGTACCAGCAAGATCAGCGGGAAATGGAGCTCAAAAGGCTTGATGACGAAATTGCAAGAAAGGTAAAGCAACACTGGGAAGAGCCAAAGGCTCCCCATCTCGGCTTTGCTCTTCTGCCTTTAAACTGCTCTCCTGCATCTTTCTCCTGCTTGGGTGTGGACTAAGCCGAAAGTGGATTGTGAAACCAGCAGGTGTCGCTTCTTTGAGGGTTTCTGGACTATTCTCTCATTTCCCAGGGCCATCTAACAGCTTTCTTGAGTTAGGTGAGCTGGTCTCTCTATGGCCACATAGCCATCATTTGAGTGTGTGGATTCAGCCCCAAACAACTTCACTATGGGGTTGGGTTCATCTGAAAAGTTAGTCCCTGCTGGTCTAGATCCAAGTAGGAAAGCTGTAAGGGGAGGCTGCGAGGTGGAAGATGCCTTTTTACAAGAGGCTGTATTGATTAACGATACCGCTTCCCCTCACCCTGGTGGGTGGGTTGTTATTTATTTATTTATATATATATATAAATATATATAACGTTGCCTCAGGAGAGTGAGGAAAATTCTCAGGGATGATTCACACCCTGGCCGGCACTTTCTTGAGCTCCTGCCCTCGGGCAGAAGATATAAAAGCATGATTAATCACACCAACAGGGTAAAGAACAGCTTCTATCCGTGGGCTGTTAGGCTGCTGAATGAAAAGATAACAACAGGGCAACTGACTTTCGGGTTTGGTGGGTGTGCGTCAGTAAACAAGGGGAATTAAGACTAAGAGAGCTGAGTGGGGGGTGCTCATGTAATCTCACTGTATACAAGTTGTAAAAGCGACAATAAAGTATTTCAATTCAATATATACAGTTGTACCTTGGTTGTCAAATGCCTTGGTACTCGGACGTTTTGGCTCCCCAACGCCACAAATGGTCTGGTTTGCAAACTTTTTTTGGAAGCCGAACGTCCGACGTGGCTTCCGCAGCATCTGATTGGGTGCAGGAAGCTCCTGCAGCCAATTGGAAGCCACGCCTTGGTTTTTGAACCGTTTAGGGAGTCAAAGGGGCTCCTGGAACAGATAAAGTTCGAGAACCAAGGTACCACTGTATGTGGAGATGCTGGCAACAAAAGAAGGGACATCCTTGCTCTTCTGGGCTAACAATCTCTTTCTGTCCTAGGCGTCTATGAGAGAGCAAGAAACTGCTGCTACAGTTCAGGATGTAGAAGTGCGGCAGATGGAGCTCACGGCACAAAGGCGGCTTTTTGAGCAGGTTTGTGTGCTTCACTTGCTGGGACCCTGCAGTCGTATCTCATCTGAAGGCAGCCCTGTTTAGGGAGGTTTTTAATGTTTGGGGTTTTATTGTGCTTTTAATTCTGTTGGGAGCCACTCAGAGTGGATGGGGAAACCCAGCCAGATGGGCAGGGTATAAGTAAATTATTATTATTATTATTATAAATTTTTGTTGTTGTTGTTTGGACTATGCCTTGCCCTTGTATTTCACTGTGGTTTGGTAGACATTTGATGCATCTCTACAATTGGTTAGAGCTTTATCCTCCTCACTGTCAAAGCTGAGATTGGATGCAGATGGAAATCTGAGTGGCTTGGAAAGTTTACTATGTTGGAGAGGGACCGAAGAGGTTGGATGGCCATCTGTTATGTATGATTTAGTTGAGATTCCTGCATTGCAGGGGGCCAGACACGATGACCCTCAGGGATTGCTTCCAACTCTGTGATTCTGTGCTGCCCGATCTGATTTTCAAATTGGCAACAGGCTAGAAATCCGGCTGTTCTAACCTGCAGAATCACTCCAGCTCCTCTTGTTCGGCATGGCAGTTCAGTCCTTTTTGTACCTTTTGAAGATGCATCCCTGTTACTACTTCTGATACAAAACAAACTCCAGCTGATAAAAAACACTCTTCCATGCCATCCTTGTTTCTAACCAAAGTTTCTACCTCGGCAGAAACTACTCAAAGAGCAGGAAAGTGTGGCTCAGGAAGTGAAAGGGGAGCTGGACGTGAGCCGGGCAAAAGCTGATCACGAAGACCTTTTCCTTCAGAGGCTGATTGAAATTGAGCAGGACGGAGAATCGAACGCAAAGCAAGTAAGAGCAGAAATTGTTGTAGCTCCTGATTTTTAACCTTGTGTTGGAACACACAAGTTTTCCCATAATTCATAATCAATATTGTGACCCACACCTTGCGCCCATCCTGCCCCACGCTGTCTCAGTGAATGGTAGTGGCGCCTACTGTTGGGGAGTGTGACTCTGTGCCCCCAAACCAGGCCAGTCTCTCCTGGCTTCACATGCCTATTCATCTCTAGATGTCTTTTAAGCAAAGCAAGCTACTGTACTTTCAGGGTTACACAGAAAGTTCACAAAAGGTCTGCTCCACTTACCCAAATATACTCATTTATTAGTGATTTGCGGATAATGGCGGGGGGGATTCCTTTTTGCAAAGCCTCCTTTTTTGATCGCCTGCCGACAATTGTCACCCTTCATAGGCAAGCAATGAGGCTCTTCTTACAAACCTGGCGCATTCCTCGAGGGAACAGACTCAAAGCCTGTCTCTCCCTGATGCAAATGGTATCTTTTTTCTCTTTTCTTTTTTTGAGGTGGTTGAAGAATGCTTGGCCAAAGCCGATCAAGAGCACATTAACACGGACTGGCGGACTCAGGTCCTGCGCAAGCAACGAAGCAGCGACCTGGATCGCGACCTGCGATATCGAGAGCTGGCCAGGCACCTCCGTAACAACAGAATGGCGGAGTCAGAGCTGTTTGGGGCAATGAAAGAGGAGGAAGCCAGAAAAGTGAGTGCTGAGAGGTTGGCCAGAGTTGTTTGTGCCTCTGGTGGTGGACGCGGTTGGGTCACAGGGCACGGGGAGGGACCACTTCTGTGGCTGATGAACCGCACATTCAGTTCACCTCTTGCGTGGCTCTGGTTGGGCGACTTACGGTGTGTTGCTTCCTGTTTCTTCAAAATGCAGCAGCCCGTTTGCTCCCTCGCTGCAGTCCCAACTGTTGCGTTCCAAAGGCAAGGAAGGATTGGACCCTGATTAATAAAATACACACGAGGCTTGGCCAGCAAGACTCTGGGAGGAATTGCGTATAATAATCTGTCACACCCTGGCCCAGGTCCCTTTTATTAACAAAAGAACCTATAACCCAGTGCTGTAAAAACCAATCAGATGTCCTCTGAGCATTTCAAAAACATCCCCATGTGGGACAAAGTTAGATCAGAGAAATCCTTTTAACTACAAAGAAACTATTTCCTACTTGAGGATGCATACGTAGTTCAGAGTAAATAAAATAGGAATCAAGGAGGAATGCTTTTAGCAAACCCTGGAGGTCATAAACAGCAGTAAACAGGAGAGGAAGGACAGGTAGTATCTACCATCTCCTTGTGAACTCTCTTCCTGAACTCTCTTCCTGGCCCTAAGATTGACAAAACTAACAAAAGCTATATCAAAAGCTGCCTTCTATATTTATGGCCCAGGATGCCTGGTGAAGCAACTGGCCTGTGTAATATGCTATACATGACTGTCAGGCAGAGAGAATGGACAGTAGAGAAAATGGGCAGAGGTGCAGAGGCTCGTGGGATTTGATCAGAAATTATTGTCAATGAATCAAGCCCAGTCAAAGCAATGCTTTCATCGCTGACACAATGGCATGCTCCATTTTTCATAATTCCTCATAGCAGTCCCACCTGAGCCCCACACCAACTGGGATCCCTGCACTTATGCCTCTTTCCATCGCCTTCATAGAAAGCTCTGCAGGAATTCGAGGCTGGGGTAGGGGACGCAGGTGGCGCTGTAGGTTAAACCACAGAGCCTAGGACTTGCCAATCAGAAGGTCGGCGGTTCAAATCCCCGCAACGGGGTGAGCTCCCGTTGCTCGGTCCCTGCTCCTGCCAACCTAGCAGTTCCAAAGCATGTCAAAGTGCAAGTAGATAAATAGGTACCCCTCCGGCAGGAAGGTAAATGGCGTTTCCGTGCGCTGCTCTGGTTCACCAGAAGCGGTTTAATCATGCTGGTCACATGACCCGGAAGCTGTACACCGGCTCCCTCGGCCAATAAAACGAGATGAGTGCCGCAACCCCAGAGTCGGCCACGACTGGACCTAATGGTCAGGGGTCCCTTTACCTTTACCTTTAATGCACTTGTTAGTTAAGAGCAATAAGAAGCAGACAGCTTTCAAAGCAGGTGTGAGCCTATTGCAGCAACAAAAAATAATCTTTTTGCACCCTAAAGGAATCTACAGTTATTATGGCATGAGCACCGCAACCCCAGAGTTGGTTACGACTGGACCTAATGGTCAGCACCTTTAAGAGTGCTGGTCCCTGATGCTGCTGCCTCCTTCTTCAACTGCTCTCTCTCCCTTTTTCAATACAGCATCTTCTCTGTGCCTGTTTTCTTTCAGTGGGAGGAACTCCTGGAAAAGCAAGAGCAGCTAGCAGCAGAGCAGGCTGTGACCGCTGCTTTGGATGCCAACAGGAAACGCTTTCTAGAACGGGAAATGAACGATGCTGTAGAATTGGCTGAGAAGCTCCAAGACGAGGACAGCTATTTTGGTGAGTGCTTAAGCCTCCTGCATGCAGTCCACGTGTTTTGTTCATTTACTTCAGGCATTTCTGTAAACCTTCCCCCCCCCCTTAATACTACCTAATACTACCTAATACTAGAGCCAGTGTGGTGTAGTGGTTAAGAGTGGTAGTCTTGTAATCTGGGGAACCGGTTTCGAGTCTCCGCTCCTCCACATGCAGCTGCTGGGTGACCTTGGGCTAGTCACACTTCTCTGAAGTCTCTCAGCCCCACTCACCTCACAGAGTGTTTGTTGTGGGGGAGGAAGGGAAAGGAGAATGTTAGCCGCTTTGAGACTCCTTAAAGGGAGTGAAAGGCGGGATATCAAGTCCAAACTCCTCCTCCTCCTCCTCTTCTTCTTCTTCTTCTTCTTCTTCTTCTTCTTCTTCTTCTTCTCAGACATCAAAATTGAAGCACATGGTGGTAACATTTGTGGTCCATTTGAAAGCTAGTGTGCTTATATCATGGATACGATAAGTGTGAGCATCCTGTGGCCGTCCAAATCTCCTTGGGCAACAGATCGCATAATCCCTGACCATTGGCAGTGCTGGCTGAGGCTGATGGAAGCCGATTTTTAACATTTATATGCCACCTTTCTCTTCCAAGGATCTCAAGGTGGCGTTTCTGGTTCCCCTCCTCCCCCTTTCATCCTCACAAACAACCCTGCAAGGTAGGTCAGTCTAAGAGATGGTGACTGGCCCAAGGACACCCAGGGAGCTTCATGCCTGAGTGGGGATTCGAACCCTGAACTCCCAGGTCGTAGTCCAACTGTCTTAACTACAGAGGTACCTTGGTTTAAGAACAGTCCTGTTTATAAACGATTCGGTTTATGAACGCCGCAAAACTGGAAGTAGTGTCCTGGTTTGCAAACTTTACCTCAGTCTAAGAATGGAATCCGAATGGTGGAAGGGCGCTGGCGGCAGGAGGCCTCATTAGGGAAAGCGCGCCTCAGTTTAAGAACGGTTTTGATTTAATAATGGACTTCTGGAACGGATTAAGTTCGTAAACCAAGGTACCACTGTACAGTGGTACCTTGGTTAAGAACCTCACGTACCTTGGTGGTACCTCAGGTTAAGAACTTAATTCATTCCAGAGGTCCGTTCTTAACCTGAAACTGTTCTTAACCTGAGGTTCCACTTTAGCTAATGGGGCCTCCCGCTGCTGCCACCCGATTTCTGTTCTCATCCTGAAGCAAAGTTCTTAACCTGAGGTACTATTTCTGGGTTAGCAGAGTCTGTAACCTGAAGTGTCTGTAACCTGACGCGTCTGTAACCCGAGGTACCACTGTATTACAGAACATCAGGATAGTCACATCCCTCCACGTTTTGACCTTGGTCCAGGCACTTGCTATCCCCCTCCCTGTCTTAAGTTACCTTGAGCCCAGATTCAAACTTCCTAAATGATTCTGTCAGGGTTAGAATAAAAATAAAATGGGATAACCCCCATTCACACCACTTTGAGTTCCTTGGAGAAACAAGGGAATTTGATAACAGTAGTACACTGGAATCATGCTGATAATACGTTCAATGTGTTCAGTTTATCAATCTCTCCATCATTACTTCATTGTGTACAGACTAGGGGCTGGATAGTCCTTGTGGACTGTCCTTCCCTGGAGGATTTTACGCAGAGGTTGGGTGGCCATCTACCATGGATGCTTTAGTTGAGATTCCTGCATTGCAGAAGGTTGGACGAGATGACCCTTCGTGTCCCTTTCAGTTCGTATGATTTGATGATTCCTGGGTCATCCTGCTTCACAGATAACCTAGACTAGCTCTGTATTTCTGTGAGCCTTGAGGCTAGACTGACATGATGGAGTTGCTCTTGAAGATTGTTCTAAGGTCTTGGCTAGTGTAGGAATGAACCAAGGCGGCATATGAAAGCCTGTATTCAGTGTCCTGATAGTGTTCAAAACACAATTCCGGATAACACATGGGCAGTGTCAGGGATTTGACATCAGAGCTAGGAGTGGAGGCAGGGCTCCCAAGCGATGCCGGAGAAGGGCCCAGCAGGGAGAGAGGAGACTCAGCAGCTGGGTAAGGAAATCAGCGCTACACCAGGGATAAAGGGGGGCGGATGGGGGAATCGGAGAGAGGGCTCCAGGACTCTTCGCCGAAGACCAGCGGGGAGAGCACAGGTCCTCCGCTACCCACACCCACCCTGCGCAGAAGACTTCCGTGCAGGGAAAGTAGGCATAGACTTGGCGTCAAAGAATTTCTTTGCTGGAAGAAATTCAAGAAACACCCACTGACGGATTCTGCTAGCGACTGAACAGCCACGAAGTGAAGGTCTGTCCAGCCAGGAAAGGTTTAACCAGGCTACCTAGCCAGGAGTGGCGGCAACTTACGCACGAGCAACCCCATACAACCATTACAGGCAGGGTATAAAATAATTATTATTCAGATAATACGTTCCATGAATAAATGAAGTGCTTTTGTATGACAGCTTCAAAAATGGCATCATTTTCATCATGATTCAGGGTATAAAGTTGATGTGGCTTTGGTGTAAAATTGATAAAATACATTGGCTCAAAGTGTGCCTGTAACTTAGCAAGAACTTCCTGGGTCCCGCCTGTCCCCTTTCTGCAGAGAGACTGCGCGACTTGAGAGCCTCCCAGACCCGAAAGAGTACAGAATCCCTCATGTCACCCAGCAAGACTCAATCACAGCCTGGCAATGTCTGCTTAAACGATTCGCCGGCAGAAGAAGCATCAAAACACTGTAAGTGGCTAAGCAAAGTCTTTTGGGCTCCTTCCAAACAAACGAATAGGTTGTTCTCCATCCTGTGGATGAGATTAGCTGGGAACCAAATGGTTTGTTCTGATCTCCCTACCCCACCTCCACAATAAAGATGTAGCGATCCAGCTTGATTTGCAGGAGTTTGGCCAGTTCGTTTTATGAACTTTGTGCACCTTATGTGTCTCAGCACTCTTGAGGCCAAAGGCAGGAGACGGATCCAAGCAGTTAGAACTTTTTCTGTCTAGCGCTGGATTGTCTCTATAGGATAATAGGAGGACACTCAGCACATCTCTCATCAGGTTTCATTCGTAGCCTTTGGCAAGGGAATTGTCAAAATATTTTGAGAATTCAGATGTATAATGCTTTCTCTGTAAAGGTAAAGGAACCCCTGACCATTAGGTCCAGTCGTGACCGACTCTGGGGTTGCGGCGCTCACCTCGCTTTATTGGCTGAGGGAGCCGGCGTACAGCTTCCGGGTCATGTGGCCAGCATGACTAAGCCACTTCTGGTGAACCAGAGCAGTGCACAGAAACGCCGTTTATCTTCCTGCTGGAGCGGTACCTATTTATCTACTTTCACTTTGATGTGCTTTCGAACTGCTGCGGGGATTCGAACCGCCGACCTTCTGATCGGCAAGTCCTAGGCTCTGTGGTTTAACCCACAGCGTCACCCGTATCCCTTCCACTGAGAGAACACAATGCTGGACTAGGTGCCCGATCCTGTACACTCGTCTTACGTTCTTTTCACATGTGCAATTACACTTTCCAGATAAAACAACTTCATGCCGCTTTGATCTCCAAAAAGTTGCTGTTCCACCCTTGTAATCCCCAGGGGGGGGGCTTTTAATTCTTATCTTTCCTTTTTTTGTTAGTTTCTTTAGACAGAGGACGGCAAGAGCTGGAATCCAGAGAGCAGGAGTTGCTGGTGGAAGTAAGACAGCTCAGGCGAAAGGTCATGTCGCAGGCGCGTGGAAAGCAAGCCCCACCAACAGATGCGCAGTGGAGCAGCTGAAGGGACAACATCTGCCTGCAGATGGACTTTTTCCACTTAGGAGCTGCATTTAAGAGATCAAAGGGACTGATTTTTTAAGACCATTTTTATTCTCAATGCCTTTAGAAATATTTTTGTACATAAAAATAAAATACCAAACGAAAGGTGTAGCTGTTTTTTAAAGCAAATCTTTAAAGTAAAAGACACAAGTATTTTCAAATAAAACACCAGCTGTTAAGTTGTGGGTGAACATATCAGACGACATAGCGATTCTTCAAACAGCTCTTCTTTATTCAGAGGCCAGAACAGAACTGAACTGAAGGGCTCTGTCAGCCTGCTTATATAGAGCTCCAGTACCTTGTTACTGTAACAACTTTCTAAAACTATCCAATCACTGAATGTCACTTTTGATCCTTCATTTGCATAACTATCTACAGTATCCCCCTGCTGGCCCAGGGTGAGAACTTCAGTACATAACACCAGCAATACATGGTGCATAAAAGCATGCAGCTCAGTGTCCCTATCAGAAATAGGTCTGGTGACATATTTTGACCAATTCTACCAAATCAATACTGTAGTGCTTGGATTCAAGCTTATTTGGCCCCACTGATTGTATAAAGAGGACTAAATCTGCACAAATTCCAGTAACCCAACTTAATGGAGTCTATGTGCAATCTCTTAAATTACTGACAAAAATGATGTTCACTGATGCCAAACAGAAGCATGTCACATAAAGAGAAAACACATTGTTTCAGCCCCATAACATGTTGGGTGGGTGTGGTTTCAATGTTTTCAAGTTCTCTCTTCCTCTAGAAACTTGCATGCCATGGAAGATAAAACCAGATCGGAAAATACAATACTCACTGTTTAAAAACAAGAAATATAAACTGCACCGCCCCCAAACAAAGCCATTTATAAATTTATTTGTTCACCAGCTTTTAAGGCACAGCCTACCTAAGAGGGGCAGATTTAGGGCTGCCATATTTCAAACAGTGAAAATCCAGACAGAAAAGTTGTTGAGCTGCTTTTTTAAAAACGACACTGCCAACATGGGCTGCAGTTTTCCGAATCTATGGCAACACATCGCAGCTTGCATCTCATAAAAGCAAACTGATTTTGAAAACTAACCATTTAAAACCCAGCAATGCCACAGGTGTATTAAAAGAGAAAGGCCAGCTTAAAAATGACTAGGAACTGCAAATAGATGGGTTCAAAGAACAGGTTAACAGAGGTGGCTCAAACTCAAAAAGTTTTCTGGGGTTTTTTTTTAACCTCACTTAAAAATTTGAAGAGTTTAGGCCACCCACACCTCCATAGGGAGGGGATTCCTTAATCTTGAAGGAGGGAGGGGACACAGCAGAAAAGGCCCCGTTTCTCCTGCCCATCAACATGCAGGGGAGGGGGAATTCCTAAATGTATGACTTGGTTTTGTGTTTTGAGAGTGTAGGTGCAAGGGTGTGTGGAAGGTGAATGAGAAAAGTTTAGGAGCTGCTTGTCTGAAGGACTGATGAGCACTGGGTGCTTAAACCGTGGGCAGTGTGGCATTTTAAATTATGCTGAATTCTCTCCAAAGCAAAAGAAGGCGGTATCCAATTCACCTAGGAAGCAGCAGGGTTCTTACTCATCAGATGCATGGGGCTTACTTTTGAGCAGGGTGGATAAAAATAAATTTACGAAAGCAAATAAATTTATATATATATATATTTGGATTTTTAAAATAAAATGTTTTTGGAGGGGAAATCTTCCTAAAGATCATTTTCTATTTAAGTTACATTATAGTCCAAAGGCTATTCGTCAGTAAATAAGGATTTGTTTTAAGTTTTTCGTGTGTGCCAATTCAGTCTAAGGTTTTTTTAAAAAAAACCTTTTAAAAAATTGTTTCACCACATCAGTTAACAAACATGGATACATATGCTATAATGTTACTGTTTTAGTTAAATAAATTGTTCTAACTGTTATTAGTGAAATGATTATCTTTCTCCTTCCAATACAGCAGAAAAGTTGTCCAAATATAAACAGTTAACTTATTAAACCTCACCATAATTTCATAATTATCTGTATGTATTTCTAATAGCATAACCAAATCAATAATTTTTGATATAACTGTAAAAACGACTCTGAAAATTTATTATTCCAAAAATGAAACCTTCATCTGGTTGTAAAAATTAAGATTATAAGGAGTCTTTCTGTAAAAAATAATAATGATTTAAATCAAGTCTTACTGACTAGTGATTTAAATCGATTTGATTTAAATCAAATCCACCCTGCTTTTGAGTGAGCATGCATAAAGCGGCTGACATATTGCAAGAGGATCCTGCACATGTCTACTCGGAAGTAAGCAGAGGTGCTGCAAACTTCAATTTTAAATGCATCCTCCATAATGAATAACTTTCTGGGGAGTCCCGTTGAACTCAGTGGGATTTACTTCTTCCTTGCACGTGCCCAGGATCCGGCCCGCAGGGATCCAACCCAATGCAAGCTGATTAAATAAACGATTGAAAAAAAGACATGCTCTCGCAAAACCGTCCAAGCAGTTTGCTTGGATTTCCGCCCCTGTAGTTTGGATACCGTGCAATCTAGGTCAGTTTTGATGCAGGCGAGGAGCTTCACGGGCAACCCTAGAAAAGGAAATTCGGGGGGCAAAGTGCTGCAACGAAAGCGTTGCAAGGGTTGGGGTTTTGTGTTTTTTTTAAGGGTTCAGAAAAAAGTGCCGCCTTTGCCCCGTGTGAGGCTCGAACTCACGACCTTCAGATTATGAGACTGACGCGCTGCCTACTGCGCTAACGAGGCGCTCGGAGCGGTGTTTAGGCAAAGCTCCATGTGAAACGGGGAAACACCCTCGACGTCAGCTGATCCTTCCTGCCCTGTAAGGTGGGGAGGGGGCGGAGACAATGAGGTTTGCAGCTACAGTACTGATCTTTGCAAGCTACAAAGAGTAGGGCTCTCTCCCTTCCCAGCCCAATACCCTCTCTCTCTCCCCCACTGGTTTCAGATAAAATAAAATGCAAAACTAAAAGGATGGCCCTGAAATAAACAAATGTATTATGTTGCAAAAGAGCTGCCAATTCCTTGCTGCTCCAAATCGTTGCTTAGCAAAAATAGTTCCAGATCAGGCAGATCTGCAAAGGAGCATGCTGTTGTTGTTGTTTAGTTGTGTCCCACTCTTTGTGACCCCAGGCACCCCTGTCTTCCACTGCCTCCCGCAGTTTGGTCAAACTCATGCTGGTAGCTTCGAGAACACTGTCCAACCATCTCGTCCTCTGTCGTCCCCTTCTCCTTGTGCCCTCCATCTTTCCCAACATCAGGGTCTTTCCCAGGGAGTCTTCTCTTCTCATGTGGTGGCCAAAGTATTGGAGCCTCAGCTTCAGGATCTGTCCTTCCAGTGAGCAGTCAGGGCTGATTTCCTTCAGAATGGATAGGTTTGATCTTCTTGCAATCCATGGGACTCTCAAGAGTCTCCTCCAGCACCATAACTCAAAAGCATCAATTCTTCGGCGATCAGCCTTCTTTATGGTCCAGCTCTCACTTCCATACATCACTACTGGGAAAACCATAGCTTTAACTATAGAGACCTTTTTTGGCAAGGTGATGTCTCTGATTTATTAATTATTCTGTATTATTTATGCTGTATTGATGTTGTACTGAAACTAAGGTAGCATTGTACTATTGCTGACCATTTCCACACACCCAACTTTTCGTTCTTCTTCAGTACAAAATTCCCTTTTCTATGCAGCTGGGTGGGGGGAAGCATTTGCTAACAAAGCAGCTTTCTAGTCTCATGTCTTTTTTCCAATAGGTGTGCAACCTTCGAAGCATTTTTATGTATTTATCACAGACAGAGCCTCTAGGCTTTCCTTCAACAGCTGCATTACAGACAGCAGTTGAACAGGCAAAACATTTCCACCCCTGCCTTTCCATGCTGGGAAAATATTTAGCATTTGAATATTTGCCTTCCAGGCTCCTCTTAGGTGTAGGAAATGGGGGGGGAGCACACCTAGAAATTCAAATCTACTTACGGCTTTTCATTGCTGAGCAATGCATGATAATACAGCCTGCATAATACAAAAGCATTTTAAAAGACCGAACAAGAAAAGGCCCCAGTAATTTAGGCATATGTCATACATTTTCACATTTCAGCTGGTCTGATACGAGCCGACAGGCCGCTATTTACCCGTCCAGTTAATGATGCCAAATGACTCTCTCCCATGTAATTGCCCTTAGCAGGTTGCTGGCTAATTGCTTTTTGTTGTTGTTCCTGGTGCAGCTGCAAGCAGATGTTGAGGGCAAAACTGTGGTTCGTTAATGTCAAGTTAACGAACTGGACCTTAAAGGCTGGTGCATGATTGAAAATGGCAGGGAAAGGATCTTTGTATATTGCTCCTCACATACACTTCTGCACTGGGACTTTATGCTCAACGGTTTACAGCAGGCTGTGATAATTAGAATTGCTAAATGCCTTTCCTGTTTAAAACTGGCCTGCTCAAGTTGTGACCCAGCAAGCCCAACCCAGCCCAGCGTTGCTATTAATTACAATAACAATAAACTACTGACATATGTCAAACATAAATGCTCTTCATTAGAGAATAGACACATTTTCCTATAGTTTTATCCCTCCATATGGTATAAAAATAAAGGTAAAGGGACCCCTGACCATTAGGTCCAGTCGTAGACGACTCTGGGGTTGTGGCGCTCATCTCGCTTTATTGGCTGAGGGAGGCGGCGTACAGCTTCCGGGTCATGTGGCCAGCATGACTAAGCTGCTTCTGGTGAACCAGAGCAGTGCACGGAAACGCCGTTTACCTTCCCACCAGAGCGGTACCTGTTTATCTACTTGCACTTTGACGTGCTTTCAAACTGCTAGGTTGGCAGGAGCGGGGACCGAGCAACGGGAGCTCACCCTGTTGCGGGGATTCGAACCGCCGACCTTCTGATCGGCAAGTCCTAGGCTCTGTGGTTTAACCCACAGCGCCACCCGCGTCCCTTCCATGTGGTATAACCTTGTTTAAAAAATCAAATCAAACCAGATCCCCTGTAACCTTAATACCAAGCTTTTATGCAGACATGGGTATGTGTGGAATAAACTTGCAACCTTCGGTGATTTAGTCTGGCCGTCCCCAAACTGTTGCCCTCCAGATATTTTGGATGATGTTGCTGTTGGATCCCTGGCAATTGGTTATGCAGACTAAACGAGCTGTTATGGTCCAACACATCTGAGGAGCACCTGTTTGGCAAGCACTGGATGAATCAAGAAGGCAGTGAGTGGTCTTTTCAGGAAACAAGTTTCCACATCTCTTGGTGATTCTCTAGCTGTGGACATCTTGCAAGGGAGCTGGACTAAACATGACCTGCACCGCACCTCTTTAAATCTGTAGGTGTCTGTCAAGACTGAGCTATTCCAATGTTATTCAGAAATGCTGCTTCTGCTTCCGCCTGAGCTCTGCCTTGCCTTGCCTGACTGAATGACAGGAGAAAAGGAAATCAGTTGATGAAATCATAATTGGATAATGAGCATCTGGTGGGTTGTGGTTTTCCCCCCTCCTTTCTTTCTTGGTCCACCCACCACCCACTTTCTTTGGCCCTGAGGAGAAGGTGTAGCTTTCTTAGATGAGCAAACTCATCAGCTTGGGACACCTGGAGCATAATTGTTACCGAAGTGCATCTGCTAAGCTTGCTCGACTCCTTCTCTTTAGAGAAACACCCGCACTGTGGAATCGAGAAGAGAGGTGGTTAGGACAATTCGCCTTAGGCGCTGAGGGTTTGTGGGTTTCTTCGCTAACAAATTATGCTCTTGACAAAAGAGAGTTTGCAATCCGGCACCTCCAGGTGTTGGATGTGGGACCCTACGCAGCGTGCAAGTGGTGTGTTGTTGTTGTTGTTTGCCTAAGTCAGTACCACGCCAGGCCAGACCGGATCCAGCCCTCTGTTCGAGCGCATGGGCCTAGTGAAGAACCATGAATCGATCAAGACACATGGGCAAGATCCGGAGGCGGCTGGAGGACGTCAAAAACTGGTCCTTCCGGTTGGCAAAACTGGATTTCAGTCACAACGAAAGTGTCCGGCTGGCCACGGACGCCCTCTTAGATGGTGGGCTCCAGTCTTATCTCAAGGCCTTGGACGAAGAAGGAGAAGTGGACTTCTTGTCCACAGTGGAAGCTCAGTACATCAAGAGGAACGCGAGGGAGCCTTACTACGCCAGCGACACGCACCCCGATGGCGAAGCCGGGCCGAGGCAGAATAATGACACCAGGTCCCTCCAGTCAGGGACGTACTTCCCTCTCGTCTCAGAGAGCAGCGAACCAGCTCTTCTCCACACATGGAGTGCGTCCGAGAAGCCCTACCTGAAGGAGAAGTCCAGCGCCACAGTGTATTTCCAGACGGATAAGAACAGCAATATCCGGGACCTCATACGCCGCTGTATCAACAAGACCAGTCAGGTATGGCAGATGGGATTTGGGTGGGCAAATGGGCGAGCTTCAATATGCAGGCAGGCTAGGCCCGGAGAGGCAAGGCTCAAGGGCTGTGGTGGGTCAGGCAAGGAGACCCGGGTTCAAAGGTGCACTCAAGCTGTGAAGCTCACTGGGTGACCTTGGGCTAGCCACCAACTCTAAGCCCAAGCTGTCTGGTAGGGTTGTTGGGAAGATGATATGGAGAAAGGGAGAGCCATGTACGCCATCTTGGAGGAAAGGTGGGATAGGAATGGAATAATAAAACATTAAATGAGCCAAACGAAATAATAATAAATAAGCCAGAAGCTGTGCCAGAGTCCAGAGCTATTGTATGGTTTCTGATGTGGTGAAAAGGATGGCAGATAGCTCAGTCGGTAGAGCACGAGACTCTTAATATCAGAGCTGTGGGTTTGAGCCCCAGGTTGGGTGAAAGATTCCTGTATTGCAGGGGGTTGGACTAGATGACCCTTGGGGTCCCTTCCAACTCTGCAATTCAATGATTTTTATGAGCGCAACATGTCAGCAGCACAGTGGGCATTGTACCTCTGCAATGCTGCAGGTCATTTGGGATATTAACTTATGTTCTGTGTGTGTGGTTTGGGAGCTGCATGGTCAGGGGAAAAACAATGCTGTCCAAGGTTGTAAAGACTGCGGAGAGAATAATTGGGTGCACTCTTCCCACCTATGCTTCCAGGTGTCATAAGAAAGCTGCAGAGATAGTGCGCACGCTGGAAATGATCTCTTTCAGCTTCTGCCTTTTGGAAGAAGGTACTGGGTTATAAAGACTAGGACTAGCCACCTGAGAAACAGTTTCTATCCAAATGCGATTTTGGTTTTAAACGCAGTGTAAGGTAGTCTCTATGGCATAGCTGTCAACTTTTCCCTTTTCTTGCGATGAATCGTATTTGGAATAAGGGAATTTCCCTTTTAAAAAGGGAAACGTTGACAGCTATGCTCTATGGGAGTACAGTGGTACCTCGGGTTAAGTACTTAATTCGTTCCGGAGGTCCATTCTTAACCTGAAACTGTTCTTAACCTGAAGCACCACTTTAGCTAATGGGGCCTCCTGCTGCTGCGCCGCCGCCGGAGCACGATTTCTGTTCTCATCCTGAAGCAAAGTGCTTAACCTGAAGCACTATTTCTGGGTTAACAGAGTTTGTAACCTGAAGCATATGTAACCCGAGGTACCACTGTATATTGTACTTAATTATGGGGTATCAGAATTTTTAGGGGGTTAACCAGGCTAGGATAGCTGGAATAGCAGGCCTGTTGGTTTTTGAATGTCTGATGTAGATTTTTCAATTTCGTTGTTCTGTATGGGACAATGACAATAAAGATTATTGTATTGTATATAGGAAGAACCTTAAACTGAATCATTGTCTACATTGACGGACAGCAGCTATGCAGGGTTTAAGGGATGGGATGGTCCCAGCTGTACCTAGAGATGTTGGGGGTTGAATCTGGGACCTTCAGCTGCAAAGCATATGCTCTACCTCTGAACTCCGGTGTGCTCCGTTTGCATGGAAGCAGCAAAGTCCCTAGCCTTCCTTGCTTAATATGTGGCAGGAGGGGACAGATGACAATAATATTTGGGGAAATCTTGCTTTCAGATTTATGGTTATCTCCTCTTACATTTTAACCTGAATGAATACAGAGCTTCCTTTTGGCAGGGAAGGACCTGGTATTTGCCTTTTCAGGAGCTAGCTAGAAAGGCGGTGGGGAGAGCATTCTCTACTCCAGCATTTTGCAAGGATTCCCAGGAGACGGTCGTTTTGCAGAGAATACACATGATACCTTTGAAGTACATTATTTGGAGCCCATTATTTCTGTCCAATAATTATGGGAGCTGTAGATCACATCACAGAGTTACAGCTCCCAGAAGACCCTACAGTGCCTAGAATGTGCTTTATGATACCCATTCAAGCCATGGGTCTTGGTTTCGTGTGCTTCTTTGAGTTTACTGAGGCACCCATACGGATGGAAAAAGAGAGGGACGATCCTTTGCCATCTCTGGCCTCTGCGATTTAAGCAGAACGCAATCCGCAGGGACTTGGACTTACAATATTGACCTACTTTGCAGGGCTGCTGGGAGGATGGCTGAGTTAAAGCTTGCTTTGAATGCTCAGCAAGTTCTGAATAAATACAGTGGTACCTTGGTTCTCAAATGCCTTGGTTCTCAAACAACTTGGAATCCAAACATTGCAAACCCAGAAATAAGTGTTCCGGTTTGCAAACTTTTTCTGAAAGCCGAGTGTGCTCTTGTTTTGAGTGTTATGCTTCCGATCTCAGTGTCACACTTCCATTTTGAGTGTTACCCTGAGATCTGTCTGTTTTTTGCTTATTTATTTAATTTACGTTTTTGTTTTTGCGGCTCTTCTCTTGTGTGAATATGCGGAACCCAGTTCAGCTACTGATTGATTGCTTGTGTGACTGCAGTACATTGCTTATTGCTTTCATTTTATGAATGGTCTTGTTAGATAGTAAAATTGATTTTGCATTACTTTCTATGGGAAAGCACGCCTTGGCTTTGGAACGCTTTGGTTTTGGAACGGACTTCCAGAACCAAGGTACCACTGTACTGTCTGCTTGGCAGGTACGATGTTCCCAGGTCCTCAGAGTGTATTTCGGCTTGGCCTTCATCTTCCTCCCTCCCTTCCTCCTTCTGGACCCCATCCCAGGTCCTGGCTATCCTGATGGATGTGTTCACTGACACCGAGATATTCTGCGACGTCTTGGAAGCCGCAAACAAGCGGAGAGTGTTTGTCTACCTGCTGCTCGACCACAGCAACCTAAAGCTCTTCACCGAAATGTGCGACAAGCTCCATGTGGCCGAAGGTCACTTCAAGGTACTATTGCAGTCTCTTGAATCAACCAGCTTGAATCAAAACACAGTGATAGAAAGGTTGTTTTGGTGCATGTGTGTTGTCTTGGCTTAGCTTGTTTTAAGTAAAGGAGTGGGGGGGGGGTAAACCTCGCCCTCATTATTTTCTGACGGCCGCCAGCTTAGATGTCTTTAAAAGAGGACTTATTTTCCTCCAATTCACGGAGAATCAGTGCAGATCCACACCATGCTTTTAAAAACACATGTTTAAAGCCAAATAACCCTGGGAACCACAGTTTCCCCCTCACAGAACTACAATTCCCAGCACCCTTAGCAAACTGCAGTTCCCAGGATTCTCTGGGGGTTGCTATGTGCTGGCAAACATTTCTGACAGTAAGAGTTGTTTGACAGTCGAACGGACTCCCTCAGTAGGTTGTGGACTTCATCGGAGGTTTTTTGACGGAGGTTGGATGTCTACCTGGCGGAGATGCTTTGGTTGAGATTCCTGCATTGCAGGGAGTTGGACTAGATGATCCTTGAGGTTCCTTCCAATTCAACAATTCTATGTGCTTTAAAAGGGACGCGGGTGGCGCTGTGGGTTAAACCACAGAGCCTAGGACTTGCCGATCAGAAGGTTGGCGGTTCGAATCCCTGCGACGGGGTGAGCTCCCGTTGCTCGGTCCCAGCTCCTACCCACCTAGCAGTTCGAAAGCACGTCAAGTGCACGTAGATAAATAGGTACCGTTCCGGCGGGAAGGTAAACGGTGTTTCCGTGCGATGCTCTGGTTCGCCAGAAGCGGCTTAGTCATGCTGGCCACATGACCCGGAAGCTGTACGCCAGCTCCCTCGGCCAATAAAGCGATATGTGCTCCGCAACCCCAGAGTCGGCCAAGACTGGACCTAATGATCAGGGGTCCCTTTACCTTTATGTGCTTTAAAGGTATGGTGCAGATCTGCCCTGAGACTATCGGTGGTTGCCAACTCTGGTGGCTAGATACTGACATGGCTTTGTTCTGCCTCTGCTGTCAGAGACAGTACACTTCTTGAAGGTGTACTCACCAAAACCAAAGTCCTGCCTTATGCTAGTTCTGTTTCCCCCAGAAACTAACTTTAAAACAGAACTATGCTATCCAAGCTAGTGCCCATCAGCCAGTCATGAGACAGTACACTTCTGATCATCAGCTGATGGAAACCACAGGAGGGGAAAACCCTCTTGAGCTCTGGTCCTGCTTATAGTCTTCCTCTGGGTATCTGGTTGTAGTTAGGGCTGGTCCTATATCTGATGACGTGGCCAATTCAAGGTAGCAGATTCTTTTGATGGGATCATCACAATGCTGTCTAATCTTCCTTCGGCTGAAGGGCTGCGGTTCACCCTTGGCCAACCCTCAGAGCTGAAGGAACATACCCACAGTGGGTGTGACCCAAAGCAGGTGTGGACCTTGGCACAAAACATGCCACGCAGAAACAAACAGGACACGAGGCTGCCCAGATCAACTGCTGCTCATCGAGCGACCCATCTGCTGACTAGGAGGGGGCAATAAAGATACATGGCTCCCCCCCTCCAGTTTTTGGATTATTGGCACAATTGCTGGGTTGGGTGGGCCTTGGGAGTAAACCACGCCTGGATTAAAGGATGGCAAACCGTCAGCTCTTGGGTTGTCTGTTTTTGTAGGAGCAAGGAGATAATATGTCAGGGAATTTGGCTAGTGAATAGATCAAGCCCTAAAATCTGCATCAGCAATATTCTGTAAACCTACTTGTGCTTAACATGGGGGAGAAACAAACCCTTGAGGAGGAGCTTGGAAAGCAGATCGATGGGAGAGAGCAATAGATGAGTTCAAGTGCATACTTTATGGCAGAAGTGGGCCATACGGAGAGATTTCCAGCCTGCAACTGTCAAGCTTCATATTAGATGCTTGTACCTTATATTAGGGACACGGGTGGCGCTGTGGGTTAAACCACAGAGCCTAGGACTTGCCGATCAGAAGGTCGGTGGTTCGAATCCCCCGCAATGGGGTGAGCTCTCGTTGCTCAGTCCCTGCTCCTGCCAACCTAGCAGTTTGAAAGCACTCCAGTGCAAGTAGATAAATAGGTACTGCTCCGGCGGGACGGTAAACGGCATTTCCGTGCACTGCTCTGGTTCGCCAGAAGTGGCTTAGTCATGCTGGCCACATGACCCGGAAGCTGCACGCCGGCTCCCTCGGCCAATAAGGCGAGATGAGCGCCACAACCCCAGTCGGCCATGACTGGACCTAATGGTCAGGGGTCCCTTTACCTTTACCTTATATTACAAACCCATCATATATGTGCCGAAACCTGGGATGACCCGACGTTTTGCTGCATATCCCACTTGAAGGATAAAGCGTCGGGAGCTGGAATTTCACCTTCGTACACCTGAAGGAATGTCAGATTTGTTGGGGAGATGGACGGTAGTGAGGTAGCAGAGGCAACTGGGAAAGCAATTTGGAAAATATCTGAGGGCTCCACATACTTTCGTAATTCTCTGGCCGGAATGGGGCAGGTTTCTAGTGGAACTCAGAAGTGCATCAGAATGCAACTGGTATTATTTACAAGTAACTATAGAAGAGCACAAATAATTAATGAAAAACAATTAATAACAGCTTCCAGAGAAACAGACACTCTAGTCCTTTTGCAGCAAAACCAACCAAGAATCTTGTGGCACCTTAACAATCTTTTTAAAAAAATGCATAAGTTTTTGTGGACTTTAGTCTGATTCGTGAGATGCACAATAACCATTAATATTTTATATGTCAATATTTTCCTCCAAGGAGTTGATGGCTTTGCATCATTTTAACCACACAACAACCCTGTGTGGTAGGCCAGGCCAAGAGATTGTGATTAACTTGTAGCATTCTTTGATAACTTCCCAGAATATTTCCGTGCGGAGCGTCACAGGGGAGGTTTACTGTGCCAAATCGGGTCGAAAATTCTCCGGGCAAATCCAAGAAAAATTCATCATCTCTGACTGGAGATACGTTCTGTCTGGATCGTACAGGTAAGCTCACCTGCTACATCCATTCACCCCATTGCAATAGGGTTGTGCTCACAGCTGTCGTCTGCGCTGAAGCTTGTAGGAAAAATAACTTGACAGTTCATTTGCGCCGCTTGGCTGGTGAGAGGAACAATTTAAGCAGATGAGCAGCAGCAACTGCTGCCAGGCTACTACGCCTCCCTTGCTGCTATATACATTTTTTTAAAAAAAGGATCTTCTATGTGACTATATCACAGGCATAAATATCTCTAATAAACATTAACTTACTAGGCTGCCAAATGCACAAGTTGGCCCGAGTGCTTCTGCGTATTTGGGTTGCCAACTTACTAAAATAATGTTTGAAGTTACAAGATGCATTTTAATCATGACAACAGTTTTCAGTCCACTTCATGGGCAACCTTTCAGGAGAGCCCCCACCAAAAAGCATATGCTATATCAAACAAGTAGCCCCATCATATTCCTAAATGCAACAGCACAAAGACAAGTTTAACACGTTGTTTAGTCGTTTAGTCGTGTCCAACTCTTTGTGACCCCATGGACCAGAGCACGCCAGGCACTTCTGTCTTCCACTGCCTCCCGCAGTTTGGTCAAACTCATGCTGGTAGCTTTGAGAACACTATCCAACCATCTTGTCCTCTGCCATCCCCTTCTCCTTGTGCCCTCCATCTTTCCCAACATCAGGGTCTTTTCCAGGGAGTCTTCTCTTCTCATGAGGTGGCCAAAGTATTGGAGTCTCAGCTTCAGGATCTGTCCTTCCAGTGAGCACTCAGGGTTGATTTCCTTCAGTATGGAGAGGTTTGATCTTCTTGCAGTCCATGGGACTCTCCAGAGTCTCCTCCAGCACCATAATTCAAAAGCATCAATTCTTCGGTGATCAGCCTTCTTTATGGTCCAGCTTTCACTTTCATACATCACTACTGGGAAAACCATAGCTTTAACTATACGGACTTTTGTCGGCAAGGTGATGCCTCTGCTTTTTAAGATGCTGTTTAACATCATACAGTATTAAATTTGAACAGTTAACCCAGTGTTCCGACAGCCTTCATACAGGTGTCATTGTTTGTGCCTGAACTTTTGCAATCACTGCTTTTTGGGGGTAAAATAATAATGCAGTGCCAGTACTCATATATTGATAAAAATGAGAGAGGTACTGGTACCCTGTACCAGTGAGCACCAATAATAATAATAATAATAATAGTCACTGCTTGCAACCATAGGGGATTGAGGAGCGTGATTTAGAGGTGTACTCTCCAAAACCAAGTCCCGCCTTATGCTGGTTCTTCTTTTCCCCAGAAACCAACTTTAAACAGAACTATGCTAGCTTTGGGCTAGAAGAGATCTTCACACCCAATTAATTTTCTTACAAACACACACAAATGCACCTGCCTCGTCATGACATTGATATGCGGCATTAGGCAATATCTGGCACACCTGCCTGTGTTTTAGCTATGCAAAGCTAAATTATGCAGAAACCTAAAATCTCCCCTCAAGCCCCCAAACGGTGCATGTTGAAAAACAGCTGGTGACAGTAAGAAAACAAGCTGAAATCGGGATTTTCCTCCTTTGGTTAAGAATGGGCAGAGCCAGTTAGGGGATGGGAAGCAGGCGGGATAAAACCCCTCAAGCACTTGGGGATATTCCAGATCCCTTGCAATTCTAGCCAGTTTTACTTGCAGAGGGGGTAAAGAAAGCAACTTTTATAAACCCATGCAAGCCATTTTCCACCCAGTTGCTCAACAAGAAGAAAACCTGGACACATGGAACTTCTTTAGTAAAATTGCAAGTCAAAACACTTTTTCTTATATAGCCTGGGCTAGCTCAACCAGTAGAGCACGAGACTCTTGATCTCAGGGACGTGGGTTCAAGCCTCGCCTTGGGCAAAAAATTCCTGCATTTCAGTGGGTTGGACAAGATGAACCTCGTGGTCCCTCCCAAATCTATGAGTCTATGACTTGACTGCTTTCCTACAGGCATCTGGTTGGCCACGGTGAGGGTAGAATGCTGAACTAGATGGGCTTACGTTCTTAAGTCCACATCAGTCCCTTGAGTTATGTGTAGAAGTGGCTATGTGTTGGTGCTGACCATTAAAGTGTTGGTAAGGTAAAGGGACCCCTGACCATTAGGTCCAGTCGTGGCCGACTCTGGGGTTGTGGCGCTCATCTTGCTCTATTGGCCGAGGGAGCTGGCGTACAGGTTCCGGGTCATGTGGCCAGCATGACTAAGTCGCTTCTGGCGAACCAGAGCAGTCCACGGAAATGCCATTTACCTTCCCACCAGAGCGGTACCTGTTTATCTACTTGCACTGATGTGCTTTTGAACTGCTAGGTTGGCAGGAGCAGGGACTGAGCAACAGGAGCAACAGGAGCTCACCCCGTCGTGGGGATTCGAACCGCCAACCTTCAGATCGGCAAGCCCTAGGCTCTGTGGTTTAACCCACAGCGCCACCCTAAAGTGTTGGTATTGACCTGTAGAACCCTAAATGACCTCGGCCCAGTATACCTGAAGGAGCTTCTCCACCCCCACCATTCAGCCCAGACACTGAGGTCCAGCTCTGAGGGCCTTCTGGCTGTTCCCTCACTGCGAGAAGTGAGGTTACAGGGAGCCAAGCGGAGGTCCTTCTTGGTAGTGGTGCCCGCCCTGTGGAACGCCCTCCCATCAAATCTCAAGGAATAAACAACTACAGTGGTACCTCTGGTTGAGAACAGGATCCGTTCCAGAGGCCCGTTGACAACATGAAAAGAATGCAACCCGCAGCGGCGCATCTGCACATGTGCGGGTTGCCATTCGCCACTTCTGTGCATGTGCATTATGTCATTTTGTGCTCTGCGCATGTACGAGCGGTGAAACCTGGAAGTAACCCTTTCCAGTACTTCCGGGTCGCTGTGGGACGTAACCTGAAAGAACGTAACATGAAACGGACGCAACAAGAGGTATGACTGTATCTGACTTTTAGAAGACATCTGAAGGCAGCCCTGTTTAGGGAATTTTTAATGTTTGATGTTTTATCATGTTTTTAATATTCTGTTGGGAGCTGCCCAGAGTGGCTGGGGAAACCCAGCCAGATGAGCGGGGTATAAATAATAATAATTATTATGCCTTTCCAAGTTGTTAACCTGGATATTTTCCCCATCTTTCCCCCGCTTTGCACCCAACCACCCACCTCCTCTTGCCTCCCAGCTTCACGTGGTTGTGCGGCCAAGTTCACCGCAACTTCCTCTCCAAGTTCACGGGCCAAGTGGTGGAGCTGTTCGACGAGGAGTTCCGGCACCTCTACGCCCTATCCAAGCCTGTGGCCGGGTTGAGACCTCCGTCGCACACGTCCCTCTTCCTTCTCAACAAGAGCACGGCGGCCACCCAAGGCAGCCTCACCAACAGCAGCAACCAGGGCAGCCTCCGCACCCCGTCTGACCCCTTCAGCTGCCCGTCGAACCACAGCGGCTCGCGAAGCAGGCAGCCTCCCAAGGCTCCTGTCCGCAGCAACCACCCGGCGTCTCCGTCGCCTCTCAGCAGGGTCCATTCTTTCCACGGTTACACCACCTACATGAACCCACAGCCAAACGGTATCCAGGTCAACTACTACCACCGGCAATACATCAGCGACTCGCCGGCGGTCCTTTACAACAAAGTCAACATCTACAGGCCTATGAGGATGAGGCAAGAGGATGTCAAAAGGGCACAGATGAACCCAGTCTGGAGGTGCCTTCACAATGCCAAGCTGATTGGATGACTTGACTGGGGCCAGGGGTTTGCCATCTTTGTGGGAATGTTTAGGAATGCAGGGGAGGATATATTGTCTAAGGTATCCTATCCCAATTTGTCTTTACAAGTTCAACAAAATCAGCAGAGTTAACATTCCCCCTTTTTTTTAAACACACGCACAGCAGATAGCTTGCTCAGACTCGCTAGAGTCTCTGTAAATATTTCCTGGTATTTTCCCTGTTTAATCCCTCCTAAAATAAGACGCTACAGAGTCTTTGGTAAAGTATAAAATGTTTACTCAGAAGTAATCATCTGTTCACACAAAGGTTCCCAGAAGGCAGACTTAAAAGGTTAGAACATAGTTTAAATGTGGTGACTATCTCCTTATGGGAGAAAGCTCCCCTTTTCATCTCTTGGACTGGAGCTAAGGGTGCATCTTAGCTGTTGTTAAGATGGCATTGATGGAGACAAGATGGTCGCCAGCCTGTGGTTCTGGTTCTTTCTACTTCAGGAGAGGCCACGCCCAACTCAAATTACACATAGGAAGTTTCGTCTCAGTCCTGGAGAGCAGGAAGATCCATCTGGAGGACTGAGACAACCTTCATGTCTACTCTAGCAATGTTGTGTTTGACTGCACCTGATGTTTACATCCCACAGTCTTTTCATCGCGATGAGCGTGAATGGTTTGAGTACGGCGAGACAGTAGCCCGAAAGTGTGACCTGGTTGCTCTTTCCACAGGCTGAGAATCTCAGTTGTCTTTTTTTTCTTTAAGGTGAAAAGTGACAATCTCTAGGGTGGCTAAACACCAGGAGAAAACATCACAGCATTGCATTAGATGCCTTAGAAATGGAAATCCGGGGGAGGGGGGTTGATAATGTTTCGGAACCCGAATGCTGAAGACCCGGAAGTAAATGCTTCTGTTTTTGAACGCGCCTCAGAAGTCGAACGGCTTCCGCTGTGTGTTTTTCAATTGAATTTGTAGACAGCCCTTTGCGCCTCAATTTCCGAACTCAAATGGTCTTCCAGAATGGATTATGTTTGAGAACCGAGGTACCACTTTAGTAGAAAGCTGATCAGGAAGAGTATGCAGTTCATGATTTTGAGGAGTTTGTGAAACCAAACGCTGAATTCAGTTAGATGTAAACAGACTCCATATTCATTAGTGGAGAAAGAAATGCACCCTAAGAAAAAACTCTGAGTAGACCTCGTTCTTGCCAAACCCTGAAGATCAGCGTACAGGTCAAATTCGTGCGCACACAAATAACTCCGTGCATGTGTGTGTGAGAAAGAATACAAGACCTTAAGATTGCATTTGAAAATAATCTTGAAGTCTAAAGTTTGTATCCAACTAAGTTATACTCAGAGCGGAGCTATTTAAAATTAACGGATCCAAGTTTGTTGTGCCCACCACTTTCTATGGGTCTACTCTGAGTAGGATGCAAATCACAGAGAACACATGAAATCTTAGAACTGCTCATGGACTGCACCACTTCAGATCAATGATGAAAGAATCAAATGAACGAATGCTCCTCAGTTTAATTTAAAAAATAATAATAATCCGCCTTTTTAAACCAGTTGTCAGGGACTTCTAAACCTAGTCCTCTCCTGAATATGTTAGCTTTGTAAAGGCCCCAGCCACCCCCAGCTCTGGTAACCCAGAGAAACGTTTCAGCACCTCTTTAGACATCTGTGTGAACTAGGCCAGATCACTGTAAATACAATCAGATGCCTTTTTATTCAGAAGTCCTACTCCTGGTGAATACACTTAGGGCTGCAGGATTAAGACTTGTTTACGCAAAACCTAGGCTGAAGACGGTGCATTTTCTGCCCCTACGTATTCATCTATTCTGTGGGCTAGAGAGGGGGGAAAAACATTGGGGAGGGGAAGGAGAGAGAACCTTGTTGTATGAGTGATGCTAATTTAGGCAAAACACCCACTCGCAGGATCTGTTTTACCCACTCTCAAACCTGCAATCCCTGGTGCCATATCCTTTTAGGTCGCTGGGGCTACGTATGCACGGCATCTTCCTCATGTATATTGCTTTCATGTATATCTGCTCTTCATTTGTACTTCATGTTTCAACATATGCAAAATTAAAAAACCTTGCAGGAAACATTTCCGCCCAGCAAGCTGGAAATTTTTGCTCAGATGGAACATTCGGCATAGCGGTGCATTGAATTCCACCCTATATATGTTGTCGGCACCTGCCTGTCTTGAGAGACAATGGAGTGCACCTCCGGGGGTGAAGTCAAACCGCTGCATTAGCAGCCCTGAAGTGACCTCCTATGGCGCAAGCCTGGGCATGTATGTGTATGGAGGTCCTGGGCTGCCCAAACGACAAGACCCCCCTCTCCTTCTTGCTGATGTGGTCCAAAGATGTCTGGCACCAGCTTGGCTGCAGGAGTTGGATGGCATACACGGTGCCATCCAACCATCTTAAGCAGGGGTCAGCAACTTAAGGCCCATGGGAGGTTGTTTGACTGGTCCACGAGCCGCCCCCAAACTGAGCCACCCGCTCGCACGCTGTGCTAAACCGGCGCAGTGCCGGGACTTGCTTCCGTGGCACCGGAAATCACGTCTCCGTAGACGCAGATGCCAGAAATCACGTCTGCGCATGCACAGACGCCAGAAACCGTGGGAGCACACACAATCCGGCCCATGGAAGGATCTCTGCAGGACCGATCCGGTCCAGGGAAGATAAACCTTGCTGCCCCCTGGTCTTAAGAGACTCCATTCCGGATTTGTGTAGGGTTTAATCCTTCGCCGTTTCTTCTCCCAAAGATATCCCACAAAGGGAGCAGAGGTTTAGGATCAGAGTTTTCTTTCTCCTAAATGGGCTCCTTTTCCAGGTTGATAAGCCCCAGCTGCTCCACACTTCCCTCTGCCTTTATGTAATAATAATATAAAATCATTAAAAACAGTTTCCACTAGCTGATAGGGAAACATTTTGGACGGCAGCCTTTTGAGCCGCAGACCTCAAGCCTGCCTGTTTTTACACTTCAGCTACACCTACATTGGCAGGTGACCCCACACCTACCCTGAAAAAAAAGTGAGCCGCCCCAATTATTTTATTAGTATTATTTATTAAATTTGTATACCACCCCTTTACCTGTGGATCTCAGTGGGTTACAACATAAAATCACAATATAAAAACACAAAATACATAATAAAAACAAAAACAACCCAATAATCCCCTCTTCCACAACACATTTAAAAGTACATTTGATGTCAATCAGCCAAAGGCCTGGTTAAAGAGGAACGTTTTTGCCTGATGCCTAATATATGAAAAGCTGCTAGGTAGAATGTCAAGGTAACTGGATCTCCCCGTCACCTGTTACCTGACTGTTTAGCTGGAAAATACCAAGGACTGAACTATTAACTACCCGGAATGTGGATTATTCTGAGATGGGAAGCATAATGCCGTATTGGCCCGAATATAAGCTGTACCTGAATATAAGCCGCACCTTTAAAATTGGGGAGAGAAAAATTAACAGAATATAAGCCACTCACTTTTCTCGCTCTCTCCCTTCCCAGCCTTGGGGGAGAGGACAGGGGACCATGCATGAGGAGGGCGCCACTTTGATGCACTCTTGGCTGCTTACCGTAAGGTTGCGAATATAAGCCGCACTTTAATTTTCCATTATTTTTGAGGGGGAAAGTGAGGCTTATATTCAGGCCAATACGGTAAGGTACCCCTGCCCATACGGGCCAGTCGTGTCCGACTCTAGGGTTGTGCGCCCATCTCACTTAAGAGGCCGGGGGCCAGCGCTGTCCGGAGACACTTCCGGGTCACGTGGCCAGCATGACAAAGCTGCTCTGGCGAGCCAGAGCCGCACACGGAAACGCCGTTTACCTTCCCGCTATAAAGCGGTACCTATTTATCTACTTGCACTTAGGGGTGCTGTCAAACTGCTAGGTGGGCAGGAGCTGGGACCGAAGACGGGAGCTCACCCCGCCGCGGGGATTCGAACCGCCGACCATACGATCGGCAAGTCCTAGGCACTGAGGTTTTACCCACAGCGCCACCTGCGTCCCGCCAATACGGTAGATGTTGTCATTAGCCTGCTCTGATCTGGGGAATGACATGAAGCTGCTCACAACAAGTTATACTTACAGAGAACCAAACCTCTAAGAAGAGGACTGTAGCACATGTAACAGACAAATGGGAGACAGGCCCCTGTTCAAGATCCCCCGGGTTACTTTCTCACATGGACATCCCTTTTGCAAATGGGCAGGGAGGTTTGTCAAACCTTCTTTGAGGCCCGTGCTGCTCTGCTATCGTTCCACAGAGCAGATCCATGCACTGGGAGACACAAAAGTGAATGGGTCATGAACCAGGAGCATGGAAAATAGCTTGCTGTTAGAATTCCTGCTCCATGATTGCAGTCATGGGATTGTTGTCTATCACATGACGTTATATGTCTTGACTCCACAGAGTGGGAAGTGACGGAGACCTGATGTTTGTGTTACTGTGTTCCATGAAGTGGGACTATTCTCCTTTGTTCTTTTTCTCTTTGCTGTCTGATGCTAGAGAGAGAGAGGGAGCCATGTTGCAGTGCTCCGTGTGTGTTTATATGTAAATAAAGTAGATTAGCCAAAATGCTGAGTTGCTGAGGTCCGTCGCGCAAAGCTGTGCAAACTCTGCGGATCCCTAAGTGTGCCGTGTCGGTTGGCATTGGTCGCTGTGATGTTCGGGCTGAAGAAAGCTTATGAAGCTCCCGAACGATCGACCAGGAGGGAGAGAACATGCCAGTCGGGAATGTGTTTCTGCCAGAGTCCTACTCGAGTGTAGGCTGAACTCCTGACATGCCATTCATCAATCGCCTTGCCAAAAACAAGTTCATAACCTTCCCCATGCCAGCCAAGCCACTCTCATGTAACATTGAAGAGGGCAACCATCCCAGGCTCAGACAGATGGAATCAGCTTCAGGAGTGGAATTCACAATCCTCTAGGCACTTACATACAAATCATCTTGATAACCAGGGGGGGAAATGAATCCAAGAGTCTCTGTGCAGGCACACTGCGCTATGTGTGACAGTCCAAGTGCGGCAACTGGACTCTGAGCTTCTGAAACCACTTCCTTTCAAATTCCATGGCAGTCACAGTCATCATGGATGCCAAGGTTGAAGCACCTAAGCATTTCACCTCTCCCTGAGCATCCTCCTTCAGCTTTTCTGGGACAAGGTCCTCTCCCATGACCTGCAGGGAAGGGGAAAAAAGGCAGGGTACACTAGCATGTAAGAAGAACCTGCTAGATCAGGCCAATGGTCCATCTAGTCCAGCATCTTGTCCTCACAGTGGACAACTAGGTGTCCGCCGGAAACCTGCAAGCAGGACCTGAACACAAGAGCGCCCTCCCCTCCTGTGGTTTCCAGCAACTGGTATTCAGAAGGACATGTGGTCCTCAGGCTGAATAGGGTTCCCCGGTCTTGAAATATCTTCAGTGGCTCCCAGTACGTTTCCGAGCACATTTCAAAGTTTTGGTGCTGACCTCTAAAGCCCTAAATGGCCTCAGTCCTGTATACCTGAAGGAGCGTCTTTACCTCCATCATCCAGCCCGGACACTGAGGTCCAGCGCCGAAGGCCTTCTGGCAGTTCCCTTGCTTTGAGAAGTGAGGTTACAGGGAACCAGGCAGAGGGCCTTCTCGGTAGTGGCACCTGCCCTGTGGAACGCCCTCCCAGTAGATGTTAAAGAGAACAACAAGTACCAGACTTTTAGAAGACATCTGAAGGCAGCCCTCTTTAAGGAAGTTTTTAATGTCTGATGCTGTATTGTTTTTAATATTCAGTTGGGAGCCGCCCAGAGTGGCTGGGAAAACCCAGCCAGACGGGCATGGTATAAATAATAAATTTATTATTATTATTATTATTATTATTATTATTATTATTATTATTATTATTATTATTCTATATATTCAGCATGGCTTCTGGCATTTTCTGGCAGGGGTGGGGAACCTGTGGCCCTCCAGATCTTGTTAGATCTTGAACTCCTATCCGTTCCAGCTACCATGGCAGGGGTTATAGAAGCTGCCGTCTAGCCATAGCTGGAGGGCCACAAGTTCCCTAACCTGGCAAAGAACTTCCACTCACCTCAGTCATCAAAAACAAGACGTCGCCTTTCACGCCAAAGGATGCGATTTTGTCTTCAATTTCCTGCTGAGCCTTCAAGTTACGCTCTAAGGCAAAGGAAGACTGATTCGATTGCATGAGCTGCAGCAAGAGCCTGGAGGAAAAGGAAAACTAAAGCTGAGTGTACACAGCGGAGTCGTAAGAGTTTTGACAGCCAAAATGAATACATGACAACGTTGTTGAATTTAAAGATTTCACAGGATGAGTTCCCAATATGGGAAGTGTGAGTGTTTTGCAGCTGAGCTATTTCTTTACAAATGTCCAAGTTGAAAAGAGTGTTAAAGAAAAGGTTCAAACCCAAACAAAGTTTAACACAATATCAAAACCGTAAAAGAAACCTTGGTGAAAACAGGTTATTTATTGGGACAGTGTGACTTTTGCAGCTGTTGTTAAAGTTGCAAAACAACGAAGCATGGGACGGAGAGATGGAGAAATTTCTGGAACAACAGTGGGGTCTCAGCTGCGCCCAAGGCATGACGGATAACAGCGACAGCCAGAGGAAAGAAAGACAAAACATCTTTCTAGGACAGGAAGAAACACCACGGACAGAATAATTGCCACACACAGGAAGAACAAGGATATAGTTTGAGTTCCTCACTTGTAGCTTTATAAATCATTTAATGTGTCAGCACAAATAGAAGTTATTAATATTGAAGTTGTTCTTTAAGGGATTATTATTATGACTGGAAAGTAATGGAAATTAATGAGATTTTGGAACACAAAAATAAAATCATCAAACCAGCAAATCTAGCACGCGGGGGGCTAGATTTATCTATATAATTCAGTATTTGAATGATTGGTATTAATAACTGGTATTATAAATTGGTATTGTTACAATGGGGCTATTACTGGATTGTAATTGAAAACTAATAAAATTATCATTATTTTTTAAAAAAGAAACTTTGGTTCAAGAGGACCACCAATCTAGTACAGTTGTACCTTGGGTTAAGAACTTAATTCATTCTGGAGGTCCGTTCTTACCCTGAGGTACCACTTTAGCTAATGGGGCCTCCCGCTGCCGTGCGATTTCTGTTCTCATCCTGAAGCAAAGTTCTTAACCCGGGGTACTATTTCTGGGTTAGCTGACTCTGTAACCTGAAGCGTCTGTAACCCGAGGTACCACTGTATCTGAAACTGTGGTTTGAAGCTGTTTACAAGCTATAAATGAGCACAGATACATGAGAACAGATGGCAGGCTAGCAAAAATTGTTGTGGACCAATAACTTATCTGCAACACTGCTGCAGTGTGAAAACTCCAGGGAAAGCAGTACAACTAACAACATGAGTGGTGCCATTAGCTAGACACGGAACAACCATGACCAGATTCTGACATTTCTTGGGCGACTTTACAACAGACATGGGAGACTCAGGGGAGCGTTGGAGTCTGTTTGTTTTTAAACACTTGCCCTCCATGCCATTCTCCTGGTCTAAATTGCCTCCTGTACAAGTATCTGTATGCTTTTTCCCAGCAAGGAAAATACAGTGGTACCTCAGGTTACATACGCTTCAGGTTACAGACTCTGCTAATCCATAAATAGTGCTTCAGGTTAAGAACTTTGCTTCAGGATGAGAACAGAAATCGTGCTCCGGCGTTGCAGCGGCAGCAAGGAGGCCCCATTAGCTAAAGTAGTGCTTCAGGTTAAGAACAGTTTCAGGTTAAGTATGGACCTCCGGAACGAATTAAGTACTTAACCTGAGATACCACTGTACTAACTTCAGAGCAAGGAGCTATTTCCCAACACTTCACCAACCAAAACAGAGCAGTTTTAATTGGGAAAAGGGGGGGGGAGGTCTAATCATAGATTTCCCGGGTCATGTCTCTTTCACCCCTAAGATAGCAATACGGATTATTTTTCCTGTGAACAATGTAGAAACCTGGACCAAAATTTATCAGCCAGGGTCATAAGTATCCCAGTACCATAAGGTGCTCTTGCTAATACTACATGATTTTGAGCCAGGTGAGGCTTTGCTTTCCCCCCCACTAATCACGTAAACCTTGTGTCTGTCGCAGAAGAAGTCAAGAGATGGCTTCACTCAACACCAACATATTTTTTTTAAAGTAGGTGACCTTTAGAAACCTTTCAGCTGATTGCAGTGCCCCCCTTGGTTTCAAGTGTAGCTTGTTTCTATGGTGTGTATTTTAATAAGTTTCAGTTTCTAGTCTGACGTGTTTTCCTTTTATTGTGAGCCACCCTGAGCAATGTTCTGTTGGGAAGGTGGGATATAAATATTATTAATAAATATATGTCAAGAGGAGAACTGTATGTATTCCGCTAGAATGGGAAACAAAAGACGAGGAGGTCAAATCAGTCATGATCAAATGGGCACAAGATATAGGACATAATATACAATTTGAGGACTGGGAAGAACTGTGGAAGGTAGGTCTGAAATTTACAGAATGTTCTTTTTTGAAAGAAAATTACATGAAAATTATGCACGGATGGTATACTACATCAGTACAAATAGCAAAAATGTACAAAACCGGGTCAAACATATGTTGGAAATGTAAAGAAAAAGAAGGTACTTTTTATCATATGTGATGGGAATGTAGAGAAGTTAAAAAAAATTGGGAAATCATACATAATGAACTGGAAAAAATGTTTAAAATGACTTTTGTAAAAAAATACCAGAAGGATTTCTATTAGGGATTGTAGGACAAGACCTGCCAAGAAAAACAAATAACTTGTTTATAACATGCAGAGAATAATATGTGCAAAGAAACCAGAAAGGGGAGCTGAGGGAAGTCCTGGGTGGGGCGGAGTGGGGGGGGGAGCGCGGAAAAAATAATGTAATTGATTATTTGGATTGATAATTTGCTATGTTGAAATTGTCTAATAATTTATTTTTTTAAAGAGAACCGTATGGAATATTTTGTACACACACAGTGATAATTTTATAGACAGTGTTGCACATTACCTTGCTCTGATGAAAGAAGCACAAGCATATAGCCAAAGATCTTTAGACCCTGCTTGTCCCGCCTTCGTCGCATGCAATGCCCCTGTCTTTCCCAAGGCACCAAAATGCCCCTTTTCTGTTTGGTGTTCCTCACAAGATCCAAAGCTGTTGTTTGTCCAGGGAGAAAACTGCAAAGAGGAACCCTTCGTTGAGCTGTCTTTTTTGCAGCACTGGGATCTGGATTCCTCTGCCGAAGCTTTGAGACCATTGCCTGCAGTCAAGCCATCGGGGTGCAAGAGATCCGCCTCCGACAGAGACAACGGAGCTGGAAACTGTAAAAGTTTTGCATAAGCTTCAGCAAGCAGCTTCCAGTTCCCTGGGTGAAAGGGGTGCAACAAAATCAGTGGCTGTAAGCACCCAATTATTTCCTCGGCACGCTCCAGAGTCTGATAAATGGCAAGCTGCAGCCCTAGTACTGTTGTTATGTGGTCAGTGTTTGTTGCTCCTAGTCTCTAACAAGAAAGAAAAGAAATTCGAGGATTAAAAGGATGCAGTATTGACTTTTTTTATTAGAATCTGGAAAGTAGGGGACGACACACATTTTCTTGAATAAAGAAGTACACACGCAGACTGCTTAAAAATAATATCCAAATTTAACAGGGCAAGAATAAGCAATAGAGCTAACACCATGGCCATGATAGCACATAACGAAAAGTCAAAATTATTGCCTGAGCAAGCTATTAGCTCACAGTGCCTCCGATTTCGTTTGCTGCCTGGCAGAAGCATGGAAACAAGACAGGAAGTGGAGACCTTAGGGTTAGGTCCAAACTCAGCAAAGGCAAGATTTGGGCTTTTCTTTGCCTGAACAAACCATACCTGCGAACCAGCCTCAAACAATGGTTTGTAGTTGGTTTACCAATTGTGATTTGTTAGGGAGAAATAAACCACAACCCAAGCTTTGGGCACGGATGCTAAGCTATCCCTTTTCAGGCTTGTTTACCCATCTGCGCCAGGGGAGAGCGAAGTGGGATCGATCAAGGTAGAGATACCAGCACCACTACCAAGAAGGCCCTCTGCCTGGTTCCCTGTAGCTTTGCTTCTCGCAATGAGGGAACCGCCAGAAGGCCCTCAGCACTGGACCTCAGTGTCTGGGCAGAATGATGGGTTTGGAGATGCTCCTTCAGGTATACTGGGCTGAGGCCATTTAAGGCTTTCAAGGTCAGCACCAGCACTTTGAATTGTGCTCGGAAACATACTGGGAGCCAATGTAGGTCTTTCAAGACTGGTGTTATGTGCAACAACAACAAAAAAAAGAGGGGGGAAATGGGGAAACTACCAACCAGCGTTTCTGCGATCTCCAAGGCTTCCTTGTGTCTCCCCAGGTGAGCAAAGCAACGAGCCTGGCTCTCTTGCACATCTCTCCGCATGGCAGCGTTGCTGGGAGACAGCAACGCAAGGCAGCCGGAATATTCGCACAGAGCCTTCTGAAACGAGATTTTGCAAATACCGAGCTTGAACTTAGTGCAACTCAGGAAGACTGAGTGGCCTGAGATCTGTGCGCAATCATTAGGCATAAAGCAAGATCAAGGCCCAAGTTCTAGGGTAAGAAATAATATTAATGCTGAAAAGCGGGATGGGGAACCTTTTCCGTTCAGCCTGAGAGCCACATTCAATTCTAGGTAACCTTCTGGGGGCCACATGGCACTGGTGGGTGTGGCCAGATGCACACCACTTTCCCATCTTCCATCAAGGCAAACAAGGGGCATTATCACAGTTCAAGGAAGTGTTCCAGCCAGGTAAGATCGCTTGAGGGGGGGCAGACATTTTTAAAATGGTCATTAAGACTTGAGGGTTATGGGACCCGGGTGGCGCTGTGGGTTAAACCACAGAGCCTAGGACTTGCCAATCAGAAGGTTGGCAGTTCGAATCCCCGTGATGGGGTGAGCTCCCGTTCCTCGGGCCCTACTCCTGCCAACCTAGCAGTTCGAAAGCACGTCAAAGTGCAAGTAGATAAATAGGTACCGCTCCGGTGAGAAGGTAAACGGTGTTTCCGTGCGCTGCACTGGTTTGCTAGAAGTGGCTTAGTCATGCTGGCCACATGGCCCGGAAGCTGTACACCGGCTCCCTCGGCCAATAAAGCGAGATGAGCACCGCAACCCCAGAGTCGGTCATGACTCGACCTAATGGTCAGGGGTCCCTTTACCCTTTAAGACTTGAGGGTTAGACAGAAAAGTGTGGAGTGTGGCATTTGGCTTCTGAGGTTTCTTGTTTAAAGTGTGCAGTACTATACACCCTTATGTAGGTGCAAGTCCCATTGATGTGCACATGATGCTGCTGTAACCCCAGGCTAGCACCCAGCTGGCATTCTGCCACCTCCTTGTCACCTTAAAGGTAAAGGTACCCCTGCCCGTACGGGCCAGTCGTGTCCGACTCTAGGGTTGCGCGCTCATCTCACTTAAGAGGCCTGGGGCCAGCGCTGTCCAGAGACACTTCTGGGTTAAGTGGCCAGTGTGACAAAGCTGCTCTGGCGAGCCAGCACCAGCGCCACACACGGAAACACCGTTTACCTTCCCGCTATAAAGCGGTACCTATTTATCTACTTGCACTTAGGGGTGCTTTCGAACTGCTATGTGGGCAGGAGCTGGGACCGAACGACAGGAGCTCACCCCGCCACGGAGATTTGAACCGCCGACCTTGCGATCAGCAAGTCCTAGGCACTGAGGTTTTACCCACAGCGCCACCCGCGTCCCTATCACCTTACCCTTTACCAAATTCCTGGGACCAATTGCAACAACACCAAAATATGAAAAGGAAAGTGGGCAAGATGCAAAATTTAAACGTACAATTAAAAAAAAAATCAAAGATAAACAGTGAGGGGAACCCTCTGATTTGAGTCAGTATTTATTTTATTTATTCGTTCAAAAAATACCCCGAGGACAAACGATATAAGCATGCTCTCATGTGCAAGATTTTATAATGTGCCTGAAAGATACACAATTCAAATAATAGTATCCAGAATACCTTAAATTCTCGCTGCTTGTATGCCAAATCTCCTCTGAATTTTTTAATGTTGACACATTCGGCATCATCATCCCAGTCTGTTTCCTCACAAAACCACTGCAGGGAGGAAAAGGGGAGTAAAATCAGTTGTGTTGCTTGGGTTACCAATCGATTCCATAAATATCAATTGACTCTTGCATGCCGGATACACCCATCCATCAGAGTGACAAAGCAGGCTCTTAGTTATGAAAACTCATGCCAAAAGAATAAACTGTCTACTTTCAAAGTGGGATTGGGAGACTGTGGCCTTCCAGATGCTGGACTTCATTCCCATCAGCTCCAGCCAGCAATAATCTGGTGAGCCACAGGTTCCACCATTCCTGCTGCAAAGTTTTACAAGACTCTGATTTCATACACATACACACCCTGCAACAGGCATACAAGGCTCTTCAAACTATTAAAGGTAAAGGTAAAGGAACCCTGACCATTAGGTCCAGTCATGACCGACTCTGGGGTTGCGGCACTCATCTCGTTTTATTGGCCGAGGGAGCCAGCGTACAGCTTCCAGGTCATGTGGCCAGCATGACAAAGCCGCTTCTGGCGAACCAGAGCAGCGCACGGAAACACAGTTTACCTTCCCACCGGAGCGGTACCTATTTATCTACTTGCACTTTAACATGCCTTCGAACTGCTAGGTTGGCAGGAGCAGGGACCGAGCAATGGGAACTCACCCTGTCATGGGGATTCGAACCGCCAACCTTCGGATTGGCAAGTCCTAAGCTCTGTGGTTTAACCCACAGTGCCACCCACGTCCCTTTAAAAAATTAGGAGCAGTTTGAATAACTGCCTTGGAAGGTGGTAGACTCTCCTTCATTGGAGTTTTTTAAACAGACTCTTTGGACTAGATGACTCTTGGGGGTCCCTTTACAATGCTATGATACTGAGTTCCCTTCTACTTCATACATCAGCCTTCCCCAACCTGGTCCTCTCCAGATAGGGTTGCCACCTGTCCTGTATAATGCAGGATTGTCCCATATTTCAATGTAAAATGCTACGTCTTGTATTGATAAGAGTTTTGTCCTATATTTCAGGTTTTCTTTTTCTCTCTCATTCTCTCTCTCGCTTTTCCCGCCCTCACCCAAAAAAAATTAGGGATCCTCTCCACACACATATGTTTGAAAGGATGCGTGAAAGATCAAGCTCTGGGTAGCCACAGGCAGGTTTACAAATTTGTGTGTGCGTGTGACAAATTCCAGAGGGGCCATGCTGTTAAAGGTAAAGGGACCCCTGACCATTAGGTCCAGTCGTGGCCAACTCTGGGGTTGCGGCGCTCATCTCGCTTTACTGGCCAATAGAGCCGGCGTACAGCTTCCGGGTCATGTGGCCAGCATGACTAAGCCGCTTTTGGTGAACCAGAGCAGCGCATGGAAATGCCATTTACCTTCCCACCAGAGTGGTACCTATTTATCTACTTGCACTTTGACGTGCTTTCAAACTGCTAGGTTGGCAGGAGCAGGGACCGAGCAATGGGAGCTCACCCCGTTGCGGGGATTCGAACCGCCGACCTTCTGATCGACAAGCCCTAGGCTCTGCGGTTTAACCCACAGCGCCACCCACGTCCCTGCTAGGGCCATCCTGTTAGGTAGGCTGCAATAAATTGTAATGGATTGCTTTGAAGTCCCTGTGTTTTTAATATTTTGTTGGGAGCCGTCCAGAGTGGCTGGGGCAACCAGCCAGATGGGTGGCATATTAATATTAATTATAATTGCAATAATAATAATAATAATAATAATAATAATAATAATAATAATAATAATAATAGCAATAATAAACAAACACCAAATGGGGGGGGGGAATCACCCCCCAACCGCCTTGCCAGAACAAAGGCAGCAATCTCCAGATGTTTTGGATGACAATTCCAACCAGCTTCAGTCTGCTGGGAGTTTAAGTCCAAAGCATCTGTGGGGTACCAGGTCAGGGAAGGCAGAAGCATGGACAGAACCTGCCCTGGGAGCTGCGAGGTTGGACCAACACCCTTTTAAAGCCCATTTATAGCTTCCCCCAATGAATCCTGGGAAATGTATCTCTGTGGGGGGGAAGGGGTTAAAAACTACACTTCCCAGGATTCTATGGGGCCTCCTCCCATCCCACCCCCAGCCTTTTCTCTCTCCCTCACCTCGGGCTCACAGCACCGGGGGCTGTAGCCGAGGGAAGGGGAAGCGGAGCCGCGTCCCTTCCCCTCCCGGCAGCGCCCCTCGAAGACCGACTCCTCGAAGTCGAAAGGCAGCGCCATGCCGCCTTGGGAAGAGAGGCGAGCGAGCGCGCCGGAAGCCCACGCTCCTAGAGAGTATCCCGTTTCCGGATCACAGAGGACGGAGCTGCGTCGCAGGCTAGACAAGCCTGAGTCACGGGGCGGACTTACGGAGAAAACTCATAGACTTGCAAATGAAAATAGAGGCGTACGCAAGGTGCGAGCTTCCGGGTCGCCTTGGGAAGGCATTACTCGTCCGCGGGCGCTTGGAACGCGGCGCGGGCAAACGGGGGCGGGGCTTGCGTAGCACCGATTGCACCGCATCTGTGTCGCCCTCGCGCGCTTACTCCTTAGCTTTATACCCCACTCTCTTTTCGGTGCTTCAGCAGTTAAAACGTCAAGTATGTCTGTGGATGGAGGAATCCGGCTTGCATGCAAAACCCAGCTCTGAATTTAGACCTCACTGCCATCTGGCGGGTGTTTTGCATCTCCTCCTCAGCTTTCTTGGGGTAGCCTCGACTTTCCTTGATATGGCCGGGCTGTTGTGAACTGTGGTCCACCCTAATCTGGAATATAGGGAGAAGAGCATTAGGATAGCATTGTTTACCAATGGCCTATTTAGTCCGGCATCCTGTTCACAGCCGCTGACCAGATGCTTGTACTGTAGGAAATATGCTTCAAGCAGCGCATAAGTGCCAAACCACTCTGCTGTGGGGTTTTTTATGATGTTTCTTGCACTGCCCTGACATTTTATGACACGAGGGTACAGAAATAGTTTTACAACTTATATATATTTAATTGAAATATTGAAATCGAAATACTTTATCGTCACTTGTACAACTGGTATACAAAACAAAATAAAAAAATTCCTTCCAGTAGCACCTTAAAGACCAACTAAGTTAGTTCTAGGTATGAGCTTTCGTGTGCATGCACACTTCTTCAGATACCTACAACTCCCATGGTCCCTAACTAGCAGGACCAGTGGTCAGGGATGATGGGAATTGTAGTCTCAAAACATCTGGAGGACCGAGGTTGAGGAAGCTTATCTTATACAGTGAGACACACAAGCAAGAAGCCTGGCCTTCAAAAAAATAACAATACCAACCTATCACCCATACAGCTGTCGCAGGAACATCACAGGTACTGACTCCATACTGTGATGTGCGTCAAAAGTGTAAAAGCAGTTCCTGATAGTGAAAATGCCAGCAGGGATCCATAGCTAAGGAATGTCCAAGGCAACAGATTTGAATGGTAGTGATGTTATCTTCTGAGGACTGGCCACTTTAGATTTTATTTGCATGGGAAGTGAGTAGCAGATGGGTCTCATCCACCTGAGAAAGTAGCCCATCTAGGAGAAGGTAAATTCTGATCCTAAATGTTATATACTGAGTTGAACAGGATCCAGAATGCAGCAGTCTGATTGGTCCTAGAACAATAAGATTCCGAATGCAGCAGTCTGATTGGTCCTAGAACCATAGCTGTCAACCTTCCCTTTTTTTGCAGGAAATTCCCTTATTTCAGAGCCATTTCCCGCTGCTATCCTGGATTGTTAGATATCCCGTAGACTGTCTCCGGGACAGGTGAGGCTGCTGATCCCTTATTTTCAAATCCGAAAGTTGACAGCTATGCTGCTGATCCCTTATTTTCAAATCTGAAAGTTGACAGCTATGCCTAGAACAATAGGATTCAGAATGCAGCAGTCTGATTGGTCCACAGGAGCCACCCAATCCAGCTCCAGGTGAAAGTGAATCCGCAACCTGATTGGCCTACTGGAGAATCCCTGAATTAGCCAATCATGTGGAGCCCATTGTGTAAATAATGTATATAAAGCAGACGTTCGGGGGAACTTCCATTCCTCCTGAACACTATGAGCTGAATAAAGAGAATGAAATCCACTCTTGTCTCAGAGTATATTTCACTAAACCTCCACAGCCTTGAGGGATAACTTCAGGAAAAGAAAAGGCGAAGGAGTGAACCCTACACAAACCCAGAGTTGAGTCGCTTAGATGGTTGCCTTGTACCAACCTCCTTCTGGCAACTCCTACAGCCAAGTTGGTGCCAAACGTATTGCTCTGCTTTCCTTTGGACCACATTAGCAAGGCCGAAAGGGAGTCTTCTCAGGTGGGCATCCCAAGACCTCCATACACACTACCCAGGCTTGCACCCTAGGGAGGTCACTTTGGTGCTAACAGAGTTTTGACTTCACCCCTGGAGGTGCACTCCATTGTCTCTCGAGACAGACAGATGCCTACAACGTTTTGCATCAAGCAACCCACAGAACTGCCGCCTGAAGTCTTTAATACAGTACAATGTGTTCCCTTCTGG
Organism: Podarcis melisellensis; assembly: GCF_964234715.1. Classification (NCBI taxonomy): domain Eukaryota; kingdom Metazoa; phylum Chordata; class Lepidosauria; order Squamata; family Lacertidae; genus Podarcis; species Podarcis melisellensis. Next base: position 14,307,682 of record NC_138539.1, on the reverse strand, counting down.
ATAGGCAATGTGATTTTGCTGGTCCATGAAGGCATTCGTTGCTGCAATTATGTTTGATTTTTCACTTAGACGTAAGTGGAAAATCAATGGGAGAGAATTGCAACAGGGTGCTCACCTATATTATGAAAAGACGCAAATCAAATAGGGGCTGATTCCCCTCCCCAATTATCTCATAGCTAGCAAACGTCAGCTCAGCACCCTGTAAAAAGAAATGCGGATGCAAAACTCTTTACAATGGCAGGTGGTTATTACAGCAGTGGAAAAGGGTAATAATATATAAGTGTGTTAAAGGGCCTCATTTTGCAGTATATGAAAACATGTCAAACAAACTTTTGAAGCACTGAAAATGTTGAGAATTGCAGACTGATCGAAGATCACAATTGGCCAAAAGAAAATCCAAACACATTAAGATTATAAGAGGAACCATCATAGCTCATGGTGGAGTTTTTGTTTTAATTAGAAGTATTCAACAGAACCTACCTGCCGCCCTATTGTAAACATACACAAAAACCAACTCATCCATCGAATAACAATTCAGTAGGTAGCCTGATCCTTAAAACATGTTGCTGAAACATATTCTCATTGTCGGAACAATGGGGCCAGCACTAAACATATGAACTGTTTAGGGGGTGCAGCTTAACTGGACTTTAACTCCCAACAAGACTTGTGGCAATGCTGGCTGAGGGTGATGGGCAGTTGAAGTCTAACAACATCTGGGCAGCTACAGGTCTTTCCCCCTGATTTAGGGGCAGAATTTTGAGAAAACGCTGGTTAATGTTACAAAGATAGAAGGTATTCAGTGCACCTTGCTAGGAAGACCATTTAATGGGCGGTCAGTTTCACCAGCCCTTAGGCAATGGCTCCATTAAGAAACACATACCTCCAGTTAAAAATCAGTTGGCTTCCAGGCATGTACGAGTTTGTACATCCCAAGAACATGCTGGGAGGGACATAAGGCTATCTGTTTGTATGAACATGCTTTCTGGCTCCGTCCTGCTTCCATCTTGGAGGGGGACACACCACCAGCAAGCAGATATTATTTCTTTGTTGACATATTTGGCGCAGACTTTTTATTATTCCTGCAGCGGTCTTTGAGCACTTCTTGCTGTGTTCCAAGCTGCTAGCCCTGTTGCGTTTTCTTCAGTTGTGTGGATTAATAGAGGGTCCGGGTCTTTCTGAAACAATTCAAATCTCTTAAAGCGACTGACATCCGCTCTAGAAGACAAACCACACCTACATAACTCATCGTACTGCACATGCTTGTGTATGGAAGTCCACTGCAACTTCCACCATTTTAAATAAAAGACTGTATGTATGTACCTCTGTGCAAATCCTGATAAATAAGACACAGAAAATAGCCGTTAAGTTTACTTGTTTCTAAGAACTTTTACTCTGTAAAATGTTTGGTCACTCAAAGCTATAAGCTTAAATCACATTATCAAAGAACACAGGCAGTTAAAGCCCATCTTTATATACCAAGAACATAGTTATCGGTACAAGCCAGATGAAAAATGGGTCACCAACTCTCCTCTCAATTAAATGTCTTCAAAACATTAAACTTCCCCTCCGCGTAGCAGAATAAAAACGGTCTGTATTAAAACCAGATTTTCCCTCCTTTGTAAAAGTTGTCATTGAACCAGTCATATTACAGTGCAGAACATTTGCCATCTGAAGAAGTGTTTATTTTTAAAAAAAACTTTGGCACATCGTGGACGATCCAATCCTTGTAGCGTCTTCCAGTCCTGGGGTTAGGTCTGTCCAGTTCTTTTCTTGCTTTCACAAAAGGACCACCATCATTCACAGTAAACCATAGATGAGCAAGCCTGCCTCTCCCCCTCCCACCCTCCCCCCCAAAAAACTTGTTTCCCCCTTCATCACTTTGGGAAGCAAGGAAGGGTGAAAACTGTGCACCAGTCAAGTAAAAATCCCAAAACTTTTGTAACAGCAGTGGGTCACCCGCTATTACGATAAACCAGGCAAAACAGATTTAGCAACTTGCTCAAATCTTTACTGGCAATTACCAAAGCACCATTCTCGTATCCCGAATAAATCGCAACACAGTAATTGCAAACTGCAAATCAGGATAAATAATATGCTTAGGGTACGTACAGGAAAAGCGGCAGCAGTTTCATGGAAGGAAAATCTGGGGACCCTTGAGGCGCTCAGTGCAATTCTCTCACCCTGTATTACACCCCAAAACATTTCCTAGGAAAAACAGCAAATTGCTGAGCAGAGTTTTTCCAGAAATTAGGAAGGAAGCCACTTTGAAAATGAGCAACATAACAGGCAGCCCCACGCTTCATCTCGTCACAGTGCTGGTCGTCACCTCGCAACCTTGTGCTTGCAACGCTATCATTTTTCAATATTTTCCTTTTTAAGCAGAGTTGGGGAAAGCTGGGCTGTAAACATAGGCAAGCTGAAACAACATCCTATGGGTATCGTCAGGCCAAAGAAGCTTTGCAAAACAAAACAAAACAAAATGCCACCCCCATTTCAAAAACAGGAACGCAAACAGAAACGGCACCACTACATTGGAGGGCTTATTTAATCAGTGCTAAATTGCTTTTGCTGCTGGAAAGTGTCCCACAACACACTCGAACAAAAATAGCAAACAAAAGAGATCTAGTATGAGCAGCCCCAGGCAACAGATCTCAAATATGGAGTTGATCTCTCTAGTGCAGAGTGGACAGTTCTTTGCGAGTTCCCCGTTGACCTCCAAACCCTCTCCAGTTTTGGTTGATGAAAGAAGCAATGACATGGACCTCTCCATGTGGCATTTTTAAAATCCATGTGCCCCTCTGTTAAACTTGCTGTTAAATTGGTGGTGATGCTTGGGGGACGGACATAGATTGTCTCCTAATTTTCAAAAGCACCCAAAATGTCTTAATAGGTGGTCTGTAGTCTGCCTTGCCAACCAAGAGAGATATTTTGACTCAACATGCTTTCTGAACTGACTTGACTACATTTTAAATACATAGGCCTATTCCCAACAGCTCAACACAGGTCCCTCCTTCCTTCCTTCTCTTCTCTCTCTCTCGAGATGGCGCAGTGTGAAACAGCCTACAATTTAACAAACAAAAATTGCCGCTCATAAAGAAAAGCCACCCTCCCATGGCATGCTGCCAGAACCAAAATAGCTTCAAAAACAAGTGCCAGTATCGATGTTTGCTTCCACTGAACTGGAATCTTAGAGTTGGAAGGGACCCAAAGTCTCATCTTTAAGTCCCACCCGCTTAAAAGATGGCAAAATCCTCGTGACGGTTTGGTTTTAACTGCATCATTTTCACAATGCTCTTTTTGCAGATGTGTCCTAACTGGAGACAGCAGGGGTTTTTTTTAACCATGCTGGGTGGGGATAGGCCTAAGATCAAACCACCTGCTTCTGATGTGGAGGGGAAATGTTTGTCACATGAAAGACTGAGGGGAAAATAGTTTTGTGATTACTTTCTCACATTAAAAGCACAAAACACATGGCCTCTTGTGCCCTCTCCACAAAAACTGCCTAAGTTAGCACCCTGAACGGTGTCAAAACCACAACCACCAGCCCCAGCGCATATAGCATTGAGAGAAGGGATTGGATGTTGGAAACAAGTGAAAATGAAAAACCGGCTCCCTGTAAACCATGGTTTACACACCAGCAGTCAACTCTCCATCTCCCTTCCCTGACTGGCTTTAACCATGACTTAGCATTTCATATGTGTAGATACAATACAAGAGTCCTCTCCTAAACCACCGTTTGAAACGATAGTTTGGAATGAGTCTGTGCTAAGGAAACCTGGTTAACTGTGTTTAACTATGGTCGGTGCACATGGAAGGTGCAGAGAGGGACACATATATTTGAGGCTGGTTTTGAAGTTGTAAACCATGGTTTGCAGGAAGTTAGCACTGCCTCTGCATTGGACTATGCCCGTTTGAAAGCTGGCTAATTTTGACAAATACCGTATTTTTCACTCTATAAGACACACCAGACCACAAGACGCACCTAGTTTTTGGAGGAGGAAAACAAGAAAAAAATATATTCTGAATCTCACAAGCCAGAACAGCAAGAGGGATCGCTGCGCAGTGAAAGCATCAATCCCTCTTGCTGTTCGGGCTTCTGGGATAGCTGTGCAGCCTGCATTCGCTCCATAAGACGCACACACATTTCCCCTTTTTAGAAGGTAAAAAGTGAGTCTTATAGAGCAAAAAATACGGTAATTCCAGTGCATGGTTTTTAAGCTGGCCTGTCAAGGTTTGGGAAAAGGCAGCTTTCTGGAGGCTAATACTGAACGCCACAAAGGATTTCCCCCCCGGCAAGTTAAAGGAAATAAATAAGGTAAAGAACTGAACTGGAAAGAAGAATGCTTGGCTGCGCTGCAAAGCTGCAGAAGTAATTGGCTGCCTGAATTAGTTACCATGAAGTCTGGTTCAACTAGCTGTGCAAATTCATCTGCTCAACTGCAAAGGAAGACAAATGAGGCAACACGGAACCACACAGATTTAGCCACAGACCCAGTGCTGGAAAGGCAGGAAATGTCACAATTTTAAACCGTGTATGAATTCAAACACTGGCAAAGCAAAAAGGCTGTAAAAATAAACCTAAAGTGTCCTTGTATGGATCTCAGGCTGCGCTCTCTCTCCAGCTTGCAAACCTGTTTCAAAGCCCCTAAATTGGAGGGGTTGGACATCTGCCGGGACACTGCAAGCTCCCCGGTCAACTCATCTCCATTTCCGACAGCCTGCATGGTCTGCAACTGACTCCCAATCTGTACGCGGCTTGCGGGGAGCCACAGAATTTGCTGGGCAATGTTGCTGGACCACAAGAAGGGTCAAGGAGACAGGCCGCCGGTTCCTTTGTTATGATCTTTTTGCTCTATGCCGCTTAAAGCAGAACACACAAGCCAAGACACCTTGGGTTCTGCTCGGTTTGCCCAGTTGCAGGATTACAGACCCAGAGCAAATTCCGCTAGCTGAGCTGCTTTGCTTGGTGTTATATTATACTGGGCAGGGGACTTCAAATCCACGAGTTCCTTGATAAGAGGGAATTTGGGAACCACTGTTCTTCTCAGCCAAGAACTAGCAGTTCCCATCCAACTCTTGTCATTATTCCCACTTAACTCCTTACACCCATTTTGTGCCTAGTAGAAAGCAAATGGCGCCCCTTCTATGCTGGCAACCGTCCTTCCGCCAGAGAGGTTAACCTGAAAATGGTGGCATATCTTGAATTATTGGAGTTGGAAGAAACCCGGAGGACCATCTAGTTCAGCCTTTCTCAACCTGTGGGTCCCCAGATGTTGTTGAACTACAACTCCCATCAACCCTAGCTAGCAAAGCCAGAGCTCAGGGATGATGGGAGTTGTAGTCCAACAACATCTGGGGACCCACAGGTTGAGAAAGGCTGAACCCCCTGCAAGGCAGGAATATGCAGGCATTCCTTACAAGGACCAGACCTGCAAACTTGGCGTTATCATCACCATGTTCTAACCACTGATCTACCGTGACTCACAGGATGCTTTTTGGCGGATAGACGGGATGCCAGCTGCGGCTTTCCAGATGTTGCTGAACTACAACTCCCATCATCCCCTGGGGCTGATGGGAGTTGGAGTCCCAACAGTATGTGTTCTACAGGTTGTGCAGGCAGATTCTCCCCAGTCGAAGTTGTTTGATGGTGTGGTGGGTGGGAAGAGTCACAATGGAGAAGAGAAGTGGAGGAGATGATGTCTAGGTTGGGAACTGCCAGGCTCCCCCAGGCTAAAGTATTTGGCCATTGCTCTTTAAAAACCAAGATGGCTGTTTTGTGTTATTGTTTTTTTAAGCTCTGCTCTTCTCCTTAAAGAAGCCTGCTATACATATTTTTGGGGAACCTTTCTGTACGGAGGCAAGCCATTATTGTTAGCGATTTCAAAAGAACTGCACGGTCAAAGACACGTTTTGGTATTGGCTGCATTAATTGTATCTAGTATTTAAATATGATATACACCGATTAGTTTTAATATAAAAGCATACTTTCAACCCAAGCTCCCTGAACACAGCTAGAGAGACACATTCAATAGGACTTCTGTAAACCTAGCACACAGGCTTCGGATGTAACAAAGGTACTCCTTTTGCTCTATTGTCCTAAGAAAACACACAAAAACCGCAAGCCATCCTCACACACTTTTGCTGCTATTTGCCCTTTGGTATCCTTTACCCCCAACCCATCTTGTTTTTCTCTGGAAAAATAAAATAAAATTGTCCTTCTGCTCAGAGGAAGGAAAATAGACATGCAGTTTTGCAACACGAAGCACGTTTTTCAAACATCGTTTTGCAGTTAATTTTCCTACTGTGGTTAAGAGGATTCTTTATTTTATTTTTTAAAAAAATCATCTGCACCCTTAAAGGATTTTTGGAATCAAACATAAGGCCATTAAACCAACAGTCCCTTATGTGGTGCAGCCTCGCCAGCAGAGATGTGGAGGAGAGCCAAATTTGTAAATTCCAAATCCTGGAACTGCTTGTTCACTTCGGCCAACCAAGGAGCAAATATGCAATTGCTACAGGAGTCAATGACTCATTTCCCCCCCTTCCAAAAGTGGAGGGAATCTATAGGGGCCACCAGGACTGGAGGGACAGTGTCAATCATTTGGCACCGCTCAGCCACGTCCCACGACCAAAGAACTGGAACCTCAGTCTGATTTCGAGAGCTTACGTCGAACATGTCGAGGAGGCTCCCAGTTGTCGCTGTCGTCTGTTTCTTCGTCCTCCTCAGCCTCACCTTCGTCTTCGTCGTCCTGCTCTTCCAATGTCTCCTCCTCATCGTCTTCCTCCTCAAACAACTCGAGGCCTAAGTCGGCTCTCCTCTGCTTTTCCGCAAACCATTCCCTGACCTGCTCGTATCCCATGTGCGATTTGGCCACCAGCTCATCAAGGTCCTGCTCATTAAGGAATTTGTGTTTCAGGTAATAATCCTTCAGGATGGCTTTTCCAGTTTTAAATTTGATGATTGGCGTCCTGTCCCAAGGCCTGATCCGTTTGTTGGCCCTCGGCCGCCCACGGGGCCTTCCCCTCCCTCGGCCTTTCGGCCGTCCTCTCCCCCTCCGCCTCGAATAGCCTTGGCCATTCATACCGCTTGCGTTGGCCCCTTGGTAGTAGTAGTACCATTTCAAGCCGCCATTTTTCCAGGCGTAACGCGTGTCTCCAAACCAGCTAACGATTTCCGGCCGGGGGAGCTTGGTCTCTTCTGCCAACTTGTCGTATTCTTCTGCGGATGGCCACTGCGTCCGGATGAAGGACATTTTGAGCATATGTAGTTGTTCTGGCGACTTCTTAGACAGCTTCCCCGACTTCTGGGCTCCAGCTCCTTCCCCACCACATGCCTCAGCAGATGTTTCCTTCAAGCTTCCTGAATTACTTTCGGCCAATTCCTCGCTTTCGTCCTGCGGAACGTTTGGTTTCTTCTGTTCCGAAAACCAAGTGTCAATCTCCCGCCTGGTCAGCTTGGTCTCTGACCGTATCCTGTTCAGTTCATCATCTGTAAGAGCAGGGTTGTTGTGGAAACTGTCTTGGAGGACCTGCAACTGCTCAGCAGTCTTTTCCTTAAATTTCTGGGGGCTGAGGTCAGAGGCATTCCACGACTGTTTCTGCTGCGGCTGCACCAGCGCTGAGGGCTCGTTCGTCTCGTCGCTCGAGTCAATCACAATGGTGCAGGAGTCATTGTTGAGATGGTTATAGTGGTTGTGCTTTGAGTTCCTCTGGTTGTAGCGGGTGTCACTGAACCACTTCTTGATCTCCCCTTTGGTCAGGCCCGTCGCTTTCATGAGCCGAATGATCTCGGAATCGAGAGGGAAGTGGCTTTTCAGGTAGCTGATCTTCAGCGCCGTCAGCTGCTCCTTGGTCTTCTTCGTACGGCCCCCGACCACATCCACGTTTGCCGCCGCCACCACCTCCGATTTGGTAAGCTGAGGGGCCGGGACGGCAGCCACCTGCTTGGTTTCGGTAACGGGCTGAGTCGCTTGCACCTGCGCTTTCTGCAACTGAGCCGGGTTCGGGACTCCAGCCACCGTCAACGCGATCGGGGCAGTTACCGGAAGCGTACCGGCACCCGTGACTTGCGTAAGCACCAGGCCCGGCTGGCCAACTATTTGGCAGGTCTGCAGAATGGAAGGCAGGCCGTTGCCGGCTGCCGAAATGTGTGCCGGGATGACCGTAATGGTCTGAGGGACAGTGTGCACGGTGCCATTGAACTGCTTCCTCCTTGCTTCCTCCACCTCCTCTGGCGTCCAGCTGACGCCGTGCTTCAGGCGCTGGGCAGAGAACCAGATTTTGATCTGCTCCTCGGTGTATTTCGCTTGCGTGGCTAGAAGTGCGATTTCAGACACTGTCGGGTACGGGAACTTGTTGTAGGTGTTGAGCAAGAGGGGGTTGTTATCCAAAGCTGTATTATAGGTTGGAATGCTATTGATAGGGATCAAGACTTTAGAAATCAAGTTTGAGTTCTGCGGAGACGTGATGGTAGTAATCACTTGCGCAGGCTGGATCACTGTGGTGGGGTTCACAACCGTGCTAATGGTTTCTGCCGCCAGTGAATTACTTGGGTTGGAGTCCAAAGCGGCAGGAGCCGGTTTCTCTACGATTTCCTCACACTCCGGGTCTGAATCGGCGTCTTTCTCCTCTGCGGCACCATCCTCTGCCGCATTGTGGAACACGGCGATCCGCTTCGATTCGTTCTTATTCTTCATCCTTTTCATAATTGGGGTTTTGCTGATCGAGATGCCCGACAAATGGCCTTCGGAAGCTTCCGACTCCTCCACTTTCTCCTCCTGGACGAAACTCCCATCGAAAGTGAGGTCGTTCACTGTCTGCTCAAAGATGGTCTGGTTGTTACGCTTCACCATGGTGAGCTTAAAGTTCTCCTCTCCGGGGTGATATTTCATATTGTGTTCCGAAAGGGCGTCATACCTCTTGGTGACGAATTTGCACTCAAGGCAGACGTAGGAGGAGCTCAGTATGATGGTCGGGTGCTCCGAATCCACGTGGAAAGTAAACATATTGAGATCTGGAGTCTGGAACGTACAGTACTTGCATTCATAACCCCCTTCGACTTTTTTTTTTTGCTGATTGTCCGAGTCTGCATATTCTTGAGAGTCTTCGTCACTCGAGACGCTCCCCGCTGGCGTGATCGCAGCCGGTCCTTCCTCCACGTCAGAGACCACCTCCAAGTCTGGGTCTGCCTCACTCGCTAAGACCATGCAGGGTGTGGTGGATTTCCGTTTACTTGCCATTCTGCTGCGGCGAAGAGACTTGGCAGGTTTGAGTTGACGCGGCTCCCGCTCCGAGTCAAGCTTCCTGGAGGATTGTGTTACGGTAATGGCTTTTGGTTCTCCGTCATCGCATGGCAGGTTCTCAGCATTATTCAGCCCGTTAGCAGCATCTCTGTAGTGCAACAAGGCAAGACGGCGACTTGCAGTGCAAAGGAGAAAAGGACAAGCAGCAGCTTCTTAACTTCGGCGTCTACCACCTGCATTAAGAAAGAAAGAAAGAAAGAAAGAAAGAAAGAAAGAAAGAAAGAAAGATTTTAAAATGCATTGCTTCCATTGTGTGAAACCAAATGCCCTTGTACCTCTTGAATTATATCTTCCTGCTGACCCTTTCAATCCATTTCAGTTCAGTCCTACCATTACAATTTGTTGTATTTGTTTTATGGATTTGGCACTGGAGCCCAACGTGGCCATACTTAGAGCAGACCCACTGAAATGAATGGGGCTTCAGGGATGACTCAACGGGACTAACGTAAGGTTACCAGACGTCCCCGTTTCCCAGGGACAGTCCCTGGATTTACAAATCAGTCCCCATGCAAAATCTATGGAAGTTGAAAAGTGTTCCTGGATTCATTGAAAAAAATCTGGTAACCGTAGACTAACGCCCCCTTGATTTCAACGGACCTTCCTCCAAGTATGACTAATGCATTTTTATTTATTTATTACACTTGTACAGTCGTACCTCGGAAGTCCAACTTCCAAAATGTTTGGAAACCAAAGTGTGGCTTCTGATTGGAAGCTCCTGCAGCCAATTGGAAGCCCTGTCAGATGTTCAGCTTCCAGAAAAACGTTTAGAAACCGGAACACTCACTTCTGGGTTTTGATCATTCGGGAGCTGAGGCATTTGAGATCCAAGGTACAACTGTATACCGAACTTAGTCCGAAGATCTCAGGGCGGTTTGCAGTATAAAAATACAAAACAAAAACCAACCAAACCAATAACCCCTCCTCACACAAACACATTTAAAAGGACATAGAATGTGAAGTCATTGAAATAAAAATCCAGGCATAGATTATGCTTCAAATACCACCCCACCCCTTTTGACCATTTGTTTAGCATAATTTTCAGCTAGATTATTTCTCTCTCATCAGTACTCGCAAGTCCAGATCCAACTCTTTATCTACTGTTTTATTAATATTAGCAGCACAGAAAGCTGCCTTATGCAGAGTCAGATCAATGGGCCATTTAGGCCAGTATTGTCTGCACTGACTGGAAGCAGCTCTCCAAGATTTCAGACACATAGTCCTTCCCGGCCCTACCTGGAGATGCTGCAGATTGAACCCAGTGCAAATGATGTGTTCTACCATTAAGCAATGGCTCTGTTATGCTCTGCATCCTCCTTGAATGCTTTGTCTGGCTGGAATCTGGCCTTGACACAAGGATAAGACCTCTTGGGTTGCCAGGACAGCAGATAGTGAGCAGTGTGCGAGTGGGTGTAGAAACCAGCCTTGTGCAGAAGGACAAATCTTAATTAATTACTTCCCCCCACTTTTGCTCTGGCCCAAGCCATGTTTCCCAAACTTGGGTCTTCTTCTCCTTTTGGACTACAATTCCCATTATCTCTGACCACTGCTCTTGCTAGCTACGGGTGATGGGAGTTGTAGTCCAAAAACAGCTGGAGACCCAAATTTGGGAAACACTGATTTAGGGCATTTTCCCCAAACCACACTGCTGTACCGCTCAACATCCTGCAAACTCCTTGCTCCAGGCCAAATACATATAGGAATCAGAACAATAAAGTAAAAAAAAATACCCTGTGGGTTCATAACATTTGCAGGTTTGGTTGCAAGAACCAGTCACCAATTTTTATTCTAAAGCCTTGCTCCTCTACCGCCACCAAATGGTTAATGCACAAGATAAAGTGACCAAACTCCTAATTGTCACAATTTCTACTTATGCAGAAAATGATGCTTAATACTTTTCAATATGAATCTGTATTGACTAGACGCTGTTTGCAGGTCAGTTTTTGGACCGATGTATGCATGAAACCGGGGACGCGGGTGGCGCTGTGGGTTAAACCACAGAGCCTAGGACTTGCCAATCAGGTTGGCGGTTCAAATCCCCGTGACGGGGTGAGCTCCCATTGCTCGGTCCCTGCTCCTGACAACCTAGCAGTTCAAAAGCACGTCAAAGTGCAAGTAGATAAATAGGTACTGCTCTGGCAGGAAGGTAAACGGCATTTCCATGCACTGCTCTGGTTCGCCAGAAGCAGCTTAGTCATGCTGGCCACATGACCCAGAAGCTGTATGCCGGCTCCCTTGGCCAGTAAAGTGAGATGAGCGCCGCAACCCCAGAGTCGGCCATGACTGGACCTAATGGTCAGGGGTCCCTTAACCTTTACCTATGCATGAAACCAAGGCTCTGATTTTAGAAATTTGGAATCTGTGTATCTGAAGAAGTGTGCATGAACACAAAAGCTCGTACCAACAACAAACTTAGCTGGTCTCTAAGGTGCTACTGTAAGAAATTTGGAAGTTGGGGGTTGGGAGGAGGAGGAAGAGGGGAAACAGTTTCAAGAAACTCACCATATATAAGCTAGGAGCCAAATGGCTTCTTAAACTAAGGTTACAGTCACCAAAACTGCATGTCTAGTTGCCATTTTGGGGCAAGATGGCTCTAAAGTCTTATTTTCCAAATGGTGGACTGACTGTGATTGATTCTCAGTTAAACATCTGGCCAGTTCAGACGACAACCTTGAGCTAAGTTAAGAACTTTGAGAACTTAAGGAAGAAAAGTCACTTGGTCCAGGGAAAGTCCTCATAGATATTGGCCTATTCCAACCTCTTTTTCTTAATGGTGACACAGATCATTCATAACCTAAGAATATTCTTCACAACCGTGAGCAGGGCAGTAGGATGGGGTAAGTGAAGACAAGCGACAACAATTAACTATAACGTTGTTCACTGCTCCAGCTTAGGCTGCACAGGAAAAGCTTCTTAGTTCCTGAAATTCATTCTGACTGTGCAGATAAAACATAACTTCTACAGGATGAGGTAAGGTAAAGGTAAAGGAACCCCTGACCATTAGGTCCAGTCATGACCCGACTCTGGGGTTGCGGCACTCATCTCGCTTTACTGGCCGAGGGAGCCGGCATACAGCTTCCGGGTCATATGGCCAGCATGACTAAGCCGCTTCTGGTGAACCAGAGCAGCGCACGGAAACGCCGTTTACCTTCCCGCCGGAGTGGTACCTATTTATCTACTTGCACTTTGACGTGCTTTCGAACTGCTAGGTTGGCAGGAGTAGAGACCGAGCAACGGGAGCTCACCCTGTCACGGGGATTCGAACCGCCAACCTTCTGATTGGCAAGTCCTAGGCTCTGTGGTTTAACCCACAGCGCCACCCGCATGACTGCCACAGGATGAGGTATTGGTGTGTAAAAACAGTAAAGATCCAAGGATCATCTCCAGATGGTGATGTCAGGCCCATCCTGACACCCAGGCATCTTTACTTGGTCGCAAGTGGCCGAGAAACAGATGCAAAATGAGTGCTCTAATGCCAAGTTATTGTTCCTTCCCTAACAGGAGGACGGGCATGAAATTGGGCAACTGGTGATGGCTCTGAACCCACCATCCATAACTCTCTTCCAAGCTTCCGCCAAGATAAGTGGTTCAGGATAATTCCACAAACAGATGAGCAAAGCATTCTCATTAGATTTCTGTTGTGGGGCAGCAGACAAGATGTCATAGAACAGTGGTTCCCAATGAGGTTCGTACTGCGAATCGCATTTTCCAAAAGCGGAGCCACGGATCCCCAGTGCTTTTGAAAATGTTGGTAGTTTTGTTATGTGAATGGTGGCACCATCCCTGCCAACCTGTCCCAGCGCAATACTGGGCTGTGCGTTTTCCAGACCACATGCCTGTGTTAGTCACATAACACACGAGTTTTGGGGCACCCCACAATCTCACATGAGATGCATGTCTGGCTGCGATTTTGCACGTTTGGGGGGGCTGTGCTTGTCCCCCAAAAAGGATGTCCCAGAGAGTTGACAGGTATGTGCCATGGGGATCCCCTGGGTGGGTTATACGCCGTGTTAGTAACCCAGATATATAGGCTCATCACCAAATGGCAGCTGAAACCTAGGTTGTGGTTGCCACACACAACGGTATGACTAGGTGCCAACCCACCAAAGTGTTTCTTATTATTTTTATTAATTTCATTTCTATACCACTTTATATTTTAAAGACTAAAATCTCAAAAAAAAAAAAAATAATAATCCTTAGGTTCCGCACCATCAATTGGAAACCACTGTCATAAGTTCATCTAATCAGGACCTGCAGGTTAGATAATTTCACTGTACCACTTTAGAGATACCAAACTGCAAAGCTCACACTCTGTTTTATATATTAAAAAATACTAAAATAATTGTCCAGTAGCACCTTGGAGACCAACTAAGTTTGTTCTTGGTATAAGCTTTCGTGTGCACGCACACTTCTTCAGATATATACTTCTTGCATGCACACGAAAGCTTATACCAAGAACAAACTTAGTTGGTCTCCAAGGTGCTACCGGACAATTTTTATTTTATATATATATATATATATATGCAGGTTTTGGTGTCCTCGGGTGTCTTCCCGTGTAAAAGTTGGGGTGTCTAGGCGACGTTTCGACGAGGTCTCACTCGTCATCTTCAGGCTGGTGCTTTCGGCTTCTTGTTACTGGAACAGAGCAGGATCTCAGTGTTTGAGTTCCTATAAATACTGTTGAGGGGGTGTGGTGTATAGCCTCCAATGTTCTGGGCAGAGAGGAAGTTCTAAAGCTAAAGTCTTTGTGTCTTGACCTCTTGAACTTTGTGAAGAGTTTTTCTGAGAAGATGGCTGTACTGCACTTAGTTGTGCTCTGGCTTGGCTTCGTGTATAGGGGCGAGCTGTGGTTTTGTGGCCTGTGTCAGCCAGATCTGTGTAGGGATTGCAGGGGGGTGCAGCATCCGGAGGTGCCACCAGACCCAAACCCAGACCCTCTCCACAGATAAATTACAGACACCATCCAGTAGCCAAACCATGGTGGCACAAAGACTTTAGCAACTAATCCACACCTAATGACCCACCTAAGTGGTACTCAGGATATCACTCAAGAAATCACTCAAGATATCCCTCAAGTAATTAAGGAACAAAAGAAGAAAAGGCACACTAGCCTGGGAACTTCCTCTCTGCCCAGAACATTGGAGGCTATACACCACACCCCCTCAACAGTATTTATAGGAACTCAAACACTGAGATCCTGCTCTGTTCCAGTAACAAGAAGCCGAAAGCACCAGCCTGAAGATGACGAGTGAGACCTCGTCGAAACGTCGCCTAGACACCCCAACTTTTACACGGGAAGACACCCGAGGACACCAAAACCTGCATTCCTGTACCCGTGAAAATCTACGAAAGCATATATATATATATATATATACTGCGTCAGACCAACACGGTTACCTACCCTGACTCTGTTTTATTTCACTGGATGCATCTGACAACACAATGGTTGGCTGAAATGTGAGAGACCCATTAGGAAATGTAGGTGGGCCTCAATGGGAGGTGGGGTGGGTGGGTGTTTTTCCCATCAAGTTCGGTGGCAAATGTCCAGCGTAGCCCCAGAGGTCAAGCAAAGCCCAATATTCAATCTGTGTTCCTTCCTCTATACAGGGGAAACCTGTGGTCCTTTCAGATGTCATTGAACCACAACACTCAGCTGCTCCAGCCAGCATGGTCAATGGTCAGGGATACTGGGAGAGAAAGTCCACCAACATCTGCAGGGCCAAAGGTTCTCCATCCCTGATCTAGAGCCAACCCACTTATATCAAAGCAAAGTAGAGCATTTCATTCAAACAGTGATTAAGGATGCCCAGTGATTTTAGGCTACTGGGTATATTGAATGCACTCATTTTTAACATCTCCCTTTAGAAGCATCCACAATTCCTAAGATTCCCTGTGGAGACTCTTACAATCTGGGACCTGTAGCTTTGTGGTGGTGGGGGGAACAGGGGGTCTCCTAACAATTCTCAGCACCCATAACAAACTACAGCTCCCAGAATTCTTGGGGGAAAGCCATGACTATTTAAAATGATACCATAGTGCTTTGAATTGTATGGCGTCAATGTAGCCTTGGAGTAAACAATAGTCAAATGGACCAATGGGTCTGACTCCTATGTTGTTGTGTTTTTTTAAGGGGGCTCCTGTGTTGCTTGAGGAAGGGGGCAGGAAGGCAGAATGGGGTGTCAGGAGAGGGTTAGGGAAGTGAATCTGAGAGCAGAGTTCTGGGAAGAAGTGGCAGATGCACAAGGGAAGAGAAAAAAAATCAAGGCGAGAGATGATAAAAGGTTTTAGCTGCCTGGGCAGGCAGCTAAGGAACCCCAAAAGGTAAACCAGCCCTAGCAGCAAAGCACTTATTGCTGAGTTCAGGTGTTCTTTCGGAAGCCTAGGGGATTGTCTGCAATTATAAACTTATTTTAAGTCTCCTTAGAGACTCCAGCGCTACATCCATCTGTTCTTGGGGGCAGGAGGAGGAGCATCATCCAGCACAACGACAAGGGCAGAGATATTAGGCAGCCTGAAAAATAAAAAAATTCATGTGCTCGCCGTACAAATGGTGCTGTAGCGTAGATTCAATTCTAGTCAAAAGGAAAGAGAACTCTGCAGGCTTGCACACAACCAAAGAGGATAACTTGTTCACGCAAACTGGGCCTCTAAATCCTATGATTCTTGTACGCTTTCGTACAGTGGCTAGATGCTAGGAGGTCAGATTTAGAGGTTCAAAGCCTTGCTTACTTACCCATAAAGCTGAATATGCTTGAGCAAGCCAGGCTTACCTCACCCTCAAGAGAGTTGTTGCAAGATCGCCCCAGATTCCACCCGGGAGGAATGGTGCAGCACAAATGTGACATATTTAATTTGGCTCGTTTAATTCCCCGGTAGCCTGTTGGTGAACACACACATACAGCTATGCTCCCCCCCCCCCCCGTGAGCCACTCCCTCCTCAATGTATGTTGTAAGGGGCAAGTAAAAAACACAAAAAGCTCCCTTACTCCAAACCTAAAATATACACACGAACACTGTTATCTGTACAATCTGTGCTAGATAAAATAATTGCACCCTGTGTTTTTTCAGGGCAAATCCAGAAAGAAATGGAACTGTCCAGGATCATTACAGGATTTGGGGGTTTTGTTTTGTTTTTTTAAGTTAAGAAGCTCTCTCTTTTTCACCACAGGGCCCAAATTTTGACTACCACCTTCACCTCTACGCTACCCAGTTTCCTAACTCCTTCAGAAACACCACATGCACCCCACAAACAATAGAGGCCAGGAGTATTGACCAGAAAGCCACAACAAATATTGAAAGATTGCCACCAATATTTATTTTCCATTTGCGATGAGGGCCATCCCTTCAATGTGGTTTTCTTTTATTATTATTTTTAGTTACATTTCCCCAAATGATTTATCCTCCTAATCAGAGCAACCTCCGTTTTCTCACACAGTGCCCCACAAAAAAATAAAATAGGGGGACGCCAAGCAGAAAACAGGGTTTCTCATTTCCTCGCCCCATGACTCCAAAAGAGTGTTTTTTAAAGATCTAAGAGACAGGAGAGGCCAGCTTGCATCTCCTAAATGCTAGCTCCGAAGGCGATGACGGTGGGACTGCTGCATGGAAGAAGAAAACGCTTTTGTAACTTAGCCCATCATTTATTTCTTTTTAAAGTCTGCTGGCCATTTCACGCCTGTAGGGACAGCCCCCCACCCCCAGCCCTCTCGCCATCCCGCAACACTCACCCGGAAGATTATTAAAGAACGAACAAATCCCTACCTTGCAATATTTTGCAAGCAGCTTTTAGAGACCTCTGCATTTCTGCTTCTTCAGTGCAAGTCCGCCATCTTGCATTTTTTAAAAAAGAGAAAAACCTACTGCACTTTTTAGGGGGAGGAGGGGTAAGCGATGCTTTGTGAACTTTGAACTGGAAGCCAGAACTTTAAAGAATAAGACTTTAAAAATAAAATAAAAACAAGAGAAAAGAAGCCCACCGCCCTCGCTCACTTTCCCCCCATGCAGCATGAAAATTAGAGATCCGTTCCTTTCCCTCCCTCTACACCCGATGACATCAATGAATATTTTCTATTTTTTTAAAAAAAAACAATAAAAGTGGAGGGCGGGAAGGGAAGCGCCGCAGCAAATTGCGAATGTGTGCAAAAAGTCTCACATTCGCCCATATGCAACCCAGAGAAAGGAGCCGGAAGGAACGGCGGAGAAAGGGCGGAGCCAATGGAATCCCTGCAAGAGGGTTTCTCTCCCCCCACGCCTTCAACTCCTCCCCCCCGGACTGTGGGAAACGAGGGAGTGGGTGGGGTCACAGCCCCAAGTTGCAAGCAGCGGACCTAACAGAAAGCAACCCTCTGATTGGCCCCGGAGAGACTTGGCGCTGGCCATAGGGAATCGCGCCCCAATGGCAGGGGAGGGTGAAAAGCGGAACAGCGCATGACATTTTATTTTTTACTTAACGCACCTGCGTTATTTCCGCCACTCTCTTACGCACATGCACGAGGATCTGCCTTTTAAGTTTCTGAAAAGGAGGAGTGCAGCGGTTCAGGCTTTTCTGGGAATTCCGGAGCTGCTGTCTAGGGTGGTTAAAAAACAACAAACTGGTGGTAGGAGAGCGCTCTGCTCCCGCTGGCTGGCGATGAGCGCCCTTTTTCTATATTCCATAGAACTGCAGTTGGAAAGGATAACTGAGTCCTTTAGTCCAGCCCCTTGCAATAGAGGACTGTGTTGGTTGTCAACCGCCGCAAAAATCAGGTCGGTTTGCGAAAGGGTGGACATAACAGCCATGCTGGGTCGGATCTAACGTTAATTAGTTCAGTTCCTTGCCGGTGTTCTCCCGCTATCCAATGGTTTAACTGCACATTGTGTGAAGCACTTTCGTTTTGTTCCAGGTTCTAGTATTGTTACTCAAGAGGAAAACACTACTGGCTTTCCCCACACCATGCATGTTATATACCTTTCATGGCTCCTTTTTTCTCTACTAAAATGTCCCCAGTGTAGCCTTTCTCCAGCTGCTTTTTTCTATTGCATTCCCTATGTAAATAAAAACCCAGGCAGAAATACTGAGTAGTATCCATTAGCAATTATCAGCCGACACCAAGGAATTTGGCTGCAGAACAGGGGAGGCAATAATTGGAGATCCCTCCCTGCTGTGCCCCACACCACACCCCTTCTAAATCTGTGGAGAGTCCCCCACCTCAAGAAGGTATAGGGCCCCCACAGGATGGGTTGCTAAAAATCACCTCTCCCCATTCCACTGATAGGATTGTTTTCCATCAGCTCATAGGCATAACATTTAAAGCTTAACTGTTAGGTTTACACCTGATTTCTTTTTCAAGGAAGTATAAGATCTGAACTTGTAAGACAGGAAACAATGCCTTAAGATATGCCTGTCTTCCTATTGCTTTCTATGCATTTTCTCAAACTAGGACTGATTTTTCATGTGGTGCTCAAAGCAGCACAAGTACAGCATATACAGTGAGCGTATTATAAATGAGTGGCACAAAACTGCCATTTATCCCTTTGGCTAATGTGTTACCATAAACTGATCAGGCAAGGACACATACGCAAGTGGGACGAGTTGAAATTTCATGCCACCCCCCCTCAAAGTCGAGAAGAGCAACTGACACTGAAGCAACTAGCTTGCCTAGAAGCAGGAGCTTAATCAGAAGAAAAAGACTTAATCAATCCTGACTAAGACCATTCACAACAGTAAAAGCAAGGTGGGCGAGGGAAGGGGGGAAGCTGATAAGAGCTGGGATTTATGAAAAAAGAAACTACAAACAGGAGAAAACAAAGAAGGGATTAATCCATGTCTTAAGCTGCAATAGTAACTTTAAAAAGGTATGCCAGCCAACTTTTAAAGAGTACAGAAATTTATTTTGTCCATTAAGATTTAACATATTCATATATTATACAACAAGGAGATTACAGATTGTATTAACACGAGAATTAGTGCAGTGATAGAAATATAGATTGTGTTAAAAACTTGAGGAAATAAGAATACTAGAATGTCCCATCACTCGTTTAAAACCCATGTGAGATTTTAGAACACCAACTATATATTTTTTTAATAGAGGTTCAACATATATACATGATTTAATTGAAAAACATTTTGACATAAATTAGCATGTATTCATTTTACAGAGAAAAGTGGTGTAATGTGTGTAGATATTTTCAAAACTTTAATGAAAACTTCCACCAAACTTCTTTCTTTAAAGAACACACATTAGCACCACAAAGTTACAAACTTATTTTCAAAGAGAAGAAAAAAACCCCAAGCATACTGTATGAAGACTGTTAGGGTGGACAGATCACTTGCATTCTTTAGTTCTTTCATCCAGCTTGTTCAATGTCTATAGCTTTTACATCCATATTGAGTTGAATCAAGAACATTTAGGCTTGTTATATGTAGGTATTTGATCCCAAATTGATAGGGGATAACATTTCAAACTAGAAGATTTCATTAGCAGATTTAAGTAAAGGCTGCAATTTCTCTTGTCATTTCCTGAAAATGAATAATAGCATCAGTGACAAAACCGAACAGCATTTTATTAGGTACTTTTCTCCAAAATGAATTTGTAACCTAATTATATTCTCCAGATGTAATGTCTGCATATTTACATTGTAAGCTTTCAGTGGAAAGAGCAGTCTCATCTATTGTATTTCAATTTAAGGTGAAGAACAGTAAACGTTGGGAAAGTTCTTATTTTAGGTATTTTAGGCTTCATTCACATATCAAAATAAAACATTGTTAATAGCTTACTGTGAATGCACAGATTTGAGTCACTTTCCCCACACATGCTAGGAGCAACAAATACCAGGAACCCTGTTTCATTTATCACACAAGCTAGCAGGCAGGAGCAAAGCAGGCTACATCACTGGACTTTAGTAGTTATGTTGTGCTTTACATTATGTTTGAACTAATTGCTCTTTTATAATACATTAAGGCCTAACACATTTCACCAAGAGAAGAAACGCCATGGTGCATCTGTAGCAGCACCATGTAGCCTTCACCTGCCCCACCTATGACAAAAGATGTCTCTCTCGCATTGGTCTCTACAGCCACAGCAGGTGCTTCAACCTTCCAACAGCTTGACCTCACCCCCAAAGGTACACTCCTCCACTGTCACAAGACACAGATGAATGCCAATGCCAATTTTACATCCCCGCTTTCAAAATCTATGGCCCATATTGTCTAGAAGATATTTAACAGGGGCAGAATGGTGTTTCTGTGCATATGAAATACAAAATGCTTATTTAAAAAGCAGTCGTATCTCCAGTTCCCAGTGATGCTTTAAAACTGAGGAGAATCTGTGGTAATGGAAAAAGCATCCACAGGGAAAACCCAACTGCCATGGAATAACCCATCATATAAGGACACGATATATGCTAATCTGAAAGGTACTACAGAAGCCAACAGTTTGACATACATAAAGGTAAAGGGACCCCTGGCCATTAGGTCCAGTCGTGACCGACTCTGGGGTTGCGGCGCTCATCTCGCTTTATTGGCCGAGGGAGCCGGCGTACAGCTTCCGGGTCATATTGCCAGCATGACTAAGCTGCTTCTGGCAAACCAGAGCAGAGCACGGAAACACAGTTTACCTTCCTGCCAGAGCGGTACCTATTTATCTACTTGCACTTTGATATGCTTTCGAACTGCTAGGTTGGCAGGAGCAGGGACCGAGTGACGGGAGCTCACCCCATTGCAGGGATTCGAACTGCCAACCTTTTGATCGGCAAGCCCTAGGCTCTGTGGTTTAACCCACAGTGCCACCCGTGTCCCTCTTGACATAGATTGTAAGTAACACAAACATCTTAAGAAAAAACTGGCATGAATGGATCACAAGAAAACACCCGTAACATATCATACCTGCAACAATTTGGTTTTGTCATAGTCCTTGCGATGTCGATAAATACACTGGCTGAGCAAGGCATAAAGTTTTTCCAGCTGAAATATAGTGTAGTTCCTACTTTTCTCAGTAACAGTTTTCAGCAATTCCTGGAAAAGATGAGTTTAAAACAACAACAATCCTTTTTCTTTATTCTCTTAACCACTGATTGTACAGTGTTGTAAAGAACACATTGAGACATGAGGTACAATGCAGAAGTCTAAGTGGCTGGTGCGTATAAGCATGGTGTATCTGAATTTCTCTATTCCCATCCACACGGCTACAAGCTCTTTAAAATTTAAATTCCAATTTGGATCCAAGAAATACTAAGCATGCATGAATTTCTGTTCACTAGACTAACAACAATGTCTTAACAAATGAGTTACAGCATTTATTTTCCAGCTGGCAATTGGAGCTCATTAACAACAAAATACTACTTGAAGATAATTTAAAGTAAGTTAATTGCTCAACTCACAGAAAGGAATTCTGTCAGTTTTTGCCATATCACCTGCCCCAAAGCATGCACCCATGACATCTAAAGCCACACATTAACCTAATTTTTAGATGCATTTAATCTCTTATTTAGTATTCAGTAGGAAGAGAATGTGTACATACATTAAGTTTTCCATGGTCAACAATGAGTGGTGGTGTCTGCTCTGAAAGAATCTCCATAGCTTTCTCAACACTAATGAGATGTTGCTGTTCCACTTGAGAACGCCTTGCACGAGTCATGCGAAGCATACATACATCTAGAATAACAAAAATGAAGCTAGAATAAGAACAACCAAATAATCGAAGAAAAATGAAAAACATGCAGCAGAAGCTGTTCGACAACGGAAGCAATTTCTTCCAGGTTTTTGGCGTTCAAAAACTGAAATGTTCGGCTTTTGAGACACTCAAACCCGAGCCCAAGTTCTTTCTCGCTAAAGAATATCATTTCCACGGAGTAGCAGAAACAGATTCAAACCAGAAGATTTTTTTAAATACAACTGTTTCATTTTGTAATTTGATCTATCTATATAATATGTTGGCCTTGCTCTAAGTTGTCTATTAGGTCACAATAGCTAAGATTTTGCCAGGTATTTATGAAACCCATTAGTTCTATAACAGGGTCAACCCTGTGCCCATTTACTTGAATGCAATTCCCACTGAGTACAATAGGATTTACTCTCAGCTAAATGAGAAAATGTGTCATGCAAATCTAAAGCTAGGGAGTCTGTATCTGCAAAGTTGCAAGAAAGGTAACTTAAAAAACACAAGAATTCAAACATAAGGTTTTGAACAAAATTCAAATTTGATACATTTGAAATGTCTGCTCCAATTAGCCTGGCATGATCAAAATTTCACTGAAAATTTCACCCTTGCTTTAACTGTTTTGCAAATATTTCCAGAGTTGTTGGTGTGGTCATCTCACAGAACTGCATGTATGTGGGGATGAGAGAAGAATTAAGTAACTAAAGGAAATTATGTCTTCAGATAATGCCAACAGATGAATCTCCACTTACCATTAATATCCTTATTTAAAGAATTTTCTGTTAGATCTCCATTACATCCTCTGTTTTGCTCTGAACAGTTAGTATCCTTGTTCTCCTCAGACCTACACTTAGCACCATTACTGGCAGATTGGTCACTCCCATTCTCTGCATCAGATTTGTTTTCTGAGCTATTTGTGTGCTGGCCTGGAAGCACAGCTTCAGATTCTTCCACTTCAGTTTGTTCCATGCTGGAGTCATGATTTCCAATGCATTCTTCTCCTTCACTCTCTACTTCATCTTGCTCTTCTCCCGGAGCTTTGTTCTCTTTATTGAAATGAGAAGTCTTCTTCCGCTTTGCTAGGTTACCCTGGCACCATCGGCTCTTTCTTCTGAGTTTTCTCTTTGATAAGGCTACAGCAAAGGTATAAATCAAAATTTAAAAACAGATTCAAGACATTAAAAATAGTTTCATGTTTCCTAAATAAACACAACAATGCTGTTTATAAGGACCAAAGTCTTCCTGTTGAGAAGTGGGAGAGAGGGACAGGAGGTGGACAAGTATGGGGGATACCCTGTGTCCTGAATGGGGTAACTGTGCCCCTAAAGGACCAGTTGCACAGCCTGGGAGTCATTTGGGGCTCACAGCTGTCCATGGAGGCACAGATTAATTATGTGTCCAGGGTGGCTGTCTACCAGCTCTATCTGGTACGCTGGCTGAGACCTGCCTGCGCAGTGTCTCGCCATAGTGGTACATGCTCTGGTTATCTTCTGCTTGGACTACTGCAATGCGTTCTACATGGGGCTACCATTGAAGGTGACTTGGAAACTAAAATAATCTAGAATGCAGCAGCTAGACTCATGAATGGCAGCAGATGCAGAGACTACGTAACACCAGGCCTAAAGGATCTGGCTCCCAGTATATTTCTGAGCACAATTCAAAGTGCTGGTGTTGACCTCTAAAGCCACAAACAGCCTTGGCCTTGTGTACATGAAGGAGCATCTCCACGGACCAGCCTGGACACTGAGGTCCAGCTTCAAGAGCCTTCTGGCAGTTCCCTCATTGTGAGACATGAAGCTACAGGGAACCAGGCAGAGGGCCTTCTCAGCAGTGACATCCGCCCTGTGGAATGCCCTCCCATCAGATGTCAGACAGATAAACAACTATTTGACTTTTAGAAGACATCTGAAAGCAGCCTTGTTCAGGGAAGTTTTTAATGGTTGATGTTTTATTGTGCATTTAATACTTTGTTGGGAGCTGTTCAGAGTGGCTGAAGCAACCCAGTCAGATGGGTGGAATAATAGGAGATGGCACTTGATACAGTGGCATAAAGTAAATATATTCTGAGATCAGCATTGCTTTACACAATTAAAATTCCAGATTACGTGTGTTGTCCTTGCACTGGGCTACTATCCAGTTAAATTCTACTCAGAGTAAATCCACTGAAATTTATGGATCTAAGTCATGTCTGATTCACATTGGATACACCCCATTATCTCTCGTTTAAAGACAAGACTGACAACTTGAAATCAGTTCACAAATTGTTCGTTAAATAAGAAATAATGAAAGTAACACTTACCATTAGAAGGGCAAGGAGAGCTAGAATCCAGAGGCACTGGTTGGATTTTCAGTTTCTCACCAAATTCAGAATCCAGTTTCTTGTATTCCAAGGAGGTATTCTGCTTTGGCATTACATAATAGTAAGAAGGAGCATATTTTGAGGAGCTGCAACCTTTAAAAAGAAATGAATTTTTGTAGGCATCTTTTATTAAACATTACTGAACTATAATGATATTTTATGTTCGAAGATGAGGGGGTGTCATGGGACTTCCAGAGAATGCCGGGGAGGAGCAGGAACAGTCAGAGGGAGGTGGACAGGAAGTGACGGATGGGGAAAGGGGGGGGGGAGAGCCAGGAGGTGCAAAGGCTCTCCAATGCTGAAGCAGAGCCCGAACACTGCACAGGAAGTTCCGGCACCGATGGTGAGGCGGTGCCTGTTTCGTCTGCAAAGGAGAGGAGAGAGTTAAAGGGGGGGGGGGAGGAGAGAAAGGTGTCACATGAAACTTCCCTGCTTTTCTGTTGGAGGAAAAGCCTGCGAAGGCCACTCCCAGAATCTGAACCGTAGGATTCAGACACATGATTGTAATGTGCTGCCTGTACATATGTAAAATAAAGAACTGTAAATATCTGAGTGAGCAGAGGTGCTTATTGCCATCACAGGGGGGAGGGAGAATGTGGAAACCAAAGGGCTGCATTTAGACTTTTTAGATCTCCCCCAGCCCTTTGTGTGCACGTGCACATGCACACACAGCCCTGGCTCCTAAAGAATATGGGATCCAGGAAAGGGGAATTTGATACAGTCTAAGGGGCTGCAGCAGGAAGTGGAAATTTGGCGTATTCTTCTTAGATAAACTATAATGTAGTTGCTTTTTGAGTAAATATTGTAACGCACCTCTTTTTTTGCGAGATTCTTGAATTTCTTCACAAAGTTGTTCAAAGTCTTCATCCATTTCGTCCTTAATGATTGCATATGCTGTATCTCTGAGAGAACAGGCTCTGTGTCTGATAAGCCGATCTAACAATGCGCACACAAGAAAAAGTAGCAGCTTCATCAGTAATTTCCATTATATTGTAACATTTATATTCCTTGCTGAACTACTGTGATTTATCGAAATAAAAGTATGTTACAAAAAAAGGGTTCTGTAAAAATAAAATGCAGATTCTAAAACATTAACTGTCATTTAACATTTCTGATTTGGATAACACAGTGAGTTTATAACATTTTTTTCCTGCAACAAATACAGTAGTATTTTTGTACTCACCTCCAGGGTCTCTGTCTGGATTATACTCTAATGCATTGCTACAGATCAAATCAATATCTTTTAGATAGTCTTTGGCAGAGAGATATTGGTGAAGGTCAATTTTTGAAATTACTGTTGAAAGATCCATTGGTTGTTTGATAACAGTAACATAGTCTGGTACCTACAAATGTAACATAAAAAACTTAGAAATGTCTCACTTAAGCTAGAAAACAGAAATCTTGATGTTTGTAAGAATGTTTGACATCTCATTATGCTGTTCTTAATGTTACTAAATTTGCTTTAAAACTGTAACTTAAGTTATCAGGATACTGGCAGGAAGCAGCAGCAAATAATTTGTCAATCAACTGGACTGCCTGTGACATGTTAAAATTGTCAGACTGCCTGTGACATGTTAAAATTCTCTCAATAAGATCAGATGAGGTTTAGTTCCTGTTATTGCCACTATAGGAACTTGGGTGCCTCCTACATGCCACTCAAGGAAAATGCTTTCCCTGTGCTGCTTTCCCTTTTGAGCATTGAAAATACTCTTTATATTTTGGACACACCCACCAACCCACCCAGTATTATAAGCTGTGCATACAAACAACTCCTTTTCACTCACACATACACTTTAGAAGTCAAGAGGCACTTTAAACGCAATAGGAGTGAACCATGGGCTAAATGTTATTTTTACACTGGAAGTGTTAAACCAAGTCCTCAGGGGCCAGCGACAGAGAGAAGGAGGGTAAATGAAGGAGCTAGATGGGACAATGAAGGAGTGGTACAAAGGAAATTCACAATGCATGTAAATAAGAACTTGGACAGCATTTGTAAGTTATTTATGGCACCTTACTGTCACTGAACATAAGAGATTTCTAAATTTGAAGTTTTTCAAACAGGCTTTGCCTTCCATTGCAATTTTATTTAATTCCTAGAAAAGGCAGTATCAGCTTTGGATGGCATTTAGGATGCCATTTTGTGTCAGTTTTTGATTGCACTTGTACAGCCTGTTAGATCCACATTAGACAAAATGATAACTACCTTACTACATCACAGAACGTGTTAATTATTGCAACGTAAAACATACATGTTCCAAATGAAGTGGCAGGAACATACACAGATAATTGCTTTGGGCCACGTCATTGTTTACTTATTTGATGAGCAGAGATAAAATCCTAAGCATTACCTCATGTAAGTCAACTGGTTTTGTAAAAGCTCTGAAACGTTTGTCAACAGCAAGCCTGTGAGTAACGTTTCTTAAGAAAATTCTGAGTTCACGTAAAGTATCTTCTTCTTGCCCCTCAAGTTGTTTGACCTCCTCTTCTGTTAGCTGTCGTGGTTCAGGTGCTGCTGCTACTGGTAGCACTTCTAGAGCCTGCAAAACTGTGGGGGGACGGGGCGAAAGAAAACATTTTGATGAGTTAAAGCGCAGATATTCTGACTGCAGTTATTTTCAACATCCCATCACCTTTACAGGGCTTTCTAGTTTTATCTGTTGCACATACTAACCTGCTTTCTTTTTTGATGCAGGTTGTTTAGCTGCTTGGTGAAGAAGTAAATTTTCAAAAAACTTTCTTCTCTCGTCAGCACTAGGCAAGCAGACGTCAAAAACTTCTCCATAAGCTTTGTCAAACAATTCTTGTACCTTAAATAAATGAATAATATTGAAATGTACAAGTTCTTGTGAGAAGGAAATAAGAGTGTCGAAAGTGACAGAAAAGATCTGAGTTCCAGGGCTATTAAAGTACTAATACTTAATACTGAGGATCTGAACAAAAAAAGTTTAGCTCAAAGCTTGGCAGATATAAATAAATCTAATTTCAATTTATTTTTACCTGAAAATTTACTAGAGTTGTGTTAGAATGCTTCTGTTCTGTAAGCAGTTATGGAGCACTGCAATTTTCTTGATAGCCTAAGTATTCCCTAATTGGTTTCATGTTTAGAAATATTTGGCAAACATTAAATACTCATTCATCTTTATTTATTATTTTTAAAAGAAATCAAATGCTTAAGTTAGAAAAAGAAAACTCTGGATCAAAGATACCCTATGAATTCAATGACATAAAGTACCTCATTTGGCAAAGATGCATGATGTACATCTGATGTTGCAAGGAGCAAAATTGGAGCAAAAGATGGAATGTTCTGTAGTAGCGCAGTAAATGTAGCTTGCAGTGTTTGCCCAATTGTCTCCCACCACAAATGAATATTTGGAATGTATATTATACTTGGAGCTGTTCTCTTGGCTTCACATATTAACTAGTAAAATACAAGAAAATTGATCAGCTGACAGGTCATTAGCACATTTGTCCTTTAATCATGACTTTTTCCCCTGAAAGACACCAAAATCAATACCATTAACCGCTCCCATTCCCGAAATTTGTTAATTTTGGGACCAGCCCCCACCAGATTTTCTCAGATTCCCAAGATCAAAAAGGTACTTTTAGTTTGTGTAGTTACTGCCTGCCTATCTGTACTAAGTCCCAAAAATGGCTGATAGAACAGAAAAAACAAAGTACAAGCTAAAACAAAAATCTATAAAAACAGGAAGGAACAATCAGCATAATGCCAAATGTTAACAAATTTGCTTTAGCAATACACATTTTCTCAGGGGTATTTTCTGAAAGTGAGGAATAGTCCATGCCCCTTTTCTTGACTCTCATTAATCTTTATTTTAATTCGTCACTATTTTCTGGAAGGCACTTGAAATCAAATATACTAGTCATCTGTTAAGCAGATTAATTATAAACAATTCAGATGCAAGCAGTACAACACTAAAAGATATGAGGCATTGTCTGAAGGAATATGTAGCAACCCTGAAGTACCGTAAGTTTTTCTGGGTCTGCTGGGATGGAAATACTGCCTTGAATTCCATCATGTTAGAAGCATGATATGAATGAGCTAAAAAAAACCCAATGAAGCATGACTGAAGAAAAGCAGCATTCATATTGTCAACCATAATTATAATTCTCAAACCGTAGCCAAACTTAAAAAAAAATTTCCTCTGGGGCAAAGAAGCCTCCCACCCACATGTGGAAGATGATCTGGCATTCCAGTTCTCTAGAATTGTCTTCCACCAGAAAGTGGAAATGTTTTCAGCATTTGCTGAAAAATTCTGTTCTGTTAGCCTCACTTAAGTAGCACTACTACAAAGCTGAAATACCTGCGCACATGTTTCTTCAGGTGTTTTGGCACTGATTCCAAAGAGAATGGAAAGGTCTAGTGTATACACAGTGAACTTTTCCAAAGCATGTATCACTGCCGGAGCCAAATGAGAGGCTTGTCCAAATCCTGGTTCTCCTGCTATTAAAAGTCTTGGTCGGCAAGAGGTTGGCTGGTGATAAGCATTTCTATAAGAGATGAGAAAATTGAATTTTCCTATCATGAGATTTTCTTCCTTTGGGTTTCCTGGAAGGCACCTCACTTCCTCAGGAGGACACAGCCTATTGGAACCCACAGTCAGAGCCAACAAATTTTTATTTCTCTAGATTTTTTGGGGGGGAGGGAGGAGGAGGAGCTGCTCCAAATCCCCTGAACCAACAACCCCCAACTACAATACAAAAACACACTAAGCCACAGCTTAATATAAATTAGCACAAGTAAAATAAATCAAGTGATATACAACATGGATGGAAATAGGCAGGGATTTAGGGAGCTATCTCCCCCACACGTATGCCATTGGCAGAAGCTACAAAGCTATGGCAAAACAGAATCACCAGAGCTGATCCCAGAAATGGCACATGACTTGTGTAACAGAAATTCATAGTAAGAAACTTCCATTTTCTCCAGAACTTTCAGGAGGGCATTCAACATTCCCCTTGGCACATGCCAAGCCCCCCCCCCCCCGCCGTGGCAGGCAGAAGGGGAGACAAGGAGAAAGAGCTCAACCTGCCACCCCACTCCCCACTTTAAGGTAGGCATTGAAGGGAGGTCATTACAGAATGACGGCCCACCTTTCAAACTTCAGTAATGCTCATCAGGGAGAATGAGGGAGCAAGCATAAGACATCAACCACCTCAATATGAAAATAATGAAGCTTCCTTTAAAGATCAACCAACAACTGCAACCTTTTATCACTTACCTGCTAAAAATCAGGAACATTTCTTTTCGTTTATCATGTATTTTCTGAGAAGGTCCAGTTTCAGAAACTGGTAGTTCCTCTTCATCACTGTATAGCAAGTCACTGTCAAAAATCTGACCAGCAAAATCTTAAAAATAAAACAAAACTCTACATTATTTCCTTTGGAATATTGTGTCTTGATTTCTAAGGCCTGGTACTAATTTAAAGATTCCTGTCCTTGATAACATTTTATGTGCACTGAATCCAAGTGATTCAACTCTGCATAAATGCAGTAACCTAAAATGCTTATGGAAACTTTACTAATGTCAAGAAGCCAAGTGATACTAAACAAACAGAATAACTCAGTGAATGAAGAGCAAATACAAAGGAACTTCCTGACTGATAGCTCTGTCAGTAGACAATTAGACTCTTAATCTTAGGGTCAAGGGTTCGAGCCCCATGTTGTGCAAAAAAAATCCCTGCATTACAACTCTGATTCTATGAAATGCTGGCAGTGCCCAAATTCTGGAATGCCCTCCCCAACAAGGAAGTACAACATCAATACAATAACTATTTCAGCACATTCCCATTTGCCCATGAATTTTGGATTATATTTTAGTTGGAATTTTGGTTTACTGTGCTTTTTAAGTTAATGGGTTTTAATCTATTTTTATTTTGTTGTATATTGTTGCACTAAATTGTTTAGTCTTATCTTGTAGTTGTATACTGTATAAACAGGTTTTTTCATACTATTGAACCTATTATTGATGAAGAAATGTTTTAAATAAAATTTGCTATGATTCATGACAAAATGAAGCTCAATCCAGGTAAGACTGAGGCACTGTTAGTGGGTGGTTCCCTAGTCTGGATGGATGGGAGACTGCCTGCTCTTGATGTGGTTACACTGCCTCTGAAGGCGCAGGTGGTACTCCTGGATCCTTTACTGTTGCTTGAGGTTCAATGGCCCTGCTGGCACAGAGTGCCTTCCACCAGCTTTGGTTGTTGGCCCAGCTGTGCCCCTATCTGGGCAGAGATAATATATTTTCTGTCTTCTGGGGAGTGGCAGAAATTGTTCTGTACCTTCCAAAGCCACCTCTATGTGTTCTGAGGTACACAACTGCTGTTCTGGCTCTTCTGGCCCAGAATCAGAAAATTTCTTGTAGGGTAGGAGCTTTGCGCCTCTAACCTGGGCATATTTCTTCGAGTCTCCACATTTGGGCCAGTTATCATGAATCTTCACTTGTTATTAGTTGGCACTTATATGGATATTATTAGGATAGGTTACATAAGCAGGAGTCTTATGGTTTGAGAACTTACTCCTCTTTCTAGACTGCAGTTCCCTTTCTAAGAGATCATTTTCTCGAAAGGTAGCATATTAGAGAAAATGTATTTGGCAGAGAAAACAAATTTATGTACGGGTGAATTTATTTGATAAATAATCAATCTGAAGCTTCAGTTCATCACAAGTTTTAGTAGTTTTCTGTTTCTGGCTTGCAAAATAGAGTAATTCTTAAAGGAGAGGATAATTTCAAGTTTCAGTTCTGTACTGTATACCACATCAGATTAATTAGATATGATATTCACTCATCCCCCCCACCAATGTAAATAAATGTGCACATACCTGACTTCCCTTTCTGTGCCAGTTCTGCATGTGGAAAGACATTCTGTAAGACTTCCAGGATTCTTTGAAGTGTATTTTCAAGGAGTGGTTTGGAAATGTTGGAGAGTGCTTGGCCAGGTGAGGTCACTGCCCTCTGAGAAGCAGGTATGGTCTTTTGCATAGCCACCACAAAATCCTTAGCTGTTATGTTAATAGAAGAGATATCCAACTGCAACTTGACACTGCTGGTGTAAATCTGAGGATAACGTCGGCGCAAGGCACACAAAGCTGCTTCAGCACATATGGACTTAATGTCAGCTCCACAGTACCCTACAAAAGGAAAAGCACATCTGTATGAAATTATAGGGCCTGCAAATAGTCTTATAAGCCACACAAAGATCTAATCATGATTTATACAAAAGATTAAATAATTCTTCCTGCCTCAAAACTAGGTTATTTAGGCCAATTCCATGCAATATAAGAAACACAGATCATAAGTTGGCTATTTTAAGCCATATTTTTACTTTTTTTTTCTTTTTTCCTATTACGTTTTATTGTAATTTATATTCAGTGTTAGCTGCCCTGAGCCCGGCCCTGGCCAGGGAGGGCAGGGTATAAATAAAAATTTATTTTTCTTTTTATTATTATTAGCTATATCTTATAGAAGTTTCATAAAGTGCTGATGTAAAGCTGATGCCTACCATGCATTTGTAACATTAGCCTAGTAGGTGTGCTACAATATAAAAGCAATCCCCAAAGAATGGATGTGTTACTTTGCATGGCAGGCATTGTTATATGTAGCAGTTGTATTCTTTGATTAAATAGTATTCAACAGCATTCTGTACACAATGTATTCCATGGCCACCAAGCACGCTCAGTCCTCACTGGACTGTTTCCAGGTTGATGTTGTTCGGGGGGGGGTGTCCTAAAGACTGACTGTACTCTATTGAGACCTATGTTGTGCAGTGCGGAGTAAAACGCTGTTATACTTCATCAGAAATAGAGGGAACAATGGCATAAATTGCAAATTTCAAGGTGTTTTTTTTTTAAAAAAAATGCTCAAACCAGTGTTTTGGCTAATAAGCATGTAAATAAAAAATATTGTTAAGAGGGTTCTACAGAGATGGCAGAAGTCTGTTTTCAAACTGTCAAAAGTTTTATCATCATCATCTTACCAACACTTTTTTCAGCTAACTCTTCAAGGAACATCTCCGATGGCTTAGGCGACCATTCTCGGGTGTGAATCTTAAGGATCTCTCTCCTTGCCTAGAAACACAAACACGTATTTCAGATACATCTAGTTTCAAAAGACTACCCATATATTTCCCTTTCAATACTGTATCTTCCTTTCTAGTTACAGTAACCCAACATTTTCAATATTACCCTATTTACAAATGTTCTGGGGTGGGGAGTTTTTAAATTTGGTTTAAAAAGGAAAACAAGCAAAAAAACAAAACAAAATTAAAAGTAATAAGGAATTTGGAGATGGCAAGGAAAAAATGAACAACTATGAAGGAGTAAGGAGGATTTAGAAATGCTCAGTCGCAAGACAAAGCAAGGAGGGAACTAGAGGCTGACTGAAGAGCTGGCTGATGCAATCATTTTGCATCTTCTGACCCCAACCAGCCTGTCCTAAGCAGTGGGATGTTATCCCACTATTTACTGCATGCTCCCATATATAATTCCAGGGGAAAAATGGTTAGTGTTCAAGCTTTTCAGGTTTGAGAAAGTTATTAAGGGGAAGTACCTGACAGAGGTTTATAAAACCATGCATGGTGTAAATAGTGGATGGAGCAGAGATAGCGAATCTGTGGCCCTCCAAATGTTGTTGGATTCATTTTTACTATCAAGATTTGCTACAGCAGAACCCATATCATCTGGATGCATTTGGGATTTGTGAAGTGGCATCAGCTGTCTATGCTCCACTCCTCTCATGTTAGCCTACCAGAACAATTTTCAGTAGAAATCAACTTCCACCCCCTGCCACAGACTCTGGGTAGGTTAAAGCCAAATATGCATGAAAAAGATTGAGTCTTACATCTTTATCTGGCAAGGTGAAAAGGAACTCTCTATCGAAACGTCCGGGCCTTCGCAAAGCAGGATCTATAGAATCCAATCTATTGGTAGCGCCAATCACCACAATCTCACCTCTGTTGTCTAAGCCATCCATCAGTGCAAGCAATGTAGACACGATTGAACTTTCAAAAACAAAACAAAGATATTTTATCCACTGTGGCTTGGGCAAGATTCTGCTGACACAACCAGAAGGAAGAAACCATGGTCCTTAGCCCCACCTGCAATCCCTGTTGCTCTAGAAAACTGACTCTTGGGCCAGGGGACACTCAACTTTTTCATGTCTATAGGGCAACATACAGATGAGGACTGAGTGTTTGTGAGAAATAAGCAACCCTCATATTTTATCTGCAAGTGGAAGGCATTTCGGCTTGTGCAGCAGTAACTTCGGGTCCAAGCCTGTATCATTTTCTACCCACTGAAGAGATCCAATTAAAAGGAAACATAACTTTACTTTGTAATAGAAAGCTGTTCCCAATCTATAAACACTCACTGAAATTTCAAATGAATTTTTGACTCATCAAAGATAAAATATCTTATGTGAGAGTCAATTAGTTACATGGGACAAATATTTCAAACACAACAAAAGCATGCCACTTCCTCAAGACATGGCAACACTGTTAAAATGTTCCACATGAGCAGATCTTATATTCCTGTCATGATACCACATAGGTAACACATAAACCAGTTCTGAGAACTGGTATGAGAAACAGGATACTGTTGCTGAACCTCAAATTTGTGCTCTAACACAACTCACAGGGTGTGTATGTGTGTACTAAACCAATGTTGCAGTACACATGCAAAAGTTTGCCTGCATACCTGGAGGCTTATGTATCATTTGCCAGGAAGAACTGTTACTAAATTTAGGCAACTGGTTAAATACAAAGGTGCTTTAAGCACATCACAAATTTAAAGCTTACAAATCTACAATGGAAACAGTGACTTGTCATAAGAGTATCTGTACAAGAAGTAATGTATTCAGGGAAAAGATTCAGGAGATTTGAAGACAAATATAGAAAACAAACAAAGTTGTACCTGTGAATTTGATCTTGCCTACTGGATCGTACAGGAGCAAGACCATCTATTTCATCGAAGAATATAATTGAAGGACGCATCTGAAAGGCCTAAAACAAAAGCTCATATGTAGAAATTCTGAAGGCGCTATACAGAATACACTATAGAGTAAGATAAAAGTATAATTACCTGATCAAATAATAAACGAAGCTGTCGTTCAGATTCTCCCACCCATTTACTGAGGCAGTCAGCACCTTTTCTCATGAAAAATGCTACTCTTCTATCACCTTTACTACACTCATTAGCAAGTGCCCTGGCAACAAGCGTTTTTCCAGTACCCGGCGGACCATAGAAGAGGCAGCCCCTATTAAAAGTATGAAATTGCAGTATTTTGGTTAGTAGAATGTTTCATAATTTTCAAAAGTATATCATACTTTACCTAATCATAATATAATTTAAGCTAACCTCATTAAATATGCTTATGAGTTTCTGTCTTGCCTAAGAGAATTCATCCCCTCCCCCTCTTCTGGGTCCCACCAACAATTCATTTCAATATTCCTCTCTCCCCATTTAAAAAGGCAACTTGCATTCTAATGGCATTGTGGTGAAAAAAATGTATGAACATGCTACATCTATGCAAAAGGCATTAACTATGCAAAAAGTAATCTTGTGTGGAGGGCAGGCTAAAAAAACCCCTAGCAATCATGAAGAGAAGATGAAAGTTTACAATTGGGGTAAGTTCACTGTCATCCTGCAAACAAAATGTTTACTTCCTACCTTGGAGGCTGAATTTTGAATCTCTCAAACACTTCTGGATAAAGTAGTGGGAAAACCACCATCTCCTTTAAAGCTGAAATATGGCTAGATAGTCCACCCACACTATCAAACTGGATCTAAGAAGGAGAAGCAGAATTAACAAATGAAGGTCAACAAAACACAGAAGTGAATAATTAAATCTTCTTACTTAAGTCTTAAAAAAAATTAATGGGTACTAAAATGAACAAAACAGCTACACAGCTCTCATTCAGGTTAATCAGCAAAACTTGAAAAGATGTGCTTATTTTAAGAGAGTGGTCAATAACAAAATGTGCTAGGAAATTAAACACTCACTGAAGAATCTATTTGCATTGGATCAACATCAGCCAGGCTTGCTCCAATTTTCATTCGATCCTTGTGGATTCCCTTCAACTCATCTTTCCTAAAGTTTAGCGGAAGGCACCTAATTTGAGAATGAAGAGTTGTTTTAAGTAATAGAGAAGGAACAAGTTCATATTGAAACATGGAAATGGGGTTGCCTTTAAATTAGCAAAAGTACCACGAGATGTAATTTCAAATTAGAAATCTACTCCATACTATCTGTAAAATACTGTAGAATCTACATTAGCTAAACATAAAACAGTTGTTATGAATATTGTCAGGGTTTCAGGGAAAGAAGGGCAGATGGGGGAGGAGACAGAGAGCGAGGGGGAAGAATCCCAGAGAGACGAGGAGGAGGATGACAATGACCAAAGGTCGTCCGTGAGTCTGTCCAGTGAGTCAGAGGACTCCCAAAAGGGAGCCCCCCTGGTCAGACCAAGGGGACCCCAAGGGGGAAGCAATCAGGAGCAGGGGAGCGAGAGGAGAGCCCCCAGTGAGAGTGGGAGATCGGAGCCGGTTTCTCCGCCGGAACGGAGTGAAGGGGGTGGAGTTACCAGTGTGTCAGAGGGAGCAGAGCAAGAAGGAGACAGGGGGAGGAGATCGGAGCAGGACGCTCTCCCAGAAGGCTCCAGAGTGCACCCGGTCTTTCATAGGTCGGTGCTCACTCCCTACAAGGCCCCACACAGGTTTCAGGAGTCAGAAACAGTACCAGACCCATGCAGAGAGTCGCCCAAGGGGGGGGGGTCACCTAGGACTGAACCGCTCAACAAGGTCACAGAGATCCTGGACTCGAGATGGGGGGCAGAGGGAGTAGAATACTTTCTCGCCAGAGAAGGTGCCCCAGCCAGTGCCAATAGTTGGGTGCCAGACTACGCCTTAGACGAACCTATTCTAAAAGACGAGTTCCATGCCCTTTTCCCACATAGACCCATGCCAGCCGAGTACTTTGATGACTGGCTCTTTACGCCCACAGTTTCAGACAGCACTTTCAGGGGTTTTTCTTCCGCCGAGGAAGGCACACCAGAATCAAGCCCGCCCAGGGGATCGTGCTCGGGGGTGGACACGGAAACCCCTTATTGGTGGGAGGAGCAACCAGAGGAAGAATGGCGTAAGAGGTGGATGATGGGGCCTTGGCGGGCAGCACCAGAGGAAGTAGCAATGGAAGAAAAGACTGAGACTGCGCTGGCTGAAGAACCCGAGTTCGAACACACATACACAGAACTACCAGCAGAGAACATGGACGTAGACGACCTGTATCCTGAATCTAACCCCGAAGAGCCGCAGCTCCCACGACCTGCACCTGACAGGCGGGAGGGGGGAAGGGGGGGCTTCGAGGGGGGGATGGATGTCAGGGTTTCAGGGAAAGAAGGGCAGATGGGGGAGGAGACAGAGAGCGAGGGGGAAGAATCCCAGAGAGACGAGGAGGAGGATGACAATGACCAAAGGTCGTCCGTGAGTCTGTCCAGTGAGTCAGAGGACTCCCAAAAGGGAGCCCCCCTGGTCAGACCAAGGGGACCCCAAGGGGGAAGCAATCAGGAGCAGGGGAGCGAGAGGAGAGCCCCCAGTGAGAGTGGGAGATCGGAGCCGGTTTCTCCGCCGGAACGGAGTGAAGGGGGTGGAGTTACCAGTGTGTCAGAGGGAGCAGAGCAAGAAGGAGACGGGGAGGAGATCGGAGCAGGACGCTCTGCCGGAAGGGGCAGAGAGTAGCACCGGGAGCAGTGTAGCGGTCGAGAGAAAGGTCAGGAGCAACGTACGCGCGCCAAGTTCAAATGTGGAGGCGCGCGGAAGTGAGGAGAGCCCTGGGGAGGAGCCCGGCCCCAAAGCAAGAAGGAGGGGGGCAGAGGCGTCAGAGGATTCAGCCTCGGGCGAGTCCCGGCGGGGGGGAACCCAGGGGGGCAGAAAGAC
This sequence comes from Podarcis melisellensis, assembly GCF_964234715.1. NCBI lineage: Eukaryota > Metazoa > Chordata > Lepidosauria > Squamata > Lacertidae > Podarcis > Podarcis melisellensis. The sequence continues at coordinate 14,270,441 of NC_138539.1, read as the reverse complement.
CCTGCGGAAAAGGAAGGAGAGGAAGAGGTGGTCCAGCACAAGCCTCTTGAACTGGTGTAGGGGCGGTACGGATTCAGAGGGGACTTCAGCGATCTAATGTTACAGACGTGGAGCCACGGAGATGGAATGTAAAAGGAGCAATGATCTTCAATAAAGACTTTTGTAAATAAACTGGATTGGACTTGGGTCTCTTGTGAGCTGGGACCAACGGGTGGCTCTGACAAATATTATGGGTGAAATTCAATGCTGTACAATCATTCTGTCTGTGAAAGCATTTCTGCTTGCCAGACGGAACAATCTCTTTTCTTCTTCCCCCCACACTTTATTCTGTCCCCCCCCCACCAAACACTGATTTCAAAGGGTGCAGGGGAGGGGAGGGGGAAGCCCAGTTGAACTAGCATGACTCATTGTCCTGCCTCATGCTAGTGCAATTATTAAGTCAAATCCAGTCCTGTGTCTCCTCTGAACAAATTATTTAATCTGAGGAACTAGAATTCTCTAGGTTTCTCATTAACAATGTTTTAATCATCTAGTATCCAGATCAGGGACTCCCAAACTGTGATTTTAAGTTAAATTCAGGTGGTTTGTGGTGTGCCTGTAAAAGTAACATTAAAAATCATGCAGCATCTTGTACACGGGTTCCCAAATTTGCACCCCCTGTATGCTCCACAGAGAGCATCAAGGTCTATAAATAGCAACACCCTAGTGGTCCCGGGCCCAAAGGAAGTTAGATTAGCTTCAACCAGAGCCAGGGCCTTTTCAACACTGGCTCCGGCCTGGTGGAACGCTCTGCCTCATGAGACCAGGGCCCTGCAGGATCTGATTTCTTTCCACAGGGCCTGTAAGACAGAGTTGTTCCGCCTGGCCTTTGGCTTGGAGCCAATTTGATTCCCTCCCCACCCCCTTTCTTTTTCCTCCTGTGATGAGGCTGCATTTTAATATTTTAATGTTTCAATATTTTAATGTTGTATTTTAATCTTGTTTTTAAGTTGTATTCATTCAACTTGTTTTTATTATTGCTTGTTAGCCGCCCTCAGCCCAGCCTTGGCTGGGGAGGGTGGGGTATAAATAAAAAATTATTATTATTACAATTCCTATCATCCCTGACCATTGGTCCTGCTAGCTAGGAACGATGGGAGTTTTAGTACAAAAAAACAGCTGAAGGTCAAAGTTTGGGAAACCCTGCTCTAGCACAACACATTACAACTGCCACAATAGGCAGAAAAAGTAGTCTGTCAAGACCCTCAGCAATTTCTAGGTGGTCTACTGAGAAAATGTTTGGGAACCACTGAGCTAGATAATATGTACATTGTTATTCTGAGTCCAAAAGTCGCAGGATACCTGCTTAATGCTTTGCTCCGACTTCGTTTCCTACGCCTTTCAAAGCGTTGCTCGTCATCAGAAGAAGATGAAGATGTAGAATCACTATTGTGAATTGCATGTTTTCGTCTGTTTTAATTGGAAGACAAAACCTGTTAAGCAGTCACTGTGAAAAATTGCACAATTAATTTACACGGCCAGTTAAGGCATCCAAATTATTCCATGTATCAGCAGTGGGTAAGCTGCATGCAGATGTGTTTGGTAGTAAATCACAGCCCCCCCCAAGAAGCTCAACAACTTTGACCTGAACCCCCCAAAAGGGGGTAGATCACTGCCAGTTTTTAACTCTGTGAGTAGATCGCACTCTCTTGGGAGTTGGCCACCCTTGCTCTACACAATTTGCTATAGATGAAGAAGTCATAACAGCAAGTACAACTGAAGGAAAGTGCAGCTGATTTGAAACCATATAGCCAAGTTGTTGAGTAAGTCAGGAGGAGAGAAAACATTCATGCACTGATAATAGTAAAGGTAAAGGTACCCCTGCCCGTACGGGCCAGTCTTGACAGACTCTGGGGTTGTGCGCCCATCTCACTCAAGAGGCCAGGGGCCAGCGCTGTCCGGAGACACTTCCGGGTCACATGGCCAGCGTGACAAAGCTGCATCTGGCGAGCCAGAGCCGCACACGGAAACGCCGTTTACCTTCCCGCTGGTAAGCGGTCCCTATTTATCTACTTGCACCCGGAGGTGCTTTCGAACTGCTAGGTTGGCAGGCGCTGGGACCGAGCAGCGGGAGCGCACCCCGCCACAGGGATTCGAACCGCCGACCTTTCGATCGGCAAGTCCTAGGCACTGAGGCTTTAACCCACAGCGCCACCTGCGTCCCGCACTGATAATACTGGAGCACTAATAAACAACAAATCAACAAACCTGTTAATCTTCTTACAATAAGGACTCCTTGATCCCGTAGGGCTGAAGGAAAATCTTCGTCTCACTGGAGAAGCAGCGTCTGGATAAAACAATTTGGGCTTCCTCTGGTGCCTTGGTTCTATTAACAAACACCAAAGTAAGAACAGTTACATGTTTTCCCTTACATATTAATTGATGAGAATATAAAATGTCAGAATTTGGGAATATCACGGACTTATATGTTAAGTTTAGTTCTAACATGAACTAAGTTTGTGTTTTCATTTTTGGGACAAGACTTCTCAATCATTCAAACTGGAAGATTTTCTGGTAGTCACCTAGTGAAAACATGTATAATTGTGTGGCAAAGCGTAAAGACAGCCAAAACAAAGCAAAAACAAAACAGAGGTTGATATACCAAAATAACGAAGCTTTCCAAATATAAATAAGGGTAAATAAGCTCCAGGGAAAGATGGTATAGTGGACACCTACTTTCTGGTGAGGCCTGATAATGCACAACTGTTTTCCGCTGTCTAAGGTCGTAACGCTTTTGATTATCTTCTCCATCTTCATGGTCTTCACCTTCTTCTGAAGATTCTAAATAACAGAATTCTCTTTAGCTTAAAGAAAGAAACTTACTTGACTTACAACAGATTCTGGGGCTGTAAGTGAAGTTAGACACTGCCAGTCTTGGATTAGGAATGACAGCTTCACTACAGTAAAAGCTATTACAATTTGTTATTTTAAGAGACTGTAATACAGGCATCCCCAACCTTCGGCTTTCCAGAGGTTTTGGCCTACAATTCCCATGATCCATTGCTAACAGGACCAGTGGTCAGGGATGATGGGGATTGTAGTCCAAAACATCTGGAGGGCCGAAGGGTGAGGATGCCTGCTGTAATAGCATCTCCTCAGAAATCCCAATAAATTTTGTGAGTTTAGGACTACAAACTAAATGGATTTTTGGAGTAATTAACCACCATCTCCACGTGTCATTTTCTAAATGTCTAAGGTGAAGGATGTTTCTATAAACAAAAAGGTTCCCCATTGTGTATACAAGTTACGTTGGTCTAATTTGTATTTTGTTTTACTGAAAAACAATAAAAAAATGGGGGGGGAGGTTCCAAAATGAAGCATAATTTTTATCCTATTGAAGTATACTAATTCACCCACTCAAAACCTTAAAGTATGCTGAAATTGTACTGCATTGTATTAAAATAATAAAACAGAATATAGTTCTAAAAAGTTAAAAGTAGCACAATAACCTGCACTTCCATCTTGGTTATCAGTGGTTTCTTCATCAATCCTTTGGATTGCTCTTTTTGGTTTTCCTCTTGAGTACACATTAAGGTTTTCCTAATAATAACAAGTGAAAACATGTAATTCAAGTCATCCCATGACACGTATCATACATGCAATGAATCTATCAACTTTAAGGCCAGCTCAATAAAAGTAGCAAAACACTATGGAATAAATGTTTAAGCTTTCTATCTCCATCCCTCTTGCTCAGGGTGTAAGCAAAGCTGAAGTTAAAATTGCAAAATACAAATTTAACAAAGAAAGAATAATAGCAAGAAATTATTCTTTTACACAATCTGTATATACATGTACCTCTTCTCCATCATTAAACACTCCAAGATCCTCCAAATCCAGCATTCGTCGCCGACGCATCTTCTTCATATCATCCATTTTTTGTAGTACAGCTTCTGCAGTGCTTGACAAAGTGCAAGATGTAATCAAACACAACATGGAAAATATTTTAAAACACAAATCAGTTAAACAGAGCAAGCTGCAGTGCTGCGCTAACAGGTTATGGGAATATGAAACTAGCGCGCGCGCGCTCTCTCTCTCTCTCTCTCTCTCTATATATATACACATGCATGCATGCATGCATGGAAGGTTTGAAATGAATGGCAGCAAAAGAATTTCACTACAGTCACACCTGAAAGTGAAATAGCAGAACTTTCTATTATTCAAGCACAAATCACAAAGATAACACCCTATCTTACAACAAAACTAAGAAACCATTGAAGCAGTTGCTGGTTGAGTGGGAAATCAGAGCATGAATCCATAGGTGTTAATGAATGTTTATTTTTATTTAGCATTAAGGTTGAACTAAAAGTTTTACTCATATTTTGAGTGCCTCTATACTATTCTTCATCATATTTGGCATCAGGACATTTTGCATCAATAAAAATATATGGTAATAATGGAACATGACAACATCAAAATAGTAAAATTCAATAAAAATTCCCACCCAGTTTCGTCTGCCATGTTTATATTGTAAGCTTAATGATAATAGTAATATTGAACTTACAATATAAACCTGGTTGGTTGACAGAGGGCAGGATCTTTTAAACTGAATTTTAGCAACAAGTTTTATGACTATAGTAACAATATAAACACTCCAGTAAACAACATAAACAGGCTACTATGCAGAGCCACATGTACACTCAACATAACTATTAAGTCCCATCTTTCCACTACAGAACATTTTAATCCCTGAAGTTACTCTTGTAGTTATAGAGCTATCCAGTATAATACAAGAAGCTGCAATCGGAAATTAAAAGTGGGGAAATACCATGTTTCACAAAAATTTCATTTCCACCACAGTTGTTCAAGAAAATGCTTTCTCAAGGCATTTTGACACTATAAAAAGTCCTTACTTTGTAATAAGCTTGTCAAACAAAACGGACTGGTTCATAGTACTAAAGCGGCTTCGCCTAATTCTGCAACTGCGGCGGACTTCAACATCCCCATTTTCTTCTGCAACATGTTCACCAGACTTCGAATTTATTCCTGTTTTCAAAGACCTAGTGACACGAACTACAGTTCCTATGTTTTCAAACAAACAAACATTCTTTTCATTAGTCTGTTGGCTTACATAAAGAACAGATTTTTACGCATTATTCTTTGGCGTTGAGAATTGTTTCACAAATAAGTTTAGTATTTATGCAGTAGTCCTAGGTACTTCTTATGATGTCAATCATGTATTTCTGTGAGGTTTTTCAAAACTGATGTTTGGATGCAGTATTTCTGGGAGCAAAGTAAAATCAAATCCAGGAGCAACTGGCTCTCATTACCAAAAGAAAACATTAAAATTTAGCATCAACTCTAAAATATCTGAAACTCCCCTTGTTCAAAAGTGTTATCCTGACCCATTCACCTTGTTACAGCTGCCCTGTCACCTCTGCAAGCCACCCTCTACCAATGGTAGAGGGGTCCTCTGAAATGGTGCCTGACGGGACACATTCATTTACCCTATCTCTAAAAATACAAAAGGAGCAATAGGTATTGATAAGTGGCATAGTTTTAGGTCAGATCATTCTTGCTACAGCAGAACACAGTGCCTATGAAAGCTATGGAATGTCCTTCCACTGCAAAGGTACACAAATGTCAACCTTCCCCAGGCTAGGAGGTTGAATGGTATCAGTGGTGCACTGGATCATTTTACAACTCTACATTTCTATAATTCACAAGATTTGTATTTTACTAGATTTACCATATTCACAATCTTCATTCTTTTTATCTGCTTGTTGTCTAGCCAGCTGCCTGCACAGAAACAAATAGATTCAAAGTTAAGACTTCACCAATTTTCATTTGGCTCAGTACTGGAACTGAGTTGAACTCTGGGACCTGCAACTCTTTAGGGTTCCAAATATGTTCTTTTTCCAGAATACTCCCATTTTCACCCATCCACTAGCTCAGTTCTCACTAGGATATTTTTGTTCTCTCCCACCACCCAAAAGGAAAATTTGTACTTATGCAAAGCTTGAGGGGATGTTTTAGCTTCATAAGGACTGGCACTCTTGAGAATTTGAATTTGCTTAGTTTATGAAATCCTTTTTATTTGTTCAACTTTCAGTTATAAAAAGATCAATTCTAAAAGCTCAAGTTAACAAAAGTGCCAAAATCATTTTAAAATGTAATGTTGCTGGACACTAAGCCTTTCTTTTTTTTAAAAAAGTGAGTTTTTAAAATTGCTTATAACCATAGATCTCTACATGATTAGTAGAAAAGCAAACATTAAAAACACAGAAAATTAAAATCAGATAAAATCAACACCCCATCAATGATTCAAATAAAAATGTTTTTATGGTATGCCAAAACCCAGTATCAGAATCTTCTCACCTCCACCAAAGGGTCTTGCCTCTGCTAGAAGGGTAGCATAATGCATGGGCTACTATGCTAAATGCTATCTTCTGAGTAAAAATAAATCTGATATCTAGAGCGGGATCCACCACCAAAAGGTCAGCCCTGAAGCTCTATGACCTAGGCAGCCTATAGGGAGTGAGGTGCTCTTTAAGATACCCTGGTCCTAAGATGCTTGGGGCTTTGCACGCTAGTACCAAAATTATTTGTATTTTTCCAGTCTTACTACATTTCTGTGTTAACTGTGGAGATTTCCCTCCACAAGCTGCAGTATAATTCTGGGGTATTTAGTACATAAATAATGCATTTTAAATGTAAAACATTTTAATAGTTTTCACTGATATAATAGCTACACTGCAATTTCTTTTCAATGAAGTTCTATTCTGCCAAGGTGTAGGAACTATTGGTGGCTGGTTTATATGTTCAGAGAGATTGTGTTCATTCAGTTCTAGAGTGGGTTGCCCTATTCCACAAGAATCAGGTGTGTAGTTTGAGGATGATTATAAATCCATTATTGCCATCCAGTGCTCCAGTGGCATGTAAAGTACAGTATTTTGGACAGCACCAGTTGCAGACTCTCCAGAGTAGATACATCTTGGCCTCAGTTATTAATTCTCCAGTAAATTCCAGATATGATTTACTGCAACATGCTCTTTTATGGGGCCTTTGAAGACATCTGAAAGTTCCAGTTAGTGGAGGACACAGCTGTTAAAGACTGCTAAAAGGAACCAGGAGGTAGGATAATAATCACAGTTTGAATTTGCTCCCTATTACATAAAACTTCAGTTCAAAGTGCAAGGTACTTATTTAAAAGCTCTACCCAACTAACAAACCAGTATCTACTAAGAAGTCTATTCCTGGATCCATCTGCCTGTGTGTCAAGAATTAGACCCGATACCTTTCTCCAGATACCCTCACCACTGGAAGCAAGGTGAGTGGCAAACAGGAGATAACCTGAAGCTCGCCTAGCTCCTACTTTGCTGTAAGTTTAGTACCAGACAACAACCTCTCCTTCCTTCAGGCTTTTAAACCTAATTTATTATTTCTTCTAAGATGCTGCATGTTTTTATCCTGTGCTCTTATGTTTTATTTCTTTCACATTTGCACTTTTTACTATTTAGTAAACTACTTGTAAAATATTGATTGGCCACTGAAAAGTGAAATATTTTAAATAAATACATGTTCTAGTTCATATTGCTTACAGCCAATTTGCTTGGCATTGGCCAAATTCTCATGTGATAGTCATAAACCATTGCTTACCGCATGAATGAATCAAGTCAATCGCTTCTCCTAGCTTTACGAAACAAACCACCATCTCTGGCTTAGAATTATGTTTGAACACATTCTGTAGCAAAGATTTGTTCTTGGGCTTACTGAATGTGGTTTGTTTCATTGAAACAAACTACAATCCTAACTTCACCATGGATTGTGGTTACTTTTCAGTGATAGCTGGGAGGAGCAAAATGGGGCACAATTCACTGGTGCATCATAAGCCAAGGCCCACCATATGTCAATGGAGTGGCTGCCTGTCCAGATATGTATGTCATATACACAATATTTAGTTAACAGGAAACCCTAAAAGAGATAATCTTTTCACATGATGGTAGTAGAAACGTATGATCATTCAAAAAGTCCAAGATGTGAATACCGTATTTTTCGCCCCATAGGACGCACCTAGTTTCCCCCCCCCCAGGTGTGGGACTGGGGAAGCCTGAGCTTCCCCCGACTCCAGAACAGGCTGCTATCCGCAAGCCGTGGGAGAGCTGTGCGACTTCACGCAGCTCTCCCACGGCTAGCGGAGAGCTGCGTGAAGCTGGAAGCCTGGGGCGTGCTGAGCTCAGCGCGCCCCAAGCTTCTGAGTGTAGGAAAGCTCTCTGCTAGCCGTAGGAGAGCTGTGCGACTTCATGCAGCTCTCCCGTGGCTTGCGGATAGCTTCCTGAAGCCTGGAGAGCAAGAGGGGTCGGTGCGCACTGACCCCCCTCGCTCTCCAGGCTTCAGCGAAACCCTGCACTCGCCCCATAGGACGCACACACATTTCCCCTTCATTTTTGGAGGGGGAAAAGTGCGTCCTATAGGGCGAAAAAATACAGTATTTAAATCTTAAAGTATATAAGCCTGTGCCATCATCCTCAAGCAATTCAACCAAGAACTTTAGTTGAAATCCACCTCAGAAAAGCTGTAGTTTCTACACCACAATTTTCTCTAACAATGACCAAAGGACAAATTCACTCAAGAAGACAATTTCCAAGGCATGGAATACAAATAGCAATCAGCATAACTGGGCCCACTTAAGTTCTGGCAATGTGAGGTGCTCTACATGCAGTCAGATTTGTAAGCACTAATTTACTCTGCGGGGAGCACAGCGTGTATAAAAAAACTCTGGTACTTAAGAGTGTAGGACTTAATAAACTAGGCTACAAGTAATACAGGTAGAACATAAAATGATCTTACAAACATATCTGCAAGAAGTAGAAAAAGTTATTACCTTGTAAAATGTTTTCTGTTAATACCATTCTCACTCAGCATTGTCACGCTTTTGTCAAAACTAGAGTCTGAATAATGTTGATTATTTTTCCTCATAGATCTTAAGGAATGTAAATGTTCACATTCTTTATCTGAAGAAAACTCCTGAAGAAGTAAAAACCAATTAGGAACATGCACATTGTACTATTTGCTTTTAATTTTTTTTGTGTTATTGTATATTTTAATTAAGGATGCTTTGATATTATTGTGTATTTTAAATAATTATGGATGTTTGAATAGTTGTAAGCCACTTAAAAGCCAATTTGACATGTAAGTGGTATATAAATTAACAACTGACAAAAACCTCTCCATATTTTGTGATTAGTAGTTGCATATCAGCTCCTCATTTACATTAAATGAAAAGGATGTGACTGGCACTCCAAAGATCACACATTATGTTTTAAATTTACTGCCTAAATTAAACTAACTAGTTTACGATAGAAAAACTGAATTGGAAGGATACTTTTGGATCACCCATGGTGTATGTAAAATCAGAAGGATTATTAAGGCAACTAACAAGAGCATGAAACATCAACTGAAAATTAAGAGATGAAAGCATTAAACAAATGCTCTTCAACTGTACACAAATAGTAAAAAGCCATATTTACAAGTAGACAGATATATAGTTAGATACACACATACACCCCAAAGTTCCAATGAAAAAATGGGTCTGTTCTCCACTATAGTCATGGCATGACCCACACAGTTCTATTCTGTCCCTTATGATATCTACATTAAAATACAAGTGTGTGATAGTTTGGAGGTTTAAAGTCAAGAACTATTTCTCCATTACATCTGAGCCAAAATACCCAGGAAATGCAAAACCACCAGGCAGGATGAAGTCAAATAAACAGATTCAATTCAGACAAGGCAGGCTGTTGGTAGGTAGGTACTCACTCACTCACTGGTACTCAAGACCACTCCTGCCTGAATGCTAGGTCACGGGCTGTATTATGTTCTACTCAGAATAAGGTTACCAAATTTTTTTCAATGAATCCGGGGACACTTTTCAACTTCAGTAGGAATGATAGGATTTTGTCAGAGGACTGATTTGTAAATCCAGGAAACGGGGACATCTGGTAACCTTAACTCACAATAGACCCACTAAAAGTAATAGGCATTACCAACTTGCGTTCATTGATTTCAGGTAGGTCTGCTCACAGTGGAACTGACTTGGCTACACTCCCAACCAACAGCCACATTAGCATCCCAAGAAAAAAAGCTATTGTCATCTACCCCACTGGTAGTTTGATCAATGTGAGCAATGTGCTGGATGGGGTGTGTGTGTGTTTGCATGTTTGAAAGACTCTAAAGGAGCAATTGAGTGCCAAGGTGAGTAAAGGCAATGAGATAGCTAGAATCAGAGAAAGGGGGGTTGGAGAGATGTTTAGAAAGGCACTCTGCATGACAAAGGAAACGAACGGGGCAATGATATACCCTCTAGGCAAGTCAAGCCCACAGCCTGCTGTTAAAAAAACCGCTTCCAAGACAAGCTCGAGGGGGCGGATTGCTCAATTTGCTGGAAGGCATTGTCATGCAACGGAGCTGAATCTTAGGGCGAGTTTCGGGGCAACATAGTTCAAAACTCGTGGCACTCGCTACCATGCAATATGGGCGATTGAGGCGGGCAAAAGGGGAATTATTAAGCTTGCCCCCCCCAAACCCCTCTAACATGGCTGTGCGCTTTGGGTTCCCTGTGCTTATCAACATCAGGCTGAGTGGGGACCAGGATGACGAACTAGATGGGCAACTTCGGTTTCTAATCCAGAGCCGTTCTCCCTACGCTTAAGACTTCGTAGCTTCTGGTGTGTGGAAAAAGCAATAAATACCATTTACAAAAAAACGACTTCCCAGCTCCTGGGTCACCCCCCCCAAAAAAAACCCCACAGACAAAATGGTTTTGTTTTTGGGCCGAAACTTTCAAGATTTTCACGCAGCGTTTCGCCGCTTGTTATGAAACTTTTGCTGCCCAGCTGCGTTGTTTTGGAGTTGGTTTTATCGCGCGCTCCGGTTTTTCTGGGCAGCTGCTTCCAAAGCCTCTAGTGGCAAGGAGCAGCAGTCAGCAACTTTAAAAAATAGTAATAATAATGAATTCACTACACATAAAACAGCCTCTGCCGCCTGAGGGTGGTCCCTCCTGAGGTAGGAACCTGAATCTCCATAAGGGACTTAATAAAAGTAGAAGGTGCGCCTCCCCCCCCCCCCGGTTTTCTCCTCACCGCGACGGCTCTCCGGGCCTTGTCTCCGCCGGCCGCTGCCGAGGAAGCCGACGGCAGCTCCAATGAGAGAAACTCGGAGCTCGTCTCCATCGCGTCGTAAGGCGACGCCGGCGTTGCGCCCCGTCGGCCGCCGCCTGAGTTGCTGCCGCCGGCGGGAGCGCCGCCCGAGCCGCTTCGGAGCATCACCATGGCCCTCCCGTCGCGTCGCCCAGACAGCTGGACGAGGCCTTGGCCGCCACAGACGAGGCTCCTTCGCCGCCGACGAATTCTGGCGCCACAAACCGGGAGGAGCCGCTTCACCCAACCGCCATTCGAAACCCTCCGCACCTCAGCGCTTGCTTCTCAACCTCACGGCGGGAAAGGAAAATACAAGACCCCTGCCAAACCTCTGAACTACTTCCCCTTTCCTTCCCTATTTCTAGTACAGTACACATTTTAAAGAAAAATCCTAAAGGCTGGTGAGTTCGCCGCTGGACAAGTAGTCCCAAACCGGCGGAGGGACACGGCGCTCTCTTCGCTGTGTTTCTCCCCCGGAGTTTTGGCGCGCGCGAAGTTGTTTTGAGAGCCCGCTCGTCCTCCTCCTGCTTCTGCGCCGTGATTGGTTGGCGGGGCCCGGCGCGCGCGGCTCTGCCTCACAGGCTCCTCCCACCCCCACCCCCAGCTTCAAATCCCGCGCCTTCCCGAGGGCAGTTTGCTGCGAAAAACTAAACCGCGCTCAGTGTGCGCGTTTGGAGGGGTCGATAACTAGGAGCGCAATAACTAGGAGCGCGCGCAGCCCCTGTTGCAAATGCAACGCGTTGCCCGGTTTTTAAATTTATTTTTTATATTGCGTGTTATATCTGTACTCGCCACTAAACAGTTTTTGCTGGAAGGGTATCTATCCTGCAGCAACACAAACACCGGCCCAAAGTATTGCAAATCTTAATTAAGTGCATTGCGACAGAAAGCCTTGAAGTGGTCACCACGGTGGGCAGGAACCGCACCTTGGAGAGACAGAGCAGAGCAAAGACGGGTGGTATTTTTTCACAGCCAGCAGGCTCCTTTTTAAAAGATCCGGTCCGGGTGGCAGCGATCCGCCGCCAACTACTACGAAGCAAGCTGCTGGCAAACGAGCGAGTGCAGAAATGCAAACGCTTTTCTGTAAATAAGATGCAAGAGGCGGTTGCTTTTCTGCAGAGAAAACCCTGCCTAGCAGCACAACCAGCGCCCTTTTTTTTCTATTCCGCTTACCCGCGAGTAAGCTCCTTGGAGCAAAGCGGGACTTGCTTCCAAGCCAACAACATGCACGCACATAGGAAAAAAGCATGTGCAATGCATGCTCGCCGTCATAAAACATGCAGACCTATAAGAAGGGCACCAACTTGGGTGGCTTTTAAAAGCTGAGAGAAATTCTTGGAGAACAAGTTGCCCTAACGCTCCTCACTACCAGGGGCTGGAAACCTCAGGAGAGGCTCATGGGCTCAGGCCTTGTTTTGGGTTTCTCGTGGGCATCGGATTGGCCACTGTGAGATCAGGATGCTGGCCTAGTTGATGGGCCATTGGCCTGATCCTGCAAGCTTTTCCAAACGTGGCTCTTTCCCAGGAATCTTGCATTTCCTTCATCCCTGTTGCCCTAGACTTTTAACACGAAGGACGCCCTGCCCCCAAAAAAGCGTATTAAAAGACGGAAAACTTTTCTCACCGGTAAGATCCCAGGTAACTTTCGGAGCAGATCCCAAATGGAGAGGATCGCCTCTCCTGAATGGAAAACCAGCCTCTTCTCTCCAGCCCGGAGTCAGGTCTCAGGTCATGTCCCCAGACAAGACCTGCAAGATTTTCGCTCCCTTAAGGAAGAGGGCGGGGTTTTCCTCATCTCTTTATCGACTAAGAATTTGACCTCTTATCTATTAAAGCACTTAAAGGTGCTCTGCATATTCCTCCCTTCCAGAATGGGCCACATCCACACTGATTGGATCTTATGCATTTAACTGGATTAATTTGTGCTGTTCATTCCTGCAGTTTTGGCCCCGCTTCCTAAAAATACTAGCACACCACACACCTCCCTTTACTCATGATAGAAAGTTTGCTCTCCATAGTCTCGTGCCTATTTGATAAAGTGGGTCTTTACCCCCTCCCCATGAAACTGGGCTCCACAATACAAATGTATGTGTTGTTATTTATTAAAATATTGATAACCTGGCTTGCAGCACAAGTTTTCTCATAAGGCAGCGTACAAAACAGCAATAGGAAATCACATCCACAGTTGAAGATGTACAACTCCACCCCTCTAAAATTAGCAGTAAAAGCACCAATAAGACTCAGTGATTAATAAAATGAGATGGTGGAAAAGCAAGCATACTGAATGCCCTTTTAGCCAGGCGTACTTAAACGAAGGATCATGCCTTGCGAATAAACATTGGACGCACATCTGAAAATGGCAAAAATGAGAGCAGCCCAGTCGAATCTTAAAAGCTGGCAAATTCACGACGGAATTGGGTTTCCTGGATTGGACCGCAGTCCATTTAGAATCATATCATTGTAGAGGGGGAAGAAATCCCTTGGGTCATCTAGTCCAATGCCGTGCAATGTAGAGGAAAGGGCCACATAAGGCTTTTCTGTTGTTTCTGCAGCCGCTGACCCGCACACAGCCTTGAGTTCCCATGGTGCATCCTTGCGCTTCTCAACAGGTCCGCGGAGGACCTTAAGGTCCACAAATGACAACATTTTGGAGGTCCCAAGTCACAAAGTGGTTAGGTTGGTCTCAACTAGGGCCAGGGCCTTTTCAGTACTTGCTCCGACTTGGTGGAACGGTCTGTCACGAAAGCCTAGAGTCCTGTGGGACTTGACATCTTTCCGCAGGGCCTGCAAGACAGAGCTATTCCGTCTGCCCTTTGCTTTGGACTCAGCCTGACCCTTATGCTTCCATCCCCTTGTGGTTTTGACTTTTAAAATGAGACTGCATTTTAAATTGCATTTTAACCTGGATTTAAAATTGTACCCCCATTATGTTTTTACTGAAATTTTATTGTTGTTAGCCGCCCTGAGCCCGGCTCTGACCGGGGTATGTATAAATAAATAAATACATACATACATTTTAGGGGGGGAAACATTGCATCGGAAGCGAGACTTGCTTTGTGTAATTGTGCAGGATTGAAACCCTGCATCCAGGGCCGTGTTCTCACTAGACTGGCTAGGCAGCAGCCTGAGGCGCAGTACTGTATCTTTGAGAGGCAGTTTCATACAGATTACGGTAGTTTTGGTGACGAACTTATTTGGGGCGGGCCCCCGAGCAACAGCATGCATGCATGCAAAGCAAGGCTCGGGGTTAGCAAGGCCAAGGTGGTTTTGCTGAAACCTCCCACCAGCTTTAACCGAGGCTTCCCCCTTTCGTGCACAGCTTCTTCGCTTCCCTGGGATTTCCAATCTTTGCAACGCTGCCGCGTTTCCCGGGGAAGGACTTGCTTGCAACACACCCAGCCGTGCGGTGCTTCCCGGGTCTGTCTAAGCAGCTGCAGCGGCGGCGAAATGCACCAAGCCTTTCTTCGGGAAATGAGCCCCGCACAACCTTTCCCCTTGCTAGCTGAGTGAGGGTCCGAATGGATCAGGCAGAGCCGGGTCTTGCAGATGCGGCAGCTGCAGCGCCGGCTGGCTATGAGCCTGCGGTGCCTCCTCGGCCCGGTTGCGTCTACACTGGCTGCTACTGGTAAGAAATCGTGCAACACGGGGGGAGAGGGGGCGATTGCTGCAATGCTCCTAATAGAATAGGACATAAGGACCACTTTAATTCTAGAGCATCGCAGCACTGGAGAGGATCGCAGCTGCAACCTTTTCCAGAATATCGGGAGCTCTCCAAAATATTAGAATCCCCTCCGAAGTTGATTCCTGGAGAATAGCTTCCGCAGAAATCTTCCCCTTAACGCCACTGCAGGAAGTTGAGACAGCTAGTGGCCGGAGGTTGTGGAAATTGTAGTTGATTGATGCTGGCATCTGTCTGTCTTGAGAGACAATGGAGCGGGCCTCTGGGGGTGAAGTCAAACTGCTGCATTAATAGCACCGAAATGACCTCGCCAGATAACAAGACCTGCCTTGCTGACATATGTTCGCTCTCCTTGAGGTTACCTGATCACTGCACACCCACACCCACACTTCATAGGGAAGTTATGAACTTCCATCAGCATTGTTGTTGTTGTTTAGTCGTGTCCGACTCTTTGTGACCCCATGGACCAGAGCACGCCAGGCACTCCTGTCTTCCACTGCCTCCCGCAGTTTGGTCAAACTCATGGTGGTAGCTTCGAGAACACTGTCCCACCATCTCGTCCTCTGTCGTCCCCTTCTCCTTGTGCCCTCCATCTTTCCCAACATCAGGGTCTTTTCCAGGGAGTCTTCTCTTCTCATATGGTGGCCAAAGTATTGCAGCCTCAGCTTCAGGATCTGTCCTTCCAGTGAGCACTCAGGGCTGATTTCCTTCAGAATGGATAGATTTGATCTTCTTGCAGTCCATAGGACTCTCAAGAGTCTCCTCCAGCACCATAATTCAAAAGCATCAATTCTTTGGTGATCAGCCTTCTTTATGGTCCAGATCTCACTTTCATACATCAGTACTGGGAAAACCATAGCTTTTACCATATGGACCTTTGTTGGCAAGGTGATGTCTCTGCTTTTTAAGATGCTGCCTAGGTTTGCCATTGCTTTTCTCCCAAGAAGCAGGTGTCCATCAGCATACCTGGAATCAAAGGTGTGTGTTTGGAGTGGGCATAGATTCTGGTAGAAATAAGAAGGGCTCCAGAAAAAAATCTGCTGATTACATTAAACATGTGCTTTTAAAAGTGATTGGATCAAGCTTTTCAGAGTGGGGCATGAAAGTGGAATGAGGAATAAACCCTGTAAAGAATGGGTTGGGAAACCTCAAGAACCCTGGGGCAATTGTGGCTCTCGATTGTCCTGAGGGGACAATTGCTGTCCTCAATCTGATCCTTGAAACTCTCCCTCACTGCCCATGCTTCTCATCCCAAATGTTTTGGCCTGGTCGGAATGTTTCTTTGAACCCTGATAGTTCATCTTGCTTGCCTGAATGGAGGATAGAGGTGGGGGTTTGTATGTGGACACTAGGTAAAGGTACGCCTGGCCATTTGGTCCAGTCGTGACCGACTCTGGGGTTGCGGCGCTCATCTCACTTTATTGCCCAAGATGCCGGCGTACAGATTCCAGGTCACGTGGCTAGCATGACTAAGCCGCTTCTGGCGAACCAGAGCAGCGCACGGAAACGCCGTTTACCTTCCCACTGGAGTGGTACCTATTTATCTACTTGCACTTTGACGTGCTTTCGAACTGCTAGGTTGGCAGGAGCAGGGACTGAGCAACGGAAGCTCACCCCCCCCCCCCCGTCTCGGGGATTCAAACCGCCGACCTTCTGATCGGCAAGCCCTAGGCTCTGTGGTTTAACCCACAGCACCACCCACTTCCCTATGTGGAAACTAGCCTACTGTATAAAATAAAATCTTATATTCAGTGCTTAGACCTCTTTTGTCTCTGAAGCCAAACACCCCACAAGCAGGTGGACCTCAGAATCTTGTCCGGAAGCGAGTGTGGGTCTCTTAGGCTGGGAAAGATTCCCTATTTAAAAAACAACATAAAGTCCTAATAATCAATATCACTGAATAGATGCAATGTTGAAATTTTATTACTGGGGAGAGCGTTGAATGGAAATGTAGTAGTTTGTGTTTATCTCTTTTCTCTGTTACAGTGAGGAAAATGTGTGGAAGCTTTGTGAATACATCCGAAACCAGAATCTATACCCTTTAGAAGAATTTTATGCGGTTTTCATTTCCAATGACAGGAGGATGGTGAGTTGCGGCATTTGGAACCAATTCTGAAATGCGAAATGACATTTGCCACGGCAGCATCGGAAGCTGGGTTCTATGGAATATATGTGATAGCTTAAGTGGCTTATTTGCTATTGCATGCAGAACAGGATCCTGGTGGTTGTTTTAGATTGCAATCCTATACCCACTTCTCTTGGGGGTAAGCCTACCTGAAATCAAGGGGACTTTCTTCTGAGTAGACAGGCCAAATGGAAATAGGGTGTGAAAGACAATGAAGATCAGGCCCATGACCATTACTCCTGCCTCCTGTTTTCTTAGTGGCCAACCGGATAGAATCATAGAATTGTAGACTTGGATGGGATCCCAAGCTCTGTGCGGCCTAGGACCCACGTACCTACGGGACTGCCTCTCCTAGTATGCCCCGCGAAGGACCTTAAGGTCCACAAATGACAATATTTTGGAGGTCTCAAGTCCCAAGTTGGTTAGGTTCATCTCAACTAGGGTCAGGGCCTTTTCAGTACTGGCCCCGACATGATGGAACGCTCTGTCACAAGAGACTAGGGCCCTGAGGGACTTGACATCTTTCTGCAGGGCCTGTAAGACAGAGCTGTTCCACCTGGCCTTTGGTTTGGATTCAGTCTGACCCTTATGTTTCCCTCCCCTTATGGTTTTGACTTTTAAAATGAGGCTGTATTTTAAATTGCACTTTAACCTGTATTTTAAATTGGTTTTTTTCTCTCTTATTATGTTTTTACTGAAATTTTATTGGTGTTAGCTGCCCTGGCCGGGGAGGGCGGGGTATAAATAAAATTTATCATCATCATCATCATCTAGTCCAACCCCTTGCAATTCATGTATCTCAGCTAAAGCACCTGTGACAGATGCAAACTGGATCTGAGCATAATCTCATTCTCCAGATCTGTGGGTTTCCCAGCAACTGGTATCCAGGAGCATTTATGCCTCCAGTCATGGAAACAGAATATATCCGTCAGGATTAGTAGTCATGGATAGCCTTAAGGTAAAGGTAAAGGTAAAGGGACCCCTGATCATTAGGTCAAGTCGTGGCTGACTCTGGGGTTGCGGCGCTCATCTCGCTTTACTGGCCGAGGGAGCCGGAGTACAGCTTCCTGGTCATGTGGCCAGCATGACTAAGCCGCTTCTGACAAACCAGAGCAGCACATGGAAACGCCGTTTACCTTCTGGCCTATTTATCTACTTGCACTTTGACGTGCTTTTGAACAGCTAGGTTGGCAGGAGCAGGGACAGAGCAACGGGAGCTCACCCCGTCGCGGGGATTTGAACCGCCAACCTTCTGATCGGCAAGCCCTAGGCTCTGTGGTTTAACCCACAGCGCCACCCTCATGGATAGCCTTATCATTCATGAATTTGTCTAGTTCTCTTTTTAAAGCCACCCAAGTTGTTGTCAATCACTCCCATCTTGTGGGAGTGCGCCCCGTGTGTGTTCTGTTCAAACCAAGTCAGTGTTTTAGTTGATGTTGACTATGATTTTTGTTTAGGTCAGCCAGTTTCAGAGCAGGGATGATGAAACCAGCTTGCTTGAACGTACAAACCGCAGTTTCGGGTTTGGACAACATGCTAAGATGAGCTCAGTCTAAGTGGGATCAGAAGCTTTCGATCATCTCTTCACAGCCACCCTGGAAGGTGGAGAGGGGAAGGCGTTGAGTCTGAGGTTCGCTGCAAAATGCTAAACTTGAAATGGCTAAACCACGTTCATGTTAGGAGCAAATCTTCCATGGGTCTTCAAGACCTTTTCAGGCACTCGGCATGGGGATATTTGGGTCTCATCCTGTATTCCAATGAAAAAAAAATCTTAGCTGCATCAGATAATATTTTTTTAAGGCTAACTCAATGGTAATCTGAACTCTTTTGTGTTGGTTTACCGTACTGAAATGCAGTCACCTGTTCTCTGTAATCCACAGGTGCCCCTTTGGGAGCAGCAAGCAGGCATGGTTGGTCAACCTGTGATTTGGGTGAGGAAAGTCAGAGCGTCCTTTCTATGTTTAATATCACAATTGCCCCTTCCACTGTTGCTGGAAATGGAGTTTTGAAGGAGTTTCCCCCCTGTGTAGGCCTGACCTAAGAAGGACAAATGTCTCTGTTCTTTTCTTCTCATATGCTGTTTGTGTACCGTTTACCTCGGTAAAGTATTAACTGTTTCTTCTCTCTCTCTCACTGGACTCCGTCTGCTTTGTCCTAGTCGCTCTGCTAACAACTGTTACTGCTACTTTTATTTTCTTTTTAAATGCACCTATTGCGTTCACAAATTCTAGAGAATTTCTAGAGAATTCTGTGACCCCATTTCAGCGTCCCTGCATAACCCACAGTTAAAAAGCTGTAGATATGTCTAGATTTTACCCAGTATTAGGCTAGAGGCGTGTTCTAAAGCACTTAATTCTAATGCAATTCGCCCAGTCTAAAGATGGCTGCGCCTCATTCAGATATGTGACATGCGCTAGGCCAGTCAATGAAATATGGCCTTGCCAGGAATTTAAATATATGTCTTGTGTGTCCATGTCCAGCACACTAGCCAATGCAGTATGATATGAATCCTAATTTATGCTCCTTGAGCCAGAGGTGGGAAGCTTGTGGACCTTCAGATGTTGCTAAGACTACAACTCCCATCATGCCTGGCCATAGCTGGGACTGATGGGAGCTGGAGTTCAATTGCATCCGGTGATATTTCCAGGTAAATGTATATACCTGGAATACCTGTATATACCTGGACACCACTAGC